>NW_026843710.1:12797500-14047500 GCF_030254825.1 Meriones unguiculatus | reverse complement strand
TTTAGGACTAAATTAGGTTGGCATGTACTTTGCCATCTTTAAGCCTCTTGTGTCTTTTTTACATTAAGCATGACCAACATTTTTCCCCAGTGAAAATGTCTCACATTTAAAAGCATAAGGCAGTTTCCAGAGCAATGTGACATAGCTATCTTTACATAAACCTAAAAATCATGTAAATCCAACCTTTAGACCAGTAAGGATATAACATCTATTATTAAGAAAAAAGAATTTACATGGTAACCTTAAGGAAAATTTTGTCATTTTGAATCTTAGACTATCTTCATAAGTGGTTAAACAGCAGGAGTTGTCATCCTGGCTTTTATTATGTAAATAAGCTTGATCCAGAACTCAGAGATCTGCCTGTTTCTTTTTCCTTTGTGTTGGGAAGAAAGGCTTGTGCCTTCACCAACTTGTTCAGATATATACAATTTCAAATCAGTATATTTGTAACTCAAAGCCTTTAAATGAAAATCAGCAAAGAGAAAAGAAAATTTTAAGTGTGGGGTCAGTTGTGCCAATTTACGCAGTAACAAACAAAGCCCAGTTGGTTTTTTTAGTTGATGTTTCAATAAATTGGTGGACCCTTACCAGAAAGAGCTGACAAATACCTTGCAGCCAGAGAGCTTTGAATTTTAGCCATTATTAACCTAATTATTTGGATAAGTACTATTGTCTGTAACTTAGTACCCCAATCCTTGGCTTTTTCCCCATTTTCTCCTTGAACTTTCTTGGAGAAGGCATGGAGAAGAACCAACACCATTAAACATATTGCAACCAAATCCATAATATGACAGCCAATATGAAGCCAAAAGAGATTAAAACACCCTCTGCCATGGCAATTCTTTATTTTACATACAGTTTAGGCCAAACTCTGTCTAGAGGTTTGAATGCCTCCATTTCCTTTCTTTCCTGCCATGGCTGTGGAGCTGAACTAGCTGAGCCAGCCACAGTATAAAAGAGTCATGCTTGTTTACCCCTCAATTAGACTGCAGCAGCAGCCAGTCTCAGGTCTGCCCACAGGAGGCTGTCTTTTGCTCCTAGGCCCATTAAAGAGCCTCTCTTAAAGAGACAATAACTGACCTGGGAGTTTTTAGATTTTAAGTTTAGGTTTTATCACTGGGAGCTTATACTCCCCCCTCCAAATTATATCTAAGTATGATTTAAAAGGTGTGGATTCTTAGATTAGTTGGGCGCCATTTTTTGTAGGAGTTATTGATATTTACTATTGTTTTATCTTCTTGTAACGCTGCTGTTAATCCTCAGCAGCTTATAACCAAATCACCACGCAGAGATTGGGTTTTTAGTTAACCTAGAACACAATGCTGGGCAATATTTACTCCCTCCTAAGCCTCCAAGCCCTCAGTTTCCTAACATTTAGATTTCCCACATTATACTTGCTTTTTGTGAAATCTTAATTCTGGTTCATGCTCCACGTCCTCCAAGATCTCTCCTCCAGCTCTGCTCTCCACCTGCTCTCCCCTCCCTGGGCTCCTCCTCATTCTTGCCCCTTTCTGTTCTCTAGCTCCTCCCCTCTTTCCTGTCCTCTGGCTCCTCCCATTGCACAACATTGTATCTAGTTGCTTTATTTGTGTCCTGTTATACAAGAGTTGAGACAGGATGCTTATAGTGAGTATCACAATGCAATATCCAGATTGAAACCAGAGATTTGGGAGTGGGGAAATCAGCATTTGAATTAACAAGGGTAAGGCATATACATTATACCAGCAGACTGTGGTCATTCAACACATCCTGAGACTCTCCCGGGTCCAGCACAATAAGCTCTAGCACCAAGTTCTAGCACCAACGGCCCCCCGGCCCCTGGCAGAGAAACCCCATCTCATGATCTGTTTCCCATTTTTTAACTAGATTACTTTATTTGTTGCTTTTCAATTTGTTTAGTTCTTTATATATTCTGGATATTTGTCCTATGTCATATAGAGTCTTGGTGAATATTCTTTCCTAATTTGTAGGTATTCGTTTTGTCTTAATGACAATGTCCTTTGCTTTACAGAAGGTTTTGAGTTTCATGAGGTTCCATTTACTGATTGTTGCTCTTAGAGGCTGTGCTATTGGTTGGTGTTCTGTTCAGGAAGTTGTCTCCTGTGCCAATGAGTTCAAGGTTCTTCCCCACTTTTTCTTCTAACTGATTTAATGTGTCTGTTTTTATGTTGAGGTCTGTGATATACTTAGACTTTAGTTTTGTGCAGGGTGATAAGTATAGATCTATTTGCATTTTTCTACATGTAGACATCCAGCTAGATCAGGACCATTTGTTGAAGATGCGTGGTTTTGGCATCTTTGTCAAACTTAGGTTCTTTTAAGTGTGTGGTTTTATTTCTGGGTCTGCTAGAAAGTTCTATTGATCCACCATTCTGTTTCTATGACAGTACCATGCAGTTTTTATTACTGTTACTGTTAATTTTACTACAACTTGAGATAAGAGATGGAGATACCTCCAGAAGATCTTATATTGTAGAGGATTGTTTTCACAATTCTGGGTTTCTTGTTTTTCCATACGAAGTTGAGAATTTTTTCTTTCAAGAAAAATGTAAAGAATTGTGTTGGTAATTTGATGGGAAATGCATTGAATCTGTACATTGCTTTTGGTAAGATGGCCATTTTTACTACGTTGAGCATACCAAGCCATGAGCATGGGAGCTCTTTCCATCTTCTGATATCTTCTAATTATTTCTTGAGAGACTTGAACATTTTTTCATGCAAATCTTTGACTTACTTGTTTAGGATTCTACCAAGGTACTTTATGTCTTTGACCAAATACAAGAACACATCAGAGATATCATCCAATATGACCAAGTAGGCTTCATCCCAAGTATTCAGGAGTGGTTCAATATATAGAAATCCAGCAATGTGATTCACCACATTAAAAAAAAATGAAAGAAAAAAAGACCACATGATTATTTCCTTATATGTTAAAAAAGCATTGGGAAAAAACCAACCTCCATTCATATTTAAAGTATTGGACAGATCAAGGATATAAGGAGCATATCTAAATATAGTAAAGGCAATATACAGGAAGCTTAGAGCAAACATCAAATAAATGGAGAATAACTTAAAGCAATCCCACTGAAATCAGGGACAAGGCAAGGCTACCCATTCTTCTCCATGTCTCTTCAGCACACTTCTGGAAGTCCTTGCTAGAGCAGTAAGACAATTGAAGGAGATCAAAGGGATACAAATCACAAAGGAAGAAATCAAAGTATCACTCTTTGCAGATGATATGATAGTATACCTGAGTGACAAAAAAAATTCTAACAGGGAATTCCTACTGCTGATAAACACCTTCAGCAAAGTGGGTGGATACTAAATTAACTAAAAAAAAAATAGTAACTCTCAAGTATACAAAAGACCTGAAAAAGAAATTAGGTAAACAAAAGCAATTATATTATCTAACAAGGCCATACCTCCTAACACTAACCAGACATTTCCTCACTGGGGACTTCACATGTAAATAGATGGGCTTTGATTGTACATTGCAATTTAAATCACCAGGAAGTAGAAGAAAAATGGAGGAAATTCTAGACTGAAAGAACATGGTTATCCTGAAAGTTTTTCATTCAGTAAAGTCATTAATGTCCCAGGAACTTCCAAAGACTAAAGAATAAGGCTGAAAATCTCTTGTGAAAACATGGAATATTTTCATAATGGAGTATTATTCATCAAAGATCTGATGATGAACTAGGAATGCTGAACTTAGTGCGGTCTGTTGCTTTGTTTTCTTGTAAGCTGAGCACTGAGGGCATGCAGAATTGAATTGTAACCTCGCGAGTGCCATGTTCTTGTATCCACAGATAAGCTTCCTTCTGCATCAAATGGGATTGCATATAGATAAACACAGTCTGATATTATGTTCAGAAAGACCTTAAAACCCACATTTCTAAATGGGATTTTCCTAAGAAATTCTCCCTCCCATCAGAGCCCTGGGAATCCTGCAGGTTTGGAGGCAGGAAGAGTGTCACAAGTAGAGGTAATTGAGGACACAGGAGAACAATGCCCTGAGATTCAGGCCACAGAGGAAGAAGATGAAGCCAGCCTTGATAAGACCTGATAAGTGAGGTTCAGAAGGGGGAAGAGGACCTCTTCTGTCAGGTAACTAAAGAAAGGGCATAATGGTAGAAGAAGGAGGGTGGTTGGGACTGGAAGAAAAATTGGGAGGGGGCAGTAGAGGAGATACAAAGTGAACAAATTGTAATAAAATAATACATAAGAAAAACTATGATCATGGGGATGAAGTATAGAGCTCTTCAGGAATGATAGCTTCTTCTTGAGGGGGTAACAGGATGCAGCAAGGATGAACCCAGTTTTCCTTAAGGGACTTGGCACTGAGACTCTGATGTTCCAATGAGTATATGAACAACCCATACTTCAATTGATGTATTTTCAAGAAAAAAAAAAAGATTTAGAGTGTCACATTGGTAGGAATTTGAACCTGCGAGAAATGAAGTGAAATGTATATTATCTGATATTACCACATAATCAATAAAACTAGTATGCTGATAACTTTTACAATGACTTTAACATGGAGAAAAGATTCTGCTAATTGAGGGCAGTGTATGACTTTATAATGCATGCTTTCTAGGAACTCATTATGTAGCAGAAGACCCTAGCCATGAACTAGTGGTTATCCTCAGACCACATGTTCTCAGGGGGCACCTCTGAACAAGCAGGCTTGGCACACTCACAAGAGAAGATAACACAGCTTCTCTTGTGTCATTGGCACATTTTTAACTATAAATCACAGAAGTAGGAGGGTTCCTCACTGACCACTGAGTAGGACATAGCTGCCTGTCCAGCCAGGTCAGCCAAAGCTAACATGCTCATTGAGTTTTCCCAACTCTAGTTTTGAACAGCAACAGCTGTCAAGTAATTTATTGCCCTTCAGTTCTCCATTTTACACTCACTGATATTTCTCTGTTTTTGCCAAAACAGTCCCTGGAATTTTTAGGTTTCCTTCTCTTTTCCTGCCTCTTAAAGACTCAATATCCTAGGTTACTCAAGACCCCGGATGCCCATTTTATCAATAAGAATGTGAAGGTACATTTAATGAGTACACAAATAACTGCTAAATTCAATGTCACAACTTAGGAAATTTCAGATCCAGTACCACAATTGGAGACCACTCTGATATTTGGTACATTCCTCTTAATCCCACATCACTATGAAGCTTCTGTACTTCCGAAGTTGTCCAAATAAATAAACACAAAAGTTTCATTTTCTACCTGACATTGTCACTAGGTAAACAGGAGTAAAGATGTGGATCCTGGATGAAGGCTCATTGGGTTTCACATGGAAATGTCATTAGTGCATAGAATCAGATATACTGGACTCTGAGGATAGTTTGTTTATTCACTTCCATGGAAACCTCAAGATTCAATCAGGTGCTGATTGGCTCAGAGGCAGTTTGATGTCATGAAACTAGAGAAAGCAAGTAAGAGTTTCAGGAACCAGTTATTAAAAGTGTCAAGTGGACAGTCTACTTGAGAGAAAGGATGAGCAGGCCTACATGCCATAATCTGGGTAGCTGAAAGTACACAACACAAAGATAACAGTTCCTGAGTCCAAGACTCTTAGTTCAGGAAAAGTGTCACATATTTCTTTAAAGAGATCATTAATAAAGTCAACTGTCCTTGACCTGTGACTTTCACACAATCACAGAATGCATTATTGTTTGTTAAATGCACAGATATGTCCTCAGTCAGTGAATTACTTACTAGGAAAATGTTTGCTGAATAAGACAAATCTTTGAACAAAAATCGTTTAATTGGGACCTTTCTTATAATTTTACAAAGACCATCCATGACGTCAAGTCAGCAAGCAGTCTTCTTGTAGACCTTTAGCAGAACTGAAGGTTTATACAGAACCACAGATGGTATGCAGACAGAGTGAGACAGAGAGAAAGAGCTAGAGAGACAGATTCAGAAATAGACCAAGACCAACAGAAACAAAGAAAGTGACATAGACTGAGAGACAGAGACTCCGTTCTGTCTGGTCACTTTCATTGGCAATCAACCTCATAGCACACCCTTTTATAATATAACTCCAATAAAGAAATATATTATCTAACAAGGCCAAACCTTATAGCACTTCCCTGAATTTTGCTTATTGGGGACTAAACATGTAAATACATGAGCTTCAAGGTGACATTGCAATTCAAATCACCAGAAAGTGGTAGAAGATGGAGAGACTTAAGTCTAAGAGTACAAAGTTATCCTGACAGTTTGGCATTCAGTACAATGATTAAAGTCCCAGCAACTTCCATGTTCTAAAGAACAGGACAGACAATCTCCTTTATGGAAAATGTGAACTATTACCATAACAAAGTATTATTCAGCTAAGAAAATGACATCATGCTATTTTCAAGCAAATGGGTGGAACCAGGCAAAATTATCCTGGGTTAAGTAACTAAAATATAGAAAGAGAAATATGCTATGTATTCACTTATTAGGAGGTCTCCTAATAGTGGGGGCAAAAGTTCCAATAGTCCATCTATTGTGACCAAACCAGTCTTCCAAATGGTACTGGGTGGCAGATAATTGAGTTGTTGGGTCAGGGGAGCCTATGGAAAATTTCATGTTGTTATTAAAATATGTTGCTCTGTGCTCTGAAAGGATAGATCAGTGCCCTTTTCTTTGAGCCACAGAGATGGGATTGCATACAGAAACCCACAGTCTAATATTATGCACAGAGAGATCTTAAAACCCACATCTCTAACTGGGATTTCCCTATGAAATTTTCCCTCCTATCAAAGCTCTGGAACCCTGGAGGGGTGGAGACAGGAAGAGTGCCATAAGCAGAGGGAATTGAGGACACAAGGATAACAATGCCCTGAGAATCAGGCCACCAAGGAAGAAGATTCAGCCAGCCTTGATGTGTCCTGATAAGCTAGGATCAGAACTCCCCTATCAGGGAAGTATAGAAAGGGCATAGGGTTATAAGAAGTAGGGTGGGTGGGAATGGAATGAGAAGAGGGCAGGGTCACCAGAGAGAATACAAAGTGAACAAATTGTAATAAATAAATACATAAGAAAAATATGATTAAGGTGATGAGCTATAGAGCTCTTCAGGACTTGATGGCCTATTCGTGGAGGTGGTGTCAGGGTGCATAAGGCTGAACTCAGTTTCCTTTAAGGGACTTGACATTGTGACTGATTGTGTTCCAATGATTATATATAAATAACACATTCTTGAATTGGTTTATTTTAAACAAACAAACAAAAAAGAAATTGAGTGACAGATGGGTATGAATTTGAATCTGGGAGCAATGTAAAAGGAGGGTAATGTATATTATATGAAATCTCCACATAATCAAAAAAATAATATGTTGACAATTTTATAGTGACTATAAACATGGAAAAAAGATTCCGCTAAAGTAGGACAGATTTTTGACATTGTAAGGCATGCTTTCCAGGAACTCATTATGTAGCAGAGAATCCTAGCCATGAACTAGTGCTTACACAGCTGTCTCAGGACCTATGATCTCAGGTTACACCTCTGAACAAACATTCCTGGCATTAAAAATATGTTTAGGGGCTTTGTCTGGAGGACAGGTAGGAGACACAGCTACTCTTCTGCCCTAGGCATGTAACATGCAATAATTTCTCTCTCCAAAATACCCAGGTTTAACTGTAAACCCTAGGAGAAGCAGGGTTCCTCAATGACCACTCAGTAGGACATACCTGCCAATCCAGCCAGGTCAGCCTAGGTAACCCTGCTCATAGAAGTTTGGCAACAGTAGAGTGAAACAGCACCAGCTGTCAAATATTTTATTGCCTTTCTGTTCTCCATTTATATATGCCAATATTTCTCTGTTTCAGCCAAACAAGGCCCATTAATTTTCTGGTTTCCTTCTCTTTTACCTGTTCTTAAAGTCTCAATACCACAGGGAACCCTAGACAATGTCAGCCTCTTATATTAATAAGAATGTGAGGGTATATTTAGTGAGGACCCAAGTAACTACTCTGATCAAAGCCACAACCTAGGAAATTTCAGATCCAAAACCACAGTATGAGACCACTTTGTCATTTGGTACCTTTCCCTTAATCCCGCATCACTTCATCACTTTGAAGCTTCCCTAATTAGAAAGCTGTCCAATTAAATAAACATTAAAGTTTCATTTCATACCTGACATTGTCACAGAGTTAAACAGGAGTAAAGGTGTGTGATCTGGATAAAGGGTTGAGATAAAGACCAGTTATGTTTCACAAGAAAAAATGGATAGGGTCCATGATACTGGACTCTGAGGAAAGTTTGTTTACTCATCTCCATGGAAATCTCAAGATTCTCTCAGGTGCTGATTGGCTGAGTAGAGAATGATATCAAGAAACAGGTGAAAGCCACTAAGAGTTTGAGAGCCAGTTATTAAAAGGGACAAGAGGATAGTCTGCTTGAGAGAAAGGCTGAGCAGCCCTACATGCCTAAATATGGGAAGCTGAAAGCATACAATGCAGCGATGTCAGTTCCTGTGTCCATGTCTCTTAGTTCAGTTAACATGTCACATATTTGTTTCAAGTGGTTGTGAATATATTTATGTGTCCTTGACATTTGACTTTCACTCTATCACAGATTCCATTATTATTTGTTTAATGCACAGGTATGTCCTAACCCAGTGAATTACTTACTGTGAAAATGCTCCCTACCAAGGCAAATCTTTAAACAATGATCATTTACCTGGGACCTTGCCTATATTTTCAGAAAGAACATCCATGTTGATGTCATGTCAACAAGCAGTCATCTTCTTGTAGCCTTCAGCAGAACTGAGAGCTTTTCATATTGAACCACAAGCAGCAGACAGAGAGAGGGAGACAGAGAGAAACAGAGAGAGAAAGAGCTATAGAGACAGATTCAGAACTAGAGAGACTAAGACCAACAGAAACAAAGATGTAAAATTACAGAGACCAAGAGACACAGACTCCATTCTGTTTGTTCACTTTCATTGGCATATCAACCTCACAGTACAACTTTCTAAAATATAACTCCAATAGGAACTATATTATCTAAGAAGGTCGTACCTCCTAACACTTCCCAGACTTTTCCACACTGGGGATTAAACATGTAAATATATAAGTTTCAAGGGGACATTGCAATTCAGATCAACATGAAGTGGAAGAAGATGAAGGGATTTCTAAGATAAAAGTTTGTCATTAAATACAGCAAATTCAAAAGACTCAAGAACAGGACTAACAATCTCCTTTGGGGAAAATGTGGAATATTTCCATAACAGAGTATGATTCACCTAAGAAAATGACATCACAATGGTATTATATAATCACAATGCCAATATCACAATGCTATTATGAAAATACAATGCTATTATGACAACACAAAGATATGACCTCACAATGCTATTATGACATCACAATCTTATTATGAAATTACAATGGTGTTATCACAATAGCATGATGGCATCACATTACTACGATGACTTCACAATGTTTTTTTGATATCAGAATGGCATCATGACATTGAAATTTATCAAGACATTCTAATGCTTTGATGACATCCCAATTGTTTTATGACATCACAATAACATTATTACATCAATAGGCTATTATGATATCACAATGGGTTCATAAGATCAATATGCTATTATGACATAGCAATGCTATTATGACATCACTATTTTATTATAACATTATATTCCATTTCGAGATGAATGTGGTATGACTTCACAATGGAATTATTACATTACAATGCTATCATGACTTCACAACAGTATGACTTTACAATGATATTAGGAAATCTCATTGTTATGAGGACATCAAAAAGCAATTATTTCATCACAATGGTATGTTAACAGAATGCTATAATGATGTCACAATTCTATTATTTATCACAATGTTGTTATGACTTCACAATGCTATTATGACATTACAATGATATTATGATATCACAATTGTATTATGATATCACTATGCTATTAAGACATCACAATTGTATTATGACATGTTGTGGTATGACATAACAATTGAATTGAATTTTGAAAACAGAATGATATTAAGAGGTCACAATTCTATTATGAGTACATCACAATGCTTTTATGACAATTTTTTATGACATCACAACACAATTATGATATTACAATGGTGTTATGACATCACCATGGCTTTATGAGTTCACAATGCTATGATGAGGTCACAATGGTATTATGATCTCACAATGGTATTTTGACTTCACAATGGTATTATGACATCACCATGCTATTATGATAGCACAATGATTTTACGTCATGTTTGTTGTATGTCATCACAATGGAATTTTGATATCAAAATGCTATTATGACTTCACAATGCTAATTCTTTACAATGGTATTATGAAATCAAAATAGTATTAGAGTAGCATGCTATGATGATATTAAAATAGTGTCATGACATCCGAATTGTATTATGACACACCAAAGTTCTTATAACATTACAGTGTCATCTTAACATCACAATGATACGACATTACAATACTATTATAACATCACAATGCTATGATATCGCAAAGGTATTATCATATCACAAAGGTATTATGACATTCCATTGGTGTTATGAGTTCACAATGCTATGACGACATCACAATGCTATTACTAATTTATAATGCTATTATGCTATTTCAATGCTATTACAACATCCCAATGGTATGAAATCACAATGCTATTAGTACATACCAAAGGTATTTCTCATCACAATACTATTATGACTTCACACTGTTATAACCTCCCAATGGTATTATGATTTCAGTATGTTATTGACATCACAATGCTATTATGCTATGGTGTTTTGACTTTACAATGGTGTTATGAATTTACAGTGCTACTATGTCACCACAATGAGATTATGACCTTACAATGTTCTGATGACCTTACAATGAACTTATGACATTACAATGGTATTACGACATTTTTGTGGTATGATATCATGCTATAATTTTGACATACAAATTCTGTTATAACTTCACAATGGAATGACTTCACAATGCTATTAAAACATCACAATGTATTATGACATCACAATGCCTTCATGACATCAAACTTCATCATAAAATTCCAATGTTATTTTGATAACCCAATGGTATTACAACAGGATTGTGGTATGACATACAGGATTGTGGTATGACATCACAATGGAATTTTGATATAACAATGATATTGTGACATCAAAATGGTATTATGACACATTGCAAAGGTGTTATGACATCTGAATGGTGTTATGAGTCACAATGTTCTGATAATATCACAATGATATTATGACATCATAATGCTATTATGATATCTCAATGCTATTAAGACATCAAAAGATTATGACATCCCAGTGCTAATATGACTACATAATTGTGTTATGACTTCACAATAATATGACATCACATTGCTATTATAAAATCACAATGATATTGTGTCATCAGTATGGTATGATGATATCAAAATGGCATTATGACATCAAAACTCATTATGACATCCCAATGCTTTTATGACAGCACTAAACTATTAAGACATGATTATGGTATGACTTCACAATGGAATTATGACATCACATGATATTATTAAATCACACGAGTATCATGACATCCCAATGGTTTTATGATTTCACAAAGGTATTATGACATCACAATGTAATTATGACATCACATTAGTATTATGACATCACAATGGTATTATCATTTCACCATGGTGTTATAATATCAAAATGTTGTTATGATATCACAATGGTATTATGAAACCAAAAATTTAAGGAATATGAACTAAAGAAAACTGGGACAAGGGCTGGAGAGGAGGCTCAGAAGTTAAGAGCATTGGTTAGTCTTACAGATATCCTTCTTCAATTTCCATCAACCACAACTGACATACTAACATACTGTGCTATATAGTGACTCACAACCATCTATAATGAATTCTGGTACCATCATTCAGGATGCAGGCAGAACATTCATAATATAATATAATATAATATAATATAATATAATATAATATAATATAATATAATATAATATAATATATATACATATTAAGTAAATAAATTGTTGGTACAAAGTTCTTTTGGAATGTATACAATTTAAACTTGTTCATTCAAATGCTGATTTCTGTCCCCTACTCTTTGGTTTCAATCCAGAAATTGCACTATGATGCTTGTTCTATGAATCACCTGTCTCAAGTTTGTGTAAACATGCCACCATTTGTTCTCTGTATTTTCAACCGGATACAATGCTGAGCAATGGAGAAGATAGGGTGGGACATCCTGGTCCATAGTGGGAGGAAGAGGAAGGAATCAGTGGAAGGGAGGTGGAGAATCAGGAGGACAGGTCTTGGAAACACGTGTAGAGATGGACCGTACAAAAGATATGACTAAAGCACGTATAATGAGTGAAATCTGAATGTTAGGAATCTATGCAGTCTTAGAGGTATAGGATGAAATAACTATTGCCCAGCATTGTGCTCTAGGTTAATTAAATAAATTCCAGTCTCTGTGTTGTGATTGGGGTATACAGATAGTTTAGGAATAACTGCTGCTTAACTAAAAGATATTTCAAATAGCAAATATTAATAACTATCAACAAATGGCACAAAGCTAATCTAACTGGACAATAAATGACCACCAACTAATCTAAGTATCCACAGCCTTTGAATCATACTTTAACATCATTTGGTGGGGGGAATAAGCTCTCAGTAATCCAACCCCTATAACCTAAACTTAAAACCTAAAAATTCTCAGGTCAATTACTATCTCTTTAAGAGAGACTCTTAAACTGGCCCAGGAGCAAAAGACAGCCTATTGTGGATAGATCTGAGACTTAACATAACAAAATGGCTGCTGCTATATTCTAACAGGAGGATAAACAAGCCATGGCTTCCTTTTACTGTGGTTGGCTCAGCTCAGCTCAACTCAGCAGCCATGTCTGGAAAGAAAGAAATGCAGGCATACAGACTTCTACACTTTTAGGCCTAAAACTGCATCTAAAATTAAAAAAAATAATTAATAGTAGAGGGTGTTTTGATCCACTTTGGATTTGTTTTGGTTGTCATAGTAATGGATCTACTTGCAATGTATTTAATGGTGGTGGCTCTCCTGGAGGACTTCTCCAAGAAAGTGAAAGGAGGAAATGGGGAAAATAACCAAGGAATGGAATATTAAGTAACAGACATTAGAAAGGGCACTCTTTCTATTAAATATTAGATTAATAATGGCTAAAATTCAGAGCTCTCTGGCTGCAAGATACTAGTAAACTCTTTCTGGTAAGGGTCCATCAATTCACTAAATTCCAAAAAAACCATCAACTGGGCTCTATTTATTACAGCATAACTGACTCAAAACTTAAATTTTTTTTTTGTCTCTTTGCTTAATTTTCATTTAAAGGCTTTGAGTTACAATTACATCGATTTGAGGAAAAAATATTTGAACAAGTTGATGAAGGCACATGCCTTTAATCCCAATACAAACTAAAAAGAAACAGGCATATCTGTGAGTCCTGGATCAGTCTAATTTACATAATAAAAGCTAGGAATGCAAATCCTGCTGTTTAGCCACTTGCAGAGATAGTCTAAGATTCAAAATAACAAAATTTTCCTTAATGTTACCATGTAAGTTCTTTTTTCTAGATTGAATTCACATCAATTTGAGGTTTATATGAGGAGAGATCATGTCACAATGCTTTGAAAAGTTCAGCCAATCTCAGAAAGTGGGACATCCATAGAAAAACTGGTGCCAAAAGTCATTTTGGCTTAAGAGATATGTTCTGTTGGTCAGTGTAAGGACCTGAAATTAGGCTGGGAAAAAAATCATGCAAAGTGCATGCCTGCCATGTCAAAAAACCTTTTACATGCTGACTAAATTATCATGTCATACTGCTCTGGAAGCTGACTTATCCTTTCAACATGAGATATTTTCAAGGGGGATAGATATTGGTCATGCCTAATGCAAGACAGACACAGAAGGCTTACAACTGGCAAAGTACACACCAGCCTAGTTAAGTACTAAATACTCAAAAAGAATACTTCATATGTTTAAAAAGCAAAACTCTCCATCCCATATCAAAATGGGCACAAACAAAAGATAGCCAAAAATGTCAAAACCCAGGTACACGATGCTTACCCTAACTATAAACCTAATCCCTAACCCTAACTAGCCCTAACACTAACCCTAAGCTTATGGTATGCTAACATCACAATGGAAAAATGGCTTCAATATGGTATTGTGACATCACAATGAAATTTTGACATCATAATGGCATTATACCTCAAAATGCTATTATATCACTATGGCATTTAGAAATCACAATGATAGTATGACATCACAATGGATTTATGACATCACAATGCTTTGATGGCATCACAATAGTGTCATGATATCCCAATGTTATTATAACATCATAATGTTATTATGACACTAAAATGCTATTACAACATGATTGTTGTATATCAATGGAATTTTGCCATGACAATGTTATTATGACATAAAAATACTATTACATCATCACAACACTCTTATAACATCACAATGATATTACGACATCACAATGGTATTTTGATATCACAATGGTATTATGATATCACGATAATATGACATCCAAATGCTTTTACAAATCACAATGTTATCATTATAGCCCAATGGTATTATGACATCACAATAGTATAACATCCACATTCTTTTATAACATCACAATTATATGATATCACAATGGTATTATGACATAACATTGGTGTCATGATATTAGAATGGCATTATGATATACCAATACTACTATAACATCAAAATACTATTATGACTTCACAATGTTATTATGTATTCACAGTAATATGACATCATAATTGTATTATGATATCATAGTTGCATAATCGCTTCAGAATGGTATTAAACATCACAGTGCTATGATGACAACACAATGCTATTATGAAATCACAATGGCATTGTGACATCAAAATGCTATTATGACATAACAAGGGTATTTTGACTGCACAATGGTGTTATGGCATCACAATGGTATTACGACCTAAAAGTTATTTTGATATCTAAATGATTTCATAGCATCAGAATAATATGACATCACCATGCTATTAGGATATCACAATCCTGTTATGCCATCACTATGGTATTTTGACATCAGAATGCTATGTTGACATCACAATGGTATTTTGACTTCAAAATGGTTATATGACATCACCATGCTTTTAGGACTTCACAGTGTTATTACATGATTGTGCTATGACATCACAATGGAATTTGGACATCAAAATACTATTATGACTTCACGATGATATGACTTCACAATGCTATGATAACTTCACAATGATATTAAGATACACAAAATTATTAGGACTGAAAACATAGTATGACATCACAATACTATTATGACTTCACAATGCAATTATGATATCTCAATTTTATTACAATATCACAATGGTAGGAAATCACAATGCTATTAGGACATCACAAACGTATTTTGATATCACAATGTTATTATGCCATCACAATATTAAGACATTACAATGCTATTATGACATCACAATTGTATTATGACATCACCATGCTATTATGAGTTCGCAATGGTATTACATGATTTTGGTATGACAACGCAATGGAATTTTGACATCAAAAACTATTTGACTTCACAACTGTAAGACTTCACAGTGATATTAGGACATCCAATGCTATGATGACTTCCTAATACTATTATGATGTCACAATGGTTAGATGCTGATTTGCTGAGAGGAAGAATGATGTCAAGAAACAGTTGAAAGCCAGTAAGAGGTTCCAGAGTGAGTTATTAAAAGTGACAAGGGGACAGTCTTTTTGAGAAAAAGGCTGACCACCTGACATGCCTCAATCTGGGCATCTGAAAGCACACAACCCAGAGACAACAGTTCCTGTGTCCAAGAATCTTAGTTCAAGAAAAGTATCACATATTTCTTTAAGAGGTCCTCAATAAAGTCATGTGCCCTTGACATGTGACTTTCACATTATCACAGATTCCATTATTATTTGTTAAATGCACAGACATGTCCTCAGTCAGTGAATTTACTAGGAAAATGGTCCTTGACCAAGGCAATTCTTTGAACAAATAATTTTTAATTGGGAACTTGCTTATATTTTTAAGAGACCATCTAGGATGTCATATCAGCAACCAGACAACTTGTTATAGTCCTTCAGCAAAACTGAGAGGTTTTCATACTATTCCACAAGTGGCAAGCAGAGAGAGGGGGACTGAGAGAGAAAGAGATAGAGAGAAATATACAGAATAGTGAGACCGATAAAAACAGAAACAAAGATATAAAGTGAAAGAGACCAAGAGACAGAGACTCCATTTTGTCTGGTCATAATCATTGGCATATCAACATCAAGCACATCTTTCTATAATATAACTCCTATAGGTATTATATTATCTAACAAGGCCATACCTCCTAACACTTCTCAGACATTTCCTCACTTCGGACTCCCAATGTTAACAGGGGACATTCAAGGGAAAATTGCAATTAAAACCACCAGGGAGTGGAAGAATATAGAGGGAATTCTAGGCTAAAAGAACATAGTCATTCTGATAATTTGACATTAAATACAGTGATTAAAGTCACATAAACTTCCAAGGACTAAAGAACAGAACTGACAATCTCCTTTGAAAATGTGGAACATTTCCTAAAAGGAGTATTATTCAGCTAAGAAAATTACATCATATTTTCAGGCAAATTAATGGAACCAGGAAAAATCATCCTCGGTAAAGTAAATAACAGTAGAAAGACAAATATGTTATGTATTCACTTATTAGTAGGTCTCCTTATAGTGAAGATAAAGTTCCAATACACCATCTATTGTGAAAACCACTAGGGTAATTAGATGGCAGTTAATTTAATTGATGGCCCAGGGCATCCTATGAAAATTTTCAAGCAACCCAGGCTGTTGTTATTAAAATATGTGGCTCTCTGCCCTCTACTGATAGATCAGTGCCATGTTCTTGTATCCACAGGTATGCTTCCTTCTGCATCAAATGTGATTGTATTCAGAGACACACAGTTTGATACTATGAAGACAGAAAGACCTTAAAACACCCAGCACTAAATGTGATTTCCCTATGAAATTCTACCTCCCCTCAGATCCCTGGGAAGCCTGCCTTAGAGGAGGAAGGAAGAGTGTCATAAATAGAGGGAATTGAGAACACACAGAGAAAAATGCCCTGAGAATCAGACCACAGAGGAAGATGATGCAGCCAGCCTTGATAAGACCTGACAAGCTAGGGTCAGATAGAAAGGGGAGGAGGACCTAACTTATCAGGGAACTAAAGAAAGGGCATAGGAGAAGAACAAGAAGTGGAGGTGGGCCTGGTAGGAGAAGAGGAAGTGGCCAGCAGTAGTGATACAAAGTGAACAAATTGTAATAAATAAATACATAAGAAAAACTGTGATCAAGGTGATGAAATATAATGCTCTTCAAAACTGATTGTTTCTTCTAGGGGGAGTGCCAGAGTGGAGCAATGATGAACTCGGAATTTTTTTAAGGGATTTGGCACTGATACTCTGATCATGTTCCAGTAAGTATATGAATAACACATACTTCTAGGAGGGGCAAGATGGCGGTGCCGGGAGGACTCTCATTCTGAGCAGCAGCAGCAGGATCAGCATAGTGACCAGCAATCAGAACTCTTGGCCATAAAACACAGTCATAGTGTTTCGCAGGTGAGAGGATACCCCACGGTGGGGGATTCAGTCAGCTATTAACTCACCTGGCTAAACCAGAGAAGAGATTCCAGTTCGGCCAGACGCTTGACTGCCAGCCGCCAACCCCAGCCCCAGCCCAGAGCCACAAGACAGTGTCTCTGGTCACAGTCCCAGACTGAACCATGCGCACCATACTATCAGAGACTGGAATTTTCTGTCAAGAGATAACCCCAGAGTACAGGAAACGACTGGGACCAGCATTAGGTCACCCAGATATCCCCTGGAAAAGACTCAGGGAACACGGGCATCCCAGGAGCCAGACTGGAGCCAGAGCCGGGGACCCAGGTTACTGCACTGAGCCCTGCCTGCCTGTGCACCTGACTCACCGCCTGAGATAGAACTGTGGGCACCAGGGCACCAGCAAAGGAGTTTCACTGTCCAGTGCAAACACACAGGGAGGGAAACGGCTGTTCTGATCTCAGAGCACTTAGCCGACACCCCCAACCTCAAAAGGTCCCCAGAAAATTACCCAGCTCAGGGAGGCACTCAGGCTCCCAAAAGCCGCAAAGGCAGACACAGGCAGTTTCTGCGCACCAGACACCTGGCAGAGACTGAGCCGCCATCACACAGCTGTGCTCCAGGCACAGGCAGTTTCTGTGGCCAGCCAACTGGTGGACAATGAGCAGTGTGCACCAGGGCAAAAAAAAAAAAAAAAAAAAAAAAAAAAAGACACTGGGAGTCCGTGTCTCCAGAGAATCCACTGGGAAGGAAGGAAACTACTGACCTAAATCACCCAATCCTTCCCTAGAAAAAGTCTAGCAGTCTAGTGGGGCGGAGGCTCCAGCACTCAGCTGTGCTCCAGACACAGGCACAAACAGTTGCTGCACACCAGATGTCCAACTGGGTCACAGCAGCTGATCATTAAATTTACAACAAGAAACCCAGAAACAGGGCAGCTGCCCTCAGGACTTCCCGGGGTGAAAGGAGAACCCTCTTGACTAACAAAGACCACAGTTACCACTCAGGTCTATATCCCTGAGGTGAGTAACTCCTGAAAAAACACCAGCCATCCAGGGACTATACCCAAAAAGCTGAGAAGACATCCTTCAGGAAAATCCAGCTTTCTGCAAAGGGGATTCTCTCCACCACAGGATCCCCAGGAACCACCAGAAAATAACCCCAAACACCTAAGATAACACAATGGGTAGAGGCCAGCGTAAAAGCTCAAGCAACAAAAGATAGAGCAATATGGCATCTCCAGAACCCAGTTACCCAGGGGCAAGTAGCCCTGGACACCCCACCATAACTGAAATCCAAGAAGATGACCTAACAAGTATGCTCATGAAGATGATAACAGAGGAAACAAATGAGATTCGTAAAGACATACAGAAAGATAAACTGAAACAGAATATTGTCATCCATAAAGAAATAGAGGAAGCTGCAGCCAAACAGTTTATGGCCTTTAGAAAGGAAATGCTTAAAACAATGAATGAAATGATAGAAACAGAGTTGAAGGAACTAAAAGAAAAACAGGAAAGTACAATCAGACAGGTGAAGGAAGTAAACAAAACAACTCAAGACCTGAAGATAGAATTGGAAAAATTAAAGAAAACACAAATGGAAGAAATAATGGAAAGGAAGACTCTAGGGAAGAAAACAGGAACTACAGAGGTAAGCATAACCAACAGACTACAAGAGATGGAAGAAAGAATCTCAGGTGTAGAAGATACAATGGAAGAAATCGATGTATCTGTCAAAGAAAATGTTAAATCCGAAAAATTCCTGACACAGACCGTCCAAGAAATGCAAGACAATATGAAAAGACAAAACCTAAGAATAATAGGTATAGAGGAAAAAGAAGACTCCCTTCTCCAAGGCCCAGAAAATATTTTCAACAAAATCATTGAAGAAAATTTCCCCAAGCTAAAGGAGAGGCCAATTAGAATACATGAGGCCTACAGAACACCCAACAAATTTGACCAGAAAAGAAAATCCTCCCGCCACATAATAATCAAAACAGTAAGTATACAGAACAAAGAAAAAATACTAAAAGCTGCAAGGGAAAAAGGCCAAGTAACATATAATGGCAAAACCATTAGAATCACACCTGATTTTTCAACTGAGACTATGAAAGCCAGAAGGACCTGGACGGATATCATGCAGATCCTAAGAGAACAGAGATGTCAGCCCAGGCTACTATACCCCGCAAAACTCTCAGTCCTCATAGATGGAGAAAACAAGATATTCAATGACAAAAACAAATTTCAACAATACCTACAAACAAATCCAGCATTACAGAAGACACTGGAAGGGAAAATACAACCCAAGAAAGCTAGCTACATTCAAGAAAACACAAGAAATAAATAACCTCACTTCAGTAAAACAAAAAGCAACCAAGCACACAACCTGATGACCACAGCCAACATCAAAATCAAGAAATCTAAGAGCCACTGGTCATTAATCTCTCTCAACATCAATGGACTCAACTCTCCAATAAAAAGACACATATTAACAGAATGGATACGTAAACAAAACCCAGCCATCTGTTGCATACAAGAAAAACACCTAAGACACAAAGATAGACATTACCTGAGGGTAAAGGGTTGGAAGACGACTTTCCAAGCAAACGGACCCAAGAAGCAAGCAGGAGTAGCCATTCTAATATCTGATAAAATAGACTTTCAACCAAAATTAATCAAAAGAGATGGGGAAGGACACTTCATACTCATCAAGGGAAAATTCCACCAGGTAGACATCACAATCCTGAACATCTATGCCCCAAATACAAGGGCACCCACATTTGTGAAAGAAACATTGATAAAATTTAAAGCACATATAGATGCCCACACATTAATAGTGGGAGACTTCAACACCCCACTCTCAACAAAGGACAGGTCAACCAAACAGAAATTAAACAAAGAAACAATGTCTCTGACAGAGGTCATGAATCAAATGGACCTAACAGACATTTACAGAACTTTACACCCAAACACAAAAGAATTTACCTTCTTCTCAGCACCTCATGGAACCTTCTCCAAAATAGACCATATAGTGGGTCACAAAGCAAGTCTCAACAGATACAAGAAGATTGAAATAATCCCATGTATCTTGTCTGATCACCATGGAATAAAGCTGGACCTCAACAATAACAGAAATAACAAAAAGCCTACACACACACGGAAACTGAGCAACTTGTTACTAAATGACAGCTGGGTCAGGGAAGAAATAAAGAAAGAAATTAAAGTCTTTCTAGAAATCAATGAAAATGAAGACACAACATACCCGAACTTGTGGGACACAATGAAAGCAGTGCTAAGAGGAAATTCATAGCACTAAGTGCCTTCAAGAAGAAATTCGAGACAGCTCATTCAAGCACCCTAATGGCTCACTTAAAAACCCTAGAAAAAGAAGCAGCAGACACACCAAAAAGGAGTAGACGACTGGAAATAATCAAACTCAGGGCTGAAATCAATCAATTGGAAACAAATAAAACAATTCAAAGAATCAATGAAACCAAGAGCTGGTTCTTTGAGAAAATCAACAAGATCGACAAACCCTTAGCCAGGCTAACTAAAAGGCAGAGAGACACCACCCAAATCAACAAAATCAGAAATGAAAAGGGGGATATAACTGCAGACACTGAGGAAATCCAAACAATCATTAGGACTTACTTCAAAAGTCTATATGCCACAAAATTTGACAATCTAAATGAAATGGAAAATTTTCTTGAGCGATTTGAATTACCAAAGCTGAATCAGGACCTGGTAAATCAACTAAATAGTCCTATATCCCCCAAAGAAATAGAAGCGGTCATCAAAAGTCTCCCATCCAAAAAAAGCCCAGGACCAGATGGCTTCAGTGCAGAATTCTACCAGATCTTCAAAGAAGGGCTAACACCAATTCTCTTCAAACTATTCCACAGAATAGAAACAGAAGGAATATTACCAATCTCATTCTATGAAGCCACAGTCACCTTGGTACCTAAACCTCACAAAGACTCAACAAAGAAAGAGAATTTCAGGCCAATCTCCCTTATGAACATTGATGCAAAAATACTTAATAAAATACTTGCAAACCGAATCCAAGAACACATCAAAGATATTATCCACTATGACCAAGTAGGCTTCATCCCAGTTATGCAGGGGTGGTTCAATATACGGATATCCATCAATGTGATCCACCACATTAACATACTGAAAGAAAAAATCCACATGATAATCTCCCTAGATGCTGAAAAAGCCTTTGACAAAATCCAACATCCATTCATGTTCAAAGTATTGGAGAGATCAGGGATAAAAGGCACATATCTAAACATAGTAAAGGCAATATACAACAAGCCTATAGCCAACATCAAACTGAAAGGAGAGAAACTTAAAGCAATCCCACTGAAATCAGGGACAAGACAAGGCTGCCCACTCTCTCCATATCTCTTCAACATAGTACTGGAAGTCCTTGCTAGAGCAATAAGACAGTTGAAGGAGATCAAGGGCATAAAAATTGGAAAGGAAGAAGTCAAATTATCACTATTTGCAGATGATATGATAGTATACGTGAGTGACCCCAAAAACTCTACCAGGGAACTCCTACAGCTGATAAACACCTTCAGCAAAGTGGCCGGATACAAAATTAACTCAAAAAAATCAGTAGCCTTCCTGTATACAGAAGACAAAAGGGCTGAGAAAGAAATTAGGGAAACAACACACTTCATAATAGCCACAAATGACATTAGGTACCTCGGAGTAACCCTAACCAAGGAAGTCAAAGACTTGTATGAAAAAAATTTCAAATCTCTGAAGAAAGAATTAGAAGAAGATATGAGAAGATGGAAAGATCTCCCATGCTCATAGCTTGGCAAGATTAACATAGTAAAAATGGCCATCTTACCAAAAGCAATCTACAGATTCAATGCAATGCCCATCAAATTACCAACACAATTCTTTACAGACCTGGAAAAAAAATTCTCAACTTAATCTGGAATAACAAGAAACCCAGAATTGCTAAAACAATCCTCTACAATAAAAGATCTTCCGGAGGTATCTCCATCCCTGATCTTAAGTTGTACTATAGAGCAACAGTTTTAAAAACTGCATGGTACTGGCATAGAAACAGAGTGGTGGATCAATGGAACCGAACAGAGGACCCAGAAATAAACCCACACACTTATGGACACCTGATTTTTGACAAAGACGCCAAAACCATATAATGGAAAAAAGCATCTACAACAAATGGTGCTGGTCTAACTGGATGTCTACATGTAGAAAAATGAAAATAGATCCATACTTGTCACGCTGTACACAACTGAAGTCCAAGTGGATAAAAGACCTCAACATAAAACCAGACACATTAAATCGGCTTGAAAAAATAGTGGGAAATACCCAAGATCTCATTGGTACAGGGGAAAAATTCCTGAACAGAACGCCAACAGCACAAGCTCTAAGAGCAACAGTCAATAAATGGGACCTCATGAAACTAAAAAGCTTCTGCATAGCAAAGGACACCGTCATCAAAACAAAGCAACCACCTACAGATTGGGAAAGAATCTTCACCAACCCTTTATCTGACAGAGGACTCATATCCAGTATATATAAAGAACTAAAGAAGCTGAGAAGCAGCAAACCAAGTAATCCACTTAAAAAATGGGGAACAGAGCTAAACAGAGAATTCTCTGTAGAGGAATACCGAATGGCAGAGAAGCACTTAAAGAAATGTTCAGCCTCACTAGCCATTAGGGAAATGCAAATAAAAGCAACCCTGAGATTTCACCTTACACCCATGAAAATGGCTAAGATCAAAAACTCAAGTGACAACACATGCTGGAGAGGTTGTGGAGAAAGGGGAACCCTTCTCCACTGCTGGTGGGAATGTAAACTTATACAACCACTCTGGAAATCAATCTGGCGCATTCTCAGACAACTAGGAATAGCGCTTCCTCAAGATCCAGCCATACCACTACTGGGCATATATCCAAAAGAGGCTCAAATACACAAAAAGGACATTTGCTCAACCATGTTTGTAGCAGCTTTATTTGTAATAGCCAGAAGCTGGAAACAACCCAGATGCCCCTCAACTGAAGAATGGATGCAGAAATTGTGGTACATCTACACAATGGAATATTACTCAGCAATGAAAAATAAGGAAATCATGAAATTTGCAGATAAATGGTGGGATCTGGAAAGGATCATCCTGAGTGAGTTGTCCCAGAAGCAAAAAGAAACACATGGTATATACTCACTCATATAGACATACAACATAGGACAAACCCACTAAAACCTGTGCATCTAAAGAAACTAAGCAAGAGAGAGGACCCTAACTAAAATGTCCAATCCCCATCCGGAGAGGCAAAGAGGATGGACATCAGAAGAAGAAGAAAAGAGGAAACAACCTAGGAACCTACCACAGAGGGCCTCTGAAAGCCTCTGCCCTTCAGACTATCAAAGCAGATGCTGAGCCTGATGGGCAACTGTTGGGCAGAGTGAATGGAATTTTAGGTAAGAACTGGGAAATAGTAAGAGCTGGAGAGGACAGGGTCTCTACAAGGAGAGCAACAGAACAAGAAAATTTGAACACAGGGAACTTCCCAGAGACTCATACTCCAACGAAGGACTATTCACGGAGATAACCCAGAACCCCTGCACAGATGTAGCCCAGGGCAGTTCAGAGTCCAATTGGGTTACATAGTATTGTGAAGATGGACTGCCTCTGACATAATCTGATTAGCCTGCTCTTTGATCACCTCCCTCTGGGTGGGAGCAGCCTTACCAGGCCATAGTAGAGGACAATGCAGCCACTTTTGATGTGAACTGACAGACTAATATCAGAAAGGAGAGGAGAACCTCCCCTATTAGTGGACTTGGGGAGTGGCATGCAAGCAGAGGGAGGAGGGAGGGTGGGATCGGGAGGGGAGGAGGGAGGGGCTTATGGGGGGATGCAGAATGAATAAAGTGTAATTGATGAAAAATTTTTAAAAAAGGGAAAAAACAATTTAAGAACCTTAAATGACTTTCAAAAGTGGAGGAAAACATGGAGTTAGTCAATTGGCATGGAGCACGTCTCGCCCCTGGGGGCAATGGTCTCCTGAACCTACTCAGAGCTTGGACACCACCACTGCTAGTTCTAGAACTGACGCAGGATGTTCCAATGAGAGGTTAAGGCTTCTCATAATATTTCCTATAAGCCCACACCTGTTTGTCTATTCCCCCATTTTTATTCATTATTAGCCAAATAGAGCCAAGTAATTGTGGTAATGATACTTGCTTTTTTGCCCAATGCTGGAATGCTAGTAAATTTAGGTATGCCCTGGTTACTCTCATGCCTCACTGCGTGCCTGTGCCCGTTGATGCCCCTCACGCTATGACTCTCTTCAGACAGAAAAGGGATCTTGTAACTACAGCCACCATTGTTACTACCATCTCATTGGCGGCTGTTGGAGCTACCACCGGGGCATTAGCCCTGAGTCATACTGGGCAGATTGCTCAGACCCTGAACAATCATTTAGCCAATGTAGCTCATGCCTTAGTTGTACATAAAGGAAATAATGCTCAACTAAAAGGAAGCTTGATGCTGTTCAATCAGAGGAGTGACCTCGTGCAGGAGCAAATTGATACACTATGGCAAATCACTCAACTTGGCTGTCAATGAAAGTATGCTGGACTTTGAGCCACTAGCATATAACATGAGAATTTTCCCTGTGCTGCAAATCTGTCTAAACAATTGTTGAGCTATATTTTAGGTAATTGGACTGGAGAATTCGATACTACGATGGAGCAGCTGAGAGTGGCCATTGTCACAGTAAATTCTACCAGAGTGGATGCAGGACTAGCCACAGGATTATCATCATGGATTGCTGCAGCCATTAATCATCTGAAGGAATGGGCGGGCATGGGAGCTTTAGCAGGCCTTCTGGTGTTGGTCTCCTTGGTTTGCCTGTGGTATATATGCAAGATTAGAGTCTCACAACAGTGTGATGCAGCCATGATCATTCAGGCCTTTAAAGCCATTGAAGCAGGACATTCTCCCCAAGCATGGTTGGATACCATAAAAAGCTAAAATGTTACGCTCAGGATGCGAGGCTAAGCACTGTATTCAGGGTCAGCCGCTTTGGACCCAGAGAAGAGCATGTCTGATTGCATGCGGGTTGATGCCCCAGGTCCTGCCTTTGAGAAAAAGGTATTGGACGGGTCTGATGCTCTTTGGGTGGATGACACCTAAATGAACATCAGTACAAAGTCCCAATTTATTTCTAATATCAGAGATCAGACCTCTACTCTTGCCTGATGCGTCTAAAACAAAAAGGGGGAACCGTAGAGAGCTGCGGAATGCTATGCCTTAAAGATGGAGCTGGTTTCTGCCTTCCACCTTCCCGATGGTGAGTGCTCTCTGTCACGAACAATTCCACATTTGGCTAAGGCTGAGGATCTGGCTTGCTTCCATGTATGTGGACCTATCTGCATTGCCCACGTGGCACGCCTGGGTTGGCTTCCCAGAGGCTAATTAAGCAGTGGGCTGGCTTTCCCCAGGGTCAGATGATTGTTCAAGGTTCCTGAATAAACTGCATTGAAAAAAAAAAAAGATATGGCTGGATAAAAAGATAAGGAGTTTAACATTTTAAGTTATATGAATATGAGTTATAAAGATATAAACATAATTTAAATCATATTAAAATATTAGATACTTTAGATTGAACCCCCCTTTCTACTGTTGAACTTATTTTATAATATTTCAGAAGTTCAGAGTTTTAGTATTGATCAACAGAGTTCTGATAAGTTAATGGAGCACTAACAGTTTTTTGTTTGTTTGTTTGTTTGTTCTTTTAGTCACCAGTTGGAGATTTAAATTTTCCTTGGTAGTTTTCTAAACATAGATTTAAAGATGCTTTTCATCATGGTAAAAACATCTGTTTAATGTGTATATCTGACCCAAAAGCCATAGCCTTTACTATAGTATTAATATCTGCCATTCTGAGGTAGACAAGATTTAGGACTATCTTCAACATATCCTTCTCTTTGCTTTGTTAAGGAAAGTCCAAGCATCCAGGGTTTAGCAATAAATCTATGAATGTATTTTTGCCTAACTTTCCAGTGTGAACATGGAGATGGGGGCTAAAGGTAGATACTGAGTGTATGAAAAATGGACTAGCTCCATTACTGGCTGATTACCTACAGCTGTGCCCACAGAAGAAGTGTTAGACTTTGAAACTGTGGATACACTTAAGTTGTTTATAAAGGTTATAAAACAAATAGCTAACTGATATTCAGTGGGATACAGATTTATCTGTTACTCTCAGAATGTTGTTATATTAGATTTGTTGATACGTTATTTTTCTGAGTTTTTTTAAATATATATATCCTTTTGTGTACCAAAAAATTTATATGAGTTTCTGGAAATCAAAAAGTTATATTACCTGTATCTGGCATAGCTCAAATGGATCCCAGAGGAATTTTTCCCTTTTCTTTACATTCCTCATTTTCCCATTTAATAGACAAATTTTAACTTCTGTCTCCAGTTTAAATTTGTCTCAGTAGATTTTCACCTGTTTGACTCTGTTCCAGGATCAGCTATGGACTGCAAGCTGAAATCTGGATTTCCTGGAAACTGACACAATTTCTCCTGGCCTTTTTTGGTGGATCATCTAACCAGATGCTTCTGAGGACTACCCTGTTGCCCAGACTTTGAATGGCATTTCAGCCTTCCTAGTCTCTGATGCCAATGGCCCTTTGTTAGCACTGCAGCAATTTCATAAGAGGAGACCCTCATCCCGAAATCTCACCTAGCAGGCTTAAAGGCTATGTCAAAAGGGGCTCCCTGACATTAGCTATTATCTTGGGCATCTGCTAAGCTGAAATGGCAACTATTATTGCACAACTGGGCTAAAGCCCTAGAGAAAACCTAGAGAGAAAGGATAATATTTCCCCTTGGCTTACTAACCCTATATCCTCCTTGAAGGGACCCCTACTCATTTTGATTTTTATGTTTTGGCCTTGTATTTTAAATTGCTTGATGGTTCCCATGGAAAAAAAAATATATTTGAGAGCAATACACTAATTGTACTCAGATCCCAGTGTAGAAAGGTAAATCTATGAAATACAAAGGGTCATATCTGGAAAAATCTATGAAATTCAAAGCGTCATATCTGGAAAAAACAAGATTGGGTCTTCAAATGAAGGAGGGAATGAGCAGTTATTATTAAAGATTAAGGCCTAAGCAAGCTGGGTGAGGTTTAGTAATGCTCTGAGTGGAAGAACCCACCTTTCCCCACCAATTAGAAACTGGCCAATCTCCCTAGAGAGGGACACCAGATCATTTATGGTTTGGGGACTTTTCAATACTCAATTAATTAAAAATTCAGCATTTTGACCAATAAATGCTTGTCAGGCAGGAATCTCCCCTGTTTTGGGCATGCTGGGAGGGACCAGAATCTTTAAATCACCCAACTATCCTCAGCAAGGAGCTTTTGGCCCTCACTACTTTGGTGTTAGGGGATGAGACCCCAACTGCAGCTTGTAATGATTTCTAATAGAAAGATCCTCATGTGGCTTACAATGGACTTGGCTCTTGGTGGTGATCATTTGTGGTACCACAATTCTGGCACAACACCATCTTGTTATAGTCCATCAGCAGAACTGAGAGCTTTTCAAACTGAAGCACAAGCTTACGGCTGACAGAGAGAGACAGAGAGAGAAAGAGAGAAAGAGCTAGAGAGACAGATTCAGAAATGGTGAGACCGAGACCTACAAAAAATATATATAAAGTGACACAGACCAAGAGACAGAGACTCCAGTCGGTCTGCTTATTTTCATTGTAATATTAACCTCCAAGCACACCATCCTATAATATAATTCCAATAGGAAATCTATGATCTAACAAGGCTATTACTCCCAAAACTTGCCAGACATTTGTTCAACTGGGGACTAAATAGATGAGCTTCAAGGGAAGTATGAAATTCAAATCACCAGAAAGTGGAAGAACATGGAGGGAATTATAGACTAAAAAGAACATAATTATCATGATAGTTTATCATTCAATATAATGATTAAAGTCCCAGCAATTTCCAAGATATAAAGAACAGGATTGCCATATTCATTTGAGAAAATGTGGAATATTTCCATAAAGGATTATTTTTCAGTTAAGAAAACAACGTCATAATATTTTTGGCAAATGGATGGAACCAGGAAAAATCAACCTGGGTGCAATAAGTAAAATGCAAAAAAGAGAAATATGCTATGCTTTCACTTATGAGGAGGTATCCTAACAGTGGGGGAGTAAGTTCCAATAGTCAATCTGTGGTGACAAAACCAGTCTTCCACAACGGGGATTGTTGACATTTAATTAAGTTGTGGGGCCTGCGAATCCTAACAAAATTTTCAAACAACCCAGGCTGTTATTAAATATGCTGCTCTCTACCCCCAACTCATAAATCAGTGCTATGTTCTTGTATTCACAGAGATGCTTCCTTCTGCATCAAATGTTATTCCATATAAATAACCAAAGTCTGATATTATGCACAGAAAGACCTTAAAAAACCACAGGTCTAAATGGGATTTCCCTATGAAATTCTCCCTCCCCTCAGAGCTCTGGGTAGCCTGCAGGAGAGGAGGCAGGAAGAGTGTCATAAATAGAGGGAATTGAGGACACAAGGAAAACAATGCCTTGAGAATCAGACTGCAGAGGAAGATGATGCAGTCAATCTTGATGAGACCTGATAAGCTAGGATCAGATAGAAGAGGGAGGAGGACCTCCTCTATCATGGAACCAGAGAAAGGGCATAGGAGGAGGGTAGGTAGGAATGCAAGGAGAAGGAGCAGAGGGAAGCAGTGGGGATACAAACTGACTAAATCATAATAAATAAATACATAAGAAAAATCTGTGGACAAGGTGATGAAGTATAGAGCCCTTCAGACCAAATGGCTTCTTCTTGGGGGTGGTGCCATGGTGAGGTGAGTATGAAATCAGTTTTCTTTAACGGACTTGGCACTGAGACTCTGATCATGATCCAATGAGTATATGAACAACACATACTTCAATTCTTGAATTTTAAAGAAAAAATAATTAGTGTGACACATGGGTAGGAATTTGAACCTGGGAGCAATGGAAAATAAGTGTAATGTACATTATTTGAAATTCCCACATAATCAATAAAAATAATATGTTGACAACTTTTACAATGACTTTTAACAGGGAGAAGAGATTCCGGTAAAGGAGGGCAAAATTTAACTATGTAAGGCATGCTTTCCATGAACTTATTATGTAGTAGAATAACTTAGCCATGAACTAGTGTTTACCCAGCTAGCTCAGATACCAGGACCTCAGACTGCACCTCTGAACATTCAGTCCTGGCTCCAACACTATGTTTAGAGGTTATATCTGGAGGACCACAGCAAGAAACACTGCTGCTCTTGTATCTTAGGCCTGTAACATGGACCAATTTCTCTTTCCTGAAGACCCAGTTTTAACTGCAAAACTTTAGGACCAGGAGGATTGTTCACTGACCACTGAGTAGCACACAGCTGCAGATCCAGCCAGGTCAGCAAAGGCAACCCAGCTCATAGAGGTTTGGCAACACGATTGTGGAACAGCACCAGCTGTAAAATAGTTAATTGCCCCACAGTTCTCAAATTACATACACACGAATCTTTTGCTGTTTTAGCCAAACATAGCCCAAGAATTGTCCTGTTTCTTCCTCATTGCCCTGTTTCTAAGGAATCAATACCACAGGGAAACCTTGACTCTGCCAGCCTATTATTCAAATAAGAACATCAGGGGACATTAATGAGTATGTGAGTAACTGCTCAGTTGAAAGTCACGAAACCTAAGAAGTTTCAGATCCAAGACTACAGTAGGAGACCACCTTGTCATTTGATACATTCCACTTTATCCCACATCACTTTGAAGTTCTCGTACTGAGGATGGTGTCCTACTGAATAAACATTATAGTTCTTTTTCCTACCTGACATTGTCTCAGTGGTAAAAAGGAGTAAAGGTGTGGGATATGGATAAAGGGATGAGATAAAGGCTTGTTGGTTTTCATGAGAAAAAAGTCTCATGTGAACAGGATCAGAGATACAGGACACTGACAAAGTTTATTTACTCATCTGCATGGAAACTTCAAGAACCTGTCATCTGCTGATTGGCTGAGAGAGAGAATGTTGTCATGCAACAAGTCAAAGGCAGTATGAGTTTCAAAAGCCAGACATAAAATGGGCCAAGTGGATAGCCTGCCTGAGAGAAAGGCTGAGCAGCTACATACCTCAATCATGGCAGCAGAAAGTACACAACCCAGAGATGTCGGTTCCTGTGTCCAAGACTCTCATTTAAGGAAAAATGTCATATATTTCTTTCAAGTGGTCATTAATACAGACACATGTCCTTTATCTGTGACTATCACATTATACCAGATTACATTATTGTTTGTTAAATGTGCAGATATATCCTCAGTCAGTGAATTAATTACTGGGAAATTGCTGCATTAACAAGGCAAATCTTTGAACAAAAAGGGTTTATTGGGACCTTGCTTATATTTTCACAAAAATTATCCCTGATATCACATAAGCAGGCAGTCATCTTGTTGTAGCCTTCAGCAGAATTTTGAGATTTTCATACTGAATCACAAGTGGCAGACAGATAAAAGGGAAACTGAGAGACAGAGAGAGGAAAACCTAGAGGGAAAGATTTAGAAATAACAAGACTAAGACCAACAGGATCAAAGATATAAAGTGACAGAGACTGAGAGACAGAGACTCCATTCAGTGTGGTCACTATCATTTGCATATCAATATCAAAGCACACCACCCCTACAATATAACTCCAATATGAATTATATTATCTAACAAGGCCATACCTCCTAACCCTTCCCAGATATTTCATTACTAGTGATTCTACACGTAAATACATGAGCTTCAAGCAGACATTGCAATTCAAATCATTAGGAAGTGGAAGACCTTGGAGGGACTTCTAGGATAAAGGAACATTGTTATCCTGGTATTTTGTCATTCAGTACATTGAATACAGTACCAACAACTTAAAGGACTAAATAGCAGGACTGACAATCTCCCTTGGGGAAAATGTGGAATATTTCCATAAAGAAGTATTATTCAGCTAAGCAAATGACATCATGGAAGAAGGAGGCAGGATGGCAGCACCAGGACGACTCTCATTCTGACCAGGAACACAGCAGGATCAGCACAGTGACCACCAGTCAGAACTCATGGCCATAAAACACAAGTGATTGTGTTCTCCAGGGGATAGGATACCCCACGGTGGGTTATTCAATCAGCTTTAACTCACCTGGCTAAACCTCAGAAGAGATTCCAGTTCTGCTAGGTGCTTGGTCGCCAGCCCAGAGTCACACACCACTGTGCTCTGATCACTGTCCCAGACTGAACTGTGGGCACCACAACATCAGAAACAGATTTCTAGGTGAGAAATAACCCCACAGTGGAGGAAATGATTGGGACCAACCTTAGGTCACCAAGACATCACCTGGAAAAGACTATGGTTCTGCGGGTGCCAAAGAGCCAGCCCAGAGCCAGAGCCAGGGACCCAGGTGCTGGCACAGAGCCCTGCCTGCATGCCTGATTCGCTGCCCCAGATAGAACTGTGGGCTCCAGGGAACCACAGACTGAGTTTCTTTGTCAAGGGCAAATCCACAGAGAGGGGAAAGGCTATCTGATCTCAAAGCACTCTGCTGATACGACCACCACCAAAGGGTCTCAGGAAAAGTTACCCAGTTTCAGCAGATGCCCCAGTACCCAATCACCCAAAAGGCAGAAAGGCAGAGCCACATAATTCTGTGCCAGCAGGTTCTACTTGCCATCACAGACAGAAAGCCTATCCCCAAAGCAAAGATTGGGTGTCCCTGTCAGGAAGAAACCTCACAGCAGGGGGGATCATCAGGTCCAACGCTCAGGAAACCCAGCTCCAAAAGACTTTCTGGATTCACACAGACTCTAGCCTTATACTGCAGTCATGAGTGCTGTGCTCACCCACCATTATTGAGTACCAACACAGGGCACTGGGGCACACAGCTGCATCATCAGAACTACAAAAGCCATTACAGCAGTCCTCAGATACTGTGCCAAGGATCTACCAGTTATCCCTGGCTAGACTGACAAAACTGTGGGAACAGACCTGAACATAGTAAAGGTAATATACAGCAAGCCTATAGCTAACATCAAACTCAATGGAGAGAAACTTAAATCATTCCCACTGAAATCAGGGACAAGGCAAGACTGTCCATTCTCTCCATATCTCTTCAACATGGTTCTTGAAGTCCCAGCTAGAGCAATAAGACAATTGAAGGCAATCAAGGGGATACAAATTGTAAAGGAAGAAGTCAATGTATCACTGTATGCAGATGATATGATAGTATACCTGAGTGACCCCAAAAATTCTACTATGGTACTCCTACAACTGATTAACACCTTCAGCAAAGTGGCTGGATACAAAATTAACTCCAAAAAAAAAATCAGTAGCCTTCCTGTACACAAAAGATAAAAGGCCCGAGAAAGAAAATGGAAACAACACCCTTCATAATACCCACAGAAGACCTAAAGTACTTGGTGTGAACCTAACCGAGCAAGTTAAAGAATTGTATGAAAAAAATTTCAAGTCTCTGAAGAAAGAATTAGAAGAAGGTATAAGAAGATGGAAAGAACTCCGATGCTCATGGCTTAGCAGGATTAATATAACAAAATGGCCATCTTACCAAAAGCAATCTACAGATTCAATGCAATTCCCATCAAGTTACCAACACAATTCTTTACAGACCTTGAAAGAAAACTTCTCACCTTCATATAGAACTACAAGAAACCCAGAATTGCTAAAACAATTCTCTACAGTAAGAGATCTTCAAGAGGTATCTCCATCTCTGGTCTCAAGCTGTACTATAGAGCAACAAGATTAAAAACATCATGGTACTGGCATAGAAACAGACCGGTAGCTCAAAGGAATCGAATAGAAGACACTGGCATAAATCCATACACTTATGGACACCTGATTTTTGACAAAGATGCCAAATCCATTTAAGGGAATGAAGACAGCATCTTCAACAAATGGTGCTGGTCTAACTAGAAGTGTATATGTAGAAAAATGCAAATAGATCCATACTTATCACCCTGCACAAAACTGAAGTCCAAGTGGATCAAAGACCTCAACATAAAACCAGACACACTAAACCACTTAGAAGAACAAGTGGGGAATACCCTTGAACTCATTGGCTCAGAAGACAACTTCCTGAACAGAACACCAACAGCACAGGCTCTAAGAGCAACAATCAATGAATGGGACCTCATGAAACTGAAAAGCTTCCGTAAGGAAAGAACACTTTCCTTAGAACAAAACGACAGCCTACAGATTGGGAAAGGATCTTCAGCAACCTGTATCTGACAGAGGGCTAATATCCAATATATATAAAGAACTAAAGAAGTTAAACAGCAAAAAAATCAAGTAATCCAAGTAAAAATGGGATACAGAGCTAACCAGAGAATTCTCTGCAGAGGAATATCTAATAGCAAAGAAACACTTAAAGAAATGCTCAGTGTCACAATCCATTAGGGAAATGCAAATCAAAATGACTTTAAGATTTCACTTTACACCCAGAAGAATGGCTAAGATCAAAATCTCAAGAGACAACACATGCTGGAGAGGCTGTGGAGAAAGGGGAACTGTCCTCCACTGCTGGTGGGAATGTCAACTTGTACAACCACTCTAGAAAGAAATCTGGTGCTTTCTCAGACAACTAGAAATAGTGTTTCCTCAAGATCGAGCTATACCACTCCTAGGCATATACCCAAAAAAGGTTCAAGTACACAATAAGGACATTTGCCCAACTATGTTTTTAGCAGCCTTATTTATAATAGCCAGAAGCTGGAAACAGCCCACATACCCCTCAATGCAGGAATGGATGCACAAATTGTGGTATATCTACATAATGGAATATTACTTAGCAATAAAAAAACAAGGAAATCATGAAATATTCAGGTAAATGGTGGGATCTGGAAAAGATCATCCTGAATGAGCTATCCCAGAAGCAGAAAGAAGCAAACAGTATATACTCACTCATATAGACATATAATATTGGATAAACCTACCAAAATTTGTACACCTAAAGAAACTAATCAGAAGGGAGTACTCTTGCTAAAATGCTCAATCCTTATCCAGAAAGGCAAAGAGGCTGGACATCAGAAGAAGGAGAAAGAGGGAACAAGTCAGGAGCCTGACACAGGGGACCTCTGAAAAGCTCTGCCCTCCAGACTATCAATGTAGATGCTGAGACTTATGGGCAACCTTTGGGCAGAGTGCAGGGAATCTTATGAAAGAAGTGGGAAACAGTAAGATCTGGAAAAGACAGGAACTCCACAAGGAGAGCAACAGAACCAAAAAATCTGAGCACAGGGGTATTTCCTGAGACTGATACTCCAACCAAGGACTATGCATGGACATAACCTAATACCCCTGCACAGATGTAGCCCATGGCCATTCAGTATCCAAGTGGGTTCCATTGTAACAGGAACAGGAATTGTCTCTGACATGAACTGATTGGCCTGCTCTTTAATTACCTCCACATGAGGGGGAAGCAGCATTACCAGGCCACAGAAGAAAATAATGCAGCCACTCCTGATGAGACCTTATTGTCTAGGATCAGAAGGAAGGAAAGGAAGTCCTCCCCATCAGTGAACTTGGGGAGGGGCATGCATGCAGAGGGTTTAGAAGGGAGGGATTGGGATGGGGGGAGGGAGAGAACCACAGGGGGGATACAAAGTGAATAAAGTGTAATTAATAAAGAAAAAATATATAACAAAGGTCCCAATTAAATGCTTTTTGTTCCGAGAGTTGCCATGGTCAGGGCGCGTGATCCAGTAAGTAATTCTCAAGCACAACATTCACTTGGCCCTTTTAATAACTGGCTTCTGAAACACTTACTGGCTTTCACCATTTTTGTGAAATCATTCTCCCTCTCAGCAAATCAGCACCTGAGAGAATCTTGAGGTTTCCATTGAGGTGAGTAAACAAACTCCTCAGAATCCAGTATCTCTTATCCTGTACACAACTGACTTTTATTTGTGAAACACAACAAGCCTTTATCTCATCCCTTTATCCAGATAAAAAGAGGTTTACTTCTGTTTACCTCAAGACAATGTCAGGTAGGAAATGAAAATTTGTGTTTATTTAATTGGACAGCGATGTATGGAATATTCACAGTGATGTGGGATTAAGGGGAATGTACCAACTAACAACGTGGTCTCCTACTGTGCTCTTGGATCTGATATTTTGCAGGTTGTGACTTTGAAATGAGCAGTTAATCCTGTAATCACTAAAAGTATCTTCACATTCCTATTAATATCATAGGCTGGCAGGGTCTAGGGTACCCTGGAATATTGAGTCTGTAGGAGCAGGGAAAAGAGAAGGAAACCAGACAATTCTTTGAACAGTTTGGGTGAAACAGAGAAATACCTTTATATTTAAAAGGAGAACTGTGTGGCAATGAACTCTTTAACATATGGTGCTGTTCCACACTACTTTTCACAACCCTCTATGAGTAGGGTTACCTTGGCTGACCTGGCTGGAACAGTAGCTGTATCCTACTCTGAGGTCATTGAGAAATCCTCCTGGTCATGGGGTTAACAATTAACACATGTCAATTAGGACAGAGAAAAGAGTCCATGTTATATGCCAGGCCAGAAGAGCAGAGGTGTTTATTAATGTTGTCCTCCTGACAAACCATCTAAGCTTGGTGTTAGTGCCAGCACTGCTTGTTCAGGAGTGCTACCTGAGCTCATGGGACCTGAGGTAGCTGGGTAACCATTAGTTCATGGCTAGGATTCTCTGCTGTATAATGAGTACCTGGAAAGCTTGCGTTACACAGTCAAACTCTGCCCTCCATTAGCAGAATCTTTTCTCCATGTTAAAAGTCATCATAAAAGTTCTCAACATATAATTTTTTTGATTATGTGGGAATTTCATATAATATACATTACAATCTTTTTCCATTGGTCCCAGATTCAAATTCCTACCCATGTGTCATTTTTTCTTTAAAATACATCAATTGAAGTATGTGTTGTTCATATACTCATTGGAACATGAGTAGAATCTCAGTCCCATATCACTTAAAGAAAACATAATTCATCTTTTCAGCACCCTGACACAACCCACAAGAAGCCATCAGTCCTCAAGATGTCTATACTTTATCGCCTTGATCACAGTTTTTCTTGTATATTCATTATGATTTGTTTACTTTTTATCCCCTCTTCTGCCCCCTCACTCTTCTCCTTCCAGTCTCAGCCACCCCAATTTTTCTACCCCTGTGACCTCTCTCTAGTTCCCTGAAAGGGAAGGTCCTCCTCCTCCTCCGATCTGACCCTAGGTTATCAGGTATCACCAAGACTGGCTGCATCATCTTGCACTGTGGCCTGATTCTCAGGCCATTGTTCTCCTTGTGTCCTCAATTCCCCCTACTTATGACACTATTCCTCTCTCCTCTCCTGCAGGTTTCCCAGAGGTCTTAGGGGAGGGAGAATTTCATACAGAAATCCCAATTAGACCTGGATGTTTTAAGGTTTCTCTGCATAATTTCAGATAGCAGGTCTCTGTATTCAATTCCATTTGATGCAGAAGGAAGCATCTCTTTAGATGTAAAAACATCACACTGAACTATCAGTTGAGGGCAGAGAGCACCATATTTTAATAACAACAGCCTGAGTTGCTTGAAAATTTCTGTAGGCTGGCCTGGACAAACAGCTCAATTAACTGCCATCCAATAACCCTAGTGGAAGACTGCTTTGTTCAAAATAGAGGGCCTATTAGAACTTTATCCCCCACTATTAGGAGGCATTCTAACAAGTGAATACATACCATATTTGTCTTTCTGCATTTTTGTTACTTCACCCAGAATGATTTTTCCTGGTTCCATCCATTTGCCTGAAAATAATACGATTTCATTTTCTTAGCTGAATAATACTCCATTATGGAAATATTCCACATTTTCCACAAAGGAGATTGTCAGTCCTGTTCTTTGACCTTGGAATTTGCTGGGATTTTAATTATTGTATTGAACGACAAACTATCAGGATAAATATATTCTTTTAGTCTAGAAGTTCCTCCATCTTCTTCCACTTCTTGGTGATTTGAATTGCAATGTCCCCTTGAAGCTCATCTGCTTACATGTTGAATCCTCAGTGAAGTTATATCTAGGAAGTGTTTGGAGGTATGACATTGTTACATAATATAATTCCTGTTAAAGTTATACTATAGAAGGATGTGCTTTGATGTTTCATGACAATGAAAGTGACTAGACAGAATGAAGTCTCTATATATTTTTCACTTTATATATATATATTTATGTTGGTCTCAGTCTCTCTATCTCACTCTGTCTCTCTAATGTTTTTTTATTTCTCTCTGTCTATTTCTAGCTGCCTGCTGCTTGTGTTACCTTATGAAAAGCTCTCAGTTCTCCTGAAGTACTACAACAAGATAAGTGCTTGCAGACATGTAACTAGATGGTCTATGTAAAGATATAAGCAAGGTCCCAATTAAACTCATTGTGTTCAAAGATTTGCCTTTTTCCAAAGAGCGTTCGTTTTCCATGGAAGTAATTCACTGACTGAGGACATATGTTTGCTTTTAACAAATAATAATGGAATCTGTGATAATGAGAAACTCACATGTCAAGGTCACATTACTTTATTAATGACTACTTAAAAGAAATATGTGACAGCTTTCCTGACCTAAGAGTCTTGGACATTGGTACTGTCATCTCTGTATTGTGTGCTTTCAGCTTCCCAGAGTAAGGCATGTATGGCTGCTAAGACTTTCAAGTAGGCTGTCCACTTGAACCTTTTAATAACTGGCTCCTGGAACACATACTGGGTTTAATCTGTTTCATGACATCATTCTCTTTCTCAGGCAATTAACACCTGAGAGAATCTTGAGGTCTCCATGAAGATGAGTAAATTCAGTGTCCAGTATCTCTGATACTGTGAACACATGATTTTTCTTGTGAAACACAACAAGCCTTTAATTCTTTCCTTTATCCAGATCCCACACCTTTATTCCTGTTTACCTCTGTGACAATATCACATAGGAAATGAAACTTTAATGTTTACATACCTGGAGAGCTTCCTAAGTAGGAAACCTTCAAAGTGATGTGGGATTAAGGGGAATGTACCAAATAACAAGGTGTTCTCCTACTGGTTTGTTCACAGTAGATGGGCAATTGAAACTTTGTCTCCCACTATAAGGAGACCTCCTAATAAGTGAATAGATACCATACTTGTCTGTCTATATTTTAGTGACTTCACCCGTGATGATTTTTCCTGTTTCCATAAATTTTCCTGAAAGTATCAAGATGTCATTTTCTTAGCTAAATAATATTCCATTATAGAACTATTCCACATATTCCCCAAAGGAGATTGTCAGTGTTGTTCTTTATAACTTGGAAGTTGCTGGGACTTTAATCATTGTATTGAATGGCAAACTATCAGGATAACTATGTTCTTTTAGCCTAGATGTTCTTCAATCATCTTTTATTTCATGGTGATTTGAATTAAAATGTCCATGTGAAGCTCATCTTCTTAGATGTTGAGTGCCAAGTGAGGAAATCTCTGATATGGGTTAGGAGTTATGGCCTTGTTAGATAATATCATTCATATTGAATTTATATTATAGGAGGATGTGCAATGATGTTGATATGCCAGTGAAAGTGACCAGACACAACGGAGTTTCTGTCTCTTGGTCTTTGTCACTTTATATATTGTTTTTGTCATTCTCAGTCTCTCTAAATCTGAATCTGTCTCTCCAGCTCTTATCTCTAACTGTCTCTCTCTGTCTCCTACTTTGGGCCTGGTGCTTGTGGTTTAGTATGGAAACCTGTCATTTCTGCTGAAGGAATTCAACAAGATGACTGCTTGCTGACATGACATCATGGATTGGTCTCTGTAAAAATATAAGCAAGGTCCCCATTAAATGCTTTTTATTCAAAGAGTTGCCTTTTTTAGGGAGCATTTTCCCAGTAAGTAATTCACTGACTGAGGACATATCTGTGCATTTAAGAAATAATAATGAAATCTCTGATAATGTGAAATATGTCAAGGACACATGGTTTTATTAATGACCACCTGAAAGAAATATGTGACACTTTTCCTGAATTAAGAATCTTGTACACAGGAACTGTCATCACTGTTTTTTGCTTTCAGCTACCCAGACTGAGGCATGTAGGGCTTCTCAGCCTTTCTCTAAACCAGGCTGTCCACTTGGCCCTTTTAATAACTGGCTCCTGAAACTCTTATTGGCTTTCACCTGTTTCATGACATTATTCTCCCTCTCATGTAATCAGCACCTGAGAGAATCTTGAGGTTTCCATGGGGATGTGTACACAAATTTACTCAGTGTCCAGTATCCTTATCTTGTGCACACTTAACTCTTTCTTGTGAAACACAAAAAGCCTTTTTCTCATCCCTTTATCCAAATCCCACTCCATTACTACTGTTTAGCATTGTGACAATCTCAGGTTAGAAATGAAACTGTACTGTATATTTAATTGGACAGCTTCCTAAATCAGGAAGCTTCAAAGTAATGAGGGATTAACACGAATGTACTGAATGAGTAGGTGGTCTCCTACCTGTGGTCTTGGGTCTGAAATTTCCTCAGTTGCGACTTTGAACTAAGCAGTTACCCCTTTACTCACTAAATGTCCCTGAACATTCTTATTTATATAATAGGCTGGTAGGGTCTAGGGTTCCCTGGGTTACTGAGTCTTTAAGAGCAGGGAGAAAAGAATGTAACCTGACCCATCCTGAAGGCTAGTAGAACAGTGTCCACCTGAAAGAGGGGGTGTAAATGGGGAGACAGAGATGCAAAGAATGGACACAAGACAGATTCCTGACAGAGTCTCAGTTTACTAAATGTGCAAAAAATACTTATAAATCAAAGGATACAAGCAAATTTTTTCACAGTAGTAACACATCTGTGCCACCTGACCTGGTAACAAGGAAATCACTCAAGTTTACAACAAGTTTGTTGTCTGGTTCTAAATGTTGCAAGGAGCTTCCTATTTACTTCTCAGGCTCAGAACATACCGCATGCAGAGACCTCTAAGAACAGTCTCTGGGACATGGAACTTCAAGAAAACCCTCATCTGGCAAGGCTAGGAGCAGAATTCCAATTACCAGACTCCCTCAGTTTCCCTTTTTTTGTTTTTTGGAGAGCTTGTCTTAGGTTGGCAAAGTATAGTATTTTCCTTACTCATCATCAAGGTCTTGGATGCCATTTTTTACAAGCCCCTGCCTTATGTTGGAAAAACCACAAATTGACACTTACATGTCATTGACTTACCTCCATATCAAATGGGGTTGTTAGAGTTGTTTAATTTAAATTCATACAACTGCACTTGCATACATTGAAGTTGTTGAATTAGAAACTGTAACACATAAGGAAGACAGGCACAGGCCAACAAACCTATAATCACCAGGGCCTCAATTGTCAGTCCCCACTTAAACAGAGACTTTGCTGGAAAATGCCTCCTGAGACTAGTAAATTTATTCCAGGCTGTACTGGCCAATTCTAACCTGTTTCTTGGCAGATTCTATATCATCGATCATATTTCTCATTGTTAATATGTTTATTGAGAAGTCTTCCTTAGACCAAATACCAGCAAGGTGATACTGAACCTGAGTCCAATTAAATTCTATTTCATCATACTAAGATTCAGAAACCATAACAGGAATCATAACAAAAGCAGATTGCTTAACAACTGATACTGAAAGAGCATTATTATCAGCACTAACACAATGAGTAAGATTGCAATATACACATTCAATTGAATAGGTATCATTGTTCTTAAAATGTCTTAGTACAATGTTTCCAATTAGCAGTAAATAAGGAGGATTAACACATGCCAAAACTGAAGTATACTTAATTAATTTAACAAAGCTACTTGCATTCCCAGAGATAATGCCTAAAATCCCAACTCTTCACCCAATTTCCATACTTAGGTTTGTCATTTTTTTTTATCTGAAGTCCTCCAAAGTCCAGCACAAACAGCTTTTTCTAAAACAAAGGAATTTTGACTGCCTTTACCAGAAGCCAATTTATTAATACCCTTAATGATAGGCCAGTCCAATACATGACTGTAAATGCAGGGTTATTGTTCCAGTAGTAGATGTTGGGTATTTCTGAGATGCATCTTTTCCAAGGAACCATTAGTAGAGGACAAGTGTGTTGATTCCCTTTCTCATGGGATAGGTAACTCATTGGAGATGTAAGACTGTCATTCTTAACTACTATAGGAAGGGACAATGATAACCCTCCATGTTCCACTTTGCCTGTGTGCAAAAGGAGGCTGGAGCTGCCACCCCAACTTTGGAGTAGTAGGCATTCCGTCCTACTACCTGGACAGGGGAGACTAGTAAGCTGTCCTGATGAATATTCTCTCTGGTAAAGCTAAAAGGATGACCTCTTCCTTTTCCTAAAAATTTAAGAGTCTGTTTTACTTGTGTTCCCTCAAAATCAGGAAAACCCAGCAACCCAGTGTTGTTGACATAAACAAGGACTTCTGGATCATCACAGGAAACTGGATGTAGTACAGATGGATTAGGAACATATATCCAATAAACAGTCATCTTGACTGAAGGGATCTTCATTGACATCATTATCATTGTCAGGAGAAAACTCCTCAACCACTTGTTGCACCAGAAATTGCAGTAGCCATAGAGCTACACCATTTTCCTGTGGAAAAACACAGACAGATCTTTATCCCCATATGAGTACAGGCTTGGATCTATGCCATTGATTTGTTAAAGGATCTCCATTTTACTCTAGCAAAAGTTTTCTTGGTTTCTCTATGCCAAAATCTATCTGCTGCAGATTTACCAGGCTTATCCAAATTTTAGAAATTCAGAATGAAAAGAATATGATTAAGATGAATTTTAGGTGTCCAGGGGATTAGCTCTTCCTTCTTTAATTTCTGCAAATAAATCTTAATTGTTTAGTGGGCATGCTCTACCATGTCTAGTCCTTGATGATTATAAGGTATTTATTTATATGAGAAACTTGAAACTGTTGGAAGATCTTTTAATGATTTGCTAGTATATCCTGTTACATTTAGGTTTAAATTGCTTAAGAACTACTACAGGCCAAGATAGCGATTAGCACACACAGTTTCTGAGCTATGGAATAGCTAAACTTCTGAGTTGGTGAATGGAAGGACCTGTAAACCAGGAAAACTACAGTGAGGCTTTCTAAACATCAGGGAACATCGCAGGAGGTGAATACTTTGGTCTCCGGGACTTGTTTGGGGAAGGTGAGAAACGATCCTTTGATCTCAAGGCACTCCCCTCCCCCAAGACCTCCTTCCTCCTCGGCACAGCAGGCTGGTCTTTCTCAGCACAGACCTAACTGCCTGGAGTCTACAGCTACTGATGTGGAGCTCCAAGCCCTTTCGAGGCAAAGGCCAACAGTACATGTCTTAAAGTCTCAGATTCATGAGGCGGCTGCACCATCCTCCCAGGGCCTGAGTCTGCTAGACAACAAACTAGCTCCACAGGATCGCTATCACTGATGGGACGGCATGTCCAATCTCACAGTAACAGAGAATACACTATATACTCACCAAAACCAGGCAGAAATGTCATACAACCTAGGCACACCAGGCGCTGGACCTACCAAGCTTGGAGAGCACAGTAAAGAAACCCCAGTACTTCCCAGAAAGCATCGGGACTAGCGACCCAGTCTCCAGTTACAGCGGGACTTTCTAACCTGGTGGTGGAGCAGCACTGAGCTGGTGGGGCACAACAGCCCTCCAGTTTCAGATTAACCAGGGCCAAACCAGAGAACAGAGAGCCTGGTTAGAGCTTGATCCCTGCTGATGTGACCACCCTGAAATCTCCAGCTGCAGCAAGACCTCATAACCTGGCAGTGATAGCAGCACAGAACTGGCAGAGCACATCAAAGAAGCAGGGCCAATCCAGAGAGCAGAGAGCCTGGATACACCGATCTCTGCCAAGTGACCTGCCTGTAAGTGAGTGCACCCTTGAGAATCTGCAGAACCTCAGATCCAGGGTCCTTCTAAAACAGAAGCCAGGCATAGAACCCCCTCCCACCCACATACCCACTTTGGGAAACAGAGGGGCACTAGGGACATTGAAGTTCCTGCTCTGTGGGTCTAATTGAGGAGTTAAGGCAGTTAATGCCAGAAATTGTGCTTCGATAATCACAAGCTCCTGCAACATATACAGTGAAGAGGCCCTCCCACACACTCAAGGGTTCAACATTAACCATCACTCTGTCCCTCGAGAGAGACTTCCATGCACCCTCACATACACACACACACACACACACACACACACACACACACGCGTGTGCGCGCACACGTGCATGCATGTTTGTATTTGCTCCATTTGCGCCTGCATACTTTTCTCCTACAGGTAAAGCTAGTCCTCAGCACACACTGAGAGTTCTCAGCTTCCTGAAGAACTCTCTAGATGCCAGGGAGAGACAGTACCAGTCTGATCTGCAGACTCCAAAAACAAACAGGGAAGGTTTCAGATAAGCCAACGGCCAGGGGTAGGCGAAAGAACACTTCCAACATAAATCAGGACATCATGACTTCACCAGCAAACCCCAAAATCTATGGATACTCCAATTCAGCAGAAGCACAGGAAAATGATCTTAAAAGCCATGCTTGCCCAATTATTTGAGGCTCATAAGGAGGAAATGAACAAGTCTTTCAAAGAGTTGGCAAGTCAATTGGAGGTAAAGAAAGAAGAAATAGACAATATCCTTAAAGAAACACAGGCAAACATAGCCAAACAAAGAGACAGAAGTAGAGAAAAAATTAGTGGCATATAAAAAGGAAATGAACAAGGAAATAGAGACCATCGTCGAGAGACAGGAATCCAAATTCAAACACATGAAAGAAATGGTGCAAAGCATGAAAACAGAATTAGAATCAATAAACAAAACACAAAATGAGAAAACCCTTGAGCTGGAGGACTTGGAGAAAAGATCGGGAACCACAAAAGTAAGCATCACCAACAGAATACAAGAGATGGAAGAGAGAATCTCTGGAGCTGAAGACACACTTGCAGAAATGGATACTTCTCTCAAAGAAAAAGTAAAATCAGAAAAGTTCCAATCACAAAATATCCAAGAAATCAAGGATGCTATGAAAAGACAAAATCTAAGAATGATGAAATTCATGAAAAAGAAGACTCCAGGCTCTAAGGTCCAGAAAATATTTTCAAGAAAATCATAGAAGAAAATTTTCCCAACTTAAAGAAAGAGATGTCCATAAATATACAAGAGGCTTACAGAACTCCAAATAGACTAGACAAGAAAAGAAACACATCATATCACATCACAGTCAAAACACTAAATCTACAGAACAAAGAAAAGATATTAAAAGCAGCAAGGGAAAAAGGCCAAGTAACATATGAAGGGAGACCTATCAGAATCACACCGGACTTCTCATCAGAAACTATGAAAGCCAGAAGGGCCTGGGCAAGTATCATGGAAACTCTAAGAGAACACAAATGTCAACCCTGACTACTATACCCTGAAAAGCTTTCAATCAACATAGATGGAGAAAACAAAATATTCCATGACAAAACTAAATTTACATTTACACAGTATCTATACAGCAAAACAACCCTACAGAAGATACTATAAGAAAAACTCCAATCCAACGAAAACAAATTCACCCAAGAAAACAGGGCATAGAGATAATATCCCAACAAAAATGAAAAGAAAACAAGCGATTAAACAGGGTGAGACACCGACTCCATTACAAAAGGAACTAACATGAATTGGTCAAAATTATCTATCAATATCAATGGATTCAACTCACCAATAAAAAGACACAGGCGAACAGAATGGTTAAGGAAACAGGATCCAACATTCTGTTGCTTCCAAGAAACACACCTATGCAACAAAGATAAACATTACCTCAGAGTAAAGGGCTGGAAAACTGTTTTTCAAGCAAATGGTTCCAGAAAACAAGCTGGAGTAGCCATCCTAATATCTAATAAAATAGACTTTCAACCCAAGTTAATAAAAAAAGATAAGGAGGATCACTATATTCTCATCAAAGGAAAAATCCACCAAGAGGACATCACAATTTTGAATATCTATGCCCCAAATACAAGAGCACCGACATTAGTAAGTGAAACATTATTTAAACTTAAATCATACATTGATCCTAATAGTGGGATACTTAGTATCCTTAATAGTGGGATACTTCGTCACTCCACTCTCACCAAGGGACAGATCAACTAGACAGACACCAAATAGGGAAATAGGAAATAAAAGCACTCACAGAATCCCTAAATCAAATGGACCTAATAGATGTCTACAGATTGTTTCACCCAAACTCAAAACAGTACACCTTCTTTTCAGCACCGCAAGGAACTGTCTCCAAAATAGACCATATAGTGGGTCACAAAGCAAGCCTCAACAGATAGAAAAGGATTGAAATAATCCCTTGAATACTATCTGACCACCAGGTACTAAAGCTTGACATCAACAACAACAGAAAAAACAAAAAGCCAACACGCACATGGAAACTGAACAACGTACTGCTCAATGACAGCTGGGTTAAAAAAAGAAATAAAGAAATTAAAGACTTCCTAGAATTCAATGAAAAGGAAGGCACAACATACCCAAATTTATGGTACACATTGAAAGCAGTGCTCGAGGAAAATTTATAGCACTAAGTGCCTGCAAGAAGAAATTCATAACATCATATACAAACAACTTAATTGCCCAACTAAAAAACCTAGAAAAAAAAAAGAAGCAGATACACCCAAAAGGAGCAGACAGCTGGAAATAATCAAACTAAGGGCTGAAATCAATCAATTAGAAACAAATAAAACTATCCAAAAAATCAATGAAACAAAAAGCTGGTTCTTTGAGAAAATTAACAAGATAGACAAACACTTAGCCAAACTAAGTAGAGAGAAACTATCCAAATCAGCAAAATCAGAAATGAAAATGGGGACATAACTACAGACACTGAAGATATCCAAACAATTATTAGGTCATACTACAAAAGCCTATATGCCACAAAATTTGAAAATCTAAATGAAATGGATAATTTTCTTGACAGATTCCATCTATCAAAATTAAGTCAAGATCAGGTAGAAAGACTGAATAGCCATATGTCTCCCAAGGAAATTGAAGCAGTCATTAACAGTCTCCCCTCCAAATAAAGCCCTAGGCTAGATGGCTTCAGCTCAGAATTCTACAAGACCTTCAAAGAACTGCTAACACCAATTCTCCTCAAACTATTCCACAAAATAGAAACAGAAGGAACACTACCAAACTCATTCTATGAAGCCACAGTTACCTTGATACCTAAACCACACAAAGATACAACAAAAAAAGAGAACCTCAGGCCTATCTCATGAACATTGATGCAAAAATACTCAATAAAATACTTGCAAACCAAATCCAAGAACACATCAAAGATATCATCCACCATGACCAAGTAGGCTTCATCACAGGCATGCAAGGGTGGTTCAACATATGGAAATTTATCAATGTAATCCACCACATAAACAAACTGAAGGAGAAAAAAAAAACACATGATCGATCATCTCCTTAGATGCTGAAATGGCATTTGACAAAGTCCAACACCCATTCATGTAAAGATAGTAAAGGCAATATACAGCAAGCCTATAGCCAACATCAAATTCAATGGAGAGAAACTTAAATCAATCCCACTGAAATCAGGGACAAGACAAGGCTGCCCATTGTCTCCATAACTCTTCAACATAGTACTTGAAGTCCTAGCCAGAGCAATAAGACAACTAAAGGAGAGCAAGGGGATACAAATTGGAAAGGAAGAGGTCAAAGTGTCACTATTTGCAAAGTGATATGATAGTATACATGAGCAACCCATAGAGGTCAAAGTGTCACTATTTGCAAAATGATATGATATTATACATGAGCAACCCATAAAATTTAACCAGAGAACTCCTCCAGCTGATAAACACCTTCAGCAAAGTGGCAGGATACAAAATCAACTAAAAAAAAATCAGAAGCCCTCCTGTATACCAAAGACAAAAAGGCTGAGAAATTATGGAAACAACACCCTTCACAATAGCCATTAGTAACATAAAGTACCTTGGGGTGACGCTAACCAAGCAAGTGAAAGACCTGTTTCAGAAAAACTTCAAGTCTCTGAAGAAAGAAATTGAAGAAGATCTCAGAAGATGGAAAGATCTCTCATGCTCATGGATTGGTAGGGTTAACATTGTGAAACTGGCCATCCTGCCAAAAGCAATCTACAGATTCAATGCAATTCCCATCAAAATACCAACTAAATTCCTTACAGACCTTGAAAAAAAGATTCTCAGTTTCATCTGGAGAAACAAAAAAAAAAAAAAAAAAACCCAGAAACTCCAAAAGGATCCTGTATAACAACAGATCATCTGGAGGTATCCCCATCCCTGATCTTAAGCTGTACTACAGAGCAACAGTAATAAAAACTGCATGGTATTGGCATAGAAACAGAAAGGAGGATAAATGAAACCACATAGAAGACCCAGAAATAAACCCACACACCTATGAATTCTCAATATTTGATAAAGAAGCCAAATGCATTCACTGGAAAAAAGACAGGATATTCAACAAATGGTGCTGGACCAACTGAATGTCTACATGAAAAAAAAAATGAAAATACATGCATATTTATCACCCTGCACAAAACCAAAATTAAAGTGGATCAAGGACCTCAACATAAAACCAGATACTCTAAATCTGTTAGAAGGAAAAGTGGGTAACAGCCTAGAACTCATTGGCACAGGAGACAACTTCCTGAACAGAACACCAACAGCACAGGCTCTAAGAGCAACAATCAATAAATGGGACCTCAAGAAACTTAAATGCTTCTGTAAAGCAAAAGACACTGTCATCAAAACAAAACTACAGCCTACTGATTGGGAATATTCACCAACCCTTTATCTGACAGAGGGCTAATATCCAGTATATATAAAGAACTAAAGAAGCTGAAAAGCAATAAAACAAGTAATCCCATTAAAAAATGGGAAACAGAGCTAAACAGAGAATTCTCGAAAGAGTAACATCGAATGGCAGAGAAACACTTAAAGAAATGCTCAACCTCATTAGCCATTAGGGAAATGCAAATCCAAATGACCCAGAGATTTCACCTTATACCCATCAGAATGGCCAAGATGAAAAACTCAAGTGATAACACATGCTGGAGAGGTTGTGGTGAAAGGGTAACCCTCCTCCACTGCTGGTGGGAATGTAAACTTGTACAACCAATTTGGAAGTCAATCTGGTGGTTTCTAAGACAATTAGGAGTAGTGCTACCTCAAGACCCAGCTATACCACTCCTAGGTATATACCCGAAATTTGCTCAAGTACACAACAAGAACATTTGTTCAACCATGTTTGTAGCAGCTTTATTTGTAATAGCCAGAACTTGGAAACAACCCAGATATCCATCAACGGAGGAATGAATACAGAAATTATGGTATTTTTACACAATGGAATACTACTCAGCAATCAAAAAGGAGGAAATCATGAAATTTGCAGGCAAGTGGTGGTATCTAGAAAAGATCATTCTGAGTGACGTATCCCAGAAAGAGAAAGACAAACATGGTATATACTCACTCGCTTATATAGACCTACAAGATATGGTAAACACAATGAAATCTACACACCGAAAGAAGATAATCAAGAAAGTGGATACAGGCAAAGATGATCAATCCTCATTTAGAAAGACAAGTGAGATGTGCATTGCAGGTGTGACAGGAATTTACTGCAAAAGGCATCTGAAAGACTCTACCTAGCAGTGTTTCAAAGCAGACACTAAGACTCATAACCAAACCCTCTGGCAGAGTGCAGGGAATCATATGAAAAAAGGGGAGTTAGTATGATATGGAAAGGATAGGAGCTCTACAAGGACCAAATATATCCGGGCACAGGGTCTTTTCTGAGACTGACACTCAACCAAGGACCATCTATGGATATAACCTAGAACTTCTGCTTGGATGTGGCCCGTGGTAGCTCAGTAATCAAGTAGTTTTCCAAAGTAAGGGGAACAAGGACTATTTCTAACAGGATCTCAAGGTCAGGCTCCTTGACTTCCATCCACCCCTAGGGGAGCAGCATTCATATTAGGCCACAGAGGAGGACTCTACAGCCAGCCCTGAAGATACCTGATAAAACAGGGTCAAATGAAAGAGGAGGAGGTCCTTCCCTATCAGTGGACTTCGAAAGGGGCAGGGAGGATACTCGGGAGGGAGCGTGGGGTTGGGGAGGGAATGAAAGAGTGGGATACAGCTGGGAAACAGAGTTAACAAAATGTAACTTAAAAGTAAAATAAAATTTAAAAAAAGAACTACTAGAACATTAAAATCCTGTAGATAATGAGCAATAAATTTTTTTATAGCTTTTCCTTGTTGAGGAGTTGCAAAAATTAATGCAGAATAGGTATCTAGGCAAACATGTACATATTTTAATTGTTTAAATTCAGCAATATTACTAATATCCATTTTCCAAACCTGATTTGGGACCATTCTTTAGGAGTGGCTCCCAAATACGGAACAGGCTGAAATTGAGGACAAGTACTGCTAGCCTTGATTATACTACTGGCCTATTCCTTAATCAATCCATATTTAAGTCTCAAGGTTTGACTATTAAGATGATGCATTCTATGGGCATCCAGGGTTCTTCTTAACTGTGAACAATAAACTTTTGTGTCTTTATTGGCCAATGCATTTACTTTAGACAGGAGTCCTGGCAAATTAGAATGAGCCTTCAAATGTCCTATGAAAAAGAGAAAGTTTTTTTTGTATCAAATTTTGAATTTTTAAAAATAAAATTCCAGCAGGAGAAGATGTCTGAATTTGATCTGCAGTCTCTAACCTAGGCAAAGACTGAGCTACGTATGCACTATCTGTAAAAATGTTCAAAGTCTGATTATTATAACTTTGAATCACAGCCAATATTACAGATAACTCTGCTATTTGCACAGATATGTTAAACACTTGAAAAGATTTTTTTTTTATTCTATAAGCATAGGCACCAACACCAGATAATGAACCATCAGTAAGTACTGGTAAACTATTAACAATTGGGCTAACTTTGGTTTTAAATGGAAAAACTATGGGTTGTATCTAGAAAAACTAAATTATGTTATTTTTCTTTTCTTTTTTTGTGTGTGTGTGCCTCAACAGGTTGGATTCTGTCATAATAAGCTTACATATGTTAAAATGCCATATTTATCAGATCTCTGACAAGTCTGAGGGCCAGCATATTTGAGTTACTCTTTGTCTAACTTTATCATCTGCTCTAAACTTCATCCTATAAAACATGATGTTATATTCTCAGTTTTGGCATACAGTTTTCAATGTATGTTTTAGAAACAAATTTTAGGTAAATCTATAAAGGCATAAATCTTTATGGTTTCCCACTTTAGATTTAACCTTAAAACAAACAAACAAACAAAAAAAGTAAATAAAAATATTTTTGTAAAACTCAATCTTGTGCTCAACAATAATCTTACCATGACTGTAAATATGTTCTTTTTAAGCTAAAATAAAAATAAAACTTTGAACCTAATTTATGAAGGGGCTAGCAAATCTTATGAATCCTATCATATTGTTTTAAAAGTTTACAGCAAAAAATTAAAGGACAAAAATTTTATTTAATATTAAACAGAGAAGTAAACTTAACCTGTAGTCCTCAACAACAACAACAACAAAAAAGTACTATTCTGGCCGTATCAAATCTATAGGCCAGAAGAAACATCATTAAATCATTCATTTAGGTATTGACAGCCAAGCATATATTTTACTTAATGGTTAATAATGATCTGTATATAACCCTGCATAACCCTGGGCTAAAATGGAATTGTAGTCCTTTTTTTTCCTACAAAAGAGCATAAGCAAACATTTTGCATTGAAGTATCTCCAGCCTTTTTAAATGAAGAACAACAATTTTTATGGGTTGTATAGTTTTTTTTTTAGTTAATTTTGTATCCAGCCAATTTTGCTGAAGGGGTTTATCAGCTGTAGGAGTTCCCTGGTAGAATTTTTGGGGTCACTCAGGTATACTATCTTAACAGCTGGAAGTAATGATACTTTGACTTCTTCCTTTCTGATTTGTATCCTCTTAATCTCCTTCAATTGTCTTACTGCTCTAGCAAGGATTTCCAGAATTATGTTGAAGAGATATGGAGAGAATGGGCAGCCTTGCCTTGTCCCTGATTTCAGTGGAATTGACTTAAATTTCTCTCCTTTTATTTTGATGTTGGCTATAGGCTTGCTATATATTCCCTTTACTATATTTAGATATGTGCCTTGTATCCCTTATCTCTCCAATATTTAAACATGAATCATTGTTGAATTTTTTCAAATGTTTTTTCAGTATCTAAGGAGATTATCATGTGGTTGTTTTTTTTTTTTTTCTTTTTTTTTTTAATTTAATATGTTGGATCACATTGAGCCGTGGGAGCTCTCCTTCTGGAATCTATGTGTGTGGAGGGGACCCATGAGGGGTTCCACACATTCTGGAATCTGTGGGACATGTGTCCAGTAGGGGCTGGTCGAGTCCTGGTATTTGGATATTCTTGTTACTCCAAGATGACAACGTTGGATTTCTATGTTCCTTATGTATCTGTGTGTGTGTCTATGCTTATCTGTACAGTTGGATATTTTTAGACATGAGACAATTTGAATCAACACCTCTGAGTTTGATCCTGGACCATTGGAGTTAAATTCTAGAAAACACTTCTACATTTTATCAGGTACTTTAAAATAGTAACTCTTGGGCAGTCTAATAGAGAACTTAAAACAGTTTCTCCAACTTTTGGGGAAAATTAAAAAAAAAACAACAACTGGTATTTATGTTATTAATTCTACTAGGTAAAACCAAGCCAACTAAACAAAAACTGCAGTTATTACAACATATCATATAAAAAAGCCTATAAAAATATGTTGTTTTTCATTTAAAAAGGCTGGAGATTCTTCAATGCATAATGTTTGATTATGTTCTTTTACAAGAAAAATAAAGAATTACAGTTCCATGTTAGGCCAGGTTATGCAGGATTATATACAGATCATTGTTAGCCATTATATAAAATATATGCCTGGCTACCAGTACCTAAATAAATTATCTAATGCTGTTTCTTTATTTGCTATAGCCATTATAGTCCACTTTTGCTGAGGACTACAGGCTAGGTTTAGTTCTCTGTTTAATGTTAAATAACACTTTTGTCCTTTAATTTTTTGCTGTTAAGTTTTACTACAATGTGATAGGATTCATAAAAAATTTGCTAGCCCCTTTATAAACTATGTTTAATTAAAAGTTTTTCATTTTGTTTTAGACGCATCAGGCAAGAGTAGAGGTCTGATCTCTGATATTAGAAATAAATTGGGACTTTGTACAGATGTTCATTTAGGTGTCATCCACCCAAAGAGCATCAGACCCGTCCGATACCTTTTTCTCAGAGGCGGGACCTGGGGCGTCAACCCGCATGCAATCAGACATGCTCTTTTCTGGGTCCAAAGCGGCTGACCCTGAGTGCAGTGCTTAGCCTCGCATCCTGAGCGTATCATTTTAGCTTTTTATGGTATCCAACCATACTTGGGGAGAATGTCCTGCTTCAATGGCTGTAAAGGCCTGAATGATCATGGCTGCATCACACTGTTGTGAGACTCTAATCTTGCATATATACCACAGGCAAACCAAGCCTCTACTCTTGCCTGATGCGTCTAAAACAAAAAGGGGGAACTGTAGAGAGCTGCGGAATGCTATGCCTTAAAGATGGAGCTGGTTTCTGCCTTCCACCTTCCCGATGGTGAGTGCTCTCTGTCACGAACAACTCCACATTTGGCTAAGGCCCAGGATCTGGCTTGCTTCCATGTATGTGGACCTATCTGCATTGCCCCCCGTGGCACGCCTGGGTTGGCTACCCAGAGGCTATTTAAGCTGTGGGCTGGCTTTCCCCGGGGTCCGAGGATTGTTCAATGTTCCTGAATAAACTGCATTGAAAAAAAAAAAAAGTTTTTCATTGATTTTAGTTTAAAAAGAACAGATTTAAAGTAATGCTAAAGATTATAATTGAGTACAAGATTGATTTTTACCTATTCTCTGTTTAGGTTATTGTTGTTGTTTTGTTTTGTTTTTTTAAGGTTAAATCTAAAGTTGGTAAACATAAAGTTTCCCGATATAGATCTAGCTAAAATTTGGATCTAAAACATACATTTGAAAATATGCCAAAATTGAGATTAAAACATTCTGTTTTATAGGATGAAGTTTAAAATAGGTGATAAGTGTGGACAAAGATTAACTCAAATATGCTGGCCCTCAGAATTTTCAGAGATCTGATATATATGGCATTTTAACATATGTAAGTTATTATGACAGGATCCAACCTGTTGAGGCACAAAAAATAAAAATAAAATTAATTCAGTTTTTACAGGTGCAACCTATAGTTTTCACATTTAAAACAAAAGTTACCCCACTTGGTGATTCTTTAACGGTATTTACCGATGGTTCATTATCTGGTGCTGCTGCCTATGCTTACAAAAGAAAAAACAATATCTTTTTAAGTGTCTAACTCATCTGCACAAATAGCAGAGTTATCTGTAATATTGGCTGTGTTTCAAAGTTTTAGTAAGTAGTCTTTGAACATTTTTTTAGATAGTGCTTATGTAGCTCAGACTTTCCCTAGGTTAGAGACTGCAGGTCAAATTCAGACAGCTTCTGCTGTAATTTTATTTTTACAAATTCAAACTTTGATACAAAAAAAAAAAACCTTTCCCTTTCTAATAGGACATTTGAGGCTCATTCTAATTTGCCAAGAGCCCTGTCTAAAGTAAATGCATTGGCAGATAAAATCACCAAATTTACTGTTCACAGTTAAAAAGAGGACAGGATACCCATAATATGCATCATCTTAATAGTCAAACCTTGAGATATAAATATGGATTGAGTAAGTAACAGGCAATATTATAGTCAAGACTTGCAGTAATTTTCCTTAATTTCAGCCTGTTTCTCATTTGGGAGTCAATCCTAAAGGATTAGTTCCAAATCAAAATTGGCCAACTGGATATTACTCCTATTCCTAAATTCAAATAATTAAAATATGTACATGTTTCCCTAGATACCTATTCTCCATTTATTTTTTCCAACCCTCAAGAAGGATAAGTTGCAAAGAATGGTATTCTCATTGGCTACAATATTTTAATGTTCTAGGAGTTCCTAAACAATTTAAAACTGACAATGGAACAGGATATACTATCAAATCTTTTAAAAGATTATGTCAACAGTTTCAAATTTCTAGTATAACTAAAATACCTTACAATTCTTAAGGACAAGGCATGATAGAGCATGCCCATTAAACAATTAAGATGTATTTGCAAAAACACGAAGAAGTGGGAGCTACTCCTCTGGACACCTAAGAATCCTCTTAATCATGTTCTTTTCATTCTGAATTTTTGAAATTTGGATAAGCATGATAAATCTACGGCAGATAGATTTTGGCATAGAGAAACCAAGACATTTTTTGCTACAGTAAAATGGAGGGATTTTCTAACAAATCAATGGCATGGACCCAACCCTGTACTCATATGGGGATAAGGATGTGTCTGTGTTGTTCCACAGGAAAATGATGCAGCTCTATGGCTACTGGAATATTTGCTGCAACAAGTGGATGAGGAGTTTTCTTCTGACAATGATAATGATGTCAATGAAGACCCCTTCGGTCAAGATGACTGTTTATTAGGTGTAAGTTTATAATCTACCTCTACTACATTAGGTTTCCTGGAAAGATCCAGAAGTCCTTGTTTATGTCAACAACTCTTGGTTGCAGGGTTTTCCTGCTTTTGAAGGAACACAAACAGACTAAAAAATTTCAGATACTTAAAACAGACACTTAAAACAAACACTTAAATTTTCAGAAATAGAGGTCCTCCTCTTAGCTTTACCAGTGAGAGAATTCATCAGGACTACTTACCAGACACCCCTATCCAGGTCATAGCTCGGAATGCCTACTACTCTAAAGTTGGTTGCAGCTCAAGTCTCCCTTTGTAAACAGGCAAAGTGAAACATTGGAGGGATATTATTGCCCCTTAATATGGGAGGTAAAAATGACAGTCTTACATCTCAAATGGGTTACCCACCCTGTGAGAAAGGAGATAAATGTTCTTTTCCTTGACTGATGGTTCCTTGGAAAAGATGCATCTGAGAAACACCCAACATCTACTACTGTGACAATGCCATGAATTTAGAGTCATGGACTGGACTGGTCTATTGTTAAGGGTATTAAGAACTTGGATTCTGGTAAAGGCAGTCAAAATTTCTTTGCTTCAGAAAATGTTGTTTGTGCTGGAGTTTGGAGGACTTCAAATAAAAATTAGCCAACCTGTGTATGGAAATTGGGGTCTATGTTGGAAAATATAGGCCTCCTCTCTGGGAATGAAGGTACCTTTGCTAAATTAATCAACTATACTTCTTTTTTGGCATCTGTTAATCCTCCTTATTTACTGCTAAATGGAAACTTTGTAGTAACATCTTTTAAGAACAATGATACCTATTTAAGTGAATGTGTATATTACAATCTTACTCATTGTGTTAGTGCTGAAAAGTATTAGTTGTTAAGCAACCTGGTTTTGTTATGATTCCTTTTAGGGTTTCTGATTCGTGTATGATGAAACAGAATTTAATTGGAATCAGGTTCAGAATCACCTTGCTGGCATTTGGTCTAACAAAAACTTCTCATTGAACATGTTAACAATGAGAAATAAGATCTATGGCATAGAATCTACCAATGGTTAGAATGGGCTAATACAACCTGGGATATATTTACTAGTCTCAGGATGCTCTTTCTATCCTTTGACTCTGTGGTTAAGTAGGGACTGACAATTGAGGGCCTGGCAGGTATGGGTTTGTTGGCCTGTGCCTACCTTCCTTAGGTGTTACAGTTCCTTCTTCAACAACTTCAATACATGCAAATGCAGTTACATGAATTTACATTCAAGTTCTCTAACAATTGATATGCAGACTTACTGCTAAAAATAAAATTGTGGTTTTCTAACCTAAGACAGAGGCTTGTAAAAATATGATCTAAGATCTTGATTACGAGGAAAGAAAAAATGTATATGTCACCAAACTAAGACAGGTTCTCCATAAAGCAAAGAAGGACAAACTGAAGTGCTCTGGTAATTGGAAGTCTGCCTCATGCCCTTAGCAGCTAAGGGTATTATCTAAGTTCCATATCTCAGAGACTGTTTTTGTCAATCTCTGGAGGAAGGGTGCTCTGAACCTATGAAGTTGCTAGCAAGCTCTCTGCAAGTTTGGGAAACAGACAGCAAACTTAGTGTAATCGTGAGTGAATTCCTGGATGCCTTACCAAATGGCACAGATGTGTTGCTACTGTGGAAAAATATTGTTTGTACCCTTTATAACGTGCTGTTTGCACGTAAAGTAAACTCAGACTTGATCAGGATTTTATCTTGTCTCCATTCTTCACATCTCTTTCTCCACTTTTTACACTTCCTCTTTCAGGTGGACCCTGTTCTAATAGCCCACAGGATGGTCAGGTTATCTTCTCTTTTCCTTGCTCCTAAAAACTCAATACTCCAGTGAACCCTAGACCCTACAAGGCTATTATATCAATAAGAATGTGAAGGTACATTGACTCAATATGCAAGCAACTGCTCAATTCAAAGTTACAACCTAAGAAATTTCAGATCCAAGAACACATTAGGTACTCCTACTCAGTTAGTACATTCCCCTTAATCCTACATTGCTTTGAAGCTTTCCTACTTAGGAATCTGTGGAATTAAATAAACATTAAGTTTCATCTCCCTTCTGACATTGTCACAGAGGTAAAAAGAAGTAAAGGTGTGAGATCTGTACAAAGGGATGAGATAAAGCTTGTTGGTTTCACAAGAAAAAGTCACATGTGCACAGGATCAGGGACACTGGACATGAGGAAAATTTCTTTATTCATCTCCAAGGAAACCTCAAGGTTAATCTCAGGTGCTGATTGACTGAGAGGTAGAATGATGAGATGAAAAAAGTGAAAGCCAGTAAGAGTTTCCAAAGCAAGTTATTAAAGGGCCAAGTGGACAGCATGATTGAGAGAAAGGCTGAGCAGCCCTACATGCCTCAATCTGGGCAGTTGAAAATACAGAACCCAGAGATGCAAGTTCCTGTGTCCAAGACTCTTAGTTCAGGAAAAAGTGTCATATATTTCTTTTAAGTGGTCTTTAATAAAGTCACGTGTCATTGACATGTGAGTTTCACATTATGCCAGATTCCCTTATTTACTTGTTAAATGCTCAGATATGTCCTCAGTTAGTGAATTACTTAGTAGGAAAATGCTCCGTGACAAAGGCAAATCTTTGATCGAATGTTTGTAATTATGACCTTGCTAATATTTTTACATAGACCATTCAAACGTTATGTCTACAAGCAGTCATCTTGTTGTAGTTCTTCAGTAGAACTGAGAGCTTTTCATACTGAACCACAAGTGGCAGGCAGAGAGAGGGTGACAGAGAGAGAAGGAGCTTGAGAAACAGATTCAGAAATGTTAAGACCGAGACCAACAGAAGCAAACATATAAATTGACAGAGACCAAGAGAGAGATACTCCATTATGTCTGGTCATTTTATTGGCATATCGACCTTAATCTATACCCTTCTATAGTATAATACCAAAAAGAATTATAATTTATAATTTTTATATTAGTTTTTATTAATTACACTTTATTCACTTTGTATCACCCCATAAACTCCTATCTCCTCCCCTCCCAACATCAACATCCCTCTCCCTTGTCCACTCATGCCCCTCTCCAATTCCAAAGATAGGGGAGATCTTCCTCTCCTTTCTTCTGAACCTAGTTTATCAGATCACATCAGGAATGGCTGCACTGTCTACTCTTGTGGCCTGGTAAGGATGCTCCCCCATCAGGGTGAAGTGATCAAAGAGCAGGCCATTCAGTTCATGTCAGAGGCATTTCCTCTTCCCGTTACTATGGAATCCCCTTGGAACTGCCATGGGCTACATCTGTGCAGGGGTTCTAGTATATCTCCATGCATTGTACTTGGATGGAGTATGAATATCAGGAAAGAGCAATGTGCTCATTTTTTTTTGGTTCTTTTGTTTTCCTTGTGGAGCTCCTGTCCTTTCTAGAACTTACTGTTTCCCACTTATTTCATAAGATTCAATGCACTCTGCCCAACAGTTAGCCATAATTCTCAGCATCTGCTTTGATAGTCTGTAGGGCAGAGCATTTCAGAGGCACTTTGTGGCAGGCTCCTAACTTGTTCCATATTTTCTCCTTCTTCTGATGTCCATCCTCTTTGCCTTTCGGGTTGGGAATTGAGCATTTTAGCCAGAGTCCTCTCTGTTTATTAGTTATTTTAGATATACAGATTTTAGTATGTTTATCCTATGTTATATGTCTGTATGTGTGAGTATATACTGTGTATGTTATTCTTTATCTGGGATAGCTCACTTCCAGAACACTGCAAATTTCAAGTTTTCCTTGTCCATATTGTGTACTTGAGCTTCATTTAGATATATGCCTAATAATATTATAGTTGGATTTTGAGGAAACATTATTACTAGTTGTTTGTGAAAGTACCAGATTGATTTCCAGAGTGGTTGTACAACTTTACATTCCTACCAGCAGTGGAGGGAGGGTTCCCCTTTCTCCACAACCTCTCTAGCATGTTTTGTCACTTGAGTTTTTGATCTTGGCCATTCTGAAAGAGATGGAATCTCTGGTACTATTGTTTGCATTCCCTTGATGGCTAATGAGGCTGAGCATTTCTTTAAGTATTTATCTGCCATTCTACATTCCTCTATTGAGAATTCTCTGTATATATCTGTCCCCCCCCCCTTTTTTAACTGGATTACTTGATTTGTTACTTTTCAACTTTTTAGTTCTTTATATATACTGGATATTAGTCCTCTGTCAAATAAAGGATTGGTGAAGATTCTTTCCCAATCTGTAAGCATTCATTTTGTTTTGATGAGTGTCCTTTGTCTTATAGAAACTTTTCAGTTTCATGAGGTCCCATTTATAGATTGTTGTGCTTAGAGCCTGTGCTGTTGGTGTTCTGTTCAGGAAGTTTTCTCCTGTGCCAATCAGTTCAAGATTGTTCCCCAATTTTTCTTCTAACTGATTTAATGTGTCTGGTTTTATGTTGAGGTCTTTGATCCACTTGGACTTTAGTTTTGAGCAGGCATTTTCCTACATGTAAATATCACTTAGACCAGCACCATTTGTTGAAGATGTTATCTTTATTACTGTATGGTTTTGGCATATTTGTCAAAACTCAGCTCTCCATAAATTTGTGGGTTTATTTATGGGTCTTCTGTTCGGTTCCTTTGATCCACCATTCTGTTTCTATACCAGTACCATTCATTTTTATTATTGTTGCTCTATATTATTCCCTGGGATCAGAGGTGGTGATACCTCCAGAAGATCTTCTGTTGTAGAGGATTGTATGAGCAATTCCAGTTTTCTTGTTTTCCCATATGAAGTTGCAGATTTTTCTTTCAATTTTTCTGTAAAGAATTCTTGATAATTTGATGGGAATTCCATGGAATCTGTAGATAGCTTTTCATTTTTACTATGTTAATCCTGCTAATCCATGAGCATGGTAAATTTTTCCATCTTCTGGTATCTGCTTCTAATTCTTTCTTTAGAGACTTGATTTTTTTATACAAGTCTTTTACTTGCTTGGTTAGGGTCACACCAAGGTTCTTTATATGTCTTTGACCGAATACAAAAATGCACCAAAGGTATCACCCACTATTACCAAGTAGGCTTCATCCCATGTATGCAGAGGTGGTAAATATATGGAAATCCATAAATGTGATCTACCATATTAAAAAAAAAATGTAAGAAAAAAGAAAAAGAAAAATGTGATCTACCATTTAACATATTGAATGAAAAAAGAACATATAATAATATCGATGCTGAAAAAGCATTTAAAGAAATCCAACATACACATCTATGTTTAAATTATTGGACATATCTTCCAGGGAACTCCTACAGCTGAGAAACAACTTCAGCAAAGGGGCTAAATATAAAATTAACTAAAAAAAAAATCAGTAGTCCTGTATACAAAAGACAAAAGGACTGAGAAAGAAATTAGGGAAAAAATATATTATCTAACAAGGCCATACCTCCAAACATTCCCAGGCATTTCCTAATTGGGGACTATACATGTAAATAGTTGGGCTTAGAGGAGATATTGCAATTCAAATCACTAGGAATGGAAGAAGTTGAGGGACTTCTAGGCTAAAAGAACACAGTTATCCTGATATTTTGTCATTCAAGACAATGATTAAAGTCCTAGCAGCTTACAAGGACTAAAGACAGGAGTGACAATTACCTTCAGAGAAAATGTAGAATATTTCCATAATGGAGTATTATTCTGCTATGAAAATTACATCAAGATATTTTCAGAAAAATGGATGGAACCAGGAAAAATCATCCTTGGTTAAGTAACTAAAATACAGAAAGACATATATATTATGTATTCATTTATTAGGAGTTCTCCTAGTACTGGGGGATAAAGTTCCAATTGGCCATCGATTATGACCAATCCAGTCTACCACTAGGGTAATTGGGTGGAATTTAATTGAGTTGAAGGGCCAGGGTATCTTATGAAAAATTTCAAGTTGCTCTCTACCCTCAACTGATAGATCAGCGCCATGTCTTGGTTCCACAGAGATGCTTTCTTCTCCATCAAATGGGATTGCATACAGCGATCCACAGTCTAATATTATGCAAAAAGAGACCTTAGAACACACAGTTGTAAATTGGATTTCCCTCTTAAATTCCCCCTCTCCTCACAACTCTGGAAAGCCTGCAGAATGGGAGGCTTGAAGAGTGTCATAAGTAGAGGGAATTGAGGACACAAAGAGAACAATGCCCTGAGCATCAGGCTGCAGAGGAAGATGATGCTTCCAGCATTGGTGAGTCCTGACAGAAAGGGGAGGAGGACCTCCCCTATCAGGTAACTAGAGAAAGGTCATAGAGATAGAAGAAGGAGGCTGTGAGGGACTGGAAGATGAAGAGGGAGGGGATAGCAATGGGTATACAAAGTGAACAAGTCATAATAAATAAATACATAAGAGAAACTGTGATCAAGGTTATGATGTATAGAGCTCTTCAGGACTGACGGCTTCTTTTTGGGAGTGGTACCAGCATGCAGCAAATATGATCTCAGTTTTATTTAAGGGACTTTCACTGAGACTCTGATCATGTTGCAGTGAGTATATGAACAACACACACTTGAATTGATATAATTAAAAAAAAAATAGTGTGACACCTGGGTAGGAATTCGAACCCAGGAGCAAAAGAAAAGTAGTATAATGCATATTATATGAAATTACCACATAAGCAGTGAAAATAATATGTTGACAACTTACAAAATGACACTTAACATGGAGAAAAGATTTCACTAAAGGAGGGCAGAGTTTGACTTTGTAAGGTATGCTTTCCAGAAATTCTTTATGTAGCAGAGAACTCTTGCCATGAACTAGTCATTACCCAGCTACTTTAGACCCCAAGGGCTCAGGTGACACCTCTGAAGAAGCAGTCCTGACACCAAAATTATGTTTAGATGGTTTGTTTGGAATACCACAGCAGAAAACACAGCTGATCTTTGTTCTACGCATATCACAAGGACCCATTTCTCTGTCCTCAAGGATCATTTTTAAATGTAAACCCCAGGACGAGTAGGGTTCCTCACTGACCACTGAGAAGGACACAGCTGCACATCCAGCCAGGTCAGTGAAGGCAAACCTGCTTATAGAGGTGTGCCAACAAAAGTGTGGAACAGTACAAGCTGTCAAAGAGTTTATTGCCCTTCAGTTCTCCATTTACACACACAGAACTTTTTCTGTTTCAGCCTAACCAATCACATGAATTATCTCTCTTCCTTCTTTTTTCCCTGCACTTAAAGAATACACCAGGGAACACTTGACAGTGCTGACTATTACATCAATAAGAATGTGAAGGTACATTTAGTGAGTATGCCAGTAACTGCTCAGTTCAAAGTCACAACCTAGGAAATTTCAGGTCCAAGGCCACAGTTGAAAACCACCTTGTCATTGGATACATTCCCCTTTGAAGCTTTCTTATTTACAAAGCTGTCCAACTAAATAAACATTTACGTTTCATTTCCTATCTGACATTGTCACAAGTAAACAGGAGTAAAGGTGTGGGATCTGGATAAAGGGATGAGATAAAGGCTTGTTGGTTTCACAAAAAAAGTCACATATGCACAGAATCAGAGATACTTGAGAGTGAGGTAAGTTTGTTTATTCATCTCCATGGAATCTTCAAGATTTTCTCAGGTGCTGATTGCCTGAGAGGAAGAATGATGTCATGAAACAGGTGAAAGCAAGTAAGAATTTCAGGAGTCAGCTATTTAAAAGGCCAAGTGGACAGCCTGCTTGAGAAAGGATGAGAAGCCCTACATGCCTCAATCTGGGCAGCTGAAAGCACACAACCAAGAGATGACAGTTCCAGTGTCCAAGACTCTTAGTTCAGAAAAACATATTTCTTTCAAGTGTTCATTAATAATGTCATGTGTCCTTGATATGTGTGTTTCACATTTTCACTGATGCCATTATTATTTATTAAGTGAACAGATATGTCCTCTGTCAGTTAATTACTTGCTGTGAAAACACTCCCTTCTCCAGCAAATCTTTAAAAAAAAAAAGCATATAATTGGGACCTTGCTGATATTTTTACAGAGCACATCCAGAACATCAAGTCAGTAAGCAGTCATCTTGTTTTAGTCCTTCAGCAGAACTTAGAGCTTTTCATGCTGAACCACAAGAGGAGGGAAGAGTGAGTAAGACCGAGAGAGACAAAAAGAGAAAGTGCTAGAGATATATACTCAGAAATATAGAGACCTAGACCAACAGAAACAAAGATATGAAGTGACCTATTAAGAGAGACCAATTTTGTCAAATGCTTTTTCAGTATCTAAGGAGATTATTATGTGTTTTTTTTTTCTTTCAGTTTGTTAATGTGGTGGATCATATTGATGGATTGCTGTTTATTGAACCACCCCTGCATACCTGGGGTGAAGCCTAGTTGGGCATAGTGGATGATATCTTTGATGTGATCTTGTATTCGGTTTGCAATTATTTAAGTATTTTTGCATCACTGTTCATTAGGGAGATTGTCCTGAAATTCTCTTTCTTTGTTGGGTCTTTGTGAAGGTTAGGTACCAAGGTGATTGTGGCTTCATAAAATGAGTTTGGTAATGTTCTTTCTGTTTCTATTTTGTGGAGTAGTTTGAAGAGAACTAGAGTTAGCCCTTCTTTGAAGGTCTGGTAGAATTCTGTAATGAGACCATCTGGTCCTGGGCTTTTTTTGGATGGGAGACTTCTGAGGACTGCTTCTATTTCCTTGCAGGATATAGGATGATTTAAAAAGAGAGAGAGAGAGAGAGACAGAGACTTCATTTTAAATGGTTCCTTTCATTAGCATATCAACCTCAAAATCATACCCTCCTGTAATATAACTCCAATAGGAATTATATTATCTAACAAGGCCATTCATCCTAACCTTTCCCAGAGTATACCTCACTGGGTATTCCACATGTAAACAGATGAGCAACAAAGGGACATAGAATTCAAGTCAACAAGAAGTGGAAGAAGATGGGGAGACTTTTAGGATAAAAGAATATAGTTATATTTATTGTTTCTGATTCAATACAATGATTACAGTCCCAGCAACTTTCAAAGAATAAAGAACAAGATTGACAATCTCCTTTGAGGAAAATGTGAAATGTTTCCATAATGGAGTATTGCTCAGCTAAGAAAATGTTATCATGGCATTTTCAGTCAAATGGATAGAACCACAAAAAATCATCCTGGGTGAAGTAACTAAAAATGGAGAATGAAAATTATGGTATGTAGTCACTTATTAGGAGTTTCCTAATAGTGGGAAAAAATATTCAAACAGGCCATCTATTGTCACCAAACAAATGTATCACTAGGGAGGTTGGGGGACAGTTAATTGAGTTGTTAGACCAGAGCATCCTAAGTAAATTCAACCAACCCATACAATTTTATTGAAATATACTGCTGTCTGCCCTCAACTGATAGATCATTGCCATGATATTTTATCCACATATATGCTTCCTTCTGCATCAAATGGGATTGCATATAGAGACACACAGTCCGATATTGTGCAGAAAGAGAAGTTAAAACACCCAGTACTAAACTGGATTTCCCTATGAAATTCTACCTTCCATCAGTTCTCTGCTAAGCCTGCAGGAGAGGAGGCAGGTAGTGTGTCATAAGTAGAGGGAACTGAGGACACACGGAGAATAATGCCTTGAGAATCAGGCCACAGAGGAAGATAAAGGAGAGAACCTAGTTGAGACCTGATAAGCAAGGGTCAGATAGAAGGGGTCATTATACCTCACCTATAATGTAACTAGAGAACTGTAATAGAGGTAGAAGAAGTGGTGGGGGTTGGACTGGAATGAGAAGAGAGCGTAGGCAGCAGAGGGGATACAAAGTGAACAAATCATAATAAATAAATACATAACAAAAACTGTGATGAAGATGATGAAGAACAGAGATCCTCAGGACGGATGGCTTCTTTTTTGGGGGGGGGGGGTTGTTGCCAGGGAGAACTCTGTTTTCTTTAAGAGAATTGTCAATGAGACTCTGATCATGCTTCAATGAATATATGAACAACACATACTTCAATTGATGAATTTTGAAGAAAAAATATTTTAGTGTGACACATGGGTAGGAATTCGAACCTGGGATCAGTGAAAAAGGAGTGTAATGTATAATATATGAAATTCCACATAAGCAATAAAAGAATATGTTGACAACTTTTATAATGACTCCTAACATGGAGAAAATATTCCGCTAAAGGAGGACAGAGTGTCACTGTGTAATGCATGCTGTCCAGAAACTCATTATGTATCACGGAAACCTTGCCATGAACTAGCTGTTACCCTGCTACATCAGGTCCTATGAGCTCTGGTACCACCTCTGAACAAGCAGTCCTGGCACTATAACTACATTTAGAGGGGTTGTCAGGAGGACCACAGCAGGAAACACAGTTGTTCTTGAATCTTAGGACATATTTCTCCATCCTGAATGCCTAGTTTTAACTGCAAACCCAAGGACCAATAAGATTGCTCACTGATCAAGGAGTAGGAAACAGATGCCAAACTAAACAGGTCAGGCAAGGCAACCGTTTACAGAGGGTTGACAACCCTAGTGTTGACAGCCCCAGCTGTCATAGAGTTAATTGCTTCTCATTTCTCCTTTTACACTCACACATCCTTCTCTGTTTCAGCCAAAACAGTGCATGAAATGTCTGGATTCCTACTGCTGCTCTTAAAGCCTCAATACAGCAGGGAACCCTAGGCCATGACAACCTATTATATCAATAAGAATGTGAAGATCCATTTAGTGAGTACTTGAGTACTCAGTTCAAAGTCACAACCTACAAAATTTCAGATCCAAGACTACATTATGAAACCACCATGTCATTTAGAACAGTTCTAGTGTCCAAGACTCTTAGTTCAGAAAAAGTGTCACATATTTCTTTCAAGTGGTCATTAGAAAAATCATATGTCTTTAATGTGTGACATTCACATTATCACAGAATCCATTAGTTTTTGTAAATGCAAAGATATGTCTTCTATCATAGAAATATTTACTGGGAAAATGTTCCCTGACAAAGGCAACTCTTTGAACAAAAAGGGTTTAATTGGGACATTGCTTATATTTTTACGAAGACCATCCATGATGTCATGTCAGCAAGCATTCATCTTGTTTTAGTCTTTCAGTAGAACTGAGAACTTTTTATACTATACCACAATCAGCAGACAGAGAGAGGGAGACAGAGAGTGAAAGAGAGAGAGAAAGGGCTAGAGAGACAGATTCAGAAATAGAGAGAACAGGACCAACAAAAACAAAGATACAGAGTGACAGAGACAGAAAGACAGAGAATACAATCTTTCTGGTCACTTTCATTGGCATATCAACTTCGAAGCACACCCTCCTATATTATCACTTCCAAAGGAATTATATTAATGAACAAGGTAATACCTCCTAAACTTTCACAAACATTTCTTCACTGGGACTAAACATGTAAATAGATAAGCTTCCAGGGGACATTGCAATTCAAATCACCAGGAAGTGGAAGAAGATGTAGGACTTGTAGGCTAAGAGAAAGTAGTTAACCTGATAATTTGTCATTCAATAAAATGTTTAAAGACACAATTACTTCCAAGGTCTAAAAACCAGGACTGAAAATCTACTTTGGGGAAAATGTGAAATATTTCCATAATGAAGTGTTATTCAACTAAGAAATGACATCATGGTATTTTCAGGCAAATGGATGAAACCAGGGAAAATCATCCTGTGTGAAGTAATTGAGTGGTTGGGCCAGGGTATCCTATGAGAATTGTGAAGTAATTCAAGCTGTTGTTATTAAAATATGTTGCTATTTCTCCTTAAATGATAGATAAATTGACAACTTTACAATGACTTTTACATGGAGAAAAGATTACACTAAAGGAGAGCAGAATTTCACTGTGTAAGGCATGCTTTCCAGGAACTCATTATATAGTAGAGAATTCTAACCATGAACTAGTGGTTACCCTGCTACTTCAGACAACATTAGCTCAGTGGCACTTCTGAACAAGCAGTCCTGGCACTAACACTATGTTTACATGGTTTGCCCACAGGTCCACATCAAGAAACAATTTTGCTCTTGTGTCCTAGACATATAATGCAGACCCATTTCTCTGTTCTAAATAACCAGTTTAAATTATTAACCCCAGGACCAGGAGGATTTGTCAATGAACAGTGAGTAGGACACAGCTGCTGATCCAGCCATGTCAGCCAAGGCAACCATGCTCCTAGTGGGTTGGCAACACTACTGTAGAATAGCACCAGATGTCTAAGGGTTTATTGCCCCTCAGTTATCCTATTACATACACAGATTTTTCTCTGTTTCAGCCAAACTATTTTGAGGAATTTTCTGGTTTCCTTCTATTTTCTCTGCTCTTTAGGACTCATTACCACAGGGAACACTGGGCCTTACCAGCCTATTTGTAAATAAGTATATGAATTTACATTGAGTGAGTACAGGAGTAATTGCTCAGTTCAAAGTCACAACCTAGGAGATCTCAGATTCAAGAGCACATTACGAGAATACCTTGTCATTTGGTACATTCTCCTTAAAATCCCACAGCACTTTGCAGCTTTCCTACTTAGGTAGCTGTCCAATTAAATAAACATTACAGTTTCATTTCTTCCCTGAAATTGTCACAGAGGTAAAAGGAATAAAGTTGTAGGATCTGGATAAAGGGATGAGATAAAGGCTTGTTGGGTTTCAGAACAAAATGTCACCTGTGCACTGGATCAGAGATACTTGAAATTGAGGAAAGTTTGTTCACTCATCTCTATGGAAACCCCAAGATTCTCTCAGGTACTGATTGTCTGAGAGGCAGAATGATGTCATGAAACAGGTTAAAGCCAGTAAGTGTTTCAGGAGCCAGTTATTAAAAGGGCCAAGAGGGCAGTCTGCTTAAGAGAAAGGCTGAGAAGCCCTACATGCCTCAATCTGGGCATCTGAACACACACAACCCAGAGATGTCAGTTCTTGTGTCCAAGACTCTTAATTCAGGAGAAGGGTCACATATTTCTTTCAAGTGGTCATTAATAATGTCATGTGTCCTTGACATGTGAATTTCAAATTATCACAAATTTCATTATTATCTGTTAAAAGCACAGATATATCCTCAGTTGGTGAATTACTTAGTTGGAAAACAATCCCTGACAAAGGCAATTTTTTTTTTTTTTGCAGTTTCTGTGAGATTTTATTTTTTTCCTTTTGGGACAGAGGACATGTACAAGGGGACAGAGAGATGAGTGGAGCTGCAGTGCATGATATGAAATTCACAAAGAACCAATAAAAACCTTAAAAACATTGTTTTGAAGTTTTTTTAGTACTGAAATAAAATTTTATTCATAAATACAGTCCATAGGGAAATTGGCAACATAACTTTCATAATGCACTATTACAGAATATCACAGTTTCTTACATGACCCAGTCTTTTAACACAAAGTGGTTAATTGGGACTGTTCTTATATTTTTACAGAGACCGTCTAGGTACAGGTCTCAAAGCAGTCATCTTGTTGAAGTACTTCAGGAGAACCGATAGCATTTCATATAGTACCACAAGTGGCAGGCAGAGAGGGATTGACAGAGACAGAAAGATAAAGAGAAAAAGAAAGAGTTATAGAGTTAGATTGAGATTGAGAGACAAAGACCAATATAAACAAATATATAACGTGACAGAGACTGAGAGACAGAGACTCCTTTCCCTCTGGTCACTTTCATTGGTATATCAAGCTCAAAGCACTCGCACCTATATTACAAATCCAACAGGAAGTATATTATCTAACCAGGCCATACTTCTGAACACCTCCCAGACATTTCTTCACTGGGGACTCAACAAGTAAATAGATGAGCTTCAAGGGGACATTGCAATTCAAAGCACCAGGAAGGGAAAGAAGGTGGAGGGAATTCTAGCTAATAGAACATACATATCCTGATAGTTTGTCAATACAAACTATACAATTCAATTCAATGATTAAAATCACAGCAAATTCCAAAGTCTAAAGAACAGGACTGACAATTTCCTTTGTGGAAAATGTGGAATATTTCAATAACGGAATATTGTTCAGCTAAGAAAATGACATCATGTTATATTTAGACAAATGGATGGAACCAGGAGAAATCATCCTGTGTGAAGTAACTAAAATGCAGAAGGACAAATATGGTATGTACTCACTTCTTTGGAAGTCTCCTAATAGTGAGTGATAAAGTTGCAATAGGCCATCTATTGTAACAAAAGTAGTCTTCCTCTAGGGGGATTGGGTAGCAGTTAATTAATTGATTGGGCCAGGCCATCCTAGAGAAATTTTCAAGCAACTCAGGCTGTTGTTATTAAAATAGGTTCCCCTTTGCCCTCAAATGATAGGTCACTGTCATGTTCTTGCATCCAAAGAGATGCTTCCTTCTGCATTAAATGGAATTGCATATGGAGACCTACAGTCTTATATAATGGTGAGAGAAACCTTAACATACCCTGCTCTAAATAGTATTTCCCTTTGAAATTCTCCCTCCCCTCAGAGCTCTGGGAAGCTTTCAGGAGAGCAGGCAGGAAGAATGTCATAAGTAGAGGGAATTGAGGACACAAGGAAAACAATACCCTGAGAATCAGGCCACAGATAAAGATGATGAAGCCACCCTTGCTGATACCTAATTTACTAGGGTCAGACTGAAGGTGAAGAAGGACATTCCTTATCGGGGATCTGGAGAGAGGGCATAAGGGGTAAAACAAGGATGGCGGCTGGAAGCAGAAGAGGGGAAGTAGCAGAGGAGATACAAAGTAAACAAATTGTAACAAATAAATACATAAGAAAAAATGTGATCAAGGCAATGAAGTATAGAGCTCTTCAGGACTGATGGTTTCTTCTTGGGGGTGATGTCATGGTGTGGCAAGGATGAACTCATTATTCTTTAAGGGGCTTGGCATTGAGACTCTGATAATGTTCCAATGAGTAAATGAAAAACACATCTTAAAATTGATTTATTTTAAAGAAAAAAAAGTGTGACACATCGGTAGGAATTTGAACCTGGGAGTACTGGAAAAGGAGTGTAATGTATGTTGTATAACACTCCCACATAATCAATAAAAATAATATGTTGACACCTTTTACATGGACTTTTAATATACAGAAAATGTTCCACTAAAGGAGCGCAGTTTTACTTTGTAAGGCATTCTTTCCAGGAATTCATTGTGTAGCAGAGATCCTAGCCATGAACTAATGCTTACCCACTACTTCAGGTAGCACAGGTACCCATGAAGTAGAGGATACCCATTTACCTCAGACCCCATGAGCTCTTTGGCACCTCTGAACAAACATTCCTGGCACTAACACTACATTTAGACGGTTTGTATGGAAGACCACAGAAGAAAAACAGCTGTTATTTTGACCTAGGCATAAAACAGTCCTCTGTCCTGAAGGCCCAGAGTTAACCTCAGGTCCAGGAGGGTTCCTCAGTGGTAACTGAGTAGAAAATAGTTGCTATCTAGCCATGTCAACCAAGACAACCATGCTCATAGCAGATTGGTAAAACTAGTGTGGAACAGAACCAGCTGTCTAATAGTTACTTGTCCTACAGTTCTTTTACATTTACCAATCATTCTCTGTTTCAGCCACACCAGTCCCAGGAATTGTCTGGTTTCCTTCTTTTTCTGTTCTTAAAGACTCAATAGCCCAGGGAACCCTAGACCCTGCCAGGCTATTATATCAATAAGAATGTGAAGCTACATTTAGTGAGTATGCCAGTAACTGCTCAGTTCAAAGTCACAACCTAGGAAATTTCATAACCAAGGCCACAGTAGGAGACCACGTTTTCATTCAGTACATTCACCTTAATCCCACATCACTTTGAAGCTTCCCTACTTTGGAAGCTTTTCAATTAAATAAACATTAAAGTTTCATTTACTACCTGAGACAGTCACACAGGTAAACAGGAGTAAAGGTATGGGATCTTTACTCACACAAATGGACATATGGATGAGATAAAGTGCTCGGCCCAGTGGAGCCTGTTATTAGCAGGGAATAGAAGAGAATCCGATCCTGTGAAAAGATGGGCTAAGAGAAAGAAATGAGTCCAAGCAAACAGGTGCTTGTCAAGGACCAACTTTACTGAGCAGAATTAGCTTTTATATAGGGTTCAGGATGAGGAAGTAGGGTGGGTGAAAAATTACAGATTCTTCTCAGCCAGGGGCCTGAAACATCTTGTGATAAGCCATGGTTCTGTGAGCACATCTCTGCTGTTACCAAGCAGTATGTTTACTGCAGGTAAGGGAACAGGCAAGTCGAGGCAAGTTGGTGAGCTCCTTCAGGTGGTCTCTGAAGTTGGCAAGTTCCCTCAGGTGGTCCCTGACAATAAAGGCTTGTTGGATTTCCCAAGAAAATGTCACATGTACACAGGATCAGAGAAAATAGACAGTGAGGATTTATTTTTTTAACTCATCTTCATGGAAACCCCAAGATTCTCTTAGGCCTGAATCCTTGAGAGGCAGAATGATATAATGAAACATGTTAAAGCCAGTAAGTGGTTCAGGAACCAGTTGTTAATAGGGCCAAGTGAACAGACTCCTTGAGAGGAAGGCTGAACAGCCCTACTTACCTCTGGGCAGCTGAAAGCACAAAACCCAGAGATGAAAGATCCTGTGTCTAAGTCTATTAGTTCAGGAAAGTGCCACATATTTATTTCAAGTGGTCATTTATAAAGTCATGTGTCCTTGACTTGTGAGTTTCACTATGTCAGAGATTCCATTGTCATTTGTTAAATGCACAGATATATCCTAAGTCAGTGAATTACTTACTGTGAAAATGCTCTTGACAAAGGCAAATCTTTGAATAAAAAGCATTTAATTGGGATCTTGCTTGTGTTTTTTACAGAGACCATCTAGGATGTCACACAGCAACGTTCATCTTGTTATAGCGCTTCAGCAAAAATGAGAGCTTTTCACACAGAACCACAAGGGACAGGCAGAGAGTGAGTGTCAGAGAGAGACACAGAGAGAAAGAGCTAGAGATACAGATTCAGAAATAAGAGACCTACACCAACAAAAACAAAGATAAAATGTGACAATGACTGAGAGACAGAGACTCCATTCTATGGTCACTTTCATGGCCTCAAGGCACACCCTCTCATAAGGTAACTTTAAAGGAATTATAATATTTTATATTTATTTTTAATTAATTACACTTTATTCACTTTGTATCCCCAAATAACTCCCTCACCCTCTCAATCTCACCTTCATTCTCCCTTATCCACCATGCTGCTCCCAAAGAAAATTGATAGGGGAGATCTTCTTCTCCTTCCTTCTGATGCTATTCTTCAGATCTCAACAAGAGTGACTGCGTTTTGTTTTTCTGTGGCTTGGTAAGGCTGATCCCCCATCAGGGTGAGGTGATCAAAGAGCAGGCCAATCAGTTCATGTCAGAGGCAGTCCCTGTGCCCATTAGTATAGAAACCCCTTGGACACTGAACTTCCATGGACTACATCTGTGCAGGGGTTCTACATAATCTATATGCATGGTACTTGTCTGGAATATGAGTCTCAGGAAAGACCCCTTTGCTATATATTTTTTGTTCTTTTGCTCTCCTTGTGGAGCTCCTTTACTCTCCAGATCTTATTATTTCCTACTTCATTCATTAGATTCTTTCAATGCACTTTGCCCGTGAGTTGGCCTTAAGTTTCAGAATCTGTTTTGATAGTCTGAAGGGCAGAGCCTTTCAGAGGCCCTATGGGAAAGGCTTCTAACTTATTCCCTGTTTTCTCTTCCTTCTAATGTCCATCCTTTTTGCCTTTAGGGATGGGGATTGAGCATTTTGGCCACAGACGTTCCTCTTGATTAGTTTCATTATGTATACAGATTTTAGTATGTTTACTTATATGTCTGTGAGTATATATCCTGTGTGTCATTCTGCTTCTGGAATAGCTCACTCGGGTTGACCTTTTTCAGTTGCCACCATTTCCATGCAAATGTCATGATTTCCTTGTTTTTTATTGCTGAGTAATATATCATTGTATAGATGTACCACAATTTCTGTATATATAATTCAGTTGGGGCTGGAGTGCATCTCGATTGTTTCTAGCTTCTGGCTATTGCAAATGAAGCTGCTAAAAACATGGTTGAGAAAATGTCCTTAATGTGTACTTGAGCCTCTTTTGGATATATGCCTAGGAGTGGTATGGCTGGATCTTGAGGAAGTGCTATTCCTAGTTGTCTGAAAAAGATCCAGATTGATTTCAAGGGTGGATTTAAAACTTTACATTCCCACCAGCTGTAGAGGAGGGTTCCCCTTTCTCCACAACTTCTCCAGCATGTCTTGTCAGTAGAGTTTTTGATGTTGGCCATTCTGATGGATGTAAGGTGAAATGTCAGGGTCGTTATGATTTGCATTTCTAATGCTATTGGCTAATGAAGTTGAGCATTTCTTTTTTTTTTTTTTTTTTACTGATAACAGAAGTTTATTGAACAATATCATGGAAATATCACTAAAAATATTTAAATACTGTTGACCTGACATTTAAATAATGTATCTACAATTTGAATGTTTATTTTCTTTTTTTTTTTTTTTCAATGCAGTTTATTCAGGAACATTGAACAATCCTCGGACCCCGGGGAAAGCCAGCCCACAGCTTAAATAGCCTCTGGGTAGCCAACCCAGGCATGCCACGGGGGCAATGCAGATAGGTCCACATACATGGAAGCAAGCCAGATCTTCGGCCTTAGCCAAATGTGGAGTTGTTCGTGACAGAGAGCACTCACCATCGGGAAGGTGGAAGGCAGAAACCAGCTCCATCTTAAAGGCATAGCATTCCGCAGCTCTCTACAGTTCCCCCTTTTTGTTTTAGACGCATCAGGCAAGAGTAGAGGTCTGATCTCTGATATTAGAAATAAATTGGGACTTTGTACAGATGTTCATTTAGGTGTCATCCACCCAAAGAGCATCAGACCCGTCCGATACCTTTTCCTCAGAGGCGGGACCTGGGGCATCAACCCGCATGCAATCAGACATGCTCTTCTCTGGGTCCAAAGCGGCTGACCCTGAGTGCAGTGCTTAGCCTCGCATCCTGAGCGTATCATTTTAGCTTTTTATGGTATCCAACCATGCTTGGGGAGAATGTCCTGCTTCAATGGCTGTAAAGGCCTGAATGATCATGGCTGCATCACACTGTTGTGAGACTCTAATCTTGCATATATACCACAGGCAAACCAAGGAGACCAACACCAGAAGGCCTGCTAACACTCCCATGCCCGCCCATTCCTTCAGATGATTCATGGCTGAAGCAATCCATGGTAATAATCCTGTGGCTAGTCCTGCGTCCACTCTGGTAGAATTTACTGTGACAATGGCCACTCTCAGCTGCTCCATCATAGTATCGAATTCTCCAGTCCAATTACCTAAAATATAGCTCGACAATTGTTTAGACAGATTTGCAGTACAGGAAAAATTCTCATGTTGTATGCTAGTGACACAAAGTCCAACATACTTTCATTGACAGCCAGGTTGATCGATTTGCCATAGGGTATCAATTTGCTCCTGCAAGAGGTCAATCCTCTGATTGAACACCATCAAGCTTCCTTTTAGTTGAGCATTAATTCCTTTATGTACAACTAAGGCATGAGCTACATTGGCTAAATGATTAATCAGGGTCTGAGCAGTCTGCCCAGTATGACTCATGGCTAATACCCTGGTGGTAGATCCAACAGCCGTCAACGAGATGGTAGTAACAATGGTGGCTGTAGTTCCAAGATCCCTTTTCTGTCTGAAGAGAGTCATAGCGTGAGGGGCATCAATGGGCACAGGCACCCAGTGAGGCATGAGAGTAACCAGGGCATACCTAAATTTACTAGCATTCCAGCATTGGGCAAAAAAGCAAGTATCATTACCACAATTACTTGGCTCTATCTGGCTAATAATGAATAAAAATGGGGGATATAGACAAACAGGTGTGGGCTTATAGGAAATATTATGAGAAGCCTTAACCCCTCGTTGGAATATCCTGCTTCAGTTCTAGAACTAGCAGTGGTGGTGTCCGAGGTCTGAGTAGGTTCAGGAGACCATTGCCCCCAGGGGCGAGACGTGCTCCATGCCAATTGACTAACTCCATGTTTTCCTCCAATTTTGAAAGTCATTTAAGGTTCTTAAATTATTTTTTTCCCTTTTTTCTTAAATTTTTCATCAATTACACTTTATTCATTCTGCATCCCCCCATAAGCCCCTCCCTCCTCTCCTCCCAATCCCACCCTCTCCTCCCTCTGCTTGCATGCCACTCCCAAAGTCCACTAATAGGGGAGGTTCTCCTCTCCTTTCTGATCTTAGTCTGTCAGTTCACATCAAAAGTGGCTGTATTGTCCTCTACTGTGGACTGGTAAGGCTGCCCCCCCCCTGAGGGAGGTGATCAAAGAGCAGGCGAATCAGATTATGTCAGAGGCAGTCCCTCTTCACATTACTATGTAACCCAATTGGACTCTGAACTGCCCTGGGCTACATCTGTGCAGGGGTTCTAGGTTATCTACATGAATAGTCCTTGGTTGGAGTATGAGTCTCTGGGAAGTTCCCTATGTTCAAATTTTCTTGTTCTGTTGCTCTCCTTGTGGAGACCCTGTCCTCTCCAGCTCTTACTATTTCCCAGTTCTTACCTAAAATTCCGTTCTCCTGCCCAACAGTTGCTGATCCGGCTCGGCATCTGCTTTGATAGTCTGAAGGGCAGAGGCTTTCAGAGGCCCTCTGTGTAGGTTCCTAGGTTGTTTCCTGTTTTCTTCTTCTTCTGATGTCCATCCTCTTTGCCTTTCTGGATGGGGATTGGACATTTTAGTTAGAGTCCTCTCTCTTGCTTAGTTTCTTTAGATGCACAGGTTTTAGTGGGTTTGTCCTATGTTGTATGTCTATATGAGTGAGTATATACCATGTGTGTCTTTTTGCTTCTGGGACAACTCACTCAGGATGATCCTTTCTAGATCCCACCATTTACCTGCAAATTTCATGATTTCCTTATTTTTCATTGCTGAGTAATATTCCATTGTGTAGATGTACCACAATTTCTGCATCCATTCTTCAGTTGAGGGGCATCTGGGTTGTTTCCAGCTTCTGGCTATTACAAATAAAGCTGCTACAAACATGGTTGAGCAAATGTCCTTTTTGTGTACTTGAGCCTCTTTTGGATATATGCCCAGTAGTGGTATGGCTGGATCTTGAGGAAGCGCTATTCCTAGTTGTCTGAGAAAGCGCCAGATTGATTTCCAGAGTGGTTGTAAAAGTTTACATTCCCACCAGCAGTAGACAAGGGTTCCCCTTTCTCCACAACCTCTCCAGCATGTGTTGTCACTTGAGTTTTTGATCTTGGCCATTCTCATGGGTGTAAGGTGAAATCTCAGGGTTGTTTTGATTTGCATTTCCCTAATGGCTAATGAGGCTGAACATTTCTTTAAGTGCTTCTCTGCCATTCGGTATTCCTCTACAGAGAATTCTCTGTTTAGCTCTGTTCCACATTTTTTAAGTAGATTACTTGGTTTGCTGCTTTTCAGCTTCTTTAGTTCTTTATATATACTGGATATGAGTCCTCTGTCAGATAAAGGGTTGGTGAAGATTCTTTCCCAATCTGTAGGTGGTCGCTTTGTTTTGATGATGGTGTCCTTTGCTTTACAGAAGCTTTTCAGTTTCATGAGGTCCCATTTATTGGTTGTTGCTCTTAGAGCCTGTGCTGTTGGTGTTCTGTTCAGGAAGTTTCCCCCTGTACCAATGAGTTCTAGGGTATTTCCCATTTTTTTTCAAGCCGATTTAATGTGTCTGGTTTTATGTTGAGGTCTTTGATCCACTTGGACTTCAGTTTTGTGCAGGGTGACAAGTATGGATCTATTTTCATTTTTCTACATGTAGACATCCAGTTAGACCAGCACCATTTGTTGAAGATGCTATCTCTTTTCCATTGTATGGTTTTGGCGTCTTTGTCAAAGATCAGGTGTCCATAAGTGTGTGGGTTTATTTCTGGGTCCTCTGTTCGGTTCCATTGATCCACCATTCTGTTTCTATGCCAGTACCATGCAGTTTTTAAAACTATTGCTCTATAGTACAACTTAAGATCAGGGATGGAGATACCTCCAGAAGATCCTTTATTGTAGAGGATTGTTTTAGCAATTCTGGGTTTCTTGTTATTCCATATGAAGTTGAGAATTTTCCTTTCCAGGTCTGTAAAGAATTGTGTTGGTAATTTGATGGGCATTGCATTGAATCTGTAGATTGCTTTTGGTAAGATGGCCATTTTTACTATGTTAATCCTACCAAGCCATGAGCATGGGAGATCTTTCCATCTTCTCATATCTTCTTCTAATTCTTTCTTCAGAGATTTGAAATTTTTTTCATACAAGTCTTTGACTTCCTTGGTTAGGGTTACTCCGAGGTACCTTATGTCATTTGTGGCTATTGTGAAGGGTGTTGTTTCCTTAATTTCTTTCTCAGCCCTTTTGTCTTTTTTATACAGGAGGGCTACTGATTTTTTGGAGTTAATTTTGTATCCTGCCTCTTTGCTGAAGGTGTTTATCAGCTGTAGGAGTTCCCTGGTAGAGTTTTTGGGGTCACTCACCTATACTATCATATCATCTGCAAATAGTGATAATTTGACTTCTTCCTTTCCAATTTTTATGCCCTTGATCTCCTTCAACTGTCTTATTGCTCTAGAAAGGACTTCCAACACTATGTTGAAGAGATATGGAGAGAGTGGGCAGCCTTGTCTTGTCCCTGATTTCAGTGGGATTGCTTTAAGTTTCTCTCCATTCAGTTTGATGTTGGCCATAGGCTTGCTATATATCGCCTTTACTATGTTTAGATATGTGCCTTGTATCCCTGATCTCTCCAATACTTTGAACATGAATGGATGTTGGATTTTGTCAAAGGCTTTTTCAGCATCTAGGGAGATTATCATGTGGTTTTTTTCTTTCAGTTTGTTAATATGGTGGATCACATTGATGGATTTCCGTATATTGAACCACCCCTGCATACCTGGGATGAAGCCTACTTGGTCATAGTGGATAATATCTTTGATGTGTTCTTGGATTCGGTTTGCAAGTATTTTATTAAGTATTTTTGCATCAATGTTCATAAGGGAGATTGGCCTGAAATTCTCTTTCTTTGTTGAGTCTTTGTGAGGTTTAGGTACCAAGGTGACTGTGGCTTCATAGAATGAATTTGGTAATATTCCTTCTGTTTCTATTTTGTGGAATAGTTTGAAGAGAATTGGTGTTACCTCTTCTTTGAAGGTCTGGTAGAATTCTGTGCTGAAGCCATCTGGTCCTGGGCTTTTTTTGGATGGGAGACTTTTGATGACCGCTTCTATTTCTTTGGGGGATATAGGTTTATTTAGTTGATTTACCAGGTCCTGGTTCAGCTTTGGTAAGTCAAATCGATCAAGAAAATTGTTCATTTCATTTAGATTTTCAAATTTTGTGGCATATAGACTTTTGAAGTAAGTCCTAATGATTGTTTGGATTTCCTCAGTGTCTGTAGTTATATCCCCCTTTTCATTTCTGATTTTTTGATTTGGGTGGTGTCTCTCTGCCTTTTAGTTAGCCTGGCTAAGGGTTTGTCGATCTTGTTGATTTTCTCAAAGAACCAGCTCTTGGTTTCATTGATTCTTTGAATTGTTTTATTTGTTTCCAATTGATTGATTTCAGCCCTGAGTTTGATTATTTCCAGCCGTCTACTCCTTCTTGGTGTGTCTGCTTCTTCTTTTTCTAGGGTTTTTAAGTGAGCCATTAGGGTGCTTGAATGAGCTGTCTCAAATTTCTTCTTAAACCACTTAGTGCTATGAACTTTCCTCTTAGCACTGCTTTCATTGTGTCCCACAAGTTCCTGTATGTTGTGTCTTCATTTTCATTGATTTCTAGAAAGACTTTAATTTCTTTCTTTATTTCTTCCCTGACCCAGCTGTCATTTAGTAACAAGTTGCTCAGTTTCCGTGTGTGTGTAGGCTTTTTGTTATTTCTGTTATTGTTGAGGTCCAGCTTTATTCCATGGTGATCAGACAAGATACATGGGATTATTTCAATCTTCTTGTATCTGTTGAGGCTTGCTTTGTGACCCACTATGTGGTCTATTTTGGAGAAGGTTCCATGAGGTGCTGAGAAAAAGGTAAATTCTTTTGTGTTTGGGTGTAAAGTTCTGTAAACATCTGTTAGGTCCATTTGATTCATGACCTCTGTCAGAGACATTGTTTCTTTGTTTAATTTCTGTTTGGTTGACCTGTCCTTTGTTGAGAGTGGGGTGTTGAAGTCTCCCACTATTAATGTGTGTGGATCTATATGAGCTTTAAATTTTATCAATGTTTCTTTCACAAATGTGGGTGCCCTTGTATTTGGGGCATAGATGTTCAGGATTGTGATGTCTTCCTGGTGGAATTTTCCCTTGATGAGTATGAAGTGTCCTTCCCCATCTCTTTTGATTAATTTTGGTTGAAAGTCTATTTTATCAGATATTAGAATGGCTACTCCTGCTTGCTTCTTGTGTCCGTTTGCTTGGAAAGTCGTCTTCCAACCCTTTACCCTCAGGTAATGTCTATCTTTGTGTCTTAGGTGTTTTTCTTGTATGCAACAGATTGCTGGGTTTTGTTTAGGTATCCATTCTGTTAATATGTGTCTTTTTATTGGAGAGTTGAGTCCATTGATGTTGAGAGAGATTAATGACCAGTGGCTGTTAGATTTCTTGATTTTGATGTTGGCTGTGGTCATCAGGTTGTGTGCTTGGTTGCTTTTTGTTTTACTGAAGTGAGGTTATTTATTTCTTGTGTTTTCTTGAATGTAGCTAGCTTTCTTGGGTTGTATTTTCCCTTCCAGTGTCTTCTGTAATGCTGGATTTGTTTGTAGGTATTGTTGAAATTTGTTTTTGTCATTGAATATCTTGTTTTCTCCATCTATGAGGACTGAGAGTTTTGCTGGGTATAGTAGCCTGGGCTGACATCTGTGTTCTCTTAGGGTCTGCATGATATCCATCCAGGCCCTTCTGGCTTTCATAGTCTCTGTTGAAAAGCCAGGTGTGATTCTAATGGGTTTGCCATTATATGTTACTTGGCCTTTTTCCCTTGCAGCTTTTAGTATTTTTTCTTTGTTCTGTATACTTACTGTTTTGATTATTATGTGGCGGGAGGATTTTCTTTTCTGGTCAAATTTGTTGGGTGTTCTGTAGGCCTCATGTATTCTAATTGGCCTCTCCTTTAGCTTGGGGAAATTTTCTTCAATAATTTTGTTGAAAATATTTTCTGGGCCTTGGAGAAGGGAGTCTTCTTTTTCCTCTATACCTATTATTCTTAGGTTTTGTCTTTTCATATTGTCTTGCATTTCTTGGACGGTCTGTGTCAGGAATTTTTCGGATTTAACATTTTCTTTGACAGATACATCGATTTCTTCCATTGTATCTTCTACACCTGAGATTCTTTCTTCCATCTCTTTTAGTCTGTTGGTTATGCTTACCTCTGTAGTTCCTGTTTTCTTCCCTAGATTCTTCCTTTCCATTATTTCTTCCAGTTGTGTTTTCTTTAATTTTTCCAATTCTATCTTCAGGTCTTGAGTTGTTTTGTTTACTTCCTTCACCTGTCTGATTGTATTTTCCTGTTTTTCTTTTAGTTCCTTCAACTCTGTTTCTATCATTTCATTCAGTGTTTTAAGCATTTCCTTTCTAAAGGCCATAAACTGTTTGGCTGCAGCTTCCTCTATTTCTTTACAGATGGCAATATTCTGTTTGAGTTTATCTTCCTCTATGTTTTTACGAATCTTATTTGTTTCCTCTGTTATCATCTTCATGAGCATACTTGTTAGGTCATCTTCTTGGATTTCAGTTATGGTGGGGTGTCCAGGGCTACTTGCCCCTGGGTAACTGGGTTCTGGAGATGCCATATTGCTCTGTCTTTTATTGCTTGAGCTTTTACGCTGGCCTCTACCCATTGTGTTATCTTAGGATTTTGAGGTTATTTTCTGGTGGTTCCTGGGTATCCTGTGGTGGAGAGAATCCCCGTTGCAGAGAGCTGGTTTTTCCTGAAGGATGTCTTCTCAGCTTTTTGGGTATAGTCCCTGGATGGCTGGTGTTTTTTCAGGAGTTGCTCACCTCAGGGATATAGACCTGAGTGGTAACTGTGGTCTTTGTCAGTCGAGAGGGTTCTCCTCTCACCCAGGGAAGTCCTGAGGGCAGCTGCCCTGTTTCTGGGTTTCTTGTTGCAAATTTAATGATCAGCTGCTGTGACCCAGTTGGACATCAGCTGTGCCTCAACTGTTTGTGCTTGTGTCTGGAGCACAGCTGAGTGCTGGTGCCTCGGCCCCACTAGACTGCTAGACTTTTTCTAGGGAGGGATTGGGTGATTTAGATCAGTACAGTTTCCTTCCTTCCCCGTGGATTCTCTGGAGACACGGACTCCTAGTGTCTTTTTTTGCCCTGGTGCACACTGCTCAGTGTCCGCCAGCTGTCTGGCCACAGAAATTTGCCTGTGCCTGGAGCACAGCTGTGTGATGGCGGCTCAGTCTCTGCCAGCTGTCTGGCACGCAGAAACTGCCTGTGTCTGCCTTTGCGGCTTTTGGGAGCCCGAGTGGCTCCCTAAGCTGGGTAATTTTCCGGGGACCTTTTCAGGTTGGGGGTGAGCTGAGTGCTCTGAGATCAGACCCGCCGTTTTTATCTCCGGCGGCGAATCAGGCAAGCAGGCAGGCAGGGCTCTGTGCCGGAACCTGGGTCCCTGGCTCTGCCTCCGGGCTGGCTCCTGGGGTGCCCGTGGAACCAGCCCGAGTCTTTTCCAGGGGATGTCTGGGTGACCTAAGGCCGGTCCCAATTGTTTCCTGTACGCTGGGGTTATCTTTCGACTGAAAATTCCAGTCTCTGATAGTGTGGTGCCCAAGGTTCAGTCTGGGACCATGATCAGAGACACTGGCTTGTGGCTCTGGGCTGGGGCTGGGGCTGGGGCTGGCGGCCGGCAGCCACCTGTCTGGTGGAACCGGGATCTCTTCCATGGTTTAGCTGGGTGAGTTAAAAGTTGATTGAATCCCCCACCGTGGGGTATCCTCTCACCTGGGAAACACAATGACTGTGTTTTATGGCCGAGAGTTCTGATTGCTGTTCACTGTGTTGATCCTGCTGTGCTGCTGCTCAGAATGAGAGTCCTCCCGGCGCCGCCCTCTTCGAACATTTCTTTAAGTGTTTCTCTGCCAAATGATATTGCTCTATTGAGAATTTTCTGCTTACATCTGTTCCCCGTTTTTTAATTTGATTACTTGATTTGTTGCTTTTCAACTTCCTTAGTTCTTATATATACTGGATATTAGCCCTCTGTCACATAGAAGTTTGGTGAAGTTTTTTTTTTCCCCAATCTGTAGGCATTTGTTTTGTTTTGATGATAGTTTCCTTTGCTTTTCAGTTTCATGAGGTCCCATTCACTGCTTAGTGCTCTTAGAGCCTGTGCTGTTGGTGTTCTGTTCAGGAATTTGTCTCCTGTGCCAATGAGTTCAAGGCTCTTCCCTACTTTTACTTCTAACCAATTGAATGTGTCTAGTTTTAAGTTGAGGTCTTTTATCCACTTGACTTTACTGGCTGATAAGTATGGATTTATTTGCATTTTTTTACATGTAGACATCCAGTTAGAACAACACTAGTTGTTGAAGATGCTATCTTTGTTTCTATTTATGGTTTTGACATCTTTGTCAAAACTCAGGTGTCCTGAACTGTGTGGGTTTATTTCTGTTTCTTCCATTTGGGTCTGTTTATCCACCATTCTGTTTCTATGCCAGTACCATGCAGTTTTTATTACTGTGGCTCTATAATACAAGTTTGAAATCAGGGATGGAGATACCTCTAGAAGATCTTTTATTGGAAAGGGTTGTTTCAGCAATTCTGGGTTTCTTGTTGTTCCATATGAAGCTGAGAATTTTTCTTTTAAGGTCTGTAAAGAATTGTGTCAGTAATTTGATGGGAATTGCAATGAATCTGTAGATTGCTTTTGGTAAGATGTCTACTTTTACAATGTTAAGCCTGCCAAGCCATGAGCATAGGAGATCTTTCCATCTGCTGGTATCTTCTTCTAATTCTTTCTTCAGAGTCTTGAAATATTTTTCATACAAGTCTTTGACTCCCTTGGTTACTTTATGTCTGTGACCAAATACAAGAACACATAAAAGATAGCATCCACTATGATAAAGTAGGATTCATCCCAGGTATTCAGGGGTGGTTCAATATATGGAAATCAATCAATGTGATCCACCATATTAAAAAAAAAAGAAATAATAAAAACCCCACAAGATAATCTCCTTAGATGCTCAAAAAGTATTTGACAAAATCCAACATCCTTTCATGTTTAAAGTTTGGAGAGATCAGGGATACAAGCACACACCTAAATATAGTAAAGGCAATATTATAGCAAGCCTATAGTCAACATTAAACTAAACAAAGAGAAACTTATAGCAATCCCACTGAAATCAGGGACAAGGCAAGGCTGTACACTCTCTCCATATCTCTTTATCATAGGTCTGTAAATCCTTGCTAAAGCAATAAGACAACTGAAGTAGATGGAGGGGATACAAATCAGAAAAGGACAAAGTCAAAGTATCACTGCTTGGAGCTTTTATGATACTTAGTTACTTCAAAAATTCTACCAGGGAATTCCTACAGCTCATAAACACCTTCAACAAAATGACTAGATAAAAATATATAATGCAAAAATATCAGGAGCCCATCTGTACACAAAAGATAAAAGGGCTGAGAAAGAAATTAGGGAAATAAAATGAATTATATTATCTAAGAAGGCCATACCTCTTAACCCTAACCAGACATTTCCTCATGGAGGCCCTACATGTAAATAGATGGCCTTAGAGGGGACATTGGAATTTAAATCACCAGAAGTAGAAGATGGACTGACTTCCAGGCTAAAAGTACATTGTTATCCTGAAAGTTTGTCATTCAATACAATGATTAAAGTCCTAGCAAATTCCAAAGACTAATGATCAGGACTGACAATCTCCTTTGGGGAAAATGTAGAATGTTTCCATAACAGAATATTGTTCAGCTAAGAAAATGACAACATGATATTTTCAGGCAAATGGATGGAACCAGGAAAAATCATCCTGTGTGAAATAACTAAAACGCAGAAAGACAGATATGGTATGTGTTTACTTACTGTGAGGTCTCCTAATAGTGGGGGATAAATTTCCAATAGGCCACAAACATCATCAGAGATACTGGACACTGAGGAATGATTGTTTACTCATCCCCATGAAAACCTCAAGATTTTTCTCAGGTGCTGAATGGCTGGAGGTTGAATGATGTCATGGAAAAGGTGAAAGCCAGAAAGAGTTTCAGGAGCCAGTCATTAAAAAGGCCAAGTGGACAGCCTGCTTGAGAGAAAGGCTGAGCAGGCCTATATGCCTCAGTCTTGATAAGTGAAAGCACTCAACCCAGAGATGACAGTTCCTGTGTCCAAGACTCTTAGTTCAGGAAAAGTGTCACATTATTTTTGGAGTGGTCATTAATAAAATCACATAACTTTAACATTATCACTGATTCCATTATGATATGTCTTCAGTCAGTGAATCACTTACTGTTGAAATGCTCCCTGACCAAGGCAAATCTCTGAATAATAAGCGTTTAACTAGAACCTTGCTTATGTTTTTACAGAGACCATCAGGATGCCATGTTAGCAAGCAGTCAACTTATTGTAGTCCTTCAACAGAACAGAGAGCTTTTCATAATGAACCACAAGTAGCATTCATAGAGGGGGTACAAAGAAAGATAGAGCTAGAAAGAGCTAGAGAAACAGATTCAGAAATAGAGAGACTAAGACCAACAAAAGCAAAGATATAAACTGACAGAGACTGAGAGACAGAGATTCCATTCTGTCTGGTCACTTTCATTGGCATATCAACCTCAAAGCACATCCTCATAACCCTTCTCAGACATTTCCTCACAGAGACTCAACATGTAAATAGATGAGCTTCAAGAAGACATTACAATTCACATCATCAGGAAGTAAAAGGAGATAAAGGTACTTCTAGGCTAAAAGAACATAGTTATCCTGAAAGTTTGTCATTCAATACATTGATTAAAGTAACAGCAATTTCCATTGACTAAAGACAATCTCCTTCAGGGAAAATGTGGAATATTTCCATAATGGAGTATTATTCAGCTAAGAAATTGACATCATGATATTTTCAGGTAAATGGATGGAACCAGGAAAAATCATCCTTGGTGAACAAACTAAAATGCAGAATTGCAAATATAGTATGTATTCACTTATTAGGAGGCCTCCTAATACTGGGGTATAAAGTTTCAATGGGCCATCTATTGTGACAAAACCAGTCTTCCACTAGGGGAATTGGGTGGCAGTTTTTTTTATTCAGGGGCCAGGGTATCTTAAGGAAAATTTCAAGCAACCCATGCTATTATTAAAATACGTTGCTCTCTGCCCTCAACTGATAGTCAGTGCCATGCTCTTGCATCCAAAAAGATGCTTCCTTCTGCATCAAACATGATTGTAAACAGAGACCCATAGCCCAATATTATGCAGAGAGGAACCTGGAAACACCCAGCTCTAAATGGCATTTCCCTATGAAATTCTCCCTCCCAGAAAATCTCTGGGAATCCTGCAGGAGAGAGGGCAGAAAGAGTATCATAGTCAGAGAATATTGAGGACAGGAGAACTAAACGCTGAGATTCAGACTGCAGAGGAAGATGATGCAGCAGGCCATTATGACACCTGATAAGGAGGGCAGATAGAAGGGGGAGGAGGACCTCCACTATCACAGAACTTTAGAAAGGTTCTAAGTGTAGAGTAGGTCTGTGGGTGGGACTGGGAGAAGAAGAGTGATGGGGACAACAGAGGGGATACAATGTAAACAAATCATAATAAATAAACACATAAGAAAAACTGTGATCAAGGTATAGAGCTTTTCGGGGCTGATGTCTTCTTTTGGGGGGTAGTGTCAGGGTGAAGCAACGGATCCACGACCACAGTAGGAGACCACGTTGTCATTGGATATATTCCCCTTAATCCCACATCAATTTGAAGTTCCTTACATAGGAAGCAGAATAATTAAACATTAAATTTTCATTTCCTACCTGACATTGTCACAGAGCTAAACAGGAGTAAAGGTGGTGATCAAGATAAAGGGATTAGATAAAGGCTTTTTGCGTTTCACAAGAAAAGACACCTGTGCACAGGATCAGAGATTCTGGACACTGAGGAAAGTTTGTTTTCTCATCTCCATGGAAACTTTGAGATTATCTCAGGTGCAGATTGGCTGAGAGGGAGAATGATGTCAGGCAAAAAAAAAATGAAAAGTAGTAATGGTTTCAGGAGCCACTTATTAAAAGGGCCAAATGGACAACGTGCTTGAGAGAAATGCTGTACAGCCCTCCATTCCTCAATCTGGGCAACTGAAAGCACACAACTCAGAGATGAAAATTCCTGTGTCCAAGACTCTTAGTTCAGGAAAAGTATCATATATTTCATTTAAGTGCAGATTAATAAAGTCACATGACTTTCACATTATGACAGATTTCATTATTATTTGTTAAATGCACAGATATGTCCTCCATCAGTGAATTACTTACTGGGAAAATGCTTACTGACCAAGGCAACTCTTTGAATAAAAAGTGTTTAATTAAGATCTTGTTCATATATTTACAGAGACCATCTCTGATGTCAAGTCACCAAAGCAGTTGACTTGTTGTAGTCCTTGAGCAGAACTGAGAGCTTTTCATACTGAACCACAAGTGGCAAGCAGATCTAAAGAACAGGACTGACAATCTCCTTTGGGAAAAATGTGGAATATTCCCAAAACGGAGTATTATTCAGCTAAGAAAATGATGTCATGATACTTTCAGGCAAATGGATGGAACCAGAAAAAAATCATCCTTGGTGAAGTAACTAAAATGCAGAAAGACAAATATGGTATGTATTCACTTCTTAGGAGTTCTCCTAATAGTGGGGAATAAATTTCACATAGGAAATCTATTATGACCAAGGAAGTCTTTCATTTGGGTTTTAGTTAACTGAATTGTTGGGCAAGCCCATGTTAAGGAAAATTTCAAACAACCCAGTGTGTTGTTATTAAAATATGTTTTTCTCTGCACTCAATTGATATATCAGTGTCATGTTCTTGTACACACAGAGATGCTTGCTTCTGCATGAAATGATAATGAATAGAGACCCACAGTCTGATATTTTGCAGAGAGAGACCTTAAAAAACACCCATCTCTAAATGGGATTTTTCCTATGAAATTCTCCCGACCCTCAAAGCTCTGGGAAGCCTGCAGGACAGGAGGCAGAAATAGTGTGATAAGCAGAAGAATTGAGGACAAAAGGAGAACAATGCCCTCCTAATCAGACTGCAGAGGAAGATAATGCATGTAGCCTTGGTAAGACCTGGTAAGCTAAGGTAAGATAGAAGGAGGAGGAGTTTCTCTGGAATCAGGGAAATAAAAAAGGGTATAGGGGCTTAAAAGGAGGGGGAGTGGGACATGAAGGAGAAGATGGAGGAGTCAGTACAGAGGATACAATGCAAAAGAATCTCAGTAAATAAATACATAAGAAAAACTGTGATCAATGTGATCAAATATAGAGCTCATCAGGACTAATGGTTTCTTCTTGAAGATGGTGTCAGGGCGCGGCAATGATAAACTTAGTTTTTTAAAGAAAATTGGCACTAAGACTCTGATCATGTTTCAATGAGTATATGAACAACACATACTTCAATTGAGGTATTTTAAAGAAAAAAAGTGACACATGGATAGGATTTGAACCTGGGATCACTGGAAAATGTCTGCAATGTATATTATATGAAATTATCACATAATCAGTAAAAATAATATGTTGACCACTCTTATGATGACTTTAACATGGAGAAAGATTGCACAAAAGGAGGGTAGAGTTTTACTGTATGAGGCATGCTTTCCAGGAACTCATTATGTAGCAGGGAATCCTAGCTATGAACTAGTACTTACCCAGCCTAGCTCAGACCCAGTGAGCTTAGACGGCACCTCTGAACAAGCAGTCCTGGCACTAAAATACATTTAGAGGGTTTTTCTGGAGGATCACATCAGGAAACACAGCTGCTCTTAGTCCTAGTCCTCGTCCTAGCCAATTGTATTGGTCCTGAAGGCCCAGTTTTAATTATAAGCCTCAGAATAAGGAGGGTTCCTCACTGACCACTGATTAGGACACACCTTCAGTTCCAGTTAGACCAGCCAAGGAAACCCTGCTCATAGTGGATTGCTATCACTAGTGTGGAGCAATACCAGCTGTCAAATAGTTTACTTCCGCTCAGTTCTCCATTTATACTAACAGATCTTCCTCTGTTTCAGCCAAAAAGTCCCAGGAAACCAGGTTTCCTTCTCTTTTCACTGCTCTTAAAGAAAAAATAGCCCAGGGAACCCAAACCCCTGCGAGCCTATTATATAAATAAGAATGTAAAGGTCCATTTAGTGAGTACAGAAGTAACTGCTCAGTTTAAAGTCACAGCATAGGAAGTTTCAGATAGAAGACCACAGTAGGAGATAACCTTTTTATTTGGCACATCCCCTTAATACCATATCATTTTGAAACTTCCCTAAGTAGAAAGCTGTCCAATAAAATAAACATGAAGGTTTCATTTCCTACTTGACATTGTTACAGAGGTAAACAGGAGTAAAGTTGTGAGATCTGGATAAAGGGATGAAACAAAGGCTTGATGGATTTCACAAGACAAAGTCACTTGTGCACAGGATCAGAGATAATGCCACTGAGGAAAGTTTGTTAACTTAGTTCCATAGATACCTCAAGATTCTCTTAAGAGCTGAATGGCTGAGAGGGACAATAATGTCATGAAACAGGTGAAAGCCAGTGAGAGTCAGTTATTAAAGGGCCAAGTGGATAGCCTGCTTGAAAGAAAGGTTAAGCAGCCCTACATTCTCAATCTGGGTAGCTGAAAGCACACAACACAGAGATTACTGTTCCTGTGTCCAAGACTCTTAGTCCAGGAAAAGGATCATATATTTCTTTCAAGTGGTCATTAATAAAGTCACGTTTCCTTGACATGTGACTTTCACATTATTACAGATTACATTATTATTTGTTTAATGCACAGATATGTCCTCAGTCAGTGAATTACTTACTCAGAAAACGCTCCCTGACCAAGGCAAATCTTTGAATAAAATGTGTTATATTGGGACCTTGCTTACAATTTTACAAACACCATCCAGATTGTCCCATCAGCAAGCAGTCATCTTATGATAGTCTTTCAGCAAACTGAGCCCTTTTCATATTGAACATAAGCAGCAGGCAGAGAGAGGGAGACTGAGAGAGAAAGAGCTAGACAAACAGATTCAGAAATAGACGTCTGTTAGACAGAAACAAAGATATAAAATGAGAAAGAGAGACAGAGACTCCATTGAGTTTGGTCACTGTCATTGGTATATCAAACTCAAAGCACACATTCCACTATAACATAACATAATTACATTATCTAACAAGGCCATACCATCTAATCTCTCCCATATATTTCCTCACTGGGGAATAATCTTGTAAATAGAAGACCCTTACACTTACTGAGAGACAGAGACTACACTCTGTCTGGTCATATTCATTACCATTACAACCTCAAAGCACACCCTCCTATATTTTAACTCCAATAGAACTTATATTTTCTAACATAGCCATAACTCCTAACCCCTCCCAGACATTTATTCACTGGGGATTTCACCCAAGTATGGAATGTGCTCACTTATTAGGTGATATCATAGTAGTAGGGGATAAAGTTCCAATAGGCCATCTATTGTAACAAAACCAGTCTTCCACTAGGGGGATTGGGTGATAGTTAATTGAGTTGTGGGTTCAGGGCATTATTTGGAATTTTTTAAGCAACCCAAACTGTTGCTATTAAAGTATGTTGTTCTCTGCCCTCAACTGATAGATCAGTGCCATGTTCTTGCATCCACAGAGATGCTTCTTTCTGCATCAAATGGAACTGCATATATAGAACCTCAGTCTGATATAATGAAGAGAGAGAGAGAGAGAGAGAGAGAGAGAGAGAGATCTTAAAACACCCATCTCTAAATGGGATATTCCCTATGAAATTCTCCCTCCTTGAAGAGCTCTGAGAAGCCTGCAGAAGAGTGTCATAAGTAGAAGGAATTGAGGACACAAGGAGAATAATGCCCAGAGAAGCAGGCCTCAGAGGGAAATGATGCAGCCAGCCTAGGTGCAACCTGATAAGCTAGGGTCAGATAGAAGGGGGAGGAGGACCTTCTCTATCAGGGAACTAGAGAAAGGACATAGGGGTAAAGGAATGAGGGTGGGTGTGATTGGATGGAGAAGATGGAGTGGGCAGCAGAGGGAATACAAAGTGAACAAATCATTATAAGTAACATATAATATAGAATAAACCTACTAAAATCTGTACACCTAATCAGAAGGGAGGACTCTTGCTAATATCCTCAATTCCCATCCAGAAGGGCAAAGAGACTGGATATCAGAAGAAGGAGAAAAGAGGGAACAAGTCAGGAGCCTGATACAGAGGACTTCTGAAAACCTCTGCCCTGCAGACTATCAATGAAGATGCTTAGACTTATGGCCCACCTTTGGGCAGATTGCAGGGAATCTTATGAAAGAAGTAGGAAACAGTAAGATCTGGAAAAGACAGAAACTCCACAAGGAGAGCAACAGAACCAAAAAAATCTGAGCACAGGGGTATTTCCTGAGACTGATACTCCAACCAAGGACTATGCATGGACATAACCTAAGACCCTTGCACAGATGTAGCTCATGGCAGTTCAGTATCCAAGTGGGTTCCATTGTAATAGGAACAGGGACTGTCTCTGACATGAACTGATTGGCCTGCTCTTTAATTACCTCCCCCTGAGGGGAAGCAGCATTACCAGGCCACAGAAGAGGACAACAGAGCCACTCCTGATGAGAACTAATTGACTAGGATCAAAAGGAAGAAAAGTAGTCCTTCCCTATCAGTGGACTTGGGGAAGGGTATGCATGCAGAGGGTGGAGGAAGGGAGGGATTAGGATGGGGGAAGGGAGAGAACCAAAGGGAGGATACAAAGTGAATAAAGTGCAATTAATAAAGAAAAAAAAAATGAAAATGAAATCATGGTATTTTTAGCCAAATGATGGAACCAGGAAAATTCATCCTCCGTGAAGTAACTAAATTGCATACAGACAAATATGGTATGTTTTCACTTATGAGGCAGTCTCCTAATAGTGGGGTTTAAAGTTCCAATAGACCATCTATTGTGACTAAACCAGGCTTCCACTAGGGGAATTGAGTGGTAGTTAATTGAATTGTTGGGACAGGACATTCTATGGAAATAGTCCAGCAACCCACACTGTAGTTAATAAAATATATTGCTCTCTGCCCTCAAATGATAGATCAATGCCATGTTCTTACAATTACTGAGATGCTTCCATATGCATCAAATGAGACTGCATACAGATACCCATCATCCGATAATATGCAGACCAAGACCTTAAAACACCTAAATGGGATTTCCCTATGAAATTCTCCATTCAAGTGGAGCTATTTGGAAGCATGAAGGAGAGGAAGTGGGAAAAGTGTCATAAGTAGAGGGAATTGAGCACACAAGGGGAACAATACCCTGGGAATCAGGCTTCAGAGGAAGATGACACAGCCAGCATTGATGAGACCTGATAAGCTAGGGTCATATAGAAAAGTGAGGAGGATCTCTCCTATCAGTGAACTAAAAAAGGGCAAAGAGGTATTAAAAAAAAAGGGGTGGGAATTGAAGTGAAGAATGGGGGCAGCAAAGGATATAAAATGGAACAAATCATAACAAATATATACTTAAAAAAACTGTGATCAAGAAGATGAAATATAGTGGTCTTCAGGACTCAGACCTTTTTCTTGGGGGTGTGCCTGAGTGTGGCGAGGAAGAACTCAGTTGGCCATAAATCTCAGCATCTGCTTTGATAGGCTGCAGAGCAGAGCCTTTCAGAGGCTCTCTTTGGCAGTCTCCTAACTCCTTCCCCATTTTCTACTTCTGAAGTGTATCCTCTTTGCCTTACAGAATGGGGATTGAGTATTTTTTAAGCATCCTCCCTCTTGATTAGTTTCTTTAGGTATACAGATTTTAGTAGCTTTATCGTATATTATATGTTTATATAAGTGAGTATATACTGTATGTGTCTTTCTGCTTCTGGGACAATTCACTCAAGATGATCCTTTCCAGTTCCCACCCATTACTTGCAAATTTCATGATTTCCTTTTTTTTATTGTTGAGTAATATTCCATTGTGTAAATATACCACAATTTCTGTACCCATTCTGCAGTTGTGGGGCATCTGGGTTGATTCCAGATACTGGCTATTACAAATAAAGCTGCTATAAACATGACTGAGCAAATGTCCTTATTTTGTACTTGAGCCTCTTTTGGATATAGGTAGGAATGGTATAGCTGGATATCAAGGAAGCTCTATTTCTAGTTGTCTGAGAAAGCATCAGATCAATTTCCAGAGTGATTTTACAAGGTTCTTTTCCCACTAGTAATGGAGGAGTGTTCTTCTTTGTCCATAATCTCATCAGCATGTGTTGTCACTTGAATGTTTGATCTTGGCCATTCTGATCAGTGTAATGGGAAATCTCAGTTTCATTTTGATTTGTATTTTCCTGATGGCTTATAAAGTTGAGCATTTCTTTAAGTGCTTATCTTCCATTCAATATTCCTCTATCAAGAATTCTATGTTTAGCTCTGTACTCCATTTTTTAATTGAATTACTTGATTTGTTGCTTTTCAACTTCTTTTGTTCTTTATATATACTGGATAATAGCCTTCTGTCACATAGAGGCTTGGTGAAGCTTTTTTTCCCAATCTGTAGGCATTCGTTTTGTTTTGACGACACTGCCTTTGCTGCAGAGATGCTTTTCAGTTTCATGAGGTCCCATTTACTCATTGTTTCTCTTGGAGCCTGTGCTCTTATTGTTCTGTTCAAGAAGTTGTCTCCTGTATCAATGAGTTCAGGCTCTTCCCCAATTTCTTTCTAACCAATTTAATGTGTCTGGTTTTATGTTGTGGTCTTTGATCCACTTGGACTTTACTTTTGTTCAGGGTGATAATTATGAATCTATTTGCATTTTTCTACTTGTAGACATCCAGTTAGACAAGCAACATTTGATGAAGATACTATTACTTTTTCTATTTTTTTCTAAAATCAGTTTTCCATAAGTGTGTGGGTTTATTTCTGGGTCTTCTAACAATTATGTTCCATTGATCCACCACTTCGTTTCTATGCCACGACCATACAGTTTTTATTACTGTTGCTCTATAATACAGATTGAGGTCAGGGATGCAGATACTTCTAGAAGATCTTTTACTGTAAACCATTGTTTTACCAATTCTGAGTTTCTTGTTTTTCATTTGAATTTGAGAATTTTTCCCTCAATTTCTATAAATAATTTTGTTTTTAGTTTGATGGAAATTACATTGAATCTGTAGACTGCTTTTAGTAAGATGGCCATGGTAAGTCTGCCAAGCTATAAGCATGGGAGATCTTTAATTTTTCTGATATCTTCTAATTTTTTCTTCAGAAACTTGAAATTTTTTTCATACATATCTTTGACTTCCATGCTTAGGGTCATATAAAGGTGCTTTATGTCTTAGACTGAATATAAGAACACATAAAAGATATCATCCACTGTGACCAAGTAGGCTTTATCCCAGGTATGCATGGGTAGTTCAATACATGGGTATCCATCAATATGATCCACCATATTGAAAAATGAAAAAAAAAAAACAACATGATAATCTCCATCTTTAGATGCTGAAAAAGCATGTTTCAAAATCCAACATTCACTCATATTTAAAGTATTGGAAAGATCAAGGATACAAGGCACATACCTAAATATAGTAAAGGCCATAGAACAAGCCTATGCCAACCATCAAAATAAAGGGAGAGAAAGATAAAGCAATCCCACTGAAATCAGGGACAAGGGAAGGCTGCCCACTATTTCCATATCTTTCAACAAAGACCTGGAAGTCCTCCCTAGAGCAATAAGACAATTGATGGAGATCACGGGGATAGAAATAAAAAAAAAATTAGTCAAATTATCCCTATTTTCAGATGATATGATAGTATACTTGAGTGATCTCAAAAATTCTACCAGGGAATTTCCTACTGCTGATAAACACCTTCAGCAAAGTGGCTGGATAAAAAATTAACTCAAAAAAATCAGTATCCCTCCTGTATACAAAAGATAAAAAGCCTGAGAAAGAAATTAGGGAAACAAAGGAATTATATTACCTGACAAGGCCAAACCTCCTAACACTTCCCAGACATTTCCTTTCTTGGGAATCCACATGTAAATAGATGGGCTTCTAGGGGACATTGCAATTCAAATCACAAGGAAGTAGAAGATGGAGGGAATTCTAAGCTAAAAGCAAATTGTTATCCTTAAATTTTGTCATTCAATACAATGACTAAAGTCCTAGCAACTTCCAAAGACTAAAGAAGATGAATGACAATCATTCCAAATGTGGAATATATCCATAATGGAGTATTATTCAGCTAAGAAAATGACATCATAATTTTTCAGGCAAATGGACAAATACAGGAAAAATCATCCTGGGTGAAGTAACTAAAGTACAGAAAGAGAAATATGGTTTGTATTCACTTATTAGGAAGTCTTCTAATAGTGGAGGTTAAGTTCCAATAAGTCATTTATTGTGTCCAAGCCAGTCTTCCACTAGGGGAATTGGATGGCAGTTAATTGATTTGTTAGGCCAGGATATCCTACAGAAATTGTCAAGCAACCTAGGCTGCTGTTATTAAAATATGTTCCTCTCTGCCCTCAAATGTGCAAAGATCTGTGCTAAGATGCTTCCTTCTGCATCAAATGGGTTTGCATATAGAGACCCACAGTCTGATATTATGCGGAGAGACCTTAAAACATCCAACTTTAAATGGGATTTCCCTAAGAAATTCTACCTTCCCTCAGTTCTCTGCTAAGTATGCAGGGGACAAGGAAGAAAGAGTGTCATAAGTAGATTCAATTGGGTACACAGGAGAACAATCCCCTAAGAATCAGGCTACAAAAGATGATGCAGCCATCCTTGATGAGACCTGATAAGCTAGGGTCAGATAGAAGGGGGATGAGGACCTCCCCTATCAGGGCACTAGAAAAAAAGGCATAGAGATAGAAGCAGGAGGGTGATGGTTCTGGAAAAAAAGAGGGAGAGAGCAGCAGTAGGGATACAAAGTGAACAATTCCTAATAAATAAATATGTAACAAAAACTGTGAACAAGGTGCTGAAGTATAGAGATCTTCAAGGGATCTTCTTCAGTTTTCTTCAAGGAACTTGGTACTGAGACTGATCATTTTCCAATGAGTAGATGTAACAACGCTTACTTTAATTGATGTATTTTAGAGAAAAAAAATTAGTTGACATTTAGGTAGGAATTTCAACAATTTCTGGGAGCAATGGAAAAAGGAGTGTAGTAAAGGTAAGATGAAATTCCTACATAATCAATAAAAATAATATCTTCAAAACTTTTACAATGACTTTTAACATGAAGAAAAGATTGCGCTAAAGAGGGCATAGTTTGATTTTTAAGGCATGCTTTTTAGAAACTCATTATGTAGCAGAAAATCCTAGCCATGAACTAGTATTTACCCAACTACATGAGACCCAATGTGCTCAGGTGGCCCCTCTGAAAAACCAGTCCTGGCACTAACATTATATTTAGAGGGTTCAGTTCATATGGAGGACCACAACAGGTAACAGAGTGGCTCTTGTATCCTAGGCAGATAACACCAAAACATTTCTATGTCCTGATGACCCTATTTTAACTGTAAAACCCAGGACCAGAAAACTTGCTAACTGATCACTGAGTACGATACAGCTGCCCATCCAGCCAGGTCAGCCACGACAACCCTGATCATAAAGGGTTGGCAACCCTAGTGTAGAACAGCACACCTGTCAAATCCTTTATTGCCCCTCAGTTCACCTCTTTTTTTTAATTTTATTTTTTCTTATCAGTTACATTTTATTAACTCTGTATCCCAGCTCTATACCCCTCAATCATTCTCTCCCAACCCCACCCTCCCTCCCTCAACTCCACCCTGCCCCTTTCCAAGTCCACTGATAAGGGGAGACCTCCTCCCCATTCATCTGATCCTGTTTTATCAGGTATCTTCAGGACTGGCTGCAGAGTCCTCCTCTGTGGCCTAACAGGACTGCTCCTCCCTTGGGGGTGGGGAGGCCAAAGAGCCAGTCATTGAGTTCCTATTAGAAATAGTCCTTGTTCCCCTCACTTTGGGAAACCAATTGGTTACTGAGCTACCACAGGCTACATCCGAGCAGAGGTTCTAGATTATATCCATACATGGTCCTTGGTTGAATGTCAGTCTCAGGAAAGACCCTGTGTCCAGATATATTGGTACTTGTGGAGCTCCTATCCTTTCCCCATCAGACTAACTCCCCTTCTTTCTTATGATTCCCTTTACTCTGCCGAAGGTTTGGTTATGAATCTTTGTATCTGCTTTGAAAACACTGCTAGTGAGAGTCTTTCAGATGCCTTCAGTAGACTCTTGTTCAATACACATCCCATCTGTCTTTCTAAATGAGGATTGATCATCTCTCTTGATTATCTTTTTTAGGTGTATAGATTTCATTATGTTTATCATATCTTATAGGTCTATATAAGCAAGTATATACTGTGTTTGTCTATCTCCTTCTGGAATATTTCAGTCAAAATGATCTTTTCTAGATCCCACCAAGTGCCTGCAAATTTCTTGATTTCCTCCTTTTTGATTGCTGAGTAGTATTCCATTGTGTAAAAATACCACAATTTCTGTATCCATTCCTCTGTTGATGGACATCTGGGTTGTTTCCAGGTTCTAGCTATTACAAATAAAGCTGCTATAAACATGGTTGAGCAAGTATCCCTTTTGTGTACTTGAGCAAAATTTGGGAATATACCTAGCAGTGGTATAGCTGGGTCTTGAGGATGCAATATTGCTAATTGTCTGAGAAAGCGCCAGATAGATTTCCAAAGTGGTTGTACCAGTATACATTCCCACCAGCAGTTGAAGCGAGTTTGCCTTTCTCCACACCTCTACAGCATGTGTTGTCACTTGAGTTTTTCATCTTGGCCATTCTGATGTGTGTAAGGTGAAATCTCAGGGTCTTTTTGATTTGCATTTCCCTGATGACTAATGAGGTTGAGCATTTCTTTAAGTGTTTCTCTGACATTTAATATTCCTCTGTCAAGAATTCCCTGTTTACCTCTGTTCAGCATTTTTTAATTAGATTACTTGACTTGCTGCTTTTCAGCTTTTTTAGTTCTTTGTATGTACTGGATATTAGTCCTCTGTCACATAAAGGGTTAGTGAAGATTCTTTCCCAATCTGTAGGCAGTCATTTTGTTTTGATGATGGTGTCCTTTGCTTTACAGAAACTTTTCAGTTTCATGAGGTCCCATTTATTGATTGTTGCTCTTAGAGCATGTGCTGTTGGTGTTCTGTTCAGGATGTTGTCTCCTGTGCCAATGAGTTCTAGGCTTTTCCACTTTTTCTTCTAACAGATTTAGAGTATCTGGTTTTATGCTGAGATCTTTGATCCACTCAGACTTTAGTTATGTACAGGGTGAAAAATATGGATCAATTTTCATTTTTCTGCATGTAGACATCCAGTTGGACCAGCACCATTTGTTGAAGATGCTGTCTTTTTTCCATTGAATGGTTTTGGCTTCATTGTCAAAAATCGAGTATTCATAGGTGTGTGGGTTTATTTCTGGGTCTTCTATTTGGTTCCATTGATCCTCCTTTCTGTTTTTATGCCAATACCATGCAGTTTTTATTACTGTTTTTTGTTTTTTTTTTCTTCTTTTTGGTTAATTTTGTAACCGGCCACTTTGCTGAGTATGTTTATCAGCTATAGGAGTTCTATGGTAGAATTTTTAGGGTCCTCAGGTATACTTTTATATCATCTGTAAATAGTGATAATTTCATTTCTTCCTTTTCAATTTGGATCTCCTTCTACTGTGTTATTGCTCTAACACGTACTTCCAGAACTATGTTGAAGAGATATGGAGATAGTGGGCAGCATTGCCTTGTCCCTGACTTCAGTGGGATTGATTTCAGTTTTTCTACAGTGACTTTGATGTTAGCTACAGGCTGGCTGTATATTGCCTTTACTATGTTTAGATATATGCGTTGTATCCCTGATCTCTCCAATACTTTAAACATGAATGGACTTTGGATTTTGTCAAATGCTTTTTCAGCATCTAATGAGATTTTCATGTTTCTTTTTTCAGTTTGTTAATATGGTGGATCACATTGATGGATTTCTATATATTAAACCTCCCCTGCATACCTAGGATGAAGCATACTTGGGCATAGTGGATGAAATCTTTGATGTGTTCTTGTATTTGGTTTGCAAGTATTTTGTTGAGTATCTTTGCATCAATGTTCATGAGGGAGTTTGGCCTGAAATTCTCTTTCTTTGTTGGGTCTTTGTGATGTTTAGGTGCCAAGGCGACTCTGGCTTTATAGAATGAGTTTGGTAGTGTCCCTTCTGTTTCTATTTTTTGGAATACTTTGAAGAGAACTAGAGTTAGCTCTTTTTTGAAGGTCTGGTAGAACTCTGTGCTGAAACCATCAGGTCCTAGGGTTTTTTTTGGATGGTAGACTTTTGATGACAGCTTCTATTTCCTTAGGAGATATAGGTCTATTTAATTGATTTACCTGTTTTTGATTCAGCTTTGGCATGTAGAAACAGTCAAGAAAATTGTCCATTTCATTTAGATTTTCAAATTTTGTGGCATATAGTCTTTGGAAGTAAGACCTAATTATCGTTTGGATTTCTTCAGTGTCTGTGGTTATGTCCCCCTTTTTGTTTCTGATTGTGTTGATTTGGATAGTTTCTCTCTGCCTTTTAGTTAGTTTGGCTAAGGGTTTGTCTATCTTGTTGATTTTCTCAACGAACCAGCTCTTGGTTTCATTGATTCTTTGAATTGTTTTATTTGTTTCAGATTTATAAATTTCAGCCCTGAGTTTGATTATTTCCAGATCTCAACTCCTTTTTGGTGTCTCTGCTTCTTCTTTATCCAGGGTTTTTAGGGTGAACCATTAAGTTACTTGAATTATCTGTCTCCAATTTCTTTTTGAAAGCACTTAGTTTTAGGAACTTTCCTCTTAGCACTGCTTTCAATTTGTCCCACAAGTGTGGGTATGTTGTGCCTTCATTTTCATTGAATTCTAGGAAGATTTTAATTTCTTTCTTTATTTCTTCTCTGACCCAGTTGTCATTTAGTATCAAGTTGTCCAGTTTCCATTTGAGTGTAGGCTTTTTGCTATTTCTGTTTTTGTTGAGGTCAGCCTTTATTCCACTGTGCTCAGATAGGATATAAGGAATTATTTTAATCTTCTTGTATCTGTTGAGGCTCACTTTGTGACCAACCATATAGTCTATTTTGGAGAAGATTACATGAGATGATTCATGACCTTTGTTAGAGACATTGTTTCTTTTTTTAATTTCTGTTTTGTTGACCTGTCTTTTGTTGAGAGTGGGGTGTTGAAATCTCTCACTATTAATGTGTGGGGATCTATGTGTGGTTTAAGTTTTATCATTGTTTCTTTTACAAATGTGGGTGCCGTTGTATTTGGGCCATAGATGTACAGGATTGTTATGTATTCCTGGTAGAATTTTACCTTGATGTGTATGAAGTGTCCTTCCCTATATCTTTTGAATAATTTTGGTTGAAGGACTATTTTATCAGGTACTAGAATGGCTACTCCTGCTTGCTTCTTGGTCCATTTGCTTGGAAAGCTGTCTTCCAGCCCTTTACCCTCAGGTAATATCTGTCTTTGTGAATTAGGTGTGTTTTTTCAGTGCAACACATTGCTGGGTCTTGTTTACCCATCCATTCTGTTAGTCTGTGTCTTTTTTTGGAGAATTGAGTCCAATGATGTTGAGAGACATTAATGAGCAGTGGCTGTTAGAGCCTTTGAGTTTTATGTCTGTGGTAGTAAGTTTGTATGCTTTGTTGCTTTTTGTTCTGTAATGAAATTAATTCTTTCCTATGTTTTCTTGAAAGTAGCTAGTTTTATTGGGTTGTATTTTTCTTTTTAATGTCTTCTGTAACACTGGATTTGTGTGTAGGTATTGTTGAAATTTGTTTTTGTCATTGAATAACTTGTTCTCTCAGTCTATGATGACTGAGAGCTTTGCTGGGTATAGTAGCCTTTGCTGACATCTGTATTCTCTTAGGGCCTGCATGTATTCACACAGGCCCTTCTGGCTTTAATAGTCTCTGTTGAAAAGTCATGTGTGAGTCTGATGGGTTTGCCATTATATGTTTCTTGGCCTTTTTCTCTTGCAGTTTTTAGTATTTTTTCTTTGTTCTGTGTACAACTGTTTAGATTATTTTGTGGTGGGAGGATGTTCTTTTCTGGTCTAATTCATTCGGTGTTTCTGTAGGCCTCCTTTATTCTTAATGGCCTCTCCTATAAGTTGGGGAAATTTTCTTCAATGATTTTGTTGAAAATATTTTCTGGGCCTTGGAGGAGGGAATCTTTTTTTCCTCTATTCCTATTATTCTTAGTTTTGTCTTTTTATGTTGTCTTGAAATTCTTGACTGGTCTGTGTCAGGATTTTTTTAGATTGAACATTTTCATTGACAGATACATCTATTTCTTCCATCATATTGTCCATAAATGAGATTCTTTCTATTGTCTTTTGTAGTCTATTGATTATGCTAACCTCTGTAGTTCTTGTTTTCTTCCCTAATTTCTTTCTCTTCATGATTTCCTCCATTTGTGTTTTCTTTAATTTCTCCAATTCTATCTTCATATATTGAGCTGTTTTGTTGATTTTCTTCATCTGCCTGACTGTATTTTCCTGTTTTTCCTTCATTTCTTCTGCTTTTTGTTTGAACAATCCTGTGTTTTTTTGTTTTTTTTTTTTTTTTTTATTTCTTTCAGTGATTTCATTATTTCCTCTCTAAAGTTCACAAATTGTTTGGCTGCAACTCCCTGTATTTCTTTATGAATGGTCATAATGTGTTTTTCTTTATCTTCTTCTATTTCTTTACAGATGGTCATAATTTGTTTTTATCATCCTCTATTTCTTTATGTATGGCCATAATCTCTTTGGGTTTATCTTCCTCTAGGTCTTTATGCATTTTATTTTATTTTTCCTCTGTTATGCTCTTCATGAGTATTGATGTTAGGTTATCTTTTGAATTTCAATTATGCTGGGGTGTGCAGGGCTACTTGCCCCTGAATAACTGGTTTCTAGAGATGCTATATTGCTTTGTCTTTTGTTGGTTGAGCATTTACACTGGCCTCTACCCATTGGGCTATCTTAGGTGTTTGGAGTTAGTTTCTGGTGGTTCCAGAAATCCTGTTGTGGTGAGAAATCCCTTGGCAGGAATATGGTTTTTCCTGAAGAAAGCCTCCTCAACTTCTTGGGTATGGTCACTGTATGGCCAGTGTTTTTCAGGAGTTGCCACTGCTATTCTCAGGGTAGAGACCTGAGTGATAACTGTGGTCCTTGTTAGTTGGGAGGGCTCTCCTCTCTCCCAGACATGTCCTGGAGACAGATGTCCTGCTTCTGTGTTTCTTGCTGTAAATTTATTGAGCTGCTGCTGTAACCTGGGTTTCCAGTGGTTTGTTCATTTTGTTAGGGATAACTGTTTGCCCCTTGGAGCTATATCTGGTGGTTTATCTTGGGGATCCAGGGCTCCTGTAGGTCTGAGGTTGGGGCTCTGTGCATCAGTACCCACACAGTAATCTGTGGCAGGTGAGTACTGCTCACTTGGTAGCTGCAGGCTAGCTGGTGCATAGCAGGTCCCTGTGTTGGGCTGGTCTCTGGGACCTTTTTCAGGGATATACTGTGTTAACTAAGTCAGTCCCATTTGCTTTGTACCCTGTGAGAATTTCTCCTGACAGGGACTCCAAGTCTCTGTTGACCTGGGGTGAACAGTTATGTCTGTGAGGATTAGTTGTTGAAGAGCAGGGCTCTGGGTTGGCAGCACGCATGTGCTTCTCTGTGGGAACTTTTCCAGGGATATACTAGATGACCTAATTGGATTCCCCATTTCCTTCCTTCCCCGCGAAGTTTACTCCCAATAGGAACTCCCAGTATCTGTTGCCCTGGGGTGCACAGCTCTGTCTGTGATGGAGAACTGGGTGCACAGCAAGTCTCTGTGCTAGCTGCTAGAGCCTAGTTCAGTAATGGCTGCTTGCGCATGCCATTCTGCAAGACCTTATTCAGAGAAAGACTGGGTGAACCATGGCCAGTAAAGTTTTACTTGTGGGTTTGTCTCACGACTGGGACTCTCAGTCTCTGCTGTTTTTGTGCCCACCGTTCAGCCTGGGAAGGTTATCAGGACATGCCAGGCATGTGGCTCAGGTCTAGTAACCTAGTGCCTGCTCGAACTGGGATCTCTTCTGGGTTCTGCATGGGTGACCTGAGAGTGGACCGGACTGATTCCCATGCCATGGTGGTTTTGTCTCGACTGGGAAACATGATCACTGTTCTTTTAGGGCCCATAGTTCACCATTAGTGAACATAAACATAGTTCTTTTAGGGCTCTTGGTCACCATTCAGAAAATGCTGTCCTGCTCCTCAGATGCAATGTTCTTCTGGCTCTGTCATCTTGTCTTTCTCTATTATTATTTGTTAAATGCACAGAAATGTCCTCAGTCAGTTAATTACTTACTGTGAAAAAGCTCCCTGACCAAGCCAACTCTTTGAACAAAAAGTGTTTTGTTGGGACCTTACTGGTATTTTAACATAGACCATACCTGATGTCATCTCAGTTTCAGTCCTTCAGCAGAATTGAGAGATGGTCAGACTGAACCGCATGTGACAATGAAGAGAGAGGGAGACTGATATAGAGAAAGAGCTAGAGAGATAGATTCAGAAATAGAGAGACCAAGAATGACAGAAACAAAGATATAAAGTGACAGAGACCAAGAGACAGAGACTCCATTGTGCAAGATCATTTTTGTTGGCATATCAACCTCAAAGCACACCCTCCTAAAATTTAACTCCAATAGGAATAATATTATCTATCAAGGCCATACCACTTAACGCTTGCCTGCCATTGCTTTACTGGGGAATCTACATGTAAATAGAGAGCTTCAAGGGGACACAGCAGTTCAAATCACCAGGAAGTGGAAGAAGATGCAGGGATTTCCAGGCTAAAAGAACATAGTTTGTCATACAAAAAAAATATTAAATCCCCAGCAAATACTAAGGTCTAAAGAAAAGTACTGACAATCTCCTTTTGGGAAAATGGGGAATATTTCCAAAATGGAGTATTATTCTTTTAAGAAAATGAAATCAAAATGATTCAGGCAAATGGATGGAATAGGTGAAGTAACTACAATGTAGAAAGACAAATATGGTGTGTATTCATTTATTAGATGGTCTCCTAATAATGGGAGATAAAGTTCCAATAGGCCAACTATTGTCACCAAACCAGAGTTCCACTAGGGGGAGAGGGTGGCTGTTAATTGAAATGTTGGGTAAGGGCATCCTATAGAAAATTTTAAGCAACCCAGGTTGCTGTTATTAAAATATGTTGCTCTCTACCCTCAACTGATAGATTGTGCCATGAGACCCACAGACCGATATTATGCACAGAGGGAGACCTTAAAAAACCCAGCTCTAAATGGGATTTTCCTATGAAATCCTCCCTTCTTTCAGAGCTCTGGGATGCCTGCAGGAGAGGAGGCAGGAAGACTGTCATAAGTAGAGGCAATTGAGGACACAAGGAGAACAATGCCCTGAGAATCAGGCTGCAGATGAAGATGATGCAACCAATCTTGATGAGACCTGATAAACTAGGGTCAGTTAGAAGGGTAGAAGGACCTACCCTGTCAGGGAAGTAGAGAAAAGTTATAAAAGTAGAAGAAGGAGGGTGGGTGGTACTGGGGAGAAAAGGGAATGGGGAGCAAAATGGATACAAAATGAACAAATCATAATAAATAGAAAAGAAAAACTATGATCAAGGTAATGATTTATAAGGCTCTTCAGGCATGATGGCTTCTCCTTGGGGGTAGTGCAAGGGTACAGCAAGGATGAATTCATTTTTTTAAGGACATTGACACTAAGACTCTGATCATGTTCCAATGGGTAGATGAACAACACATACTTCAATTGATATATTTTAAAGATAAATATTTTAGTGTAACCCATGATAGGAATTTGAATCTGGACAAATGGAAAAGGATTGTAATGTATAATATATGATATTCCATCATAATCTATAAAAATAATATGTTGACAACTTTTACAATGACTTATCATGGAGAAAATATTCCACTAAAGGAGGGCAGAGTTTGACATTGTAAGGCATTCTTTCCAGGAACTCATTATGTAGCAGAGAATCCTAGCCATGAGCTAGTGTTTACCTTGCTTATCTCAGACCCTATAAGCTGAGGTTTCACCTCTGAACGAGCAGTCCTGGCATTCACACTACCTTTTGAGAATTTGTCTGGAGGACCACAGCAGTAAACTCAGCTGCTTTTATGTCCTAGGTATTTAACACTGAACCACTTCTCTGTCCTGATGGCAGAATTTTAACTGTAAACCCCAGGAACAGGAGGAATGCTCACTGATCATTTCATAGGACACAGCTGCCGATCCAGCCAGATCACCCACGGCAAACCTATTCATAGAGGTTTGGCAAAACAAGTGTGGAACAGCACCAGTTCTGAAATAATATGTTGCCCCTTAGTTCTCCTTTTACACTCTCAGGTCTTTCACTGGTTCAGACAAACCAGCCAAGGGAATTGTCTGGTTTCCTTCTCTTTCCCTTGCTCTTAAATATTCAATAACTCAGGGAACCTTAGACCCTGCCAGCCTATTATATCAATAAAAATGTGAAGATACATTTAGTGAGTAATGGAGTAACTGCACAGTTCAAACTCAAAACCTAGGATATTTCAGATCCAACATCACAGTAGGGAATTACTTTGTCATTTGGTCCATTCTCGTTAACCCCACATCACATTTTAGCTTCCCTACTTATGAAGCTGTCCAAATAAATAAACATTAAAGTTATATTTTGTACCTGACATTGTCACAGAGGTAAATAGGAATAAATGTGTGGGATCTGGATAAAAAGAGGAGATAAAAACTTGTTGGGTTTCACAAGTAAAAAGTCACCTGTGCACAGGACAAGATATACAGGACACTGAGGAAAGTTGTTTTACTCATTTCCATGGAAACCTCAAGATTCTCTCAGGTGCTGATTGGCTGAGAGAGAGAATGATGTCACAGAACTGGTAAAAGCCAGTAGGAGTTTGAGGAGCCAGTCATTAAAAGGACCAAGTGGACAGCCTGCTTGAGAGAAAGGCTAAGCAACCCTACATGTCTCAATCTGGAAAACTGAAAGCACAACCCAGAGATGTCAGTTCCTTTGTCCAAGACTCTTAGCTCAGGAAAAGTGTCACAAAATTTTTTAGGTGGTCATTAATAAAGTCAAGTGGCCTTAATATGTGACTTTCATATTATCTCAGATTCCATTATTATTTGTTAAATGTACATATATGTTCTCAGTGAATTACTTACTTGGAAAATGTTACTTTACCAAGGCAACTCTTTGAGCAAAAAGCATTTATTTGGGACCTTGTGTATATTTTTAGAGAGACCATCCAGGATATCACATCTGCATTCATTCATCTTGTTGTAGCCCTTCAGCAGAAATGAGATCTTTTGCTACTAAACCAAATTGGCAATGAAGAGAAAGGGAGACTGACAAAGACAGAGAGAGAAAGAGGTAAAGAGAGACATTCAGAAATAGAAAGACCAACACTGGTAGAAATAAAGATATAAAGTGACAGAAACTGAGAGATGGAGACTTCATTCTGTCTGGTCACTTTCACTGGCACATCAACAGTACAACACACCCTACTATAATATAACACCAATAAGAATTGTATTATCTAAGAAGGCCATACCTCCTATTACTTCCCAGACATTTCCTCAACAGAGACTCAACATGTAAACAGATGAGCCTCACATGTACATTGTAATTCAAATCATCAGGAAGTGGAAGAAGATGGAGGAACTTCTAGGCTAAAAGAACATATTTATCCTGATAGTTTGTCATTCAATACAATGATTATTATCCCAGAAAATTCTAAGGACTAAAGAACAGGACTGACAATCTCCTTTGGGGAAAATGAGGAATATTTCCATAACAGAGTTTCTTCAGGTAAGAAACAACAAGGTATTTTCAGGCAAATGGATAGAACCAGGAAAAATACCATCCAGGATGAATCAACTAAAATGCAGAAAGACAAATATGTTATGTATTCTTTATTTTGAGGTCTCCTATTAGGGGTAGATAAATTTCCAATAGGCCATCTATTTTGAACAAACCTGTCTTCAACTAGGGTGATTGGATGGCAGTTAATTGAGTTGGTGCCAGGGCCTCGTACAGAAATTTTAAAGCAATCCAGGCTGTTGTTATTAAAATATGTTGCTCTCTGCACACAATTGATAAATCAGTGCCATGTTCTTGGATCCACAGTGATACTTCCTTTTGCATCAATTGGGATTTCATACAGAGACCCACAATCCAATATTATGCAGAGCGAGAGAGAAAGAGAGACCTTAAAACAACCAGCCCTAAATGGGATTTCATTACGAAATTCTCCCTCATGTCAAAGCTCTAGGAAGCCTGCAGAAGAGGATGCAGGAAGACTGTCATAAGTAGAGAGAACTGAGGACACAAGGATAAAAATACCATAAGAATCAGAACACAGAAGACAATGCAGTCATCCTTGATGAGACCTGATTAGCTAGTGTCAGATAAAAGGGGGAATAGGCCCTCATCTTTCAGTGAAATAGACAAAAGAGAGTAGGGATACAAGAAGGAAGGGTGGGTGGGACTGGAAGGGGAAGAGGGAGTTTGCAGAAGAGGGTATACCAATCATAATAAATAAATTCATAAGAAAACCTGTGATCAAGGGGATGGATTATCAAGCTCTTTTTTACTGAGGACTTCTTATTGGGGGTGGTGCCAGGGTGTGGCAAGGATGTACTCAGTTTACTTTAAAGGAGTTGGCACTGAGACTCTAATCATTTTCTAATTTGTATAAGAACAACATATAATTGAACTGATGTATTTTAAAGAACAAAATCTTTAATATGAAACATGGATAGGAATTTGAACATGGGAGCAACGGGAAAGGAGTGTAATGTATATTATATGAATTTACCACATAATTAATAAAAAATAATATGTTCACACTTTTACAATCTAACTGAGAAACCTAGCTATGATCTAGTGATTATCCAGCTACCTCTGACTTCAAGAGCTCAGATGGCACCTCTGAAATAACAGTCCTGTCACTAACACTACATTTAGAGTGTTTGTCTGGAGGACAACAAGAAGAAACACAGCTGCTCTTTTTTCCCTAGGCATATAACACTGACACATTTCACTCTCCTGAAGGCCTAGTTTTATATGTAAATGCCAGAACAGGAGGGTACCTCACTGACTTCTGAGTAGGACATAGTTGCCCATCCACCCTGGTCAGCCAAGGCAACCCTGCTCATAGAGGTTTGGCAACAGGAGTGTGGAACAGAACCCGCTGTCAAATATTTCATTTCCCCTCACTTCTTCTTTTACACTCAAAGGTTTTCTGTTTCAGCCAACCAATCCCAGAAATTGTCTGGTTTCTGAAAGGGTCTGGTAATTGCAAATCTGCCTCCTGGCCTTGGCAAATGTGTATGCCATCTAAGTTCCATTTCTCAGAGTCTGTCCTTGGAATTGTATGGTTTCTTTTTATTTTTTCTGCTCTTAAAGACTCAATACCCAAGGTAACCCTAGACACTGCCTGCCTATTATATCAAAAATGTTGTGAAGGCACATTTAGTGAGTACGGGAGTAACTGCTCAGTTCAAAGTCACAACCTAGGAAATTTCGGATCCAAGACCACAGTAGGAGACCACCTGGTCATTCAGTACATTCCCCTTAATCCCAATCACTTTGAAGCTTACCTACTTAGGAAGGTGTCCAATAAAATAAAGAGTAAATTTCTATTTTCTACCTGACATTGTCACAGACAATGTAACAGGAGTAAAGGTGTGGGATATGGATAAAGAGATGAGATAAAGCCTTCTTGGATTTCACCAGAAAAAACCTCAACTGATTAATCAGTGCTATGTTCTTGTATCCACAAAGATGCCTCAGTCTGCATCAACGGGGATTGCACAGATAGACCCACAGTCTGAAATTATGCAGAGACAGACCTTAAAACACTCAGCACTAAACGGGATTTCCTATGAAGTTCTCCTTTCCCTCAGAGCTATAGGAAGCCTGCAGGACGGGAAGAGTGTCTTAAGCTGGAGGAATTGAGGACACAAGGACAAAAATACCCTGTGAATCAGCTTGGAGGAAGATGATGCAGCCAGACTTAATGAGACTTAATAAGCTAGGGTCAGAAAGGAGGGCGAGGAGGACCTCCACTTTTAGTGAACTAGAGAAAGGACATAAGGGTGGAAGAAGGATACTGGATGGGACTGGAATGTGAAGAAGGAGAGAGCAGCAGTGGGGATTCAAACTGTACAAATTTTAACAAATAAATACATAATAAAATCTGTGATCAAGGTTATGATGTATAGAGCTCTTCAAGACTGATGGCTTCTCCTTGGGGGTGGTGCCACCATGCAGAAAACATGACCTCAGTTTTCTTTAAGGGATTTGGAATTGAGAATCTGTTCGTATTCCAGTTACTATATGAACAAAACATACTTCAATTGATGTATTTTAAAAATAAATTGACACATGGCTAGGAATTTGAACATGGGAGCTTTGGAAAAGAAGTGTAGTATATGATATGACATTCCCACATAGGCAAAAAAAAAATTAATATGTTGACAACATTTACAATGACTTTTAACCTGTTGAAAAGATTTCTGCTAAAGAAGCACAGAGTTTGACATTGTAAAGCATGCTTACCAATAACTCATTATGTAGAAGAGAATCCTAGCCATGAACTAGCAGTTATCCAGTTACCTCAGACCCCATGAGCTTAGATGCCCCTCTAAACAAGCAGTCCTGTCACTAACTCTATATTTAGAGGGTTTGTCTGGAGGACCAGTGCAGGAAACACAGCTGTTCTTGTGTCCTAGTCATATATAATAGACCCATTTCTCTGTCCTCAAGGCCCAGTTTTATATCTAAACCCCAGCTCTATAAGGGTTCCTCACTGAACAATGAGTAGGATACAGCTACCATTCCAGCCAGGTTAGCCAATGCAACCATGCTCACACAGAGTTGTCAACCTAGTGTGGAATAGCACCAGCTGTCAAATACTTTATTGGTCTTTGTGCTTTTATATGTCAATCATTCTCTGTTTCAACCAAAAGAGTCTGAGAAATTATATGGTTTCTTTCTCTTTTCCCTGCTCTTAAAGACTCAATGCACCAGGGAACCCTAGGTCCTGCCAGCCTATTATATCAATAAGAAAATGAAGGTACATTTAGTGAGTGCACAAGTAACTGCTCATTTAAAATCACATCCTAGGAAATTTCAGATCCAATATCACATCAGGAGACAACCTTGTCATTCGGGTACATTCTCCTTAATCCCACATCACTTAAAGCTTCCCTACTTAGGAAGGTGTCCAATTAAATAAACATTAAAGATTCATTTCCTACCTGACATTATCAAAAAGGTAAAAAGGAGTAAAGGTGTGAGATCTGCATAAAGGAATGAGATTAAGGCTTGTTGCCTATCACAAGAAAAGTCACGTGTGTACAGGATCAGAGATTCTGGACACTGCAGAAAGTTTGTTTACTCATCTCCAAGAAAACCTCTAGTTTCTCTCAGGTGCTGATAGGCTGAGATGGAGAATGATGTGAAGAAACAGGTGAAAGCAGGTAAGAGTTTCAGGAGCCAGTCATTAGTGAGGCCAAGTGGACAGCATGCTTGTGAGAAAGGATGAGCAGCCCTACATGCCTCAATTTGGTCAGCTGAATGTACAGGAAACACAAATGACAGTTCCAGTGTCCAGAGTCTTATTTCAAAAAAAAATTGTCACATATTTCTTTCAAATGTTCATTAATAAAGTTGCTTGTTCCTTGGCATGTGAGTTTCACATTATCATAGTTTCCATTTTTTGTTAAATGCACAGGTATGTCCTCAGTCCATAAATTTCATACTGCGAAAATGGTTTTGGAACAAGGCAACTCTTTGAACAAAAAGTGTTTAATTGGGACTTTGCTTATATTTTTACAGAGACCATCCATGATGTCACATCAGTAAGCAGTCTTCTTGTTGTAGTCTCTCAGCAGAACTGAGAGCTTTTCATTCTGAACCAAAAGCTGCAGGCAGAGATAGGGAGACAGGGAAATAGCTAGAGAGACAGAATCAGAAATAGAGAGACAGAGATTGACAGAAACCAAGATATAAAGTGGCAGACACTGAGAGATAGAGACTCCATTCTGTGTGGTCACTTTCAATGCCATATCAACCTCACAGCAAACCTTCCTATAATATAACAACAATAGGTATTATATTATCTAATAAGGCCATAACTCTTAATCCTTCCCAGACATTTCTTTACTGGGGTCTGCATATGTAAATAGAGGAGCTTAAAGTGGACATTGCAATTCAAATCACCAGGAATGGAAGAAGGTGGATGGAATTCTAGGCTAAAAGAACATAGTTATATTGATAGTTTCTCGTTCAATACTATGAGTAAAGTCTCAGCAATTTCCAAGGACAAAAGAACTGGACTGACTGACAATCTCCTTTGAGGAAAAAGTGGAATATTTCCATAAAGGAGTATTATTCAGAAAATGACATCATTATATTTTCAGGAAAATGGATGGAACCAGGAAAAAAATCATCCTGGGTGGAGTAACTAAAATGCAGAAAGACAAACATGGTATGTATTCATTTATTAGGAGGTCTTTTAATAATGGGGGATAAACTTATAATAGGCCATCTATTGTGACCAAACCTGTTTTCCACTAGAGTGATTGGGTGGCAATTAATTGAGTTCTTGGGCTAGGGCATCCTACCAAATTTTCAAGCAAACCAGGCTGTTGTTATTAAAACATGTTGCTCTCTGCCCTCAACTGATAGATCAGTGCTATGTTCTTGTTTTTACAGCGATGCTTTCTTTTATCTCAAATTTGATTGCATGTAGAGACTGAAGTACGATATTATGCAGAGAGAGACGTTAAAACACCCAGCTCTAAATAGGATTTCATCTCCCCTCATAACTTTGGGAATCCTATAGGAGAAGAGGCATGAAGAGTGTCATAAGTAGAGGGAATTGAGGACACAAGGACAACAATGCTCTGAGAATCAGACTGTGAAGGAAGATGATGGAGCAAGGCTTGTTGAGGCCTTATAAGCTAGGGTCAGTTAGAAGGAGGAGCAGCACCACCTCTATCAAAGAACTGGAGAAAGGGCATAGCTGTAGAAAGCAGAGCCTGGATGGTACTTGAAAAAAAAGAGGGAGTCAGGGCGTCGGCAGCAAAGGAGATACAAAGTGAACAAATCATAATAAATTAATACATAATAAAAGCTGTGACAAAGTATAGAGATCTTCAAGACTGATAGCTTCTTCTTGAGGGTAGTAAAAGTAAAAGGGTACGGCAAGGATGAACTCAGTTTTCTTTAAGGAACTTGGCACTGAGACTCTGATCATGTTCCAATGAATACATGAACAACATGTACTTGAATTGGTGTAATTTAAAGGAAAAAAAAAAAGTGTGACACATGGGTAGGAATTTGAACCTGGGAGCAATGGAAAAGGAGTGTAATGTGTATTACATGAAATAAACACATAATCAATAAAAATAATATGTTGACAACATTTACAGTGACTTTTTTATTATTTTTTTAATTTTTCATCAATTACAATTATTCATTCTGCATCCCGCCATAAGTCCCTCCCTACTCCCCTCCCGACCCCACCCTCCCTCCTCCCGCTGCATGCATGCCACTCCCCAAGTCCACTGATAGAGGAGGTTCTCCTCTCCTTTCTGATATTAGTCTATCAGTTCACATCAAAAGTGTCTGCATTGTCTTCTACTATGGTCTGGTAAGGCTGCTCCCACCCACGGGGAGGTGATCAAAGAGCAGGCCAATCAGATTATGTCAGAGGCAGTCCCTCTTCACATTACTATGTAACCCAATTGGACTCTGAACTGCCCTGGGCTACATCTGCGCAGGGGTTCTGGGTTATCTCCATGAATAGTCCTTGGTTGGAGTATGAGTCTCTGGGAAGTTTCCTGTGTTCAAATTTTCCTGTTCTGTTGCTCTCCTTGTAGAGACCCTGTCCTCTTCAGCTCTTACTATTTCCCAGTTCTTACCTAAAATTCCATTCACTCTGCCCAACAGTTGCCCATCAGATTCAGCATCTGCTTTGATAGTCTGTAGGGCAGAGGCTTTCAGAGGCCCTCTGTGGTAGGTTCCTAGGTTGTTTCCTGTTTTCTTCTTCTTCTGATGTCCATCCTCGTTGCCTTTCCGGATGGAGATTGGACATTTTGGTTAGGGTCCTCTCTCTTGCTTAGTTTCTTTAGATGTACAGGTTTTAGTGGGTTTGTCCTATGTTGTATGTCTATATGAGTGAGTATAAACCATGTGTGTCTTTTTGCTTCTGGGACAACTCACTCAGGATGATCCTTTCCAGATCCCACCATTTACCTGCAAATTTCATGATTTCCTTATTTTTCATTGCTGAGTAATATTCCATTGTGTAGATGTACCACAATTTTTGTATCCATTCTTCAGTTGAGGGGCATCTGGGTTGTTTCCAGCTTCTGGCTATTAGAAATAAAGCTGCTACAAACATGGTTGAGCAAATGTCCTTTTTGTGTACTTGAGCCTCTTTTGGATATATGCCCAGTAGTGTTATGGCTGGATCTTGAGGAAGCGCTATTCCTAGTTGTCTGAGAAAGCGCCAGATTGATTTCCAGAGTGGTTGTACAAATTTACATTCCCACCAGCAGTGGAGAAGGGTTCCCCTTTCTCCACAACCTCTCCAGCATGTGTTGTCACTTGAGTTTTTGATCTTGGCCATTCTCATGGGTGTAAGGTGAAATCTCAGGGTTGTTTTGATTTGCATTTCCCTAATGGCTAATGAGGTTGAGCATTTCTTTAAGTGCTTCTCTGCCATTCGGTATTCCTCTACAGAGAATTCTCTGTTTAGCTCTGTTCCCCATTTTTTAAGTGGATTACTTGGTTTGCTGCTTTTCAGCTTCTTTAGTTCTTTATATATACTGGATATGAGTCCTCTGTCAGATAAAGGGTTGGTGAAGATTTTTCCCAATCTGTAGGCGGTCGCTTTGTTTTGATGACAGTGTCCTTTGCTTTGCAGAAGCTTTTCAGTTTCATGAGGTCCCATTTATTGATTGTTGCTCTTAAAGCTTGTGCTGTGGTATTCTGTTCAGAAAGTTTTCTCCTGTACCAATGAGTTCTAGGGTATTTCCCACTCTTTTTTCAAGCCGATTTAATATGTCTGGTTTTATGTTGAGGTCTTTGATCCACTTGGACTTCAGTTTTGTGCAGGGTGATAAGTATGGATCTATTTTCATTTTTCTCCATGTAGACATCCAGTTGGACCAGCACCATTTGTTGAAGATGCTATCTTTTTGCCATTGAACGATTTTGGCATCTTTGTCAAACATCAGGTGTCCATAAGTGTGTGGGTTTATTTCTGGGTCCTCTGTTCGATTCCATTGATCCACCATTCTGTTTCTATGCCACTACCATGCAGTTTTTAAAATTGTTGCTCTAGAGTACAACTTAAGATCAGGAATGGAGATACCTCCAGAAGATCTTTTATTGTAGAGGATTGTTTTAGCAATTCTGGGTTTCTTGTTATTCCATATGAAGTTGAGAATTTTTCTTTCCAGGTCTGTAAAGAAGTGTATTGGTAATTTGATGGGCATTGCATTGAATCTGTACATTGCTTTTGGTAAGATGGCCATTTTTACTATGTTAATCTTGCCAAGCCATGAGTATGGGAGATCACTCCATCTTCTCATATCTTCTTCTAATTCTTTCTTCAGAGATTTGAAATTTTTTTCATACAAGTCTTTGACTTCCTTGGTTAGGGTTACTCCGAGGTACCTTATGTCATTTGTGGCTATTTTGAAGGGTGTTATTTCCGTAATTTCTTTCTCAGCCCTTTTGTCTTTTGTATACAGGAGGGCTACTGATTTTTTGGAGTTAATTTTGTATCCGGCCACTTTGCTGAAGGTGTTTATCAGCTGTAGGAATTCCCTGGTAGAGTTTTTGGGGTCACTCACGTATACTATCATATCATCTGCAAATAGTGATAATTTGATATCTTCCTTTCCAATTTGTATCCCCTTGATCTCCTTCAACTGTCTTATTGCTCTAGCAAGGACTTCCAGTACTATGTTGAAGAGATATGGAGTGGGCAGCCTTGTCTTGTCCCTGATTTTAGTGGGATTGCTTTAAGTTTCTCTCTGTTCATTTTGATGTTGGATATAGGCTTGCTGTATATTGCCTTTACTATTTTTAGATATGTGCCTTGTATCCCTGATCACTCAAATACTTTAAACATGAATGGATGTTGGATTTTGTCAAATGCTTTTTCAGCATCTCGGGAGATTATCATGTGGTTATTTTTTCTTTCAGTTGGTTAATATGGTGGATCACATTGATGTATTTCCGTATATTGAACCACCCCTGCATACCTGGGATGAAGCCTACTTGGTCATTATGGATAATTAATGTGTTCTTAGATTTGGTTTGCAAGTATTTTATTAAGTATTATTGCATCAATGTTCATACGGGAGATTGGCCTGAAATTCTCTTTCTTTGTTGAGGCTTTGTGAGGTTTAGGTACCAAGGTGACTGTGGCTTCATAGAATGAGTTTGGTAATGTTCCTTCTGTTTCTATTTTGTGGAATAGTTTGAAGAGAATTGGTGTTAGCTCTTCTTTGAAGGTCTGGTAGAATTCTGCGCTGAAGTCATCTGGTCCTGGGCTTTTTTTGGATGGGAGACTTTTGATGACCACTTCTATTTCTTTGGGGGATATAGGACTATTTAGTTGATTTACCTGGTCCTGATTCAGCTTTGGTAAGTCAAATCGATCAAGAAAATTGTCCATTTCATTTAGATTTTTAAATTTTTTGCCATATAGACTTTTGACGTAAGTCCTAATGATTGTTTGGATTTCCTCAGTGTCTGTAGTTATATCCACCTTTTCATTTCTGATTTTGTTGATTTGGGTGGTGTCTCTCTGCCTTTTAGTTAGCCTGGCTAAGGGTTGGTTGATCTTGTTGATTTTCACAAAGAACCAGCTCTTGGTTTCATTGATTCTTTGAACTGTATTATTTGTTTCCAATTGATTGATTTCAGCCCTGAGTTTGATTCTTTCCAGCCATCTCATCCTTCTTGTTGTGTCTGCTTCTTCTTTTTCTATGGTTTTTAAGTGAGCCATTAAGGTGCTTGAATGAGCTGTCTGGAATTTCTTCTTGAAGGCTCTTAGTGGTATAAACTTTCCTCTTAGCACTGCTTTCATTGTGTCCCACAAGTTTGGGTATGTTGTGTCTTCATTTTAATTGATTTCTAGAAAGACTTTAATTTCTTTCTTTATTTCTTCCCTGACCCAGCTGTCATTTAGTAACAAGTTGTTCAGTTTCCATGTGTTCGTAGGCTTTTTGCTAATTCTGTTATTGTTGAGGATCAGCTTTATTCCATGGTGATCAGACAAAATACAAGGGATTATTTCAATCTTCTTGTATCTGTTGAGGCTTGCTTTGTGACCCACTATATGGTCTATTTTGGAGAAGGTTCCATGAGGTGCTGAGATGAAGGTAAATTCTTTTGTGTTTGGGTGTAAAGTTCTGTAAACGTCTGTTAGGTCCATTTGATTCATGACCTCTGTCAGAGACATTGTTTCTTTGTTTAATTTCTTTTTTGTTGACCTGTCCTTTTGTTGAGAGTATTGAAGTCTCCCACTATTAATGTGTGGGGATCTATATGTGCTTTAAATTTTATCAATGTTTATTTCACAGATGTGGGTGCTCTTGTATTTGGGGCATAGATGTTCAAGATTGTGAAGTCTTCCTGGTGGAATTTTCCCTTGATGAGTATGAAGTGTCCTTCCCCATCTCTTTTTATTAATTTTGGTTGAAAGTCTCTTTTATCTGATATTAGAATGGCTACTCCTGCTTGCTTCTTGGGTCTGTTTGCTTGGAAAGTCGTCTTCCAACCCTTTACTCTCAGGTAATGTCTATCTTTGTATCTTAGGTGTGTTTCTTGTATGCAACAGAATGCTGGGTTTAGGTTTACATATCCATTCTGTTAATCTGTGTCTTTTTCTAATTGGAAAAATTAAAGAAAACACAAATGGAGGAAATAATAGAAAGGAAGAATCTAGGGAATAAAACAGGAACTACGGAGGTAAGCATAACCAACAGACTACAAGAGATGGAAGAAAGAATCTGAGATGTAGGAGATACAATGGAAGAAATTGATGTATCTGTCAAAGAAAATGTTAAATCCGAAAAAATCCTGATACAGACCGTCCAAGAAATCCTAGACAATATGAAAAGACAAAACCTAAGAATAATAGGTATAGATGAAAAAGAAGATGGAGAGTTGAGTCCATTGATGTTGAGAGAGATTAATGACCAGTGGCTGCTAGATCCCTTGATTTTGATGTTGACTGTGGTCATCATGTTGTGTGCTTTGCTTGGTTGCTTTTTGTTTTACTGAAGTGAGGTTATTTATTTCCTGTGTTTTCTTGGATGTAGCTAGTTTTCCTGGGTTGTATTTCCCCTTCTAGTTTCTTCTGTAATGCTGGATTTGTTTGTAGGTGTTGCTGAAATTTGTTTTTGTCATTGAATATCTTGTTTTCTCCATCTATGAGGACTGAGAGTTTTGCGGGGTATAGTAGCCTGGGCTGACATCTGTGTTCTCTTAGGGTCTGCATGATATCTGTCCAGGCCCTTCTGGCTTTCATACTCTCTGTTGAAAAGTCAGGTGTGATTCTAATGGGTTTGCCATTATATGTTACTTGGCCTTTTTCCCTTGCAGCTTTTAGTATTTTTTCTTTGTTACGTATACTTACTGTTTTGATTATTATGTGGCGGGAGGATTTTCTTTTCTGGTCAAATTTGTTGGGTGTTCTGTAGGCCTCATGTATTCTAATTGGCCCCTCCTTTAGCTGGGAGAAATTTTCATCAATGATTTTGTTGAAAATATTTTCTGGGCTTTGGAGAAGGGAGTCTTCTTTTTCATCTATACCTATTATTCTTAGGTTTTGTCTTTTCATATTGTCTAGGATTTTTTGGACGGTCTGTATCAGGAATTTTTCGGATTTAACATTTTCTTTGACAGATACATCAATTTCTTCCATTGTATCTCCTACATCTCAGATTCTTTCTTCCATCTCTTGTAGTCTATTGGTTATGCTTACCTCTGTAGTTCCTGTTTTATTCCCTAGATTCTTCCTTTCTATTATTTCCTCCATTTGTGTTTTCTTTAATTTTTCCAATTCTATTTTCAGGTCTTGAGTTGTTTTGTTTACTTCCTTCACCTGTCTGATTGTACTTTCCTGTTTTTCTTCTAGTTCCTTCAACCCTGTTTCTTTTCTTTCAGTCAGTGTTTTAAGCATTTCCTTTCTAAAGGCCATAAACTGCTTGGCTGCAGCTTCCTCTATTTCTTTACAGATGGCAATATTCTGTTTCAGTTTATCTTCCTCTATGTCTTTCTGTATCTTATTTGTTTCCTCTGTTATCATCTTCATGAGCATAGTTGTTAGGTCGCCTTCTTGGATTTCAGTTATGCTGGGGTGTCTAGAGCTACTTGCCCTTGGGTAACTGGGTTCTGGAGATGCCATATTGCTCTGTCTTTTGTTGCTTGAGCTTTTATGCTGGCCTCTACCCATTGTGCTATCTTAGGTGTTTGGGGTTATTTTCTGGTGGTTCCTGGGGATCCTGTGGTAGAGAGAATCCCCTTTGCAGAAAGCTGTTTTTTCCTGAAGGATGTCTTCTCAGCTTTTTGGGTATAGTCCCTGGATGGCTGGTGTTTTTTCAGGAGTTGCTCACCTCAGGGATATAGACCTGAGTGGTAACTGTGGTCTTTGTTAGTCAAGAGGGTTCTCCTCTTACCCAGGGAAGTCCTGAGGGCAGCTGCCCTGTTTCTGGGTTTCTTGTTGTAAATTTAATGATCAGCTGCTGTGATCCAGTTGGACATCAGGCGCGCAGCAACTGTTTGTGCCTGTGTCTGCAGCACAGCTGAGTGTTCACGCCTCTGCCCCACTGGTCTGCTAGAATTTTTCTAGGGAAGGATTGGGTGATTTAAGTCAGAACAGTTTCCTTCCTCCCCGGTGGATTCTCTGGAGACATGGACTCCCAGTGTCTTTTTTGCCCTGATGCACACTGCTCAGTGTCCACCAGCTGGCTGGCTGCAGAAACTGCCTGTGCCTGGAGCACAGCTGTGGGTTGGCGGCTCAGTCTAAGCCAGCTGTCTGGTGTGCAGAAACTGCCTGTGTCTGCCTTTGCAGCCTTTAGGAGCCTGGGTGCCTTCCTAAGCTGGGTAATTTTCCGGGGACCTTTTCAGGCTGGGGGTGTTGGCTGAGTGCTCTGAGATCAGACTAGCCATTTCCCTCCCTGTGTGTTTGCACTGGACAGTGAAACTCATTCACTGGTTCCCTGGTGTCCACAGTTCTATCTCAGGTGGTGAATCAGGCACACAGGCAGGCAGGGCTCTGTGCCTGAGCCTTGGTCTCAGGCTCTGGCTCTGGGCTGGGTCCTGGGGTGCCCGTGGAACCCGAGTCTTTTCCAGGGGATGTCTGGGTGACCTAAGGCCGGTCCCAATCTTTTCCTGTACCCTGGGGTTATCTCTCGACTGAAAATTCCAGTCTCTGATAGTGTGGTGAGCATGGTTCAGTCTGGGACTGTGACCAGAGACACTGGCTTGTGGCTCTGGGCTGGGGCTGGGGCTGGCAGCCAGCAGCCAAGTGTCTGGCGGAACCGGGATCTCTTCTCCGGTTTATCTGGGTGAGTTAAAAGCTGATTTGGATCCACCACTGTGGAGTATTCTCTCACCTGGGAAACACAATGACTGTGTTTTATGGCTGCGAGCCCTGATTACTGGTCACTGTGCTGATCCTGCTGCTGCTGCTCACAATGAGAGTCCTCCCGGTGCCGCCATCTTGCCCCTCCTTACAATGACTTTTAACATGGAGAAAACATTCTGTGTAATGAGGGCAGAGTTTGACTTGTAAGGCATGCTTTCCAGGCATTCAATATATAGCAGAGTATCCTAGCCATGAACTAGTGGTTACCAAGCTTCTTCAGACACCATGAGCTCAGGTGGCACCTCTGAACAAGAAGTCTTATCACTAACATTACATGCAGAGGTTTTGTCTGGAGAACCAGAGCAGGAAACACAGCTGTTCTTGGGTCCTAGGTATATAATACAGACGCATTTCATTGTCCTGAGGATTCAGTTTTAACTTTAAACCCCTGGACCAGAGGGATTTCTCACTAACCACTGTGCACAACACAGCTGCTGATCTAGACAAATTAACCAAGGCAACCCTGCTTATAGAGGGTTGCTGACACTAGTGTGGAACAGCACCAGCTGTCAAAAAGTTTACTGCCCCTCATTTCTCCTTTTACACTCATGGATTTTTCTCTCTTTCAGCCAACCAATCCCACACATTTTCTGGTTTCCTTCTTTTTTCCTTTCTCTTAAAATTTAATACCCAGGACACCCTGAACCCTGAGAACCTATTCTACCATTTAATGAGTATATGAGTAAAGTCACAACCTAGGAAATTTCAGATCCAAGAGCACATTAGGAGACCTGCACATCATTGGGTACATTCCCCTTCATCTTACATCACTTTGAAGCTTCCCTACTTAGGAATTTGTCCAATTAAATAGATATTAAAGTTTTATTTTCTACCTGAGATTGTCACAGAGGTAAATAGGAGTAAAGGTGTGCAATCTGGATGAAGAGATGAGATAAAGGCTTGTTGTGTTTCACAAGAAAAAGTCACATGTATACAGGATGAGAGATACTGGAAAATGAGAAAAGTTTGTTTACTCATCTTCATAGAAACCTAAAGATTCTCTCAGGTGCTGATTGGCTGAGATGGAGAATGATGTCAAGCAACAGGTGAAAACCAGTAAGAGTTTCAAGAGCCAGATATTAAAAAGGCCAAGTGGGTCGGGGTTGGATCCAAGACAGCGACTAGCACACACAGTTTCTGAGCGGTGGGATACCTGAACTTCTGAGTTGGTGAATGGAAGGACCTCTAACCCAGGAAAACCACGGTGAGGCTTTCTAAACAAAAGGGAACAGAACATCGCAGGAGGTGAAAACTTTGGTCTCGGGTGACCCGGGGACTTGTTTGGGGAATGAGAGAAACGATCCTTTGATCTTGCAGCACTCCCTTCCCCCAGACCTCCCTCCTCCTCAGCACAGCAGTACAGAGGACTCATTTTTCTCAGCACAGACCTAACTTCCTCGGGTATACAGCCACCAAGGTGGACCCCCAAGCCCTTTAGCAGCAGACAAAAGTCCCAGAGTCGCAGATTCCTGCAGCGGCTGCACCATCCTCCCAGGGCGCGAATCTGCTAGGTGCCATACTAGCTCCTCAGGATCGACATCACTGATGGGATGGCCTGCCCAATCCCAAAGTGACAGAGAATATGCTATATACTCACCAAAACCAGGCAGAAACGTCATACAACCTGGACACACCAGGCGCTGGGCCTCCCAAGCTTGGAGAGCACAGTGAAGAGATCCCAGGACTTCTCAGAAAACATTGGGACTAGCGACCCAGTCTCCAGTTACAGCGGGACTTGGCAGCGGAGCAGCACTGAACTGGCGGGGCACCACAGCCCTCCAGTTTAAGACTAACCAGGGCCAAACCAGAGAACAGAGAGCCTGGTTACCCCATCCCTGCTGATGTGACCACCCTGAAATCTCCAGCTGCAGCAAGACCTCAGAACCTGGCAGTGACAGCAGCACAGAACTGGCAGAGCACATCAAAGAAGCAGGGACAAATCAGAGAGCAGCGAGCCTGGATACACCGATCTCTGCCAAGTGACCTGCCTGTAAGTGAGTGCACCCTTGAGAATCTGCAGAACCTCAGATCCGGGGTCCTTCTAAAACAGAAGCCAGGCATAGAACCCCCTCCCACCCACATACCCACTTTGGGAAACAGAGGGGCACTAGGGACATTGAAGTTCCTGCCCTGTGGGTCTAACAGAGGAGTTAAGGCAGTTAATGGTAGAAATTGCAATGCGATCATCATTAGCACCTGTGACATATACAGTGCAGAGCCCCTCCCACACACTCAAGGGTTCAACATTAGCCATCACTCTGTCCCTCGAGACACACGTCCACGCACACTTACACACACACACACACACACACACACAGAGAGAGATACACATATGTGCGTGCACACACACACACTTGCATTTGCCCCGTTTGCGACTGTGTACTTTCCTCCCACAGGTACAGCTAGTCCTCAGCTCACGCTGAGAGTTCTCAGCTTCCTGAAGAACTCTCCAGATACCAGAGAGAGACAGCACCAGTCTGATCTGCAGAATCCAAAAACAAACAGGGAAGGTTTCAGATAAGCCAACGGCCAGGGGTAGGTGAAAGAACACTTCCAACATAAATCAGGACATCATGACTTCACCAGCAAACCCCAAAATCGATGGATACTCCAATTCAGCAGAAGCACAGGAAAATGATTTTAAAGCCATGCTTGCCCAATTATTTGAGGCTCATAAGGAGGAAATGTACAAGTCTTTCAAAGAGATGGCCAGTCAATTTGAGGCAAAGAAAGAAGAAATAGACAATATCCTTAAAGAAACACAGGCAAACATAGACAAACAAATAGATACACAAGTAGAGGAAATATTAGTGGCATATAAAAAAAGGAAATGAAAAAAGAAATAGAGGCTATCATAGAGAGACAGGAATCCAAATTCAAACACATGAAAGAAATGGTGCAAGGCATGAAAACAGAATTAGAATCAATAAAGAAAACACAAAATGAGAAAACCCTTGAGCTGGAGAACTTGGAGAAAAGATCAGGAACCACAAAGTAAGCATCACCAACAGAATACAAGAGATGGAAGAGAGAATCTCTGGAGCTGAAGACACACTTGCAGAAATGGATACTTCTCTCAAAGAAAATGTAAAATCAGAAAAGTTCCAATCACAAAATATCCAAGAAATCAAGGATGCTATGAAAAGACAAAATCTAAGAATAATAGGAATTCAAGAAAAAGAAGACTCCTGAATCCAAGGTCCAGAAAATATTTTCAAGAAAATCATAGAAGAAAATTTTCCCAACTTAAAGAAAGAGATGTCCATAAATATACAAGAGGCCTACAGAACTCCAAATAGACTAGACCAGAAAAGAAACACATCACGTCACATCATAGTCAAAACACTAAATCTACAGAACAAAGAAAAGATATTAAAAGCAGCAAGGGAAAAATGCCATGTAACATATAAAGATAGACCTATCAGAATCATACCGGACTTCTCATAAGAAACTATGAAAGCCAGAAAGGTCTAGGCAAGTATCATGGAGACTCTAAGATATCACAAATGTCAACCCAGACTACTATACCCTGCAAAGCTTTCAATCAACATAGATGGAGAAAACAAAATATTCCATGACAAAACTAAATTTACACAATACCTACACAGCAAACCAACCTAACAGAAGATACTAGAAGGAAAACTCCAATCCAATGAAAACAAATTCACCCAAAATAAAAAGGGCATACAGATAATACCCCAACAAAAATGAAAAGAAAACAAGCAATGAAACAGGGTTAGATCACCGACTCCACTACAAAAGGAACTAACATGCATTGGTCACTATTATCTATCAATATCAATGGACTCAACTCATCAATAAAAAGACACAGGCTAACAGATTGGTTAAGGAAACAGGATCCAACGTTCTGTTGCATCCAAGAAACACACCTATGCAACAAAGATAAACACTACCTCAGAGTAAAGGGCTGGAAAAATGTCTTTCAAGCAAATAGTTCCAGAAAACAAGCTGGAAAAGCCATCCTAATATTTAATAAAATAGACTTTCAACCCAAATTAATCAAAAAAGATAAGGAGGACCACTATATTCTCATCAAAGGAAAAATCTACCAAGAGGACATCACAATTTTGAATATCTATGCCCCAAATACAAGATCACCAACATTAGTAAGTAAAACATTATTAAAGCTTAAATCATACATTGATTCTAATACCTTAATAGTGGGATACTTTGACACTCCACTCTCACCAAGGGACAGATCAACTAGACAGACACCAAATAGGGAAATAAAAGCACTCACAGAATCCCTAAATTAAATGGACCTAATAGATGTCTACAGATCATTTCACCCAAACTCAAAATAGTACACCTTCTTTTCAGCACCACATGGAACCTTCTCCAAAATAGACCATATAGTTGGTCACAAAGCAAGCCTCAACAGATACAAAAGAATTGCAATAATCCCTTTTATGCTATCTGATCACCATGGACTAAAGCTAGACATCAACAACGTCAGAAACAACAAAAAGCCGACACGTACATGGAAACTGAACAACTTACTTACTCAATGACAGCTGGGTTAAGGAAGAAATAAAGAAAGAAATTAAAAACTTCCTAGAATTCAATGAAAAGGAAGGCACAACATACCAAAATTTATGGTACACATTGAAAGCAGTGCTCGAGGAAAATTCATAGCACTAAGTGCCTGCAAGAAGAAATTCATAACATTATATAAAAACAACTTAATGGCCCGACTGAAAAACCTAGGAAAAAAGAAGCAGATACACCCAAGAGGAGCAGATGGCTGGAAATAATCAAACTAAGGGCTGAAATCAATCAATTAGAAACAAATAAATCTACCCAGAGAATCAATGAAACAAAAAGCTGGTTCTTTGAGAAAATCAATAAGATAGACAAACCCTTAGCCAAACTAACTAGAAAGCAGAGAGAAACTATCCAGAGCAGCAAAATCAGAAATGAAAATGGGGACATAACCACAGACACTGAGGAAATCCAAACAATTATTAGGTCATACTACAAAAGTCTATATGCGACAAAATTGGAAAAACCAAATGAAATGGATAATTTTCTTGAAAGATTCCATCTACCAAAACTAAGTCAAAATCAGGTAGAAAGACTGAATAGCCCTATATCTCCCAAGGAAATCGAAACAGTCATTGACAGTCTCCTCTCCAAAAGAAGCCCTGGACTAGATGGCTTCAGCGCAGAATTCTACAAGACCTTCAAAGAAGTGCTAACTCCAATTCTCCTCAAGCTATTCCACAAAATAGAAACAGAAGGAACACTACCAAACTCATTCTATGAAGCCACAGTCACCTTGATACCTAAACCACACAAAGACCCAACAAAAAAAAAGAGAACTTCAGGCCTATCTCTCTTATGAACATTGACGCACAAATACTCAATAAAATACTTGCAAACCGAATCCAAGAACATATCAAAGATATCTTCCACCATTACCAAGTAGGCTTCATCCCAGGCATGCAAGGTTGGTTCAACATACAGAAATTCATCAATGTAATCGACTACATAAACAAACTGAAGGAGAAAAAACACATGATCATCTCCTTAGATGCCGAAAAAGCATTTTCCAAAGTCCAACACCCATTCATGTTTAAAGTCGTGGAGAGATCAGGGATACAAGGCACATATCTAAAGATAGTAAAGGCAATATACAGCAAGCCTATAGCTAACATCAAACTCAATGGAGAGAAACGTAAATCAATCCCACTGAAATCAGGGACAAGACAAGGCTGCCCATTATCCCCATATCTCTTCAACATAGTACTTTAAGTCCTAGCCAGAGCAATAAGACAACTAAAGGAGATCAAGGGGATACAAATCAGGAAGGAAGAGGTCAAAGCGTCACTACTTGCAGATGATATGATAATATACATGAGTGACCCCAAAAATTCAACCAGAGAACTCCTTCAACTGATAAACACCTTCAGCAAAGTGGCAGGATACAAAATCAACTAAAAAAAATCAGAAGCCCTCCTATATACCAAAGACAAAAAGGCTGAGGAAGAAATTAAGGAAACAACACCCTTCACAATAGCCACTAATAACAAAAAGTACCTTGGTGTGACTCTAACCAAGCAAGTGAAAAACAGAGCTAAACAGAGAATTCTCGACAGAGGAATTTCGAATGGCAGAAAAACACTTAAAGAAATGCTCATCCTCATTAGCCATCAGGGAAATGCAAATCAATATGACCCTGATATATCACCTTACACCCATCAGAATGGCCAACATGAAAAACTCAAATGACAACACATATTGGAGAGGTTGTGGAGAAAGGGAACCCTCCTCCACTGCTGGTGGGAATGTAAACTGGTACAACCACTCTGGAAAGCTATCTGGCGCTTTCTAAGACAATTAGGAATAGTGCTTCCTCAAGACCCAGCTATACCACTGCTAGGTATATACCCAAAGTGTGTTCAAGTACACAAAAGGGATACTTGCTCAACCATGTTTACAGCAGCTTTATTTGTAATAGCCAGAACCTGGAAACAACCCAGATATCCATCAACGAAGGAATGGGTACAGAAATTGTAGTATTTTTACACAATGGAATACTACTCAGCAATCAAAAAGGAGGAAATCATGAAATTTGCAGGCAAATGGTGGGATTTAGAAAAGATCATTCTGAGGGAAATATCCTAGAAGGAGAAAGACAAACATGGGATATACTCACTTATATAGACCTATAAGATATGATAAACATAATGAAATCTATACACCTAAAAAAGTTAATTCAGTGGACATGGGGTAAGATGATCAATCCTCGTTCAGAAAGACAGATGGGATGTGCATAGAACATATGACAGGAGTCTACTGAGCGCATCTGAAAGACTTTAACTATCAATGTTTTCAAAGCAAAGACTCATGACCAAACATTTGGCAGTGTACAGGGAATCATAAAAAAGAAGGGGAGTTAGTCTGATGGGGAAAGGATAGGAGATCCTCAAGGACTAAATATATCTGGGCACAGGGTCTTTTCTGAGACTGACATTCAACCAAGGACCATGTATGGATATAACCTAGAACCTCCACTCAGATGTAGCCTGTGGTAGCTCAGTAACCAATTGGTTTCCCAAAGTGAAGGGAACAAAGACTATTTCTAACAGGAACTCAATGACTGGCTCTTTGGCCTTCCCACCCCCCAAGGGAGGAGCAGTCCTGTTAGGCCACAGAGTAGGGCTTTGCAGCCAGTCCTGAAGATACCTGATAAAACAGGATCAGATGAATGGGGAGGAGGTCCCCCCCATCAGTGGACTTGGAAAGAGGCACGGATGAGATGAGGGAGGGAGGGAGGGACTGGGAGGGAATGAGGGATTAGGACACGGCTGGGATACAGAGTTAATAAAATGTAACTGATAAAAAAAAAGAAACTCAGATATTGTGTCATGAAGCAAATAATTATTTCTGCTAAAAGCACAGTGACAGAGCTTTGATCCTTCTCACATGGGCAGGTGGACTGGTCATGATACTGCAAGGAAGTCTGGCTTTACAGCCATTGTTTTCTGTAAAACCTTGTGTTGGTGGTTCACTCTCTCTCACTGAAATAATGGAACAACACTTCAAGTTAATAATAATAATTTCCTTGTTGAATGGTTTAGGGATAATACATTTAATGAATCTACACCATGATCTTTGGACAGTAGGGAATCATTACTATTAGCATTGAATCTTCAGATGTCAGTAAAAAGGAAAGGGTTTGAAACTATAGTTTCAAGGTTGGAGAGGTGGCTCAGTGTTAAGAGCGCTGTCTGCTCTTCCAAGGGACCCAGGTTCAATTACCAACACCCACATGGCAGCTCACAACTGTCTGTAATGCCAAGTCCAAGAGATCTGACACCTTCACACTAATGCACATAAAATAAAATTAAATAAATTAAAAAAAAAACACTCAAAAAATAAAAAAATAAATAAAAATAAAATAAAAAGGCCAAGTGGACAGTGTGCTTGAGAGAAAGGCTGAGCAGCCCTACATGCCTCAATCTGGCTAGCTGAAAGCAAACAACCTAGAGATGACTATTCCTTTGTCAAAGACTCTTAGTTAAGGAAAATTGTCTCATATTTCCTTAAAGTTGTCAATAATAAAGTCATGTGTCCATGACTTGTGAGTTTTATCTTATCACATATTCATTATTATTTGTTAAGTGCACAGATATGGCCTCAGTCAGGGAATTACTTACTGGGAAAATGATCCCTGATGTAGGCAACTTTTTGAACAAAAAGTGTTTAATTGGTTCCTTGATTATATGTTTACAGAGGCCATCCAGGATGTCAAGACAGCAAGTGGTCATCTTGTTGTATTTCTTCAGCAAAACTGACAGCTTTTCATACTGAACCTAAAAGTGACAGGCAGAGAGAGGGAGACAGACAGAGACAGAGAAAGAAAGAGATAAAGAGATAGATTCAGAAATATAGAGACCAAACAACAGAAACATAGATATAAAGTGACAGAGACTGAGAGGCAGAGACTCCATTGTGGCTGATCACTTTTATTGGCATATCAACCTCAAAGCACACCCTCCTATATTATAGCTCCAATAGGAATTATATTATATAACAAGGCCATATGTCTTAATCCTTCCCAGATATTTCCTCACTGGGGATTCAACACTTAAATAGATGACCTTCAAGTTTACATTGCACTTCAAATCACCATGTAGTGGAAGAAGATGGGGGACTTCTAGGCTAAAAGAACAGTTAACCTGAATATTTGTCATTTAAAACAATGATTATAGTCCTAGCAACTTCCAAGGACTAAAGAACAAGACTGACAATCTTCTTTGGGGAAAATGTGGATTAATCCATAATGAAGTATTATTCTCCTAAAAAAATGACATCATGATATTTTCAGGCAAATTGATGGAACCAGGAAAAAAATCATCCTGGATAAGGTAACTAAAATGCAAAAAGACAAACATGGTATGTACAAACTTATATAGGAAATCTCCTGATAATGGTTGATAAAATTATAATAGGCCATCTAATGTGACCAAACCAGTCTTCCATTACGGCAAATGGGTGACATTTTATTGAGATGTTGAAACAGGGCATCCTTCAGCAATTTTCAAGTAACCCAGGCTCGTGTTATTAAAATATGTTTCTCTCTGCCCTCAACTGATAGATAAGTACCATGTTCTTAGATCCACAGAGATGCTTCCTCCTACATTAAATGGGATTGCATACAGAGACCAACAGTCCAGTATTATGCAGAGAGACCTTAAAACACCCAGCTCTAAATGGAATTTCCTTATCAAATTCTACCTCCCCTTGGAGCTCTGGAAAGCCTCAAGGAGAGGAGGTAGGAAGAGTGACATAAGTAGAGGGAATTGAGGAAACAAGGACAACAATGCCCTGAGAATCACCCTGCAGAGGAAGATGATGAAGCCAGCCTTGATGAAAATTGATAAGTTAAGATTAGATAAAAGGGAAGAGGAGGACATCTCTATCAGGGAACTAGAGGAAGACCATAGGGTTTGAAGAAGGAGGGTGCTTGGGACTGGAGGTAGAAGGGGAAGAGGATAGCAGATCGGATATAAGTGAACAAACTGAAATAAATACATTAGAAAAACTGTAATCAAAGGGATGAAATATAAAGCTCTTCAGGACTGATGGCTTGCGGGGAGCCAAAACTATTTAGTTGAGACAAACATATTTACTGTATTCAAAGCCAATGAGTAAGAAAATTCCATTTAGTGGAGACAAAGCCAATTAGTCTAAAAGTTATCAACAGCTACACTAGGACCGTAGGTCATGGGTGATAGATTTTTGTGAGAGCATCTGCTTGTTAGTTGGAGCATCCTTTTAGCTGGACCTGATGGCTCCCTGTTGCTCTATTGCTGTCAGAAGCTTTCACAAAAATTAATAGATAATGATTTATGAATTTCACCAGTGAAAATTCAATTAATAGACCCATATTTTTATTTAGGATTTGTGATCCATCATCCAAAAATTACTACACAAAAAAATCCAGTTAAAAACTAGCTATTTAAACACTTTAATGATTTTCAAAAGATCCTAGGAGATGTCAATTCGATTCGACCTTATCTTAAACTCAGCACAGGGGAACTTAAAACTCTCTTCGATATTCTCAAGGAAGACTCTAACCCCTCCTCCAGTTGCTCATTAACCCCTGCAGAGACACATGGCCTATGGGTTGTGGAAACAGCTTCCCAAAATTAGGGAGTTAAATTTATTTCCTATAAGGAACCCCTTCTCTTTGTTGTGTGTACATCATCTCATACACCCACAGGAGTGTTTTGGCAACATAATCCCCTGTTGTAGACTCATCTCTCCACCTCTCCCACTAAGATTCTCACCTCTTGTACTACTTTGGTTGCAGAGCTCATCCTTTTGGGGTGCAGACAAAACCATCAATTTTTTTTGGCAAATATCCTAATAAAATAATACTGCCCTATTCTAAACATCAGTTAGAATATCTCATGTAAACTACCAATATGTGGCCATTGTCTGTTCTTCCTTTTCTGGAATAATTGATAACCATTATCCTGCTAACAAATTACTTCAATTTATTAAAACCCACCCTTTTTTTAATTTTATTTTATTCTTATCAGTTATATCTTATTAACTCTGTATCCCAGCCATGTCCCGCTCCCTCATTCCTTCTCAGTCCCTTTCTCCCCCCTCATCTCCACCATGCCCCTTACCAAGTCCACTGATTGGGGGGGACCTCCTCCCAATTCATCTGATCCTGTTTCATCAGGTATCTTTCTGGACTGGCTGCAGAGTCCTCCTCTGTGGCCTAACAGGACTGCTCCTCCCTTGGGGGTTGGGAAGGCCAAAGAGCCAGTCATTGAGTTCCTGTTAGAAATAGTCCTTGTTCCCCTCACTTTGGGGAACCAATTAGTTACTGAGCTACCACAGGCTACATCTGAGTAAAGGTTCTAGGTTATATCCATACATGGTCCTTGGTTGAATGTCAGTCTCAGAAAAGACCCTGTGCCCAGATCTATTTGGTCTTTGTAGAACTCCTATCCTTTCCCCATCAGTCTAACTCCCCTTCTTTCTTTTGATTCCCTGTACTCTGCCAAAGGTTTGACCATGAGTCTTTGCTTTGAAAACACTGCTACTTAGAATCTTTCAGATGCACTCAGTAGACTCCTGTCATATGTTCAATGCACATCCCATCTGTCTTTCTGAATGAGGATTGATCATCTTACCCCATGACCACTCTCTTGATTAGATTTTTTAGGTGTATAAATTTCATTATGTTTATCATATCTTATAGGTTTATATAAGTGAGTATATACCCTGTTTGTCTTTCTCCTCCTGGGATATTTCACTCAGAATGATCTTTTCTAGATCCCAAGAAATTTGCCTGCAAATTTCATGATTTCCTCCTTTTTGATTGCTGAGTAGTATTCCATTGTGCAAAAATATCACAATTTCCTGTACCCATTCCTCCGTTATTGGACATCTCGGTTGTTTCCAGGTTTTAGCTATGATAAATAAAGCTGCTGTAAACATGGTTGAGCAAGTATCCCTTTTGTGTACTTGAGCAAAATTTGGGTATATACCTAGCAGTGGTATAGCTGGGTCTTAAGGAAGCACTATTCCAAATTATCTTAGAAAGCACCAGATAGATTTCCAGAGTGGTTGTACCAGTTTACATTCACACCAGCAGTGGAGGAGGGTTCCCCTTTATCCACAACCTCTCCAGCATGTGTTGTCATTTGAGTTTTTCATCTTGGCCATTCTGATGGGTGTAAGGTAATATCTCAGGATCACATTGATTTGTATTTCCCTGATGGCTAATGAGATTGAGCATTTCTTGAAGTGTTTCTCTGCCATTCGATATTCCTCTCCAGAGAATTCTGTTTAGCTCTGTTCCCCATTTTTTAATTGGATTACTTGGTTTGCAGCTTTTCAGCTTTTTTAGTTCTTTGTATACTGAATATTAGTCCTCTGTCAGATAAAGGGATAGTGAAGATTCTTTCCCAATCTGTAGGCAGTCTTTTTGTTTTGATGATGGTGTCCTTTGCTTTACAGAACCTTTTCAGTTTCATGAGGTCCCATTTATTAATTGTTGCTCATACAGCCTGTGCAGTTGGGGTTCTGTTCAGGAAGTTGTCTCCTGTGCCAATGAGTTCTAGGCTGTTCCCCACTTTTTCTTCTAACAGATTTAGAGTATCTGGTTTTATGCTGAGATCTTTGATCCACTTGGACTTTAGTTTTGTGCAGGGTGATAGATATAGTTCTATTTTCATTTATCTGCATGTAGACGTCCAGTTGGACTAGCACCATTTGTTGAAGATGCTGTCTTTTTTTCCATCGAATGCATTTGTCTTCTTTGTAAAAAATTGAGTATTCATAGGTATGTGGGTTTATTTCTGGATCTTCTATGCAGTTACAATGAACCTCCTTTCTGTTTTTATGCCAATACCATGCAGTTTTTATTACTATTGCTCTGTAGTACAACCTGAGATCAGGGATGGAGATACCTCCAAGATGATCTGTTGTTGTACAGGATTGTTTTGGAGATTCTATTTTCTTTTTTCTCCATATGAAATTGAGAATCTTTTTTTCAAGGTCTGTAAAGAATTGAGTTGTTATTTTGATGGGAATTGCACTGAATCTGTAGATTGCTTTTGGCAGGATGGCCATTTTCACAATGTTAATCCTACCAATCCATGAGCCCCGGAGATCTTTCCATCTTCTGATATCTTCTTCAATTTCTTTCTTCAGAGACTTGAAGTTTTTCTCAAACAGTTCTTTCACTTGCTTGGTTAGTGTCACCCCAAGGTACTTTCTGTTATTAGTGGCTATTGTGAAGGGTGTTGTTTCTCTAATTTCTTCCTCAGCCCTTTTGACTTTGGTATACAGGAGGGCTTCTGATTTTTTTTTTTAGTTGATTTTCTATCCTGCCACTTTGCTGAAGGTGTTTATCAGCTGAAGGAGTTCTCTGGTTGAATTTTTGGGGTCGCTCATATATACTATCATATCATCTTCAAATAGTGACACTTTGACCTCTTCCTTTCCAATTTGTATCCCCTTGATCTCCTTTAGTTGTCTTATTGCTCTGGCTAGGACTTCAAGTATTATGTTAAAGAGGTATGGGGACAATGGACAGCCTTGTCTTGTCCCTGATTTCAGTGTGATTGATTTACATTTCTCTCCATTGAGTTTGATGTTGGCTATAGGCTTGCTGTATATTGCCTTTACTATCTTTAGATATGTGCCTTGTATCCCTGATCTCCCCACGACTTTAAACATGAATGGGTGTTGAACTTTGTCAAATGTCATTGCAGCATCTAAGGAGATGATTAATCATGTGTTTTTTCTTCTTCAGTTTGTTTATGTAGTGGATTACATTGATGGATTTCCATATGTTGAACCACCCTTGCATGCCTGGGATGAAGCCTACTTGGTCATGATGGATGATATCTTTGATGTGTTCTTGGAATCAGTTTGCAAGTATTTTATTGAGTTTTTTTGCGTCAATGTTCATAAGAGAGATAGGTCTGAATTTCTCTTTTTTTTTGTTGGGTCTTTGTGTGGTTTAGGTATCAAGATGACTGTCCCTTCATAGAATGAGTTTGGTACTGTTCCTTCTGTTTCTATTTTGTGGAATAATTTGAGGAGAATTGGTGTTATCACTTCTTTGAAGGTCTTGTAGAATTTTGTGCTGAAACCATCTGGCCCAGGGCTTCTTTTGGAGGAGAGACTGAATGTCTGCTTCAATTTCCTTGGGGGATATAGGGCTATTCATTCTTTCTACCTGATCTTGACTTAATGTTGGAAGATGGAATCTATCAAGAAAATTGTCCATTTCATTTAGGTTTTCAAATTTTTTGGCATATAGGCTTTTGTAGTATTACCTAATGCTTGTTTGAATTTCCTCAGTGTCTGTAGTTATGTCACCCTTTTCATCTCTGATTTTGTTGAATTGAATAGATTCTCTCTGCTTTTTAGTTAGTTTGGCTAAGGGTTTGTCTATCTTGTTGATTTTCTCAAAGAACCAGCTTTTTGTTTCATTGATACTTTGAATAGTTTTATTTGTTTCTAATTGATTGATTTCAGCCCTTAGTTTGATTATTTCCAGCCATCTGCTCCTCTTGGGTGTATCTACTTCTTTTTTTTTTTCTAGGGTTTTCAGTTGGGCCATTAAGTTGTTTGTATGTGATGTTACAAATTTCTTCTTGCAGGCACTTAGTGTTATAAATTTTCCCCTGAGTACTGCTTTCAATGTGTTCCATAAATTTGGGTATGTTGTGCCTTCATTTTCATTGAATTCTAGGAAGTCTTTAATTTCTTTCTTTATTTCTTCCTTAACCCAGCTGTCATTGAGTAACAAGTTGTTACAATTTCTATGTGTGTGTCAGCTTTTTGTTATTTCTGTTGTTGTTGAGGTCCAGCTTTAGTCCATGGTGGTCAGATAGAATACAAGGGATTATATCAAACTTTTTGTATCTGCTGAGGCTTACTTTATGACCAACTATATGGTCTATTTTGGAGAAGGTTCCATGTGGTGCTGAAAAGTAGGTATACTCTTTTGAGTTTGGATGAAAAGATCTGTAGACGTCTATTAGGTCCATTTGATTTAGGGTCCCTGTAAGTGTTTTTATTTCCCTATTTTTTTCTGTCTAGTTGATCTGTCCCTTGATGTGAGTGGAGTGTTGAAGTATCCCACTATTAAGGTATTAGGATCAACGTGTGATTTAAGCTTTAATATTGTTTCATTTACGAATGTCGGTGCTCTTGTATTTGGGGCATAGATATTCAAAATTGTGATATCCTCTTGGTGGATTTTTCCTTTGATGAGAATATAATGGCCCTCCTTATCTTTTTTGATTAACTTGGGTTGAAAGGCTATTTCATTAGATATTAGTATGGCTATTTCCGCTTGTTTTCTGGAACCATTTGCTTGAAAGACATTTTTCCAGCCCTTTACTCTGAGGTAGTGTTTATCTTTGTTGCATAGGTGTGTTTCTTGGATGCAACAGAATGATGGATCCTGTTTCTGCAACCATTCTGTTAGTCTGTGTCTTTTTATTGGGGAGTTGAGTCAGTTGATGTTGATAGAAACTAGTGACCAACAATTGTTACTTACTTTACATTTGGGGTTGGTGGTGTCACTGAGTTTCATTGCTTTATTCTTTTGTTTTTTTTGTTTTGTTTTGTTTTGAAGTTATCTATTTCCTCTCTTTACTTAGATGTAGTTGTTTTCTTTGGTTTGGAGTTTCCTTTCTATTAACTTCTGTAGAGCTTGGTTACTTTGTAGATATTGTTTAAATTTGGTTTTGTCTTGGAATATTTTGAATTCTCTGTCTATGTTGATTGAAAGTTTTGCTGGGTATAGTAGTCTGAGTTGGCATCTGTGGTCCCTTAAGGACTCTATAATTTCTGTCCAAGCCCTTCTGGCTTTCATAGTTTCTTTTGAGAAATGTGGTATGATTCTGATAGGTCTACCTTCATATGTTACTTGGCCTTTTTCCCTTGCTGCTTTTAGAATTTTTTCTTTGTTCTGTAGGTTCAGTGTTTTGACTATGATGTGATGTGAAGAATTTCATTTCTGGTCTAGTCTACTTGGTGTACTGTAGGCCTCTTTTATGTTTATGCCCATCTCCTTCTTTAAGTTGGGAAAGTTTTCTTCTATAAGTTTCTTGAAAATATTTTCCGGACCTTTGAGCCTGATGTCTTCTTTTTCTTCTACTCCTATTATTCTTAGGTTTTATCTTTTCATGGTGTCCTTGATTTCTTGGATGTTTTGTGTTTAGAACTTTTCTGATTTTATTTTTTTTTCTTTGAGAGACATGTCAATTTCTGTAAGTGTATCTTCAGCTCCTGAGATTCTTTCTTCTATCTCTTGTATTTTGTTGGTGATACTTACCTTTGTAGTTCCTGATCTTTTCTCTATGTTCTCCAGCTCCTGGTTTTTCTCTATTTGTGTTTTCTTTATTGATTCTAATTCTGTTTTCATGTCTTGCACCATTTTGTTTGTCTGTTTGAATATGGAGTCCTGCTTTTCAATGACAGCTTCTATTTTTTTTTTTTTTTTGTTTGTTTCCTCTCTATGTATCACTAATTGTGCCTCTACTTCTTTGGGTATAATTGCCTGTATTTCTATGAGAGCTTTGTTTATTTCTTCTTTATTTGCCTTCATTTGTGTGGACATTTCTTTGAGAGCTTTGTGCATTTCTTCTTTGTTTGCCTCAATTTTTGTGGTCATTTCTCTGAGAGCACGATTTGTTTCCTCTTGGTTAGTCTCGATTTCTTTGGCTATTTCTCTGAGGGCTTTGTTCATTTCATCTTTATGGGCCTCTAATAGCTGGAGAAACATAGTTTTGAGGTTGTTTTCTTGTATATCTAGTGAATTGAAGTGTCCATTGTTTTGTGGAGTTGCTGGTGATGTCATTATGTCCTGATTTTTTTTGGGAGTGTTCTTATGTCTGCCTCTAGCCATCTGGTTATTTTTTTTTTTCAATGCAGTTTATTCAGGAACATTGAACAATCCTGGGATCCCGGGGAAAACCAGCCCACAGCTTAAATAGCCTCTGGGTAGCCAACTCAGGAATGCCACGGGGGCAATGCAGATAGGTACACATACATGGAAGCAAGCCAGATCCTCGGCCTTAGCCAAATGTGGAGTTGTTCGTGACAGAGAGCACTCACCATCGGGAAGGTGGAAGGTGGAAACCAGCTCCATCTTTAAGGCATAGCATTCTGCAGCTCTCTACAGTTCCCCCTTTTTGTTTTAGACGCATCAGGCAAGAGTAGAGGTCTGATCTCTGATATTAGAAATAAATTGGGACTTTGTACCGATGTTCATTTAGGTGTCATCCACCCAAAGAGCATCAGACCCGTCCGATACCTTTTTCTCAGAGGCGGGACCTGGGGCATCAACCCGCATGCAATCAGACATGCTCTTCTCTGGGTCCAAAGCGGCTGACCCTGAGTGCAGTGCTTAGCCTCGCATCCTGAGCGTATCATTTTAGCTTTTTATGGTATCCAACCATGCTTGATGTCCTGCTTCAATGGCTGTAAAGGCCTGAATGATCATGGCTGCATCACACTGTTGTGAGACTCTAATCTTGCATATATACCACAGGCAAACCAAGGAGACCAACACCAGAAGGCCTGCTAACACTCCCATGCCCGCCCATTCCTTCAGATGATTCATGGCTGCAGCAATCCATGTTGATAATCCTGTGGCTAGTCCTGCGTCCACTCTGGTAGAATTTACTGTGACAATGGCCACTCTCAGCTGCTCCATCGTAGTATCGAATTCTCCAGTCCAATTACCTAAAATATAGCTCGACAATTGTTTAGACAGATTTGCAGCACAGGAAAAATTCTCATGTTGTATGCTAGTGACACAAAGTCCAACATACTTTCATTGACAGCCAGGTTGAGCGATTTGCCATAGGGTATCAATTTGCTCCTGCAAGAGGTCAATCCTCTGACTGAACACCATCAAGCTTCCTTTTAGTTGAGCATTAATTCCTTTATGTACAACTAAGGCATGAGCTACATTGGCTAAATGATTACTCAGGGTCTGAGCAGTCTGCCCAGAATGACTCATGGCTAATGCCCTGGTGGTAGCTCCAACAGCCGTCAATGAGATGGTAGTAACAATGGTGGCTGTAGTTCCAAGATCCCTTTTCTGTCTGAAGAGAGTCATAGCGTGAGGGGCATCAATGGGCACAGACACCCAGTGAGGCATGCGAGTAACCAGGGCATACCTAAATTTACTAGCATTCCAGCATTGGGAAAAAAGCAAGTATCATTACCACAATTACTTGGCTCTATCTGGCTAATAATGAATAAAAATGGGGGATATAGACAAACAGGTGTGGGCTTATAGGAAATATTATGAGAAGCCTTAACCCCTCGTTGGAACATCCTGCGTTAGTTCTAGAACTAGCAGTGGTGGTGTCCGAGGTCTGAGTAGGTTCAGGAGACCATTGCCCCCAGGGGCGAGATGTGCTCCATGCCAATTGACTAACTCCATGTTTTCCTCCAATTTTGAAAGTCATTTAAGGTTCTTAAATTATTTTTTCCCTTTTTTCTTAAATTTTTCATCAATTACACTTTATAATCCTCACTGTTTGTTCCTCGAGATTGTAGTTCTGGCTATGATCGTCTCTTTCTGTTTTCTGGACTGTTTTCAGGAAGATGAGAGAGGTTCACTGGTTTGGGAGTATGCACTGTGGTTTCAGTTTTGCCTAAGTAAGGAATGTGATGGTGGTGCTATTTGAGTGTGCTTTTAGCATGTGCAGTGTGCTTGCGTGGATTCTCTGACTATTGCAGTGGCCTGTAGGCCACTATTATGCAGTTCTGTCTGAGATCCAGAGATTGTTTGCCTGGATTACACTGGTGGACCTATAAGGCAGAGGCTTCAACGTTGGGGTCGCTATCCCAAGAATCCCTATGATGCCTACACTAGGGGTGTGGGTGGCAGGAATCTTGTCTGGTTGCTTCTGTGGAGAGGCCCTTTTTCTGGGGCAATCTCCTCCCAAGGCTCACTCACTCCCTTGCAGGACCAATTGGAATGCACAGGCATTCCCCTTGCTCTCTACTCTCTGATTTGGTCCTGCTGAGGAGAGTGTGCGGGTAGGCTATCAGTCAGCTCTGTGACACTGTGGCTGCAGCACTCGGTGTCCACCTTTCCTGTGTGCTGCCTCTCTGTCCTTTCCCTCTGCCAGGAGGTAAAACCCACCCTTTCATCTTCCCAAGAATTACTTCCTTCAACTGTTATCAGAAGCATATTTGGTGTTTACAGATGGTTCCTCTAATGGAGTAGCTGCCTATACTATAAATGGACAAACCAACTCTATCCAATCTACTTTTAAATTGGCACAGTTTGTAGAGCATTTTGCAGTAGTTAAGGTTTTTCAGGTTCTAGAAAATTTTCCTTTTAATCTATATACTGACAGTGCCTACATTGCCCACTCTGTTCTACTTCTTGAAACGGTTTCCTATATTAGACCTTCTACAAATGCTGCTCCTCTTTTTGTCAAGCTCCATAAATTAATTAACTCTAGAAATTAACCCTTTTACCTTGGTCACCTCCATGCACATTCACACCTTCCAGGCCCTCTTTCTCCAGGAAATGCTTCCACCAATGCTCCTACATGCTTGGCTTTTTCCGTTTCAGTAAACCCTGTTGAGCAGGCCAGAAAGAACCATGCATTGCATCATTTAAATACACAAAAACTTTGACTGCTTGTTAAAATCACCAGGGAACAGGCACACCAATTTGTCAAACAATGTCCTGCCTGTGTCACTTCCTTGCCCACTCCACATTTGGAAGTTAATTCTAGAGGCCTAGTCCAAAATGACATCTGGTAGATGGATGTTACTCACTTACCTGAATTTGGCAATCCTAAATATCTTCATGTAAGAATAGATACCTTCAGTGGATTCATTCATTTTTGCTTGTTTACATGCAGGAGAAGCCTCAAAAAATGTTATATCTCATGTTTTAAATTGCCTCTCGGTTATGGGCAGACCTACGTTTTTAAAAAAGTATAATGATCCTGGTTACACTGGAAAAAAAATAAAGAATTTTGCCATCAATATTAAACAAATTATTGGCATTCCTTATAATCCTCAAGGACAAGGCATTGTTGAACATGCCCATTAAAACTATTAAAAACACCCTTTACAAGTTAAAGAAGGGGGAGTCATATCCCATGAAAGGATCCCCAAGAAATATTCTTCTTCATGCACTGTTTGTTCTTTACTTTTTAACCTTGGGCACCTATGGCAAGTCCACTACTGATCGCCTTTGACACCCTAAAACTAATAAAACTTATGGCACATTTATGTGGAAAGACCTTCTCACTTTCAAATGGAAATGCCCAGACCCAGTCATTATCTGGGGTCGAGGATCAATGTGCCTGTTTGACACCAAGGAGAGAGCAACTAGATGACTGCCAGAAAGGCTGGTAAACAAATAGACACCCCTTCCTCTAAACAGAAAAAAGAAAATAGTGCCATCCAGAAACAAATGATGTACTCCTGAAATCCAGCGTGGTGAGCCCCCCTGAGATCCTTCTATTTTCTTTACAGATGAGAACACTTTGGGTGATATTTCTCAGAGTAATGATGCAAAGTCAGAGGTGATTACAGACCAGAAGAACAATGTCCATTAAATATACTTGGAAAATTTCTGGATAATATGGTGAGGTATATTACACACAATCCCAAATCACTTCTGATACTGAGTGATACCCAGGCGTGTCCTTTCAGGCCTCTGAGTCACTCTTCACCTGTGAACAATGTGAACCGGCAATTGGGCTTTATGCCTGCCCAGGTTATAATAGCGTTAAAGGATGTGGCATTGCCAGAGATTTCACTGAGCCTCCTGGGGATGTGAAACCTCAGCTGTAATTGCCTCCAGAAGCAGGGCACACCTTAATAGTGATGATTACAATATGATAACTATTACATCTAAGACTGATATTAAATCCTGAAAATCACATTCTTATTTAACAAACACCTTTGACATGCTAAGATGGTACTCAAGCTGGCAGCAGCTCCAGATCCCCATCTTAAAACTGTCTTTCACTTCTAAAGGAAAACAAAAATCAGTTCCCTGGCATTGGGGCTTCAGTTGGGACCTACACCTATACTATTGTTGTGCCAAGAATGGTCCAGGAGTTATCATTTACATCACCTTTGGGAAAGAATCAGCTATTCCACCTAATAGCCTAATAGCTATTGGGCCTAATCCTGTCCTCACCTCACCCGCACAGTCAGGAACCAAGAAAAATGGTTTTCGCCGAACAGACAGAGCCTAAGCAAAATGTCCCTGCCTCGCCAACTCCTTTTTTTGCTGATAAACGTATCCTCTCCTTAATGGAAGAGGGGATTGATAAACGCCATATTATTTTGGTAATATTTAGTAATTTTTTTAGCCTTGAATCATATACATCCCAAGCTTACTGAGTCCTGTTGGCTTTGTAATGATTTTGCCTCTCCTTTTTATGAAGGTATTGCTGTCACTGAGGAAATATTCTACTCCTCTGACCATTCCACATGCAAATGATCACAGCAAGCTGATGTTAGATTGACACTGACTTCAGTTTCTGGCCTTGGGTTATGCATCAATAATACTATTCCTCAGAAATACAAACATCTTTGTAATGTAATCATTACACCATCAAGCAACCTTCCCAATTATATCCTCCTAGGCAGTAATAGCTGGTGGACTTGCAGTGATGACCTCACTCCCTGTATATACACCCCTCACCACGAAAGCAATTTTACTACCTTCTGTGTCCTTGTCCAATTAATTCCCCACCTGACTTATTATTCTGTGGAAGATTTTGCCCAGTTTTGGGACCCCATTAATGTCCATGCATTACTTGGAACAAAAAGAGAGCCCATAACAGCTGTTACACTAACTGTCCTCCTTGGCTTCAGAGGTGCAGGTGCTGGGACAGGCATAACCTCTCTCATTCTCTCCACTACTCTGACCTTTACCAGACAATTGACAGAGATGTTGAGAGATTGGAGATTGGCATCACCAAATTGGAAAAATCCCTTGTCTCACTGTCTGAAATTGTCCTACAAAATCGAGGAGAGCTAGACTTGCTTTTCCTCCAGCAAGGGGGACTCTGTGCTGCTCTTAAGGAAGACTGCTTCTTTTACACAGATTATACTGGAATTATAAGGTACAGCATGGCTACGGTTAGGGAAGGCCTAGAAGAGAGAAAGAGACAGAGATAACAAGAAAAGTGTTGTTTTCATAATTGGTTTTCAACCTCGCCCTGGCTCACCACTCTCCTCCCTTCAATTATGGGACCCATGTGGGTTTCCTCCTCATATCTTTCATTCCATGGGACATTAAAAGACTTACTAGCTTTGTAAAACATCAAATTGACTATCTGACATCTAAACCCATACAAGTTCATTATAACAGACTTGATTTGGCTGACAGAGGCTTAGCTGAGCCTGCGGAAGACTGGTAACAGTCCATCACATGGGTCTTGACTGCTTGCAGTTGGCTCTCATGAGAACAGCATAAAACTCAGATAAATGCTTGCCTGGTATGGCATTGGTACCACCAGGATGTAGGATGAGGTACCGCAGCAGAAGGGCCCAATTGCCCCCTTCTGAGTCCCTTGAGAAGCAAACCTGATTGCATAGAGGTGGTTTATCATTACCCCTAACCACAACTACTGGGGATGCCCTCAGGTATTGATGGGGTCTTCATCTCCTCCCCAAAAGACACCCAAAAGGCTGCAAAATGCCTTGGGAGGATCAGGTCACTGCTTTCCCCTTCCGGTTAATGCCCACCTCTTAAATTGTTTGAGAAGGGAGGAGATGCCAGGACCCAAATTTATTTAGTGGAGACAAAGCTATTTACTGATACCAAAGCCAAATAGTAAGCAAAGGCCATTTAGTGGAGACAAAGCCAATTAGTAGAAAAGTTATCAACAGCTTCACTAGGACCCTAGGTCATGGGTGATAGGTTTGTGTGAGAACATCCACATCTTAGAGCATCCTTGAGATATCTTAGGCAAACATCCTTACAGTATTTTGCACATGCAATATTCAATCTATGAAAGCACTCTTGCTGTCTACTGCAGCATTAAACTAGCCTCCCACCTTTCCTGCCTTCTCCCTATATAAGTTGTATATAAATTTCAAATAAATGAGGCCTTTATCAGAAAAACAGACTTGGTCTCCATTGTTTCCATCTCTGTCCCATCCCATTTTTTTTGCCCCTCTTTAGGAACCCGATGAACTACAACTGGACTAGACAAAAGCTTCTTCTTGGGGATTGGTACCAGGCGGCAGCAAGGATGAACTAAGTTTTCTTTAAGGGACCTGGCACTGAGACTCTAATATAGTTCCAATGAGTATACGAACAACACATACTTCAAGAGTTATTTTAAAGAAAAAAAAGATTTTAGTGTGACACGTGGTTATGAATTTGAACCTGGGAGCAATGGAAAAGGAGTGTAATGTATATTATATGGAATTCCCAATTAATCAGTAAAAATAATATGTTGACAAATTTACAATGACTTTCAATATGGAAAAAGATTCTGCTAAAGGAGGGCAGAGTTTTACTTTGTAAGGCATACTTTCCAGGAACTCATTATGGAGCAGAGAATCCTAACCATGAACTAGTGGTTATCCAGCTACCTCAGACCCCATTCGCTTAGGTGGCATCACTGAACAGGCATTACTGACACTAATACTATGTTTAGAGGATTTGTCTGGAGGAACACAGGAGAAAACACAGTAGCTCTTGTGTCCTAGGCATATAACACAGAATTTTTCTTTCTGTCCTGACAGCCTAGATTTAACTCTAATTCCCAGGAACAGGAGGGTTCCTCAGTGAACCAAGAGTAGGACACAGCTTCAGATCCAGCCAGGTCAGCCAAGGCAACCCTGCTCACAGAGGTTTGGCAACACAAGTGTGAAAGAGCACCAGCTGTCAAATAATATAATTCACCTCAGTTCTCCTTTTACTCTCACTTTCTCTGTTTCAGTCAAACCAGTCACAGGAATTGTCTGGTTACTTCTCATTTCCCTGCTCTTAAAGACTCAACCCCAAGGAAAATTAGACCCTGCCTGCCTATTATATTAGTAAGAATGTGAAGGTATATTTAACGAGTACACAAGGAACTGGTTAGTTCAAAGTCGCAACCTAGGAAATTTCAGATCAAACACCACAGTAGGAGACCTCTTTGTCATTCAATACGTTCCCCTTAATGCCACATTATTTTGAAGCTTCCCTACTTAGGAAAATGTACAATTAAATAAACATTAAAGTTTCATTTCCTACCTGACCTTGCCACAGAGTTACACAGGAATAAAGGTGTGGGATGTGTTTAAAATGAAGAGATAAAGGCTTGTTGGGTTTCAAAAGAAAAAGTCACATGTGCACAGAAACAGAGATGCTGGACATTGAGGAAAGTTTGTTTGCTCATTTACATGGAAACATCAAATTCTCTCAAGGTGCTGAAAGGATGAGAAGGAGAATGATTTCATGCAAAAGGTGAAAGCCAGTAAGAGTTTCAGGAACCAGTTATTAAAAGGGCTTGAGGGAAAGGCTTAGCAGCACTACATGCCTCAATATGGGTGCCTGATAGAACACAACACAGATTTCCTGTGTCCAAGACTCGTAGTTCAGAAAAAATGTCACATATTCCTTTCAAGTGTTTATTAATAAAGTTACATTTCCTTGACCTCTTACTTTCACAATATCACTGATTCCATTATAATTTATAAATGGACAGATATGTTCTCAGTCACTGAATTACTTACTGTGAAAATGATCCCTGGCCAAGACAAATCTCTGAACAAAAAGCAATTAATTGGGACCTTGCTTTTATTTTTTACAGGGACCATCCCTGATGTTATGACAGCAAGCAGTCAAATTTTATAGTCCTTCTGCAGAGCTGAGAGCTTCTCATACTGAAACAGGAGCAGCGGGCAGAAAAAGGAAGACAGAGCAAGAGAAAGAGCAAGATAGTCAGATTCAGAAATATTGAGACTAAGACAGACAGAAGCAGAGATATAAATTTACAGAGACCAAGAGACAGAGACTCCCTTCAGTCTGGTCACTTTTATTGGCGTATCAACCTGCAAGCACACTCTCCTACAATATACATCCAAATGTAATTATATTTTTACTATATTTTTATTTTAAGTTTTATTAATAACAATTTATTCATTTTGTACCTCCCCATAAACTGCTCCTTTCTTCCCTCCACATCCCACCTTCCTCCCCCTATTCCATGTACCCCTCTCGCCAAGTCCACTGATGGGGAGTACTTCCTGTCCTTACCTCTAATCCTAGTTTATCAAATCTCATCAGGAGTTACTACATGTTCTTCCTTTGTGGCCTGGTAAGGCTGCTCCCCCATCAGGGTGAGGATATCAAAAGAAGGCAATCAGTTCATATTAGAGACTGTCCCTGTTCCCATTACTGTGGAACTCACTTGGACCCTGAAATGCCATGGGCTACATCAGTGCAAGGGTTCTAAGTCATCTCTATCCATGGTACTTGGTTAGAGTATGAGTCTCAGGAAATACACCTGCGCTCATATTTTTTGGTTCTGTTGCTCTCCTTGTGGAGCACCTGTCCTCTCCAGATCTTACTATTTCCTATTTCTTTCATTAGATTCCTTGCACTCTGCCCAAAAGTTGCCCATAAGTCTTAGCATCAGCATTGATAGTCTACAGGGCAGAACCTTTCAGAGAACCTCTGTGACAGGCTCCTAACTTGTTCCCTGTGTACTCCTTCTCTGATGTTCATCCTCTTTGTATTTCTGGATGGGGATTGAGCATTTTAGCCAGAATTCTCTCTCTTGATGAGTTTCTTTAGGTGTATAGATTTTAAGTAGGTTTATCCTATATTACATGCCTATATGTGTTACCAAATACCATGTGTTTCTTATTGCTTCTGAGATAGCTTGATCAGGATGATCTTTAACAGTTCACACTATTTACCTGCAAATTTCCTGATTTACTTGTGTTTTTATTGCTAAGAAATATTGATGACTAAGCAAGCAGTCATCTTTTTGTAGTCCTTCAACAGAACTGAGAGCTTTACATACTGAACCACAAGTGACAGGTAGAGAAAGGGAGATAGAGACAGAGAAAGAAAGAACTAGGAGACAGATTCAGAAATAAGGACCTAGACGTACAGAAACAAAGATATAAAGTGACAGAGACTGAAAGACAGAGACTCCATTTGCTGGTCACTTTCATTTGCATATCAACCTGAAAGCACACCCTCCCATAATATAACTCCAACAGGAATTATATTATCTAAGAAGGCCATACCTCCTAACCCTTTCCAGATACTTCCTCTATTCTTGACTCCATATGTAAATAGATGAGCTTCAAAGGGACATTGCAATTAAAATCACCAGGAAGGGTAAGAAAATGGAGGGACTTCTAGACTAAAAGAATATCATTATCTTAATAGTTGTCATTCCATACAATGGGTAAATACCCAGCAATTTCTAAGGACTAAAGAAAAGGACTGACAATCTCCTTTGGGGAAAAATGTGGAATATTTCCATAGTGGAGTATTATTCAGCTAAGAAAATGACATCATGATATTTTCAGGCAAATGGATGGAACCAGGAATGATCATGCTGGGTGAAGTAAGTAAAATGCAGAAAGACAAATATGGCATGTATTCACTTATTGGGAGGTCTCCCAATAATGGGAGAGAAAGGTCCACTAGGATAACTATTGTGACCAAACAAGTCTTCCACTAGGTGGATTAGGTGGAAGTTAATTGAGTTGGGCTTGGGCATTCTATAGAAATTTTCAAGCAATGCAGGCTGATATTAAAATATGTTGCTCCCTGCCCTAAAATGTTTGATTAGTGCCATGTTGTTCTATCCATGGAAATCCTTTCTTCTGCATCAAATGTGATTCCATACAGAGACCCACAGTATGATACTAAGGAGAGAGAGAGACATTAAAAGACCCAGCTCTAAATGGGATTTCCCTATGAAATTCTTCCTCCCCTCAGAGCCCTGTGGAGTCTGCAGGAAAAGAGGCAGGAAGAGTGTCATAAGAAGAGGGAACTGAGGACACAAGGAGAACAATGCCCAGAGAATCGGGACACAGAGAAAGATGATGAATTCACCCTTGATGACAACCCATAAGCTAGGGTCAGATAAAAAGGGGAAGGAAGACCTATCCTCACAGGGAACTAGAGAAAGGGCCTAAGGGGTCAGAAGATGGGAAACAAAGTGAACATATTATAGTAAATAAATACATGAGAAAAACTGTGATCAAGGTGATAAAGTATAGAACACTTCTGGACTGATGGCTTCTTCAAGGGGATAGTACCAAGCTGCATCAAGGATAAACTTATTTTTCTTTAAGGGAAGTGGCGCTGAGATTCTGATCACGTTATAATTAGTATATGAACAATACATACTTTAACTGAAGAATTATAAAGATAAAAAGATTTTAGATTGACACATGGGTAGGAATTTGAACATGGGAGCAATGGAAGAGCAGTGTAATATATGTTATGTGATATTCCCAAATATTCAATAAAAATAATACATTGACAACTTTTACAATGACTTTTAACATGCTGAAAAGATTCCGCTAAGGAAGGCAGAGTTTGACATTTTAAGGCATGCTTTCCAGGAACTCATTACGGAGCAGAGAATCCTAACCATGAACTAGTGGTTACTCAGCTACCTCAGAGTCCATGTGCTCAGGTGGCACCTCTGAATAAGCAGTCCTGGCACCAACACTACATGTATAGTGTTTGTTTGGAGCACCTCTGAAGGATACACAGCAGCTCTTGTGTCCTAGGCATGTAGCAGGGACATATTTCTCTGTAAGGAAGGCCCGGTGTTAACTCTAAACCCCAGGACCAGAGGGTTCCTCACTGACCACTGGGTAGGACACAACTGCCAATATAGCCAGATGAGGCAATACAACCCTGCCCAACAAGGGTTGGTAACACCAGTTTGGAAGAGCACCAGCTGTCAAATAGTTAATTGCCCCTTTGTTCTCCTGTTAAATACACTGAACTTTCTCTGTTTCACTAAAAACCAGTCTCAAGAATTGTCTGGTTCTTTCCTTTTTCCCTGCTCTTAAAGACTCCATACCCCAGGAAACCCTAGACCCTGCCAGCCTACTATATCAATAAGAATGTGAAGGTACATTTAGTGAGTATTTGAGTGACTGATCAGTTCAAAGTCACAACCTAGGAAATTTCAGATCCAAGACCACAGTAGGAGACCACCATGTCATTCAGTACATTCCCCTTAATCCCACAACTCTTTGAAGCTTCCCTACTTAGGAAGTTGTCTAATAAAATAAACATTAAAGTTTAATTTCCTACCTGACATTGTCACAGAGGTAAACAGGACTAAAGGTGTTGAGTATGGATAAAATGATGAGATGAAAGCTTCTTGGGTTTCACAAGAAAAAATTCATGTGTGCACAGGATTAGAGATACTGACAATGAAAAAAGTTTCTTTACTCATCTTTATGGAAACCTCAAGATTTTTCAGATACTGATTGGTTAGAAGCAGAATGATGTCATGAAACAGGTGAAAGCCAGTAAGATTTTCAGGAGCCAGTTATTAAAAGGACCAAGTGGATAGTGTGCTTGAGAGAAAGGCTAAGCAGCCCTCCATGCTCAATCCAGGCTGCTGAAAGCACACAACTCAGAGATGTCAGTTACTGTGTCCAAGACTCTTAGTTCTGAGATATGCCCCATATTTCTTTCAAGTGGTCATTAATAAAGACACATGTCATTGACTTGTGATTTTCACATCATCACGTATTCCATTATTGTTTGTTAAATGCACAGATATGTTCTCAGTCAGTTAATTACTTACTATGAAAGTTCTGCTTACGAAGGCAAATCTTTGAACAAAAAGACTTAAATTGGGTCCTTGATTACATTTTTACAAAGACTATCCCTGATGTTACTTGAGCAAGCACTCATCTTGCTGTAACCTTGAGTAGAACTGAGAGATTTTCATTATGAACAACAAGCAGCAGGCAGAGCAAGGGAGACTGATAGAGACAAAGAGAGAGAAAGAGCTAGAGTGATGTATTCAGAAATAGAGAGGCCAATAACGAAAGAAACAAATATATAAAATTGACAGAAACATAGAGACAAAGACTCCATTTTGTCTGGTCACTGTCATTTGCATATCAACCTGAAATCACACCCTCCCATAATATAACTCCAATAGGAATTATAGTATCTAATAAGCCCATACCTCCTAACACTTCCCAGACTTTTCCTCACTGGGGACTCCACATATAAGTAGATGAGCTTCAAGTGGACTTGCCATTCAAATCACGAAGAAGTGGAAGAAGATGGAGGGACTTAGGGGCTGAATGAACACAGTCATATTGATACTTTCTCGTTCAAAACAATGATTAAAGTCCCAGCAACTTCCAAGTTCTAAAGAAAAGGACTGTCAATCTCTTTTTGGGAGAATGTGAAATATTTGCATGAAGGAATATTATTCAGCTAAGAAAATGACATCATGATATTTTCAGGAAAATGGATGGAACCAGGAATGATCATCCTGGGTGAAGTAACTAAAATGCAGAAACAAAATATGGTATGTGTTCACTTATTAGGGGGACATAAAGTAACAATAGGCAATGTAAATGTGACCAAATGAATCTTCCTCTAGGGGGATTGGGTTTTAGTGAATTGAGCTGGTGGCCCAGGCCATCCTACAGAAATTTTCATGCAACCCAGGCAGTTGTTATTAAAACACACTGCTCTTTGACCTCAACTGATTGATCATTGCCATGTTCTTCTATACACAGAGATGCTTCCTTCTGCATCAAAAGGATTGCATACAGAGACCCAAAGTCTGATATTATGCAGAGAGAGACCGTAAAACACCCATCTCTAAATGGGATTTCCCTGTGAAACTCTTCCTCCCCTCAGAGCTCTGGCAAGCCTGCAGGAGAGGAGGCAGGAAAAGTGTTATAAGTAGAGGAAATTGACTACACAAGGAGAACAATGCCCTGACAATCAGACTGCAAAGGATGCTGATGGCTGCCAACCTTGATGAGACCTGATAAGCTAGGTTCAGATAAAAGGATGAGGAGGTTCTCTCCTATCAGGGAACTAGGAAAAGGGAATAAGGGTAGATGAAGGAGGCTGGGTGGCACTCGAAGGAACAGGGGAAGGGGCAGCAGAGAGGATATAAAGTCAACAAATCATAATAAAGAAATGAGAAAAACTGTGATTAGGGGGATGAAGTACAGAGCTCTTCAGCACTGACTGCTTCTTTTCCAAGGTGGTGTCAGGGTATGGCAAGGATGAACTCAGTTTTTTTAAGGGACTTGGCACTGAGGCTCTCATCATGTTCCTCCCTGACAACAGAGTAGGACACAGCTTTCTTAAGAGGAAATCTGATAAAGACTACATTTCACAGTCAGGGCAGCTGGTAGCACACAACACAGAGATGACAGTTCCTGTGTTCAAGACTCTTAGTTTAGGAATATTGTCACATATTTCTTTCAAGAGGTCTTTAAATTCACCTGGTATGACAGCAAAATGGAATTTTGACCTATCAATGGTATCATGACATTACAATGCTATGATGGCATCACAATGCTATGATGACATCACAATGGAGTCATGACAACAATATGCTATTATGACATCACATAGATATTATGACACCACAATGGTTATGACATCACTATGCTATTTTGATATCACAATGCTATTATGACCTCATATGATATGATATCACAATGGAATTTTAACATCACAATAATAGCATAATAGAACAATGCAAAATGACATAACAATGCAAAATGACATAACAATGCTATCATGACAGCACAGTATTGTTATCATATCACAATCGTATTATGACATCACATTTCTATTATGACATCATTGTCACATCACAATGGAATTTTGACTTCACAGTGGCATTATGACCTCCAAATACTGTTATATCATCACAGTGCTGTTATGAAATCCCAATGGTATTATGATATCACAATGGTATTATGACATCACAAGAGTATGACATCAATATTTTATGATGACATCCCAAAGATATTATGACATCACCGTGACATAACAATGTTGTCATTATACCCAAATGGTATTACGACATTTCAATGCTATTTTAACATCACAATGCTATTATGACCTCACAATGCTATTATGAAATCACAATTCTATTATATCTTCATAATGATATGACATTGCAATTGTGTTAATGATATCACAATGGTATAACGGCTTCATAATGGTATGTTTTAGGAAATGATTAATATTTACTATTAGTTTATTTTTATTAATGCTTGCTGTTAATCAAACAGTTGTATAACCAAATCATTACACAGAGACTGGGTTTATTTAGTTAACTTAGAATACAATGCTGGTCAATAGTTAATCCCTCCTAAAACTTCAAGCCTCCATAATTTCTTAACATTTAGATTTTTACCATTATACTTGCAATTTGTGAAATCTTAGGTCTGGTTCATTCTCTCCATGCTGTTAGATCTCTCTTCCTGCCCTGCTCTCCATGCTCTGCTCCCCCACCCTTTTTCCTCCCACTCATTTCTTGCCCTCTGGCTCCTCCCATCACTCAATATTGTGGCTAGTCGCTTTATTCTGGCCTGCTTACACAAAGTTGAGACAAGATTCTTAGACTAAGTATCACAATGCAATATCTGGATTGAAAAAAGAAAGTAAGGGGTAAAAGTCAGCATTTGAATGAATGAGGGTAAGGTGTATACATTTCAAAAGAACATTATAACAACAAGGGTATGACAACAATGCTATAATGACATCACCATGCTACTATGACATCACAGTGGGTTTATGACTTCAAAATATTATTATGACATCACAATGGTATTATTAATTCACAATGCTATTATGACATCACAATGATATGACATCCAATGGTATTTTAATTTTACAATGGTTTTATGACATCACAATGCTATTATGACACACAAAGTTGTCATGACATTCCAATGCATTTATGGCATCACAATGTATTATGACATCATAATGCTATTAAAAAATATTTGTGGTATGACATCACAATGGAATTTTGACATTGCAATGACATTATTACCTAAAAACACTATTACATCATCACAATGGACTTATAACATCACAATGATATTATGATATCACAATGGTATGATAATATCACATTTGTTTGACATCCAAATGCTATTAAAACATCACAATAGTATCGTGATATCACAAAGGTTTTATGACATAACATTCGTGTCATGATATCACAATGGCATTATGATATCCCAATGATATTATAACATCACAATACTCTTATTACATCACAATGCTATCATGGCTTCACAGTGATATTACGACATCACAATGGCATAAACACTTCACAAATATATTACAACATCACAGTGCTATGATGACAACACAAAGCTATTATGACATCACAGCAGCAATATGGCATCAAAATGATATTATGACATCATAGTGGTATTTTGACTTCAAAATGGTATTATGAAATCACAATTCTATTATGACATCACAATTATAATATGGCATTGCAACTTTATTATGATATCTCAATGGTTTCATATGATCACAATAATTTAATGGCTGTTATGACATCACCATGGTTTTATGACACCTCAATTATATTATGACATCACAATTGCATTATGACATCACAAATTTTATTATGACATCACAATTCTATTATGGCAAAACAATAGTATTGCAAAATGAGTATGGTATGTAATCACAATAAAATTTTGACATCACAATGGCATTATGATCTCAAAAGTGTATTATGACATCACAATGGTCTGACATATCAATGTTATCATATCACAATTGTTTTCTGATGTCACAATGTTATCACAATGCTGTTCTGACATCACAGTGGTATTATGACTTCAAAATGGTATTATAGTATTACCATGCTATTAATACAGAGATATTACAATAAGATTTTGCTGTGATATCAAAACATACTTTTCACATCAAAATTCTATTATGAATTCACAAGCGCATTATTTCAAAAATGCCATGATGACATCACGATGGTATTATGACATCACAATGCTTTGATGACATCGCAATTGCTATCACAATGGCATTATGATATCAAAATTTAACATGACATCCCAATGCTCTTCTGAAGTCAAATGCTATTATGACATGATTGTTTTATGACATCAAAAAGGAATTGTGACAATCACAATGATATTATGACATCACAAATCTCTTATAATATTACAGTGCTATTATGACATCACAATGTTATTATACCTCAAAATATTATTATGGCATCATAATGATATAACATTGCAATGGTTTGATGACAACACAATGCTATTATGGCTTCACAATATTATTATGATATATCAATGCTAATACATTAAAATGATATGAAATAACAATGCTATTGCAACATAACAAAGATATTATGACATCACAATACTATTTTGACATTACAATGTTATGTTGTCCAAATGTTATTAAGATTTCACAATATTATGACATCACATTGCTATTATGACATCACAATTCTATTATGGCATCACAATGCTTGATGACATCACATTGCTCTTATAACATGATTATTATGATATTACAATGGAATTATGGTATTACAAAGACTTCACAATGAGATTATGACATCTCAATGCTATTATGACTTTAAAATGCACTTGTGACATCACAATTCTTTTTATCTAAATCTATTATATCACAATGATAGGAAATCACAATGCTATTATGACATCACAAAGGTATTTTAACATCACAATGCAATTATGACATTAGAATATTAAGACTTCCCAATGTTATTATGATTAAACAATTTTATTATAACATCAAAATGCTATCATGACTTTTCAATGGTACCATGAAATGATTGTGTTATGACATTACAATGTAATTTTGAAATAAAAAAGCTATTATGAATTCACAACAGTAAGATTTCACAATGATATAAGGGCATCCAATGCCATGATGACATCATAATGCTGTTATGACATCACAATGGTATCATGGCATGAAAAATTCATCAGGTCATCCCAATGTAGTTATGATAGCACAATTGTTAGGTGCTGATTGGCTGAGAGGGAGAATGATAATCTAGGGTCAGATAGAAGCTGAAAAGGACCTCCTTAATCAGAGAAATAGAAAAAGAGCATAGGGGTAGAAGAAGGAGGCTGGATGGGACTAAAACAAGAAGATGGAGGGGGAAGCAGAAGAGATTCAAATTAATAATAAATAAAAACATGTCACATGTGCACAGTATCTGAGAAACTGGACTCCAAGGAAAGTTTGTTTATGCATCTCCATGGAAACCTCAAGATTCTCTCAGGTGCTGATTGGAAGAGATGGAGAATGATGTCATGAAACAGGTGAAAACCAGTAAGAGTTTCAAGAGCCAGATATTAAAAAGGCCAAGTGGACAATGTGCTTGAGAGAAAGTCTGAACAGTCCTACATGCCCCAATGTGTTCAGCTGAAAGCACAAAACCCAGATGATAGTTCCTATGTCCAAGACTGTTAATTCAGGAAACAGGTTACATATATCTTTCAAGTGGACATTAGTGAAGTGAAGTGCCATTGACAAGTCAGTTTCACATTATCACAGATTCCAGTATTGTTAAATGCACAGATATGTCCTCAGTCAGTGAATTACTTACTGAGAAAATGCTCCCTGACCAAGGCAGTTCTTTGAACAAAAATAGTTTAATTGGGGCTTTGCTTATATTTGCATGAAGACTATCAATTATCAGCAAGCCGTCATCTTCTTATAGTACTTCAGCAGAACTGAGAGCTTTTCATGCTTAAACACAAGGGGCAGGCAGAGAGAGGGTGACAAAGACAGAAAGAGTTTGAAAAACAGAGTCATAAATAGAGACACAAAGACTGACAAAAACGAAGATAAAATTTGACAGAGACTGAGAGACAGATACTCCATTCTGTCTGGTCACTTTCATTGGCATATCATCCTCAAAGCATACCCTTCTATAATATAACTCCAATAGGAATTATATTATATCACCAGTCCATATCTCCTAATTCTTCCTTGATATTTTCTCAATGGAGACTCCACATATAAATAGATGAGCTTCAAGGAAATATTGCAATTCAAATAACCAGGAAGTGGAAGAAGATCAAGAGATTTTAAGGCTACAAGAACATAGTTATCTTGATAACCCCAGCTACTTCCAAGGTCTAAAGTATAGGACTGACAAACACCATCCGGGAAAATGTGGAATATTTCCATAATGGAGTATTCTTCAGCTAAGAAAATCATATCATGATCTTTTCAGGCAAATGGATGGAACCAGCAAAAATCATTATGGGTAAAGTAAATAAAATGGAGAAAGACAAATATGGTGTGTATTTACATATTAGGAGATTTCCTAATAGTGGGGGATGAAGTTCCAATAGGCCATCTGTTCTGACCAAATCAGTCTTCCACTAGGGGAATTGGGTGGCAGTGAATTGAGTTTTTACAGCAATATATCTTATGGAAATTTTCAAGCAACCCAGGTTGTTGTTTTTAAAATATGTTGCTCTCTGCCCTCAACTGATAGATCAGTGCCATGTTCTTGTAACCATCGAGAATCTTCCTTCTGCATCAAATGGAATTGCATACAGAGACCCACAGTCTGATATTATGCACAGAGTGACCTTTAAATACCCAGGTCTAAAGGGATATTCCTATGAAATTCACCTTCCCTTCAGAGCTTTTGAAATGCTGCATGAGAGGAGGCAGGGAGAATGACCTAAGTAGAGGAAATTGAGGACACAAGGAGAACAATGCCCTGAGAATCAGGCCGCAGAGGAAATTGATGCAGCCAGCCTTGGTGAGACCTGTTAAGCTAGCCTCAGATAGAACAGTGAGGAGTACCTCCTCTATCAGGGAACTAGATGAAGGGCATAGGGTTAGAAAAAGGAGGGTGAGTGGAACTAGAAGGAGAAGAGGGATGAGTCAGCAGAAGGGATTCAAAGTGAACAAATCATAATGAATAAATACATAAGAAAAAGTGTGATAAAGAATAGAGCCTACAGGACTGATGCCTTCTTTTTGTGAGTGGTGACAGGAGGCAGTAAGGATGAACTCACTTTCCTTTAAGGGACTTGGCACTGAGACTCTGATCATGTTCCAGTGAGTGTATGAACAACACATACTTCAATTTCTATATTTTAAAGACATGTGTACGAATTTGAAAAGGGGCAATTGAAAAGGAATGTAATGTATATTATAAGAATTTCCTACATAAGCAATAAAAATAATATGTTAACAACTTTACAATGACTTTTAACATGGAGAAAAGATTCTGCTAAAGGAGGGCAGAGGTTGCCTTTTGTAAGGCATGCTTTCCAGGATCTCATTATGTAGCAGAGAATCTTCACCATGAACTAGTGGTTATCCAGCTACCTCAGATAGCAAGAGCTCAGGTGGAAACTCTGAACAAGCAATCCTGTCACTAACAGTACATTTAGAGGGTTTGTCTGGAGAACCACAGTTGCTCTTGTGTCCTAGGCATTAAACATGGATCAGTTCCTCTCTACTGAAGGCCCAGTTTTAACTGTAAACCCCAGGAACAGGAGGCTTTCTCATTGTCCACTGAGTGGACACAGCATCTGGATCAACCTTGCTCATACAGTTTTGACAACACTATTGTGGAACAGTAGCATCTGTCAAATAGTTTTTTGCTCCTCAGTACTCCTTTTTTAAATCTTTTTAATTTTTATTATTAGTTGCTTTTCATTAACTCTGTATCCCAGCTATATCCTGCTCCCCTATTCTCTCCCAACCCCACTGTCTTTCCCTCATCTCCTCACTGCCCCTTTCAGAGTCCACTGGATGGGGAAGACCTTATCCCCTTTCATCTGACCCTGTTTTATCAGGTATCTTCAGGACTGGCTGCAAAGTCCTCCTTTGTGGCCTAGCAGGACTGCTGCTCCCTTGGGAGGGTGGGGAGGTCAAAGAGCATGTCATTGAGTTCCTGTCCGAAATAGATGCTGTTTCCCTTACTATGCAAAATCAGTTGGTTACTGAATTACCAAGGGCTACAGCTGAGCAGAAGTTTTAGGTTATATCCATACATGGTCCTTAGTGGCGTATCAGTCTCAGAAAAGACACATGTGCCCAGACATATTTGGTCCTTGTGGAGCACCTATCATTTACACATCATACTAACTCCCCCTTCTTTCATATGATTCCCTGCACTCTGCCAAAGGCTTGGTTATGAGTCTTAGTATCTGCTTTGATGCACTGCTAGGTAGAGTCTTTCAGAGGCCCTCTGCGGTATGATTCTGTCCTGTTACTTGTTTTCTCCTATGGCCAATGCACATCCAATTTGTCTTTCTCAGTGAGAATTGATCTTTGTACCCTGGTCTTCTTTCTTGTGTATCTTATTTAGGGGTATAGATTTCATTATGTTTACCATATCTTATAGGTCTATAAAGTGAGTATATACCATGTGTGTCTTTCTCCTTCTGGGATGTCTCACTCAGAATGATCTTTTCTAGATCCTACCATTTGCCTGCAAATGTCATGATTTCCTCGTTTTTGATTGCTGAGTACTATCCCATTGTGAAAAAAAAACACCACAATTTCTGTATTCTTCCTCTGTTGATGGACATCTAGGTTTTTTCCAAGTTCTAGCTATTACAAATAAAGGTGCTACAAACATGGTTGAGCAAATGTCCTTGTGTACTTGAACAAATTTTGGGTATATGCCTAGAAGTAGTATAGCTTGCTCTTGAGGAAGCATTATTCCTAATTGTCTGAGAAAGAGCCACATTGATTTCCAAACCGGTTGTACCAGTTTACATTCCCACCAGGAATGGAGCACCTACATTCATAAGTGAAACATTATTAAAACATAAATCACATACCAATCACAATACCTTAATAGTGGGAGACTTAAACACCCAACTTTTACCAAGGGACAGATCATCTAGACAGAAGCCAAATAAGGAAATAAAGGCACTTAGAGAGTCCTAAATAAAATGGATATAATAGATGCCTAAAGAACTTTCTAACCAAACACAAGAGTATATCTTTCTTTCAACACCTCATGGAACCTTCTCCAAAATAGACCATATATAGTTAGTTACAAAGCAAACCTCAACAGACACAAGAAGATTGAAATATTCCCTGTATTCGGATTGACCACCATGGACTAAAGCCAGACCTCAACAAAAATGGAATTAGAAAAAAACCTATAAGCACATGGAAACTGAACAACTTGCTGCTCAATGACAGCTGAGTTAAGGAATAAATAATGAAACAAAGGACTTCTTAAAATTCAATGAAAATGAAAATACAACATACCCTAATTTATGGGACACAATGAAAGTAGTGCTCAGAGGAAAGTACATAGCACTAAGTGCCTTCAAGAAGAAATTTGTGACATCCCATTCAAGCAACTTAATGGCCCAACTGAAAGCCCTAAAAAAAGAAAGGAAGAAAAAGAAAGAAATAGAAATACCCAAGAGGAGCAGACAGCTGGAAATAATAAAACTCAGGGTGGAAATCAATAAATTAGAAACAAAAGTATTCAATGAATCCATGAAAGAAACAAAGTGACAGAGACTGAGAGACAGAGACTCCATTCTATCTGGTCACTTTCATTGGCATATCAACCTCAAAACACAACCTCCTATAATAAAACTACAACAGGAATTATATTACCTAACAAGGACATACCTCCTAACCTTCCCCAAATATTTCCTCTTTGGGGATTCCACATGTAGAAAGATTAGTTTCAAATGAACATTGCAGTTCAATTCACCAGAAAGTGGAAGAAGATGGAAGGACTTCGAGGCTAAAGAAAAATCCTTATTCTGATAGTTTGTCATTCAATACAATGATTAAAGTTCCAGCAACTTCATAGTTCTTCAGAATAGGAGTGAAAATCTCCTTTAGGGAAAATGTGGAATATTTCCAAAATGGATTATTATTCAGCTACGAAAATGACATCATGATATTTTCAAACAAATGGATGGAACCAGGAAAAGTCATCATTGGTGAAGTTACTAAAATGCAGAAAGACAAATACGGTATGTAATCACTTGTAAGTGGGCCTCCTAATAGTGAGGGATAAAGTTTCATTAAAGATATCTGTTATGACCAAACCACTCATTCACTAATGATATTGGGTGACAGTGAATGGAGTTCTTGGGCCTGAGATTCCTGTGGAAAATTTCAAGAAACACATGCTGCTGTTATTTAAATATGTTACTCCCTGTCCATAAGTGATTGATCAGGGCAATGTTCTTGTATCTATGGAGATGCTTTCTTCTGCAACAAATGGGATATCATACAGAGACCCACAGTCATATATTATGCACAGAAATGCCTTATAACACACAGATCTAAATGTGATTTCCTTATGAAATTTTCCCTCCCCTTAGAGCTCTGGGAAGCCTGCAGGAGAGGAGGCAGGAAGAATATCATAAATAGAGAAAATTGAGGACACAAGAAGAACAATTCACTGAGAATCTGAATGCAGAGGTAGATGATGCAGCCAGCCTTGATGACACCTAATAAGCTAGGGTCAGTTAGAATGGGGAGGAGGATCTCCCTTTTAAGGTGAATTTTAGAAAAGGCAGAGGGGTAGAATGAGAGGGTAGGTGGGACTGGAAGGAGAAGAGGAAGGGACAGCAGATACAATGTGAAAAAAACCGTAATAAATGAATGCATAAGAAAAACTGTGATCAAGGGGGTGAAATATAGAGCTCTTCAGGACCAGTGGTTTTTTTTGGGGGGTGGTCCCAGGGTGTCGCAAGGATGAACAAAGTTTTCTTTAAGGAAATTGGCACTGAGACTCTAATCATTTTTCAATGAGTTAATGACAAACATATACTTGCATTGATGTAATTTAAAGGAAAAAAAAACTATTTTTACTGTTATACATGGTTATAAATTTGAACCTGAGAGCAATGAAAAAGTAGTATAATGTATATTATATGAAATTCCCACGTAATCAATGAAAATAATATATAGACAACTTTTCCAATGACTTTTAACATGAATAAGAGATCCCACTAAAATATGGCCGAGTTTGACTTTGTAAGGCATGCTTTCCAGAAACTCATTATGTAGCAGGCAATCCTAGCCATGAACTAATGGTTACCCACCTACCTCAAACACCATGAGCTCAGATGGCACTAACACTATGTTTAGCGGGTTTGTCTGGAGGACCACAGCTGGAAACACAGCATATCTTGTGTTGTAGGCATATAACAGGACACATTTCACTCTCCTGAATGACCATTTTTTACTTTAAACCCCAGGAGCCTTGCTCAGTGCTCACTGAGTAGGACAGAGCTGTGGATACAACCAGCTCAGCCAAGCGAAATCTGCTCATAGCGGGTTAGCAACACAAGTGTGAAACAGTACCAGCTGTCAAGTATCTTATTGCCCTTCAATTCTCCCTTTATACTCACTGATCTTTCTTGGTTTGATCCAAACCAGTCCCAGGATTGTCTAGTTTCCTTCTCTTTTCCCTACTCTTAAAGACTCGTTAACCAAGGGAACCCTAGACACCAGTAGCCTATTATATCAATAATAATGTGAAGATACATTTAGTGTGTACACGAGTAACTGCTCATTTCAAAGTTACAACCTATGAAATTTCAGATCAAAGACCACAGGAGGAGACCACCTTGTCATTTGGTACACTGTCCTTAATCCCACATCATTTTGAAGCATCCTTACTTAGGAAGCTTTCATAGTAAATAAACATTAAAGTTTCATTTCCTACCTGATATTGTCACAGAGGTAAACAGGAGTAAAGGTATGGGATTTGGATAAAGGATGAGGTAAAGGCTTGTTGGATTTCACAACAAAGACACATGTGCACCTGGCCAGATATACTGGAGATTATGGAAAGTTTGTTTACTCATCTCTGTGGAAACCTCAAGATTCTCTCAGGTGCTGATTGGCTGAGAGCAAGAATGAGGTCATTTAACAGTCAAAAGCCAGTCTGTTATATCAATAAGAATGTGAAGGTACATTTAGTAAATATATGAGTAATTGCAAAGTTCAAAGTCACAACATAGGAAATTTCAGATCCAAGACCACAGTTGGAGACCACCTTGTCATTTGGTACATTCACTTTAATCCCATATAACTTGGAAGAATCCTTACTTAGGAAGCTGTCCAATTAAATAAACATTAAAGTTTCATTTCCTACCTGACATTTTCACAGAGGTAAATAGGAGCAAAGGTGTAGGATCTGGATAAAGGAATGAGATAAAGGCTTGTTGGATTTCACAAGAAAAAAATCATGGGTGCACAGGAACAGAGATACTGGACACTGAGGAAAGTTTGTTTGCTCATCTCCATGCAAACCTCAAGATTCACTCAAGTGCTAATTGGCTGAGAGGGAGATTGATGTCATGCAACAAGTGAAAGCCAGCAAGAATTTCAGGAGTCAGTTATTAAAAGTGCCAAGTGGACAGCCTGCCTGAGAGAAAGCCTGAGCAGCCCTACATTTCTCAATATGGGCAGCAGAAAGCACACAACCCAGAGATGACAGTTCCTGTGTCTAAGAGTCTTAGTTCAGGAAAAGTGCCACGTATTTCTTTCAAGTTGTAATTAATAAAGTCACCTGTCCTGGACATGTGACTTTTATATTATCACAGATTCCATTATAATTTTTTAAATGCATAGATATATTTTCTGTCATGGAAATAATTACTGGGAAAATGCTACCTGACCAAGACAACTCTTTGAACATAAGGTATTCAATTGGGACCTTGCTTATAATTTTAGACAGACGATCCAGGATGTCACATCAGCAAGCAGTCATCTTGTTGTAGTCCTTCAGGAGAGCTAAGAGCTTTTTATACTGAACCACAAGTGGGAAGCAGAGAAAGGGAGACTGAAAGATACAGAGAGAGAAAGAGGTAGAGAGACAGATTCAGAAATAGAGAGACCAAGACCAACAGAAACAAAGATACAAAGTGACAGAGACTGAGAGACAAAGACTCCATCTCTTTGGTCACTTTCATTGCCTTATCAACCTCAAAGTGTACACTCCTATAACATATCTCCAAAAGGAATTATATTTTTAATATTTTTATTTTATTATTTATCAAATACACTTTATTCAACTTGTATACCCCATAACCCCTCTTCCCTCTGATTCTCATATCCCCCCCCACTTGTCCATGCATGCTCCAGCCCAAGTACACTGATAACAGAGATCTTCCTCTCATTATTTCTCATTGCAGTCTATCAGATCTCATCAGAAGTGGCTGCATTGTCTTCCTTTGTTGCCTGATAAGACTGCTCACCTATCAGGGTGAGGTAATCAAAGAGCAGAACAATCAGTTCATATCCAAGGCAATCCATCTTCCCATTAATGTAGAATCCACTTGGACACTGAACTTCCATGGGCAATATCTGTGCATGGGGTTTTAGCTTATCTCCATGCATGATACTTGGTTGGAGTATGAGTCTCAGGAAAGATCCCTGTGCACAGATTTTTTAGTTTTGTTGCTCTCCTTCTGGAGATCCTTTCCTCTTCAGATCTTACTATTTCCCACTTTTTTTCATTAGATTCCATGCATTCTGCCCAACATTTGGCCATAACTCTCTGCATCTACTTTGATAGGTCTGCAGGGCAGAGCTTTTTAGAGGTTCTCTGTATCAGGCTCCTGACTTGTTCTCTCTTTTCTCCTTCTTCTGATATCCAGTCTCTTTGCCTTTCTGGATAGGAATTGAGGATGTTAGCAAGATGCCTCCCACTTGATTAGTTTCTTTAGGTGTACAGATTTTAGTAGGTTCAGATTCTATTGTATGTCTATGTGAGTGAGAATACACCATGTGTGTCTTTCTGCTTTTGGGTAGCTCACTCAGGATGATCTTTTCCAGGTCCCACGATTTACCTGCAAATTTCATGATTTCCTTGCTTTTTATTGCTAAGTAATATTCCATTGTGTAGATGTACCACAATTTCCGTATCCATTCTTCAGCTGGGGGGGCATTAGGGTTATTTTCATATTCTGGCTATTAGAAATAGAGCTGTTATAAACATGGTTGAGCAAATATTCTTATTGTGTACTTGAGCCTCTTTTGGATATATGCCTAGGAGTGGAATAGCTGGATCTTGAGGAAACACTATTCCTAGTTTTCTCATACAATCCAGATTGATTTCCAGAGTGGTGGTATAAGTTTACATTCTGACAAACACTGGAGGAGGGCTCCCCTTTTTCCACAGCCTCTCCAGCATGTGTTGTCACTTGAATTTTTGACCTTGGCCATTCTGATGGGTATAAGGTGAAATCTCTGGGTCCTTTTGATTTGCATTTCCAGAGGGCTAATGACATTGTTCATTTCTTTAATATTTCTCTGCCATTCAATATTTCTCTTTCAAGAATTCTCTGCTTAGCTATGTTCCCCATTTTTTACTTGGATTATTTGATTTGTAGCTTTTCAACTTTCTTGGTTCTTCATATATACTGAATATTAGGCCTCTGTCACACAGAGGCTTGGTGACAATTCTTTCCCAATCTGTAGGCATTAGTTTTGTTTTGAATAAAGAACAGTTTTCTTTATTTTACAGATTTTTTTCTGTTTCATGAGGTCTCTTTTATTGATTTTTGCTCTAGAGTCTGTGTTGTTGGTATTCTGTTTAGGGAGTTGTCTTCTGTGTCAATGAGTTCAAGGCTCTTCCCCAGTTTTTCTTTTAACCAATTTAATGTTTCTTGTTTTATTTTGAGGTCTTTGATCACTTGGACATTAGTTTTGTGCAGTGTGATAAGTATGGATCTATTTGCACTTTTCTACATGTAGACCATCAGTTAGACCAGAACCATTTGTTGAAGATTCAATCTATTTTCCATTGTATGGTTTTGGCATCTTTATCAAAATTCAGGAGTCCATAAGTGTGTCGGTTGGTTTCTGTTTCTTCTATTCAGCTCCATTGATCCATCATTCTGTCTCTATGTCAGTTCTATGCAGTTTTTAATACTGTTGCTCTATAGTACAGCTTGAGATCAGGGATGGTGATTGTGGAGAGCCAAGTTTGTTTGCCATGGCGCTGGCTTCCGCCCTTCTAAACTGGTAAACAAGTCCTAGAGCGCATGACCATTAAGACCGTTATGACCGGTGGGCAAACGTCATCATGAGCCCAGCCCTGGGCAACATATGGGGTGATGGGTGAGCAGCCAATCAGGGGATTATACATTATCTCACACCACTCTGGTGCGAGCAGGGCTTATATAAACAGCGCCACTTCGGGTTTCAGGGTTTTCCTCCTATCATCGTTTGACTGCAATAAAGCTTACTGCAGAAGGATCCTGTTGTTCGCTTGCATTCTTGCTGGCAAGACAATCACGAGGCTCGCAACCTTTGGTGCCAAAACCCGGGACGCTGGGAGCCTGCCATCACCAGTGCCGAGGAGACCCCCGTTCGCAGGGAGGATTCAGAACTGCAGCAGTGAGATAAGTTCTGAGAGGCATGTTTGGTCTTGATTTATCTCATCTTTCACTTCAGCTAGCAGAAGCCTTTATTGCTTTCTCTGTTGTGACCATTGCCCTCATCCTCTTTCTTTTGGTTTCGTACAAGCTTAAGGGTGACCTCAAAAGGAAAGAGATTAATGGAAAGCTAAGAGTAGGCACTAAGGGAGTGTTAGAGGAGATACAAGACAGCATGTCAGAAACAGAATGTGACAAAAGATTAGGGGCCCCAATGGATAGAAATAAAGACGTCTCTAAGAAAAAAGGCCCTTCTGCGGATGTTAAAGCCACAGCGAGAGATAAGGGAAAGGACGCCCTGGGAGAGAAACATGATAAGGAGAAGAAAAAATCTAAAAAGGAGCCTCTCTATCCGACAAAAAAACTAGAGGCTTTAGAAATTGGCAATTCTGAGTTGGAGGAGTTAAGTCCCTCCGAGGGGTCAGAGGAAGAAGCAGCCCTCTATGAGGAAGAACAATACCACCCAGATGAGCAGCCATTACTGTTGTATTGGAAGCAAGGTAGTATGAGGAACAGGAAGGGCACATTTTCTCAGTCGGCCACTCCCGTTGTCTCTAGTGCTCCTCCACCCTACACCGGGAGGCACTGTCCTGATTCCTTCTTTTCAACAAAAGATAGACACAAAATTTTTCAGACTTTTCCAGTATTTGAAGATGTGGAGGGAGGCCGTGTCCACGTACCTGAAGATTACCCTCTAGTCAAGGAACTGGCAGAGTCAGTTAATAAGTATGGGGTGGATGCTAATTTTACAATTATGCAGCTTGAGAGTCTAGGCTCTACAGCAATGACCCCAAATGATTGGCAGACTGTAGTGAAAGCTGCCCTCCCTAATATGGGAGTGTATTTAGAATGGAAAGCCTTATGGCATGATGCCTGTCAATCCCAAGCTAGGGCTAATGACCGTTATGACCTTTGGGCAACCATTGTCATGAGCCCAGCCCGGGGAAACATATGGAGTGATGGGTGAGCAGCCAATCAGGGGATGATACGTCATCTCACACCACTCTGGTGCGAGTAGGGCTTATATAAACAGCACCACTTCGGGGCTCGGGGTCTTCCTCCTATCATCTTTGACTGCAATAAAGCTTGCTGCAGAAGGATCCTGTTGTCTGCGTGCGTTCTTGCTGGCGAGAAGACAACACGGCTTGCAACAGGTGATACCTCCAGAAGATCTTTTATCATAGAGGATTGTTTTAGCAATTCTGGGTTTCTTGTTTTTCTATATGAAGTTGAGAACTTTTTTTTCAAGGTCTATAAAGAATTGTGTTAGTAATTTGATGGAAATTGCATTGAATCTGTAGATTGCTTTTGGTAAGATAGCCATTTTCAGTATGATAATTCTGACAAGCCATGAGCATGGGAGATCTTTCCATCTGCTAATATCTTCTTCTAATTCTTTCTTCAGAAACATGAATTTTTTTTCATACAAGTCTTCGACTTCCTTGGTCAGGGTTACACCAAGGTACCTTATGTCTTTGAGCAAATTCAAGAAAACATCAAAAATGTCATCCATTATGACCAAGTTGGCATCATCCATGGTATACAGGGGTGGTTCAGTATAAGGTAATCTATCAATATTATCCACAATATTAGAAAAATGAAAGAAAAATAAAAACACATGACAATCTCCTTAGATGCTGGAAAAGCATTTCACAAAAGCCAAACTCCATTCATGTAAAGTATTAGAGAGATGAGGGATACAATGCACATATCTAAATATAGTAAGGGCAATATACAGCAAGTCTATAGCCAACATCCATCTAAACTGAGATAAAATTACAGCAATCCCATTGAAATCAGAGACAAGTTAAGGCTGCCCACTCTCTCCATATCTCTTCAACATAGCAATGGGAGTCGTGGCTAGAGCAATAAGACAATTGAAGGTGATCAAGTGAACAGAAATCAGAAATGAAGAAGTCAAAGTATCATTATTTGCAAATGATAAGATAGCAAACCTCAGTGACCCCCAAAGTTCTACATGAGAACTCCAACAGCTGATAAACACTTCAGCAAACTGACAGGATACAAAATTAACTCAAAAAATTTAGTAGCCCTCCCGTATACAGGAGACAAATTGGCCTAAAGAGAAATTGGGGGGTGGGGAGCCAAGATGGCAGCGCCAGGAGAGCTCTGTGTCTGAGAAGCAGGACAGCACTCTCCGTACAGCGATCAGGAGACTGAACTCTGGGCCCTAAAACCACAGCAATCGTGTTTCCCAGGTGAGGGGAGGCTCCCACAGCATGGCAATCAGTTGGGTCCATTCTTGGCTGCCCAGCCAGAACCAGGAAGAAATCCTGGGTAATGCCAGCTTTGGGTCTCCGGCTGGAGCCACACACCTGCATGTCCATATCATTTTCCGAGGCTGATCAGTGGGCACAAGGGTGCCTGAGACTGGGAATTCCAGTCGCAAGAAAACCCCACGGGGAAGCAAAGTTACCAGTCTGATCAAGGGTCACCCAGTCTTTCCCTGGAAGGTCTCCGGGACCATGGGTATCCGCCACCATCAAAACTGAGCTTCCACTGCACAGACAGCTGCAAGCCCAGCTCACCAGTAAAGATGAGCTACGTGCCCCACTGCAACAGGGACTAGGAACCCCTGTCCAGAGAGGGCCCCACAGGGAAGGAAGAAACTGTGCTGCTGGGGTCACCTAGGCTTTGCCTGGGGAAAGTCTAGCAGACAGCAGATTGCAAACAGGTGAGTATGCCCAGCCATCACAGATCTGGGTCCAAGCAGGGAGCACAGAGATATTGGGAACTCAGCTTCCGCAGACTAACAGGTGTGCACACACTCTACCAGCCCAGAGGCCTGCTTTGTACCAACTACTCCTTACAGACAGAACTGTGTGCCCCAAGACACCAGAGTCATAGAGTCACTGTATGGAGAAACCCTCACAAGGAACAAGGAACAAAGCAAAGGGGATGGACTTAGGCAACCCAGTATATCCCCCTGGAAAGGTCCCACAGACTGGTTCAACCCAGGGAACTGCTGTGCCCTAGATAGGCTGCTGTTACCAGGACAGCAGTACTCACCCGCCACAGATTACTTCTTGGGTTCTGGGGCACAGAGCCCCAACCTCAGACCTACAAAAGACCGGGAACCCTGAGATCAACCCCCAGATACTGCTCCAAGGGGCAACCAGTTATCCCTAACAAAACTGACCAAACCGCAGGACACACAGGTTACAGCAGCTGATCACTAAATTTACAGCAAGAAATCCAGAAAGAGGGCAGCTGTCTCCAGGACTTCTCCTGCTGAGAGGAGAGACCTTTTGACTAATCAGGAACCACAGTTACCATCCAGGTCTCTATGCCTCAAGTGAGCTGTAGCAACTCCTGAAAAACAACTGACATCCAGTGACTATACCCAAAAAGCTGAGAAGGCTTCCTTCAGGAAAAACCATCTTCCTGCCAAAGGGATTCTCTCTACTACAAGAGTTCAGGAACAACCAGAAACACAATTCAAACAACTAAGATAGACCAATGGGTAGAGGACAGCATAAAAGTTCAACCAACAAAATCCAGAGCAATATGGCATCTCCAGAACCCAGTTATCCAGGGGCAAATAGCCCTAGACACCCCAGCATAATTGAAATTCAAGGAGATGACCTAACATATATGCTCATGAAGAAGATAACAGAGGAAACAAATAAAATACGAAAAGAGATAGTGGAAGCTGCAGCCAAACAGTCTGTGGCCTTTAGAGAGTAAATGCTTAAATCACTGAATGAAATAAAAGAAACAGTGGATTGTTCAAACAAACAGCTGAAGGAATTGACGGAAAAACATGAAAATACAGTCAGACAGGTGAAGGAAACCAACAAAATAGCTCAAGACCTGAAGATAGAATTGGAAAAATTTAAAAAAATAATAATAATAAATAAAAAATAAAACAAATGGAAGAAATTGTGGAGAGAAAGAACTTAGGGAAGAAAGCAGGAACTACAGAGGTTAGCATAGCCAATAGGCTAAAATAAATGGAAGAAAGAATCTCAGGTGTGGAAGATACAATTGGAAGAAATAGATGTATCTGTCAAAGAAAATGTTAAATCTAAAAAATTCCTGACACAGACCGTCCAAGAAATCTAAGACAACATAAAAAGACAAAACCTAAGAATAATAGAAATAGAGGAAAAAGAAGATTCCCTGCACCAAGGCCCAGAAAATATTTTCAACAAAATCATTGAAGAAAATTTCCCCAACTTAAAGGAGAGGCCAATAAGAATACAAGAGGCCTATAGAACATCCAATAAATTCCCGCCACATAATAATCAAAACAGTAAGTATACGTAACAAAGAAAAAATACTAAAAGCTGCAAGAGAAAAAGGCCAAGTAACATATAATGGCAAACCCATTAGAATCACACCTGACTTTTCAACAGAGACTATGATAGCCAGAAGGGCCTGGATGGATATCATGCAGACCCTATGAGAACACAGATGTCAGCCCAGGTTACTATACCCAGCAAAACTCTCAGTCCTCATAAATGGAGAAAACAAGATAATCAATGACAAAAACAAATTTCAGCAATACCTACAAACAAATCCAGTGTGGAGAGCCGAGAGAGTGCAATTGCCATTACGAGATGGCGCTGACACCCGGCCCTGGCCCTAATGAACAAACAATAGACCACGTCTGCAAGTTGCAAAAGTGTGCCCAGCCACTGTCCACCCCGGGGCGTTACTGCCCAGTCTAGGGCGTCACACAGGGCAATGGGCAAGCAGCCAACCAGCAGAGTACACGCCGCCATAAGGTGTTTTTAAGCAGCACCATTCTGGCGGTTATTGTCTTCCTCTATTCATCGTAATAAACGTTTACTGCAGAAGGATCCTAGTGTCTGCATGTGCATTCTTGCTGGCGAGAAGTTCGTGCGGATCACAGCTGTTGCCGAAACCCTGGGATGCCAGGCAGCCTTTGATCGCCAGCCCTGTGCCGAAACCCTGGGATGCCAGGCAGCCTTTGATCGCCAGCCCTGTGAGGAGCCCCGCGGCTGATCGTGGGGCGGATTCAGAACTGCAGTACAAAAGGTATGTTCTGAGACTTGATCGGTCTTAAAGAGATACCGCCCCATTTAACTGTCCCAGTTGCTCTTACATTTGTTTTGATGGCTTCAGCGATTCTTCTTTTGGTATTCATTTTGCTTCCATAAAGACTAGTGCTAAAGTGTTTTTTTCTCCATGGGACATCGTTAGACGGGCGTGTATAAGCCGCAGTGTTCCCTCCCTCCCTTTTTTTTTTTTTTTTTTTTTTTTTTTTTTTGGTGTGCTGTTGGGACATTATTAGTCGGTCGTACATAAGCCGCCTTGCCCCTCCCTGTGTCAGTTTCTCTCATAGATAAGGGAGCAGCATGGGAGCTTCACATTCGGTGATCACAGCACTTCAGTCGCTTTTAAAACAACATGAATTAGAGCTTTCAAAAAGAACGTTAAAAAGGTTTATTATGGAAATTGATCACATTGCTCCCTGGTTTGCATGTTCAGGGTTGCTGACGCTTGCTTCCTGGGATAAGCTAGAAGCTGATTTACGAGGGCAGAAGAAAATGGAAAGCTAAAAGCTGGAGCTAGGTCATTGTGGATTTTAGTAAAATCTTGCTTAGAAGATGAGAGATGCCATCCATCTGTAGCAGCTGGCCAAGGGGTGTTAGAGGAATTACAAGACAGCATGTCAGAAACAGAACGTGAAAACAGGTTAAGGGCCCTTAAGAAAAAAGAAAAAAAGGACGTCTCTAAGAAAAAAGACCCTTCTGTGAATGTTAAAACCACAGAAGCGAAAAGTGAGGGAAAGGATGCCCTGGGAGAGAAAGGTATAAAGGGAAATAAAAATCCAAAAAGAAAGCCTCTCTATCCGATAAGAGAATTGGAGGCTTTGGGGCTTCATAGCTCTGAATCTGACAAACTAAGTTCCTCCGAGGGGTCAGATTTAGACGGCTCGCTCCGAGGAGGAGGAGCGCCACCCTCAGGAACCACGGTTATCACCAAATCGAGAACAAAAGAGGGGAGGAGCTGAGATTCATGGGGCTTTCTCATTAACCCCTAAAGCTCCTCTGCCTTATGTTGAGAGACACAGTTTAGACTCCTTCTTTTCAAAAGGGGATAAAAAAAGGCTTTTACAAGCCTTCCCTGTATTGGAAGCTGCGGAAGGGGAACATGTTTATGCACCGGTAGAATATCCTCTTGTTAAAGAACTAGCAGAGTCAGTTAACAAATACGGGGTAGATGCCAACTTTACAATTTTGCAGCTTGAAAGACTGCTAGCGTGGCCATGACTCCAAATGATTGGCAAAGTACCATAAAAGCTGCTCTCTCTAATATGGGACAGTACTTAGAATGGAAAGCCTTGTGGTATGATGCTTCCCAAACTCAGGCAAGGGCAAATGCCTATGCAGAAGACAATCAGCGGCAATGGACCTTTGATTTGCTAACGGGGCAAGGCCAGTTTGTTCATAATCAGACAAATTATGACTGGGGGGGCATATGTTCAGATCTCTGCTGCTGCTATTAAGGCATGGAAAGCCCTTTCAAAGAAGGGCGAGGCCGGAGGACACCTGACAAAGATTATACAAGGCCCTCAGGAGTCATTCTCAGAATTTGTGGCCAGAATAACAGAAGCAGCAGGTAGAATATTTGGAGATCCGGAGCGAGTTAGGCCAATGATAGAACAGCTGGTATATGAAAATGCTTCCCCAGAATGTAAGACAGTCATTACTCCTAGAAGGAACAAAGGGTTAACAGATTGGATAAAAGTTTGCCGAGGACTCTGAGGCCCGCTTACCAACGCCGGCCTGGCGGCAGCCATAATACAAACCAAGAACTGCCCAAGTTCTGGAAACAATAAAGTTTGTTTGAATTGTGACAAAATGGGCCATTTTAAAAAAGATTGTCATGTCTCTGCGCAAAAGAAAGTTCCTGGACTTTGCCCTACGTGTAAAAAATGCAATCACTGGGCTAATGAATGCCGTTCAGTTAGAGATATTCAGGGAAAGCTTATCCAGCATGAAACCCCCCCTAATGAGAGAGATAAAAATATTCCAAAAGACGGATTTCAGGGCCCCAAGTCTCAAGGCCCCAACAAATATGGGGCACAGGCAGAAAACAGGAGGGTTTATCCAGCTGCAGAGCAACAAGAGGATCAGCAGGCCTGGACCTCCTTTCCACCTCCCAATTCTTATTAATGCCACACATGGGGGTGCAACCTGTCCCAGTGGAATTTGAAGGCCCCCTGCCTGAAGGAAGTGTCAGTCTTATTTTAGGTCGCTCCTCTCTCACTTTAAAAGGACTTATGGTCCATCCTGGAATATTAGATCAGGATTTTACGGGACAGCTCCAGGTGCATTGCTCCTGCCCCCAAGGCGTATTTTCTATTTCTCCTGGAGATAGGATTGCTCAATTAGTCCTCCTCCCAAGCCTTCATGACTGTTTTCCATCTACCAGGACACCAAGGGACGCAAAAGGACTCGGTTCCACAGGAACAGACTTTGCTCATTTGGTAGTTGATCTTAAAAGTAGACCTACCCTACAGCTGCAGATAGAAGGAAAAAGTTTTACTGGTATTTTGGACACAGGGGCTGATAAAAGCATCATCTCTTCCACCTGGTGGCCTAAGGCGTGGCCTGTTACACAATCATCCCACTCCTTACAAGGGTTGGGATATGAGGCCAGCCCTACAGTTAGTTCACGTTCCTTAATGTGGCAAGCAACGGAAGGTCAAACAGGAAGTTTCATACCATATGTTCTTCCTTTCCCTGTCAATCTCTGGGGAAGAGATATTTTGCAGGATTTAGGATTAGCATTGACCAATGAGTACTCTCAACAAGTGGTTGATATAATGAAAAGGATGGGTTATAAGGAAGGAAAAGGCCTTGGTAAACAGGAACAAGGGAGATTACACCCGATTTCACAGGAAAGTAATTAAGGGGAAAAAGGCCTGGGTTTTCATTAGCTGCCATTGAGGGTTCCATGCCCATATCTTGGCTCACAGAGGAAGCCTTATGGGTTCCTCAATGGCCCCTTTCCTCTGAAAAGCTAGAAGCCGCTACAAGGCTGGTTAAACAACAGGTACAGCTTGGTCATTTGGAACCATCTACTTCCCCCTGGAATACACCTATTTTTGTTATAAAAAAGAAATCAGGAAAATGGAGGCTTCTCCATGATTTGAGGGCTATTAATGCACAGATGCGATTATTTGGAACAGTGCAACGAGGCTTGCCTCTGCTTTCAGCCCTGCCTAAGCAATGGAGAATTATAATAATAGACATCAAGGATTGTTTTTTCTCCATTCCATTGTGCCCATGAGACAGACAGAGATTTGCCTTTACCCTACCTGCTGTTAATCACCGTGAGCCAGAACAAAGATATCAGTGGATTGTTCTACCTCAAGGCATGGCTAATAGCCCCACCATGTGTCAATTGTATGTACAGATGGCTCTTGAACCAGTTAGACAGCAATTTCCTTCCTTGTTACTGATCCACTATATGGATGATATTCTCTTGTGCCATGAGGAGTTAGGCATATTGCAAGATGCGTACCCTTCGTTGCAAAAAACCCTGCAACAATGGGGATTGCATATAGCCACTGAAAAGGTCCAAATTTCAGAAGTAGGTTCCTTTCTAGGAACTGTTATTTACCCAGAACGAATAGTTCCTCAGAAAATAGAAATTCGCAGGGATCATTTGCATACCTTAAATGATTTTCAAAAATTATTAGGTGATATAAATTGGCTTAGGCCATTTTTAAAGATTCCTTCTGCTGAATTAAAACCCCTATTTGGTATTTTGGAAGGGGATGCTCATATTTCTTCACCCAGAGCCTTAACACCGGCTGCAAGCCGCGCCCTACAAGTGGTAGAAGACGCTTTACAAGATGCCCAATTAAAACGTGTAGATGAAACTAAGACCTTTGACCTGTGTGTCTAAACGTTTACCAACTGCTGTATTATGGCAAGATGGACCCTTATTGTGGGTTCATCCCAATGCTTCTCCTGCAAAAATTATTGAATGGTATCCAGATGCAGTTGCTCAACTTGCACTTCGTGGGCTAAAAGCAGCCATTACATACTTTGGAAAGGAGCCAAAGTCCTTAATAGTGCCTTATACAGCTCATAAAGTTCAGGTATTAACTGCAACCTCTGATACTTGGGCAGTGCTAGTTACCTCCTTTAGTGGTTTGATTGACAATCATTACCCTAGACACCCTGTTTTGCAATTTGCTTTAACTCAAGAGGTAGTCTTCCCACATGTAACATCCCAGGAACCACTTCGGGATGGATTGGTAGTGTATACAGATGGATCAAAAACAGGAGTAGGAGCTTATGTAGTTAATAATAAAGTTGTTTCTAAACAATATCATGAAGCCTCGCCCCAAATTGTGGAATGTCTAGTGGTATTAGAAGTTTTGGAAAATTTTTTGGGTCCTTTAAACATTGTTTCAGATTCCTGTTACGTGGTTAATGCAACAAAGATTTTGGAGGCTGCTGGGTTAATTAAAGCATCTAGCAAGCTTGCAAAAATTTTTCAAAGGATTCAGTTTGCCTTAAATACCAGAAGATCCCCTGTTTTTATTACACATATTAGGGCTCATTCCGGTCTACCGGGGCCCATGTCCCATGGAAATGACCTGGCAGATCGAGCCACAAAGATGATTGCATTTGCCCTCCTTTCAAATTTAGAATTGGCTAAGGAGTTTCATAAAAAATTTCATGTTACAGCTGAGGCATTGCGTCATCGATTTGACATAACTAGAAAGGAAGCTAGAGATATTGTTACCCAATGTCAAAATTGTTGTCCGTTTTTACCTGTGCCTCATGTTGGGATTAATCCCAGAGGAATCCGTCCTCTACAGATGTGGCAAATGGATGTTACTCACATGTCATCTTTTGGCAAAGTACAATATTTACATGTTTCCATTGATACTTGCTCTGGAGTTATGTTTGCTTCTCCCCTGACTGGAGAAAAGGCAGCCCATGTTATTCAACATTGCTGGGAAAGCCCAAAATTCTAAAAACTGATAATAGGCCAGCCTATACTTCTCAAAAATTTGGACAGTTTTGTCATCAAATGGGAGCGACCCATCTAATGGGTCTCCCATATAACCCTCAGGGACAAGGTATCATTGAACGTGCTCATCGCACTCTAAAATCCTATTTAATAAAACAAAAAGGGGGAGTCCAGGAGGCTCTGCCCTCAGTGCCAAGAGTGACTGTTTCTTTGGCACTCTTTACTCTCAATTTTTTAAATTTGGACAGTCAGGGCCACTCGGCGGCTGATCACCACTGCTTAGAGCCTGATAGGCCTAAGGAAATGGTCAAATGGAAGGATGTCTTGACTGGTCAGTGGAAAGGCCCGGATCCTATTTTAATAAGATCCAGGGGAGCTGTCTGTATTTTCCCACAGGAAGAAAACAATCCATTCTGGGTACCGGAGCACCTCACGCGAAAGCTCGCGGCAGCTGAAGATGATCCTCCAACGAATATACCTGCAACTAATTCCAGTTCTTGCTTGGATCCTTCTAAATCGGGTTCCTAGTATTGTGGGGGTAAAACGTTGGGCCATTTTGTCTGCATTCCCGAAGCCTATGCCAGTCAGACATAATTCATTGACTTTCCCAAAATTCTTCTCATCCAATAAAGATTTAGGCCTGCCTTATCTGCCTGATGATGAGACTGAGGCATCATTAGGGGAAAGCCATGACTTTCCAGAAGCTGGCTCCCTTTGCTTTCAAATCGCAGATTCAGTAGGAGACTGTGTTCGGCTTACCAAAAGGATTCTTGGGTCATTTGGCTATAAGGATTGGGATTGGGAAGTTATGTCCCAAAAGGAAAGGGATAGTAAGGACGCCATCGATATCCATTATACCTTTTCGCATAAGGTATAATGGATAAACGCTTCCTTTTTAGGACCAAATTTTTTAGATATAGATAGACCTCTTCAACCTAGGGTGGCCCCTTCATGTGCATGGGAGGATGATGGGACCATCCCTCCATGGTCCGACTGTCAGTCGTGCTTTACTCGATGGGCTGACAAAAATAAAACCTTTTCTTTTTCCCCAAATATGTTGATGGATCCTACAAAAAGTATGGTAATGAGAAAGGGGCTCTTTATACAACATTGAGATATGGTCCCTTTTTATAAATGGATACTTTGTGGGACAAATGGTAGTTGTACCGACCTCAATCCTCTGGGATTCATTAGTGGCGCTACTGTAGGGAAATCGATCGTCATGGGCGCCATAAATGGTACTGCATTAAAAAAAAAAAGGTTATGGAAATGGAAAATGTGTCAAAGCAGATTACCCATTGGAATAAAACCATTACAAATCAGACGACTTTTCTACCTAGTCCTGTCTATGTTTATCCTCCTTTCTTACTTGTTTTGTCCAATAATTCTTTTAGAAATTGTACCAATGAGACATGCTGGATGTCGCAATGTTGGAATGCCAGGCGTTACACTCGTGCCCTGGTTGTTAGAGTCCCGCAGTGGATCCCAATCCCTGTGGAGACTCCATCCACCCTCTCCCTGTTTAGACAGAAGAGAGATTTTGGCATCACCGCAGCCATTGTTACTGCCATCGCTGTCAGTGCAGCTGCTGCCACTGCAGCCGGCTTGGCAATGGCAAATTCAGTCCAAACAAGCACAGCAGTAAATCAATTGTCAGCAGGTGTGGCTGAAGCCATGAACCTTCATGTATCTGCTAGCGCACAATTAAAAGGTGGATTGATGATTCTTAACCAGCGTCTGGATCTTATGGAAGAAAGAATAGATATTTTATTTCAATTGGCTCAATTAGGATGTGAGAGAAAAATAGGAGCACTCTGTATTACCAGTGTACAATATGAAAAATTTACTGGAGCCGCTAATCTGTCCAGGAAATTGTCCTTATATCTTGCAGGAAACTGGTCAGAAGGATTTGAAGAAATGCTTGAAGAGCTAAGGGCGGCGGTGGTGACCATTAATTCTACTCGAGTGGATTTATTGCTCACAGATGGCTTATTATCCTGGGCTTCTTCCGCCTTTTCTTATTTTAAGGAATGTGTGGGTGTTGGAATGTTTGGTGCAGCCCTATGTTGCGGCTTAGTGTTCTTACTCTGGTTGGTCTGCAAGCTCAAAGCCCAACAACAACATGACAAGGTCGTGATCGCACAAGCACTTGTGGCCTTGGAACAAGGATCATCTTCCAAAATTTGGTTATCCATGTTAAAAAATTAAAACAGACTGTGACACTCAGTCGATGCACCTCAGGGGTTTTACCCATTGCACTGAGTCAATGAGTGATCCAAGTCACAATGTTGCCTTTGCCTAAGCGGCTGCGGTACCAAGATAGGAGAATGACAGCCCTTGCACTCCCTGGAATTTTATTCCATTGCACAGGAATGGGTGTCACCTCCATTTTTATTCTTCTCCCTTAGCCCCTGCACCCAGAGGACTTGTCTCCATTGCACCTGGTGGGGTAAGGGAGTAATCTAAAGCTCTTGATCGCTTACTCCCCAAAGAAGGAGTTCGCTTGATCGAACTTAGGGCTTTCTTGTACCGGGCTTACAAGGCTTTGAGGCAGTTTTCATTTATTAAAACAAAAAGGGGGAGATGTGGAGAGCCAAGAGAGTGCAATCGCCATTACGAGATGGCACTGACACCCGGCCCTGGCCCTAATGAACAAACAATAGACCACGTCTGCAAGTTGCAAAAGCGCACCAAGCCACTGTCCAGCCCGGGGGCATTACTGCCCAGTCCAGGGTGTCACACGGGGCAATGGGCAAGCAGCCAACCAGCGGAGTACACGCCACCATAAGGTGTATTTAAGCAGCACCATTCTGGCGGTTATTGTCTTCCTCTATTCATCATAATAAACGTTTACTGCAGAAGGCTCCTAGTGTCTGCGTGTGCGTTCTTGCTGGCGAGAAGTCCGCGCGAATCACAATCCAGCATTACAGAAGACACTAGAAGGAAAAATACAACCCTAGAAAACTAGCTACATTCAAGAAAATACAGAAAATAAATAACGCCACTACAGTAAAACAAAAAGCAACCAGGCACACAACGATATGACCACAGCCAATATCAAATTCAAAGGATCTAACAGCCACTGGTCATTCATCTCTCTCAATATTAATGGACTTAATTCTCCAATAAAAAGACACAGACTAACAGAATGGATGCATAAACAAAACCCAGCAATCTGTCTATGTCCTGAAGGCCCAGTTTTAACTGTAAACCCTAGGATCTGGAGGATTCCTCACTGACCACTAAGTAGGACACAGCTCTCAATCCAACCAGGTACTCAAAGGAAACCCTGCTTATAGAGGTTTGGCATCAGTAGTGTGGAACATCATTAGCAGTCAAATAGTTTATTGCTGCTCAGTTCTTCTTTTACATTCACACATCTTTCTCTTTTTGAGCCAAACAAATCCCAGGAACTGTCTGGTTTTCTTCTCTTTTCCCTGCTCTTGAATAATCAATACCCCACAGAACCCTAGACCCAGCCAGCCTATTATATCAATAAGAATGTGATAGTACATTTAGTGAGTATGCAAGGAACTGCTCAGTTCAAAGTCACAACCTAGGAAATTTCAGATCCAATACCCCAGTAGGAGACCACATTGTCATTCTGTACATTCCCCTTAATTCCAAATCACTTTGAAGCTTTCCTACTTAGCAAGCTGTCTAATTAAATAAACATTAAATTTTGATTTCCTACATGACATTGTCACAGAAGTAAACAGGAATAAATGTGTGGGATCTGGATAAAGTGATGAGATAAAGGCTCATTGGGTTTCACAAGAAAAAATCACAGGTGCACAGGATCAGAGATACTGGAAACTAAGAAAAATTTGTTTACTCATCTCCATGGAAAAGTCAAGATACTTTCAGGTGTTGATTGGATGAGAGAGAGAATGCTGTCTTGAAACAGGGGATAGCTAGTGAGAGTTTCAGGAGCCAGGTATTAAAATTGTCAAGTGGACAGCATGCTTGAGAGAAAGGCAGAGAGAGCATGCCTATATGCCTCAATCTGGGCAGCTAAAAGCACAAAATGCAGAGATAACAATTGTGAATAGACTCTTAGTTCAGGAAAAAGGTCACATATTTCTTTTAAGTGGACATTAATAAAGTCATGTGTCCTTGACATGTGACTTTCACATTATCACTGATTCCATTATTAATTGTTAATTGCACAAAGTCAATGAAATACTTACTGGGAAAATGTGCCATGACCAAGGCAACTCTTTGAACAAAAAACATTTAATTGGGACCTTGCTTAAGATTGTTTACAGAGACTATCCAGGATATCATGTCAGCCAGCCATCATCCCGTTGTAGTCCTTCAGCAGAACTGAGAGATTTTCATCCTGGACCACAAGAGGCAGGCACAGAGAGGGAGACTGAGAGAAACAGAGAAAAACTAGAGAGACAGATTCAGAAATAGAGACTTTGACTGAAAGAAACAAGGATATACATTGACAGAGACCTAGAGTGAGAAACTCTATTCTGTCTAGTCACTTTAATTGGCATATCAGTTTCAAAGCACAACTTCTTCCAATATAACTCCAATAAGAATTATATTATCTAAAAAGTCCATACTTCTTATCTCTCACCAGACATTTCCTCACTGGGGACTAAACAAATAAATAGATGAGCTTCAAGCGGACAGTGTAATTCAAATCACCAGGAAGTGGAAGAAGATAGAATGACTTCACAATTATCCTGATACTTTCTCATTCAATACAATGATTAAAGTCCCAGCAACTTCCAAGTTCTAAAGAACAGGACAGACAATCTCCTTTGGGGAAAATGTGAATATTTTCAATAATGGGTATTATTCAGCTAAGAAAATGACATTATGTTATTTTCAGACAAATGGATGGTACCAGAAAATATCATCCTATGTGAAGTAAATAAAATGTAGAAAGACAAATAGGGTATGTATTCACTTATTAGGAGGTCTACTAATAGTGGTAGATAATGTTCCAATAGGCCACCTATTGTGACTAAACCAATCTTCCACTAGAGAGATTTTGTGGCACTGTATTAAGTTGTTGGGCCAGCACATCCTACAAAAATTTTCAGGCACCCCAAGCTGTTGTTAATAAAATATGTTGCTCTCTGCCCTCAACTGATAGATCATTGCCATGTTTGTGTATCCACAAAAATGGTTCCTTCTGCCTCAAATGGGATTCCTTTCAGAGACGCATTTGTATGTAACTGTATTAATATTTACTATTGATTTATCTTCTGGTAATGCTTCTGTTAGTCATAAAAGCTGCATACCAAAATCATCACACAGAGACTGGGTTAATTAGTTAACCTAGAACACAATGCTTGGCAATCCTAAACATCCAAGCCTTCATAGTTTACTAACATTTAGATTTCAACACATTATACTTGCTTTTAGTGATATATAAGGTCCAATCCTTCTCTCCATGTGGCCATTCCAAGACCTTTCGTACAGCTCTCTCTTCTAGCTCTCTCTCAGCCCTTCTCCTCCCACTCATTTCCTTCCCTCCGGCTCCTCCTCTCTTTCCTTCCTCTGGCTCCTCCCTTTGCACAACATTGTGGCTAGTTGTTTTATTTTGGCCTGTTTACACACAGTTGAGACAGGATTCTTAGAATAAATTTCAAAATGAAATTTCCAGATTGACAGCAGAGAGTTGGGGGAGAAATCAGCATTTGAATTATCAAGGATAATGTGTATATATTTCAAAAGAACATTATACCAACATTTCCCCCTTTAAGTCCAATAACAGGCTCCTTTCTTTTAATACAATAATAGTTATGAAATTATGAAAACTTTTAGGTAAAATCTGCATGTGCAATGTCTAGTCCATATGTATTTTGCAACTTAGAAGAATTATCTTATCTCTCTTGACATGTTAAAAGTTCTACACCTAAATTAACTTTTATCCTTATTGGTATTATCTATAAGAAAGGGTTTCTTAACTTCTAAACAACTTAAGTTTATTTGTGGCACTATATCTATTTGGTCTTCAATCCTATCAGAGAGTTGAGAAGGAATAAAATTTGTTATTAGAGTAAATAGGAATTGCACGTTAGCAGCCTCCAAAAAATAAAAATAATGAAAGAAACTGTTTGCTACCTGAACAGTCACCCATAATTCTGTGTAACTTGGACCAAAATCTTCAGCCTCTGGCTCAGAATATTTGACAGACATATATGTGAAGGAAGAACTATTTAGGACTTGCTTACCCTGTCTTGGCAGAACACAGCAGATGACTTGCCCTGCATTTAAGCTTGTCCATTTTTGGCAGAATTTTTCTGTTGTGAAGGAAGGGTATTTTCTTTAGCCATCTGGTTTGTTTGCCACATTTGTTGAAGAATCTCCATATGGAGGTTCTTCAATGCTTATTGTCTTTGAGGTAGGCAGGATGCTGCCAGGAAATGAGTTGTCACATTTTCAAAGAATCCTTAAAATAATAAAGACCCTTTAAAATGCCATATTCTGTAGGTCTCTGAAGTTTTGAAGACTACCTATCTTTATATTATCGATCTGTCTACAAAATCATATCTATCTGTTACCCCTAGGATGTATACTCCTGTGATAAATTAAACTAGTGTCTGGCATGAGTATGAGTTGAATAACTAGCAATCAACTTCCATACCTAATATCCTAACCATTTTTTAATAGCAGTTTAAAAGTATTGGAAGTAACCTTGACTTCTACCAATACACTAAAGCATATAACACTGTATCAAGAATACTTATTTTGCATCAATACACAAATCCTATACCAGAGTTAAAATTAACCTTGATAATCACAAATAAAACCGTAAATTGAGTAGATTCAATAATCTACCTTTTTTTCTATTCCTAAAATATATCCCTGTACATTCCATGTTTCACTTTCAATAAGCACATTAATAACAAACATCTCCCAATTACAATAAAATTTCATAGTCATAGCAAACAACCAAAAACATACCCAACCCCCTTTAAGGAAAATTGAAGGATTTCTTCTAGCTGACATTTTGGACACATAGAAATCTTGCAGGGGGCCGAAATAAAATTTGAAAAAAATTGGTTCATTAAGCAAGCAATAGCATTTGTGGTCAAGTCTTTGAATGTTGAGTTATTTCAGGCTTAATAAAAGTCTTCTTTGGAAATGCTGGGCTAATTAAGATTAGTAGCTTCCTTCAAAGATCTTTTGGGCGCAGGCTTTGATGAGAAGCAGCAATTGAAGCAGTTGAGGCAGGAACAGGAAGAATGCTGGAATATGCAAGATGCTGGAACAGATGTATCATTGTCTCAACATGCTGAAGAATGATTCTGTTAGTTTTGATCCAGCATCTCTGTTGTCCAGTTCTTTTGTTCTGCAAACATATAATTTCTCACAAGCATTATAGTGCTCTAAAATTATGAATGTATGAGATATGCAGGATGAACCTAAACTTTAAGCCAATTTTATCTATGCAATTAAAAGATTAACATAATACATTTTGAGGATATTATAGCCAAGGATTATTGGCCAATATTGTTGGGATTCTGGAGATGTATTTCATGTCTCAGTCAGTTTTAGAGTTGTTTCCATGCAACGGGATCAGAACAATATAAATTACTATTTTTATAGAAAATACAATCATTTTCATCTTGAAATCAAAACAAGGTTGAATAGATTTGGGTTCTTATGTGCCTGTTGTATTAAGCCAAGCTGCTACCTATTTACCTAGAGAAACCTCCCACTACAGAGAAAAGCTGGTTGCTTTGAGCAACACATGTTTTAAATAACATTACATAAACTCCTTTTTAATTTAGAGTATAAACATACTGTAGGTATCTTATACCTGTTTAGAGTTTAGCCCCAGATATTTATATATATTTTAGCTATTTGTCCTATCCCCCCTTTTTTTATAGAATGGGAAGTTATGCCTTTATAGCCAAACTTTAATTCCCTTTTACATTTAGCATTTAAAAATACCCTAGGCATCTTCTACCTGGGCTTTACATGGAGAGTGGCTGTTTTTAACCTTGCCCCTTTTTTAGACAGGATGGGCAGTTATGTCTTTATAGCTGAACTTTATATAAACTCTCTTAGCATTAGCATTTAAGTATATCCCTGAGCATTTTGTATCTCAGTTTTTACATTGCTTTTGGCTATCTTTGCCTTGCCTCCTTTTTGATATGGGAGAGACATTTTTGTTTATTAAACATATGAATATAATTTTTGAGTTTTTAGGACTAAACTAGGTTGACATGTACTTTGCCATCTTTAAGCCTCTTGTGTCTTTTTTACATATGCATGACCAACATTTTTTTCCCCTGTGAAAATGTTTCACATTTAAAAGGATAAGGCAGTTTTCAGAGCAGTGTGACAACATCTCTCTTTACATAAACCTAAAAATTATGTGAATCCAGCCTTTAGAGCAGTAAGGATATAATATCTATTATTAAGAAAAAGGAATGTACATGGTAACTTTAAGTTTACCATTTGATTCTTAGACTATCTCTGTAAGTGGTTAAACAGCAGGAGTTAACATCCTGGCTTTTATTATGTAAATTACCTTGATGCTGAACTCAGATACATGCCTGTTTCTTTTTACTTTGTGTTGGAAAGAAAGGCATATGCCTTCACTCACTTGTTCATATGTGTATATATATGTATATATATGAACATATATATACCTTTTTTTTCAAATCAGTATCAGTGTAACTCAAAGCCTTTAAATGAAAATCAATCAAAGAGAGAAGAAAATTTTAAGTTTGGGGTCTGTTGTGCCAATTTATGCTGTTACAAACAAAGCACAGTTGATTATTTTAGTTGATATTTCATTAAATTGGAGGACACTTACTAGAAAGAGCTGACAAATATATTACAGCCAGAGAGCTTTGAATTTTAGCTGTTATTAATTTAATTCCTAAAATGAGTGCCCTTTTTCTGGTCTGTAACTCAGTATTCCAAACCTTGCTTTTTCTTCTTCATTTTCTCCTTCTACTTTTTTGGAGAAGGCATGGAGAAGAACCAAGACCATTAAATATATTGCAAACAGATCTGTTACTGTGACAGCCAAATGAAGCCAAAAGGGATTAAAATAACACCTGCCATGGCAATTTTTTATTTTATTTTATTTTAGATGTAGTTTAGGCCAAACTCTGACTAGAGGGTTGTCTGCCTCCAGTTCCTTTCTTTCCTGCCATGGCTGCGGAGCTCAGTCAGTTGAGCCAGCCACAGTATGAAGGAGACATACTTGTTTACCCCTTAGTTAACCTGCAGCAGCAGCCAGTTTTGTTAAGTCTCAGGTTGCACACAGAAGGCTGTCTTTTGATCCTGGACTGGTTTAAGAGTCTCTCTCAAAGACACAGTAATTGATCTGGGAGTTTTTAGGTTTTATCACTGGGAGCTTATTCCCCTACCAAATTATGAACTAGTATGATTTAAGGAGTGTGGATACTTAGATTAGTTGGGTGCCATTTATTGCAGATGATGATTAATATTTACTAACAATTATATTTTAGTAATGCTGATGTTAATCCTAAACAGCTGTACACCCAAATCATCACACAGATACTGGGTTTATATAGTTAACCAAGAACAAAATGCTGAGCAATAGTTACTCCATCCTAAAAGTCCAAGCCCTCAGAGTTTCCTAACATTTAGTTTTCACCACATTATACTTCCTTTTAGGTCCAGTCCATCCCTCCATGTGGCCATTCCAAGACCTTTCTTCCAGCTCTCTCTCCTAGCTCTCTTCTCATCCCTTCCCCCCCAATCATTTCCTTCCCTCTGTCTACTCCCCTTTTTCCTGTTCTCTACCTCCTCCCTTTGCACAAAATTGTGGCTAGTTGTTTTATTTTGGCCTGTTTACACATACAGTTGAGACAGGAGGCTTAGAATAAATATCAAATTGCAATATCCAGATTGAAACCAGAGACTGTGGGGGAGGAGAATTCAACATTTGAAGGACCAAGGGTAAGTTGTATACATTTCAAAAGATTATTCCAAAAACACTCACAGTCCAATATTACACCGACAGAGACCTTAAAACTCCCAGCTCTAAATGGGATTTCCTTGGGTTTCATAAGAAAATGTCACAAGTGCAAAAGAGATACTGGACACTGAGGAAATATTGTTTACTCACCTTCATGGAAATCTCAATATTCTCTAGTTGCTAGTTTTCTGAGAGGCAGAATGATGCCATGAAAGAGTTGAAAGCTAGTAAGAATTTCAGAAACAGTTATTAAAAGGGCCAGAAGGACAGCCTGCTTGAGAAAATTCTGAGCAGTCTTACATGCCTCAAACTGGGCAGCTAAAAGCACACATCTCAGAGATGACCGTTCCTGTGTCCAAGACTCTTAGTTCAGAAAAAGTGTCACTTGTGATTAATAAAGTCACTTGTCCTGGATATGTGACTTTCACATTATCACAGATTCCATTATTATTTTTAAATGCACAGATATGTCCTCAGTCACCGAATTACTTACCAAGAAAATGCTCCCTGACTAAACATATCTTTGAACAAAAAGCATTTAATTGGGTCCTGGTCCAGAGACCATCCAGGATGTCATGTCAGCAATAATCATCTTGTGGTAGCCCTTCAGCAGAACTGAGAGCTTTTTATACAACAAGCAGCAGGCAGAGAGATGTAGACAGAGATAGAAAGAGCTAGAGAGACAGATTCAGAGAAGTACAGACAGAGACCAACAGAATCGAAGATAAAAGGTGACAGAGACTGAGAGACTGAAACTCTATTCTCTCTGGTCACTTTCATTGCATATCAATCTCAATGAACACCCTCCTATAACATAACTCCAATAGGAATTGTATTATTTAACAAGGCCGTACATTATAACCCTTTCCTGACATTTGCTTACTGGGGACCTAACATGTAAATAGATGATTTTGGGCGACATTGTAATTTAAAACATAGGAAGTCCCTCACATGGAGGGACTTCTAGGCTAAAAGAACATAGTTATCAAGATAGTTTTTCATTCAATAAAATGATTAAAGTTTCAGCAACTTCCAAGGTATAAAGATGGGACTGACAATCTTTGGGGAAAATCTGGAATATTTACTGAATTCTTAACTGAATAATGAAGCATCATTCAGTTAAGAAAATGACATCATGATAATTTCAGGAAAATGGATGGAACCAGAAAAAAATATCCTGGGTGAAGTCCCTAAAATTCAGAAAGGCAAATATGGTATTTATTCACTTATTATGAAGTCTTCTAATTGTGGGGGGATAAATTTCCAATAGGCCATCTATTGTGACCAAACAAGTGTTTCAATATCGGAATTTAATTTTTGGCCAAGGTATCATACAGAATTTTTCAAGCAACCCAGGCTGTTGTTATTTAAATATACTGCTCTCTGACATCAACTGATATATTAGTGCTATAATCTTGGATCCACAGAGATGGGATTTCATACAGAAACCCACAGTCCTATATTGTGCAGAGAGAGACCTTAAAACACCCAGCTCTAAATGGAATTTCCCTATGAAATTCTCCCTCCCCTCAGAGCTCTTGGAAGCCTGCAGGGGAGGACGTAGGAAAAGTGTCATAAGTACAGGGAATTGAGGACACAAGAAGAACAATGCCCTGAGAATCAGGCTGTAGAGTTAGATGATGCAGCCAGTCCTGGTGAGACCTGAAAAGCTAGGGTCAGATAGAAGGGGAAGGAGGAACTTCCCTATCAGGAAACTAGAGAGAGGGCAAAGGGTTAGAAGAAGGAGGTTGTGTGGGTCTGGAAGGAGAAGAATGAGGGGCATCACAGGTGATACGTAGTGAACAAGTCATAATAAATAAATATGAAAGAAAAGCTGTCATCAAGGGGATGAAGTATAGACCTCTTAAGGACTGATGATTTCCTCTTGGAGGGGGTTGCAAGGTACAGCAAGGATGAACTCTGTTTTCTTTAAGGGACTTGGATTGAGATTCTGATCATGTTCCAATGAGTAGATGAACAACACATAATTGAATTGGTGTATTTTAAATAACAACAACAAAAATAGTGTGACATATGCTGGTGAATTTGAAACTGGGAGCAATTGGAAAGGAGTGTATTGTATATTTTATGATATTCCCACATAATTAGTAAAATTATATGTTGACAACTTATGGAATGACTATGAAAATGGAGAAACTATTCCTCTGAACAAACAGTGTTGGCATTAACACTACATTTAGAGGGTTTGTCTGGAGTACCACTAAAGGAAACACAGCTGCTCTTCTTTCATAGGCACATATTGTGGACCCATTTCTCTGTTGAAGGGCCAGGTGTAACTGTAAACCCCAGGATCAGGAGGATTAATCAATGATCACTGAGTGGGACATAGCTTGCTGGAGAGAAAGCATGATCAGCCCTACATACCTCAATCTGGGCAGCTGATAACATACTACACAGCGTTGATAGTTCCTGTCCAAGACTCTTAGTAGTGTCACATATTTCTTTTGAGCGGTCAGTAATAAAATTGCCTGGAATGACAGCAAAATGGAATTTCAACATTACAATGCTATCATGACCTCACAATGCTAGCATGATATCTCAATGGGGTTATGGTCTCAATATGCTATTATAACATCACATTGATATTATGACATCACAATGCTATTATGATATTACAATGGTGTTATGACCTCATATGTATGATATCACAGTGAAATTATAACATCACTATTATAATATAACATAGCAATGCACTTATGACATCACAATGCTATCATGGAATCACATTTTGTTATATCAAAATCATGACATCACAGTGCTATTAGACTTCGTTGTGGTATGACATCACAGTGCAATTTTCACTTCACAGTGTCATTATGACCTCAAAATACTTTTACATCATCACAATGCTTTTATGACTTCACAATGATATCATGATATCAGAATGCCAAAATGAAATCACAAAGTTATTTTGACATCACAATGCTAATATGACATCACAATGTTATTATATCTTCACAATGACATGACAACACAATTGTGTTATGACATAAAAATAGTATAATGGCTTCACAATGGTATTATGTTGTAGGTGATGATTAATATTTACTATTGGTTTATCTTTTTTTAATGCTTGCTGTTAATTCTAAATAGTTATACAACCAATTCACCACAGAGAGACTGGGTTTATTTAATTAACTTAGAACACATGCTGGTCAATATTTACTCCCTGCTAAACCTTCAAGCCCTCATAGTTTCCTAACATTTAGATTTTACCCATTATATTTGCTTTTTGTGAAGTCTTAGGTCTGGTTCATTCTCTCCATGCTGTTCCAAGATCCTTCCTCCCACTCTGCTCTACAAGCTCTGCTCCCTTGCCATCTCTCCTCCCTACTCCCTATCATTTCCTGCCACCTGACTCCTCCCTTCACTCAACATTGTGGCTAGTTGCTTTATTCTGGCCTGTTTAAACAAAATTGAGAAAGGATGCATAGAATAAGTAACACAATGCAATATCCCAATAGAAACCAGAGAGTGAGCAGTATAAATCAGCAATTGAATGAACAAAGGGAAGATGTATACATTTCAAAAGAACATTATACCTGCAATGTTACGTCAAATCACAAGGCTATGATGACATCACAATGGTATTATGGCATCACAATTGGGGTTATGACCTCAATATGCTTTTATGACATCACAAGGATATTAAGACGTCACAATGCTATTATGACATAAATTTATTATGACATCTCAGTGGTATTATATCATCACAATGGTGTCATGATATCTCAATGGTATTATGACATCACCAGTGTATTATGGCTTCATACTGTCATTATGACATCACAGTGAAATTTTGAAATCACAAATTCATTATGATCTCAAAATGCTATTATGATATCACAGTGACATTTTGACATCATAACGATAGTATGACTTCACAATTGTATTATGATATCACAATGCTATTCCAATATCATTGTGGAGTGACATCACAATGGAACATTTGACAGCACAATGGCAGTATGACCTGAAAAATAGTATTATGACATCACACTGCTCATATGAAATCACAACAGTATTATTTTTTCACAATGGTATTATGACATCACAATGCTCATATGACATCTCGATGCTATTAGGACATCACAATGATATAATGACATGGCAATGGTTCAATATCACAAAGGTATTATTTCACAGTGCTATTATGACATCACAATGGTATTTTGACTTCACAATGCTATTATGATATCCCAATGCTATTATGACATCACAATAATACAACATCGAAACACTATTACAACATAATTGTGGTATGACATCACAATGGAATTTTGACATCACAATGGCATCATGACATTAAAATGTTATTACAACATGATTGTGGTATGTAAATCATAATTCTATTATGACTTCACAATTTTTCAAAAATCTCAAAGGTATTATCACAACACAATTGTATGACATCACAAAGCTATTATGATATTACAATGCTAATATGAAATCACCATGGTATTGTGAAATTACAATGGTATTACATCATCACAATGCCAATATGACATCATAATTCTTTTGTGACATCTCAATTCTATTATGACTTCACAATGGAATGATATTTCAATAGTATGACAACACAATAAGATGACATCACAATACTTTTATTTCATCTTAATTATTTTATGCTATCAAAATTGTATTATGACATAATAATTTTTATGACATCATAATGTTATAGCCAGTTCGCGAGCCCCCAAAAGATCTCCAGGAATCAACTCCATTGCAAAACACATGAGGGTCTTTACAAGCTGCATCTTGGGCCTACCCCCCCCACTGAAGCGGTGGGAGCTGAGCACCCTACCCCCAGGTTAGTTAGGTGCTATATAGATTCTGGTCCATCCCAGCATGCCCAAGGCGGGGGCAATTCCTGTTTGGCAAGCATCTATTGGTCAAGATGCTACATTTTGAATCGATTGGCTATAGGAATGTTCCCAGACTATTAATGACCAGGTGTCCCTCCCTAGGGGTAGGATCCAGTTTCCTAGCAACTGTATCTCTAGTGGGTGGGGAAAGAACGCAGCGAGGCAGTCCTTCCCCTCAGGGCATTACTAGAATTCTCCACCCACATAGTTCAGGCCTTAATAATAGCTGCTAATTTTTAATCTTTTTGGTCTCTCATTTTTCCCTTTCCCATGATCATTTGAAGACCCAATCTTGAGTCTTCGAGATATGACCCCTTGTATCTTATAGATTTATTTTTTTATAATGGGATCTGGGGTTTCTTCAGGGTAGATATAGGGGTAGTAAGCCAAGGAGAACTATTATAGGGTCTCTCTAGGCTTTTAGCCCAGTTGCTGCAATATTAGTGTCCATTTCAGCTAAGCAGATGCCCAAGATAATAGCTAATTCCAGGGAGCCCCTTTTGACTTAGCATTTCAGCCTGCTAGGGGGGATTTGGGCGTAGATCTGTCTTCTGGAGCTTCTTCAATGCTGACCATTGGACTGTAGGCATCAGGGGCTAGGGAGGCTGAAATGCCAGTCAAAGGCTGGGCAATGGGGAATTCCCAAGCATCTGGTTCGTTGATCCACCCGAAGAGGCAGGGAGAATTCATGTCAGTTTCCAGGAAGTCCAGATTTCAGTTTGCAACCCACAGCTGATCCAGGAACAGAGTTAAACAGGTGGAAATCTGCTTAGACAAATTTAGACTGGAGACAGAAGTTAAAATTTGTCTATTAAATGGGAAAGACCAGGGAAAATCTCATCTATGATCCTTTTGAGCTATGCCAGATCCAGGTCACATCCTGAAACTCATATGATTTTTTTTTAGTACACAAAAGGAAATATACAATTTTAAATACTCAGAAAAGTAACATATCAGCAAATCAAACATTTTAAGAGTAATAGGTAAAGCTGCATCCCACTGATTATCAGTTAGCTGTTTGTTTTATAACCATTACACACAACTTAAGTGTGTCCACAGTAACATTTCTTCTGTGGGCATAGCTGTTGGTATTTAGTCACGAATGGAGCTTGGCCATGTTTATACACTCAGCGTCTACTTTTAGCTCCCACTTTTATGTTTACACTGGAAAGTTAGGCAGAAATACATTACTGGCTTTAGTATTAAACCCTGGATGCTTGGACCTTCTTTTTTTTTATCAAAGCAATTAAAAGGAATAGGTTTAAGATATTTCTGTGTCAAAATCTACCCCAGAAATGGCAGATATTAAGAATACGGAATACGATACTAAAAGCTATGACTTTTGGGTCAGAGATACACATTAAACAGATGTTTTTAAACTAACAAGAAGCACCTTTAAGTCTATTTCCAGAAGCCAACCAAAGGAAATTAAAATCTCAACTTGGTGACTGAATAATAAGCAGTTATTGCTCCATCAACTTATCAGAACTCTATTGATCAATGCCAAAACTCTGAACTTCTGAAATCTTATAATATAAGCACAATAGTAGCAAAGAGGGGGGGGAGATCTAAAGTATCTCCCATTTTTAATCTGCTTTAAAATATTTTTATCTCTTTATAACTCATAATTATATATCTAAAAAAAACCTACCTAGACTCTTTAATTTTTTTGCATCTATCAACCCTGAAACATTTTTTTAGACCAAATAACACTCTCTAGATTTTTACAACCTAAACTCCTATTTCCTCAGACCCTACATAGGCTCCATTTATTTATCTTAAGACACAGGCAACTAACATGAGTCCTGTGAGCAAGGCAAACCTGTTTTTCTTCTAAATAAGAGATCTAGTACCCTGTAGTTCTAGCTAATGAACTGATCAATGAGCTAACAGTCGATCTAATTGTCTTTTCTTTAGCTGCAAAGCTACCGTAAGCTTAGCATAGCAATCAAGGAGTTCAGAGACCTGAGAAGGATAAATTATAAGCTAAATAAATATACCAATTCATGTGTCAATCAAAATGACAGGGATGACTGGTTAGGCCATTACCTGGGCAGTGTCCCTGGCTCCTGTGTCTCATGGCATCCTGAACAGAGGAAGTTCTGCCAGGCACATAAGATGAGAGACTATTTCTGTGGAGAAAGAAATGAGAAAATGGCCTCACCTCACCCTTAGCAATGTGAAACATTGACTCCAGGTGTCCACAGTATTGGCTGGGCCTTAGCAGTGGGCCAGTTGAGGCAGTATTGCCCAGTGGTTAGCATACCACAGTCCAGAGTAACAGTCATCTGTCGGTGTGCCCAAATCTTCTTGGAGACCTTGGGGGAGCTACTGCCAGGATTTTGGGACTTCCTGTCACAATAAGCTTACACATATTAAGATGCCATATTCAGATCTCTGACAAGCTTGAGGGCCAGCATGTCTGAGTTACTCTGTTTTTATCATATGGTCTAAACTGTGTCCTATAAAACAGAATGTTATTATCTCTAATTCTAGCATATTTCCAAGGTGCATGTTTTAGAAGTATATATTTTAAGACAAATAGACAAGAGACTAGATAAGGCTCAACTGCAGTATTTAGCATGACTTTAAATCTGCTCTTTCTGAACTAAAATTAGGTAAGGCTCAACTTCAGTATTTAGCATGACTTTAAATCTGCTCTTTCTGAACTAAAATCAAAGCAAACCTTTTAATCAGATACAGTTCATAGAGAGGCTAGCAAATCTTGCTGCTCCTACCACTTGCATTAAAACTGAACAGTAAAAAGCTTTGCATTTAACACTAATATGACTAAGCATAACTGAGATACCTAAAAAAAATGGTGGCAAACTCATAGCTCCACCCTCTTTATCTCCGGAGCAGCATGCCGGCTGTCCATGTGTAACTGAACTCAGCAGGAATCCCTAAACAAATATGGCAGCCAAACTACAGCTTCACGCACTCTCCATTGCTGAACCATCATGGCGGCTGGCCATGTGCTAGCACAGCCTGTGACTGACAACACCAAGCACAGCCACTAGGTGCTGCTGATGATACAGCAAACACTGTGGAACATCCATAATCCCCCACAACCAAAAGTTCCCAGTGATCAAACAAGCTTTAGAACCAAATGCATAACAGAACAATTTTAAACTGTAAGAATTATTTTAGTCATACCAAACCTTTCAGCTAGAATTTTTTTCCCTTAAAAGAGCATAAAAAACATTTTGCAATGAGGAATCACCAGCCCTTTAAATGAATTATAACATATTTAAATGCAGTTCTTTTTTAAAATCATATTAACTCTCTTGTTTTTATAACACATCCACTAACCTTCTGCAACATTCTATATACCTTCAGGTTTCTAGCTTTTCTTTTCTGGCTTAACCAGACATTTTTACTTTTTGCTCTCTTTCTCGCTTTTCAGACAACATAAAAACTCTCATTAAAATCCTTTTTATTCTGACCTGATCCTGCTGGAGCCCAGCGTCTACGATTTGGTTTATATAGGAAAAACAAAAACAAGTTACATTACTATAAAGAGGAGTTCTGAACCTGCCAAATTCTTTTAAAATAACTTTCGTGTAGCAGATAAGACGGTCACAAAGCAGCTTAACAAACAAACAGCTCTCCATAAGATACATTCTAAATACTGCAATTCTCTTAATTAGCACAGACAATGTCAGGGTTTTATTTAGTAAGATTGATAAAATACCCAAGATCATTGTCATACCCAAATGCCTGATAAACTTTAAACATTTTACAGCTTTAAATATTTAAACATTTTTTTTAAAACTTGTTTTTGCAATATCAAAATAAAGTACCCCTTTTGTAGGAGAGAAGTCACAAGGCATAAACATAATCTTTAAAATCAAAACCAGATTTTAAAACCAGAATTTACCAATGCAAGCAATTTAATTTTTAAAACCAATACCAATTTAAAATATCTCATCCTTTTAACCTAGAAGGAAATGAGAATTATTTGACCAAGGTTCCCCCTATTTTTTATCCATACCAAAATGGCTGTCACATTGTAAAATCACATGGTAAAGTCAAGATGGCGGCGAGACACTGAGACACTTTATACCACATGGCAACCTAAACATATGCATTTACGGATCTAATAAAACACATAGGCACACATTTTAAATACATTTCGTGAGTCCTTTCAGAACAGAAAACAAAAGGTAGACACAGATACTGCACAGAGACATTGAGACATTGAGAAAAACACCCACCAGCTGGACAAATTTTCTGAGACAAAAACTGACTGACTCTTACAGAAATTCCTCCAGGATGGGCCCAAGTCCCTTCCGGGGTAAGGTAGTGTAAAAACAGACCTTCAGATTCCCACTCTGGCTCCTCTGCCACAAAAGCCTCAGAGTGGTGGGTGGCTCTAGACCACCTCCAGATACTGATGAATTTGGGGGACATCTCTCCCAACTTCAGTGACTGTGATTGTCTGACACGTCTGTCCAAATCACATTAGTCACTCATACAGATGCCTCGAGGCAGAACAGAAAATTCAGAAAATAGGGGCCAACAGAACACTGCACACCGCACAAAGTGACAATGATGGATATTGAGACACAGACACCACACTTAGACACCACACTTACCAGCTGGTATGAGACCCTCCGGATCAGTCCTGAGGTCTTGGGGGGCCCTGGAATCTCGGTGGGACCTCCAAATGTTATACTCAGTTCATGAGCCCCCAAAAGATCTCTAGGAATTGACTCTGTTGCAAAACACATGAGGGTCTTTTTATTGTTAATTACAAGCTGCAGCTTGGGCCTACACAGCCCCCCCCCCCCCGCCAAAATGGTGGGAGCTGACCGCACCGTGCCAATTCTGGTCCATCCCAGCATGCCCAAGGCAGGGACAATTCCTGTCTGGCAAGCATCTACTAGTCAAGGTGCTACATTTTGAATCAATTGGCTATAGGAAGGTTCCCAGACCATAATGACCAGGTGTCCCTCCCTAGGGGGGGAGGTCTAGTTTCCTAGCAACTGTATCTCTAGTGGGTGGGGACTGTTGTTGGCCCATTATCTGAAAGGAATGTGGTCTTGTGATTCTGTCTTATCCTCTGGGCTAGCCCTCTGCTCTGAAAGGAATGTGGTCTTGTGATTCTGCCTCAGCCCCAGGAATTAACTCTAATCTTTAATCCCCCCTTTTTCAAGAGGATAAGTTCTCGAATCTTCGAGATGTGAGTTATTTAGCTATATGTTGAGGGAGCATCTTAGCTGCCAGGTGGGATCAGGGACTGAGGGTCTCATCTTTTGTATCTGCTTCAATTCTGGCCACAGGGCTGTTGACAACAAAGGGGCAGTCACGTGTGGTCCGCAGCTCCAGGTATCAATCTGGGATGAGTCCTATTGAGTTCATTTTGTAAGCTGGGTGCCTTCAAGCATAAACCTGTGAGACTAGCCACAGACTAGGAACAGAGTTATTAGTTGGGAGGAAGGGAGGATTTAGGAGTTGGCATTGTTTTCAGTCGTGGTCAGGTGTGGGTGCTGTGAGCAGAGCACCATTAACTGGATAGTCCCCAGTCTATGCCTGATGTAGGCCATTAACCAGTTCAGCAAACATGGCCCAACAGTAAGTAACAACATTTGAATGGTGAAAGAGCCTAAGAGAGTGGATATCAAAGTTGTTAACCATGAAGAAGTGTTGAACCAAGATCCAAACCATCCAGGCTTGTCCTCTCTCTCCTTACACCTCAGTTCTAAACCTTCCCTGACTTTTGCCAGAGACTCTCTTATCACACCAGACTTATTGACATAGAAACAACATTCCTCCTTGAGTGCAGCACATAGCCATCCTTGTTGCAGAAACACCAAGTCAAGTCCTCTCCTATTCTGGAGGACAACCTCTGCCAAGGAATCAACACTCTGTTCAAGGTCCGAAATAGAGCCCTCCAATCTTTGGATGTCTATGTCTATAGATTGCCTCAGCTGTCCATAATGCTTATCCTGGAGGGCCAAGGAAGTAATACCTGTTAGCAAACTCCTCACAACACCATTTTGCACAGTATAAGTCAGCTGAGGTTTCACAATTTTCCCGCCGCCATGGAGAATCAGCAGGGGAGGGACACATATAAAAGTGTACCTTTACTTACTGAGCGAAGTACCTTGTACGGGATCCTGAAGGCATGGCGAGTGCCAGGTTGAAACTCAGTTCAGGAAACCATGTCTTGGGAGCAGCTGCCGAGATGCCATGGCTAAGACATTACCATATTCATCCCACAAGACCCAGGTATTGTTTACAGGGACATATGGGTTCCAGGCAATAGTACATATTGTTAGCAGACCTAAGACAATAATGAGGCTTTGGATAGCTTGCCAAGTAACCAGGGTTGCCTGGTTGTGGTGTGCTTTCCATTCTTGGGCAGCAGGAGTCAGGTAGTCTTCTTGGGTTGAAAATGGGTTGGCAGGTCTGGCATGCTAGTAGTGAATCCGAGCTGCAATTCCATTGACTTTGATGGCTGTCGGAGTACTCAGTAGGATGATGTATGGTCCTTTCCACCTGGGCTCCAGTGTGCTTTGTCAAAACTGCTTCATGTAGACCCAGTCTCCAGGCTTGAACTTGTGGGGTTCTGTGACTGGGCCTGCCTCATAGAGAGCATGCAGTTTAGGCCAAACATGTTTATGAGCCCATTGGGTAGCTATGATGCAGAAGATCAAGTCTTCCTTATCTATCTCAGCAATGACATTAGGCTTAAGATTAGGTACAATGGGGGCTGACATTCTATACATAATCTCAAAAGGAGTCAGCCCCAATTGATAAGGAGAATCCCTAACTCTATACAGGGCAAAGGGGAGAAGCATCACCCAGTCACCGCCAGTCTCCAAGGTCAATTTAGTTAAGGTCTCTTTTAATGTTCTATTCATTCTCTCTACCTGACCTGAACTTTGGGGTCTGTAAGCACAATGTAACTTCCAATCTGCCCCAATACATTTGGCTACACTCTGACTTACCCTAGACACAAAAACTGGTCCATTATCTGACCCTATCAGATGGGGGAAGCCATACCTGGGTAAAATGTCTTCCAACAATTTCTTGGCTACTACCTGAGCAGTCTCATCCTTGGTGGGAAAGGCCTCAGTCCATCCCGAAAATGTGTCCACAAACACTAGTAGATATTTGTACCCATATCTTCCAGGCTTGACCTCTGTAAAATCAACCTCCCAGTAGGCTCCGGGTCTCTTACCTCTAAGGCATGATCGAGGGTGTTGTGGTCTGTTCGTGGCGTTGGTCAACTGGCAGGCTTTACAATTAGCAACAATATTGTCAATGGTCTTCCACAAGTTTTTAAAAGTTACTTTGGATTGTCTCACAGCACCTGCCATTCTTTTGGATCCCATGTGAGTGACTCTGTGAATTTTTCTGAGAATAACTCTAGCTAAGGAGTTGGGTAAGATTAACTTACCTTCCGCTGAGTGCCACCAACCATTTAAATATTGACTCATGGGTTGATCTTTGGCCCATTTTATTTCTTCTTCGGTGTACTGGGGTTCCTCTGGCAAATTTGGGTTAGGCAGCTCTGGCAACAGCATTGCTAATATGGTGGCTTCCGATTCTTGCAGTGCAATTTCCTTGGCTGTCTTATCAGCCAGATTGTTGCCTCTGGCTATTCTGGTGGTGCCTTTTTGGTGTCCAGGACAATGAATAATAGCCAGCTTCTTGGGAAGCCATAGGGCTTCTAGGAGTTGTAAAATTTCTTCTTTATTTTTAATAGCTTTTCCTTCAGCTGTCAAGAGCCCTCTTTCTTGGTATATGGCTCCATGCACATGGGCAGTCACAAATGCATACCTACTGTCTGTGTAAGTATTGACAGCTAGTCCTTTGCCCAGAGTAAGGGCTTGAGTTAAGGCGATTAATTCAACGTTTTGAGCAGAAATCCCTGGAGGGAGGGATTGAGCCCAAATCACCTCAGCCTCGGTGGTCACTGCCGCACCTGCTCTCCTCTGACCCTCATGGATGAAGCTGCTCCCCTCTGTGAACCAAGTGTGATCAGCATTTGCCAACGGGCATCCTTTAAGTCAGGTCGGGTGATGTGTATCTGAGTCAAGATCTCTCCAGTGGTGCAGGGGCTGTTCCAATTCTGGGTCCGGCAAGAGGTTCGCTGGATTCAAGGAGGCAGGGTGCTGGAAAACAACTTGGCCAGGATTAATCAATAGGGTCTGATAGTGAGTCATGCGGGCATTGCTCAGCCATCCATTGGGTGGCTGGTTGAGTATCCCCTCAATGGCATGGGGAGTGGTCACCATCAGATTCTGGCCCAATGTCAGCTTATCAGCATCCTTGACAAGTAGTGCCATTGCTGAAATAATGAGCAAGCAAGGGGTCTACCCAGCTGCAACTGGGTCCAACTTTTCAACAGGTATGCCACCGGACGTCTCCAAGACCCCAATGTCTGAGTCAGGACTCCCTTGGCAACCCCTTTCCGTTCATCCACAAACAGGTGAAAGGGCTTATTGATATCTGGTAACCCCAAAGCTGGTGCTGACAGTAGCACCTGCTTTAACTAGTCAAAAGCCTGTTGCTGTTCTGAAGTCCAATTAAAATTTTCAGTCTCTTTTGTGGCTTTATAAAGGGGCTTAGCTATTTCTGCAAAACCTGGAATCCAGATTATGCAGAATCCTGCTGACCCTAGGAACTCTCTTACCTGGCGGCAACTGTTCAGGACTGGAATGGTGAGAATAGTCTCTTTTCTGGCTTTTGAGAGCCAGCGTTGTCCTCCTTTCAGGATATAGCCAAGGTAGGTTACTTCAGTTCTGCAGAGTTGTGCCTTCTTGGCTGAGGCCCAGTATTGTAGGTCTCCCAGGACTTGTAGAAGCTTCTGGGTACCTTTCAGGCAGCTTGCCTGGTCCTTGGCTGCCACCAGGAGGTCATCTACATACTGGATAAGGGTAACATCTGAGTTGTTAACCCGATACTCACCCAGGTCCTCATGCAGAGCCTCATCGAAAATGGTGGGTGAATTTTTAAATCCTTGAGGTAGGCGTGTCCAAGTCAACTGCCCATTGATGCCTACCTCCGGGTCATGCCATTCACAAGCAAAGTATTCTTGGCCTTTGGATGCCAAGGGGAGGCTAAAGAAAGCATCCTTCAGGTCTAGGACAGTGTACCAGTCTCTTTCAGGTGGTAGAGAACCCAGCAATGTGTAAGGGTGAGGTACAGTGGGGTGAATATCTATCACCCACCTATTGACTTTCCTTAGATCTTGGACTGGCCAATAATCATTCAAGTTAGGCTTTTTGACAGGCAGTAGGGGAGTATTCCATGCAGACTGGCAAGGCCTGAGAATACCGAGACTGAGTAGTTTACGGATATGAGGAGTTATTCCCCTCCTTGCCTCCAGGGACATTGGGTATTGTTGTACCTGGGTGGGTCCTGCCCTTGACTTGAGTTCCACAAACACAGGTGGCCAGTGTTTTGCTAGTCCCATTCCCCCTGTTTTTCTGCCCAAGCCTGAGGAAATTCCTCCAGCCAAAGATCCAGATTTTCCTCATAACCAAGGGGCTGTTCATACAATTTGTATTCACATTCTGAGGCCAGGTTGACTGTTAGGACTTGGATAGGCTTTCCTTTATCATCTAGTAATTGGGCTCCTTCTCACCCAAAATGTATCTAGGCTCTAATTTTGGTCAATAGGTCCCTCCCCAAAAGTGGTAAGGGCATTCTGGGATGACCATGAATGAATGGGTTACCCGTCCCATTCCCAAGTCCACAGTTCTTCGGGTAGTCCATGAATATTGTTTAATGTCAGTGGCACCTTGAACCCATGATTTCTTTGAAGATAGTGGTCCCTCGGCCTTCAGGAGCACCAAATGTTGGGCTCCAGTATCTACCAGAAAGTCCAAGGGTCTCCCCTCCACCTTTAGGGTTACCCTGGGCTCCTGGAGGGGATCCGAACCCTGACTCCCTCAGTCCTCCTCGAACATAACCTTAGTTTGCAGCTTTTTCTTGGGACAATTTTTTATCCAGTGGTATCTCTTCTTTCCAATAGGCACATTGGTTCTTACCTAATGATGGTTTGTAGTGTCCCTCTGGCTCCCTTCTTCCTGCTACTCGCTGAAGTTGTCTTCTCTCTCTTGGATCGGAGGCAGTGACTGCCAGGAGTACTTCAGCTAAGTCCTTATTCTGTCTTTTCTCAGCCCTAATTTCCTTTGCTTCTGGGCTTTCCCTATTGTTATACACCCTTTCTGCAATCTCTACTAAGTCCCATAGCAACTTTTCTCCTAATCTCTCCTGTTTCTGTAACTTTTTCTTAATATCTGGTGCTGCCTGATTAATGAAAGCCAGAGCTACAGATGACTTCTGATCAGAATGTTCAGGGTCATAAGGTGTATATCTTCTATAAGCTTCCATAATCCTCTCTAGAAAGGCTGCTGGGCTTTCATTTTATCCCTGTCTAACATCATAGACCTTGGCCATATTAGTGGGCCGTCTTGCAGTCGCTTTGAGACCTGACAACAGAGTCTGGTGGTAAAGAAGAAGGTGCCTCTTACCTTTAGTCATATTAAAATCCCAGGTAGGTCGGATAAGAGGAAATCCAGCATCAATATCAGCTGGGTTCTGAGTTGAAACCCCAGTATTTCCCAGAACTTTTTTTCCGGGCTTCTAGGAGGATACGCTCCCTTTCTTCTGTGGTGAAAAGAACTTGCAAAAGCTGTTGGCAGTCATCCCAAGTGGGCTGATGAGTAAAGAGCACAGTTTCAAAGAGGTCAATTAGGTCCCTCGGATTCTCAGAAAATTTAGCATTTTGGGTTCTCCAATTGTAAAGGTCGGCCGTGGCAAATGGCCAATAATGATGGGGCTGGTTCCCCTGTCCATCTGTGGGCCCAGTGGCACGCAGAGGCAGAACTGTGGAATCTGCTTCTGGTTCCTTAATTGGGGAAGCCGCCCACTGGCTCTGGGTGCCCTGCACAGGTCCATCTGATAGGTCCGGAGTGGGCCGTAGAAGGGATGCAGGTACGGTGCCTGTGGTGGTTCTGGGGCTGGTTCTGACAATCCCTGGGATGGAGGAATAGACCTATAAGGTGGGTTGTAAAAATCTCATCCTGTAAGACAGGGTAGAAGGGCGCGGAAGACTTAGGAGGGGACTTGGCCTCTGTGACCATTGTAGTAGTGGGACCTGGATTTGCATCTGTAGTCGACAAAGCTTCTGTAAAAGGATGATTGTTAGCAGGGGGAAGAAAAGCTTTGATACAGGGTGGGGGATTCATCACCAAATCCTTCCAGATTACCATATAAGGAACCTGGTCAGGGTGTCCCTGTGCCTTTTGAAATACTTTATCCTCTATGGCCAGAATGGTCAGGAGATGAAAAGTCCCTTCTGGTGGCCATTCAACATTGAAGGTCAGCCACTCCAAACTGCAGTAAGTAATCATTTTCGGTTTTTTTTTTTTTTTTTTTTTTTTTTTTTTTTTTTTTTTTACATATATGGAGAGATTGCAAGCTCTTGCCTTAACCTCGTTGAAATGGATAAGAATCAAGTCAAGGGGGTGGGAAGTCGTCTGTCCCATAATGTCCGTCACAGTCCAATAAACAAAGACTCAGAAGACTCACAAATGCAAGAAACACAACTGAAAAAACGAAAACAGACTCTGCTGGCACTAAAGGTAAAAATAGGGTGAGGAGTCAAGGACCTGTCTTGCTTCTTCTGTCAGAAATTCCTCCAGGATGGGCCCAGAGTCCCTTCCTGGGTGAGGTAATGTAAAAACAGACCTTCAGATTCTCACTCTGGCTCCTCTGCCACAGAAGCCTCACAGTAGTAGGTGGTTCTAGACCACCTCCAGATACTGATGAATTTGGGGGACATCTCTCCCAACTTCAGTGACTGTGATTGTTTGACAAGTATGTCTAATCACATTTAGTCACTCATACAGATGCCTCCAGACAGAACAGAATACAGAAGATAAGCGCCAACAAGAACACTGCACACTGCACAAAGCACAAAGAGACAAAGACAAACAGAGACAGAGACTGAGAAACAGACACAACACTTACCAGCTGGTATGAGACCCTCTGGATCAGTCCTGAGGTCTTGGGGGGCCCTGGAATCTCGGTGGGACCTCCAAATGTTATACCCAGGTCACGAGCCCCCAAAAGACCTCCAGGATTCGACTTTGTTGCAAAACACATGAGGGTCTTTTTATTGTTAATTACAAGCTGCAGCTTGGGCCTACACAGCACCCCCCACCCGCCAAAACGGTGGGAGCTGAGCGTGCCGCACCCAGGTTAGTGGGGTGATACATCGATTCTGGTCCATCCCAGCATGCCCAAGGCAGGGGCAATTCCTGTCTGGCAAGCATCTATTGGTTAAGGTACTACATTTTGAATGGATTGGCTATAGGAAGGTTCCCAGACCATAATGTCCAGGTGTCCCTCCCTAGGGGGAGGGTCCAGTTTCCTAGCAACTGTATCTCTAGTGGGTGGGGACTGTTGTTGGCCCATTATCTGAAAGGAATGTGGTCTTGTGATTCTGTCTTATCCTCTGGGCTAGCCCTCTGCTCTGAAAGGAATGTGGGACTCTGCCCTAGCCTCTGGGCTACCCTCTGCTCTGAAAGGAATGTGGTCTTGTGATTCTGCCTCAGCCCCAGGAATTAACTCTAGTGTTTCAATCTCTCTATTTCTGAATATCTCTCTAGCTTTTTGTATCTTTCTTTCTGTGTCCTCTCTTTGTGCTGCTTGTGGTTCAGTATAAAAAGCTCTCAGTGCTGGCAAAGGACTACAACAAGATGACTGCTTGCTGACTTGACATCCTGAATGGTCTCTATAAAAATATAAGCAAATGAGAGACCAAAAGATAAGCAGCGATTGTTATGTAGAGTAGGCGCGGTATAGCAGTAAGTTCCCTGAGAGGATAGCTACCTCGCTGCATTCTTTCCCGCCTTCCAGTTCCGGGTGGGTACGTGACTCAGCTCACAATCTGCCTTCCCGCCTTCCCTGTTCTGGGTACGTGACTTAACTACAGCTTTGTTCAAACCACCCAATCAGAACCCTGTAACTGCTTCTCGCTTCTGTAACCGCGCCTCCTGCTCCCGAGCCCTATAAAAACCCGTCACCCCAACCGAGAGGCGCGCAAGTCCTCCTATAGGCTTGGTCGCCCCGGGTACCCGTGTATCAAAATAAACCTCTTGCGGCTTGCATCCGAAGGCTGGTCTCGCTGTTCCTTGGGAAGCGGGGTCTCCCCGTCTAGATAGGCTCCTGGGAGTCTTTCACAAGGTCCCAATTAAATGCTTTTGTTTAAAGAGTTGCTTGGTCAGGGAGCATTTTCACAGGAAGTAATTCACTGGAGACATATCCATGCATTTAACAAATACAAATGTAACCTGTGATAATGTGAAACTCACATGTCAAGGACGCATGACTTTATTAATAAACAATTGAAAAAATTTTGGGAAAATATTCCAGAATTAAGAGTCTTGGACACAAGAACTGCCATCTATGTGTTGTGTGTGTGTTTTATTTATTTTATTTTATTTACTTTTATTAATTACACTTTATTAATTTTGTATCCCCCCATAAGCCTCTCCCTCCTCCCCTCCCAATCCCACCCTCCCTCCCATTTCTGCATGCATGCCCCTCCCCAAGTCCACTGATAGGGGAGGTTCTCCTCTGCTTTCTGATCTTAGTCTATCAGTTCTCATCAAAAGTAGCTGCATTGTCCTCTTCTGTGGCCTGGTAGGGCTGCTCCCCCCTCAGGGGGAGGTGATCAAAGAGCAGGCCAATCAGATTATGTCAGAGGCAGTCTCTCTTCCCATTACTAGGTAACCCACCTGGACACCAACCTGACATGGGCTACATCTGCGCAGGGGTCTTGTTCTGTTGCTCTCCTTGTGAAGACCCCATCCTCTCCAGCTCCCATTATTTCCCACTTCCTACACAAAATTCCATTCACTCTGCCTGAGAGTTGGCCATCAGGCTCAGCATCTGCTTTGATAGTCTGAAGGGCAGAGGCTTTCAGAGGCCCTCTGTGGTATGTTCCTAGTTTGTTTCCTGATTTCTTCTTCTGGCTTTCAGAGGTCCTCTGTAGCAGGTTTCTAGGTTGTTTCCTATTTTCTTTTTCCTCTCATGTCCATCCTCCCTGACCCTCAGGATGGGGATTGAAAACTCTAGCCAGGGTCCTCTCTCCTGCTCGGCCTCTCTAGATGCACAGATTCCAGTGGGTTTGTCCTACTTTGCATGTCTATATGAGTGAGCATATACCATGTGTGTCTTTTTGCTTCTGGGACAACTCACTCAGGATGATCCTTTCCAGACCCCACCATTTACCTGCAAATTTCATGATTTCCTTGTTTTTCATTGCTGAGTAATATTCCATTGTATAGATGTACCACAATTTCTGCATCCATTCTTCAGTTGAGGGGCATCTGGGTTGTTTCCAACTTCTGGCTATTACAAATAAAGCTGCTACAAACATGGTTGAGCAAATGTCCTTTTTGTGTACTAGAGCCTCTTTTGGATATATGCCTAGGAGTGGTATGGCTGGATCTTGAGGAAGCACTATTCCTACTTGTCTGAGAAAGTGACAGATTAATTTGCAGAGTGGTTGTACAAGTTTACATTCCCACCAGCAGTGGAGAAGGGTTCCCCTTTCTCCACAACCTCTCCAGCATGTGTTGTCACTTGAGTTTTTGATCTTGGCCATTCTCATGGGTGTAAGGTGAAATCTCAGGATTGTTTTGATTTGCATTTCCCTAATGGCTAATGAGGTTGAGCATTTCTTTAAGTGCTTTTCTGACATTCAATATTGCTCTGTCGAGAATTCTGTTTAGCTCTGTTCCCCATTTTTTAAGTGCATTACCTGGTTTGCTGCTTTTCAGCTTGTTTACTTCTTTATATATACTAGAAATGAGTCCTCTGTCAGATAAAGGGTTGGTGAAGATTCTTTCCCAATCTGTAAGCAGTCATTTTGTTTTGACGACAGTGTCCTTTGCTTTGCAGAAGCTTTTCAGTTTCATGAGGTCCCATTTATTGATTGTTGCTCTTAGAGCCTGTGCTGTTGGTGTTCTGTTCAGGAAGTTTTCTCCTGTACCAATGAGTTCTAGGGTATTTCCCACTTTTTTTTCAAGCCAATTTAATGTGTCTGGTTTTATGTTGAGGTCTTTTATCCACTTGGACTTCAGTTTTGTGCAGGGTGATAAGTATGGGTCTATTTTCATTTTTTTAATGTAGACATCCAGTTGAACCAGCACCATTTGTTGAAGATGCTATCTTTTTTACCATTGTATGGTTTTCGTATCTTTGTCAAAGATCAGGTGTCCATAAATGTGTGGGTTTATTTCTGGGACCTATGTTCAATTCCATTGATCCACCATTCTGTTTCTATGCCAGTACCATGCAGTTTTTAAAACTGTTGATCTAGAGTACAACTTAAGATCAGGGATGGAGATACCTCCAGAAGATCTTTTATTGTAGAGGATTGTTTTAGCAATTCTGGGTTTCTTGTTATTCCATGTGAAGTTGAGGATTTTTCTTTCCAGGTCTGTAAAGAATTGTCTTGGTAATTTGATGGGAATTGCATTGAATCTGTAGATGGCTTTTGGTAAGATTGCCATTTTTACTATGTTAATCCTGCCAAGCCATGAGCTTGGGACATCTTTCCATCTTCTCACATCTTCTTCTAATTCTTTCTTCAGAGACTTGAAATTTTTTTCCTACAAGTCTTTGACTTCCTTGGTTAGGGTTACTCCAAATTACCTTATGTCATTTGTGGCTATTGTGAAAGGTGTTGTTTCCCTTATTTCTTTCTCAGCCCTTTTGTCTTTTGTATATAGCAGTGCTACTGATTTTTTGAGTTAATTTTGTATCTGGCCACTTTGCTGAAAGTGTTTATCAGCTGTAGGAGTTCCCTGGTGGAGTTTTTGGGGTCACTCACGTATACTATCATATCATGTGCAAATAGTGATAATTTGACTTCTTACTTTCCAATTTGTATCCTCTTGATCTCCTTCAACTGTCTTATTGCTATAGCAAGGACTTCCAGCACCATATTGAAGAGATATGGGGAGAGTGGGCAGCCTTGCCTTGTCCCTGATTTAGTGCGATTGCTTTAAGTTTTTCTCCATTTAGTTTGATGTTGGCTATAGGCTTGCTGTATATTGCCTTTACTATGTTTAGATATGTGCCTTGTATCTCTGATCTCTCCAATATTTTAAACATGAATGGATGTTGAATTTTGTCAAATGCTTTTTCAGCATCTAGGGAGATTATCATATGTTTTTTTTTTTCTTTCAGTTTGTTAATATGGTGGTTCACATTGATGGATTTCCGTATATTGAACCACCCCTGCATACCTGGGATGAAGCCTACTTGGTCACAATGGATAAAGTCTTTGGTGTGTTCTTGAATTTGGTTTGCAAGTATTTTGTTAAGTATTTTTGCTTCAATGTTCATAAGGCAGATTGGCCTGAAATTCTCTTTCTTTGTTGAGTCTTTGTGACTCAAAGTCTTTTAGGTACCAAGGTGACTGTGGCTTCATAGAATGAGTTTGGTAATGTTCATTCTGTTTCTCTTTGTGGAATAGTTTGAAGAGATTTGGTATTAGCTCTTCTTTGAAGGTCTGGTAGAATTCTGCACTGAGGCCATCTGGTCCTGGGCTTTTTTTGGATGGGAGACTTTTGATGACCGCTTCTAATTCTTTGGGAGATATAGGACTATTTAGTTGATTTACCTGGTCCTGGTTCTGCTTTGGTAAGTGGAATTGATCAAGAAAATTGTCCATTTCTTTTAGATTTTCAAAATTTGTGGCATTAAGACTTTTGAAGTAAGTCCTGATGATTGTTTGGATTTCCTCAGTGTCTATAGCTATATCCCCTTTTTCATTTCTGATTTTGTTGATTTGGATGGTGTCTCTCTGCCTTTTAGTTAGCTTTGTTAAGGGTTTGTCGATCTTGTTGATTTTCTCTAAGAACCACCTCTTGGTTTCATTGATTCTTTGAATTGTTTTATTTGTTTCTAATTGATTGATTTCAGCCCTGAGTTTGATTATTTCCAGCCATCTACTCCTCTTTGTTGTGTCTGCTTCTTCTTTTTCTAGGGTTTTTAACTGAGCCATTAAGTTGATTGCATGAGCTGTCTCAAATTTCTTCTTGAAGGCACTTAGTGCTATGAACTTTCCTCTTAGCACTGCTTTCATTGTGTCCCACAAGTTTGGGAATGTTGTGTCTTTATTTTCATTGATTTCTAGAAAGACTTTAATTTCTTTCATTATTTCTTCTCTGACCCAGCTGTCATTTAGTAACAAGTTGTTCAGTTTCCATGTGTGTGTAGGCTTTTTGCTATTTCTGTTATTGTTGAGGTCCAGCTTTATTCCATGGTGATCATACAAGATACAAGGGATTATTTCAATCATCTTGTATCTGTTGAGGCTTGCTTTGTGACCAACTATATGGTCTATTTTGGAGAAGGTTCCATGAGGTGCTGAGAAGAAGGTAAATTCTTTTGTGTTTGGGTATAAAGCTCTGTAAATGTCTGTTAGGTCCATTTGATTCATGACCTCTGTCAGAGACATTGTTTCCTTGTTTAGTTTCTGTTTTGTTGACTTGTCCTTTGTTGAGAATGGGGTGTTGAAGTCTCCCACTATTAATGTGTGGGGATCTATATGTGCTTTAAATTTTATCAATGTTTCTTTAACAAATGTGGGTGCTCTTGTATTAGATGTTCAGGATTGTGTAGTCTTCCTGATGGAATTTTCCCTTGATGAGTATGAAGTGTCCTTCCCCATCTCTTTTTATTAATTTTGGTTGAAAGTCTATTTTATCAGATATTAAAATGGCTACTCCTGCTTGCTTCTTGGGTCTGTTTGCTTGGAAAGTTGTCTTCCAACCCTTTACCCTCAGGTAATGTCTATCTTTGTGTCTTAGGTGTGTTTCTTGTATGCAACAGATTGCTGGGTTTAGTTTACATATCCATTCTGTTAATCTGTGTCTTTTTACTGGAGAGTTGAGTCCATTGATGTTGAGAGAGATTAATGACCAGTGGCTGTTGGATCCCATGATTTTGATGTTGGCTGTGGTCATCAGGTTGTGTGCTTGGATGCTTTTTGTTTTACTGAAGTGAGGTTATTTATTTCCTGTGTTTTCTTGGATGTAGCTAGTTTTCCTGGGTTGTATTTTCCCTTCTAGTTTCTTCTGTAATGCTGGATTTGTTTGTAGGTATTGTTTTAATTTGTTTTTGTCATTGAATATCTTGTTTTCTCCATCTATGAAGACTGAGAGTTTTGTGGGGTATAGTAGCCTAGGCTGACATCTGTGTTCTCTTAGGGTCTGCATGATATCTGTCCAGGCCCTTCTGGCTTTCATACTCTCTGTTGAAAAGTCAGGTGTGATTCTAATGGGTTTGCCATTATATGTTACTTGGCCTTTTTCCCGTGCAGCTTTTAGTATTTTTTCTTTGTTCTGTATACTTACTGTTTTGATTATTATGTGGCGGGAGGATTTTCTTTTCTGGTCAAATTTGTTGGGTGTTCTGTAGGCCTCATGTATTCTAATTGGCCTCTCCTTTAGCTTGGGGAAATTTTCTTCAATGATTTTGTTGAAAATATTTTCTGGGCCTTGGAGAAGGGAGTCTTCTTTTTCCTCTATACCTATTATTCTTAGGTTTTGTCTTTTCATATTGTCTTGCATTTCTTGGACGGTCTGTGTCAGGAATTTTTCGGATTTAACATTTTCTTTGACAGATACATCAATTTCTTCCATTGTATCTTCTACACCTGAGATTCTTTCTTCCATCTCTTGTAGTCTGTTGGTTATGCTTACCTCTGTAGTTCCTGTTTTCTTCCCTAGATGCTTGCTTTCTATTATTTCCTCCTTTTGTGTTTTCTTTATTTTTTCGAATTCTATTTTCAGGTCTTGAGTTGTTTTGTTTACTTCCTTCACCTGTCTGATTGTACTTTCCTGTTTTCTTCTAGTTCCTTCAACTCTGTTTCTTTTATTTCATTCAGTATTTTAAGCATTTCCTTTCTAAAGGCCATAAACTGTTTGGCTCCAGCTTCCTCTATTTCTTTACGGATGGCAATATTCTGTTTCAGTTTATCTTCCCCTATGTCTTTCCGTTTCTTATTTATTTCCTCTGTTATCATCTTCATGAGCATAGTTGTTAGGTCATCTTCTTGGATTTCAGTTATGCTGGGGTGTCCAGGGCTACTTGCCCCTGGGTAACTGGGTTCTGAAGATTCCATTTTGCTCTGTCTTTTGTTGCTTGAGCTTTTACTGTGGCCCCTACCCATTGTGCTATCTTAGGTGTTTGGGGTTATTTTCTGGTGGTTCCTGGGGATCCTGTGGTGGAGAGAATCCCCTTTGCAGAAAGCTGTTTTTTCCTGAAGGATGTCTTCTCAGTTTTTGGGTATAGTCCCTGGATGGCTGGTGTTTTTTCAGGAGTTGCTCACCTCAGGGATATAGGGCTGAGTGGTAACTGTGGTCTTTGTTAGTCGAGAGCGTTCTCCTCTCACCCAGGGAAGTCTTAAGGGTAGCTGCCCTGTTTCTGGGTTTCTTGTTGTAAATTTAATGATCACCTGCTGTGACCCTGTTGGACTTCAGGCGAGTAGCAACTATTTGTGCCTGTTTCTGGAGCACAGCTGAATGATGGCCTCACTGGTCTGCTAGTCTGCTAGACTTTTTCTAGGGAAGGATTGGGTGATTTAAGTCAGAACAGTTTCCTTCCTTCCCTGTGGATGCTCTGGAGACATGGACTCCCAGTGTCTTTTTTGCCCTGGTGCACACAGCTCAGTGTCCGCCAATTGGCTGGCTGCAGAAACTGCCTGTGCCTGGAGCACAGCTGAGTGTTGGAAGCTCAGTCTATGCCAGCTGTCTGGTGCGCAGAAACTGCCTGTGTCTGCCTTTGCGGCCTTTGGGAGCCTAGGTGCCTCCCTAAGCTGGGTAATTTTTCGGGGACCTTTTCAGGCTGGGGGTGTTGGCTGAGTGCTCTCATATCAGACCAGCCGTTTCCCTCCCTGTGTGTTTGCACTGGACAGTGAAACTCATTCGCTGGTGCTCTGTTGCCCACAGTTCTCTCTCAGGTGGTGAATCAGGCACGCAAGCAGGCAGGGCTCTGTGACAGAGCCTGGATCCCCGGCTCTGGTTCTGGGCTGGCTCTTGAGGCACCCGTGGAACCCGAGTCTTTTCCAGGGGATGTCTGGGTGACCTAAGGTCAGTCCCAATTGTTTTTTGCACCGTGGGGTTATCTCTAGACTGAAAATTCCAGTGTCTGATAGTTTGGTGCGCATGGTTCAGTCTGGGACAGTGACCAGAGAAACTGGCTTGTGGCTCTGGGCTGGGGTGGTGCTGGGGCTGGCTTCTGGCAGCCAAGCATCTAGGAACCAGGATCTCTTCTCCGGTTTAGCTGGGTGAGTTAAAAGCTGATTGAATCCCCCACAGTGGGGTATCCTCTCACCTGGGAAACACAATGACTGTGTTTTATGTCCGTGAGTTCTGATTGCTGGTCACTGTGCTGATCCTGCTGCTGCTGCTCAGAATGAGAGTCCTCCAGGCGCCACCATCTTGCCGCTCCTTCTGTGTTGTGTGTTTTCAGCTGCCCAGATTGAGGCATGTAGGGCTGCATAGTCTTTCTCATAAGCAGGTTGTCCAGTTGGCCTTTTTAATAAGTGGCTTTGAAACTCTCAATCTCTTTCATCTGTTTTATGACATCATTTTGCCTCTTAACCAATCAGCACCTGAGAGAATCTTAAGGTTTCCATGGAGATGAGAGAACAAACTTTCCTCAGTTTCCAGTAACTCTTACACTGTGCACATCTGTCATTTTCTTGTGAAACCCAACAAGCATTTATCTCATCCATTTATCCAGATCCCATACCTTTACTCCTATTTACCTCTTTGACAATGTCAGGTAGGAAATGAAAATTTGAAGTTTATTTAATTGGACAGCTTCCTAATTAGGCAAGCTTCAAAGTGATGTGGGATTCAGGGTAAGGTACCCAATGACAAAGTCTCCTACTGTGGTCTTGGATCTGAAATATCCTTGGTTGGGACTTTGAACTGAGAAGTTACTCACATACTTACTAAATGGACCTTATATCCTTATTGATATAATAGGCTAGCAGGGTCTAGCATTCCCTGGGCTATTTTAAGAGCAGGAAAAGAGAAGCAAACCAGAAAATTCCTAGCATGTGTTAGCTAAAACAGAGAAAGATCGGTGTATATAAAAGGAAAACTGAAAGGCAATAAATTCTTTGGCAGCTGTTGCTGTTCCACACTATTGTTGCCAACCCATTGCCTTGCCTGACCTGGCTGGATTATCAGCTCTGTCCTACTCAGTAGTTAGTAAGCAATCCTCCTGATCCAGTTGGTTAAGTTGAAACGGGGCTTTCAGGACAAAGAAATGTATCTGTGTTATATGCCTAAGACAAAAAAGCAGCTGTGGTACATGCTCTGGTCCTCCAGACAAACCCTCTAAACATAGTATTAGAGCCAGGACTGCTTGATCCAAGGTGCCCCCTGAGCTTCTGGGGCCCCTTCTGAGGGAAATGGGTAACACTAGTTTATGACTAGGATTCTCTGCTACATAATGAGTTCCTGGAAAGCATGCCTTACAAAGTCAAACTCTGCACTCCTTGAGAAGAATCCTTTCTCCATGTTATAAGTCATTATAAAAATGTTTAACCTACTATTTTTATTGCTTATGTAGAAATTCCATGTTATATACTATGTTTTCATTGTTCCCAGGTTCAAATTTCTACCCCTGGCACAACAACTCAATTAACTGCCACCCAATTCCACTAGGGGAATTCTTGTTTGGTCACAAGAAATGCCTATTGGAATTTTTTCCTCCACTATTAGGAGACATCCTAATAAGTAAATACACACTATATTTACATTTCTACATTTATTTACTTTGTCAAGGATGAATTTTCCTGGTTCCATCTTTTTTGCCTGAAAATATCATGATGTCATTTTCTTAGCTGAATAATACTCTGTTATGGAAAGATTCCAAGTTTTCCCAAAAGGATATTTTCAGTACTATTCCTTCATACTTGGAAGTTGCAGGGACTTTACTCATTATATTGAATGAGAAACTTTCAGGATAACTTTGATCACTTACCCTAGAAGTCCCTCCATCTTCTTCCACTTCTTGGTGATTTGAATTGCAATATCCGCTTAAGCTTATCTATTTACATGTTATTTAGCCAGTGAGGAAATGTCTCTGAAGGGTTAGGAGGTATGACCTTGTTGGATAATATAATTCCTATTAGACTTACAATAAAGGAGGGTGTGCTGTGAGGTTGATATGCCAATGAAAGTGACTAGGTAGAATTGAGTCTCTCTCTCTCAGTCTCTGTCAATTTGTATATTTGTTTCTCTCTCTTTCAGTCTCTCTCAATTTGTATCTTTGTTTCTGTGGTCTTGGTCTCTCTATTTCTGAATCTGGCTCTCTTGCTCTTTCTCTCTCTGTGTTGGTCTGTCTTCCTCTCTCTGCCTGCAGCTTGTGGTTCAGTATGAAATGCTATTAGTTCTGTTGAAGGACTACAAGAAGATCACTGCTTGCGGAAGTGACATCTTGGAACCTCTCTATAAAAATATAAGCAAGTTTTCAATTCAACATTTTTTGTTCATATAATTGCCTTGATCAGGAATCATTTTCACAGTAAGTAATTCACTCACTGAGGACATATTATCAAATATTAATAGAACCTGTGATTAAGTGAAACTCATAGGTCAAAGATACGTGATATTTAATGATCACTTTAAAGAAATGTGACACTTTTCCTGAACGAAGATTCTTGGACACAGGATCTTTAATCTCTGGGTTGTGTGTTTTCAGCTGCCCAGATAGCAGCATGTAGGGCTACTCACACTTTGTCTCAAGCAGGCTGTCCACTTGGCCCTTTAAATATATGGCTCCTGAAACTCTAACTGGCTTTAACTTGCTGCATGACATCATTCTTCCTCTCAGCCAATCAGTACCTGAGAGAATTTTGAGGTTTCCCTGGAGATGAGTAAACAAACTTTCCTCAGGTCCATTATCTCTGATCCTGTGTCCAAGTGACCTTTTCTTGTGAAACCCAACTATCCTTTATCTCAACCCTTTATCCAGATCCCACACCTTTACTCCTGTTTACCTCTGTGACAATATCAGGTAAGAAATGAAAATTAAATTTTTATTTAATTGGACAGCTTCTAAGTAGGGAAGCTTCAAAGTAATGTGGGATTAAGGTGAATGTACAGAATGAAAAGGTGGTCCTTTATTGTGTTCTTGGAACTGAAATTCCTAGGTTGTAACTTTGAATTGAGTAGTCATTCATGTACTCACTAAATGTATCTCCACATTCTTATTGATATAATAGGCTAGCATGGCCTATTTCTCTGGGGTTTCTCTGGGGTACTGTGTCTCTAAGAGCAGGGAAAAGAGAAGGGATCCAGGTAATTCCTGGGACTGCTTTGGCTGAAACAGAGAAAGTTCAGTGTCTGTAAAGGGAAAACTGAGGGGCTGTAAACTCTTTCATAGCTGGTGCTGTTTCACAGTTTTGTTTACAACCTGGTATGAGCAGGTTTGCCTTCATTGTTCTGGCTGGATTGGAAACTATCCTTTTTAGTGGTCAATGTGGAACCTCCTCATCCTAGTGATTGCAGTTAAAACTGGGCCTTCAGGACATGGAAAGGTCTGTGTTATATTCCTAGGACAGAAAAGGAGATGTGTTTCCTACTGTGGTCCTGGAGACAAATCCTCTAAACATAGTGTTGTTCCAGGACTGCTTGTTCAGAAGTGCCACATGAGCTCATGCAGTCTGAGGTAGTTGGGTAACCACTAATTTTTGGCTAGGATTCTCTGTTACATAATGAGTTCCTGGAAAGCATGCCTTACAAGTCAAACTCTGCACTTCTTTAGCAGAATCTTTACTCCATGTTAAAGGTCAATGTAAAAGTTGTCAATATTTATATTTTTATTACTTATAAAAATATAATGTGATATACATTACACTCATTTTCCTAGCTTCAAATTCCTTCTATGTTTCCCACTAATATTGTTCTTTAAAATTCATCAATTTTAAGATGTGTTGCTTATATGCTCATTAGAACATTATTATAGTCTCAGTGCAAAGTCCCTTAAAGAAAATTGAGTTCTTCCTTGCTGCACACTGACATCAACAAAAGAAGCTATCATTCCTGAAAAGCCCTATACTTCATCACCTTGATCAGAGTTTGTCTTATGTATTTATTTATTATGATTTATTCACTTTGTTTTCCCATTGATGCTACCTCTTTTTTTCTTCCAGTTCTTCCTACAGTCCTTCTCCTACCCTTAGGCCCTTTATAAATTTCTGTGATAAGTGATGTCCTTGTCCCCCTTCTAATTGACTCTAGCTAATCAGGTCTCATCATGGCTGCCTATATCATCTTCCTCTGTGGTCTGATTCTCAGGGTTTTGTTCCTGTGTCCTCTAATTATGTGGGTCTTATGTAAGTTCCATGTCTTATGTCTTGTTCCCTGTCCTGTAGTCTTCCTAGAGCTCTAAGGGGAGGGATAATTTCATAATGTATGTTTTAAATTCTCTCTCTGCATAATAACCAACTATGGTTCTCACTATGCATTCGAATTTGATGCAGAAGTAACATTGCACTGATCTATCTTTTGAGGGAGAGAGCAACATATTTTAATAACAACATCCTGGGTTGCTGGAAAATTCCCGAAGGATGCCCTGGACCCACAACTCAATTAACTGACACCTGATCTCCCTCAAGGGACACTGGTTTGGTCACAATAGATGGTCTATAGGAACTTTATCCCTCAATATTAGTAGATCTCCTAATAAGTGAATACATAACATATTTGTCTTTTTGCATTTTAGTTACTTCACCCAGGATGATTTTTCCTAATTCCATCCTTTTGCCAGAAAATATGTTATCATTTTCTTTGCTGAAGAATCCTCCATTATGGAAGTATTCCAAATTTTCCCCAAGGAGTTTGTCTGTCATGTTCTTTAGTCCTCGAAGGGTGCTGGGACTTTCTTAATTGTATTGAATGACAAACTTTCAGGATAACTATGTTCTTTTAGCCTAGAAGTTCCTCCATTTTCTTCCACTTCTGGTGATTTGAATTCCACTGTCCTCTTTAAGCTCATCTATTTACATGTGGGTTCCCAGTAAGGAAATGTCTGGGATGGAATAGGAGGCATGCCACTGTTACATAATTTAATTCCTATTGGAGTCATATTATAGTAGGGTTTGCGGTGAGGTTGTTTTCTCAGTGACCAGGCAGAATGGAGTCTCTGTCTCTCAGTCTCTGTCACATTATATCTTTGTTTCTGTTGGTCTAGGTCTCTCTATTTAGGAATCTGTCTCTCTAGTCCTTTCTACCCAGTGAATAAATATCTGGGAATGTGGGATTAAGGGGATGTGTTGAATAACAAGGTGGTCTCCTACTGTGGTCTTGGATCTAAATTTTTTTAGGTTGTGACTTTGAACTGAGCAGTAACTAGTATACTGACTAAATGTACCTTCATATTCTTATTGATATAATACAATGGCAGGGTCTAGGGTCTGGGGTAATGAGTCTTTATGAGCAGGGAAAAGAGAAGGTAACCTACAAGTCCTGCAGGCTAGTCTAACAGGGTCCACATGAAAGAGGGATTGTAAATGGGGGGAAAGAGATGAGAAGAATGAAGACAAGAAAAATTCCTGATCAAGTCTCAGTTTACTGAACATGCAACAATGCTTAAAAAACAAAGGGTACAAGGAATTGTAATACATCTGTGCCACCTGGCAAGGCATCCAGGATTTCACTCAGGTTTGTTCTCTGTTTCCCAAGGTTGTAGGGAGCTTGCTATCTACTTATCAGGCTCAGAACACCCTACTTGCAGAGACCACCAAGGACAGTCACTGAGACATGGAACTTACATAAGAATCACATCTGCCATGGCAAAGAGGCAGAATTACAATCACTAGACTCCTTCAGATCTTCCTTCTTTATTTTATGGAGAGCCTGTCTTAGATTGGAAAAATGTGCATTTTTCCTTACTCATCATCAAATTCTGGGATGCAATTTTTATGAGCCTCTGACTTAGGTTGGAAAAACCACTATTTTACTCTTACATGTCATTGACTTACCTCCATATTAAATGAGGTTGTTAGAGATCTTTATTTTCAATTCATGCAACTGCACTTTTTTGCATTGAAGTTGTTGAAAAAGTAACTGTAGCATGAAAGGAATGCAGACACAGGCCAACAAACCCATTCCTGAAAGTATTAGTTCCCACTTAAGCACAGAGTCAAAGGATGGAAAGCATATCCTAAGGCTACTAAATATATCCCAGGCTGTATTGGCCAATTCTAACCTTGGTTTCTTGGCAAATTGTATATTATGGATCTTATTTCTCATCTTTAACATATCCAATGAGAAGTTTTTGCTAGACCAAATACCAGCAATGTAATTCTGAACCTGAGTCTAATTAAATTCTGTTTCATCATACCAAGAATAAGAACTCTTAACAGGAATCATAACAAAAGCAGGTTGCTTAACAACTAATACTGAAAGAGTATTATTATTAGCACTACCACAATTATTAAGATTGTAATATATACATTCAATTGAATAGGTATCATTGTCCTTAAAACTTCTTACTACAATTTTTCCAAGTAGCAGTAAATAAGGAGGATTAACACATGTGAAAACAGAAGTATACTTGAATAATTTAGCAAAGCTACTTGTATTCCCAGAGAGAATACAAATATATCCCAATGCAGCCCCCAATTTCCATACATAGGTTTGCCAATTTGAATTTGAATTTCTTCAAAGTCTGGCACAAAAGTATTTTTCTAAAACAGATGCAAAATTCTTAATGCCCTTGAGGATAAACCAGTCCAGTCCATGACTGTAAATACTGGGTCAGAGTCCAAGGAGTAGAAGGTGGGCATTTATCCAATGCATCTTGTCCAAGGAACCATCAGTGGAGGACAAGTATGTTGATCCCCTTTCTCAAAGGGTGGGTAACTCATTGGAATTGTAAGACTGTCATAGTTAACTCCATGAGGAAGGGACAATAATATCCCTCCAATGTTCCCCTCTGCCTGCTTCCAAAGGGAGTGTTCAGCTGCCATCTCAACCTTAAAGCTGTAGGCATTCTGACCTATGACCTAGACATGGGACATGATAATTATTCTCTCTGTTAAAACAAAGAGGATGACCTCTCCCTATTCCTGAAAAGTTAAGAGTCTGTTTTACTTGTTTTCCTTCAAAAGCAGAAAAACCCTAAAACCAAGCATTGTTGACATAAGCAAGGACTTCTGGATCATCCTAGAAAACTGGATGTAGTACAGATGAATTAGCAATGTAAGCCCAACCAATACTCATCAAGACTGGAGGGGTCTTAATCGTAATCATTATAGTTAACAGGAGAAAACTCTTCATCCACTTGTCATGACAGATTTTCCAGTAGCCATTGAACTGTATTAATTTCCTGTGGAAAAGACACACAGGTCCTCATCCCCATGTGAGTATAGGGTTGGGTCCATGCCATTGATTTGGTAAAGGATTCCTCCATTTTACTTTAGAAAAAGTTTTCTTGGTTTCTTTGAGCCAAAATCAATCTGCTGCAGATTTACCATGCTTATCCAAATTTTAAAAATTCAGAATAAAAACAACATGGTGATACTGATTCTTAGGTGTCCAGGGAAGTAGCTCACCCTTCCTTATTTTTTCCAAATAAATCTTAATTGTATAGTGGGTATGTTCTAACATGCCTTGTCCTTGAGGATTGTAAGTTATTTTAGTTATATGAAAAACTTGAAACTGTTGACAAAATCTTATAAATGACTTGCTAGTATATCCTGTAAAATTGTCTATTTTAAATTGCTTAGGAACTCCTAGAACATTAAAAGCCTGTAGACAAGGAGAAATAACATTCTTTTCAGCTTTTCCTGCTTGAGGCATGTCAAAAGTAAATCCAGAATTGGTATCTAGGCAAACCTGTATATATTTTAATTGTTTAAATTCAGGAATATGAGTAATATCCATTTGCCAAATCTGATTTGGAAACCATCCTTTAGGATTGACTCTCAAATGAAGAACAGGGTGAAATTGAGGACAAGTACTGCAAGCCTTAACTATACTACAGGCCTGTTCCTTAGTCAATACATACTTAATTCTCAAGGTTTGACTATTAAGATGATGCATATTATGGGCATCCTAGGCTCTTTTTAACTGTGAACAATATACTTTGGTGATTTTATATGGCAATGGATTTCCTTTAGACAGGGGTCCTGGCAACTTAGAATGAGCACTCAAATGTCCTATAAAAAAGGGAAATTTTTTGTATCAAATTTTGAATGTGTAAAACTAAAATTCCAGCAGGAGATGGCTGAATTTCATCTGCATTCTTTAACCAAGGCAAAAACTGAGCTACATATGCACTATCTGTAAAAATGTTCAAAGACTGCTTTTTAAAACTTTGAAACACAGCCAATACTTCAGATAACTCTGCTATTTTCACAGAGTTGTTAGTCACTGGAAAATATATTGTTTTTCTTTTATAAGCATAGGCAGCTATAACAGATAATGAACCATCAGTAAATACTGTTAAAATAGCAACAACAGGAACTCGATGACTGGCTCTTTGGTCTCCCCACCCCCGAAGGGAGGAGCAGTCCTGTTAGGCCACAGAGGAGGGCTTTGCAGCCAGTCCTGAAAATACCTGATAAAACAGGATCAGATGAATGGGGAGGAGGTCCCCCCCATCAGTGGACTTGGAAAGGGGCACGGTGGAGATGAGGGAGGGAGGGAGGGAGGGACTGGGAGGGAATGAGGGATCGGGACAAGGCTGGGATACAGAGTTAATAAAATGTAACTGATAAAAAAAATAGCAACAATTGGGCTAACTTTTGTTTTAAATGGAAAAACTATAGGTTGCCCCTATAAAAAAATGAATTAATTTTTTCTGCTTGTGTGTGTGTGTGTGTGTGTGTGTGTGCAACCATTTGGATTTTGTCATAATAAGCTTATATATGTTAAAATGCCATATTTATCTCATCTCTGACAAGTCTGAGGGCCAGCATGCTTGAGTTACTCTTTGTCTACCTTTATCATCTGCTCTAAACTTCATCCTATAAGACAGGATCTTGTTATCTTGGTTTTGGCATACTTTTTTTAAAATATATATTTTTAGAACGAAATTTTAGGTATATTTATATAGGAAAACTTTATGGTGACCCATTTTAGATTTAACCTTAAAAAACAACCTAAATGAAGAGACTAGGTAAATCTCAATCTTGCACTTAACTATAATCTTTAGCATGACTTTAAATATCCACTTTTTAAGCTAAAATCAAAACAAAACTTTTAATTAAACATAATTTATAAAGTGGCTAGCAAATCTTATTAATCCTATTATATTGTATTAAAACTCAACAGCAAAAAATTAAAGGACAAAAGTTTTATTTAACATTAAACACGGAAGTAAATTTAGCATGTAGCCCTCAGCAAAAATGGACTATTCTGTCCATACCAAATCTATAGCCAAGAAAGAAACAGCATTGAATCATTTAGTTACTAGCAACAAGGCATATATTTTATATAAAAGTTAACAATGATATGTATACAACCCTGCATAATCGTGGGCTAACATGGAAGTGTAGTCTTTTTTTTTCCTGTAAAAGAGCATAAGCAAACATTTTGCATTGAAGAATCTACAGGCTTTTTAAATGAAAAACAACATATTTTATAGTTCTTTTCTTAAAGGATATATTGTAATTACTTAAGTTTTGTTTAATTGGCTTAAACATCATGGCTTGGTTCTACTTTGTAAACTTAATAAAATAAATACCAAGGTTTCTAATTTCCCCCAAAGGTTTGAGAAACTATTTTAATTTCTTTGTTAGACTGCCCAAGGGTTATTCTTTTTATTTTATTTTATTTTTTTATCAGTTACATTTTATTAACTCTGCATCTCAGCCGTGTCCCACTCCCTCATTCCCTCCCAGTTCCAAGCTCCCTTCCTCATCTCCACCGTGCCCGTTTCCAAGTCCACTGATGGGGGGACCTCCTCCCCATTCATCTGATCCTGTTTTATCAGGTATCTTCAGGACTGGCTGCAAAGCCCTCCTCTGTGGCCTAACAGGACTGCTTCTCCCTTTGGGGGTGGGGAGGTCAAAGAGCCAGTTGTTCAGTTCCTGATAGAAATAGGACTTGTTCCCCTCACTATGGGAAACCAATTGGTTACTGAGCTACATCTGTAGCTGGTTACAGGCTACATCTGAGCAGAGGTTCTAGGTTATATACAATACCTGATAACTTTAGAATATTTTATAGAATTTAACTGTGATGGTCCACGACCAAACTCAGAGTTGTTGCTTCAAATTTTCTCATGTCTAAAAATATCCAAGTCTACAGATAAACCTACACACACACAGAGATATATAAGGAACATAGAAATCTGACATTGTCACCTTGGAGTAACCATAATACCCAAGTACAGGGACTTGACCAGCCCCTACAAGTACCACAGACTCCAGAAGGAGTGAAGCTCCTCATGGATCCTCTCCACAAACATATATTCCAGAAGGAGGAGAGGCCCTGTGGCCCTTTCCACAGCTTCCAGATGGAAAACAGACCCCAGTAGCCTTCTTATTGAACAGAATATGATCCCAATGACCCTCTCTCCTGTTCCCATAAGAGTAGAACGTTTCTGGTCCCTTTTCTGAGAATTGGAACATCTTCCAGATATCATCTACCAGATTGGAAACTCCCCAATTTCCCAGACCTCACGAGCAAGGGAACAAACCAAAATCTGAAACCAAAACATGGCAGACAAAATCAACAACAACAACAACAAAAAATAGAGACAAAGACAAAAAAAATAAAATAAAATAAACACAGTACCTGCTTTTAAAACATTAAAATATTTTTTTCCCAAACCTGTTATTGTAATTGTAATATTAAAACAAAGCATCCCCTTAGGAGTGAAACCATAAAGCACATTTATAATTTTAAAAATGAAAACCAGACAATCAAATTTCTAGTGCAAACAATCCAATTTTATCATTATTATTATTATTATTATTATTATTATTATTTTGTAATTTTAATTTCCCTAATTCCCTTAATACATGAACTGGTTCCCTTTCTAATTGGACTTTCTCTTGGAGAACAGTAATACCATCCTGCAGTGGTCCCATTTCTCCCTCCACATTTGGCAGGGAAAGCCACAGGGGCAGAGGGCACAGGAGGACAGCCTGAATTATGAGGCTTGGCAGTTTCTTCCTCTGAGTTCATTTCATCCTCACTATCTAGATTTTAAATTATTTTCTGCTCTCAAATTACTCAAATATGTATGAGCTCCTTTATGAATATGTTCAATAACCTTAGAAGTCCTTTTTTTCTGCCCATTTGACTGCTCTAATTTCCCCAAGTAACTGTTTACCTTGTGAGGTTTCTTTTCCCAAGTCTCCAGATTGATCCTACCTTCAACTGGGAACTGGGGAGAAACTTCATTTACAAACTAAAGGGTATAAGGATGTTTCTTCCAATTCCTCACCTTTATTACCATTGACTTTAAATTCCTCATTAACATCTCCCTTATACATCTCTGTCCCATGATTTCACTGCCTGCCTACCTTGTCTTCCTCCCTGGAATGGGTGGTCATCAAGAAGCACATTTTTTCTTACACATCCAGAGCTCCAAAAACCAGCCTTTCCCATGTTACCCCTCATTTTCAAGGTCCCTTGTTCTTGTGCCAACTGACCCATCCTCCGGGCTTGTCTAAAAGTTTTGTGAGATTAATATTTGCTAACAGTTATCTTTTATAAAGCTTGCTGTTAATCCTAAACAGCTGTATAAGCAAATCACCACAAAGACACTGGGTTTATTTAGTTAACCTAGAACACAATGGTGGGTAATTGTTACTCCCTCCTAAACCTCCATCTCTCATAATTTCCTAACTTTTAGATTTTACCCATTATATTTACTTTTGGTGAAACATGTCCAGTCCATCTCCACATAGTTCCGAGATTTGTCCTTCAGCTCTCTCTCCAAGCTCTCTCACCCTTTTCTCCCACTCCTATCCTGCCCTCTGGCTCTTCCTCTCTTTCCTGTCCTCTGGCTTCTCCCTTTGTACAACATTGTGGCTAGTTGTTTTATTTTGGCCTGTTTATCACAATGCAATATCCAAATTGAACCCAGAGACTGGGGGAGGGAGGAGAAATCAGCATTTGAATGAACAAGGGTAAGGTGTATAAATTTCAAAAGAATATTATACCAAAATTTCCCCCTTTAGGTCCAATAAAAGGCTCCTTTTATTACAATGCAATAATAATTATGAAATTATGAAAACTGTTACGCAAAATCTAAATGTGCATTATCCAGTCCATTTGTATTTAGCGACTTAGGAGAAAGTTATCTGATTATCCTATCTATCTTGACAAGTTAAAAGTTTTATAGCAAAATTAAATTTTATCCCTTTTGGTATTGTTCTGCCCAGTTCACAAACCTCAAAAGACCAGGAATAACTAGATTCTGCTGTAAATACATGTAAATTCATTTTATTACAAACTACTAGCTGCAGCTTGTGCCCACATCTCCCACCACAGAAGAGGTGGGAGCTGAGAGCCCCATGCTCAAGTTAGTTGGGTGATTTAAGGATTCTGGTCCATCCCAGCATGCCCAAGGAAGGGGCAATTTCTGGCTGGCAAGCATCTATTGGTCAAAATGCTACATTTTTAATTGATAGGTTATAGGAAGGCCCCCAAACCATTAATGATCTGGTGTCCCTCCCTAGGAGGATGGGCCCTTTTCCTAGCAACTCTATCTCTAGGGGGTGGGGAAAGAATGCAGTAAGGCAGGTTCTTCTCCTCAGGGCATTTCTGGACCTCTCCACCCAGCGAGTTCAGGTCTTAAACTTTAATAATATCTGCTGATTTTTAACCTTTTGGTCTCTCAGGTATTACCTGTATGAAAGGATTTCTTAACCTCTAAACAACTCAGGCTTGATTGTGGAACTATAACTTTTTGGTCTTCAACCCCATCAGAGACTTGAGAAGGAAATAAAATTAGCTGTTAGAGTAAATACGAAGTGCATGTTCACAGCCTACAAAAAATAAAAATTAACAGAGATGGTTTGCTGCCTTAATAGTCACTCATATAACTCTTTATAACATTGGAACATCATCTTCACCTTTCAGGCTGAGAACATTTGACAGATGTATATGTGAAGCAGGAACTATTTAGGACTTGCTTACCCTGTCTTGGCAGAGTTCAACAATCAACTTGTCCTGCATTTAAGCTTGCACTTTTTTGGCAGAATTTGTCTGCTGTGAAACACGTGTAATTTCTTTACTCAAGTGGCTTTTTTTTGCCACATTTGTAGCCATCTCCATATGAAGGTTCTTCGATGCTCATTATCTTATTTCAGGTAGGTGGGGGGGTGCTAGGAAATGAGTTGTCTTATTGTCAAAGAAACTTTAAAATAATAAAGACACTTTTAAATGCCATAGTCTGTAGGTCTCTGAAATCAATCTATCTACAAAACTGCATCTATCTGTTAAACATAGAATGTATACCCCTATGATAAAATACACAAGTGTCTGACATGACTGAGTTGACTAACTAGCAATTAACTTGCATTACCTAATACCCTAACCATTTTTAATAACAGTTTAAAAATATTGGAAGTAACTGTGAATTTGTATCAATATTTTAAAGCTTATACCAATGTATCAAAAGTAGACTTAGTTTTTCATCAATGTACAAAATCCTTTACCAATGAGTTAAAAATAACCTTATTTGAGAATAACAAATAAAACCCTAAGTTGAGTAGATTTAATAACCGAACTTTTTTCCATTCCTATAAGATATCCCTGTATATTCCTTGTTTCACTTTGAATAAGAGCATTAATAATAAACATCTTCCAATGAAAATAAAATTTTGTAGCTAGAGCAAAAAACCAAAAACATACCCAACCCCCTTTAAGTTAAACTGGACACCATTCTCATGAATATCTTCTAGCTGACAATTTGGACATGTACTGTAGGTAGGCCAAATACAATTGGAAAAAATGGTCAAATAAAAAAAACAATAACATTTGTGGTCTAGTCTTTGAATGTTGAGAATTTTTAGGATTAATAAACATCCTCTTTGGGACAGTCTAAAATGCTGAAGCTATTAAAATTAATAGCCTTCTTCAAAGTTCTTTTGGGAGCAGGCTTTGATGAGAAACAGCAATTGAAGCAGGTGAGGCAAGAATAGGCAGAATGCTGGATCATGCAAGATGCTGGAATAGATGTGTCAATGTCTCATCATGCTGAAGAATGATTCTGTTAGGTTTGATCCAGTATCTCTGGTGTCCAGCTCTTTTGTTCTGCAAACATGTAATTTTTTACAAGCATCATAGAGTTATAAAATTATGAACATAAGAGTTGTGTAGGATGAAATTAAACTGTAAGCCAATTTAATATATATCAATTAAAAGGTTAACATAATACATTTTAAAGATATTATAGCCAAGGATTTATTGGCCAGGTATTGTTCACATTTTGGCTGGAGGCACATTTTTATGTCTCATTCAGTTTTAGAGTTTCCATGTAAAGAGATTAGCAATGTAAGTTACCATTTTTATTGTACATACAATCATTATCATGTTGAAATCAAACAAGGATAGATCAAAATATCCTTTTGGGCTCTTGCAAGCTGGTTGCCTAGATCAATAGAAAACACATGTTTTAAGTAAACTTTATATAAACTCCTTTTAAAATTCAGAATATAAGCATACCATAGTTGTACCTATTTTGATGTTTATATTTTTATATATATTGAAGCTATTTCTCTTATCCCATTTTTATATAGAATGGGTAGTTATGCCTTTATAGCCACACTTAATATTAACTCCCTCTTACCTTCAGCATTTAAGCATACCCTTTTACCTGGGCTTTAGATTGATATTAGCTATATTAGCTTTCCCCTTTTTTATACAGACTGGACAGTTATGCCTTTATACCTGAACTTTATATAAACTGTTAGCATTAGCATATAAACTCTGTTACCCTTAGTGTTAATTATATCCTAGGAATCTTGTACCTGGATTTTTATATTGGTTTTGGCTACTCTCTGGCTTGCCATCTTTTTGAGATGGGATGGACAGTTTTGATTTTTAAATATATGAATATAACTTTTGAATTTTTAAGACTAAACTAGGTTGGCATGTACTTTGCCATTTTTAAGCATCTTGTATCTTTTTTACATAGGGATAATGAACTTTATTCCCCCATGAAAATATTTCATGTTTAAAAGCATATGGCAGTTTCCACATCAGTGTGACATTATCTCTCTTTAAGTAAACCTAAAAATGATGTGAATACCACCTTTAGATCAGTAAGGACATAATATCTATCATTAAGAAAAAAGAATTTACATGGTAACCTTAGGAAAACTTTGTCATTTTGAATCTTAGAGTATCTCTGCATATGGCTAAACAGCAGGAGTTGCCATCCTGGCTTTTATTATGTAAATAAGATTAATCCTGAACTCAGAGATCTGCATATTTCTTTTTTTTAATTGTTGTTTTTTATTAATTGCATTTTATTCACTTTGTATCCCCCCTTAGGCCCCTCCCACCTCCCCTCTGATACCACCCTCCCTCCCCATTCTTCAAGCATGCCCCTCCACAAGTTTACTGATAGGAGAGGTCCTCCTCTCTTTCCTTCTGATCTTAGTCTATCAGATCTCATCAGGAGTGGCTGAATTGTCATCTTGTGTGGTCTGGTAAGGATGCTCCCCCTTCAGTGGGAGGTGATCATAGAGCAGGCCAATTAGATTATGTCAGAGGCAGTCCCTCTTCCCATTACTATGTAACCCACTTGGACACTAAACTGCCACGGGCTACATCTGTGCAGGGGTTCTAGGTTATCTCCATGCATGGTACTTGGTTGGAGTATGAGTTTTTTGGAAGCTGCCTGTGTTCAAATTTTCTGGTTCATTTGCTCTCCTTGTGGAGTTCCTGGCCCCTCCAGAGCTTACTATTTCCCATTTCTTTCATTGGATTCCATGCACTCTGCCCAGCTATAAGTTGTCTACAAGTTTCAGCTTCTGATTTGGTAGTCTGTAGGGCAGAGACTTTCAGAGGCCATCTGTGGCAGGTTCCTAACTCATTTTCTGTTTTCTGCTACTTCTGATATCCATCCTCTTTGCATTTTGGGACAGGGGTTGAGCATTTTAGTCAGGGTACTCCCTCTTGATTAGTTTCTTTAGGTCTACAGGTTTTAGTAGGTTCATTCTTTATTATATGTCTATATGAGTGAGTATATACTCTGTGTATTTCTGCTTCTGGGAGTGCTCACTCTGGATGATCTTTCCAGTTCCCACCATTACCTTAGAATTTCATGATTTCCTTATTTTTCATTGCTGAGTAATATTCCACTGTGTAGATGTACCACAATTTCTTAATCCATTTTTCAGTTGAGGGGCATCTGGGCTCTTTCCAGCTTCTGGCTATTACAAATGAAGCTGCTACAAATGTGGTTGTCCAAATGTCCTTATAGTGTACTTGAACCTCTTCCCCTGTTTCTGCCTCAGGGGAAGGTGATCAAAGATCATTCTAACCAGTTCATGTCAGAGGCAGTCCCTATTCCCAATTCTATAGAATCCACTTGGACACTTAACTGCCATGGGCTACATCTTATTTGTTACTTATTTGTAGTATAGACCTCAGGAATGAACCTTGTGCTCCAATTTTTTGGTTCTGTTGCTTTTTTTGTGTAGGTCTAGAGATTTTATTAGGTTTATTCTACAATATATGTATATATGAGCGAGTATGTACCTTGTGTGTCTTTCTGCTTCTAGGATAGCTCACTTAGGATGATCCTATCTAGTTCCCACCATTTATCTGCAAATTTCATGATTTTCCTGTTTTGTTGTTTTGTTTTTTTATATGTTTGAGTAATATTCCATTGTTCAGATATATCACAATTTCTGTATCCATTCTCAGTTGAGGGGCATTTGGATTTATTCCAGGTCTGGCTATTACAAATAAAGCTGCTACAAACATGTCTGAGCAAATATCTTTATTGTGTACTTGAGTCCCATTTTGATATATGCCTAGGTTGTGTTATAGTGGTATTCCTAGTTGTCTTAAAAAGCACCAGATTGATTTCCAGAGTGGTTGTACACATTATATTCCCTCCCGCAGTGGAGAAGGGTTACCCTTTGTCCACAACCTCTCCAGCATGTGTTGTCACTTGAGTTTTTTATCTTGGCCATTCTGATGGGGGTAAGGTGAAATCTCAGGTTCATTTCATTTGCAATTTCCTAGTAGCTAATAACACTGCACATTTCTTTCAGTGTTTCTCTTCCTTTTGATATTCCTCTATCAAGAATTCTCCATTTAGCTCTGTTCTCCATATTTTAATTGGATTACTTTATTTGGTGCTTTCTCAACTTCCTTACTTCTTTATATATACTGAATATTAGCCCTCTGTCAGATAAAGGGTGGGGGAATATTCTTTCCCAGTATGTAGGCATTTGTTTGGTTTGATGAATGTGCCCTTTGCTTTCAGAAAGCTTTTCAGTTTCACATGGTCCCATTTATTGATTTTTGCCTGTGCTGTTGGTATTCTTTGAGGAAATTGTCTCCTGTGCCAATGAGTACAAGGCTTTTTCTTCCAACTGATTTAATGTGTCAGGCTATATTGTGATGTCTTTGATCCACATGGACATTAGTTTTGTGCAAATAGTGGATCTCTTTGCATTTTTCTACATGTAGATATCCAGTTACACCAGCACCATTTGTTGAAGATGCTGTCATTTTCTATTGTGTGGTTTTGGAATCTTTGTCAAAGCTCAGGTGTCCATAAGTGTGTTGGTTTACTTCAGGATCATCTATTGGGTTGCAGTGATCCACATTTCTGTTTCTATGAAAGTACCACACAGTTTTTATTGCTGTTGCTCTAAAGTACAGCTTAAGATCAGGGATGGAGATACCTCCAGAAGATCTTTTATTGTAGAGCATTGTTTTATTAATTCTGGGCTTCATGTTTTTCCATATGAAGTTTTGAATTTTTCTTTCATTTGTTTCTGTAAAGATTTGTGTTGGTTATTTGATGGGAATTGCATTGAATTTTAGAATGCTTTTGGTTAGTTGGACATTTTTACAATATTAAACATACGAAGCCATGAGCATGGGAGATCTTTCCATCTTCTGATATCTTCTTCTCACTCTTTCTTCAGAGACCTGAAAGTTTTTACTTAGAAGTCTTTGACTTGGGGAGAGGGGCAAGATGGCGGCACCGGGAGGATTCTCATTCTGAGCAGCAGCAGCAGGATCAGTACAGTGACCAGTAATCAGAACTCGTGGCCATAAAACACACTCATTGTGTTTCCCAGGTGAGAGGATTCCCCACAGTGGGGGATTCAATCAGCTTTTAACTCACCTGGCTAAACCAGAGAAGAGATTCTGGTTCGGCCAGATGTTTGGCTGCCGGCTGCCAGCCCCAGGCCCAGCCCAGAGCCACAAGTCAGTGTCTCTGGTCAAGGTCCCAGAATGAACCCTGTGCACCACACTATCAGAGACTGGAATTTTCAGTCTAGAGATAACTCCAGGGTACAGGAAACAATTGGGACCAGCCTTAGGTCACCCAGACATCCCCTGGAAAAGACTCGGGTTCCACGGGCACCCCAGGAGCCAGCCGGAAGCCAGAGCTGGGGACCCAGGTTCCTGCACAGAGCCCTGCCTGCCTGCGTGCCTGACTCACCTCCTGAGATAGAACTGTGGGCACCAGGGCACCAGTGAATGAGTTTCACTGTCTGGTGCAAACACACAGGGAGGGAAACGGCTGGTCTGATATGAGAGCACTCAGCCGACACCCCCAGCCTGAAAAGGTCCCCGGAAAATTACCCAGCTTAGGGAAGCACCCAGGCTCCCTAAGGTCGCAAAGGCAGACACAGGCAGTTTCTACGCACCAGACATCAGGCAGAGACTGAGCCGCCACCACTCAGCTGTGCTCTAGGCACAGGCAACTTCTGTGGCCAGCCAGCTGGCGGACACTGAGCAGTGTGCACCAGGGCAAACAAGACACTGGGAGTCCATGTCTGAAGAGAATCCATAGGGAAGGAAGGAAACTGTACTGACTTAAATCACCCAATCCTTCCCTAGAAAAAGTCTAGCAGACTAGTGGGGCCCAGGCACCATCACTCAGCTGTGCTCTAGACACAGGCACAAACAGTTACTTCTCGACTGATGTCCCACTGGGTCACAGCAGCTGATCATTAAATTTACAACAAGAAACCCAGAAACAGGGCAGCTTCCCTCAGGACTTCCCTGGGTGAGAAGAGAACCCACTCGACTAACAAAGACCACAGTTACCACTCAGGTCTATATCCCTGAGGTGAGCAACTCTTGAAAAAACACCAGCCATCCAGGGACTATACACAAAAAGCTGAGAAGACATCCTTCAGAAAAAAACAGCTTTCTGCAAAGGGGATTCTCTCCACCACAGGATCCCCAGGAACCACCAGAAATTAACCCCAAACACCTAAGATAGCACAATGGGTAGAGGCCAGCATAAAAGATCAAGCAACAAAAGACAAAGCAATAAGGCATCTCCAGAACCCAGTTACCCAGGGGCAAGTAGCCCTGGACTCCCCAGCATAACTGAAATCCAAGAAGATGACCTAACAACTATGCTCATGAAGATGATAACAGAGGAAACAAATAAGATACGTAAAGACATAGAGGAAGATAAACTGAAACAGAATATTGCCATCCGTAAAGAAATAGAGGAAGCTGGAGCCAAACAGTTTATGGCCTTTAGAAAGGAAATGCTTAAAATACTGAATGAAATAAAAGAAACAGAGTTGAAGGAACTAAAAGAAAAAAAAAGGAAAGTACAATCAGACAGGTGAAGGAAGTAAACAAAACAACTCAAGACCTGAAAACAGAATTTGAAAAATTAAAGAAAACACAAAAGGAGGAAATAATAGAAAGCAAGCATCTAGGGAAGAAAACAGGAACTACAGAGGTAAGCATAACCAACAGACTACAAGAGATGGAAGAAAGAATCTCAGGTGTAGAAGATACAATGGAAGAAATCGATGTATCTGTCAAAGAAAATGTTAAATCCGAAAAATTCCTGACACAGACCGTCCAAGAAATGCAAGACAATATGAAAAGACAAAACCTAAGAATAATAGGTATAGAGGAAAAAGAAGACTCCCTTCTCCAAGGCCCAGAAAATATTTTCAACAAAATCATTGAAGAAAATTTCCCCAAGCTAAAGGAGAGGCCAATTAGAATACATGAGGCCTACAGAACACCCAACAAATTTGACCAGAAAAGAAAATCCTCCCACCACAGAATAATCAAAACAGTAAGTATACAGAACAAAGAAAAAATACTAAAAGCTGCATGGGAAAAAGGCCAAGTAACATATAATGGCAAACCCATTAGAATCACACCTGACTTTTCAACAGAGACTATGAAAGCCAGAAGGGCCTGGACAGATATCATGCACACCCTAAGAGAACACAGATGTCAGCCCAGGCTACTATACCCCACAAAACTCTCAGTCCTCATAGATGGAGAAAACAAGATATTCAATGACAAAAACAAATTAAAACAATACCTACAAACAAATCCAGCATTACAGAAGACACTGGAAGGGAAAATACAACCCAAGAAAGCTAGCTACATTCAAGAAAACACAGGAAATAAATAACATCACTTCAGTAAAACAAAAAGCAACCAAGCACACAACCTGAGGACCACAGCCAACATCAGAATCAAGGGATCCAACAGACACTGGTCATTAATCTCTCTCAACATCAATGGACTCAACTCTCCAGTAAAAAGACACAGATTAACAGAATGGATATGTAAACTAAACCCAGCAATCTGTTGCATACAAGAAACACACCTAAGACACAAAGATAGACATTACCTGAGGGTAAAGGGTTGGAAGACGACTTTCCAAGCAAACAGACCCAAGAAGCAAGCAGGAATAGCCATTTTAATATCTGATAAAATAGACTTTCAACCAAAATTAATAAAAAGAGATGGGGAAGGACACTTCATACTCATCAAGGGAAAATTCCATGAGGAAGACTTCACAATCCTGAACATCTATGCCCCAAATACAAGAACACCCACATTTCTTAAAGAAACATTGATAAAATTTAAAGCACATATAGATCTCCATACATTAATAGTGGGAGACTTCAACACCCCACTCTCAACAAAGGACAGGTCAACAAAACAGAAACTAAACAAAGAAACAATGTCTCTGACAGAGGTCATGAATCAAATGGACCTAAAAGACATTTACAGACCTTTACACCCAAACACAAAAGAATTTAACTTCTTCTCAGAAAGTCATGGAACCTTCTCCAAAATAGACCATATAGTGGGTCACAAAGCAAGCCTCAACAGATACAAGATGATTGAAATAATCCCATGTATCTTGTTTGATCACCATGGAAAAAAGCTGGACCTCAACAATAACAGAAATAACAAAAAGCTTACACACACATGGAAACTGAACAACTTGTTACTAAATGACAGCTGGGTCAGGGAAGAAATAAACAAATTAAAGTCTTTCTAGAAATCAATGAAAATGAAGACACAACATACCTGAACTTGTGGGACACAATGAAAGCAGTCCTAAGAGGAAAGTTCATAGCACTAAGTGCCTTCAAGAAGAAAATCGAGACAGCTCATTCAAGCACCCTAATGGCTCACTTAAAAACCCTAGAAAAAGAAGAAGAAGACACATCAAAAAGGAGTAGATGGCTGGAAATAATCAAATTCAGGGCTGAAATCAATCAATTGGAAACAAATAAAATAATTCAAAGAATCAATGAAACCAAGAGCTGGTTCTTTGAGAAAATCAACAAGATCGACAAACCCTTAGCGAGGCTAACTAAAAGGCAGAGAGACACCACCCAAATCAACAAAGTCAGAAATGAAAAGGGGGACATAACTACAAACACTGAGGAAATCCAAACAATCATTAGGACTTACTTCAAGAGTTTATATTGCACAAAATTTGAAAATCTAAATGAAATGGACAATTTTCTTGATCGATTTGACTTACCAAAGCTGAATCAGGACCAGGTAAAACAACTACATAGTCCTATATACCCCAAAGGAATAGAAGCGGTCATCAAAAGTCTCCCATCCAAAAACAGCCCAGGACCAGATGGCTTCAGCGCAGAATTCTATCAGACCTTCAAAGAAGAGCTAACACCAATTCTCTTCAAACTATTCCACTAAATAGAAACAGAAGGAACATTACCAAACTCATTCTATGAAGCCACAGTCACCTTGGTACCTAAACCTCACAAAGACTCAACAAAGAAAGAGAATTTCCGGCCAATCTCCCTTATGAACATTGATGCAAAAGTACTTAATAAAATACTTGCAAACTGAATCCAAGAACACATCAAAGATATTATCCAATATGACCAAGTAGGCTTCATCCCAGGTATGCAGGGGTGGTTCAACATACAGAAATCCATCAATGTGATCCACCATATTAACAAACTGAAAGAAAAAAATCCATAATCCATAAAGAAAAAAATCCTGATAATCTCCCTAGATGCTGAAAAAGCATTTGACAAAATCCAACATCCATTCATGTTCAAAGTATTGGAGAGATCAGGGATACAAGGCACATATCTAAACATAGTAAAGGCAATATACAGCAAGCCTATAGCCAACATCAAACTGAACAGAGAAATTTAAAGCAATCCCACTGAAATCAGGGACAAGACAAGGCTGCCCACTCTCTCCATATCTCTTCAACATAGTGCTGGAAGTCCTTGCTAGAGCAATAAGACAGTTGAAGGAGATCAAGGGGATACAAATTGGAAAGATAGAAGTCAAATTATCACTATTTGCAGATGATATGATAGTATACGTGAGTGACCCCAAAAACTCTACCAGGGAATTCCTACAGCTGATAAACACCTTTAGCAAAGTGGCCGGATACAAAATTAACTCAAAAAAATCAGTAGCACTCCTGTATACAAAAGACAAAAGGGCTGAGAAAGAAATTAGGAAAACAACACCCTTCACAATAGCGACAAATGACATAAGGGACCTTAGTGTAACCTTAACGAAGGAACTCAAAGACTTGTATGAAAAAAATTTCAAGTCTCTGAAGAAAGAATTAGAAGAAGATATGAGAAGATGGAAAGATCTTCCATGCTCATGGCTTGGCAAGATTAACATAGTAAAAATGGCCATCTTACCAAAAGCAATCTACAGATTCAATGCAACGTCCATCAAATTACCAACACAGACCTGGAAAGAAAAATTCTCAACTTCATATGGAATAACAAGAAACCCAGAATTGCTAAAATAATCCTCTACAATAAAAGATCTTCTGGAGGTATCTCCATCCCTGATCTTAAGTTGTACTACAGAGCAACAGTTTTAAAAACTGCATGGTACTGGCATAGAAACAGAATGGTGGATCAATGGAATCGAACAGAGGACCCAGAAATAACCCCACACACTTATGGACACCTGATCTTTGACAAAGACACCAAAACCATTCAATGGAAAAAAGATAGCATCTTCAACAAATGGTGCTGGTCCAACTGGATGTCTACATGGAGAAAAATGAAAATAGATCCATACTTATCACCCTGCACAAAACTGAAGTCCAAGTGGATAAAAGACCTCAACATAAAACCAGACACATTAAATTGGCTTGAAAAAAAAGTGGGAAATACCCTAGAACTCATTGGTACAGGAGAAGACTTCCTGAACAGAACACCAACAGCACAGGCTCTAAGAGCAACAATCAATAAATGGGACCTTATGAAACTGAAAAGCTTCTGCAAACAAAGGACACTGTCATCAAAACAAAGCGACCACCTACAGATTGGGAAAGAATCTTCACCAACCCTTTATCTGACAGCAGACTCATATCCAGTATATATAAAAAACTAAAGAAGCTGAAAAGCAGCAAACCAAGTAATCCACTTAAAAAATGGGGAACAGAGCTAAACAGAGAATTCTCTGTAGAGGAATACCGAATGGCAGAGAAGCAGTTAAAGAAATGTTCAACCTCACTAGCCATTAGGGAAATGCAAATCAAAACAATCCTGAGATTTCACCTTACACCCATGAGAATGGCCAAGATCAAAAACTCAAGTGACAACACATGCTGGAGAGGTTGTGGAGAAAGGGGAACCCTTCTCCACTGCTGGTGGGAATGTAAAGTTGTACAACCACTCTGGAAATTAATCTGGTGCTTTCTCAGATAACTAGGAATAGCGCTTCTTCAAGATTCAGCCATACCACTCCTGGGCATATATCCAAAAGAGGCTCTAGTACACTAAAAGGACATTTGCTCAACCATGTTTGTAGCAGCTTTATTTGTAATAGCCAGAAGCTGGAAACAACCCAGATGCCCCTCAACTGAAGAATGGATGCAGAAATTGTGGTACATCTACACAATGGAATATTACTCAGCAATGAAAAATAAGGAAATCATGAAATTTGCAGATAAATGGTGGGATCTGGAAAGGATCATCCTGAGTGAGTTGTCCCAGAAGCAAAAATATATGGTATATATTCACTCATATAGACATACATCATAGGACAAACCCACTTAAACCTGTGCATCTAAAGAAACTAAGCAAGAGACAGGACCTTAACTAAAATGTCCAATCCCCATTTGGAAAGGCAAAGAGGATGGACATCAGAAGAAGAAGAAAACAGGAAACAACCTAAGAACTTACCACAGAGGGCCTCTGAAAGCCTCTGCCCTTCAGACTATCAAAGCAGATGCTGAGCCTGATGGGCAACTGTTGGGCAGAGTGAATGGAATTTTAGGTAAGAACTGGGAAATAGTAAGAGCTGGAGAGGACAAGGTCTCCAAAAGGAGAGCAACAGAACAAGAAAATTTGAACACAGGGAACTTCCCAGAGACTCATACTCCAACCAAGGACTATTCATAGAGATAACCCAGAACCCCTGAACAGATGTAGCCCAGGGCAGTTCAGAGTCCAAGTGGGTTACATAGTAATGTGAAGAGGGACTGCCTCTGACATAATCTGATTGGCCTGCTCTTTGATCACCTGCCCCTGGGGGGGAGCAGCCTTACCAAGCCATAGTGGAGGACAATGCAGCCACTTTTGATTTCAATAGATAGACTAAGATCAGAAAGTAGAGGAGAACCTCCCCTATCAGTGGACTTGGGGAGTAGCAAGCAAGCAGAAGGAGGAGGGAGTGTAGGATTGGGAGGGGAGGAGGGAGGGGCTTATGGGGGGATGCAGAATGAATAAAGTGTAATTGATGAAAAATTTAAAAAAATAAAAGGGAAAAAATAATTTAAGAGCCTTAAAGGACTTTCAAAAGTGGAAGAAAACATGGAGTTAGTCAATTTACATGGAGCATGACTCGCCCCTGGGGGCAATGGTCTCCTGAACCTACTCAGACCTCGGACTCCACCACTGCTATTTCTAGAACTGATGCAGGATGTTCCAACGAGGGGGTTAAGGCTTCTCATAATATTTCCTATAAACCCACACCTGTTTGTTTATATCCCCCATTTTTTTCATTATTAGCCAGATAGAGCCAAGTAATTGTGGTAATGATACTTGCTTTTTTGCCTAATGCTGGAATGCTAGTGAATCTAGGTATGCCCTGGTTACTCGCATGCCTCGCTGGGTGCCTGTGCCCTTTGATGCCCCTCACGCTATGACTCTCTTCAGACAGAAAAGGGATCTTGGAACTACAGCCACCATTGTTACTACCATCTCACTGACGGCTGTTGGAGCTACCACCAGGGCATTAGCCATGAGTCATACTGGGCAGACTGCTCAGACCCTGAATAATCTTTTAGCTAATGTAGCTCATGCCTTAATTGTACAAAAAGGAATTAATGCTCAACTAAAAGGAGGCTTCATGGTGTTCAATCAGAGGATTGACCTCGTGCAGGAACAAATTGATACCCTATGGCAAATTGTTCAACTTTGCTGTCAATGAAAATATGCTGGACTTTTTGTCACTAGCATACAACATGAGCATTTTTCCTGTGCTGCAAATCTGTCTAAACAATTGTCTAGCTATATTTTAGGTAATTGGACTGGAGAATTCGATACTACGATGGAGCAGCTGAGAGTGGCCATTGTCACAATAAATTCTACCAGAGTGGACGCAGGACTAGCCACAGGATTATCATCATGGATTGCTGCAGCCATGAATCATCTGAAGGAATGGGCGGGCATGGGAGCGTTAGCAGGCCTTCTGGTTTTTGTCTCCTTGGTTTGCCTGTGGTATATATGCAAGATTAGAGTCTCACAACAGTGTGATGCAGCCATGATCATTCAGGCCTTTACAGCCATTGAAGCAGGACATTCCCCCCAAGCATGGTTGGATACCATAAAAAGCTAAAATGTTACGCTCAGGATGCAGGTCAGCCGCTTTGGACCCAGAGAAGAGCATGTCTGATTGCATGCGGGTTGATGCCCCAGGTCCTGCCTGTGAGAAAAAGGTATCGGTCGGGTCTGATGCTCTTTGGGTGGATGACACCTAAATGAACATAAGTACAAAGTCCCAATTTATTTCTAATATCAGAGATCAGACCTCTACTCTTGCCTGATGTGTCTAAAACAAAAAGGGGGAACGGTAGGGAGCTGCAGAATTTTGAGTCTTAAAGATGGAGCTGGTTTCCGCCTTTCACTTTCCCGATGGTGAGTGCTCTCTGTCAGGAACAAGTCCACATTTGGCTAAGGCTGAAGATCTGGCTTGCTTCCATGTATGTGGACCTATCTGCATTGCCCATGTGGCACGCTGGGGTTGGCTACCCAGAGGCTATTTAAGCTGTGGGCTGGCTTTCCCCAGGGTCAGATGATTGTTCAAGGTTCCTGAATAAACTGCATTGAAAAAAAAAAAGAATATAGTTATCTAGATAGTTTTTCATTCAGTAGAATGCTTAAAGTCCTAGCAACTTCTAAGGACTAAAGAACAGGACTGACAATATTCTTTGAAGAAAATGTGGAATATTTCCATAAGAGAATATTTTTAAGCTAGGAAAATTACATCATTATATTTTCAATATAAATGGAGAAATCAAAACATTCCATGACAAAACTAAATGTGTGCAATATTTACACAGCAAACCAGCCCTACAGAAGATACAACTGATGATGGTGACTCTGTATTGTGGTATGTTAACCACTGGGCAATACTGCCTCAACTGGCCCACTTCTATGGCCCAGCCTAAACTATAGGCAAAACCGTGGACACCTGGAGAGTCATTGTTCACATTGAGATAGGCAAGATGAGGTCAATCTTCCATGCTCCTCTTTCCACAGAGGCAGTCTGTGCCTAATTGTACCACCTCTGTTCATGAAGCAAACCACAGGAGGCAGGGCTATTGCCTAGGTGATGGACTAACCAGACATCTCTGTAATTTTGATTGGCACATGGATTGGTATATTTATTTATCTTATAATTTATCCTTCTCAGGTCTGATTACTTTCTGGTTACTTTGATTGCTAGGCTAAGCTTATGGTAGCTTTGCAGCTAGAGAGCAGACAATTAGATCCACTGTTTGCTCATTGATCAGTTCCTTAGCTAGTATAAACTACTAGGTACTAGATCTCTTATTTCAAAAGAAAAACAGGTTTGTCTTGCTCACAGAATTTATGTCAGCCCCCTGTGTCTTAAGATAAATAAATGGATAAAAAATATATGGAGGTTAGTAGGGTCTGAGGATATAGAAGTTTAGATCATAAAAATCTAGAGTGTTATTTGATCTGGAAAAAAAAATGTTTTGAAGCAATATACTAATGGTACTCAGATCCCATTGCAAAAAAGCAAATCTATAGGATTCAAGGGGTTATATATGGAAGACCCAAGATTGGGTCTTCAAATAATAATGGGAAGGGGGGAATAAGAGACCAAAAGATTAAAAATCAGCAACTATTATTAAAGTTTAAGGCCTAAACTATCTGGTTGAGGTCCATTAATACCCTGAGTTGAAGAACCTGCCATGCTGCATTCTTTCCTCCCTCACTAGAGATTCAGTTGCTAGGAAACTGGCCCATCCCCCTAAGGAGGGACACCAGATTATTAAAGGTCTGGGGACCTTCCTATAGCCAGTCATTTCAAAATGTAGCATTTTGACCAAAAGATGCTTGCCAGGCATGAATCGATTGGCATGTTAGGAGGGAGTAGAATCTTTGAATCACCCAACCAAGCTGGGAACAATGGGCTCTGCTCCCACCACTTTGGCAATGGGGTTTTGTGTGGGCCCAAGCTCTAGTTTGTAATTTACAATAAAAAGAACCTCATGTATTTACAGGGAAGTCTGTTTATTCCTGGTCTTTTGGGGTTTGTGAATTGGGCAGAACAACTTACCAGCATCTAGACAGCCAGAAACACAGAAAAAAAAAAAAAAAAACAAAAAAAAAAAAACAAGAGATTCCACCAGTACTTCCTGTCTCCATGGGAGCAACCCACTTTCTAGGACTATCAAACAGATTTGGGATCCCATGTCCCTCACAGTGCTATTGGGGAGTACTTCCCTGCTGGGATCTGGGAAGTCTCCCAAGATCCCTGTGGCCTCAGTCTCCTGGTTTGTCAGCCAGTGTACTGTGACACTACCAATCACTGCCCACTCACTGCATACTACTTGAAATTTCAAAAATACACAAATTAAAAGGATAGAACTTGGTCAAGAAAAATGAGCTTACCTGAGCTTCTGATCCTCCAGCTCAGGAGTCCTGGGATTTCTTGGGGATCCCGGACCAAGACCTCTTATACGTGAATCATGATACCCCCAAATACCACCACCAGGACCTGTGTTTGTTTCAAAACACATGAGGATATTTTGTATTATAAATCATTATAAGCTGCATCTTGGGCTCACATCCAAAACCACAAAAGCAATGAGAGCCTGGAGCCCCATGCTCAGGTTAGTTGTGTGATTTAAAGATTCTGGTCCCTCCCAGCATGACCAAGGCAGGGGCAATTCCTGCCTGGCAAGCATCTATTGGTCAAAATGCTACATCTTGAATTTATTGGCTATAGGAAGGTCCCCAAACCATTAATGATCTGGTGTCCCTCTCTTGGGGGATGGGCCAGTTTCCTAGCAACTGCATCTCCAGTGAGTGGGGAAAGAATTCAATATGACAGGTTCTTCCCCTTAGGGCATTAATGGACCTCACCCAGCTAGTTCAGGCCTTAGACTTTAATAAAAACTGCTGATTTTTAATCTTTTGTTTTCACAATGACTGCTTGCTGTAGTGACATCATGGATTTTCTCTGTAAAAATATACATGTAAAAATATGTACTGAATGTACATAGGGGAATGTACCAAATGACAAGGAAACTTGTTCTCCTTCAGTTGTCTTACTGCTCTAGCAAGGGCTTCTAGAAGCCCTATCTTCTTAAAGAGATATGGAGAGAGTGGGCAGCGTTGCCTTATCCCTGATTGCAGTGGGATTTCTTTAAAAAAAAAATATAAGCAAGGTCCTAATTAAAAGCTTTTTGTTAAAAGATTTGTTTGCTCAAGGAGCATTTTCCAGTAAGTAATTCACTGATTGAAGATATATCTGTGCATTTAACAAATAGTAGTGGAATCTGTGATAATGTGAAAGTCACATGTCAAGGACACATGACTTTATTAATAAGCACTTGAAAGAAATATGTGACATTTTTCCTGAACTAAGAGCCTTGGAAACAGGAACTGTTGTCACTGTGTTGTGTCCTTTCAGCTGCCCAGAATGAGGCATGTACGGCTGCACAGCATTTCTCATGCAGGCTGTACACTTGGCCCTTTTAATAAATGGCTTCTAAAAATCTTACTGGCTTTCACCTGTTTCATGACATTCTCCTTCTCAGCCAATCAGCACCTGAGAGAATCTTGAGGTTTCCATGGAGATTAGTAGAAAAAACTTTCCTCAGTGTCCAGTATCTTTGATCTTGTTCAGAATTTACTTTTTCTTGTGAAACTCAACAAGCCTTTATCTCATTCCTTTATCCAGATCCCACACCTTGACTTCTAGTTACCTTTGTGACAATCTAAGGTAGGAAATGAAACTTTAATATTTATTTAACTGGACTGCTTCCTTTGTAGGGAAGCTTCCTATGTAGGGAAGCTTCAAAATGATGTGGGATTAAGAGGAATGTACCAAATGACAAGGTGGTCTTCTTCTGTGGTAGTGGATCTGAAATTTCCTAGGTTGTGACTTTGAAATGAGCAGTTACTCCTGTACTCACTAAATGTACCTTTACATTTTCATTGTTATAATAGGTAGGCAAGGTCTAGGGTTTCCTAGGATATTGAGTCTTTAGAGCAGGGAAAAGAGAAGACAACCTAACAATTCCTGAGACTATTCTGGCTGAACTAGAGAAATATCACTTAGTGTAAAGGAGAACTGAGGGGCATAAAGTATTTGACACCTGGTGCGCCTCAACAATATTGTTGGCAAACCTCAATGAGCACAGTTGCTTTGGCTGACCTGGCTGGATTGGCAGCTGTGTCCTACTCAGTGGTCAGTGAGGAAACCTCCTCATCCTGGGGTTTACAGTCTTCCACTTCCTGGTGATTTGATTTGCAATGTCCACTGGAAGCCCATCTAATTACAGATGGAGTCTCCAGTGAGGAGATTGTCTGGTTAGTGACAGGAGATATGGCCTTGTTAGATAATATTTTTCCCCTAATTTCTTTTTCAGCATTTTTATCTTATGTATACAGGAGGGCTACTGATTTTTTTACATTAATTTTCTATCCAGCTACTTTGCTGAATATGTTTATCAGGTATTGGAGTTCTCTGGTCAAATTTTTGGGGTCACACTCAGATATACTATCATATCATCTGCAAGTAGTGCTACTTTGATTTCGCCCTTTCCAATTTGTATTCTCTTGATCTCCTTCAATTATCTTACTGTGCTAACAAGGGCTTCTAGAAGTATGTTAAAGAGGTATGGAGAGAGTGGGCAGTCCTGCCTTATCCCTGATTGCAGTGGTATTTCTTTAGGATACTCTTCATTTAGCTTAATGTTGCCTATAGGATTGCTGTATATTGTCTTTACTATATTTAAATATGTGCCTTTTATCTCCTATCTCTCCAATACTTTAAACCTGAATGGATGTTGGATTTTGTCAAATTCTTTTTCAGCATCTAAGGAAGGAATTATGTTTTTTTTTTCTTTAATTTTTTTTTAATATGTTTGATCACCCCTGCATAACTGAGATGAACCCTACTTGGACATAGTGGATGATATCATTGATGTGTTCTTATATTTGGTCAAAGACATAAAGTAAATTGGTATGACCCTAAACAAGCAAGTGAAAGTCTTGTATGAAAAAAAATTCAAGTCTCTGAAGAAAGAATTAGAAGAAGATATCAGAAGTTGGAAAGATCTCACATTCTCATGGCTTGCCAGAATTACCATAATAAAAATAGCCATCTTACTAAAAGAAATCTACAGATTAATGCAATTCCCATCAAATTACCAACATGATTCTTTACAGTCTATGAAAGAATAAATCTCAACTTCATATGGATAAACAAGAAACCCAGAATTGTTAAAACAATCCTCTACTATAAAAGATCTTCTGTTAGCTACATCCCTGATATCAAGTTGTATTATAGAGTAATAGTAATAAAAACTGCATGGCACTCACATAGAAACAGAATGGTGGATCAATGGAACCAAAGAGAAGACACAAAAATAAACTACATACTTATGGACACCTAAGTTTTGACAAAGATGCCAAAACTATACTATGGAGAAAAGATAGCATCTTCAACAAATGCTGCTTGTGTAACTGGATGTTTACATGTAGAAAAATGCAAATAGTTCCATTCTTAACAGCCTGCACAAAACTAAAGTCCAAGTGGATCAAAGACCTCAACATAAAATCACACACATTAAATCTGTTAGAAATAAAAGTCGGGGAAAGCCTTGAACTTATTGCCACAGGAGACAACTTCCTGAATATAACATCAACTTGACAGGCTCTCAAAGCAACAATCAGTAAATGGTGACTTATGAAGTGGAAAAGCTTCTGTAAAGGAAAAGATGCTGTCATCAAAACAAAAGGAATGCCTACAGATTAGGGAAGAATATTTCCCAAGCCTCTATGTGACAGTGGTCTAATATCCAGTACATATAAAGAACTAAAGAAGTTGAAAAGCAACAAATCAAGTAATCTAATAAAAAATTGGGGGACAGAGCTAAACAGAGAATTTTCGATAGAGGAATATCGAATGGATGAGAAATACTGAAAGAAATGCTCACAGTCATTAACCATTAGGGAAATGCAAATCAAAATGACCCTGGGATTTCACCTTACACCTATCAGAATGGACAAGATCAAAACTTCAAATGACAACACACACGCTGTAAAGATTGTGGACAAAGGGGAACCCAAAACTTCTGGTGTGAATGTAAACTTGTATAACCACTCTGGATGTCAATCTGGTGCTTTATGAGATAACTAGGAATAGCGCTTCCTGAAGATCCAGGTATACCATTCCTAGGCATATATCCAAAATAGGCTCAAGTACACAATAAGGACATTTGCTCAGCCAGATTTGTAGCAGCTGTATTTGTAATAGTCAGAATCTGGAAAAAAAAAACAATAAAAAAAAAACAAACAAACAACAGAAAATACAGATGCAGCCCAACTGAAAAATGGATACAGAAATTGTGGTATATCTACCCAATGGAATATTACTTAGAAAAACAAACAAACAAACAAAAAACTAGGAAAACATGAAATTTGCATGTCAATGGTGGGAACTGAAAAAGTTCATCCTGAGTGAAAAATCCCAGAAGCAGAAAGACAAACATGGTTTAAAATCACTCATGTACACATATAATATAAGATTAATCTACTAAAATCTGTACATCTAAAGAAATTAATTAAAATGGAGGACTCTGGTTAAAATGCTCAATCCACATGTTGAAAGGCAAAGAGGATGGAAATTAGAATGAGAAAACAGGGAACAAGTTAGGAGCCTGCCATGGAGGGCCTCTGAAAGGCTATGCCCTATGGACTATCAAAGCAGATCCTGAGACTTATGGGGAACTGTTGGGAAGAGTGCATGGAATCTAATGAAAAAAGTGGGAAATAGGAAGATCTGGAGAGGACAGGAGCTCCACAAGGAGAGCAACAGAACCAAAAAAAAATGAGCACAGGAGTCTTTCCTGAAATTCATACTCTAAACAATTAGCAGGCATGGAGAAAACCTTGAACCCCTGCACAGATGTAGCCCATGGTATTTCCCTATCCAAGGGGCTTCCATAATAATAGGAACAAGGACTGCCTCTGACGTGAACTGATTTGTCTGCTCTTTGATCACCTCACCCTGATGGGGGAGCAGCCTTAGCAGAAGTCTTATTACAGAGGAAGACAATGCAACCACACCTGATGAGATCTGATAGTCTAGGATCAGAAGAATGGAGAGGAAGACCACACCTATCAGTGGAATTGTGGAGGGGCATGCATAGAGAAAGGAAAGGAAATGTGTAAAGGAGGAAATGAAAGGAGGAAATATGAGTACACAAACTTTCCTCAATGTTCAGTATCTCTGATCCTGTGCACAATTTACTGTTTCTTATGAAACCGAACAAGCATTTATCTCATCCCTTTATCCAGATCCCACATATTTACTCCTGTTTACCTCTGTGACAATATGAAGTACGAAATGAAACTTTGATATTATTTAACTGGACAGTTTCCAAAGTTGGGAAGCTTCAAAGTGAGGTGGGATTAAGGGAAATGTACTGAATGACAAGGTATTCTCCTACTGTGGTCTTGGATCTAAGTTGTGACTTTGAACTGAGAACTTACTGGTGTACTCACTAAATGTACCTTCACATTCTTGTTGATATAATAGGCTGGCAGGATCTAGGGTTCCCTGGGGTAGTTTGTCTGTAAGAGCAGAGAAGACAAGGAAACCAGACAATTATTGTGACTGGTTTGGCTGAAACAAAGAAAGATCTTTGTATGTAAAAGTTGAACTGAGAGGCAATAAATTCTTTGACAGCAGGTACTGATCCACGCTAGCATTGCCAATCCACTATGAGCAGTATTGCCTTGGCTGATCTAGCTGGATCAATAGTTGTGTCCTACTCAGTGGTCAGTGGGCAATCTTCCTGCTCCTCGACTTAACAATTAAAACTGGTCATTTAGGATGGAGAAATGGGTCCCTGTTATATACCAAGGACACAAGTGCACAAGTGTTTCTTGTTGTATTGCAGACAAATGATCTAAACATAGTGTTATTACCATAACTTCTTGTTCAAAAGTGCCACTGTGGTCTGAAGTATCTGGGTAACCACTATTTCATATCTAGGATTCTCTGCTACATAATGAGTTCCTGAAAAGCATGTCTTACAAAATCAAACTCTGCCCTCCTTTAGCAGAATTTTTTCTCCATGTTAAATGTCACTATAAAAGTTGTCAATATATTATTTTTATTGATTATGTGGGAATTTCATATACTATACATTATACTGCTTTTCCATTACTCCCAGATTCAAATTCCTACCCATGAGTCACACTAAATTTTTTTCTTTAAAATACATCAATTCTACTATGTGTGGTTAAGAAAACTGAGTTCATCCTTGCCACACTCTAACACCAACCCCAAGAAGAGGCCATCAGTCCTAAGGAGCTTTATACTTCATCACCTTAATCACAGTTTTTCTTATATTTTCATTATGATTTGATAACTTCATATCTACTCTGCAACCCCCTCACTATTTTCCATCCAGAGCCACCCACCCTCATTCTTCTACCCCTATGACCTCTCTGTAGTTCCCTGGTAGGGGAGGTCCTCCTCATTCTTCTATCTGACCCTAGTTTGTCATGTCTCAACAATGCTGACTACATCTTCTTATTCTGTGGCCTGATTCTCAGATAATTGTTCTCTTTGTGTCCCCAATTCCCTCTACTTATACACTCTTCCTGCCAACTCTCTTGCAGGCTTCCCAGAGCTCTGAGAGTTGGGAGAATTTCATAGAGAAATCCCATTTAGAACTGGGTGTTTCAAGGTTGGTCTCTCTCTCTCTGCATAAAATCAGATTGTGGGTCTCTATATGCAATCCCATTTGATGTAGAAGGAAGCATCACTTTGGATGCAAGACTGATCCATTATTTGAGGGCATGGAGAAACATTTTAATAACAATAGCCTGGGTTGCTTGAAAATTTCCATAGGATGCTCTGGCCCAACAAATCAATTAACTGCTACCCAATCCCCTTAGTGGAAGATTGGTTTGGTCACAATAGATGGCCTATTGTAACTTAACCCTCACTATTAGGAGACCTCCTAATAAGTGAATACATACCATATTTGCCTTTCTGCCTTTTAGTTACTTCACCCAGGATGATTTTTTCTGGTTCCATCCATTTGCTTGAAAATATCATGATGTTATTTTCTTATCTAAGTAATACTTCCTTATTGAAATATTCCACATTTTCCCCAAAGGTGATTGTCTGTCCTGTTCTTTATTCCTTGGAATTTTCTGGGATTTTAATCATTGTATTGAATGACAAACTATCAGGATAAGTACTTTCTTTTAGCCTAGAAGTCCTACTATCTTCTTCTACTTCCCAGTGACTTGATCCCCTTGAAGGTCATCTATTTACATGTTGAGTCCTCAGTGAGGCAATGACTGGGAAGTATTCTGAGGCATTGCATTGTTAGATAATATAATTCCTTTTGGATTTGTATGATAGGAGTGTGTGCTTTGAGGTTGATATGCCAGTAATTTTGACCAGACAGAATGGTGTCCATCTCACAGGCTCTATCACTTTCTATATTTGTTTATGTCAGTCTCAGTCTCTCTATATGAATCTGTTTCGCTAACTCATTCTTTCTTACTCTCTCTCTCTTTCTCTCTTTCTCTCTCTCCCTTTCTCTGTCTACCTCTCTCTGCCTGATGCTTGTGGTACAGTATGGAAAGCTCTCAGCTCCCCTGACGTAATACAACAAGAAGACCACTTGCAGATGTGTATCTAGATGGTCTCTGTAAAAGTATAAGCAAGGTCCCAACTAAACACCTTGTGTTCAAAAATTTGCCTGTGTTGGGGAGTGTTTTATACTAAGTAATTCACTGACTGAGGATATATCTTTGCAATTAGCAAATAGTAACAGAATCAGTGATAATGTGAAATTCACATGTCAAAGACATGTGACTTTCATAATGACCACTTGAAAGAATTATGTGAAACTTTTCCTGAACTAAGAGTCTTGGACTCTTAGAAACTGTCATCTCTGTGTTGTGTGATTTCAGCTGCACAGATTGAGGCAATGTAGGGCTGAGCAGCGTTTCTCTCATGTAGGCCCTTTATGTCCCCTTGGCCATTTTAATAACTGGCTCCTGAAACACTTACTGGCTTACACTTGTTTCATGACACCATTCTGCCTCACAGTCAATGAGTGCCTGAGAGAATCTTGAGGTTTCCATGGAAATGAGTGACAATCTTTCCTCAGTGCCCAGGAGCTCTGATCCTGTACACAATTTTCTTTGTCTTGTGAAACCCAACAAGCCTTTATCTTATCCTTTTACCCAGATCCCACTCCTGTTTACTTCTGTGACAATGTAAGGTAGGAAAAGAAACTTTAATGTTTATTTCATTGGACAGCTTCTTTAAGCAGGAAAGATTCAAAGTAATGTGGGATTAAGGAGAATGTACCAAATGAAAAGGTGGTCTCATAATGTGGTCTTGGATCTGACATTTCCTTGGTTGTGACTTTGAACTGAGCAGTACTCAAGTACACACTAATTGTACCTTCTCATTCATATGTATCTAATAGGCTGGCAGGGCCTGCCCTCCTTTAGTGGAATCTTTTCTCCATGTTGAAACCCATTGTAAAGGTTGTCAACATATTACTATTTTTTATTATGTGGTAATTTTATATAGTATATATTATACTGGTTTTCCATTGCTCCTATGTTCAAATTCCTACCCTTGAGTCACTAAAATTATTTTTTCTTTAAAATACAGTATATACTCATATAGACATGTAATATAGGATGAACCTACTGAAATGTGTATATCTAAAGAAACTAATCAAGAGAGAGGACCTTTACTAAAATGCTCAATCCCCATCCAAAAGGCAAAGAGGAAGGCCATCAGAGGAGGAAGGAAACAGGAAACAGGCTGGGAACCAACCACAGAGGGCCTGTAAAAGGTTCTGCCCTGCAGACTATCAAAGCAGATGCTGAGACTTATGGCCAAATTTTGGGCAGTGTGCATGGAATGTTATGTAAAAAGTGGGAAATAGTAAGATCTGGAGATGTCAGGAACTCCACCAGGAGAGCAACAAAACCCAAAATTTGAACACAGGGTTCTTCCCAGAGACTCATACTCCAACCAAGTGCCATAAATGGAAATAACCTAGAACCCCTGCAAGATGTATCCCATGGCATTTTAGTGTCCAAGTGGGTTACATAGTAATCGGAAGAGGGCTGCCTCTAACATAAACTGATTAGCCTGCTCTTTGATCTACTCCCCCTGAGGGGGAAGCAGCCTTACACGGCCACAGAAGATGACAATGAAGCCACACATGATGAGAGCTGATAGACTTAATCAGAAGGAAAGAGAGGAAGACCTCTCCTATCAGTGGACTTGGGGAGGGGCATGCATGCAGAAGGGGAAGGGAGGGTGAGATTAGGAGGGGAGGAGGGAGGGGATTTTGGGGGGATACAGAGTTAATAAAGTGTAATTAATAAAATAAAAAAGAACAAATTTACAGTTAACCTGACATGTCTGGCTCTTCATCTTTGGGGTGGGGTTCTGAAGCAAATTGGCTAATAAACTTGTTCCTAACAGAAAAAAAATACATAATTTTAGTATGTGTTTTTCTTATATTCATTAGAACATGATCAAAATCTCAGTGCCAGTCCCTTAAAGAAAATTGAGTTCATCTTTGCTGCACCCTGACACCACCCCCAAAAAGAGGCCATCAGTCCTGAAGAGCTCCATACTTCTTCTCTTTGATGACAGTTTTTCTTATGTATTTGTTTATTAGGATTTATTAACTTTGTATCCCCTCTATAACCCCCTCCCTCTTCTCCTCCTAATCCCACCCAATCTCCTTCTTCTATTCCCTGATAGGGGCCATCCTCCTCCCCCTTCTATCTTACCGTAGATTCTCACATGTCAACAAGGCTGACTGGATCTTCTTTGTGGCCTGATTCTCAAGGCATTGTGTATCTTGTATTTTCAATTGCCTCTACTTATGACACTCTTCCCACCTCCTCTCCTACGGGCTTAGCAGAGAACTAAGGGCAGGGATAATTTCATAGGGAAATCCCATTTAGAGCTGGGTATTTTAAGGTCCCTCTCTGAATAAGATTGTGTGGTTCTCTATATGCAATTCATTTGATGCGGAAGGAAGCATCTCTGTGGATAGAAGAACATGGAACTGATCTATCAGTTGAGGGCAGAGAGCAACATATTTTAATAACAATAGCATTGATTGCTTGAAAATTTCCATAGGATGCACTGGCCCAACAACTCAATTAACTGACACTAATCCCTATAATGGAAGACTGACTTGTTCACAATAGATGGCCTTTTAGAACTTTTTCCACCCTGTTAGGAGACCTTCTAATAGCACAATATATACCATATTTGTCTTTCTGCATTTTAGTTACTTCACCAGGATGATTTCTCCTGGCTCCATCCATTTGCCTGAAAATATGGAATGGGGAGTCTTTGTTGGTCTCTGTCTCTTTATATCTTTGTTTCTGTTGGTCTCGGTTTCTTGATTTCTGAATCTGTCTCTAGCTCTTTCTCTCTCAATATCTCTCAGTCTCCCTGTCTCTGCCTACTGCATGTGGTTCAGTATGAGAAACTCAGTTCTGCTGAAGGACTACAATAAGATGACTAACTCTTTGCTGATGTGACATCCTGGAAGGTCCTTAAAATATAAGCAAGGTCCCAATTAATTATTTTTGTACAAAGAATTGCCTTGGTCAGGAAATGTTTTGCCTATAAAGTAATTCACTGACCAAAGACATATGTGTGCATTTAAAAAATAACAATAAAATCTGATAATGTGAAACTCACATGTCAAGGACACCTGACTTTATTTATGAACTCTTGAAAGAAATATATGACACTTTTCCTGAACTAAGAGTCTTGGAAACAGGAACTGTCATCTCTGGGTTGGGTGCTTTCAGCTGCTCAGATTGAGGCATGAAGGGCTGCTCAGCCTTTCTCCCAAGCAGGCTGTCCACTTGGATCTTTTAATAGATGGCACCTGAAAACTTTACTGGCTTTCACCTGTTGCATGACAGCATTTTCCAACTCAACCAATCAGCACCTGAGAGAATCTGGAGGTTTCATGGAGATGAGTAAAAAAAAAAAAACTTTTCCTCAGTGTTCGCTATCTCTGATCCTCTGCACATGTGACTTTTTCTTGTATAACCTTTATCTCATCCCTTTATCCAGATCCCACACCTTTACTTCTGTTTACCTCTGTGACAACCTCAGATAGGAAATTAAACTATAATATTACTTCATTTAATTGGACTGCTTACTAAGTAGGGAAGATTCGAAGTGGTAATGGATTAAGGGAAATGTACTGAATGACAAGGTGGTCTCATATTGTGGTTTTGGATCTGAAATTTCCAAGTTGTGACTTTGATCCAAGCAGTTATATGGGTACTCCTTAGTGGACCTTCACAGTGTTATTGATATTATAGGATGGCAGGGTCTAGAGTTCTCTGGGGTAATTAGTCTTTAAAAGCAAGGAAAATAGAAGGAAAACAGAAAAGTCCTGACACTGGTTTGGCTGAAACAGCTAAAGATCAGTGCATAGACAAATAGAACAGTGAGGCAATAAACAATTTGACAGATAGTTCTCTTCCACATTAGTGTTGCCAACCCTCTATGAACAGAGTTGCCTTGTCTGACCTATCTTGATTGGCAGCTTTGTCCTACCAGTAGTCAGTGAGCACTCCTTCTGTTCTTGAGGTTTACAGATAAAAATGGTCTTTTAGGACAGAGAAATAGATTGTGTTATATACCTAGGACAAAAAAGCAGCTGTGTTTCCTGCTGTGGTCATCCAGACAGACCCTCTGAATGTAGTGTTAGTTCTAGGACTGCTTGTTCAGAGGTGCCACCTGAGCTCATGGAGTCTGAGGTAGCTGGATAAACACTAGTTCCTTGCAAGTATTCTCAACTATATAAAGAGTTCTTGGAAAGCATGCTTTACAAAGTCAAACTCTGCCCTCCATTAGAAGAATGTTTTCTCCATGTTAAAAGCCATTGTAATTTCATAACAGATACATTAAACTCCTTTTCCATTGCTCCCAGGTTCAATAATCCTAACTTTGTGTCACATAAAAAAATTGTTTTTTTTTAAATGCATCAATTAAATTATGTGTTGTTCATCTACTCATTGGAACATGATCAGAGTCTCAGTGACAAGTTTCTTTTTTTTTCACATTGTCCTGAATGTATATTTTATTTTAATATAAGATTTACAAATTTCCTTGAGTGATAGATAATAAATTTAGGTATATCACAATCTTGTAACAATAACCAACTACATATAATTAACATTTTAAAAACTTCAAATTTTAACTTTCCTTATAAGAAGAGTGACAAGTTTCTTAAAGAAAACTGAGTTCATCCTTGCTCAACACTGGCACCACTCCCCAGAAGAAGCCATAAGTCCTGAAGAGCTCTACCCTTCATCACCTTGATCACAGTTTTTCTTAAGTATTTATTTATTAGGATCTGTTCCCATTTGTATCACTCTGCTGCCTGCTGTCTCTTCTTCTTTTAGTCCCACCCACTCTCCTTCTTCTACACCTTTGCCCTTTCCAAAATTCCCCTGATAGGGGAGGTCCTCATCCCCCTTCTTTCTAACCCTAGCTTATCAGTTCTCATTGAGACTGGCTGTATCATCTTCCTTCTTCATCCTGATTTTCAAGACACTGTTCTCCTTGTGCCTCAATTCTGTCTACTTGTGGCACTCTTCCTGCCTCCTCTCCTGCAGGCTTCCCAGAGCTCTGAGGTGAGGGGGAATTTTATAGGGAAATACCATTTAGATATGGGTGTTTTAAGTTCTCTCTGTGCATAATATTGTACTGTGGGTCTCTGTATGCAATCCCAATTGATACAGAAAGAAGCAACACCGTGGAAACAAGAACATATCCCTGATCTCTCAGGTGAGGGCAGACAGCAACATACTTTAATAACAAGAGCCTGGATTTCTTGAAAATTTCTATAGGATGCCCTGTTGCAACAACTCTATTAACTGCCACCCAATCCGCCTAGTGGAAGACTGGTTTGGTCACAACTGATGGCCTTTCAGAACTTTATTTCCTACTATTAGGAGATCTCCTAAACAGTGAATACATACCATATTTGTTTTTCTGCATTTTAGGTACTTCCCCCAGGATGATTTTTCTTAGTTTCATCCATTTGCCTGAAAATGTCATAATGCCATATTTTTAGCATAATAATACTTCTTCATGGAAATATTGCATATTTTTCCTAAAAGAGATTGTCAGTCCTGTTCTGTTGCTGGGACTTTAATTATTATATTGAATGAAAACTCACAGGATAACTACATTCTTTTAGCCTAGAAGTCCCTGCATCTTCCTCCATTTGAATGCAATATCCCCTTGAAACTTCTCTATTTACATTTTTAATCACCAGTGAGTAAATGTCTTGGAAGTGTCCATATAAAATTGATTCTCTGTGTCTCAGTCTCTGTCACATCAGTTGGTTAAGGTCTCTCTATTTCTTTTTTTTATCAGTTACATTTTATTAACTCTGTATCCCAGCCGTGTCCTGATCCCTCATTCCCTCCCAGGCCCTTCCTCCCTCCCTCCCTCATCTCCACCGTGCCCCTTTCCAAGTCCACTGATAGGGGGACCTCCTCCCCATTCACCTGATCCTGTTTTATCAGGTATCTTCAGGACTGGCTGCAAAGCCCTCCTCTGTGGCCTAACAGGTCTGCTCCTCCCTTTGGGGGTGGGGAGACCAAAGGGCCAGTGAAATATCCCAGAAGGAGAAAGACAAACATGGGATATACTCACTTATATAGACCTATAAGATATGATAAACATAATGAAATCTATACACCTAAAAAAGGTCTCTTTATTTCTAAATCTGTCTCTCTCTCTATGTATTTCTCTCTCTGTCTCTGTCTCTCTGTTTTCCTCTCAGTTCTGAAATGCTCTTAGTTCTGCTGAAGGACTACACCAAGATGACTCTTTGCTGACATGCCATATTGTTTGGTCTCTGTAAAAATATAAGCAAGGTCTCAATTAAATGATTTTTGTTCAAAGATTTGCTGTGTTTTGAGAGCATTTTCCAATAAGTAATTCACTGACTGAGGACATATCTGTGCATTTAAAAAATAATAATAGAATCTGTGATAACTGAAAGTCACATGTCAAGGAAACATGACTGTATTAATGACCACTTGGAAGAAATATGTGACACTTTTCCTGAACTAAGAGTCTTGGACACAGGAAATGTCATCTCTGTATTGTATGCTTTCAGTTTCCCAGATTGAGGCTTGTAGTGCTGCTCAGCCTTTCTCTGAAGCAGGCTAATATCTGGCTCCTGAAATTCTTACTGGCTTTTACCTTTTTCATGACATCATTCTCCCTCTTAATGAATCAGTACCTTAGAGAATCTTGAGGTTTCCATGGAGATGACTAAACACACTTTCCTCAGTGTCCAGTATCTAGGATCCTGTGCACAGGTGACTTGTTCTTTTATAACCCAACAAGCCTTTATCTAATCCCTTTAATAACATCACACAGCTTTACTCCTGTTTCTCTTTGTGACAATATCAGGAGGAAATGAAACTTAAATGTTTATTTCATTGGACAGCTTCCTTAATACGGAAGCTTCAAAGTGTTGTGGGATTAAAGAGCTGTAGAAAATGACAATATGGTCTCTTACTGTTGTCTTAGATCTGAAAATTCCTAGGTTGTGACTTTGAACTCAGCATTTACTCCCATTCTAACTAAACGTACTTTCACATTGTTATTGATATAAGAGTCTGGCAGGGTCTAGCCTTTCCTTGGTATTGAGTCTACAGGAGGAGGGAAAAAAGGAAACCAGACAATTCCTTGGCCTGGTTTGGCTGATACAGAGAAAGATCTTTGTGTTGAAAAGGAGAACAGAGGGACAATGAAGTATTTGACAGCTGATGTGTTCCATAGTAGTGTTGCCAAACATCTAAGGGCAGAGTTGCCTTGATTGACCTTGCTGGATCAGCAGTTGTTTGCTACTCAGAGGTTAGTGAGAAACCCTCCTAGTCCTGGGATTTACAGTTACACCTGGGCTTTCAGGACAGAGAAAAGTGTCTGTATTATAAGCCTAAGACACAAGAGCAGCTATGTTTTCTCATGTTGTCCTCCAGACAATCCCTCTAAATGTAGTGTTAGTGCTAGGACTGCTTGTTCAGAGTTGCCACCTGTCAGTATCCCTCTCTCTTCATTGCTGCTTGTGGTTCAGTAGGAAAAGATATCAGTTCTGGTGAAGGACTAAATCATGATGATGTGTGCAATGTGATATTCTGGGTGGTCTCTCTAAAAATATAAGCAAGATTCAAATTAAAGGCATTTTGAAGAGTTGCTTTGGTCAGGGAAAATTTTCCCAGTAAGTAATTCATTGACAGAGGATATATCTGTGCATTTAACAAACAATAATGGAATCTGTTATATCCTGTTCCATTGTCAGTTTTAAATTGCTTAGGAACTCCTGGAACATTAAAAGCCTGTAGAAAATGAGCAATAACATTTTTTTTTTTTGCAGCTTTTCCTGTTTGAGGAGTGGTAAAAATAAATCCAGAATAGGTATCTAGGCAAATATATACATATTTTAGTTTTTTAAATTCAGGAATATGAATAATATCCAATTGCCAAACCTGATTTGAAGCCAATCCTTTAAGATTGACTCAAAATGAGGAACAGGCTAAAATTAAGGATAAGTAGTGCAAGCCTTGACTATACTATGGGCCTGTTCCTTAGTCAACACACATTTAAGTCTCAAGGTTTGATTATTAAGATGATGCATATTATGGGCATCCTGGGCTCTTTTTAACTGTGAACAGTAAACTTTGGTGGCTTTTCTGCCAATACATTTCCTTTAGACAGGGGTCCTAGCAAATTATAATGAGCCCTCAACTGTCCTATAAAAAAGAAAGTTTTTTTAATCAAATTTTGAATTTGTAAAAATAAAATTCCAGCAGGAGAAGATATCTGAATTTGACCTGCATTCTCTCACCTAAGCAAAAACTGAGCTACATATGCACTATGTGTAAAAATGTTCAAATACTGCTTATTAAAACTTTGAAAGAGAGCCAATACTGCAGAAAACTCTGTGATTTCTGCAGATGTGTTAGAAACTTAAAAATATATTGTTTTTCTTTTATAAACATAGGCAGCAACACCAGATAATGAACCATCATTAAATACCATTAAACTATCAACAATAGGGCTAACTTTTGTTTAAAATGGAAAAACTATAGGTTACACCTATAGAAACTTAAATAATTTGTTTTTCTGTGCCTCACCAGTTTGGGTTCTGTCATAATAAGCTTACATATGTTTAAATGCCATATTTATTAGACCTCTGACAAGTCTGAGTGCCAGCATATTTGAGTTACTCTTTGTCTACCTTTATCATCTGCTCTATACTTCATCCTATAAAACATGATGTTACAATCTCAATTTTGGTATATTTTTCAAATGTATGTGTTAGAACCAAATTTTAGGTAGATCTACAGAGGCAAACTTCATGGTTACCCATTTTAGATTTAACCTTAAAAAAGAAGAGAAAAGAAGATAAGCCTAAACAAGGAAACGAGGTAAAACTCAATTTTGTACTCAACTATAATCTTTAGCATAACTTTAAATCTGCTATTTTTAAACTAAAATCAAAGTAAAACTTTTAATTAAACCTAATTTGTAAAGGGGCTAGCAAAGCTTATCAATGCTATCATATTGTATTAAACCTTAACAGCAAAAAATTAAAGGACAAAAGTTTTATTTAACATTAAATAGAGAACTAAAATTAGCCTGTAGCCCTCTACAAAAAATGGACTATTCTGCTGTACCAATATATAGGCCAGAAAGAAGCATCATTAAATCATTTATTGAGGTACTGGTAGCCAGGCATATGTTTCTTATAAGGGTTAACAATGATCTGAATATTACACTGCATAACCCTGGGCTAACATGGAACCACAGTCCTTTTTTTCCTGTAAAAGAGTATAAGCAAACATTTTGCGTTGAAGAATCTCCAGCCTTTTAAAATGAAGAATAACATATTTTATAGTTTTTTTACATGATATATTGTAATAACTGAAATTTTTGTTTAATTGGCTTAAACAGCATGGCTTGGCTACTTTGTAAACTTAATAAAATAAATACCAAAGATTTTTATTCCTCCAAAGTGTTGAAAAACTGTTTTAAGTTCTTTGTTAGACCACCCAAGGGTTACTCTTTTAAAATACCTGATAAATTTTAAAATGTTTTAGAATTTCATGCCAATGGTCCAGGACCAAACTCAGAGGTGTTGTTTCAAATTGACTCATTTCTAAAAATATCCAAGTCTACAGATAAACATATACACTCAGAGAGATACATAAGGAACATAAAAATCTTACAATGTTACTTGGATTAACCAGAATACCCAAATACCAGGACTTGACCAGCCCCCGGACAGAAGACACACAGATTACAGGAGTGGATACCTTCATGTGTCCCCTCCACACACATAGATTCCAAAAGGAGCAGAGACCCCAAAGCCCGTTCCACAGATTCCACATGAAGAGCTGGCTCTAGCAGCCCTCTTCTCATACAGAATAAAGCCCCAGTAACCTTCTCTCCTGGTCCCAAAAGGAGTAGATCCTTTATGGGCCTCTTCTATGGGAATTGGTGTGTCCTGTGGATTCTCTAGACGAGATTGTAAACTCTACAAGTTTCCTAGACCTCGTGAGCAAACCAAAACAGAGGCTGGCAGATAGAAACAAGAAATGCAGAGACAAAGACAAAAACAATTGAAGTATCTGCTTTTTAAATATTTAAATATTTTTCTTAAATCTGTTTTTGTAATAGTAAAACAAAGCATCATCTTTAGTGAAATCATAAAGCACATTTATAATTTTAAAAGTGAAAACCAGATTTTAAAATTTACCAGTGCAAAAAATTCAATTTTATGAATATTGTTCTTGTTACTTTTATTATTATTTTGTAATTTTAATTTCACTTATTCCCTTAATAACTGAACTTGTTCCCTTTCTAATTGGACCTTCTCCAAGAAAACCATAATAGCCTCCTGCAGTGGTTCTGCATCTCCTACACATGTGTCAGGGAAAGCCATGGAGACAAAGGGCTCAGGACGCCAGTCTGAATTATGAGACATGGCAGTTTCTTCCTCTGACTTCCTGGGACTTGTTTCCCTGAAAACGTGAAATACCTGTGAATGAAAAAGGAGCACTGAGGGGCGAGATATTATTTGAGAGCTGGTGCTATTACACACTAGTGTTGCCAACCCTCTATTAGCAAGATTGCCTAGGTTGATCTGGCAGGAATGACAGCTGTGTCCTACTCAGTGGTCAGTGAGGAACCCTCCTGTTCCTGTGGTTTAGAGTTATTCCTGAGTCTTCAGGACAGAGAATTGGGTCCAAATTATATGCCTAGGACACAAGAACAACTGTGTTTCCTCATGTGGTCCTCCAAACAGTCCCTCTAGAAGTAGTTTTAGTGGTTGTTCAGAGGTGCCATCTGAGCTCATGGAGTCTGAGGTAGCTGGGTAATCACTACTTCATGGCTAGGATTCTCTGCTACATAATGAGTTCCTGGATATCATAACTTTAAAGTCAAACTGTCCCCTCCTTTAGCAGAATCTTTTCTCCATGTTAAAAGACATTGTAAAAGTTGTCAACATATTACTTTTACTGAATATGTGGGAATTTCATATAACATACATTACAATACTTTTCAATTGCTCCCAGATTCAAGTACCTACACTGTGTCACACTAAGAATTTGTTTTTATTTTAATTACATGCATTGAAGTATGTGTTGTTCATATGCTCATTGGAACATGATCAGAGTCCCATTGCCATGTCCCTTAAAAAAACAAACAAACAACAACAACAACAACAACAACAAAACCAAAACACTGAGTTCATCCTTGCTGCACCCTGGCACCACCCCAGAGCATAAGCCATAAGTCCTGAAGAGCTCTATACTTCATCACCTTGATCAGTTTTTCTTATATATTTATTTATTATGATTTGTTCCCTTTGTGTACACTCTGCTGCCCCCTCTCTCTTCTTCCAGTCCCACTCACCCTCCTTCTTCTACCCTTATGTATTTCCCTTATTACCCCTTTGTATCTCACCCTAGCTTATCAGGTCTCATCAAGGATGACTTAATCATTTTATCCTGCATCCTCATTCTCAGGGCATTGTTGACCTTGTGTCCTCAATTCCCTCTACTTACGACACTCTCCCTGTCTCCTGTCCTGGAGGCTTCCCAGAGCTCTGAATTTAGGGAGAATTTCATAGGGAAATTCCATTTAGAGCTGGGTGTTTTAAGGTCTCTCTATGCATATCAGACTATAGGTGTCTGTATGAAATCCCATGCAATGCAGAAGGTAGCATCTCTATGAATCCAAAAACATGGCATTGATCTATCTGTTGAGGGAACAGAGCATTATATTTTAATAACAACAGCCTGGATTGCTAAAAAATTTCTGTTGAATGCCCAGGCCCAACAACTCAATTAACTGCCACCAAATCCCCCTAGTTTAAGACTAGTTTGGTCAAAAAAAAAAGACCTATTGCAACTTTATCCTCCACTATTAGGAGACCTCCTAATAAGTGAATACATACCATATTTTCTTTCTGCATTTTAATTGCTTCACCCAGGATTATTTTTTCTGGGTTCATCCATTTACCTGAAAATATAATGATGTCATTTTCTTAGCTGAAAAATACTTCCTTATGAAAATATTCCAAAACCTCAAGATTCTTCAAGGTGCTGGTTGGCTAAGAGGGACAATGATGCCATGCAAAAGGTGAAATCCAGTAAGAGTTTCAGGAGCCAGTTTTTAAAAGGGCTAAGTGGATAATCTTGAAAGAAAGACTGAGCAGCCCTACATGCCTACATTATATAATATAATATAATATAATATAATATAATATAATATAATATAATATAATATAATATAATATACATTCCACTTGTTTTCCATTGCTTCCAGGTTCAAATTCTTACCATGTGTGACACTAACAATTTTTATTTCTTTAAAATACATCAATTAAACTGTGTGTGGTTCTTCTATTCATTGGACCATGATCAGAGTCTCAGTGCCAAGCTCCTTTAAAAAAAATTTTGTTTTGATCCTTGCCACACACTGCACCACTCCAAAAGGAAGCCATCAGTCCTGAAAAGTTATGTAATTCATCATCTTTAATACAATTTTTCTTTTGTATTTATTATGAACTGTTCAATTTGTATTCCCTCTGCTGCCCCTCACACTTCTCCTTCCAGCACCATACAGTCTCCTTCTTCTACTCAATGCTCTTTCTCTAGGTCCCTGATAGGGGAGGTCCTCTTTCCCCTTATATCTGACCCTAGCTCATAATGTCTCATTAAGGCTGGCTTTCTCATCTCCCTCTGTGGCCTGATTCTCAGGGCATTGTTCTCCATGTGTCCTCAATTCCCTAACAGCAGAATTACCAGAAGTTAAATCAATAGTAAATATTAATAGTCACATACAAGAGGGTCTCTGCAAAGAATTCCATATGGTACAGAAGGAAGCATCTCTGTGGATCCAAGAACATGGCACTGCTCAATAAGTTGAGGGCACAGAGCAATATATGTTAATAACAACATCCTGGTGGCTTCAAAATTCCCATAGTAATCCCTGGCCCTAAATCATATTTTACTGGCCCCCAATTGCCCTAGTAGAAGAATGATTTTTTCACAATAGATGGCCCATTGGAACTTTACCCTCCACTATTAGGAGACCTCCTAATTAGTGAATACATACCATATTTGTCTTTCTGATTTTAATTACTTCACTCAGGATGATTTTTCCTGGTTTGATTCTTTTGCCTAAAAATATCATGATGTCATTCTATTAGCTGAATAATATTCCATTAATGAAGTATTCTACTTGTTTCAAAAGGAAATTATAAGTCTTGTTTTTTTTTTTTTTTTTTTTTTTAGGATTTTATGGTTGCTGGTACTTTGATCATTGTATTGAATGAAAAATTATCAAGATAACAATATTCTTTTACCCTAGAATTCCCTCCATCTTCTTCTACTACCTGCTGATTTGAATTGCAATGTCCCCTTGAAACTCATCTATTTTGATCTTTAGTCCCCAGTAAAAAAATGTCTGGGAAGGGTAAGGTGTTATGACCATCTTAGATACTATAATTACTATTTGAGTTATATTTTAGGAGGCTATGCTTTGAGGTTGATATGCCAATGAAAGTGACCGGGAAGAATGGATTCTCTGAGTCTAGGTCTCTGTCAATTTTTATCTTTGTTTCTATTGGTTTTGGTCTCTCTACTTATGAATCCATCTCTCTAGTTCTTTCTCTCTATACCACTGTCTCACTTTCTCTGTTTTGTTCAGTATGAAAAGCTCTCAGCTCTGATTAAGGACTCCAATAAGATGACTGCTTGCTCACATGACATCCTGGATGTTTTCTGTAAAAATATAAGGTCCCTTTTGAATGTTATATGTTCTAAGAGTTACCTTGGTCAGGGAGTGTTTTCACAGTAAGTAATTCACTGTCTGAGGACATATATGTGCATTTAACAAACAAGAATAGAATCTGTAATAGTGTGAAAGTCATATGTTAAGGACACGTGAATTTGTTAATGAACACTCGAAAAAAAATATGTGACACCTTTTCTGAACTAAGAGTCTTGGAAACAGGAACTTTTATCTTTGTGTTGTATGCTTTCAGCTGCCCAAATTGAGGCATGTAGGGCTGCTCAGCCTTTTTCTCAAGCAAGCTGTCCACTTGGCCCTTTTAATACCTGAATCCTGATAATCTTACTGGCTTTCATCTGTTTCATTACATCATTCTCCCTCTCAGCAAATCTGCATGTGAGAGAATCTTGAGGTTTCCTTAAAGACGAGTAAACAAACTTTTCTGTGTCCAATGTCAGTGATCCTGTGCACATGTGACTTGTTGTGAAACCCAACAAGCCTTTATTTCATCCCTTTATATATATCCCACACTTTTACTCCTGTATACCTTTTTGACAATGTCAGGTAGGAAATGAAACTTTAATGTTTATTTAATTAGACAGCTTCCTAAGTAGAGAAGCTTCAAAGTTATGTGGGATTAAGGGGAATGCACTTAATGACAGGTAGTCTCCTATTGTGGTCTTGGATCTAAAATTTCCTAGGGTGTGGCTTTGAACTGAGCCTTTACTTGCATATTCAAAAAAAAATGTACGTTCACATTCTTATTGATAAAATAGGATGTCAGGGCCTATGGTCCCTGTGGTATTCAGTCTTTAAGAGCAGGAAAAGAGAAAGAAAACAGACCATTCCTGGGACTGGTTTGACTAAAACAAAGAAAGTTCAGTTAGTATGAAAGAAGAAGTGAGGGGCAATAAACTATTTGACTGCTAGTGCTATTTCAAGTTAGTAGGAGTTACCATATAGAATATGGTGTTCACTGAGATATACTATCATATCATATGCAAAGAGTGATACTTTGACTTCCTCATTTTGCATTTCTATCACCTTGACATACTTCAAATGCTTTATTGTTCTAGCAAGGATTTCCAGAATTATGTTGGGTAAGGAGAGAATGGGCAGCCTTGCCTTTTCACTGATTTCAGTAGAATTGCTTTAAGTTTCTCTCCATTTATTTTGATATTGGCTATAGGCTTGCGGTATATTGCCTTTACTATATGTAGATATGTGCCTTGTAAACCTGATCTCTCCAATGACTGAAACATGAATGGATGTTGGATTTTTTTTCAGAATCTTTTTCAGTGTATAAGGAGATTATCATGTGGATATTTTCTTTCTGTTTGTTAATACGGTGGATCACAGTGATGGATTTCTGTATATTGAACCACCGCTGCATAGCTGAGATGAATCCTACTTGGATATAGTGGATGATATTGTTGTTGTGTTCTTTTATTTGGTCACAGACATGAATTCCCTAGCTGTGAGCCTAAGCAAGCAACTCAAAGATTTGTCTGAAAAAAAAATTCAAGACTCTAAACAAAGAATTAGAAGAAGATATCAGAAGACAGAATGATCTCCCATGCTCACAGCATGGCAGAATTAACATAGTAAAAATGGCCATCTTACCAAAAGCAGTCTACAGATTCAATGCAATTCCCATCAAATTACCAACAAAATTCTTTACAGACTGTGTAAGAAAATTTCTCAACTTCATATGGAATAACAAGAAACCCAGAATTGATAAGCCAATCCTCTACAATAAAAGATCTTCTGGAGGTAACTCCAGCCCTGATCGCAAGCTGTACTATAAAGCAACAATAATGAAAACTGCATAGTCCTGTCATAGAAACAGAATCAATGAAACAAAATAGAAGACCCAGAAATAAACCCACACACTTGTGAACACCTCAGTTTTCAGAAATATGCCAAAACCTTACAATGTAAAAAAGATAGCATCTTCACCAAATGGTTATGGTCTATCAGGGTGTCTACATGTAGAAAAATGCAAATAGATCCATACTTATCAGCCTGCATAAAAGTAAAGTACAAGTGGGTCAAAGATGTCACCATGAAACCAGACACATTAAATCAGTTACAAAAAAAGTGAGGCACAGCCTTGAACTCATTGACCCAAGACATAAATTCCTGAACAGAACACCAACAGTACAAGCTCTAAGAGCAAGAATCAGTAAACGGGACCTCATGAAACCATAAAGCTTCTGTAAAGCAGAGGACATTGTCTTCAAAACAAAATGAATGCCTACAGATTGGGAAAAAATCTTCACCAATCCTCTATGTGACAAAGGGCTAATATCCAGTATATATAAACTAAAGAAGTTGAAAAGCAACAAATCAATTAATCCAATTAAAAAATGGGGAACAGAGCTAAACAGATAATTCTCCATAGAGGAAAAGAAACACTTAAAGAATAACTGACCTTCATTAGCCATCAGGGAAATGCATTTCAAAAGGATCCTGAGATTTCACTTTACACCCATCAGAATGGCCAAAATGAAAACTCAAGTGACAATACATGCTGGAGAGATTGTGGACAAAGGGGAATCCTCCTCCACTTCTGGTATGAATGTAAACTTGTGAAACCCTCTTGAAATTAATCTGGAGCTTTCTCAGACAACTAGGATTAGTGTTGCCTCAAGATTCAGCTATCTACCTCTAGGCATATATCCAAAAGAAGCTCAAGTTCGCAATAAGGACATATGCCCAACCATGTCTATACAGCTTTATTTGTAATACCCCAAACCTGGAAACAACCCAGAACCCCCTACCTACCCAACACCGACAATAAAATTGATACAGAAATTGTGGTACATCTACACAATGGAATATTACTCAGAAAAAAAAAAAAAACCAAAAAAACAGGGAAATCATGAAGTTTGAAGTCAATGGTGGGAACTGGAAAAGATCATCCTGAGTGAGCCGTTCCAGAATAGAAAGACACACACTCACTAAGAGAGATATAATATAAGACAAACCTCCTAAAATTTGTACACCTAAAGAAATTAACCAGAGGGAGGACTCTCGCTAAAATGCTCAATCCCCATCCTGAAAGACATCAGAAGAAGGAAAAAACAGGCAACAAGTTAGGAGCATGCCACAAAAGACCTCTGAAAGGCTCTGCCCTGCAGACTCTCAGAGCAGATGCTGTGACTCACGGCCAACTATTGGGCACAGTGCATGGAATCTAATGAAAGAAGTAGGAAATAGTAAGATCTGGAGAAGACAGGAGCTCCACAAGGAGAGCAACAGAACCAAAAAAAATCTGAGAACAGGGGTCTTTCCTGAAATTCATGCTCCAACCAAGTACCATGCATGGAGATAACCTAGAACCCCTGCACAGGTGTAACCCAATGCAGTTTAGTGTCCAAGGGAGTTCCATAGTAATGGGAACATGGACTGCCTCTTACATGACCTCATTGACCTCCTCTTTGAAAACCACACCCTGATGGGGGAGAAGCCTTAATAGGCTACAAAGAGAGACATTGCAGCCACTCCTAATGAGATCTGATAGACTACCATCAAAAGAAAGGAGAGCATGAACTCCCCTATCAGTAGACTTGCAGAGGGTCATGCATGGACAAGGCAGGATAGATTTGGGGATTGGGAGTGGAGGTAGAAGTGGTTTATGTGTGGATATGAATGATTAAAGTGTAAATAATAAAAATTAAAATAAAAAATATAATTCAGTTTGGTGTTATGTTATAGGAGGGTGTCTTTGGAGGCTGATTTGTCAATAGAAGTGACCAGATAAAATGGAATAACACTCTATCAGTCTCTCTCAATTTATATATTTGTTTCTGTTGGTCTTGGTCTTAATATTTCTGAATATGTTTCTTTAGCTCTTTCTCTCTCACTCTCTCTGTCAACCTCTCTGCATATGTTGCTTGTAGTTAAATCTGAAAAGCTCTTAGTTCTGCCAAAGGAATACAACAAGATGACTACTTACAGACATGACATCCTGGATAGCCTCTGTAAAAATTTAAGCAAGATCCCAATTAAACACATTTCGTTCAAAGAGTTGCTTTGTCAGGGAGCATTTTCCCAGTAAGTAATTCACTTACTAAGGACATATTGCACAGATATGTCCTTAGTCAGTGAATATGTACAATTAATTAATTAATTAATTTGTTAATTTGTACATTTATACATTAATAATTTGTACATTAACAATTTGTCAAGTAGTGACATTATTAAAGACTACATTGAAGAAATATGTAACACTTTTGCTGACCTAAGAGTCTTAGACACAGGAGCTGACATTTCTGGGTTGTATGCCTTCATCTGCCCTTATGGAAGCAGGTAGGGCTGCTGAAACATTTTTGAAAGCACAGTGTCCACTTGGCTCTTTTAATAACTGCCTCCTGAAACTCTTATTGGCTCTCACCTGTTTCATGACATCATTCTGCCTCTCAGCCAATCAATACCTGAGAGAATCTTGAGGTTTACTCATGGAGATGAGTAAACAAACTACTCAGTGTCCAGTATATTTGATTCTATGTACACATAACTTGTTCTTGTGAAACCTAACAAGCCTTTATCTCATCCCTTTATCCAGATCCCACACCTTTATTCTTGTTTAACTCTGTGACAATGTCAGGTACTAAATGAAACTTTAATGTTTATTGAATGGGACACCTTTCTAAGTAGGTAAGCCTCAATTGATGTGGGATGAAGGGGAATGTACCAAATGACAAGGTGGTCACCTACTGTGGTCTTGGATCTGAAATTTTCTAGGTTGTGACTTTGAACTGAGCAGTTACTGGTATACTGACTAAATGTACCTTCACATTCTTATTGATATAATAGGCAGGTTGGGCCTACGGTTCCCTGGGGTATTGAGTCTTTAGAGCAGGCAAAAGAGAGGATAACCAGATAATTCCTGGTCATGGTTTGGTTGAAACAGAAAGATCTTTGAGTTTAGAATGAGAAATGAGAGGCAATAAAGGATTTGACAGCTAGTGTTTTTCCAAACTAGGGTTGCCAACCCTCTATGTGCAGGGTTGCCTTGGCTGACCTGGCTGGATTGGCAGCTATGTCCTACTCAGCGGTCAGTGAGAAATTCTCTTTGTCTTGTTTTACAGATGAAACAGAGAAATATATCCATATTATATGCCTAGGACACAAGAGTAATAGTGTTTCATGCAGTGGTTCTCAAGGCAAATGATCCAAAAGTATTGGTAATGCCAAGATTGCTTGTTCACAGATGCCACCTGAACTCATGAGGTCTGAGGTAGATGGCTAATCACTAGTTCATGACTAGGATTCTCTGTTACATAATAAGTTCCTCGAAAGCATGTCTTACAAAGTCCAACAGTACCTTTCTTTAGTGGAATCTTTTCTCCAGGTTAAAATTCATTGTAAAATTTGTCAACATATCATTGTTATTGAATATGTGAGAAATTCATATACTATACATTACACTCCAGTTCCATTCATCCCAAGTTCAAATCCAACCATATTTTTGTCCTTTAAATACATCAACTGAACTATGTGTTGTTCATATACTCATTGAAACAGTATCAGAGTCTTAGTGCCATGTCCCTTAAAGATAACTGAGTTCATCCTTTCTGTACACTGGTACCACCCCCAAGAAGAAGCCATCAGTCCTGAAGAGCTGTATAATACATCACATTGATCAATTTTTTTATATATTTATTACATATTGTTTGATTTGTGTCTCCTCTGCTGCCCCCTCCCCTCTCCTTTCTGTCCTACCCACCCTCCTTCTTCTAGCCCTATGACCTTTCTCTAGTTCCCTGATAGGTCAGGTCCTTCTCATCCTTCTATCTGTACCGAGCTTATCAGATCTCACCAAGGCTAGCTGCATGAACTTCCTCTACAGTCTGAATCTCAGGGCATTGTTCTCCTTGTGTTCTCAATTCCCTCTCATTATGACACTCTTCCTGTTTCCTCTACTGAAGGCTTCTCAGAACTCTGAGGGAAGGAGAATTTCATAGGCAAATCCCATTTAGAGCTAGGTGTTTTAAGGTCTCTCTGTCTCCATAATATTGGAATGTGAGTGTCTGTATGCAATCCCATTTGATGCAGAAGGAAGTATCTCTGTGAACAGAAGAACATGGCAATGATCAATCATTTGAGGGCAGAGAACAGCATATTTTAAGAACAATAGCCTGGGTTGCTTCAAATTTTTGGTAGGATGCCCTGGCCCAACAACTCAATTCACTGCCACCCAATCCCTGTTGTAGAAAACTGGTTTGATCACAATTAGATGGCTTATTGGAACTTTTTCCCACACTATCAGGAGACCTCCTAATAAGTGAATACATACCATAGTTGTCTTTCTGAATTTTAGTTACTTTACCCAGGATGATTTTTCCTGGTTTCATCTATTTTCCTGAAAATATTATGATGTCATTTTCTTAGCTGAAAATATTCCATTATGGAAATATTCCAAATTGCCCCAGAGGAGAATGTCAGTCCTGTTCTTTAGAACTTGGAATTTGCTGGGACTTTAATCATTGTAATGAATGAAAAAGTATAAGGTTAACTATGTTAGCCTAGATGTCCCTCCATTTTCTTCCACTTATTTTTGTGATTTGAATTGAAATGTCCCCTTAAAGCTTACCTGTTTTGATGTTGAGTCCCCAGTGAGGAAATATCTGGGAAGGGTTAGGAAGTACGGCCTTGTTAGAAATATAATTCCTATTGGAGTTATATTTTAGGAGGCTGTGCTTTGAGGTTGATATGCCAATGAATGTCACCAAACAAAATGGGTTTCTGTCTCTCACTCTCTGTCAATTTATATCTTTGTTTCTTTAGGTATAGGTCTCTTTATTTCTGAATCTGTCTCTCTAGCTCTCTCTCTTTCTCTTTCAGTATCTCTCTCTCTCTGCAGCTTTTGGTTCAGCATGAAAAGCTCTCGGATCTGTTGAAGGACTAATACAAGTTGTCTGCTTGCTGATGTGACATCATGGATAGTCTGCAAAAATATAAGCAAGGTCCCAATTAAACACTTTTTGTTAAAGAATTTACCTTGGTCAGGGAGGGCTTTCCCAGTAAGTAGTTCACTGACTGAGTACATATCTCTTCACTTAATAAATAATATTGGAATCTGTGATAATATGAAAGTCACATGTCAAGGACACTGGACCTTACTAATAACTAATTGAAAGAAATATGTGACATTTTAACTGAACTAAGAGTTTTGGACACAGGAACTATCATCTCTGTGTTGTGTGCTTTCAGCTTCCCAAATTGAAGCATGTAGGGCTGCTCAGCTTTTCTCTACAGCAGGCTGTCCACTTGGCCCTTTTAATAACAATTAGATCCAGAAAATCTTACTGGCTTTCACTTGATTCGTGACATCATTCTCTCTCTCAGCCAATCAGCATCTAATCGTTGTGATATCATTATAGTATTGGGATGTCATGATGAATTTTGATGTATTGATGCCATTTTGATGCCATAATAGCATTGTGATATCGTCAAAGTATTGGATGCCCTAATATCATTGTGAAGTCTTACTGTTTTGAAGTCATAATAGTTTTTTATTTCAAAATTCCATTGTGACATTATAACACAATCATGTCGAAATATGATTGCACAGTCATAATAGCATTGTGAAATCTTAATAACATTGTGAAATCATAATATCATTGGGATATCATACTATTGTACTGTCATAATAGAATTACTGACATAAAAATACTTTGTGAAGTCATAATAGCATTGAGATATCATAATAGCATTGTGATATCATAAGAGCATTGTAATGAAATAATACCATTGAGATGTCTTAATATCATTTGAAAGTCATACTGTTGTGAAGTAATAATAGCATTGTAATGTCATACTTCCATTGTGATATCATAACATCATGTTGTAAGGTCATGGTGATGTCATCAAGCATGGTGATGTCCTAATATCATTGTTATGTCATAATGTCATTATGATGTCATAATAACATTGTGTTATTGTAATTCCATTAAGATGTCATAAAATTCTGATATCATAATTGTATTATGATGTCATAATATCATTGTCATGTTATAATACCTTTGCATTGTGATTTCATATCACTGCAATGTTATAATAGCATTGAGATATCATAGTAGCATTGTGATGTCAAAATATCAGTGTGATTCTCAATTTCCTTTGTGATGTCATAAAACTATCATGTATTAATAGTTCCTTTGTGATGTCATAAAACTATCATGTACTAATGCATTTGACATTGGAATAGCATTGGGATGTCATGATGTATTTTGATGTCATAATGCAATTGTTATAGTATAATCAAATCATGATGTCATAATACTATTGTGATGTCATCAGAGCATTATGAAGTCATACTGTTGTGAAGTCATAATATCATTTTGATGTCAAAATTCCATTGTGATGTCATAGCACAATCTTGTATTATCACTATATTAATAGCTTGGTGATATAATAATTCCATTTGAATTCATAATACCATTGTGATGTCAACATCGCATTGTGATGTCATATCATTGTAATGTCATAATAGCATTGTTATGTCATAATAGCATTGTGAACTCTTATCATTGTAATGTCATAATATAATTTCGATGTCAAAAAATCCATTGTGATGTCATACCACAATCATGCTGTAATACTACCTGTGCTATCATAATAGCATGGAGATGTCAGAATACCATTGTGAAGTCATAATACCATTGTGATATCATAATAGCCTTGTGATGCCATACATTTTGGATGTCATCATAGCATTGTGATGTCATAATATCATTATGATGTCATCATAGTATTATGATCTCCTAATAACAGTGTGATGTCATAATAGCATTGTGAAGTCATAATTCCATTGGGAAGTCATAATAACAGTGTGGTATCATAATTCCATTGCAATGTCATAATACTATTGTGATGTCATAAGAGCATTTAGGTGTCATATCAGGTTGATGTAATGATTGCATCAATAATATATAAGACCAATGTATAGTTATAACTTTGTAACATCATAAAAGCATTTTGAGATCATAACAGCATGTGTTGTCATATCATTCTGTGGATATTATAGCATTGGGATGACTTACCATTGTCATGTTATAATTCCATTAGTCATAATTGTTTTTGATTTCAAAATACCATTGTGATGTCATAACATAATCATATTGAAATTCCATTTTAAAGTCATAATAGCCCTGTGATATCTTAATGCCACTTTGATATTATAATAGCATTGGAATGTCATACTACTGTGTTGTCATAATAGCATTGTATTTTCATAATACCAGTGGTAAATCATAACAACGATTTTATTTCATAACACCATTGTGATGTCATTAAAGCACTTATATGTGATAACACCTTCGTAATGACATAATACATGTGAGATGTCATTATAAATTTTTGATGTGATAATACTATTTTGATGTGATTGTATCAATAAGATATAATGCCATTGTGCTATCTTAATAGTGTTTTGATGTCATAATGCCGTTGACATGTCATAATACCATTGTGATGTCATAATATGCTTATGATGTCATAACTGCATTTTCATTAATAATAGCATTTGATTTCATAAAGCCATTGTGATATCATAATACATTTGTGATGTCATAACACCATTGTGATAGCATATCATTGTGATCTCATAATACCATGGTGATTACAAAATACCATTGTGATGTCATAATTATATTGGAATGCCATACTATTTTGATGTCACAGTAGCATTTTGATGTAATGTAATAAGATCATTTTGATGTCATAATATCATTGTGAAGTCATAAACAATCATAATATCATAATAAGATTTTGATGTCATAATGCCATTTTGAGTTCGTAATGCCATTGTGATTTCAAAATTTCATTGGAATTTCATATCACAGTCAATTTGAAATAGCTTTGTGATGTCATATTTTCTTTGGGATATCTTGACCCTATTATTATTTCATATTATTATTTCATAATGTGTTGTGATGCAATAAAAGCAATGAGATGTCATGACACCATTGTTAGGACATAATACCATTGAAATGTCATAATAAAGTTGTAATGTCATAATACTATTGTGATGTCATAATAGCAGTTTGATGACATAATGCCTTTGTGATGTCATAATATCATCATGATTATGCCCTGTCATTGTGATGTCATAATATCATTGGGATGTCAGACCATTATGATGTCACAATAGACTTTTGAGGTCATAATGTCATTTTGATGTCAAATTCTATTTTGATTACATATCACAATCATATTGAAATACCATTGTGATATCATAATAGCTTTGTGATGTTATAATGTCATTGGAATGTTATAATACCATTAAGAAATCATAACACCATTGTGATGTCATAAGAGAACTGAGAAGTCATGAGACAATTTTGATGATATAAAACCATTGAGACGTCCTAATAAAGTTGTGATGTCATATTACATTGTGATGTCATAATATAATTAAGCTGTCATAATACCACAGTGATATCATAAGAGAACTGTGATGTCTTTACACAATTGTGAGGACATAAAATTGTTGAGAGGTCATAATAAAGTTGTGATGTCATATTATAATTGTGATGTCATAATATATTTGTGATGTCATAATACCATTGTGAAGTCAAAATACATTGTGAGTTCATAATAGCATTTTTATTTCATATTGCCACTGTGTTGTCATCATAGTACTGTAATAATGTTTTGAAGTGATTATGGCATTGTGATATCATAATAACATTGTAATGTTGTACCATTGTGAAGATATATTAGCATTGTGATATCATATTATTCTGATGTTATAATAACATTGTGATATCAAAATGCCATTGGGATATCATGACACAAATGTTATGTCATAATACCATTTTGATATCATAATAGCGTTGAGATGTCACACCATTGTGATGTTATAATAGATTTTTGAGGTCATAAAGCCACTGTGATATCAAAATTCCATTGTGATGTCATACAACAATTATGTTGGAATAGCATAATGGTGTCATAATAACATTGTGACTTCATAAAAGCATTGATATGTCATGAAAACTTCGTGCTGTCATAATAGCATTGTGATGTTCTAATACCATTGTGAAGTCATAAAAGCATTGTGATGTCATAACACCATTGTGATTTCATAAAACTGCTGTGAAATTGACCATTAGATATCATAACAGTGAGCTGTCATAATAGCATAGTGATATCCTCATTGCATTGTTATATTATTAGTTTGATGTTCTAATTGCATTGTGATAAAATACCATATGCTATAATAATAATAGCATTGTGATATCATATTTTTGTGATGTCATAATAACATTGTGATGTTATAATATTGTGATATCACAATAGGATTGTAATGTCATATAATTGTGAAGTATAAAACCATTGTAATTTCATAATAGCATTGTGGTGTCATATAATTGTGAAGTCATAAAATCATTGTGATAGCATAACATTGTGTTGTCATACTTGCATTGAGGTGACATACTTTGTGAAGTCCTTATAGCATTTTGATGTCATAATACCACTGTGATGTTATAATAGCATCGTGATGTTTTCAAAACAACATGTGATGTCATAATGCTATGATGATATAAGTCTCAGGTAATGTCCAGATCGCATTGGGATGTCATAATTGCATTGTTATGTTATATTATTTTTGTGAGGTTATAATTTCATTGTGATATCATACCATATGATGTCATAATATCAGTGTGATATCTTAATAGCATTGTGAAGTCATAATAACACTGAGATGTCATGACACAACTGAGATGACATACACCAATATGATGTCATAAAAATGGTGATGTCTTAATACAATTGTGATAACATAATATAATTGAGATGTCATAAATGTATTGTGATGTCATATCATTATGTTGTCATGATACCATTGATATGTATGTCATATAAGCAATGTGATATCATAAAACTATTTTTTCAGGTCATAAAACCATAGTGTTGTCAAAGTTCCACAATTATATCAGAATAGCATTGTGATGTCATAATACAATTGTGAAATAATACTATCATTGTGAAGCCAAAATGCCAATGTGATATCATAATAGAATTTGGGGTCATAATGAAATTTCTATTTCAAAATTTCACTGTGATGTCATAATCACACTATGAAGACATAATAGAATTGTGATGTAATAATACCATTGAATATCATGACACCATTGTTAGGTCATAATCCCATTGTGATGTCATAAAAGAACTGATATGTCATGACACCATTGTGATGACATAATACCATTGATATTTCATGATAAAGTTGTGATGTCATAATATCATTGTGATGTCATAATATCAATGTACTGTCCTAATAGCAATGTGATCTCATAATACCTTTGTGAAGTCATAATAGCATTGTGAATTATAATACCATTGTGATGTCACAATAGCATTTTGATGTCATAATATTCTTTTGATGTCTTGATAGAATATTGAGGTCATAACCCTACTGTGATTTCATAATAGCATTGTGATGTCAAAATAATACTGTGTTTTTTCCTAACATTGTAGGTATAATGTCTTTTTGAAATCCATACACCTTACCTTTGTTCATGCAAATGCTGATTTATACCCCGAACTCTCTAGTTTCAATCCGGATATTGCATTGTAATATTTATTCTATGCATCCTGTCTCATATTTGTGTAAACAAGCCTGAATAAAGGAACTAGCCACAATGATGAGTGATAGGAGGAGCCAGAGTCCAGGAAATGAGTGAGAGGAGACAGGGCGAGCAAGCAGAACTTAAAGAGCACAGCATTAGGAGAGATCTTGGAACAGCATGGAGAGAATGAACCAGACCTAACTAAGCCTTTACAAAAATCAAGTATAATGGGTAAAATCTAAATGTTAGAAAACTATGAGGGCTTGATGTTTTAAGGAGTAACTATTGACTAGCATTGTGTTTTAAGTTAACTAAATTAACCCAGTCTCTATGTGGCAAATTGGTTATATAGCTGTTTAGGATAAACAGCAAGCATTAATAAAATATAAACCAATATTAATGAATATTAATCATCACCTACAACATACCTTTGTTAAGCCATTATACTATTGTGATGTCATAACACCATTGCGATGTCATATCATTGTGAAGATATAATAGAATTGTGATGTCATAATAGCATTGTGATGTCATAATAGCATTGTGATGTTATAATACATTTGGATATCATATACCATTGGCATATCATGACATTGTTATGACATCATATCATGTTGATGTCATAAAACCATTGGGAGGTCATCATAGCATTGTGAGGTCTTACTTTTGTGATGTCATAATACCTTCTGATATCATGATATCATTGTTATGTCACAAAAACATTGTGGTGTTACAGTAGTATTTTGAAGTCATAATGCCACTTTGAACTGGATATTCCATTGTGATGTCATACCACAATGATGTTGTAATAGCATTGTGATGTCATAATTGGATTGTTATGTTATATTATTATTGTGATGTTATAATTCCATTGTGAATTCATACCATTGGAGGTCATAATAGCATTGTGATATGATGATAGCATTGTGATGCATAATTCCATTGTGATGTCTTAATATCAATGTGATGTCATAATAGTATATAGAGGTCATAACCCCATTGTCATGTCATAATAGCATTGTGATATCATGATAGTATTGTGATGAGTATTATGACGATACCATTGTGATGTCAAAATTCCATTTTGCTGGCATACCAGGTGATTTTATTAATGAGCAAAATAAATATGTGACAATATTTCTAAACTAAGAATTAGACAGGAACTGTCATCACTGGGTTGTTGTCTATCAACTACCCAGATTGAGGTATGTAGGGCTGCTCAAGCTTTCTCTCAAGCAAGCTATGTCCTACTCAGTGATCAGTGAGGAAACCTCCTGGTCCTGGGAGGGTTATACCTAGGCCTTCAGGTCAAAGAAATTGGTCCATACTAGAGGAGTAGGACACAAGAGCAGCTGTGTTTCCTTCAGTGGAAACAAACCCTGTATATGTAGTATTAGTGCCAGGACTTCTTGTTCAGTGGACTCTTTTCTACATTTTCACAGTCATTATAAAAGTTGTCAACATATTTTTAATGATTATGTGGGAAGTTAATATAATATACAATACAGTCCATTTCCATTGCTCCCAGCTCAAATTCATAACCATGTGTCACACTAATTTTTTTGTTCTGTTTAAAATGCACCAATTCAAGTATGTGTTGTTCATATATTCATTGGAACATGATCACAGCCTCAGTCCAAGTCCCTTAAAGAAAACAGAGTTCATTGTTGCTGCACCCCGCACCCACCTCCAAGAAGAGGTCATCAGTCCTGAAGAGGTTTATACTTCATCCCTTTGATCAGTTTTTCTTGTGTATTTATTTATTAATTACTATTTGTTCACAATGTATCACCTCTGCTGCCACCTCACTGTTCTGCTTCCACTTGCATCCACCCTCCTTTTTCTAACCCTATGACCTTTCTCTAGTTCCCTCATAGGAGAGTTCCTCCTCCCCCTTCTATCTGACCCTAACTTCTCAGGACTGATCAAGGCTGGCTGCATTATCTTCCTCTGTGGCCTGATTCTCAGAGCATTATTCTCCTTGTGTCCTTAATTCCCTCTACTTATGACACTCTTTGGCCTCCTCTCCTGCAGGCTTCTCAGAGCTCTGAGGGGAGGAAGAATTCCATAGGGAAATCCCATTTAGAGCTGGGTGTATTAAGGTCTGTCTCTGTATAATATCAGATTGTGGGTCTCTGTATGAAATCCCATCTCTGTGGATACATGAATATGGCACTGATCTATCAATTAAGGGCAGAGAGCAACAGAGAGGGGAGGGAGAATTTTAAAGCAAAATCCCATTTAGAACTGGGTAAAGTTTTATGGTATCACTCTCTGCATAATATTGGACTGTGAGTCTCTGAATGAAATCTCATTTCATGCAGAAGGAAGCATTTCTGTGGAATCAAGAATATGGCACTGATGTATCAGTTGAGGGGAGAAAACAACATATTTTAATGACAACAGCCTGGGTTGCTTAAAATTTGCATAGGATGCCCTGGCTCAATAACTCAATTAACTACCCACAATCCCATCAGTGGAACACTGGTTTGGTCACAATAAATGGCCTGTTGTAACAATATCTCCACTATTTGGAGACCTCCTAATAAGTGAATACATAACATATTTGTCTTTCTGCATTGTAGTTTACCCAGGATAATTTTTCCTGGTTCCATCCATTTGCCTGAAAATATAATGATGTCATTTTCTTAGTTGAAGAATACTCAGTTATGGAAATATCCCACTTTTTCCCAAAGAAGATAGTCAGTCCTGTCTTTAGACCTTGGAAGTTGCTGGGATTTTAATCATTGTATTGATTGAGAAACTATAAGGATAGCTATGTTCTTTTAGCCAAGAAGTCCCTCCATCTTCCATTTACTGGTGATTTGAATTGCAATATCCCCTGAAAGCTGTCTAAATATAGTAGGGTCCCCAGTGAGGAAATATCTGGAAGGGGATAGGTGTTATGGCGATGTTAGGTAATATAATTCCTACTGGAGTTATATGATAGGAGGGTGTGCTTTGAGGTTGATATGCTAATGATAATGACCAGACATAATTGAGACTTTGTATCTCAGCCTCTATCACTCTATATCTTAGTTTTTGTCACTCACTCTCTCTATTTCTGAATCTGTCTCTCTAGCTCTTTCTCTCTCTGTCTCCCTCTATCTGCTTGCCAGTTGTTTTCTTTATGAAAAGTTCTCAGTTCTGTTGAAGGAGTCCAGTAATATGACTGCTTGCTGACCTGACATGCTGGATGGTCTTTTTAAAAATAAAAGCACAGTCCAAATTAAATGCTTCTTTTTTTTACAGGTTTTGCCTTTGTCAGGGAGCATTTTAACAGTAAGTTTTCACTGACTGACGACATATCTATGCACTTAACAAATAATAATGGAATCTGTGATAATGTGAAAATCACATGTCCAGGACAAGTGACTTTATTAATGACCATTTGAAAGAAATATGTGACACTCTCACTAAACTAAGAGTATTGGATACAGGAAGTGTCATCTTGGGGTTGTTTGCTTTCTGCTGCCCAGATTGAGGTATATAGGGCTTCTCAGGCTTTCTCTCAGGTACGCTATCCACTTGGCCCTTAAATAACTGGCTTCTGAAACACTTACTCACATGTTTCATGAAATCGTTGTCTCTCAGCCATTCAGCACCTGAGAGAATCTTGAGGTTTCCATGAAGATTAGTAAACAAATGATCCAAAGTGTCCAGTATCTCTGAACCTGTACATATGTGACTTTTCTTTCGAAAACCAACAAGCGTTTATCTCATCTCTTTCTCAAGAGCCCACACTTTTACCCCTGTTTACCTCTGTGACAATGTCAGGTAGGAAATTAAACTTTCATGTTCATTTTAGTTGGATGGTTTCCTAAGTAGGGAAGCTTCAAAGTGATGTGGGATTAAGGGGAATGTACCGAAAGACAAGGTGGTCTCCTACTGTGGTCTTGTATCTGAAAATTTCTAGGTCATGACTTTGAACAGAACATTTATTCACATCCTCACTAAATGTACATTCACATCCATATTAAAATAGGCTGACAGGGTCTAGGGTTCCCTGGGGTATTGATTCTTTAAGAGCAGGGAATCCATATAATTTCTGGGACCGGTTTGGCTGAAACAGAGAATGATTTATGAGTGTACATGAGAACTGATGGGCAATAAACTATTTGAAAGCTGGTGCTGTTCCACACTAGTATTGGCAACCCTCTATGAGCAGGGTTGCCTTGGCAGATTAAGCTGGATTGTTATCTGTATCCTACTCAGTGGTCATTGAAGAACAAATTCTGGTCCTAGGAATTAAATTTCAAACTCAGCCTTCAGGACAATAAAAAGGGACCATTTTATATGCTTAATATACAAGAGCTGCTGTGTTTTCTGCTTTGGTCCTCCAGAAAAACACTCTAAATGTAGCATTAGTGTCAGAACAGCTAATTCAGAGGTGCCACCTGAGCTCATGGGTTCCGAGGTAGATGGGTAACCATTAGTTCAAGGCTAGGATTCTCTGCTACCTAATGAGTTCCTGGAAAGCATGCCTTACAAAGTCTAACTCTGCCCTCCTTTATTGGAATCTTTTTTCCAAGTTAATTTCATTGTAAAAGTTGTTAACATGATATTTTTATTGCTTATGTGAGAATTTTATATAATATACATTACAGTCCTTTTCTATTGATCCCAGGTTCAAATTCCTACCAATCTGTCACACTGATTTTTTTTAATGCATCATTTGAAGTATGTGTTGTTTATTTAGTCATTGGAACATGATCAGAGTCTCAGTGCCAAGTCCCTTAAAGAAAACTGAGTTCATCCTTGCCGCACCCTGGCACTACCCCCAAGAACAAGCCATCAGTCCTGAAGAGATCTATCCTTCATCACCTTGATCACAGATTTTCTCACATATTTATTTATTACAATTTGTTTACTTTGTATCCCCTATGCTGCCCCCTCCCTCTTCTCCTTCCAGTCCCAACCAGCCTCCTTATTCTACTCCTATGATCTGTCTGTAGTTCCCTTATAAGGTTGTTCCTTTTCCCCTTTCTATCTTACCCTAGATTATTAGATCTCATCCAGGCTGGCTGCATCATCTTTCTCTGTGGCCTGATTTTCAAGACATTGTTCTCCTTGTGTCCTCAATTCCCTCTACTTATGACAGTCTTTCTGCCTCCTCTTCTGCAGGATTCCCAGAGCTCTGAGGAGAGGGAGAATTTCATTTGGAAATTCCATTTGGAGCTGGGTATTTTAAGGTCTCACTCTGCATAATATCATACTGAAGGTTTCTGTATACACCAAATTTGATGCAGAAGAAAACATTTCTTTACATTCAAGAACATGGCCCTGATCAGTTACAGGCAGAGAGCAGCATATTTTAATAACAATAGCCTGGGTTGTTTGAAAATATCCACAAGATGCCCTTGCTCAGAGCTCAATTTACTGCCACCCAACCCCCGTAGTAGAAGACTGTTTTTTTACAATTAGATGGCCTTTTGGAACTTTATCCCTCACTATTAGGAGATCTTCTAATAAGTGATTTAATGCATATTTAGTTAATTTGTCTTAATGCATTTTAGTTACTTTACACAGGATTATTTTTCCTGGTTACATCTATTTGACTCAAAATATCATGAGGTCATTTTCTTAAGTGAATAATTCTTCGTTTTGGAAATATTCCACATTTTCTCCCAAGGAGGTGTCAGTCCTGCTTTTTAGTCCTTGCAAGTTGCTGGGACTTTATTCATTGTATTGAATGACAAACATTCAGAATAGCTATGTTCTTTTAGCTATATGTCCCTCTATCTTCTTCTACTTCTTGATCATTTGAATTGCAATGTCTCCTTGAAGCTCATCTCTTTACTTGTTTAGTTCCCAGTGAGGAAATATTTTGCAAGTGTTAGGAGGTATGGCCTTGTTAGATAATGTAATTCATATTGGAGTTATATGATAGGAGGGTGTGCTGTGAGATTTCTATGCCCATGTTAGTGACCAGACAGAATGGGTTTCTATCTCTCTGTCTCTATCACTTTATATTTTTGTTTCTGTATGTCTCCGTCTCTCTACTTCTGAATCTGTCTCTCTAGCTCATTCTCTTTCTTTCTTTCTCAGTCTCCCTTTTTTCTGCCTGCTGCTCATGGTTCAGTAGAAAAAGCTCTCAGTTCTGCTGAAGGACTACAACAAGTTATCCTCTTGCTGATGTGACATCATGGATGGTCTCTGTAAAAATATAAGCAAGGTCCTAAATAAACACTTTTTGTTCAAAGATTTGCCTTGCTCAGAGCATTTTCACAGTAAGTAATTCAGTGGCTGAAGACTTATCTGTACATTTAAAAAATAGTATTGGAATCTGTGATAATATTAAGCCACATGCCAAGGACACATGACTTTACTAATGACCACTTGATAGAAATATGTGATTCTTTTCCTGGACTAAAAGTCTTAGACACAGGAACTGTCATTTCTGGGTTGTATGCTTTCAACAGCCCATATTGAGGCATGTAGGGCTGTTCATCTTTTCTCTCAAGCAGGCTGTCCAAGTGGCCTTTTTAATAACTGGCTCCTGAAACACTTATGGGCTTTCACTTGTTTCATGACTTCATTCTCCCTCTCAGCCAAGCAGCACATAACCATTGTGATATCAAAATATTATTGGGATGTCATCATAGCATTGGATGTCTTATTATAATTGTGAAGTCTTACCGTTGTGAAGTCAAAATATTTTTTGATGTCAAAATTCCATTGTGATATCATATAAAATCATGTCATAATATCATTGTGAAGTTATACCATTCTGATGTCATAATAGCATTGTGATGTCATAGTAGCATTGTGAAATGATACCATTGGGATGCCATAATATTATAATCTCATAATAGAATTGTGATGTCAAAATACCTTTGTGATGTCATAACAGCATCATCATTGTGATGTTGTAATAGCAATGAAATATTATAAAAGCATTGTTAACTCATAATAGTACTGTGAGGCCATAATACCATTTTGATGTCATAATAATCTGTTGTGGTCATAATAGCATTGTGGTGTCATAATACCATTTTGAAGTCATAAAAGCATTGGAAAACGTATTAGCATTGTAATGGCATAATACCATTGAAATGTCCTAATATCCTTGAAAAGTCATACCCTTTTGAAATCATAATAACATTGTAATGTCCTAATTCCATTGTGATGTCATAAGACAATCATGTCCTAAGAGCATTGTTATGTTGTAAGAGAATTGTGATATCATCAGAACATTCTGATGTCATAAAAGCATGTGATGTCATAATATCTTTCTGAAAGCATAATAACATTGTAATGTCTTCATAGCACTGTGATGTCTTCACACCCCTGTAATGTCCTATCATTGTGATGTCATAATAGCATATAAATCTCATACCATTTTAAAGTAAAAATACCATTTTGATCTCATATTATCATTGTGATGTCATAATATCATTGTGATGTCATTATAGCAATGTGCTGTTATATCATTATGATGTCATAATAGCATGTGAAGTCCTAACACCATTATGATAGCAAAACAGTATTGTGATGTCATCATAGCATTGTTATGTCTTAATATCATTGTGATTTCATAATAGCATTTAGATGTCATACTATTGTGATGTTCACAATACCATTGTGATATCATAATAGCATTGTGATGATATAATAGCTTTGTGATTTCATAACACCATTGTAATGTCATTGTAATGTTATAATACCATTTAGATGTAATAACACTGTGATATAATAATAGCTTTATGATGTTATATTAGCATTGTGATACTATGATAGCATTATGATATGAAAATTTCATGGTGATATCATACCACAATCATGTCAAAATAGCACATGTCATAATAGCATTATATATCATAATATCATTGTTATGTCCTAATATCATTGTGAAGTCATACCGTTGTGAAATCATAATTGCATTTTGATGTCAAAATTCCTTTGTGATGTCATACTACAACCCTGCCGTAATACCATTGTGATGTCATAATAGCATTGTAATGTCAAATTAGCAAAATATTGATATCATAATAGCATTGTGATGTCAAAGTATCTTAGTGATGAAGTATAGCATTGTGAATTCATATTATTGTGACTCCTAATAGCATTGAGATGTCATAATTGCATTGTGATATAATAATATCATTGTGATGCCATTATACCATTGTGATTCAGAAAAACATATTTTAGTCATAACCCCATGGTGATGACATGATAGCATGATAATGTTTTATTAGCACTGTGATATCCAAATACCTTTTTGACGTCATCCAGTTGTGAATTCATAATATCATTGTCATGTTAGCACTGGGAAGTTATATAGCATTGTGATTTCATAATACAATTGAGATATCATAACAGAATTGTGTTGTCTTAATAAAATGATGTCCTAATAACTTTGTGATGTCATAATAGCAGAATGATGTCATAATACCATTGTGATGTCATCATACAATATTATTGTCATTGTAGCATTATGAAGTCATAACACCATTGTGATAACATAATAGCATTGTGATGTAATAACAGCATTGTGATGTCAAAATAGCTTTTTGATGTAATAGAAGTGATGTCATAATAGTAATGTGATTTCATATTATAATTGTGATGTCATAATAGCATGGTAATGTCATATAACCATTGTGCAGTTATTATAACATTGTGATACATTATAGCATTGTGATGTCATCAATCCATTGTTATGTCATAATAGCATTGTGATGAAATAATTGCATTGTGATATCTTCATAGCATTTAAAAGTCATAATACCACTGTGATATCATAATACCATTTTTTTTTTCAATGCACTTTATTCAGGAACCTTGAACAATCCTCGGACCCTGGGGAAAGCCAGCCCACAGCTTAAATAGCCTCTGGGTAGCCAACCCAGGTGTGCCACGTGGGCAATGCAGATAGGTACACATACATGGAAGCAAGCCAGATCCTCAGCCTTAGCCAAATGTGGAATTGTTCGTGACAGAGAGCACTCACCATCGGGAAGGTGGAAGGCAAAAACTGGCTCCATCTTTAAGGCATAGCATTCCGCAGCTCTCTACAGTTCCCCTTTTTGTTTTAGACGCATCAGGCAAGAGTAGAGGTCTGATCTCTGATATTAGAAATAAATTGGGACTTTGTACCGATGTTCATTTAGGTGTCATCCACCCAAAGAGCATCAGACCCGACCGATACCTTTTTCTCAGAGGCGGGACCTGGGGCATCAACCCGCATGCAATCAGACATGCTCTTCTCTGGGTCCAAAGCGGCTGACCCTGAGTACAGTGCTTAGCCTCGCATCCTGAGCGTAACATTTTAGCTTTTTATGGTAGCCAACCATGCTTGGGGAGAATGTCCTGCTTCAATGGCTGTAAAGGCCTGAATGATCATGGCTGCATCACACTGTTGTGAGACTCTAATCTTGCATATATACCACAGGCAAACCAAGGAGACCAACACCAGAAGGCCTGCTAACGCTCCCATGCCCGCCCATTCCTTCAGGTGATTCATGGTTGCAGCAATCCATGATGAAAGGAGAGGAGAACCTCCCCTATTAGTGGACTTGGGGAGTGGCATGCAAGCAGAGGGAGGAGGGACGGTGGGATTGGGAGGGGAGGAGGGAGGGACTTATGGGGGATGCAGAATGAATAAACTGTAATTGATGAAAAATTAAAAAAAAAAAGGGAAAAAATAATTTAAGAACCTTAAATGACTTTCAAAAGTGGAGGAAAACATGGAGTTAGTCAATTGGCATGGAGTATGTCTCGCCCCTGGGGGCAATGGTCTCCTGAACCTACTCAGAGCTCGGTCACCACCAGTGCTAGTTCTAGAACTGACGCAGGATGTTCCAACGAGGGGGTTAAGGCTTCTCATAATATTTCCTATAAGCCCACACCTGTTTGTCTATATCCCCCATTTTTATTCATTATTAGCCAGATAGAGCCAAGTAATTGTGGTAATGATACTTGCTTTTTTGCCCAATGCTGGAATGCTAGTAAATTTAGGTATGCCCTGGTTACTCGCATGCCTCGCTGGGTGCCTGTGTCCATTGATGCCCCTCACGGTATGACTCTCTTCAGACAGAAAAGGGATCTTGGAACTACAGCCACCATTGTTACTACCATCTCATTGGCGGCTGTTGGAGCTACCACCGGGGCATTAGCCATGAGTCATACTGGGCAGACTGCTCAGACCCTGAACAATCATTTAGCCAATGTAGCTCATGCCTTAATTGTACAAAAAGGAATTAATGCTCAACTAAAAGGAAGCTTGATGGTGTTCAATCAGAGGAGTGACCTTGTGCAGGAGCAAATTGATACCCTATGGCAAATCGCTCAACTTGGCTGTCAATGAAAATATGCTGGACTTTGAGTCACTAGCATATAACATGAGAATTTTTCCTGTGCTGCAAATCTGTCTAAACAATTGTTGAGCTATATTTTAGGTAATTGGACTGGAGAATTCGATACTACGATGGAGCATCTGAGAGTGGCCATTGTCACAGTAAATTCTACCAGAGTGGATGCAGGACTAACCACAGGATTATCATCATGGATTGCTGCAGACTTAATACCATTTTTATATCAAAATTCTATTGTGACATCATACCACAATCATGTATTAATAGCATTGGGCTATCATAATACCATTGGGATGTCCTAAAATTGAATACATACCATATTTGTATTTCTGCCTTTTAGTTGCTTCCCCCAGGATGATATTTCCTGGTTTCATCCATTTGCCTGAAAATATCATGAGATCATTTTCTTATCTGAATAATACTCTGTTATAGAAATATTCCATGTTTTCCCTATAGGAGATGGTCAGTCCTGTTCTTTAGTATTTGGAAGTTGCTGGGATGTTAAACATTGAATAACAAACTCTCATGATAACTATGGTCTTTAGCCTAGAAGTCCCCCCATCTTATACTTCATGGTGCTTTGAATTGTAATGTCCCTTTGGAGCTCATCAATTTATATGTAGAATCCTCAGTGAGGAAATGCCTGGGAAAGTTTAGGCAGTATGACCTTGTTAGATAATATAATTCCTATTGGAGTTTTATTAAAGGAGGGTGTGTTTGAGGTTGATATGCCAATGAAAGTGACTGGACAAAATGGAGTCTTTGTCTCTCAGTCTTTGTCATTTTATGTCTTTGTTTCTGTCATTCCCAGTCTATTTCTGAATCTGTTGCTGTAGCTCTCTATTTATCTGCCTCTCTCTCTCTCTCTTTCTCTCTCTCTCTCTAGCTGCTGCTTGTGGATCCATATGAAAAGCTCTCAGTTGTGCTGAACTTCTAGCAGAAGATGACTGCTTACTGACATGACATCCTGTTTTTCCCTGTAAAAATATTAGCAAGGACCATTTTTTTGTTAAAAAGGTTGCCTTGTTCAGCAAGCATTTTCCCAGTACGTAATTCACTAACAGAGGACATATCTATGCATTTAACAAATAATAATGGTATCAGTGATAATGTGAAAATCACATGTCAAGGACATGTAACCTTATTAATGACCACTCGAAAGAAATATGTGACACTTTTCCTTAACTAAGAGTCTTGGACACAGAAAATTCTTCTCTGGGTTGTGGGCTTTCAACTGCCCAGAATGAAGCACGTAGGAATGCTTAGCCTTTCTCTCAAACAGGCTGTCCACTTGTCCCTTTTAATAACTGGCTCCTGAAACTTTTACTGGTTTTCACATTTTGCATGGCATCATTCACCCTCTCTGCCAATCAGCACCAGATATTCTTGAGGTTTCCATGGAAATGAGTAAACAAACTTTCCTCAGTGTCCAGTATCTCTAATCCTGTGCATGAGTTCTTCTTGTGAAATCCAACAAGTCTTTGTCTGAACCCTTTATCCAGATCCCACATCTTTACTCCTGTTTACCTCTGTGACAATGTCTGGTTGGAAATGACACTTACTGTTTATTTAACTGGACAGTTTCCTAAGTAGGGAAGTTTCAAAGTGATGTGAGATTAAGGGGAATGTATCAAATGACAAGGTGGTCTCCTATGGGTGGTGGATCTGAAGTAAATGAATATTTAAGGTTCTTAAATGTTCTTTTAATAACATTAAATGAAACTTTAATGTTCATTTAATTGAACATTAAAAATTGAACATTAAAAATACATCAATTTTAGTATGGGTGGTTTTTATATACATTGGAATATGATCAGATTTTCAGTGCCAATTCTGAGAAGTTACTGAAGTCCTCACTAAATGTACCTTAATATTCTTATTGATATCATAGGCTGGCAGGGTCAGGGGTTCCCTGGCATATTGATTCTTTAAGAGCATGGAAATAAAAAGGAAAACAGACAATTACTGCAATTCCTTTGGCTGAAACAGATAATATGGGTGTATAAAAAAAGAGAACAGTGGGGCAATAAACTATTTGATAGCTGTTGCTGTTCTTCATTAGTGTTGGCAATGAGCAGGGTTGCCTTGGTTGACCTGGATGGATCAGCAGTTGTATCCTACCTGGTAGTCAGTGATCAATCCTTCTAGTCTTGGTGTTTACAGTTAAAACTAGGCCTTCAGGAAAGAGAAATGGCTCAGAGGTGCCACCTGAAATCATGGGTCTGAGTTAGCTTAGTAACCACTACTTCATGGCTAAGATTCTCTGCAACATAATGAATTCCTGGAAAGCATGCCTTACAACATCAAACTCTGCCCTCCTTTAGAAGAATCTTTTCTCCATGTTAATAGTCATTGTAAAAGTTGTCAACTTATTATTTTTATTCTTTATATGGGAATTTCATGCAATATACAACATTTTCCTTTTCCATTGCTTCCAGCTTCAAATTCTTATCCATGTGTTGTATTATTTTTTTTCTTTAAAATACATCAATTTTAGTATGGGTGGTTCATATATACATTGCAATATGATCAGATTTTCAGTGCCAAGTCCCTTAAAGAATATTGAGTTCATCCTTGTAGTACTCTGGCTCCAAACCCAAGAAGAAGCCATCAGACCTGAAGAACTGTACACTTCATCACCTTTATCACAGTTTTAATTATGTATTTATTTATTACATTTTTATTCAATTTAACTCCTCAATGCTGCCTCCTCCCTCTTCTGCTTCACTGTCCTTCACCTACCCCTATGCCCTTTTTCTACTTTCCTAGGAGGGGAGGTCCTCCTCCCCCTTCTAACTGACTCTAACTTATGAGGACTCATCAAGGCTGGCTGCATTAACTTCCTCTATGACTTGATTCTCAGGGTCTATTTCTCCTTGTGTCCTGCATTGCTTGTATTTATGACACTCTTCCTGCCTCCTCTCCTGTGGACTACCCAGAGATCTGAGGGGAGGGAGAATTCAGGGGAAATCCCATTTTGAGCTGGGTGTTTTAAGGTCTCTCTCTGCATAATAATGGACTCTGTGTCTCTATAAAATTCCATTTAATGCAGAAGGAAGCTTCTCTTTGGATGCAAGAACATGGCACTGATATATGAGATGATGACAAAGAGCAACATATTTTAATAACAACAGCCAGGGTTACTTGAAATTTTCCATGTGATTCTCTGACACAACAACTCAATTAACTGACACCCAATCTCCTTAGTGGAAGACTTGTTTGTTCCCTACAGATGACATATTGGAACTTCATACCCTACTATTAGTAGACCTCATAATAACTGAATACATAGCATATTTATCTTTCTGCATTTAAGTTACTTTGCCCAGGATGATTTTTCCTGGTTTGATTTGCCTTAAAATAACACAATTTCATTTTTTTAGCAGAATAATACTCCATTATGAAAATATTCCACATTTCCCCAAAGGAGATTGTCAGCTAGAAGTTTCTGGGACTTTAATCATTGTGTTGAATGATAAACTATCAGTATAAGAACATTCTATTATCCTAAAAGTCCCTCGATCTTCTTCCAAATCTTGGTGCTCTGAATTGCAATATCCCCTTGATGCTCATGTATTTACTTGCAGAATCTCCAGTGAGGAAATAGTTGGGAAAGGGTTGGATGTATGACCTTTTTAGGTAATATAATTCCTATTGGAGTTATATCATAGAAGATATGCTTTGAGTTTGATATGCCAATGAAAGTGACAAGACAAAATGGATTCTCTCTCTAGGTCTCTGCCAATTTATATATTTGTTTCTGTTGGTCTTGGTCTATCTATTTCTGAATCTGTCTCTCTAGCTATTTTCTCTCTGTTTCCCTCTCTCTTCCTACCTCTTGTGGTTCAGTATGAAAAGCTTTCAGTTCTGCTGAAGGACTACAACTAGATGACTGCTTACAAATGTGAAGTCCTGGTTGGTCTCTGTAAAAATATAAGCAAAGTCCAAATTATACTCCTTTTTTCAAAGATTTACCTTGATGAGGTAGCATTTTCCCAGTAAGTAATTCACTGACAGAGGACATATCTATGCATTTAACAAATAATAATGGAATCTGTCATAATGTGAAACTCATATGTCAAGGAAATGTGACTTTATTAATAACCCCTTGAAAGAAATATGTGACACTTATGCTGAACTAAGAATCTCAGACATAGGAACTAACATTTCTGTGTTTTGTGCTTTCAGCTGCCCATATTGATGCATGTAGGGCTGCTCATCCTTTCTCTCAAGCAGGCTGTCCACTTGGCCCTTTTAATAACTGGCTTCTGAAACTCTTACTGGCTTTCACCTGTTTCATGACATCATTCTTCCTCTCAGCCAATCATCACCTGAGAGAATCTTGAGATTTCCATCGAGATGAATAAACAAACTTCACTCACTGTCCATTATCTCTGATCCTGTGCATGTGTGAATTTTTCTCGTGAAACCCAACAAGTATTTATTTCATTCCTGTATTCATGTTTACTTTGTGACAATGTCAGGTAGGAAATGAAACTTTAATGTTCATTTAATTGAACTTTTTCCTAAGTTGGGAAGTTTCAAATGATTAAGGGGGTTAAGGGGGATGTACTGAATGACAAGTGGTCTCCTACTGTGGTCTTGGATTTGAAATTTCCTAGGTTGTGACTTTGAACTAAGCAGTTATACTTGTACTCACTAAATGAACCTTCACATTATTATTGATATAATAGGCTGGCAGGGTTTAGGGTTCCCTGGGTTATTGAGTCTTTAAGAACAGGGAAATTAGAAGGAAAACAGATAATTATGGGGACTGGTTAGTCTGAAACAGAGAAATTTCTGTGAGTGTAAAAGGAGACCAGAGGGTCAATAAAGTATTTGACAGCTAAGGTTATTCCTCACTAGTGTTGGCAACCCTCTATGAGCAGGGTTGCCTTGGGTGACATGGCTGGATCAGCAGCTGTGTCCTACTCAGTGGTCAGTGAGGAACCCTCCTGTTCCTGTGATTTACAGTTAAAAATGGTCCTTGAGGACAGAGAAATAGTTCTGTGTTATATGCCTAGCTCACAGAGCAGATGTGTTTTCTTCTGTGACATTCCAGACAAACACTCTAAACGTAGACTTAGCGCAGGACTGCTTGTTTAGAAGTGCCACCTTATCTCATGTGGTCTGAGATAGCTGGGAAACCAGTAGTTCATGGTTAATATTCTCTGCTACATAATGAAATCCTGTAAAGCATGCCTTACAGTGTCATACTCTGCCCTCCTTTAGCGGAATCTTTTCTCCATGTTAAAAGTCATTGTAAAAGTTCTAAACATAATATTTTTATTGCTTATGTCAGAATTTCTTATAATATACATTATACTCCTTCTCTACTGCTCCCAGGTTCAAATTCCTAACCATGTATCACATATTTTTTCCTTTCAAAAAATCAATTCAAATATGTGTTGTTCATATACTCATTGCAACATTATCAGAGTCTCAGTGGAAGTCCCTTAAAGGAAACTGAGTTCATCCTTGCTGCTCACTGGTACCACCCCCAAAAAGAAGCCATCATTCCTAAAGAGCTCTCCTAACTTCAAAATGTTGATCAGTTTCCCTTTTGTATTTATTTATTATTATTTGTCCACACTGTATCCCTTCTGCTGCCCCCTCCCTCTTCTGCTTTCACTCCCACTGGCACTACTTCTTCTTCCTCAATGTCCTTTCTCTAGTTCACTGATAGGGGAGGTCCTCCTTCCCCTTCTATCTGACCCTAGCTTATCAGGTCTCACCAGAGTGGGATGCATCATCTTCATCTGAGGCCTGATTCTCAGGATATTGTTCTCCTGTGTCCTCAATTCTCTCTACATATGACACCTTCTTGCCTCTCCTCCTGAAGGCTTCCCAGAGATTTGAGGGGAAAAGAATTTCATAGGGAAATCCCATTTAGAGCTCTCTGTTTTAAGGTCTCTCTGAATAATATCAAACTGTGTGTCTCTGTAGGAAATCTAATTTGATGCAGGAGGAAACATCTCTGTGGATCAAGAACATGACACTGATCTATCATTTAAGGGTAGAGAGTAACATATTTTAATAACAACAGCCTGGGTTGCTTGAAAATTTATATAGGATGCCCTGAGGTCCCAACTCAATTAACTGCCACCCAAAGTCCCTAGTGGTAGACTGGGTTGGTCACAATAGATGGACAAATGGAACTTTATCCCCCTCTATTAAGAGAACTCCTAATAAGTGAATACATAATGTATTTGTCTTTTTGCATTTTAGTCACTCACTCCAAGATAATTTCTCCTGGTTCTATGCATTTACCTTAAAATATCAAGATGTCATTTTCTTAGCTGAATAGCAATCCGTTATGGAAATATTCCACTTTTTCCATGAATGAGATTGTCAGTACTGTCTTTAGTCCTTGGAAGTTGCTGGGACTTTAATCATTGTATTGAAAGACAAACTATCAGGATAGCTATCTTCTTTTAGCCTAGAACTCCCTCCATTTTCTTCCATTCCTGGTGATTTGAATTGCAATCACCCATGTATTGAAGCCCATCTGTTTACATGTATAGGGCCCAGTGAGGAAATATCTAGGAATGTTTGGAGGTATGGCCTTGTTAGAAAACATAATTTCTTTTGTTTCCCTAAGTTTTTCTTGACCTTTTGGTCCTTTGTATATGGGAGGGCTTATTATTATTATTGTTGTTGTTGTTGTTGTTATTCTTTAGTTAATTTTGTATCCAGCCCATTGCTGAAGGTGTTTATCAGTTGTAGGAGTTCCATGGTAGAATTTTGGGGGAACTCAGGTATACTATCATACCAACTGCAAATAGTGATATTTTGACTTCTTCCATTCCTATTTCTATAACCTTGATCTTCAATTGTCTTATTGCTCTAGCAAGAACGTCTATAATTATGCTGAACAGATATGGAGAGAGTGCGCAGCCTTGCCTTGTCCCAGATATCAACTGGAATGCTTTAAATTTCTCTACATTGCTTTTGATGTTAGCTAAAGGCATTCTGTATATTGCCTTTACTGTATTTAGTTATGTGCCTTGTATCCTGGATCTCTCCATATACTTTAAACATGTAAGATATTGGACTTTGTAAAATGCTTATTCAGCATCTAAGAAGATTGTTCATGTTTTTTTTTTTTTCTTTCAGTTTGTTAATATGGTGGATCATCTTGACGGATTTTCACATATTGAACCACTCATGCATACTTGGGGTGAAGCCTACTTGGTCATAGTGAATGATATTTTTGATGTGTTCTTGTATTCAGTCAAAGAAATAAAGTATCTTGGTGTGACTCTAACGAAGCTTGTCAAGGACTTGTATGGAAAAAATTTCAATAATTTGAAGAAAGAAGTAGAAGAAGGTATCAGAGAATGGAAAGATCTCCCATTCTCATGGCTTGGCAGAATTAACATAGTAAAAATTAATGGCCATCTTACCAAAATCAATCTATAGATTCAATACAATTCCCATCAAATTACCAACACAATTTTTTACAGACCTTGAAAGAAAAATTTTCAAATTCATGTTGAAAAACAAGAAACCCAGAATAGATAAAACAATAGTCTACAATAAAAGATCTTCTGGAGGAATCTCCATCCATGATCTCAAGCAGTAGAGAAACAGTATTAAAAACTGATGTTTCTGGCATAGAAACAGAAAGGTGAATCAATGGACCTGAAAAGAGAAGACCCAGAAATAAACTTAAACACTTACGGACACTTAAGTTTTGACAAAGATGCCAAAACCATATAATGGAAAAAGATAGCATCTTCAACAAATGGTGCTGGTTTAACTGGATGTCTATATGTAGAAAAATGCAAATAGATCCATATATATCATCCTGCACAAAACTAAAGTCCAAGTGGATCAAAGAACTCAACATAAATCCAGACATATTAATTGGGTTACAAGAAAAAGTGGAGAGGAGCCCTGAACTCATTGGTATAGGAGAAAACGTCCTGAAAAGAACATCAGCAGCATAGGTTCTAAGAGCATAAATTAATAAATTGGACCTCATGACACTGAAAAGCTTCTGTAAAGCAAAGGACACCATCATCAACACAAAATGAATGCCTATAGATTTTGAAAAAATCTTCATCAAGCCTCTATGTTACAGAGGTCTAATATCCAGTATATATAAAAATTAAAGAAGTTGAAAAGCAACAAATCAAGTAAGCAAATTTAAAAAATGAGGAGCAGACTAAACATAGTATTCTCAATATTGATATTCCTCAATAGAGGAATATCAAATGGCAGAGAAACACTTAAAGAAATGTTTAATGTAATTAGTCATCAGGGAAATTCAAATCAAAACTACCCTGAATTTCACCTTACATTATCTCAATGGCTAAGATCAAAAACTCAAGTGACAACACATGCTAGAGAGGTTTTGGAACAAAGGGAATCCTCCTATACTTCTAGTGGGAATGTAAACTTATACAACCACTCTGGAAATCAACTGACACTTTCTCAGATAACTAGGAATAGCACTTCCTCAAGATCCAGCATATATTCAAAAGAGGCTCAAGTACACAATAAGGACATTTGCCCAACCATGTTTGAAGAAACTTTATTTGTAACTATCAGAACCTAGAAACAACACAGATTCCCCTCAACTGAAGAATGTATACAGAAATTGTGGTACATCTACACAATGGAATATTACTCAGCCATGAAAAATAAGGAAATCATGAAATTTGAAGGTAAATGGTGGGAACTGGAAAAGATCTTCCTTGGTGAATTATCCCAGAAACAGAACGACACACACGTAATATACTCACACATATAGACACATAATATAGGATAAACCTACAAAAATCTATACACCTAAATAAAATAATCAAGAGGGAGGACTCTGGCTAAAATGCCCAATAATCATCCTGAAAGGCAAAAAAGAATGGACATAAAAAGAAGAAATCAGGGAACAAAGTAGGAAGCTGCCCCAGAGAGCCTCTGAAAGGCTCTGCTCTGCAGAAGATCAAAGAAGATGCTGAGACTTATGGCCAACTGTTGGGTGGAGTGTATGGAATCTAATGAAAGAAATGGGAAATACTAAGATATGGAGAGGACAGGAGCTCCACATGGAGAGCAACAAAACAAAAATTCTGTACACAAGAGTCTTTCTTGAGACTATACTTCAAGGAAATACCATGCATGGAGATAGTCAGAATCCCTGCACAGAAGTAGACCATGGCACTTCATTGTTCAGGTAGGTTCCATAGTAACAGAAACAAGGACTGCCTCTGACATGAACTGGTTGGCCTACTCTTTAAAAACCACACCCTGAACAGTCAGCAGCCTTAACAGGCCACAGAGAAAGACAATGCAGACACTCCTGATGAGATCTGATAGACTAGGATCAGAAAAAAGAAGAGGAAGACCTCCCCTATCAGTGGACTTGGGGAGAACCATGGGTAGACAAGAGATTGGGAGATTGGGAGGAGAGGATGGAGGAGTCTATGGAGGAATACAAAGTGAATAAAATGTAATTAATAAACTTTAAAATGAAAAGTATTAAAATGTATAATTCCTTTGGGTGGAATTTATAGGAGGGTGTACTTGAAGGTTGATATGCCAATAAAAGTAGCTAGACAAAATGGAGTCTATTTCAATTTGTCTCTGTCTCTGTCTCTGTCAATTTGTATCTTTGTTTCTGTCAGTCTCAGTTTTAATATTTCTGAATATGTTTCTCTGGGTATTTCTCTCTTGCTCTTCCTATCACCCTCTCTCTGCCTTGCTGCTGTGGTTCTGTATGAAAAGCTCTCATTCTACTGAAGGACTACAAGATGACTGCTTGTCAATGTGACAACCTAGATGGTCTCTGTAAAAAATATAAGCAAGAAGCCAATTAAACACTTTTTCTTCAAAGATTATCCTTTGTTAGGGAGCATTTTTGCAGTAAGTAATTCACTGGCTGAGGAGATATCTGTGCATGTAACAAATAATAATGGAATCTGTCATAATGTGGAACTCACATGTTGAGCACTGGTGACTTTATTAAAGACCACTTGAAAGAAATATGTGACACTTTTCCTGAACTAAGAGTCTTGGAAACAAGAACTGTCATCTCCAGGTTGTATGCTTTCAATTACCCAGATTGAGGCATGTAGGCCTGCTCAGCCTTTCTCTAAAGCAGGATGTCCACTTGATCCTTTTAATAACTGGCTCCTGAATCTCTTACTGGCTTTCACCTTTTTCATGGCATCATTCTACCTCTCAACCCATCAGTACCTGAGAGAATCTTGAGGTTTCCATGGAGATGAGCAAACAAAATTTCTTCAGTGCCCAGTATCTCTTTTTCTATGCACACATTACTTTTTCTTGTGAATCCCAACAAGCTTTTATCTCATCCCTTTATCCAGATACCGCATCTTTACTATTGTTTGCCTCTGTGAAAATGTTAGCTAAGAAATGAAACTTTAATGTTTATTAAACTGGACATTTTCCTAAGCAGGGAAGCTTTAACGTGATGTGGGATTTAGGAGAATGTACGAAATGACAAGGTGGTCTCCTATGGTTGTCTTGGATTTAAGATTTCCTAGGTTGTGACTTTGAACTGAGCAGTTACTGATGTACTCACTAAATGAACCTTCACATTCTTATTGATATAATAGGCTGGCAGAGACTAGGGTTCCCTGTGTTATTGAGTCTTTAAAAGTAGTAAAAAAGGAAGGAAAGCAGACAGTTCCTGGGACTTGTCTGGCTGAAACAGAAAATGATCTGTGTATGTAAAAGAAGAACTGAGAGGCAATAAACTATTTGACAACTGGTGCTGTTCTACCCTAGTTTTGCCAACCCATTATGAGCATAGTTAACTTGGACAATTGGGCTGGATTTTCAGATTTATACTACTCAGTGTTCAGTATGGAACCCTCCAATGGTGCTATTGCTTACAGTTAAAACTAGGCCTTTAGGACAGAGTAATTGTTACATCTTATAAGCTTAGGACACGAGAGCAGCTGTATTTCTAGCAGTGTTCCTCCAGACAAAGCATCTAACAGTAGTGTTAGGGCCATGACTTCTGGTTCAGTGGTGCCAGCTGAGCTCATGTGATTTGAAGTAGGTGGCTCACCAATAGTTCATGGATAGGATTCTCTGCTACATATTGAGTTCCTGGAAAGCATGCCTTACAAATTCAAACTCTGCACTCCTTTAGTAGAATCTTTTCTCCATGATAGAGACATAATAAATATTGTCATCATATTACTTTTAATGATTATGTGGGACATTCATGCACTCCTTTTCCATTGCTTCCAGGTTGAAATTTCTATCCATGTGTCACATTATTTTTTTGTATTAAAACATATCAATTGAAGTATGCATTGTTCATATACTCATTGAAACATGATCAGATTCTCAGTGCAACGTTCCTTAAACAAAACTGAGTTCATCTTTGCTGCATGATGATACCACTCAGAAGAAGTGGTAGCCATCAGTCCTGAAGGCTCTACAATTCATCACATTGATCAAAGTTTGTCTTATGTTTAACCTTATTGTGATTTGTTCACTTTGTATCCCCTCTGCTACCCCTTCCTTCTTCTCCTTCCAGTCTCACCCAGCCTCCTTCTTCTACCCCTATTCTTTTTCTCCAGTTTCCTGATAGGTGTGGTCCTCCTTCCCTTCTATCTAACCATAGCTTATCAGGTCTCATCAACGCTGGCTGCATCATCTTCCTCTGGGGTCAAATTCTCAGGCCATTGTATACCTTGTGTCCTCAATTCACTCTAATTATTACACTCTTTCTGCCTCCTCTCATTCAGGCTTCTCTCTCTTTTGGGAGAGAGAATTCCATAGGGAAATCCCTTTTAGAGCTGTTTTTTTTTTAAGGTCTCTATCTTCATAATATTAGACTGTGGTTCTCTGGATAGAATTCCAAATGATACAAAATGAAGCATCTCTGTGGATGCAAGAACATGGCACTAATCTCTTAAGTAAGGGCAACAGCAACATATTTTAAGAACAACAACTTGGGTTAATTGAAAATTTTCATATGATGCCCTGGCCCCACAGCTCAAATAACTGCCACCCAATCCTCAAAAACTGGTTTCATCACAATGGATGGCCTATTGGTACTTTATCCCAGATTTTAAGAGACTTTCTAATAAGTGAATACATACTATATTTGTCTTTCTGCATTTTAGTTTCTTCACCCAGGATGATTTTTCCTGATTACATCCATTTGCCTGAAAATACCAAGATGTCATTTTCTAGCTGAATAATACTTTTTTATGGAAATATTCCACATTTTCCCAAAAGGAGATCGCTGGTCCCTTTATTTAGTCTTTGGAAATTGCTAGGCCTTTAGTCATTGTATTGAATGAGAAACTTTCAGGATAACTATGTTCTTTTTTTTTAATTTTATTTATTTATTTTTTCAATGCAGTTTATTCAGGAACCTTGAACAATCATCTGACCCTGGGGAAAGCCAGCCCACAGCTTAAATAGCCTCTGGGTAGCCAACCCCAGCGTGCCACATGGGCAATGCAGATAGGTCCACATACATGTAAGAAAGCCAGATCCTCAGCCTTAGCCAAATGTGGAATTGTTCATGACAGAGAGCACTCACCATCGGGAAGGTGGAAGGCAGAAACCAGCTCCATCTTTAAGGCATAGCATTCGCAGCTCTCTACAGTTCCCCTTTTTGTTTTAGACGCATCAGGCAAGAGTAGAGGTCTGATCTCTGATATTAGAAATAAATTGGGACTTTGTACTGATGTTCATTTAGGTGTCATCCACCCAAAGAGCATCAGACCCGACCGATACCTTTTTCTCAGAGGCGGGACCTGGGGCATCAACCCGCATGCAATCAGACATGCTCTTCTCTGGGTCCAAAGCGGCTGACCCTGAGTACAGTGCTTAGCCTCGCATCCTGAGCGTAACATTTTAGCTTTTTATGGCAGCCAACCATGCTTGGGGAGACTGTCCTGCTTCAATGGCTGTAAAGGCCTGAATGATCATGGCTGCATCACACTGTTGTGAGACTCTAATCTTGCATATATACCACAGGCAAACCAAGGAGACCAACACCAGAAGGCCTGCTAACGCTCCCATGCCCACCCATTCCTTCAGATGATTCATGGCTGCAGCAATCCATGATGATAATCCTGTGGCTAGTCCTGCGTCCACTCTGGTAGAATTTACTGTGACAATGGCCACCCTCAGCTGCTCCATCGTAGTATCGAATTCTCCAGTCCAATTATCTAAAATATAGCTCGACAATTGTTTAGACAGATTTGCAGCACAGGAAAAATTCTCATGTTGTATGCTAGTGACTCAAAGTCCAGCATATTTTCATTGACAGCCAAGTTGAGCGATTTGCCATAGGGTATCAATTTGCTCCTGCACGAGGTCAATCCTCTGATTGAACACCATCAGGCTTCCTTTTAGTTGAGCATTAATTCCTTTATGTACAACTAAGGCATGAGCTACATTGGCTAAATGGTTATTCAGGGTCTGAGCAGTCTGCCCAGTATGACTCATGGCTAATGCCCGGTGGTAGCTCCAACAGTCGCCAATGGGATGGCAGTAACAATGGTGGCTGTAGTTCCAAGATCCCTTTTCTGTCTGAAGAGAGTCATAGCGTGAGGGACATCAACGGGCACAGGCACCCAGCGAGGCATGCGAGTAACCAGGGCATACCTAGATTCACTAGCATTCCAGCATTGGGCAAAAAAGCAAGTATCATTACCACAATTACTTGGCTCTATCTGGCTAATAATGAATAAAAATGGGGGATATAAACAAACAGGTGTGGGCTTATAGGAAATATTATGAGAAGCCTTAACCCCCTCATTGGAACATCCTGCGTCAGTTCTAGAACTAGCAGCGGTGGTGTCCGAGGTCTGAGTAGTTTCAGGAGACCATTGCCCCCAGGGGTGAGACGTGCTCCATGCCAATTGACTAACTCCATGTTTTCCTCCACTTTTTGAAAGTCATTTAAGGTTCTTAAATTATTTTTTTCCCTTTAACTATGTTCTTTTAGCCTAGAAGATCCCGCAATCTTTTTCCACTTCCTGGTAGTTTGAATTGCAATTTCCCCTTTAAGCTTTTCTATTTATAAGATTAGTCCCCAGTGAGGAAATGTCTGTGAAAAGTTAGATTGTATGGCCTTGTTAGATAATGTAATTCTTTTTGGAGATATATTATAGGATGGTGAGCTTTGAGATTGATATGCCAATGAAAATGACCAGACAGAAGGGAGTGTCTGTCTCTTGGTCTCTGTCACTTTATATCTTAGTTTTGTCTGTCTTAGTCTCTCTATTTCTGAATCTGTCAGTCTAGCTAATTCTGTCTCAGTCTCCCTCTCTCTGCCTGCCAGTTATGATTCAGAATGAAAAGCTCTCAGTTCTGCTGAAGGAAAACAAGATGAATGCTTGCTGACATGACATCCTGGATAGTCTCTCTAAAATATAGGCAAGGTCCCTATTTAACGCATTTTGCTCAAAGAGTTGCTTGTTCAGAGAGCATTTTCACAGTAAATAATTCACTGACTAAGAACATATCTGTGCATTTAACAAATAATGAAATCTGCAATAATGTGAAAGTCATATGACTTTATAATGACCACTGGAAAGAAATATGTGACACTTTTCCTGAACTAAGAGTCTTGGACACAGGAACTGTCATCTCTGGGTTGTGTGCCTTCAGCTACCCAGACTAAGGCATGTAGGGCTACTCAGCCTTTCTCTCAAGCATGCTCTTAACTTGGCCCTTTTTAATTACTGACTCCTGAAATTCTCACTGGTTTTCAACTGTTGCATGACTTTGAACTGAGAAATTACTCCCAGTCTCACTAAGTGTACCTTCATATTCTTATTGATATAATAGGCTAGCAGAGTCTAGGGTTCCTTGGGGTATTGAGTCTTTAATAGCAGGGAAAAGAGAAGGAAAGTGGGTAATTCCTGGGACTAGTTTGGGTGAAACAGAGAAAGAACAGTGAGTGTAAAAGGAGAAGCGAGGGGAATAAACTATTTGACAGCTGGTTCTGTTTCACACTACTGTTGCCTTGGCTAACTTAGCTGGATGGGCAGCTGTGTTATCCTCAGTGGTCAGTGAGGGACCCTCTTGGTCCTGAGGTAAACAGTTAAAACTGGGTCTTCAGGACAAATTAATGGGTCCCTGTTATATGAATAGGACACAAGAGCAGCTGTGTTTCTTGCTGTGGTCCTCCAGAAAAACCCTCCAGAATAGTTTAGCATCAGAACTGCTTGTTCAGAGGTGCCAGCTGAGCTCATGGTGTCTGAGGCTGGCTGGGTAACTACTAATTCATGGCGAGGATTCTCTGTTGCATAGTGATTCTGTTAATTTGTCATTCAATACAATGATTAACGTCCCAGCAATTTCCAAGTACTACAGAGCAGGAGTCAAAATCTCTTTTGGGGAAAGTGTGGTATATTTCCATAACAGAGTATTATTCAGCTAAGAAATTACATCGAAGTTGAGGCATATTTATAGAACCAGGAAAAAAAAATCATGGGTGAAGTAAATAAAATTGAAGAGAGACAAATTTGGTATGTATTCACTTATTAAGGCATTTCCTAATTATGAGGGATAAAGTTCCAATAGGACATGTATTGTGACCAAACCAGTCTTCAACTAAGGGGACTGGGTGGTAGTGACTTGAGTTGTGAGGCCAGGGCATCCTATGAAAATTTTCAAGCAACTCAGGCTGTTTTTATTAAAATAGATTGCTCTCTGCCCTCAACTAATAGATCAGTGGAATCTTCTTGTACATAAAGAGATGCTTCCTTCTGCATCAAATGGGAATGTATAGAGATCCACAATCTGATATTATGCAGAGATAGACCTTAAAAAACCTAGCTCTAAATGGGATTTCATTATGAAATTCTCCCTCCCCTTAGAGCTCTTGGAAGGCGGTAGGAGAAGAGGCAGGAAGAATGAGATAAGTAGAGGACAGAATAACAATGTCCTGAGAATCAGATTTCAGAGGAAGATGATGCAGCCAGCCTTGATAAGACCTGATAAGCTGGGGTGAGATAGAAGGGGGAGGAGGTCCTTCCGAACCAGTGAACTAGAGAAAGGTCATAGGGGCTTAAATTAAAGTGGATGGGGGACATGAAGGAGAAGAGGGAGGGGGCAGCATAGGGGATACAAAGTGAATTTTGATAAATACATATATAAGAAAAACTGTGATCATGGTGATAAAATAAAGAGCTCATAATTACTGATGCTTTCTTCTTGAGGGTAGTCCAGGTTGTGGCAGGCATAAACTCAGTTTCTTTAAGGGACTTTGCACTGAGACTCTTATCATGTTCCAATGAGTATATAAACAACACATACTTCAATTGAGGTATTTTAAAGAAAAAATATTGTGACACATGGGTAGAAATTTGAACCCCAGATCATTGGAAAAAGACTGTCATGTATATTATATGAAATTCCCATATAATCAGTAAAAATAATATGTTGTTCACTTTTACAATGACTTTTAACATGGAGAAAAGATTCCACAAATGGAGAGCAGATTTTGACTTTGTAAGGCATGTGTTGCAGGAACTCATTATGCAGCAGAGAATCCTAGCCATGAATTAGTAGTTACCCAGCCAGCCTCAGACACCATGAGCTCAGCTGGCACCTCTGAACAAGCAGTTCTGATGCTAAACTATTCTGGATAGCTTTGACTCACTAATTGACTTAGAGTTCAGTAGATAGCTTTGGCTCCCAGCACCACAGACTCCTGTATGTGAACTATTGGTTACCCATCTATCTACCTCTGACCCCATGACCTCAGGTGGCAACTCTGATCAAGCATTTCTGGCACTAACAATACTTTTAGAGATTTTGTATGAAGGACGCAGATGCTAATGTATCCTAGGCATATAAAACGGACCAATTTCTCTGCCCTGAAGGCCCAGTTTTAACTGTAAATTCCAGAAACAGGAGGGTTCCTCAGTGACCAATCAGGAGGACACAGTTCCTGATCCAGCCAGGTCAGTCAATACAAGCCTGATTATAGAGGATTGGAAAAACTATTGTGGAAGAGCACCAGCTGTCAAAAAGTGTATTGATGATCAGTTCTCCATTTACATACACCAATCATACTCTATATTAGCAAAACCAGTCCCAGCAATTCTCTGGTTTCCTTTTCATTATCCTGCTCATAATGACTTAATACTCCAAGGATCCCTTCACCCTCCTAGACTATTATATCAATAAAAATGTGAAGGTTAATATAGTGAGTACGTGAGGAATTGCTCAGTTCAAAGTCACAACCTAGGAAATTTCAGATCCAAGACTTCAATATGAGACCACCTTGTCATTCAATATATTCCCCTTAATCCCTCACCAGTTTAAAGATTCCTTTATTAGGAATCTGTCCTGTTAAATAAACATTAAATATTCATTTCCTATATGACATTGTCACAGAAGTAAACAGGAGTAAAGGTATGGGATCTGCATAAAGGGATGAGATAATGGCTTGTTAGGTTTCACAAGAAAAAGTCACATATGCACAGGATCAGAGATAATGAACACAGAAGAAAGTTTGTTTACTCATCTCCATGGAAACCTCAATATTCTCTCAGGTGCTGAATTCCTGAGAGGGAGAATGATGTCATGAAAGAGGTGAAAGCCAAAAAGAGTTTCAGGAGCCATGTATTAAAAGGGCCAAATGGATAGCATGCATAAGAGGAACTGTGGTCAGCCCTACATGTCTCATTCTGGGCAGCAGAAAGCACACAACACGAGAGATGTCATTTCTTGTGTCTAAGATTCTTTGTTCAGGAAAAGTATCACATATTTCTTTCTGGTGGTCATTAATAAAGTCTATTGTCCTTGACATGTGAGTTTTACATTAAGCAGATTCCATTTTCATTTGTTAAATGCACAGATAATACCTCAGTCAGTGAATTACTTAGTGTGAAAATGCTCCCTGACAAAAGCATCTCTTTGAACTAAGAGCATTTAATTGGTACCTTGCTTATATTTTTATGGAGACCATCAATGATGTCACATCATCAAGCAGTTATCTGGTTGTACTCCTTCAGCAAAACTGAGGGCTTTTCATACTGAACCACAAGTAGCAGGCAGAGAGAGGGAAACAGACTGAGACAGAGAGAGAAAGTATAAGAGAGAGACAGATTAAGAAATAGAGACTGAGACCAACAGAAACAAAGATGGAATGTGACAAAGACCTAGAGAGAAAGAATACATTCTGTCTGGTCATTTTCATTGGCATATCAACATCACAGTACACCCTCTTGTAATATAATTAGAATTATATTGTCTAACAAGGCCATACCTCCTAGGCGTTACCAGGCATTTCCTCACTGGGGACTAAACATAAATAGATGAGCTTCAAGTGGATATTGCAATTTAAATCACCAGAAATTAGAAATAGGTGGAGGAACTTCTAGGCTAAAAGAACAACGTTATCCTGATAGTTTTTCATTCAATACAATGATTAAAGTCCCATCAACTCCTAAGTTCTAAAGAACAGGACTGAGAATCTCCATTGGGAAAAATATACAATATTTCCATAACAGAGTATTATTCAGATAAGAAAATGACATCATGATATTTTCAGGCAAATGGATAGAACAAGGAAAAATCGTCCTTAGTGAAGTAACTAAAATCCAGAAAAACAAATATGGTATGTATTCTCTTATTAAGAGGTCTCCAAATAGTGGTGGATAAATTCCAATAGGGCATTTAATTGTGAATAAACTAGTCTTCCACTAGGGGAATTGGGTGGCAGTTATTTGAGTTGTTGGGCAGCACATCCTATGGAAATTTTAAAGGAATTCACACTGTTGTTGTAAAATATATTGCTCTATACACTCAACTGATAGATCAGTAACATCCTCTTGGATCCACAGAGATCTTTCCTTCTGCATCAAATTGGAACGGATACATAGAGGCACAGTCCGATATTATTCAGAGAGAGATCTTAAAACACCCAGCTCTAAATGGGATTTCCCTTTGAAATTCTACCTTCCCTCAATTCTCTGCTAAGCCTGCCTGAGAGGAGGTAGGAAGAGTGTCCTAAGTATAGGGAATTGAGGACAGAAGGAAAACAATGCCCTGAAGTTCAGGCCATGGAGGAAGATGATGCAGAGAGCCTTGATGAGACCTCATAAGCTAGGGTCAGATAGAAGGACAAGGACAACCTCCCCTATCAGGGAAATAAGAATGGAAATAAGAGTACAGGAAGGAGATTTTGTAGGACTGAGAACAGAGTACATAGCAGAGGGCATACAAAATGAACAAATAGTAATAAATAAATACATAAGAAAATCTGTGATGAAGGTGATGATGTATAGAGCTCTTCAGGACTGATGGCTTCTTTTGGGGGTTGATGCCAGGGTGCCACAAGGATTAACTCAGTTTTCTTTTGGGGATTTTGCACTGAGACTCTGATCTTGTTCCAATGAAGATATGAACAACACATACTGCAACTGATGTATTTTAAAGAAAAAAGTCTTTTAGTGTGACACATGGGTAGGAATATGAATCTGGGATCAATGGAAAAGGAGTGTAATGTACAATATATGAAATTCCACATAAGCAATAAAAATAATATGTTGACAACTTTTACAATGACTCTTAACATGGAAAAAATATTCTGAAAATGGAGGGCACATTTTGACGTTGAAAGGCATGGTTTCCAGGAACTCATTATATAGCCGGGAATCCTAGTCATGAACTAGATTTTACCCAGTCATGTCAGATCCCATGAGCTCAGGTGGCACCACTGAACAAGCATTCCTGACACTAGCACCATGTTTAGAGGGTTCACCTGGAGGACCACAGCAGGAAACACTGTTGCTCTTGTGTACTAGGCATATAGCATGGATGCATTCTTCTGTCCTGATGGATCACTTTTAACTGTAATCCCTAGGACCAGGAGGATTATGCATTGACCACTGGGAAGGAGACAGCAGAAGGTGAGCTGGACAAGTCAGTTATAGAGGGTTGCCAACCAAAGTGTCGAACACCCGGAGATGTCAAATAGTTGCACCACAGTTCTCCTTTTACACTCATCCATCTTTCTCTATTTCAGTCCAACCACTCCCAGAAATTATGTGGTTTCCAACTGTTTTCACTACTCTTAAAGTCTCAATACAGCAGGGAAACCTAGGTCCTGCCAGCCTATTATATCAATAAAAATATTAAGATACATTTAGTAAGTTTAGGAGTAATTGCTCAGTTCAAAGTCATAACCTAGAAAATTTCACATCCAAGCCCACAGATTGAGACCATATTGCCATTTGGTACATTCCCCTTTATCTCACATCACTCTGAAGATTTCATACTTGGGAAGCTGTCAAATCAATAACATATTAAAATTTCATATTCCACCTGACATTGTCACAGAGGTAAACAGGAGTAAAGATGTGGGATCTGAATAAAGGGATGAGACAAAGGCTTATTTGGTTTCACAAGAATAAGTCACATATGCACAGGATCAAACTGGACACTGAGGAAAGTTTGTTTACTCATCTCCATGGAAACCTCAAGATTCACATAGGTTCTAATTGGAGGAGAGGGAGAACTATGTCATAAAAGAGGTTAAAATCATTAAGTGTTTCAGGAGCCAGTTATGAAAGGACCAGGGTGACAGCCTGCTTAAGAAAAAGCCTAAGCAGCCCTATATGCCTCAATCTGGGCAGCTGAAAGCACATAACCCAGAGATGACAGTACCTGTGTCCAAGAATCTTAGTTATGAAAAAGTGTCACATATTTCTTTCAAGTGATCATTAATAAAGTCCTTTGACCTTGACATGTGAGTTTAACATTATGACAGTTTCTGTTATTATTTGTAAAAGCAAAGTTATGACCTGAGTCAGTGAATTACTTAGTGGAAAAACACTCCTTGACAAAGTCAAATCTTTGAACACAAATTGTTTAATCAGGACCTTGGTTATATTTTTACACAGACCATCTAGGTACACATCTGCAAAGCATCATCTTGTTGTAGTAATTCAGGAGAATGGAGAGCTTTCCATACTGTACCATAAGCAGCAAGCAGAGAGAGGTTGACAAACAGAGAAAGAGAGAGAGTTTTATAGACAGATTCAGATAGAGCAACCAAGACGGACATAAACAAATACATACAGTGAGAGAGATTGAGAGACAGAAACTCCATTCTGTCTGTCACTTTCATTGGCAAATCAACTTCAAATCACTCCCTCTTATATTATAACTTTCACAAGAATTACATTATTTAACAAGGCAATACCTCCTAACACTTCCCAGACATTTCCTCACCGGGGAGTCAACATGTAAATAGATGGACTTCAAGGGGACATTGCAATTTAAATCACCAGGAAGTGGAATAGAATGGAGAGATTTCTAGGCTAAAAATACATAGTTATCCTGATAGTTTGTCATGAAATACAATGATTAAAATCCCAGCAACTTCCAACATCTAAAGAACAGGACTGACATTCTCCTTTGGGGAAAATGTGTATACTTCCATAAAGGAGTAGTATTCATCTAAGAAAATGACAACAACATATTTTCAGCCAAATGGATGGAACCAGGAAAAATCATCATGGGCGAAGTAACTAAAATGCAGAAAGACAAATATGGTATGTATTTATGTATTGGGAGGTCGCCTAATATTAGGGGCTAAAGTTCCAAATGCCCAACTATTGTGACCAAACCAGTCTTCCACTAATGTGATTGGGTAGCAATTAATTGACTTGTTGGGCCAGGCCATCATGCAGAAATTTTAAAACAACCTAGGTTATTATTAAAATATGTTTCTCTCTGCACTCAAATATAGATCAATGGCAAGTTTTTTTTTTTTTTTTTTTTTGGATCCACAAAGTTGCTTCCTTCTTCATCAAATGGAATTTCATACACAGACCCAAAGTCTGATATTATGCACAGAGAGACCTTAAAACATAAAACTCTAATTGGGGTTTCCCTGTGAAATTATCCCTTTCCTCAGAGCCCTGGGAAGCCTGCAGGAGAAGAGATAGGAAGAGTGTCATACATAGAGGCAATAGAGGATACAAGGAGAATCAAGCTGCAGAAGAAGAAGATGCAACCAGCCTTGTTGGACCTGATAAGCTAGATAAAAGAGGGAGGAGGACATCCCCTATCAATGAAATAGAGAAATGACATAGGGGTAGAAGAAGGAGGGTTGGTGGACTGGAATGAGAAGAGGGAGATGGGCTACATAGGGGACACAAGGTAAACAATTAGAAATTTAAAGAAATCTCATTGAAATCAGGGAAAAGGCAAGGCTGTTCACTCTCTCCATATCTCTTCAACACAGTTCTAGAAGTCCTTGTTAGAGCAATAAAACAATTGAAGAAGATGAAGGGAATAGAAATGTGAAACGAAGAAGTAAAAATATCAGTATTTGCATATGACATGATAGTATAACCTATTGACCAAAAAATTCTGCCAGGTAACTCCTACAGCTGATAAACACTTTCAGCAAAGTGACTGGATCCAAAATAACTCAGAAAAATCAATTGCCCTCCTGTATACAAAACACAAAAGGGCTGAAAAAAATAGAGAAACAAAATAAATTATATAATCTAAAAAGGCTATGACCTAACCCTTCCCAGACATTTCCTCACTGGAGACTAAACATGTAAATATAGGAGTTTCAATGGGATTTGCAATTCAAATCACCAAGAAGTGGAAGAAGATGGAGGGACTTCTCGGCTAAAAGAACATAGTGTGTCATTCAATACAATGATTAAATTCCCAACAACTTCCAAGGACTAAATAAGAGGACTGAGAATCTCCTTTGGATAAAATGTGGAATATTTCCATAAAAGGAGTATTATTCATCTGAGAAAATGACATCATATTTTCAGACAAATGTTTGGAAGTAGGAAAAAACATCCTGGATGAAGTTACTAAAATTCAAAAACAAATATGGTATGTATTCACTTATTAGGAGGTCTCTTAACAGTGTGGATAAACTTCCAATAGACCATCTATTGTAAACAAATCAGTCTTCCACTAGGGGTGTCAGTTAAATGAGTTGTTGGGCCAGGGTATCCTATAGAAATTATCAAGCAACCCAGGCTGTTGTTATTAAAATACGTTGCTCCCTGCTCTCAACTGATTATTCAGTGCCATGTTCTTGTATCCACAAATATGCCTAGTCTACATCAAATGGGATTACATATAGAGAACCACAGTCTGATATTAGCAGGGAGAGACCTTAAAACACACAGCACTCAATGGATTTACCCATGGAATTCTCCCTCCCCTCAGAGCTTGGGGGGGTGCTAAAGGAGAGGATGTAAGAAGAGTTTCATAAATAGTGGTAATTGAGCACACAGGAGAACAATGCCCTGAGAATCAGGCTGCAGAGAAAGATGATGCAGCCAGCCTTGATGAGACCTGATAAGATAGGTTCAGATAGAAGAGGGAGAGAGAAGGAACTCTCTATAGTTCCCCTATCAGTGAACTATAGAGAAGACATAGGGATAAAAGAAGGAGGATAGGTCAGACTGGATGGAGAAGAAGGTTGAGTCAGCAGAGGGGATGCAATGTTAACAAATCTTAATAAATAACTACATTCGAAATTGTGATCAAGCGAATGAAGTATAGAGCTCTTCAGGACTAAAGGCTTCTTCTTGGGGGTGTTCACAGGGTTTGGCAAGGTTGAACAGTTTTCCTTAAGAGAGTTTGCACTGAGACTCTGATCATGTTTCAAAGAGTAGATGAAAAATACATACTTGAATTGATGTATTTCAAGGGAAAAAATTACTGTGATACATGGGTAGAAATTTGAACCTGGGAAAAATGGAAATGTAGTATATAATGTGGAATTTCTACGTAAGCAATAAAAATAGTAGGTTGGAAGATGGAATGTATCAAAAATTGTCCATCTCATTTAGATTTTCAAATTTTTTGGCATATAGGCTTTTGTAGTATGACCTAATGATTATTTGAATTTCCTCAGTGTCTGTAGTTATGTCACCCTTTTCAGTTCTGATTTTACTGATTTGGAAAGATTCTCTCTGCTTTTTACTTAGTTTGGCTAAGGGTTTGTCTATCTTGTTGATTTTCTCAAAGAACCAGGTTTTGATTCATTGATTCTTTGAATAGTTTTATTTGTTTCTAATTGATTGATTTCAGCCCTGAGTTTGATTATTTCCAGCCATCTGCTCCTCTTGGGTATATCTGCTTCTTTGTTTTCTAGGGTTTTCAGTTGGGCCATTAAGGTGCTTGTATGTGATGTTACAAATTTCTTCTTGAAGGCACTTAGTCCTCTGAGCAGTGCTTTTAATGTGTCCCATAAATTTGGGTATGTTGTGCCTTCATTTTCATTGAATTCTGGGAAGTCTTTAATTTCTTTGTTTATTTCTTTCTTAACCCAGTTGTCATTGAGTAGCAAGTTGTTCAGGCTCCATGTGCATGTCGGCTTTTTGTTATTTCCATTTTTTCTTGGAGTCCATCTTTAGTCCATGGTGGTCAGATGGAATACAAGGGGTTATTTCAATCTTTTTGTATCTGTTGAGGCTTGCTTTATGACCAACTATATGGCCTATTTTGGAGAAGGTTCATTGTGGTGATGAAAAGAAGGTATACTCTTTTGAGTTTAGATGAAAAGATCTGTAGATGTCTATTAGGTCTATTTGACTTAGGAACTCTGTGTTTTTATTTCCCTATTTGTTTTTTGTCTAGTTGATCTGTCCCTTGGTGAGAGTGGAGTGTTGAAGTCTCCCACTATTAAGGTATTAGGATCAATGTGTGATTTAAGCTTTAATATTGTTTCATTTATGAATGTAGGTGCTCTTGTATTTGGGGCATAGATATTCAAAATTGTGAGGTCCTCTGGGTGGATTTTTCCTTTGATGAGAATATAGTGGCTCTCCTTATCTTTTTTTATTAACTTGGGTTGAAATTCTATTTTATTAGATATTAGGATGGCTACTCAAGTTTGTTTTCTGGAACCATTTGCTTGAAAAACATTTTTTTCCAGCCCTTTACTCTGAGGTAGTGTTTATCTTTGTTGCATAGGTGTGTTTCTTGAATGCAACAGAATGTTGGATCCTGTTTCCCCAACCATTCTGTTAGTCTGTGTCTTTTTTATTGGGGAGCTGAGTCTGTTGATGCTGATAGATATTAGTGACCAACAATTATTACTTACTTTTGATGTGGGGTTGGTGGTGTCACTGAGTTTTATTTCTTGTATTCTTTTGTTTTGTTTTGTTTTGTTGTATAGTTATCTATTCCCTCTGTTTCCTTAGATGTAGTTGTTATATTTGGTTTGGAGTTTCCCTTCTAGTGACTTTTGAAGAGCTGGGTTAGTATGTAGATATTGTTTAAATTTGATTTTGTCATGGAATATTTTGAATTCTCCATCTATGTTGATTGAAAATTTTACTGGGTATAGTAGTCTGGGTTGGAATCTGTGGTTCCTTAAGGACTGTATGATTTCTGTCCAGGCCCTCTGGCTTTCATAGTTTCTGTTGAGAAATCTGGTGTGATTCTGATAGGTCTACCTTCATATGTTACTTGACCTTTTTCCCTTGCTGCTTTTAGAATTTTTTCTTTGTTCTGTAGCTTCAGTGTTTTGACTATGATGTGATGTGAAGAGTTTCTTTTCTGGTCTAGTCTACTTGGTGTTCTGTAGGCCTCTTGTATGTTTATGGACATCTCCTTCTTTAAGTTGGGAAATTTTTCCTTTGTAATTTTCTTGAAAATATTTTCCAGACCTTTGAGCCTGATGTCTTGTTTTTCTTCTACTCCTATTATTCTTAGATTTTGTCTTTTCATGGTGTCTTTGATTTCTTGGATGTTTTGTGTTTGGAACTTTTCTGATTTTATTTTTTCTTTGAGAGACATGTCAATTTCTGCAAGTGTATCTTTGGCTCCTGAGCTTCTCTCTTTCATCTCTTGTATTCTGTTGGTGATGCTTACCTTTGTAGTTCCTGATCTTTTCTCTATGTTCTCCAGCTCCAGTTTTTTCTCTATTTGTGTTTTATTTATTGATTCTAATTCTGTTTTTATGTCTTGCACCATTTCCTTCATCTGTTTGAATGTAGATTCCTGCTTTTCAATGACAACTTCTATTTTTTTTCTTTTGTCTGTTTCCTCTCTATATATCACTAATTGTGCCTTTATTTCTTTGGTTATAATTTCCTGTATTTCTATGAGAGCTTTGTTTATTTCTTCTTTATTTGCCTTCATTTGTGTGGACATTTCTTTTAGAGAGCTTTGTTCATTTCTTCTTTGTTTGCCTCAATTTTCATGGTCATTTCTCTGAGAGCTCTATTTGTTTCCTAGAACCTCTGCTCAGATGTAGCCCATGGTAGCTCAGGAACCAATTGGTTTCTCATAGGAAGGGGAACAAGGACTATTTATAACAGGAACTCAATGGCTGTCTCGTTGACCTCCCAACCCCCCAAGGGAGGAGCAGTCCTGGTAGGCCACAGAAGAGGACTTTGCAGCCAGTCCTGAAGATACCTGATAAAACAGGCTCAGATGAATGGGGAGGAGGTCCCCCCCCCATCAGTGGACTTGGAAAGGGGCAGGGCAGGGCAGAGATGAGGGAGGGAGGGTGGGATTGGGAGGGAATGAGGGAGCAGAATACAGCTGGGATACAGAGTTAATAAAATGTAACTGATAAGGAAAAAATAAAATTAAAAAAGAAATTACAAAAAAAATAGTAGGTTAAACACTTTTATAATGACATAAAATGGAGAAAGGATTTCTCTCAAGGAGTGCAGCGTTTGACTTTTTAAGGCATGCTTTCCAGGAACTCATTTTATAGCAGAAATCCTAGCCATAAACTAGTGTTACCCAGCTACCTCAGACACCAGGAGCTCAGGGGGCATCTTGGATCAACCAGTCCTGGCTCTAACACTATGTTTACAGGGCTTGTCTGTAGGACCAGAGCAGGTAACCCAGCTGCTCTTTTGTCTTAGGCATATAACATGGGACACATTTCTCTGTCCTGAAAGCACAGTTTCAACTTAAACCTGTGGATTTAAACCTGTAGTGAGTATTGCTCACTAACTACTGAGTAGGACAGAGCTGATAATCCAGCCAGGTCACGCAAGGCAATGGTGCTCATGGAGGGTTGGCAGCAATAGTGTGGAACAGCACCAGCTGCCAAAGAGTTTATTGCCTCTTAGTTCTCCTTTTATGTTCACAGATCTTTCTCTGTTTTAGCTCAAACATTCCTGGAATTTTCTGGTTTGCTTTTCTTTTCCTGCTCTTAAAAATCTCAATAGCCCAGGGAATGCTAGACCTTGCTAGCCTATTATATCAATAAGGATATGAAGGTCCATTTAGTAAGAATGTGAGTAACTTCTCAGTTCAAAGTCACAACCAAGGATATTTCAGATCCAAGACCACATAGGAGACCACTTTTTCATTGGGTACCTTACCCTTAATCCCACATCATTTTGAAGCTTGCCTAATTAGGAAGCTGTCCAATTAAATAAACATTAAATTTTCATTTCCTACCTGACATTGTTACAGAGGTAAATAGAAGTAAATGTGTAGGATCTGGAAAAAGGGATGAAATAAAGGCTTGTTGGGTTTCACAAGAAAATGTCACATGTGCACAGTATAAGAGTTCCTGGACACTGAGGAAAGTTTGTTTACTCATGTCCATGGAAACGTCAAGATTCTCTCAGGAACTGATTGGCTAAGAGGCAGAATGATGTCATGAAACAGATGAAAGAGATTGAGAGTTTCAGAGGCACTTATTAAAATGCCAAGTGGACAGCTTGCTTAAGAGAAAGACTGTGCATCCCTGCATGCCTCAATCTGGGCAGCTGAAAGCACACAACACATAGATGGCAGTTCCTGTCTCCAAGACTCTTAATTTTGTAATATTTTCCCAAAATTCCTTTAAGTAGTCATTAATAAAGTCATGTGTCCTTGACATGTGAGTTTCACATTATCACAGATTCCATTATTATTTGTTAAATGCATAGATATGTCACCAGTCAGTGAATTACTTCCTGTGAAAATGCTTCCTGACCAGGCTACTCTTTGAACAAAAGCATTTAATTGGGACCTCGCTTATATTTTTATAGAGACCATTCAGGATGTCAAGTCAGCAAGCAGTCATCTTGTTGTAGTCCTTAGGCAGCACTGAGAGCTTTTCATACTGAACCACAAGTGGCAGGAAGAGAGAAGGACGCTGAGAGAAAGATACAAAAATCTAGATAGATATTCAGAAATTGAGAGACCAAGTCCAATGCAAACAAAGACAGAAATTGACAGAAATCTAGAGATAGAGACTCCATCCTCTCTAGTCACTTGCATTGGCATATTGACCTCAAAGAACAACCTACTATAATATAACTCCAATATGAATTATATTATCTAACAAGGCTATACATCCTAAAATTTTACAGACATTTCCTTACTAGAGACTCCACTTGTAAATAGAGGAGTTTCAAGGGTATAGTTCAATTAAAATCACCAGGAAGTGGAAGAAGATGAAGGGCATTCTCGGCTAAAATAACATTGTTATCCTGATAGTTTGTCATTCAATACAATGATTAAAATCCCAGCAATTTTCAAAGACTATGAACAAGACTGAATCTCCTTTGAGGAAAATTTGGAATATTTTCATAAAGGGAGTATTATTCACCTGAGAAAATGATATCATGCTTTTTTTCAGGCAAATTGATGGAACCAGGAAAAATCATCCTGGGTGAGGTAACAAAGATGAACAAAGACACATATGATATGTATTCACTTATTAGAAGGTCTCATAATGGCAGGGAGAGAGGTTAAAGTTCCAATAGACCCAGTTTTGACTTTAAACCCCAGGACCAGGAGGCTTGCTCACTGACCTCTGAGTAAGATATAGGTACCAATTCAGGCATGTCATCCAAGGAAAACCTGCTTATAAAGGATTGGCAACACTAGTGTAGAATATCACCAGCTATCAAAAAGTTTATTGCCTCTCAGTTCTCCTTTTAAACTCACTGACCTTTGTCTGTTTCAGCCTAACCAGTCCCAGAAATTGTCTACTTTCTTTTTCTTTTCCCTGCTCTTAAAGACTCAATACCCCAGGGAACCCTAGACCATGCCAGGCTATTATATCAATAAGAATGTAAAGGTACATTTAGTGAGTACCTGAGTAACTACTCATTTCAAAGTAACAACCTATGAAATTTCAAATCCAAGACCACAGCAGGAGATTACCTTATCTTTCCTTACATTCCTCTTGAACACACACCACTTTGAAGTTATTGTACTTAGGAAGCCATCCAATTAAATGAACATTAAAGTTTGTTTGTTTTTTTTCCTACCTGACACTATCACAGAGAGAAAAAAAGGAGTAAGGGTGTGGGGTCTGGATAAATGGATGAGATAAAGGCTTGTTAGGTTTCACAAGAAAAACTCACATGTGCACAGGATCAGAGATCTTGGACACTGAGGAAAGTTTGTTTTCTAATATCCTTGGTAACCTCAAGATTCTCTCAGGTGCTGATTGGCTGAGTTGGAGAAAGATGTCACACAAGAGGTGAAAGCAAGGGAGGGAGGGTGGAATCGGGAGAGGAAGAGGGAGGGGCTTATGGAGGAATACAAAATGAATAAAGCGTAATTAATAGTAAAAAAATGTTTAAAATATTAAAAAAAAAAGAGGTAAAAGCAAGTAACATTTTCGGGAAGGCAGTTATTAAAAGGGCCAAGTGGACAGTGTACTTGAGAAAAAGGGTGGAAATCCCTACATGTCTCAATCTGGGCAGCTGAAAGCACACAACCCAGAGATGACAGTTCCTATGTTCCAAACTCTTAGTTCAGGAAAAGTGTCACATCTTTCTTTCAAGTGGTCTTTAATAAAGTCAATTGTTCTTGACATGTGAGTTTCACATTATCAGAGATTCAATTATTATTTGTTAAATGCCCAGATATGTCCACAGTCAGTGCATTATTAAGTGGGAAAACACTCCCTGACCAAGGCAATTATTTGAACAAATAGTGTTTAATTGGGACCTATCTTGTATTTTTACAGAGACCACCCATGATATCAGGTCAGCAAGCATTCTGCTTGCTGTACTCTTTCAGCAGAAGTGAGAGCTTTTCATACTGAACAACAAGAAGCAGGCAGAGAGAATATAGACAGAGACAGAGAGAGAGAGTGCTAGAGAGACAGATTCAGAAATAGACCAAGGCCAAGAGAACAATGATTAAATATGACATAGACCGAGAGACAGTGACTCCATTCAGTCCTGTCACTTTCATTGGAATATCAACCTCACAGCACACTCTCCTGTAATATAATTCCAATTATATTATCTAACAAGACCATACCTCCTAGGCCTTTTCCGACATTTCCTCACTGGGGACAAAACACGTAAATAGATGAGCTTCAAGGGGACATTGGAATTCAAATCACCAGGAAGTGAAAGAAGATGGAGGAACTTCTAGGATAAAAGAACACAGTTATGCTGAGAGCCTGTCATTCATTACAATGATTAAAGTCCCAGCAACTTCTAAGATCTAAAGAACAGGACTGATAATCTCTTTTGGGGAAAATATGGATTAATCCATAATGAAGTATTATTCTGCTAAAAGAAAAAAATGACATCATATTATTTTCAGGCAAATGGATGATGGAACCAGAAAAAAAAATCATACTGGGTGAAGTAACTGAAATTCACAAAGACAAATATGGTGTGTATTCACTTATTAGGATGTTTCCTGACAGAGGTGGATAAAGTTCCAAAAGGCTGTTTTTTGTACCCAAACCAGTCTTCAAAATAGTGGGATTGGATGGCAGTTATTTGAGTTGTTGGGTCTGAAGAATATTTTAAAGCAACACCTGCTATTGTTATTAAAATAAGTTTCTCCCTGCTCTCAAGTGATAGATTAGTACCATCTTCTTGGATCCACAGAGATGCTTTCTTCTGCATCAAGTGGTATAACATACAGAAACCCACAGTCTGTTATTATGCAAAGAGAAAGGTTAAAACACCTAGTTTTAAATGGGATTTCCCAATGAAATTCTCTCACACCTCAGTCCTCTGGGAAGCCTACAGGAGAGGAGGCAGGAAGAGTGTCATAAGTAGAGGAAATTGAGGACACAAGGAAACAATGCTCTGAGAATCAGGTCACTTAGGAAGATGATGCAACCAGATTTGATGAAACCAGATAAGCTTGGGTCAGATAGATAGGCAAGGAGGACCTATCCTATGCAGGAAATAGCGAAAGGGCATACAAGTAGAAGAAGGAGGGTGGGTGGGACTGGAAGGAGAAGAGGGAGGGAGCAGCAAAGGGGAAACACAGTGAACAAATCATAATAAATAAATAAAAGTGTGATCAAGGTGATGAAGTATAGAGCTCTTCAGGAATGATGGCTTTCTCTTGTGTTTGGTGACAGGGTGCTGCAAGGATGAACTCAGTTTGCTTTAAGTGACTTGGCACTGAGTTTCTGATCATGTGTCAATAATAATATGAACAACACATTCTTTAATTGATGTATTTTAAAGATACAAAGATTTTAGTGTGTCATATTGGGAGGAATTTGAACCTGGGAGCAAAAGAAAAGCAGTATAAAGTATATTATATGAAATTACATAATCAATAAAAATAATATGTTTGCGACGTTTACAATGAATTTAACATAGAGAAATGATTCTGCTAAAGGAGGACAGATTTCTGACATTGTACGGCATGTTTTTCAGAAACTCATTATGGAACAGAGAATCCTGGCCATGAACAAGTGGTTACCCAGCTACCTCAGACACCATGACCTAATGTGGCACCTCTAAACAAGCATTCCTGGAATTTACAATACTTTTACAAGGCTTGTCTGGAGGACAAATGTGCTTTTCTGTAGTAGACATATAACAGAGAATAATTTCTCTATCTTGAAGACAAAGTTTTAGCTGTAAACTTCAAGAACAGGAGGATTCCTCACTGACTACTCAGAAGGACACAACTGCTGCTCCAGCCAGGTGAGCCAAGACAAGCCAGGATATATAAATAGTGCAAGAAGTTAAATAAGCAACAAAACAAGTAATCCAAATAAAAAAAAATGGATCACAAAGCTAAACAGAGAATTCTCAATAGAGGAATATTGAATGGCAGAGAAACACTTGAAGAAATGCCCAATGTCCTTAGTCATAAGGGCAATGTAAATCAAAATGATCCTATGATTTCACCTTATACCCATTAGAATGGCAAAGATCAAATACTCAAGTGACAACACATGATGGAAAGGTTGTGGAGAATGGGGACCCTCCTCCACTGCTGATGAAAATATAAACTTGTACAACCACTCTGCAAAGCAATCTGGTGTTTTATCATAAAACTAGGAATATCACTTCCTCAAGATCCAGCTACACCACTCCTCCGCATATACCCAAAAAAGTCTCAAGTACACAACAAGGACATTTGCTCAACCAAGTTTGTAGAAGCCTTACTTGTAATAGCCAGAAGGTGAAAACAGCCCAGCTGTTCCTCAGTGGAGGAATGGAAAAAATTTTATACATATACAAAATGTAATATTACTCAGCAATAAAAAAAAGCAAGGAAATGAAATTTCCAGGTAAATGGTGGGATTTGGAAAAGACCATCCTGAGTGAGCTATCCCAGAAGCAGAAAGACACACATGGTATATACTCACTCATATAGACATATAATATAGGATAAACCTACTAAAATCTATACACATAATGAAACTACTCAAGAGGGAGGACTCTTGCTAAAATGCTCAATTCCAATCCAGAAAGGCAAAGAGGATGGACATCAGAAGAAGTAGAATAGAGGGAACAAGTCAGGAGCCTGACACAGAGGACCTCTGAAAGGCTCTGTCCTGCACACTATCAATGTAGATGCTGAGACTTATGGCCAACTTTGGGCAGAGTGTAGGGAATCATAGGAAAGAAGTGAGAAACAGTAAGTTCTGGAGAGGACAGGAACTCCACAAGAAAAACAACAAAACCAAAAAATCTGAGCACAGGGGCCTTTCCTGAGACTGATACCCCAAACAAGGACATGAATGGAGATAACCTAAGACCCCTGCACAGATGTAGCCCATGGCAGTTCAGTATCCAAGTGGGTTCCATTGTAATAGGAACAGGGACTGTCACTGACATGAACCGATTGGCCTGCTCTTTAATTACCTCTCCCTGAGGGGAAAGCAACATTACCAGGCCACAGAAGAGGTCAAAGCAGCCACTCCTGATGAGACCAAATTACCTAGGATCAGAAGGAAGGAAAAGAAGACCCCCCCCTATCAGTGGACTTGGGGAGTTGCATGCATGCTGAGGATGGAGAAAGGAAGAGATTGGGAAGGGACGCAGGAGGGAACCACAGGGAGAAACAAATTGAATAAAGTGTAATTAATAAAAAAAAAAAAAAAAAAAAAAAAACAGGAAAAAAGAATGTGAAGGTTCATATAGTGAGTACATCAGGAACTGCTCAGTTCAAAGTCAAAACCTAGGATATTTCATATCCAAGACAACAGTAGGAGATCAACTCACTCGTCATAGGGTACATTCCCCTTAATCCCACATCCCTTTGAAGCTTCCCTACTTAGGAAGCTGTCCTAATAAATAAACATTAAAGTTTCATTTTTTTTACATCACCTTGTCAGAGTGGTAAACAGGAATAAAGGCGTGGGGTCTGGATAAAGGGATGAGATAAAGGCTTGTTGGGTTTCTAAGAAATGGTCCTGAGTGTATAGTATCAGAAGTACGGGACAGTGAGGAATGTTTATTTACTCATCTCCATGGAAACCTCAAGATTCTCTAAAGCGCTTATTGGTTGAGCTGAAGAATGAAGTCATGATACAGGTGGGAGCCAGTATGAGTTTTAGGAGCCAGCTACTAAATGGGCCAAGTGGACAACGTGCTTGAGAGAAAGGGTGGTCAGCAATACATGCCTTAATATGGGCAGCTGAAAGCACACAACTCAGACATGACAGTTCCTGTGTCCAAGACTCTTATTTCAATAAAACTGTCCCATATTTCTTTCAAATGGTCATTAACAAATACACATGTCCTTGACATGTGAGTTTCACATTATCACAGATTCCATTATTATTTGTTAAATGAACAGATATGTCCACAGTCAATGAATTACTTACTGTGAAAATGCTATCTGACCAAGGAAACTCTTTGAACAAAAAGCATTTAATTTGGACCTTGCTCATATTTTTACAAAAACCATCCTGGTTATCAAGTCAGCAGACAGTTTTCTTGTCTTGTTGTAGTCCTTCCGCAGAACCAATGACTTTTCAAACTTAACCACAAGCAGCAGGAATAGAAATGGAGACTGACAGATACAGATAGAGAAAGTTCTAGAGAGACAGATTAAAAAAAAATACAGACAGAGACCAACAAAATCAAAGATAAAAAGTGACAGATACTGAGAGACAGAGACTCCAATCTGTCTAGTCACTTTCATTGGTATGTCAAATGAAAGCACACTTCCCTATGATTCCTTTTCCAAAAAGAATTATATATTTTCAATAATTTCATTTTAATTTTTATTAATTACATTTTATTCACTTTGAATTCTCTCATACATCCCTCCCCACTCCACTTTTTTCCCCTTTCTTCACATATGCCCCTACCCAAATCCACTGATAGGGGAAATTTTCCTCTTTGTGATCCTACTCTATCAGATCTCATCAGAAGTGGCTGCACTGTAGCCTCATCAGGGTGAGATGATTAAAGAGAAGGCCAATCAGTTCATGTCAGATGTGGTCCCTGTACCCATTTCTATGGAACCCTTTGGACACTGAACTGCCATGGGCTAAATCAGTGCAGGGGTTCTAGGTTATCTCCATTGCATGGTACTTGAGTATGAGTATCAGGAAAGACTCCTGTGCTCAGATATTTTTGAATCTGTTGCTCTCCTTGTGGAGCTCCTGTCCTTTCCAAATCTTACTATTTCCCATTTCTTTCATTAGATTCCTATGAATGGCCAACAGTTGGCCAAAAGTCTCAGCATGTGCTTTGAAAGTCTGCAGGGCAGAGCCGTTCACAGGAAATCTGTGGCAGGCTCCCAATTTGTTCTATGTTTTCTCCGTCTTCTGATGTCCTTCCTCTTTTTCTTTCTGGATGGAGATTGAGCCATTTAGCCAAAGTCTTCCCTCTTGATTAGTTTCTTTAGGTATACAGATTTTAGTAGGTTTTTCCTATATTATATGTCTATATGAGTGATAGTATACAGTGTGTGTCTTCCTGCTTCCGGGAAAACTCAGTTTCCACCATTTACCTGCAAATTTCATGATTTCCTTGTGTTTTATTTTTATTTTATTTTATTTTTTATGCTGAGTAGTATTCCATTGTGTAGATGCACCACAATTTCTGTATCTATTCTTCAGGTGGGGGTCATCTGGATTATTTCCAAGCTGTGGCTATTAAAAATAAAGCTGCTACAAACATGGTTGAGCAAATGTCTTTACTGTGTGCTTGAGCCTCTTTTGGGTATATGATTAGGGGGATATAGCTGAATCTTGAAAAAGCACTATTCCTAGTTGTCTGAGAAAGCACCAGACTGATTCCCAGAGTGGTTGTATAAGTTTACATTCCCACCAGCATTGGTACAAGTTTACATTCCCACCAGCAGTGCAAGAGGGTTCTCCTTTCTCCACAACCTTTCCAGCCTCTGCTGTCACTTGAGATTTGATCTTGAGCATTCTGATGGGTGTAAGGTGAAATCTCAGGATCATTTTGATTTGCATTTCCCTGATGGTTAATGACATTGAGCATTTCTTTAAGTGTGTCTCTGCCATTCCAGAATTCTATCCAGAATTCTCTGTTGTGCTCTGTTCCCCATTTTTTTTAATTTGGATTACTCGATTTGTTTCTTTTCATCTTCTTTAGTTCTTTATTTGTACTGGGTATTATTCCTCTGTTACATAGAAGCTTGGTGAAGATTTTTCACAATCTCTCGGAAATTATGTTGTTTTGTTCACACTGTTCTTTGCTTTACAGAAGCTTTTCAGTTTCATGATGTCGCATTTAACAGATTATTGCTCTTAGAACCTGTGCTGTTGGTGTTCTGTTCAGGAAGTTGTCTCCTGTGCCACTAAGTTCAAGGTTCTTCCCCATGTTTTCTTCTAAAGATTTAATGTGTCTAGTTTTATGTTGAGGTCTTTGGTCCACTTGGCCTTTAGTTTTCTGCAGGGTGATAAGTATGGATTTATTTGCTTTCTTCTACATGTAGACATCCAACTAGACCAGCACTATTTGTTGAAGATACTATCTTTTTACCATTGAATGGTTTTGGCATCTTTTTCAAAACTCAGGTGTACATACGTATATGGGTTTATTTCAGTTTCTTCTCTTTTGGTCCATTGACCCACCTTTCTGTTTCTTTGCTAGTACGATACAGTTTTCATTACTGTTACTCTATAATACACCTTGAGATCATGGATGGCGATATCTCCCTAAAGTCTTTATTATAGAAGATTGTTTCAAAAATTGTTGGGTTCTTATTTTTCCAAGTGAAGTTGAGAATTTTTCTTTCAAGTTCCTTAAAGAATTGTGTTGGTAATTTGATGGGATTTGCATTGAGTCTGTAGATTGCTTTTGATAAGATCACCATTTTTACATTGTTAAGCCTGTAAAGCCATGAGCATGGGAGATATTACCATCGTCTGGTATCTTCTTTAATTCTTTCTTCAGAGACTTGAATTTTTTTTTCACACAAGTCTTTGACTTGCTTGTCTAGGTTCATCCCAAGGTACTTTAGGTTTTTGACCGAATACAAGAACCCATTAAAGGTACCATCCAATATGACTAAGTAGGCTTCATCCCAGGTGGTACAATATATGGAAAGACTTCAATGTGATCCGCCATATTACAAAAAATAAAAAAAAATAAAACCACATGAAAATCTCCTTTGATGCTGAAGAAGAATTTAATGAAATCCAATATGCAATCATGGTTAAAGTATTTTAGAGATCAGGATACAATGAAAATAACTAAATATAATTAATGCAATATACAGTAAGCCTATAGCCAACATCAAACTAAATGGAGAGAAATGTAAAGCAATCCCACTGAAATCAGGGACAAGTCAAGGCTGCCCACTCTCTCCAAATCTCTTCAACATAGTTCTGGAAATCCTTGCCAGAGCAATAAGAAAATTGAAGGAGATCAAGGGGATATGAATCAGAAATGAACAAGTCAAAGTATCACTATTTGCTGATGATATTATGCTATACCTGAGTGAACCCAAAATTCTACCACGGAATTCCTTCAGCTGATAAACACCTTCAGCAAAGTGGATAGATACAAAATTAACTAAAAAAAACCACAAAAAACAGTAGCCCTCCTGTATACAAAAGATAAAAGGGCTGAGAAAGAAATTAGGGAAACAAAAATAATTATATTATTTAAGAAGGCCATACTTCCTAACACTTTCCACACATTTCCTCGACATGTAAGCAGAAGAGCTTCACATGGACATTGCAATTCAAATTACTAGGAAGTGGAAGAAAATGGAGGGACTTCTAAGCTAAAACAAAATAGTTATCCTGATAGTTTGTTATTCAATAAAATGATTAAAGTCCCAGCAAATTCCATGGACTAAATAACAGGACTGAAAAACTCTGTGCAGAAAATATGGAACATTTCCATAACGGAGTATTATTCATCTAAAAAAATGACATCATGACATTTTCAGGCAAATAGATGTAACCAGGAAAAAATCACCTAGGTGAAGTAACTAAAATGCTGAAAAACAAATATGGTATGTGTTCACTTATTATGAGGTATCTGAACAGTGGCAGATAAAGTTCCAATAGTCCACCTATTTTCACAAAACCTGTCTTCCACTAGTGTGATTGGGTGGCAGTTAAATACGTTGGTGCCAGGGCATCCTACCAACATTTTAAAGTAACACATGCTGTTATTAAAATATATGCTCTCTGCCCTCAAATGATAGATCAGTGCCAAGTTCTTGCATCCATAGAGATGCTTCGTTCTGCATGAAATGGGAATGCATACAGAGATACATAGTCGGATATTGTGCAGAGAGAGACCTTAAAATACCCAGCACAAAATTGGATTTCAGAAGAAGTTCTCCCTCCTCTCAGACTCAGCGAAAACTGCAGGAGAGGAGGCATGAAGGCTGTCATAAATAGAAGGAATTGAAGACACAAGGAGAACAATACCCTGAGAATCAGGACACAGAAGATGATAATGCAGACGTCCTTGGTGAGACCTGATAAGCTAGTGTCAGATAGAAGGTGTAATAGGCCCTCCCCTCTCAGGGAACAAGAGGAAGGCCATAGTGATAGAAGAAGGAGGATGGTTAGGACTGGAATGAGAAAAGGCAGGGAGCAGCAGAGGGGATACAATGTAAAGAAAAATCCCAATAAATAAATACATAAGAAAAACTGTGATCAAGGAGATGAAGTATAGACCTCTACAGGACTGATGGCTTCGTCATGGGGGTGGTGTCAGTGTGGTGGTAATGATGAACTCAGTTTTATTCAAGGGACTTGGCAATGAGTCTGTGATCATGTTCCCATGAGTATATAAACAACACATATGAACTGATGTATTTTAAAGAAAAAAAAAAGTTGAATGTGACACATGTGTAGGAATTTGAACCTGGGAGCAATGGAATAGGAGTGTAAGGTATATTATATGCAATTACCACATAATAACAAAAATAATATGTTGACAGCTTTTATAATGACTTCAACATCAAGAAAAGACTATGCTAAAGTAGGTCAGAGTTTGACTGTGTAAGGCATGCTTTTGAGAATTCTCATTATGTATCAGAGAAGGCTAGCCATGAACTAGTGATTATCCACCTACCTTAGACAGCAAGAGTTCATGTGGCACATCTGAACAAGCAGTCCTAGCACTAATACTACATTTAAGTGTTAGTATGGAGCACCTTAGCAGGAAACACAGCTGCTCTTTTGTCCTTGGCATATAAAACAGATCCATTTCACTGTTCTAAAGACCCAGTTTTAAATGTAATCACCAGAACTAGGCGGATTCCTCATTGGTCGATAGATTTGGTTCAGCAAAAATACTATATTTTGGCTAAGGGCTACAGGCTAAATTTAGTTCTCTGTTTAAAGTTAAATAAAACTTTTGTCCTTTAATTTTTTGCTATGATTTTAATACAATATGATAGGATTAATAATAGTTGCTAGTCCCATTATAAATTAGGTTTAATTAAAAGTTTTGCTTTGATTTCAGTTTCAAAAGAGCAGGTTTCAAGTTATGCTAATTATTATAGTTGAGTACAAAATTGAGTTTTACCTAGTCTCTTTCTTTAGGTTCTTTTGTTTAAGGTTAAATCTAAAATTGGTAACCATAAAGTTTGCCTATATAGATCTACCTAAAATTTTGTTGTAAAACATACATTTTAAACATATGCCAAAATTGAGATTATAACATAGTGCTTTATAGGATGAGGTTTAGAGCAGGTTATAAAGGTAGACAAAGATGAAGAAAAATGCTGGACCACAGACTTCTCAGAGATCTAATAAATATGGCATTTTAATATATGTAAGCTTATTACAACTGAGTCCAACATGTTTAGGCACAAAAAAATACAAATAATTCAGTTTTTATAGGTGCAACTTACAGTTTTTCCATTTAAATAGAAGCCAGCCCAATTGTTGATACTTTAACAGTATTTGCTGAAGGTTCATTATCTGGTGTTGCTGCCTAAGCTTATAAAAGAAAAACATTATCTTTTCAAGTGTCTAACATATCTGCACAAAGAGCAGAGTTATCTGCAGTATTGGCTGTGTTTCAAAGTTTTAATAAATAGTCTTTGAACATTTTTACAGAGAGTGCATACAGATAGTGCTCAGTCTTTGCCTAGGTTAGAGACGGCAGGTCAAATTCAGACATCTTCTCTTGCTGGAATTTTATTTTTACAAATTCAAAATTTGATACAAAAAAAAAAAAACAACTTTCCCTTTTTTTATAGGTCATATTAGAGCTCAATCTAATTTGCCAGGACCACTGTGTAAAGGAAATGCATTGGCAGATAAAGTCCTTTAAGTTTATTGTTCACATTTAAAAAGATTCCAGGATGCCTGTAAAATGCATCATTTTAATAGTCAAACCTTGAGATTTAAATGGATTTACTAAGGAACAGACCTGTAGTATAGTCAAGGCTTGTGGTACTTGTCCTCAATTTCTGCCTGTTCCTCATTTGGAAGTCAGTCCTGGAGGATTGGCTCAAAATCAAATTTGGCAAATGGATATTCCTCATATTCCTAAATTTAAACAATTATAATATGAATATCTTTGCATACATACCTACTCTGGATTTATTTATGCTTTTCCTCAACCAGGAAATGCTGCAAAGTATGTTATTGGTCCTTGTCTACAGGGTTTTCATGTTCTGGGAGTTCCTAAGCAATTAAAAACTGGCAATGGAACAGGATATACTAGCAAAACTTTTAAAAGATTTTGTCAATAGTTTCAAGTTTCACATATGAGTAAAGTACCTTACAATCCTCAAGGTAAAGGCATGGTAGAGCATGCCCGCTACACAATTAAGATACATTCGTAAACAAACAAACAAACAAACAAAAAACAAACAAAGACGGGGAGGATAATTCCCTGGACACCTAAGAATCATCTTAATCATGTAATTTTCATTCAGAATATTTTTAAATTTGGATGAGCATGGTTAATCTGTAGCAGGTAGATTTTGGAATACAGAAACCAAGAAAGCTTTTGCTAAAGTAAAAATAAGGGATCCTTTAACAAGTTAATCTCATGGACCTGACACTGTACTCATAAGGATCAAGGATCTGACTGTGTTTTTCTGCAGGAAAATGATGCAGCTTGATGGCTACTGGAACATCTGGTGTGACAAGTGGATGAGGAGTTTTCACCTGACAATGATAATGATGTCAATGAAGATCCCTTCAGTCAATATGACTGTTTATTGGGTATATGTTCCTAAATCCACCTCTACTATATCCAGTTTCCTACAATGATCCAGAAGTCCTTGTTTATGTCAACAACGTTTGGTTGTTGAGTTTTCCTGCTTTTGAATGAACACAAGTAAAACAGACATATTTCAGGAATAGAAAGAGGTCATCCTCTTTGCTTTGCCAGAGAGAGTATTCATCAGGACAGCTTACCAGTCTCCCTTTTCTATTTCATAGGTCAAAATGCCTACTACTCTAAACTTGGAGTATCAGCTCAAGCCTACCTTTGCAACCAGACAATGTAGAACATTAGAGGGATATTATTGTCCCTTCCTACAGGGGTTAATTATGACAGTCTTACATCTCCAATGAGTTAAGTACCCTGTGAGAAAGGGGAACAACACACTTTTCCTTAACTGATGGTTCATTGGACAAGATGCTTTGGAAAAATTTCCACCATCTACTCCTGGGAAAATGACACTTCATTTATAGTCATAGACTGGACTGGTCTATTGTTAAAGGTATTAAAAACTTGGTTCCTGTTATAGGAAGTCAAAATTCCTTTGTTTTAGAAAAAGCTGTTAGTGCTGGTCTTTGGAGAACTTCAAATAAAAACTGGTTAACCTATGTATGGAAATTGGTGGCCTTGGGATATAATATAGGCATTCTCTCTGAGAATGCAAGTAGCTTTGCAACGTTATTCAAGTATACCTCTGTTTTGGCACATGTTAATCCTCTTTATTTACTACTAATTGGAAACATCATAGTGAGACATTATAAGAACAAAGATACCTATTCAATTGAATGTGTAGATTACAATTTTGCTAACTGTATTAGTGCTGATAATAATGCTCCTTCAGTGTTAGTTGTTAAGCAACCTGCTTTTGTTATGATTCCTGTTAGGGTTTCTGACTCGGTATAATGAAACAGAATTTAATTGGACTCAGGTTCAGAGTCACCATGCTGGTATTTGGTCTAGCAAAAATTCTCATTGGACATGTTAATGATGAGAAATATGATACATGATATAGAATCTGCCAAGAAACCTAGGGTAGAATTGGCCAATACAGCCTGGGATATATTTACTAGCCTCAGGAGACAATTTCCAACCTTTGACTCTGTGCTTAATTGCAGACTGAAACTTGCAGGTCTGGCAGGTATGGGTTGGTTGGCCAGTGCTTGCCTTCCTTGTGTGTTACAATCCCTTGTTCAACAACTTCAATGCATGCAAGTGCAGTTACGTAAATTTAAAATAAAGATCTCTAACAACACCATTGGATATGGAGGAGGTAAGTAAATGATGGGTAAGAGTAAAATTGTGTATTTTTTCAACCTAAGAGAGAGTCTCGTTAAAATCGCATTTGAGACCTAGATGACAAATAAGGACAAGTGCACATTTTGCCAATCTAAGACAGGCTCTCCATAAAACAAAGAAAGGGGAACTGAAGGAGTCTGGTAATTGGAATTCTGTCTCATGGCCATGGCAGATGTGGGTCTTATTAAAGTTCCATGTATCAGAGACTGTCCATGCAGGTCTCTGCAAGCAAGGTATTCTGAGCCTGAGAAGTAGAAAGCAAGCTCCCTGTAATCTTTGGAACCAGACAGCAAACTTTGTGTAACCTTGAGTGAATTCCTGGATACCTTGCCAGGTGGAACAGTTATGTTGCTTATTTGAAAAAAAAAAATTACTTGTAACCTTCGCTTTATAAATGTTGTTTGCATGTTCAGTAAACTGAGACTTGAACAGAAAACTGTCTTCTATCCATTCTTCCCATGTCTCTCCCAGGATTTACACTCCCTCTTTTTAGTGCACCTTGGTAGACTATAGGGTAGGACTTTCAGGTTCCCTTTCCTTTTCCCTACTCTTAAAGATTCAACACCACAGGGAAACCTAGAGCATGCCATCCTATTATATCAATAAGAAAGTGAAGGTACATTTATTCAGTATGCAGTAATTGCTCAGATCAAAGTCACAACCTAGTAAAATTGAGATTGAAGACCACAATAATTGAGTATATTACCCTAAATCTCACATCACTATTAAGCTTCCCTACTTAGGAAACTGTCCAATTAAATAAACATTAAAGTTTCATTTCCTACGTAGTATTGTCACAGAGCTAAACAGGAGTAAAGGTGTGGGATCTGGATAAAGGGATGAAATAAAGGCTTGTTGGGTTTCAAATAAAAATTCACATGCACAGGATCAGAGATCTTGGACACTGAGAAAAAAATTGTTTACTCATCATCATGGAAACATCAAGATTCTCTCAGGTGATGATTGGCTGAGAGGGAGAATGATGTCATGAAACAAGTAAAAGCCAGTAAGAGTGTCAGAATCCAATGATTAAAAGGGCCAAGTAGACATCCTGCTTGAGAGAAATGCTGAGCAGCCCTATAAACCTCAGTCTGGGCAACTGGAAGCACACAACCCAGAGAAGACTGTTCCTGTGTCCAAGACGCTTACTTCAGGAAAAGTGTCATATATTTCTTCAAGTGGTCTTCATGAAAGTCAGCAGTCCTTGACATGTGAGTTTTACATTATCACAGATTCCATTATTATTTGTTAAATGCACAGATATGTCCTCAGTCAGTGAATTACTTACTGGTAAAATCCTCCCTTACATAGGCAAATCTTTGAACAAAAAAATGTTTATTTGGGATCTTGCTTATAGTTTTACAGATACCGCCTAGGATATCATGTCAGCAGCAAGCAGTTTTAGTCATTCAGGAGAAGTGAGAGCTTTTCAAACTTAAACTTAACCACAAACAGCAGGAAGACAGACAGTGACAGAGAGCAAGAGAGAGAAAGAGACAGAGAAACAGATTCAGAAATATTAACACAGAGACTGACAGAAACAAAGATATAAAATGACAGAGATAGAGAGACAGAGACTCCATTTTCTCTAGTCACTTTTATTGGCAGATCAAACTCAAAGCACACCCTCCTATATTATAGCACCTAAAGGAATTTCATTTTTTAATATTTTTCAAATTAATTATTATTAATTACACTTTAATCACTTTGTATACCCCATAAACTCCTCCCAACCAATCTCAACATCTCTTCTGCTCGTCCGCTCCTGCCCCTACTTAATAACACTGATAGGATAGGGGACGAGTTCCTCTTCTTCCTTCTGATACAAGTCTATCAGATCTCATCAGGAGTGGCTGCACTTTCTTCCTCTGTGGCCTGGTAAGGCTGTTCCATGCATGTTACTTGGTTGGAGTATGAGTCTCAGGAAAGACCCCTGTGCTCTAGTTTTTTGTTTCCATTGCTTTCCTTGTGGAGCTCCTGTCCTCTTCACATCTTACTATTTCCCACATCATTCATTAGATTCCATGCATTCTGCCCAACAGTTGCCCATAAGTCTCAGCATCTGCTTTGAGAGTCTGCAGGGGTGAGCCTTTCAGAGGCACTCTGTGGCAGGCTCCTAATTTGTTCCATAGTTTCTCCTATTTCTGATATCATCCTCTTTGCCGTTAGGGATTGGGATTGAGCATTTTAGTCAGAATCCTCCCTCTTGATTATTTTATTTAGGTGTATAGATTTTAGTAGGTGTATTCTATATTATATGTCAATATGAGTGAGTCTATACAGTGTCTGTCTTTCTGCTTTTGTGATAGCGCACTCCCCGTTCCAAACATTTACCTTCAAATTTTATGATTTCCTGGTTTTTATTCCTGAGTAATATTCTATTGTAATATACCAGAAGCAGTAGGCTGAAAGACTAAAAGAGACAGAGAGAGAAAGTGCTAAAGTGACCGATTCAGAAATAGAAATATTGAGACTGACAAAAAGCAAGTTAGAAAGTAAGAGAATGAGAGACACAGACTCTATTGTTTCTGGTCCCTTTCATTGGCATATCAACCTCAAAGCACACCCTCCTATACTATCACTCCAATATGAATTATATTATCTAACAAGGCCATACCCCCTCACCCTTCCCAGGCATTTCGTCACTGGTGACTAAACATGTAAATAGATGGGCTTCAAGGGGACATTGCAATTCAAATCACCAGGAAGTGGAAGAAGGTGGAGGAACTTCTAGACCAAAAGAACATATTTATCCTGATAGTTTCTCATTCAATAAAATGATCAAAGTTCCAGCAACTTCCAAGGACTAAAGAACATGACTGACCATCTCCTTTGGGGAAAATGTGAAATATTTTTATAATGGAGTATTATTCAGCTTAGAAAATGACATCATGATATTTTCAGGCAAATGGATGAAACCAGGAAAAATCATCCTTCATCCTAGGTGAAGTAAGTAAAATGCAGAAAGACAAATGTGGTATGTGTTCACTTATTAATATGTCTCCTAATAGTGGGGGATTATGTTCCAATAGGAGATCTATGTGACCATACCAGTCTTCTACTAAAAGGATTGGGTGGTAGTGAATTATGCAAGGGCATCCCACAGAAGTTTTCAAGCAACCCAGGCTGTTGTTATTAATATACATTGTTCTCTGCCTTCAACTGGGACATCAGTGCCATGTTTTTGAATGCACAGAGATGCTTCTTTCTGTATCAAAAGTTATTGCTTATAGAGACCCAGAATCCGATATTATACAAAGAGAGACCTTAAAACACTAGTTCTAAATTGGATTTCTTTATGAAATTGTCCCTCCTCTCAGAGCTCTGGGAAAACTTCATGAGTGGAGGCATGAAGAGTGTCATAATTAGAGGGAATTGAGGACACAAGGAGAACAATGCCCTAAGAATCAGGCCACAGAAAAAGATGATACAGCCAGCCTTGATGAGACCTGATAAGCTAGGGTCAGATAGAATGGGAAAGAGTACCTGCACCATCAGGGGAATTTTAGAAATTATAAAGGTGGGAGGAACAAGATGGTGGCGCCAGGAGAATACTGCGTCTGAGGGGTAGAACAACAGTTCCAGTACAGTGACCAAGAGACTGAACTCTGGGACCTAAAACAACAGCTCTCATGTTTCCTTGGTGAGAGAAAACACGGCATGGCAATCAGTCGGGTCCACTCTCAGGTCACCCAGCCAAAATTGGAAAGAGATCCTGGGTCACCCAGGCACTAGGTCACCAGACCAGAACCACATGCCCATGGGTCCTGATCACCTTCCCAGGCTGAACAGTGGTTACAAAAACACCAGCGACTGGGAGTCCCAGTTGCTAGAAAAACCCACAGGGAAGGAAGGAAGCGGGACTGGCCAAGGGTCACCCAGTCTTTACCTGGAAAAGATCTCACAAACTGGATGGTATGAGCCACCATCACTGAATTGGACTCAAGCCACAAGCAGAGAGATTTGTTGGGCACCCAGCTCTCAGGCACAGACAGAGGTGTGTGCCCCAGTCCAACAGAGTCTGGGAGTCCTTGTCAGGAGTAAACCCCACAGGAAAAAAAGGAAACGGGGACCCATTAGGTTATCCATTATATCCCTGGAAAAGAACCCTCAGACCAGAGTGCGGGCATGAGACCTGCTCTGTACCAACTATTCCTCACAGACAGAACTGTGTGCCCCAGGACACCAGAGGCTTGGAGTCACTGTTCGGAGAAATCCTCACAGGAAATGAAGCAAAGGAGATGGATTTGTCTGCCCGTATATCCCTGGAAAAGGTGCCACAGACTGACTGGCCCAACCCAGTGACCTGCTGTGCACCAGATAGCCTGCTGTTAACAAGATGGCGGTACTGACCCACCACAGATTACTGCTTGGGTACTGGGGCACAGAGCCCCAATCTCAGACCAACAAATGCCCTGGATCTCCAAGATCAACCCCCAGATACTGCTCCAAGGTGCAATCATTTATTCCTAACAAAACTGACCAAACCACAGAATACACAAGTTTCAGCAGCAGCTTACTAAATTTACAGCAAGAAATCCAGAAGCAGGGTAGCATACTCCAAGACTTCTCTGGGTGAGAGGAGAGCACTCTTGACTAACAAGGATCAGAGTTACCACTCAGGTCTCTATGACTGAGGTGAGCTCTGGAAACTCCTGAAAAAACACCATATAATGACTATACCCAAAAAGCTGAGGAGGCTTCTTTCAGGAAAAACCATCTTACTGCCAAGGGGATTCTCTCCACCACAGGATTCCAGGAACCACCAGAAAGTAACTCCAAACACCTAAGATAGTGCAATGCTAGAGGCCAGGGTAAAAGCACAACCAACAAAAGAGAAAGCAATATGGCATCTCCAGAACCCAGTTATCCAGGGTTAGGTAGCCCTCCACATGCAGCATAATTGAAATTCAAGAAGATAACCTAATATCTATGCTCATGAAGAGGTAACAGAGAAAACAAATAAAATGTGTAAAGACTTAGAGGTAGATAAACTCAAAGGCCAAGTAACATATAATGGCAAACCCATTAGAATCACAACTGACTTTACAACAGAGACTAGGAAAGCAAGAAGGGCCTGGATGGATATCATGCAGACCCTAAGAGAACAGAGAAGTCAACCTAGCCTACTATACCCAGCAAAACTCTCAGTCCTCAGTCCTCATAGATGGAGAAAACAAGATATTCAATGACAAAAAGAAAGAAAGAAAAGAAAAAATTCAACAATAGATATACACAAATCCAGGGTTACAAAAGACACTAGAAGGGAAACTACAACACAAGAAAACTAGCTACTTTCCATAAAATAAGTGAAATAATTAACCTCATAACAGTAAAACAAAAAAGCAACCCAGCACAAAAACTTGCTGCCACAGCCAACATCAAACACAAACGATCTAAGGGCCACTGGTCATTAATCTCTCTCAACATCAATGGAATCAATTCTCCAATAAAAAGACACAGACTAACAGCAATTTCTTGCATACAAGAAACACACCTAAGTCACAGAGATAGACATTACCTGAGGATAAAGGGTTGGAAGACGGCTTTCCTAGCAAATGGACCCAAGAAGAAAACAGGAGTAGGCATTCTAATGTCTAATAACATAGACTTTCAACCAAAATTAATCAAAAGAGATAGAGAAGGACACTTCATACTCATCAAGGGAAAACTCCACCAGGAAAACATCACAATCCTAAACATCTATGCCCCAAATACAAGGGCACCCACATTTGTAAATAAAACATTGATAAAACTTAAACCACACATACATATCCACACATTAATAGTGGGAGACTTCAACACCCCACTCTCAACAAAGGCAGGTCAACAAAAGAGAAATTAAACAAAGAAACAATGTCTCTAACAGAGGTCATAAATTAGATGGACCTGACAGACATTTACAGAATCTTACACCCAAATACAAAAGAATTTACGTTCTTCCCTGCACCTCAAGGAAACTTCTCCAAAATAGAGCATATAGTCGTTCACAATGTGATCCTCAACAGATATAAGAAGATTGAAATAATCCCTTTTATCCTAACTAATCTAAATAGAATAAAGCTGGACCTCAACAAGAACAAAAAAGCAAAAAGTCTACACACACATGGAAACTGAATAACATGCTATTAAATGACAGCTGGGTTAGGAAAGAAATAAAGAAAGAATTTAAAGTCTTCCTAGATTTCAATGAAAAGTAAGGAACATTATACCCAAACTTGTGGGACAAAATGAAAGCAGTGTTAAGAGGAAAGTACATAGCACTAGGTGTCTTAAAGAAGAAATTCGAGACAGCACATTCAAGCAACTTAATGGCTCACCTAAAAATACTAGAAAAAAGAAGCAGACACACACAAAAAAAAGGAGTAGATGGCTAGAAATAATCAAACTCAAGGCTGAAATAAAAAAAAAATAGAAACAGATAAAACAATTCAAAGAATCAATGAAACCAAGAGCTGGTTCTTTGAGAAAATCAACAAGATAGACAAACCATTAGCCAAGTGAACTAAAAGGCAGTGAGACACCATCAAAATCAACAAACTCTGAAATGAAAACTACAGACACTGAGGAAATCCAAACAATCATTAGGACTTACTTCAAAAGTCTATAGGCTGCAAAATTTGAAAATTTCAATGAAATGGACAATTTTCTTGATCGATTCCAAATAACAAAACTGAATCAAGACCAGATAAATTAACAAAATAGTCCTATATCCCCCAAGGAAATAGAAGCAGTTATCGAAAGTCTCCCATGGAAAAAAAAAATAACTAAAAAAAAAATTTAAAAAAGCCCAGAACCAGATGGATTCGTTGCACAATTCTTCCAGACCTTCAAAGAAGAACGAACTCCTGTTCTCCTCAAACTATTCCAGAAGATAGAAACAGAAGGAACACTAGCGAACTCATTCTATGAAGCCGCAGTCACCTTGGTACATAAACCACACAAAGACTCAACAAAGAAAGAGAATTTCAGGCCAATCTCCCTTATGAACATTGATGCAAAAATACTCAACAAAATACTTGCAAAATTAATACAAGATCACATCAAAGAGCTCATCCAATTCAAGCAAGTAGGCTTCATTGCAGGTATGAAGGGGTGGTTCATTATACGAAAATCCATCAGTGTTATTCACCATATAAACAAACTGAAAGAAAAAAAAACATAATAATCTCCTTAGATGCAGAAAAAGCATTTGACAAAATCAAACATCCATTCATGTTTAAATTAGTGAGAGATCATGGATAAAAGGCACATATCGAAATATAGTAAAGGCCATATACAGTGAGCCTACAGCCAACATCAAACTAAATGGAGAGAAACTTAAAGAAATCTCATTGAAATGAGGCAGAATGCATGGATACCCACTCTCTCCATATCTCTTCAACATAATTCTGGAAGTCCTTGCTATAGCAATAAGACAGTTGAAGGAGATCAAGGGGATACAAATTGGAAAGAAAGAAGTCAAATTATCACTATTTAAAGATGATATGATAGTACATATGAGTGACCCCAAAAATTCTACCAAGGAAACCTACAGCTGAAAAACAACTTCAGCAAAGTGGCCATACACAAAATTAACTCAAAAAATTCAGTAGCCCTCTGGTATACAAAAGAAAAAAGGGCTGAGAAAAAAATTAGGAAAACAAAATCCATCACAATAGCCAAAAAATGACATAAAGTACTATGGTGTAACCCCAACTAAGCAAGTCAAAGACTTGTACATAAAAAAAATTTAAGTCTCTGAAGAAAACTTAGAAGATATAAGAAGATGGAAAGATCTTCCATACTCATGGTAGACAGGATTAGCATTGTAAAAATGGCCATCTAACCAAAAACAATCTACAAATTCAATGCAATTCCCATTAAAATACCAACACAGTTCTTTACAGATCTGGAAAGAAAAATTCTCAACTTTATATGGAATAAAAAAAAAAAAAAACCAGAATAGTTAAAGCAATCCTCTACAATAAAAGATCTTCAGGAGGTATCTTCATCACTGATCTTAAGTTGTAATATAGAGCAATAATAATAAAAAAATTCATATTCTGGCATAGAAACAGAATGGTGGATCAATGTAACCAAACAGAAGACCCAGAAATAAAGCCACAAACTTATGGACACCTGATCTTTGACAAAGATGCCAAAACCATGCAATGGAAAAAAAAGTATCTTCAACTAATGGAGCTGGTCTAACTGGATGTCTACATATAGAAAAGGGCAAATAGATCTATACTTATCACCAGCAAAAAACTAATGTCCAAATGAATCAAAGACCTCAATATTACCCACAAGACATTAAATCAGTTAGAAGAAAAATTGGGGAAGACCCTAGAACTCATTGGTATAAGAGACGGCTTCCTGAACAGAATATAAACAGCACAGGCTCTAAGAGCAACAATCAATAAGTGGGACCTCATGAAACTGAAAAGCTTCTGTAAAGGAAAGGACACAGTCATGAAAACAAAAGGATTGCCTACAGATTCGGAAAGAATCTTCACCAACCCTTTTTCTGACAGAGTGATAATAATCCAGAATATAAAGAACTAACGAGGGTGAAAAGCAACAAACCAAGTAATAATTAAGAAATAGGAAACAGAGCTAAACAGAGAATTGCCAATAGAGGAATATTGAATGGCAGAGAAACACTTGAATGCTCAACATCATTAGCCATTAGGGAACTGCAAATCAAAACAACCCTGAGATTTCACCTTACATCCATCAGAATGGCTTAGATGAAAAACTCAAGTGACAACACATTGTGGAGAAGCTGTGGAGAAAGGGGAACCCTCCTCCACTGCTGTACATAAGCTGAATATAAGCTTGTACAACCACTCTGGTAATCAATCTGGTGCTTTCTCAGACAACCAGAAATAATGCTTCCTCAAAATCCAGCCATACCACTCCTAGGCATATATGCAAAAGAGGCTCAAGTACACAGTAAGGATATTTGCTCAGCCATGTTTGTAGCAGGTTTATTTGTAATAGCCAGAAGCTGGAAACAACCCAGATGCCCTTCAACTGAAGAATGGATGCAGAAATTTTGGTACATCTAAGCAATGGAATATAACTTAACAATGAAAAATAAAGAAATCATGAAATTTGCAGGTAAATGGTGGGACCTAGAAAATATCATCCTCAGTGAGCTGTCCTAGAAGCATAAAGACACATACGGTATATCACTCATATAGACATGTCATATAGGATACATCTACTAAAATCTGTACATCTAAAGAAACTAATCTAGAGAGAGTACCCTGACTAAATGCTCAATCATCCTGATAGGCAAAGATGTTGGACATCAGAAAGAGGCGGAAACATGGATCATGTTGGGAGCCTGCTTCAGAGGGCCTCTGAAAGGCTATGCCCTGCAGAGTATCAAAGCAGATGCTGTGACTTATGGCCAACTGTTGGGCAGTGTGCATGGAATCTTTTGTAAGAAGTGGGAAATAGTAAGATCTGGAGAGGACTGGAACTCTAAAAGGAGAGTAACAGAACCAGAAAATTTGAACACAGGGGTCTTCCCACATATTCATACTCCAACCAAGTACCATGCATGGAGATAACTTAGAACCCCTGCACATATATAGACCACGGCATTTTAATGTCCAAGTGGGTTATGTAGTAATAGGTAGAGGCCTCTGATGTAATCTGTTTAGCCTGCTCTTTGATTGAACCTAGGAGCAATGGAAAAGGAGTGTAATGTACATTTTTTAATTTATGTTATTTTATTTTTCTTTATTAATTACACTTTAATCACTTTGTATTCCCTCCCATGGTTCCCTCTCTCCTCCCATCCCAATCCCTCCCTTCCTCCACCCTCTGCATCCATGCCCCTCCCCAAGTCCACTGATAGGGGAGGACTTCTTTTCCTTCCTTCTGATCCCAGTCAAATAGGTCTCATCAGGAGTGGCTGCCTTCTCCTCTTCTCTGTCCTGGTAATGCTGCTTCCCCCTCAGAGGGAGGTAATTAAAGAACAGGCCAATCAGTTCATGTCAGAGACAGTCCCTGTTCATATCCCAATGGAACCCACTTTGATACTGAACTGCCATGGTCTACATCTGTGCAGGGGTCTTAGGTTATCTCCATGCATAGTCCTTGGTTGGAATAGCAGTCTCAGAAAAGACCCCTGAGCTCAGATTTTTTGGTTCTTTTGCTTTCCTTATGGAGTTCCTGTCCTCTCCAGAGCTTACTGTTTCCCAATGCTTTCCTAAGCTTCCCTGCACTCTGCTCAAAGGTTGCCCATAAATCTCAGTATCTACATTGATAGTCTGCAAGGCAGAGCTTTTCAGAGGTCCTCTGTGTCAGGCTCCTGACTTGTTCGCTCTTTTCTCCTCCTTCTGATGTCCAGCCTCTTTGCCTTTCTGAATAGGAATTGAGCATTTTAGCAAGAGTCCTCTCTCTTCATTAGTTTCTTTAGATGTACTGATTTTAGTAGGTTTATCCTATTTTATATGTTGATATGAGTGACTATATTCCATGTGCATTCTTCTGCTGCTGGGATAGCTCACTCTGGATTATCTTTTCCAGATCCCACCATTTATCTGCAAATTTCATGATTTCCTTGATTTTATTGCTGAGTAATATTACATTGTGTAGATATACAACAATTTGTGATCAATTCATCCATTGAGGGGCATCTGGGATGTTTCCAGCTTCTGGCTATTACAAATAAGGCTGCTACAAACATGGTTGAGCAAATGTCCTTATTGTGTACTTGAGAATATTTTCAATATATGCCTAGGAGTGGTATAGCTGGATCTTGAGTAAACACTATTACTAGTTGTCTGAGAAAGCACCAGATTGCTTTGCAGAGTGGCTGTACAAGTTTACCATACCACCAGCAGTGGAGGAGGGTTCCTCTTTTTCCACAACCTCTCCAGCATGTGTTGTCTCTTGATGTTTTGATCTTAGACATTCTGATGGGTGTAAGGTGAAATCTTCAGGTCATTTTGATTTGCATTTCTCTGATGGCTAATGAAGTTGAGCATTTCTTTAAGTGTTTCTCTGCCATTTGATATTCCTCTGCAGAGAATTCTCTGTTTAGCTCTGTACACCATTTTTTAATTGGATTATTTGGATTGCTTTTTTCAGCTTCTTTAGTTCTTTATATATACTGTTTATTAGCCCTTTGTCAGATACAGTGTTGGTGAAGATCTTTTCACAATCTGGAGACTGTTGTTTTGTTCTGATGACAGTATCCTTTTCAATTTCATAAGGTCTCATTTATAAGTTGTTACTCTTAGAGCCTGTGCTGTACAAATTTTGTTCAGGATGTTGTCTCTTGTGCCTATGAGTTCAAGGTTATTCCCTCCGTTTTCTTCTAAGTGGTTTAGTGTGTCTAGTTTTATGTTGAGGTCTTTGATCCACTTGGACTTTAGTTTTGTGCAGGATGATACGTATGGATCTATTTGCATTTTTCTACATGTAGACATACAGTTAGACCAGCACCATTTGTTGAAGAAGCTGTCTTTTTCCATTGAATGGATTTGCCATCTTTGTCAAAAATCAGGTGTCCATAAGTGTGTGGGTTTATGTCAGGGTCTTCTATTCGATCCTATTCACCCACCAGTCTGTTTCTATGCCAGTACATTGCAATTTTTAGTATTGTTGCTCTATAGTAGAGCTTGAGATCAGGGATGGAGATACCTCCTGAAGATATTTTACTGTAGAGAATTGTTTTAGCAAATCTGGGTTTCTTGTTCCATAGGAAGGTGAGAATTTTTCTTTCAAGGTCTGTAAAGAATTGTGTTGGTAATTTGATGGGAATTGCATTGAATCTGTAGATTGCTTTTGGTAAGAAGGCCATCTTTATTTTGTTAATTGTGCCAAGCCATGAGCATGGGAGGTCTTTCCATCTTTGGTATCTTCTACTAATTCTTTCTTCAGAGACTGGGAATTTTTTTTTTTTTTCATAAAAGTCTTTGACTTTAGGTTAGGTTCACACCAAGGCACTTTATGTCATTTGTGGCTATTGTGAAGGGTGTTGTTTTGCTAATTTCTTTCTCAGCCCTTTTGTCCTTTGAATACAGGATGGCTACTGATATTTTTGAATTAATTTCGTACCGAGCCACTTTGCTGAAGTTGTTATTCAGCTGTAGAAGTTCCCTGGTAGGGTTTTTGTAGGCACTCAGGTATACTATCATATCATCTGTAAATAGTGATACTTTGACTTCTTCCTTTCCAATTTGTATTCACTTGATCTCCTTCAATTGTCTTATTGCTCTAGCTAGGTCTTCAAGAACAATGTTGAAAAAATATGGAGAGAGTGGACAACCTTGCCTTGTCCCTGATTTCAGTGGGAATGATTTCAGTTTCTCTCCATTGATTTTGATGGCTATAGGCTTGCTGAATATTGCCTTTACTATGTTCAGGTATGTGCCTTGTATCCCTGATCTCTCCAATACTTTAAACATGAATGGATGTTGGATTTTGTTAAATGTCTTTTCAGCATCTAAGGAGATGATTATGTGGTTTTCCTCCTTCAGTTTTTTGTTTTTTGTTTTTTTTTTTTTTAATGTGGTTAATCACATTGATGTATTTCCTTATATTGAACCACCCCTGCATATCTGGGATGAAGCCTACTTGGTCATAGTGGATGATAACTTTGATGTGTTCTTGGATTTTGTTTGCAAGTATTTTGTTGAGTATTTTTGCATCAATATTCATGAGGGAGGTTGGCCTGAAATTCTCTTTCTTTGTTGGGCCTTTGTGAGGTTTAGGTACCAAGGTGACTATGGCTTCATTGAAGGAGTTTGTTAGTGTTCCTTCTGTTTCTATCTCATGGAATAGTTTGAAGAGTATTGGTGTTAGCTCATCTTTGAAGGTCTGGTAGAATTCGGCACTAACACCAACTGGGCCTGGGCGTTTTTTGCATGGTAGAATTTTGATGACAGCTTCTAATTCCTTAGGGGATATAGGACTATTTAATTGTTTTACCTGGTCTTGATTCAGCTTTGGCATGTAGAATCTGTCAAGAAAATTGTCCATTTCATTTAGATTTTTAAATTTTGTGGCATATAGAGTTTGGAAGTAAGACCTCATTATTGTTTGGATATCTTCACTGTCTGTGGTTACGTCCCCCTTTTTGTTTCGGATTTTGTGGATTTGGATAGTTTCTCTCTGCCTTTTAGTTCTTGTGGCTAAGGGTTTGTCTATCCTGTTGATTTTCTCAAAGAGCAGGCTCTTGGTTTCATTGATTCTTTGAATTGTTTTATTTGTTTCTAATTTATTGATTTCAGCCCTGAGTTTGATTATTTCCAGCCGTCTATTCCTCTTTGGTGTGTCTGATTTTTTTTTCCTAGGGGGTTTAAGTGAGCCATTAAGTTGCTTGTATGAGATGTTTCAAATTTCTTTTTGAAGGCACTTAGTGCTATGAACTTTCCTCTCAGCACTGCTTTCATTGTGTCCCATAAGTTTGGGTATGTTGTGCTTTCATTTTCATTGAATTCTTGGAGGTCATTAATTTCTTCTCTGACCCAGCTGTCCTTTAGAAGCAAGTTGTTCAGTTTCCATCTGTGTGTTGGCCTTTTGCTATTTTTGTCATTGAGGTCCAGTTTTAGTCCATGGTGATCAGATAGGATACAAGGGATTATTTTAATCTTCTTGTGTATGTTTAGGCTTGCTTTCTGACCAACTATATGATCTATTTTGGAGAAGGTTCCATGAGGTGCTGAGAAGAAGGTAAATTCTTTTGAGTTTGGGTGAAAGGTTCTATAGATGTCTGTGAGGTCCATTTGATTCATGACCTCTGTCCTATTTATTGTTTCTTTGTTTAATTTCTGTTTTGTTGACCTGTCCTTTTTGAGAGTGGTGTGTTGAAGTCTCCCAGTATTAATGTGTGTGGGTCTATGTGTGGTTTAAGTTTTATTAAAGTTTCTTTTACAAATGTGGGTGCCCTCGTATTTGGGGCATAGAGGTTCAGGATTGTGATATCTTCCTGGTGGAGTTTTCCCTTGATGAATATGAAGTGTCCTTCTCTATCACTTTTGATTGATTTTGGTTGAAAATCTACTTTATTAGATATTAGGATGGCTACTCCTGCTTCCTTCTTGGATCCATTTGCGTGGAAAACCATCTTCCAGCCCTTTACTCTCAGGTAATGTCTATCTTTGTGATTTAAGTGTGTTTCTTGTATGCAACGGATTGTTGGGTCTTGTTTATGCACCCATTCTGTTAGTCTGTGTCTTTTTATTGGGGAATTGCTTCCATTGATGTTGAGGGAGATTAATGACCAATGGCTCTTGGATCCTTTGATATTGATGTTGGCCATGATAGTGTGTTTGTGTGTTTGGCTACTTTTGTTTTGCTGTAGTGAGGTTATTTATTTCCTATGATTTCTTGAAAGTAGTTAGTTTTTCTTGGTTTGTATTTTTCCTTCTAGTATCTTCTGTAATGCTGGATATGTGTGTAGGTATTGTTGCATGATATTCGTCCAGTCTCTCCTGGCTTTCATACTTTCTGTTGAGAAGTCAGGTGTGATTCTGATGGGTTTGCCATTAGATGTTACTTGGCCTTTTTCCCTTGCAGCTTTTTGCATTTTTTTCTTTGTTCTGTATACTTACTGTTTTGATTACTATGTGACCGGAGGATTTTCTTTTCTGGTCTACTTTATTAGGTGTTCTATAGGCCTCTTGTATACTTATAAGCATCGCCCTTAAGTTGGGGGAATTTTCTTCAATGATTTTGTTGAAAATATTTTCTGGGCCTTGGAATAGGGAATCTTCTTTTTCCTCTATTCCTATTATTCTTAGGTTTTGTCTTTTAATGTTGTCTTGGATTTCTTATATGGTTTGTGTCAGGAATTTTTTAGATTTATTATTTTCTTTGCTGGATACATCGATTTCTTCCATTGTATCTTCCACACCTGAGATTCTTTCTTCCATCTCTTGTAGTCTGTTGGTTATGGTTACCTCTGTCATTCTTGTTTTCTTTCCTAAGTTCTCCCTCACCGTGATTGCCTCCATTTGTGTTTTCTTTAATTCTCCCAATTCTGTCTTCAGATCTTGAACCATTTTGTTGATTTCCTTCACCTGTCTGACTGTATTTTCCTGTTTTTCCTTCAATGCCTTCAGCTGTTTGTTTGAATGTTCCTCTGTTTCTTTTATTTCTTTCAGTGACACAGACTGTTTGGCTGCATCTTTCTGTATTTCTTCATGGATGGTTATATTCTGTTTTATAATATCTTCCTTTAATTCTTTACGCATTTTGTTTACTTCCTCCATTAACCTCTTCATTACATAGATGTAAGTTCATCTTCTTGAATTTCATTTATGTTAGGGTATCCAGGGCTATTACCCCTGGATAACTGGGTTCTGGGGATGCCATGTTGTTTTGCCTTTTTTGGTTGTGCTTTTCACTGGCCTCTACCCATCTCTCTGTCTCAGGTGTTGTCTGTTAATTTGTGGTGCCTGCTGAGTCCTGGGGCAGGAAGAATCCACTTGGCGAGGTTCTAAATTTCTCCTTTGCTTTTTGGGTACGGTCAACTGAATAGTGGTGCTTCTCAGGAATTGTCACAGTTCACTTCAGGTGTATGGACCTGTCTGGTAACTGTGGTATTCAGGAAGGCTCTCCTCTCATCAGGAGAGGTCCTGGTGATGGCTGCCCTGCTGCTGGGTTTCTTGCTCTGAATTTAGAGAGCAGCAGCTGTTGTTCTTAAGATGTAATTGTTGGGTGCAGCCCTCTTGAAGGACCAGGGATTCCCACAGTTTTGTCAGTCTAGCTAGGGATAACTGGTTGATCCTTGACACAGTAATTAGGGCTGCTGTCTTTTCCAGGGGATGTCTTGATGACCTAAGTTCAGTCCCAATTGTTTCCTGCACCGTGGGGTTCTCTCTCAAATGGAAATTCCAGGCTTGATGTGGTGCCCACAGTTCAGTCTGGGATAGTGACCTGTGCACACTGGTGTGTGGCTCTGGGCTGGAGACCAAGGGCCTGGCAGAACCGTGATCTCTTCTGTGGTTTAGCTGGGTGAGTTAAAGCTGACTGAATCCCCCAGCGTGGGGTATCCTCTCACCTGGGAAACACAATCACTTGTGTTTTATGGCCGTGAGTTCTGATTGCTGGTCACTGTGCTGATCCTGCTTTGCTGCTGGTCAGAATGAGAGTCATCCCGGCCCTGCCATCTTGCCCTCTGAAATTCTCATATAAGCAATAAAAATAATATGTTGACAACTTCTACAATGACTTTTGAAATGGAGAAGAGATTACGCTAAGGAGGGAGATTTTGACTTTCTGAGTCATGCTTTCCGGGAACTCATTATGCAGCAGAAAATCCTAGCCATGAACTAATCCTAGTGATTAGCCAGCTACCTCAGACCCCATGAGATCAAGTGGCACCTCTAAACAACCAGTCCTGTTACTAACAGTACATTTATAGAGTTTGTCTGGAGGACTGCAGCAGGAAACACAGCTGCTCTTTTGACCTAGGTATATAACACGGCCCATTTCTCTGTCAGGAAGGCCCAGTTTTTATTGTAAACCCCAGGAGCAGGAGGGTTCCTCACTGACCGCTGAGTAGGACACAGCTGTGGATCCAGCAAGGTAAGCCAAGGCAATCCTGCTCATAGAGTGTTGCCAAAACTAGTGTGGAATAACACCACCCTAGTGATGTTATTCCTGTGAAATTATATCTTGCCCCTCAGATCACCTTTATACTCACCTATCCCTCTCTGTTTCAGCCAAATCAGTCCAAGGAATTGTCTGGTTTTCTTCTTTTTTTCCTTCTCTTTAAGAGCCAGTACCCCAGGGAACACTACACCCTGCCAGCCTCTGATATCAATAAGAATGTGAAGGTACATTTAGTGAGTACACAAGTAACTGCTACATTCAAATTCACAACCTAGGAAATTTCCAAGACCAGGTTAAGAGACCACCTTGTCATTTGGTACATTCCCCTTAATCCCATATCAAATTGAAGCTTTCCTACTTAGGAAGCTGTCCAAATTAATAACCATTAAAGTTTCATTTCTTAGGTGACATTGTCACAGAGGTAAACAGGAGTTAATCTGAATAAAAGGATGAGATAAAGGCTTGTTTGGCTTCACCAGAACAAGTCATGTGCACAGGATCAGAGATATTGGACAATGAGGAAAATTTTTACTAATCTCCAGGGAAATCTCAGGATTCTCTCAGGTGCTGATAGGCTGAGAGCGAAATGATGTCATGAAACAGGTGAGAGCCAGTAAGAATTTTAGGAGCCAGTTATTAAAAGGGCCAAGTGGATAGCCTGCTTTTGAGATAGGCTGTGCAGCACTGCATGCCTCTATCTGGGCAGCTGAAAACACAGAACTCAGATATGACAGTTCCTGTTTCAAGACTCTTAGTTCAGGTGAAGCGTCACATATTTCTTTCAAGTGATTTTTAATAAAGTCACGGGTTCTTGACATGTTACACTCACATTATCACTGATTTCATTATTATTTGTTAAATGCAGAGATATTGATCCACCATTCTGTCTCTATGCCAGTAGCATGCAGTTTTTCCCCTACCTCTTCTCCTTCCAGTCACAACCAGGCTCCTCCTTCTACCCCTATGCTATTTCTCTAGTTCCATGATAGGTGAGATCCCCCTCCCCATTTTCTCTGACACTAGTTTATCAGGTCTCTCAAGGCTGGCTGCATCATCTTCTTCTGTGGCCTGATGCTCAGGGCATTGTTCTCCTGTGTCCTTAATTTCCTCTTCTTATGACAATCTTCCTGCCTCCTCTCCTGCAGGGTTAGCAGAGAACTGAGGGGAGCTAGAATTTCATAGGGAAATTTCATTCAGTGTTGGGTGTTTAAGGGTTTCTCTCTGCATAGTATCTGACTGTGCATCTCTGTATCTAATTCCATTTGAGTAGAATAAAGCATCTCTGTGGATCCAAGAACATGGCACTGATGTATCAGTGGGGGACAGGAAGCAACACATTTTAATTGGACAGTTGCCTAAATAAGGAAGCTTCAAAGGGATGTAGGATTAAGGAGAATGTACTGAATGATAAGGTGATCTCTTACTGTGGTCCTGGCTCTGAAATTTCCTAGGTTATAACTTTGAACTGAGCAGTTACTGGCATACTCACTAAATCTACCTTCACATTCTTATTGATATAATAGGCTGGCAGGGTCTAGGGCTCACTGGTGTATTGAGTCTTTAAAAGCTGGTAAAAGACAAGGCAACCTGATAGTCCTGCTGGCTAGTTTATCAGGGTCTACCTGAAAGAGAGAGTGTAAACTGGGGACAGAGACAGAAAGAATGGAGACAAGACAGTTTCCTGTTCAAGTCTCATTTTACTGAATGTGCAAACAACACTTATAAATCAAAGGGTACAAGCAAATATATTTTTTTTTACATTAGCAACACATTTGTGCCACCTGGCATGGCATCCAGGAATTTACTCAAGGTTAGCAAGTTTGCGCTCTTTTCCCATGGTTGCAGGGAGCTTGCTAGCTACTTCTCAGGCTCAGAACACCCCACTTGCAGAGAGATGGCCAAAGACATTTTCTGAGACATGGAACTTAGATAAGACCTGCATCTGCCATGGCTAAGAGACAGAATTCCAATTACCAAATTGCTTCAATCAATGGATTGCCTGTCTTATTTTGGCAAATTGGGCATTTTTCCTTATTCATCATGTAGGTTGCATCTGACTTTTATGACCCTTTGTCTTAGGTTGGAAAAACCACAACTTTACTCTGACCCATCATTGACTTACCTCCATATCAAATGGGGTTGTTAGAGATCTTTAATTTAAATTCATGCAACTCTACTTGCATACACTGAAGTTGTTGAAGAAGGAACTGTAATACACAAGGAAGGCAAGCACAGGCCCATACTTGCCAGGCCCCCAAGTGTCAGTCCCCACTTAAGCACAGAGTCGAAAGATGGAAAGCGCCTCCTGAGGCTACTAAATCTATCCCAAGATGTATTGGACAATTCTAACCTAGGTTTCTTGGCAGATTCTATGTCATGGATCTTACCTTCTCATCATTAACATGTCCAATGAGAAGTTTTTGCTAGACCAAAAACCAGCAAGGTGATTCTGAACCTGAGTCAAATTAAATTCCGTTTCATCATACCAAGAATCAGAAATCCTAACAGGAATCATAACAAAAGCAGGTTGCTTAACAACTCATACTGAAGAAGCATTATTATCAACACTAATACAGTTAGTAAGATTGTAATATACACATTCATTTGAATAGGTATCATTGTTCTAAAATGTCTTACTACAATGTTTCCAATGAGCAGTAAATAAGAAGGATCAACACATGCCAAAACAGAAGTATAGTTGATTAATTTAGCAAAGCTACTTGCATTCCTAGAGAGAATGCCCATATATCTCTATGTAGCCCCCAATTTCCAGACATAGGTTATTTTTATTTGAAGTCCTCCATAGGGCAGTCCTTACAGCTTTTTCTAAAACAAAGGAACTTTGACTGCCTTTACCAGAAGCCAAGTTCTTAATACCCTTAATGATAGACCAGTCTAGTCCATGATTGTAAATGCATGGTCATTGTCCCAGAAGTACATGGTGGGCAGTTCCCCATAGCACCTTTTTGGAGAGCTGGGGTTTGGTTGCCATGGCGCTGGCTTCCACCCTCCATCGCCGGTGTCGAGGAGACCCCTCGTTCGCGGGGAGGATTCAGAACTGCAGCAGCAGATAAGTTCAGAGAAGCATGTTTGGTCTTGATTTATCTCATCTTTCACTTCAGCTAGCAGAAGCCTTTATTGCTTTCTCTGCTGTGACCGTTGCCCTCATCCTCTTTCTTTTGGTTTCGTACAAACTTAAGGGTGACCTCAAAAGGAAAGAGATTAACGGAAAGCTAAGAGTAGGCACTAAGGGAGTGTTAGAGGAGATACAAGACAACATGTCAGAAACAGAATGTGACAAAAGATTAGGGGCCCCAATGGATAGAAATAAAGACGTCTCTAAGAAAAAAGGCCCTTCTGCGGATGTTAAAGCCACAGGAGCGAGAGATAAGGGAAAGAACGCCCTGGGAGAGAAACATGATAAGGAGAAGAAAAAATCTAAAACGGAGCCTTTCTATCTGACAAAAAAAACTAGAGGCTTTAGAAATTGGCAGTTCTGAGTCAGAGGAGTTAAGTCCCTCCGAGGGGTCAGAGGAAGAAGCAGCCCGCTATGAGGAAGAACGATACCACCCAGATGAGCGGCCATTACTGTTGTATTGGAAGCAAGGGAGTATGAGGAACAGGAAGGGCGCACTTTCTCAGTCAGCCACTCCCGTTGTCTCTAGTGCTCCTCCACCCTACACTGGGAGGCACTGTCCTGATTCCTTCTTTTCAACAAAAGATAGACACAAAATTTTTCAGACTTTTCCAGTATTTGAAGATATGGAGGGAGGCCTTGTCCACGTACCTGTAGATTACCCTCTAGTCAAGGAACTGGCAGAGTCAGTTAATAAGTACGGGATGGATGCTAATTTTACAATTATGCAGCTTGAGAGTCTAGGCTCTACAGCAATGACCCCAAATGATTGGCAGACTGTAGTGAAAGCTGCCCTCCCTAATATGGGAGTGTATTTAGAATGGAAAGCCTTATGGCATGATGCCTGTCAATCCCAAGCTAGGGCTAATGCCAATGCAGAAGACAATCAATGACGCTGGACATTTGAGCTACTAACAGGACAAGGTCCACATGTTCAGCAACAGACAGATTATGATTGGGGAGCGTACAGCCAAATATCTGCTGCTGCAATTAAAGCATGGAAGGCCCTTTCAAAAAAGGGCGGGACCGAGAGCCATTTAACAAAAATTATCCAGGGTCCTCAGGAGTCATTCCCAGAATTTGTGGCCAGAATGACAGACGCAGCAGGCAGAATATTTGGAGACCCGGAAAGGGTCCGACCAATGATAGAGCAACTGGTGTATGAGAATGCTTCACCAGAATGCAAGGCAGTCATTACCCCTAGAAAGAGCAAAGGACTGACAGATTGGATAAAAGTTTGCCGAGGGCTCGGAGGCCCGCTTACCAACGCCGGCCTGGCAGCAGCCATATTACAAAACAATAACCAGCCAAGTTCTGGAAACAATAAAGTTTGTTTTAATTGTGGCAAAATGGGTCATTTAAAAAGAGACTGTCATATGTCTGCGCAAAAGAAAGTTCCTGGACTTTGTCCTAAGTGTAGAAAAGGCAATCACTGGGCTGATGAATGCCGCTCAGTCAGAGATATTCAGGGAGAACTTATACAGCACGACACCCCCTCTGAGGAGAGAGATAAAAACGTTCCAAAAAACGGACTTCAGGGCCCCAGATCTCAGGGCCCCAAAAGATATGGGACACAGGCAGACAACGGGAGCGTTTATCCAGTTGTAGAGCAACAAGAGGATCAGCAGGGTTGGACCACCGCTCCACCTCCCAATTCTTATTAATGCCACACATGGGGGTGCAACCTGTCCCAGTGGAGTTTGAAGGCCCCCTGCCTGAAGGAAGTGTCGGTCTTATGTTGGGTCGCTCCTCTCTCACTCTAAAAGGACTTATGGTCCATCCTGGAGTATTAGATCAAGATTTTACAGGACAGCTCCAGGTGCTTTGTTCCTGCCCTGAAGGCATATTTTCTATTTCTCCTGGAGATAGGATTGCTCAATTGGTCCTCCTCCCAAGCCTTCATGATTGCTTTCCATTTACCGAAACATCAAGGGGTGCAAGAGGGCTTGGTTCCACAGGAACAGATTTTGCTCATTTGGTAGTTGATCTTAAAACTAGACCTACTCTACAATTACAGATAGAAGGGAAAAGTTTTACTGGTATTTTGGACACTGGGGCTGATAAAAGCATTATCTCTTCCACCTGGTGGCCTAAGGCGTGGCCTGTTGGGATATGAGGCCAGCCCTGCGATTAGTTCACGTTCTTTGATGTGGCAGGCACCAGAAGGTCAAACAGGAAGCTTCATACCATATGTTCCTCCTCTCCCTGTCAATCTCTGGGGAAGAGATATTTTGCAGGATTTAAGATTAGCATTGACCAATGAATATTTGCAACAAGAGGTTGGTATAATGAAAAGGATGGGTTATAAGGAAGGAAAAGGCCTTGGTAAACAGGAACAAGGGAGATTACACCCGATTTCACAGGAAAGTAATACAGGGAAACAAGGCTTGGGTTTTCATTAGCTGCCATTGAGGGTTCCATGCCCATATCTTGGCTCACAGAGCAGGCTGTATGGGTTCCTCAATGGCCCCTTTTCCTCTGAAAAGCTGGAAGCCACTACAAGGCTGGTTAAAGAACAGGTACAGCTTGGTCATTTGGAACCATCTACTTCCCCCTGGAACACACCTATTTTTGTTATTAAAAAGAAGTCTGGAAAATGGAGACTTCTTCATGATTTAAGGGCCATTAATGCACAGATGTGGCTCTTTGGCTCTGTTCAGCGAGGCCTACCTTTACTTTCTGCTTTGCCTAAACAATGGAGAGTCATATTATAGATATCAAGGATTGCTTCTTCTCCGTTCCTCTGTGCCCACGAGACAGACAGAGATTTGCCTTTACCCTACCTGCTGTTAATCACCACGAGCCAGACAAAAGATATCAATGGAGAGTTTTACCTCAAGGCATGGCTAATAGCCCCACCATGTGTCAATTGTATGTGCAGATGGCTCTTGAACCAATTAGACAGCAATTTCCTTCCTTGTTGCTGATTCATTATATGGATGATATTCTCTTGTGCCATGAGGAGTTAGCCATTTTGCAAGATGCATATCCTTTGTTGCAAAAAACCCTGCAGCAATGGGGATTGCATATTGTCACTGAAAAGGTCCAGATTTCTGAGGTAGGTTCCTTTTTGGGAACGGTCATTTACCTGGACAAAATAGTTCCTCAAAAAATAGAAATTTGCAGGGACCATTTGCATACCTTAAATGATTTTCAAAAACTATTAGGTGATATAAATTGGCTTAGGCCATTTTTAAAGATTCCTTCTGCTGAATTAAAACCCCTATTTGATATTTTGGAAGGGGATGCTCATATTTCTTCACCCAGAGCCTTAACACCAGCTGCAAGGCGCGCCCTGCAAGTGGTAGAAAACGCTTTACAAGATGCCCAATTAAAACGTGTAGATAAAACTAAGACCTTTGACCTGTGTGTTATTAAAACTAAACATTTACCAACTGCTGTATTATGGCAAGATGGACCCTTATTGTGGGTTCATCCCAATGCTTCTCCTGCAAAAATTATTGAATGGTATCCAGATGCAGTTGCTCAACTTGCACTACAAGGGTTAAAAGCCGCCATTACACACTTTGGGAAGGAGCCAAAGTTCTTAATAGTGCTTTATACAGCTCATGAGGTTCAGGTATTGACTGCTACCTCTGATACTTGGGCGGTGCTAGTTACCTCCTTTAGTGGCTTGATTGATAATAATTATCCTCGACACCCTGTTTTGCAATTTGCTTTAACTCAAGAGGTAGTCTTCCCGCATGTAACGTCCCAGAAACCATTTCGGGATGGACTGGTAGTTTATACAGATGGGTCAAAAACAGGAGTAGGAGCTTATGTGGTTAATAATAAAGTTGTTTCTAAGGAATATCATGAGACTTCGCCTCAAATTGTGGAATGTTTAGTAGTGTTAGAAGTTTTGACAAAATTTCCAGGTCCTTTAAATATTGTTTCTGATTCTAGTTATGTGGTAAATGCAACCAAAATTTTAGAGGCTGCTGGATTGAGCAAGGCAAGCTTGCAAAAATTTTTCAAAAAATTCAGTTTGTCTTAATTATCAGAAAATCCCCTGTTTTTATTACACATATTAGGGCTCACTCAGGTCTACCGGGACCTATGTCCCAAGGAAATGACCTGGCAGATCGAGCCACAAAGATGATTGCATTTGCCTCTTCTCAAATTTGGAATGGGCTAAAGAGTTTCATAAGAAATTTCATGTGACAGCTGAAACAGTGTGTCATCTATTTGACATAACTAGTTAAATTTGGACAGTCAGGGCCACTCGGTGGCTGATCGCCACTGCTTAGAGCCTGGTAGGCCTAAGGAAATGGTCAAATGGAAGGATGTCTTGACTGGTCAATGGAAAGGCCCGGATCCAATCTTAATAAGATCCAGGGGAGCTGTCTGTGTTTTCCCACAGGAAGAAAACAATCCATTCTGGGGACCGGAGTGCCTCATGCGAAAGCTCGCGGCAGCTGAAGATGATCTTTCAACGAATATACCTGCAACTAATTCCAGTTCTTGCTTGGATCCTTCTAAATAGGGTTCCTAGTATTGTGGGGGTACAACGTTGGGCCATTTTGTCTGCATTCCCAAAGCCTATGCCGGTCAGACATAATTCATTGGTTTTTCCTAAATTTTTCTCGTCCAATACAAATCAGATGTTTTTTTCCGCCTAGTCCTGTCTGTGTTTATTCCCCTTTTTTACTTGTTTTGTCCAATAATTCTTTTAGAAATTGTACCAATGAGACATGCTGGATGTCGCAATGTTGGAATGCCAGGCGTTACCCCCTGTGCCCTGGTTGTTAGAGTCCCGCAGTGGATCCCAATCCCTGTGGAGACTCCATCCACCCTCTCCCTGTTTAGACAGAAGAAAGATTTTGGCATCACCACAGCCGTTGTTACTGCCATCGCTGACTGCAGTCGGCTTGGCAATGGCAAATTCAGTCCAAACAAGCACAACAGTAAATCAATTGTCGGCGGGTGTGGCTGAAGCCATAAACCTTCATGCATCTGCTAGTGCACAATTAAAAGGTGGATTGATGGTTCTTAACCAGCGTCTGGATCTTGTAGAAGAAAGAATAGATATTTTATCTCAATTGGCTCAATTAGGGTGTGAAAGAAAAATAGGAGCACTCTGTATTACCAGTGTACAATATGAAAATCTTACCCGAGCCGCTAATTTGTCCAGGAAATTGTCCCTATATCTTGCAGGAAATTGGTCAGAAGGATTTGAAGAAACGAAGAGCTAAGGGCGGCGGTGGCGACCATTCTACTCGAGTGGAATTATCGCTCACAGATGGCTTATTATCTTGGGCTTCTTCCGCCTTTTCTTATTTTAAGGAATGGGTGGGCGTTGGGATGTTTGGCGCTGCCTTGTGCTGTGGTTTAATATTTGTCCTCTGGTTGTTCTGCAAACTCAAAACCCAACAAAAACGTGACAAGGTGGTGATCGTACAGGCGCTAGCCTCTCTGGAGCAAGGCACCTCCCCGGATATTTGCTTATCCATGCTGAAAAATTAATGTTTGACAAGGTTGCCTCTGTCTTTGCAAGCACATGCCACAATCTGGATTTACAGCCCTTGAACTCCCTGGGGATCTGTTTCCCATTACACGGGGATGGGTGTAAATCACAATTTTTCTCTTGCCAAACGATCTGGAAAGTCAGTGACGGAAGAGTGCAAATAAGTCTTCACCGACCTAAGACAGGACAGCCTCACAGTGAGGAGGTTGCTCCAATGACGGGCAATGGCTGAAGCATTGCCTTCCACCAGGCTCAGATGTTGGCTTTCTGGCATAATGCTGTATTGACAGTAGGAAGCTTACTGTTCAAACAAAATAAAAAAAGGGGGAGATGTGGAGACCCGGGGTTTGGTTGCCATGGCGCTGGCTTCCACCCTCAAATCCGTTATGACCATTATGACCGTTGGGCAACCGTCGTCATGAGCCCAGCCCGGGGCGTCATATGGGGTGATGGGTGAGCAGCCAATCAGGTGATGATATGTCATCTCACACCACTTTGGTGCGAGCAGGGCTTATATAAACAGCGCCACTTCAGGGACTCGGGGTCTTCCTCCTTTCATCGTTTGACTGCAATAAAGCTTGCTGCAGAAGGATCCTGTTGTCCACGTGCGTTCTTGCTGACGAGACGACTACGCGGCTCGCAACACACCTTGTCTAAGGAGCCACCAGTAGAGGACAAGTATGTTGATCCCCTTTCTCACATGGCAGAAACTCATAATAGCATAATAGCTTTGTGATGTCAGCATAGCTTTGAGATGTTTTAATATCATTGTAAAGTCATATTGTTGTGAATTCATAATAGCATTGTAATGTCATAATTCCATTGTGATGTCATAACACAATCATGTCTTAAGAGCATTGTGATGTCATCATAATATTGTGATGTTATGACAGCTTTGTTATGTCATAATGGAATTGTGCTGTCATAACTACATTGTGATGTATCATAATATTGTGATGTTATAACAGCTTTGTGATGTCATAATATAATTATGGTGTCATAATTACATTGTGATGTCATAATAGCATTGGAATGTCATTATATTTGTGAGATCATAACACCATTGTAATAGCATAATAGCATTGTGATATCATCATAGCACTGTGATGCCATCATAGCATTGTGAAGTCATACCATTGTGAGGCCCTAATAACATTTTGTTGTCATAATAGTATCGTGATGTCAAAATTACCATTGTGATGTCATATCATTGTGTTGTCTTAATAGAATTTAGATATCATATCACTGTGATCTCATACTTTTTGTTGTCATAATAGTATTGTAAGGTCATAATATGGTTGTGATGTCACAATATAATTTTGAGGTCATGATTGTCATAATAACATTGTGATGTCATAATAGATTTGTGATGTCATAATATAATTTTGATAGCATAATTCCTTTTTTCAGTCATAATTGCACTGTGATATCATAAAACACTTTTGAGGTCATAATAGCATTGTGAGGTCAAAATACCTTCATGATATCATAACAGCATTTTGATATCATATCATTGTGATATTCTAACAGCATTGAGATATGATAATAGCAATGTAAATTCGTAATAGGACTGTTATGTCATTATACCATTGTGATGCAATAACGCTATTGTGATGTCATATCATTGTGATGTCATAATATCATAATGATTTCATAAAGGCATTGTGATGTCCTAATACAACTTTGTGGTCATACTAGCATTTTTATATCATAATAATCTAGTGATGTCATAATAGGATTTTAATGTCAAAATAGCCTTATGAAATTTAATAGCATTATGATGTCCTAATACCATTGCAATATGATAATACCTTTGTGACATCATAATGGCATTGTGTTGTCATAATGCATTGTGATGTCAACATAATGATGTTATACCACAATCATGTCATAATATCATTGTGATATCATAATAGCAATTGTATGTCATGATGAATTTTGTTGTCATAATAGCATTTTGATGTCAAAATTCCGTTAGTTGTCATAACACAATCATGTCTTTTTACCATTGTGATGTCATAATACCATTGTGAAGTCATTATAAGATGTGATGTCATAATAGCATTGGGAAGTCATAACACCATTGTGATAGCATAATAGCATTATGATATCATCATAGCATTATGATATCATCATAGCATTGAGAAGTCCTAAATATCTTTGTAAAGTCATATTTTTCAAAGTCATAATAGCATTGTACCATTACAATGTATTGGTACATAGTATTTAGGTATCATACCATTGTGATGTCATAATACCATTGTGATGTCATAATAGCATGGTGATATCATAATACCGTTTTGATGTCAGAATTCCATTGTAATATCATACCACAATCATGTTGTAATACGATTCTGATGCCATAATAGTATGGTGATGTCATAATACCATTGTTAAATCAGAATACCATTGCAGTGTCATACCATATTTATGCCATAATACCACTGTGATGTCATATTATGTTTTTAAGGTAAATATAGCATTGTGAAGTCATAACACCATCGTGTTGTCATAATATCATTGTGATGTTAATTATAGCATTGAGAGTTCATACTATTGCCATGCCATGTTAGCTTTGTGATATCATAATATCATAGTGATATCATCATTGCATTGTGATGTCCTAATACAATTGTGATGTGATAATAGCTTTGTGTTGTCATAAAATCATTTTAATGTCATAATATCATTGGAATATAATGAGGAATTTTGATGTTACGATGCCAGTGTGAAGTCATAATAGCATTGTGATCTCAAAATTATATTGTGATGTCATACAACAATCATATCACAATACAACATTGATATAAAGCATTGTGATGTCATCATAGCATTGGGGTGTCCTAATATCATTTTAAAGACATACTGTCCTAAATTTTAATAATCTTATCAGGTCGGAATTCCACTGTGATATCATAACAAAATTATGTTGTAATAGTATTATGATGTCATCATAACCTTGTGATGTCCTCATAGCATTGTGATGTCATAATATATTGTGATGTCATAATAGCATTGTGATGTCATAATAACATTGTGATGTCATATAATTATAGAGTCATGGTAGTATTTAGGTATCATACCATTGTGATGTCATAATACCTTTTTTAAGTTTAACAATATTTTGATATCATAATACCATTCTGATCTCATAATAGCATTTTAAGATCATAATAGATTTGTGAAGTCATAACACCATTGTGTTCTCATAATCACATTGTGATGTCATAATATCACTGTGAAGTCACAATACCATTGTGATATCAGAACAGCATTTTGATATCATAATACCATCTTGAAATCTTAATACTATAGTGATGTCATAATAACATTTTATTGTCATAGTAGCATTGTGATGTCATAATAGTAGTGTCTTGTCATAATAACATTGTGAAATTATAACACCATTGGGATGTCATAATATTTTGATGTCATAATAGCCTTGTGATAACAAAATACCTTTCTGATCTCATAAAAGCATTGTGATTTCATATCATTGTCATGGCATTATAGCATTGAGATACAATAGCATTTTGTTGTCATCATACCATTGTGTAGTCATATCATTGTAAAGTTATAATAACATTTTGATGTCAAATTTCCATTGTGATGTCATACCACAATCATGTAGTGTTACCTTTGTGATGTCATAATAGCAGGGTGAAATCATAATTCCATTGTGAAATTATAAGAATAAGGTGATATCATAAAATCTTTGTAATGCCATAAAAGCATTTTGATGTAATAACATCATTGTGATGTCATAATGCTATTTCTAGGTCATAATAGTATTTTGATGTCATAATTCCATTGTGATATGATAATACCTTTGTGATGTGATAATAGCATTGCGATGTCATAAGAGCATCATTGTATCATCAAAGCGTTGCAATGTGTTAATACCATGGTGATGCCATAATAGAATTGATATGCCATATAAGCACTGTGATGTCTAATAGCATTTTTTTAAGTCATAATGCTATGGTGATGTCAATGTTCCATTGTCATGTCAAAACACAATCATATCGTAATAGCATCATGATGTCATAATAAAATTGTAATGTCATAATAGCATTGTAATGTCATTAAGTCATTGTGATGACATTTTGATGTCATATCATTGTTTTCATAATAGCATTGAGACAACATACAATTATGATGTCATGATAGCTTTGTGAAGTCATAATAGAATTGTGATATCATAATACCATTGTGATGTCATAATAACATTTTTGAGGTCAAATTAGCTTTGTGAGTTCATAATAACATTATAATGTCATAATAGGTTTGTGATGTCATAATATCATTGTGATTACAAAATTCCAGTGTGATGTCATACCACAGTGTCATAGTAGCGTTGTGAGGTCATCATAAAATTTTGATGTCATAATAACATTATGAAGTCATAAAACCATTCGGATGTCATATACTTGTGATGTAATAATAGCATTCTGATGTCAAAACACATTTTTGATATCCTAATAGCACTGCGGTTTTATATCATTGAGATATCATAGTTGCACAGAGATATCATAATTACATTGTAAATTCATAATAGCATTGTGCTGTCATAATATCATTGTGATGTCATAACGCTATTGTGAAGTTAAAATACCATTGTGCGTCATAATAGAATTTAATGTCATAATTACCTTGTGAAGTCATAACACCACTTAGATATCATAATAGCATTGCAAAGTCATAATATGATTATGATGTCATAACATTAAGATGTCATAATAGGTTTGTGATGTCATAATAGACTTGTGAATTTATAACAGCATTGTGTTGTCATGATATCATTGTGATGTCAAAATTCTATTGTGATGTCATATCACCATCATGTCATAATATCACTCCTGTGCCATAATAATAGACTGATGATGTCATAATAGCTCTGTGATGTCATAATAGCAGTGTGTTCTCAAAATAGCATTGTGATGTCATAATACCATTGTGAACTCATACTGTTACGAAGTCATAATAGCATTGTGACATCTTAATATCATTCTGATATCAAAATACCATTTTGATGTCATAATAGCATCTTCAGGTCATATGCCATTGATATGTCAAAATTACATTGTGATGTCATACCACAATCATGTTGTAATAGCATTGTGATGTCATAATAGGTCTTCTTTTTTTTTTTTTTTTCTTTTTCTTCTGATCCTAGACAATTACGTCTCATCAGGAATGTCTGCATTGTCTTCTTCTGTGGCCTGGTAATGCTGCTTACCCCTCAGAGGGAGGTAATTAAAGAGCAGGCCAATCAGTTCATAGCAGAGACAGTCTCGGATTTTATTACAATGGAACCCACTTGGATACTGAAATGCCATCTGTGCAGGGGTCTTAGGTTATCTCGATGCATAGTCCTTGGTTGGAGCATCAGTCTCAGAAAAGAACCATGTGCTCAGATTTTTTTGGTTCTTTTATTCTCCTTGTGGAATTCCTGTCCTCTTCAGATCTTACAGTTTCCCACTTCTTTCCTAAGATTACCTGTACTCTGCCCAAAGGTTGCCTCTAAGTCTCAGCATCTGCATTGATAGTCTGCAAGGCAGAGCCTTTCAGAGGTCCTCTGTGTCAGGCTCCTGACTTATTTCCACATTTTGCCTTCTTCTGATGCCCTCCTCTTTGACTTTCTAGATAGGAATTGAGCATTTTAGCAAGGGTCCTCCCTCTTGATTAGTTTCTTTAGGTGTACAGATTTTAGTAGAGTTATCCTGTATTATATGTTTATATGAGTGAGTATATACCGTATATGTCTTTCTGCTCACTCAGGATGATTTTTTTCAGATTCCACCATTTACCTGGAAATTTCATGAATTCCTTTTTTCCCCTTTATGTATTTATTTATATTTATTTTTTCTTATTAATTATGCTTTACTCACTTTGTATCCCCTCCCATGGTTCTCTCCCTCTTCCCATCCCAATCCCTCCCTTCCTCCACCCTCTGCATCCATGCCTCTCCCCGAGTCCATGAATAGGGGAGGACTTCTTTTCCTTCCTTCAGATCCTAGTCAATTAGGTCTCATCAGGAGTGTCTGCCTTGTCCTCTTCTCTGGCCTGGTAATGCTGCTTCCCCTTCAGAGGGAGGTAATTAAAGAGCAGGTCAATCAGTTCATGTCAGAGACAGTCCATGTTCTTATCCCAATGGAACCCACTTAGATACTGAACTGCCATGGGCTACATCTGTGCAGGGGTCTTAGGTTATCTCCATGCATAGTCCTTGGTTGGAGTAGCAGTCTCAGAAAAGACCCCTGTGCTCAGATTTTTTGGTTCTTTTGCTTTCCTTATGGAGTTCCTGTCCTCTTCAGATCTTACTGTTTCCCACTTCTTTCCTAAGCTTCCCTGCACTCTGCTCAAAGGTTGCCCATAAGTCCCAGTATCTACGCTGATAGTCTGCAGGGCAGAGCCTTTCAGAGGTCCTCTGTGTCAGGCTCCTGACTTGTTCCCTCTTTGCTCCTTCTTCTGATGTCCAGCCTCTTTGCCTTTCTGAATACCTCACTCTGGATGATCTTTTCCAGATCCCACCATTTACCTGCAAATTTCATGATTTCCTTGTTTGTTATTGCTGAATAATATTCCATTGTGTAGATAAACCACAATTTGTGCATCCATTCCTCCACTCAGGAGCATCTGGCTGTTTCCAGCTCCTGGCTATTACAAATAAGCTGTTACAAACATGGTTGAGCAAATGTCCTTATTGTGTACTTGAGAATCTTTTGGATATATGTCTAGGAGTGGTATAGCTCTATCTTGAGGTAGTGCTATTCCTAGTTGTCTGAGAAAGGGCAAGATTGCTTTCCAGAGTGGTTTTACAAGTTTACATTCCCACCCGCAGTGGAGGAGGGCTCCCCTTTGTCCAGAATCTCTCCAGCATGTGGTTTCACTTGACTTTTTGAACTTAGCCATTCTGATGGGTCATTTTGATTTGCATTTTCCTTGTGACTAAAATGTTGAACATTTCTTTAAGTGTTTCTCTGCCATTCTATATTCTTCTCTTGGGAATTCTCTGTTTAGTTTTGTACTCCATTTTTTAACTGGTATACTTGGTTTGTGGCTTATATATATAAAGAACTAAAGAAGCTTATATATAAAGAACTTTTTGAGTTTTTTATATATAATGGATAGTAGTGTTCTGTCAGGTATAGAGTTGGTAAAGATCCTTTCTCAGTCTGTAGGCTGTGGTTTTATTGTGACAACACTCTCCTTTGCTTTACAGAAGCTTTTCAGTTTCGTGAGGTTCCATTTATTGATTGTTGCTCTTAGAGCCTGTGCTGTTGGTGTTCTGTTTGGGAATTTTTTCTGGTACCAATGAGATCAAGGCTCTTCCCCCCTTTTTCTTCTAAGCGGTTTAGTTTGTCTGGTTTTATATTGAGGTTTTTGATCCACTAGGACCTTAGTTTTCTGCAGGCTGATAAATATGGATCTATTTATATTTTTCTACATGTATACATCTTTGATCCACTTGGACTTTAGTTTTGTGCAGGTTGATAAGTATGGATTTATTTGCATTTTTCTGCACGTAGACATCCAGTTAGACCAGCACCATTTGTTGAAGATGCTGTCTTTTTTCCATTGAATGCTTCTGGTGTCTTTATAAAAGATCAGATGTCCATAAGTGTGTGGATTTACATCAGGGTCTTCTATTTGATTCCAATGATCCACCATTTTGTCTCTATGTCAGTACCACACAGGTTTTAGTATTGTTGTTCTATCTACAGCTTGAGATTAGGGATAGAGATACCTCCTGAAGATCTTTAATGTAGAATTTTTTTTTTATCAATTCTGGGTTTCTTGTTTTTCCATATGAAGGTGAGAATTTTTCTTTCAAGTCCTGTAAAGAATTGTGTTGTTAATTTGATGGGAATTGCATTGATTCTCTATATTGCTTTACATAAGGTGGTCATTTTTACTATATTAATTGTGCCAAGTCATGAGCATGGGAGATCTTTCCATTTTCTCATATCTTCTTCTATTCTTTCTTCAGAGACTGGAAATCTTTGTCATACAAGTCTTTGACTTGCTGGGATAGGTTCACACCAGGGTACAATTGTAAAATAAATTTAATTAAAATTAAACCACACATAGACCCCACACATTAATTCTGGGAGACCTCAATACCCCATTCTGAACAAAGAACCTACCCACAAAAGAGAAATTAAACAAAGAAACATTAACTCTGACAGAGGTCATGAATCAAATGGATTTCAAGGAAATCTACAGAACATTTCACCCAAACACAAAAGAATTTACCTTCTTCTTAGCACCTCATAGAACCTTCTCCAAAATAGACGATATAGTTGTTCACAAAACAAAACTCAACATATACAAGAAGATTGAAATAATCCCTGGTATTCTATCTGATCACCATGGACCAAAGCTGGAACTCAATGACAGAAATTGCAAAAGGCCTACATAAACATTGAAACTGATCGACATGCTTCTAAATGACAGCCGGGTCAGAGAAGAAATAAAGAAATTAAAGTCTTTCTAGAATTCAATGAAAATGAAGGCACAACATACCCAAACTTATGGGACACAATATAAGAAGAGCTAGGATGAAAGTTCATAGCACTAAGTGTCTTCAAGAAGAAATTCGAAACATCTCATGCAAGCAACTTAACAGTTCACTTAAAAGCCCTAGGGGGAAAAAAAAAAGAAGCAGACACACCAAAAAGGAGTGGACAGCTGGAAATAATCAAACTCAGGGCTGAAAGCAATAAATTAGAAACAAATAAAACAATTTAAAGAATCAAAGAAACCAAGAGGTGGTTCTTTGAGAAAATCAACAAGATAGACAAACCCTTAGACAAACTAACTTAAAGGCAGAGAGACACTATCCAAATCAATGAAATCAGAAATGAAAAGGGGGATATAACCACAGACACTGAAGAAATCCAAACAATAATTAGGACTTACTTTAAAAGACTATCTGCCACAAAATTTGAAAATTAAATGAAATGGACAAATTTCTTGACCAATTCTACATTCCAAAGCTGCATCAAGACCAGGTAAATCAATTAAATAGTCCTATATCCCCTAAGGAAAATAGAAGCTCTCATCAAAAGCCTACCATATGAAAAAAAAGCCCAGGACCAGTTGGTTTCAGCACAGAATTCTACCAGACCTTCAAAGAAGAACTAACACCAATACTCTTCAAACTATTCCACAAAATAGAAAGAGAAGGAACACTACCCGTTCTATAAAGCCACCATCACCTTGGTACCTAAACCTCACAAAGACCTAACAAAGAAAGAGAATTTCAGGCCAATCTCCCCTATGAATATTGATGCAAAAATACACAACAAAATACTTGCAAACTGAATCTAAGTACACATCAAAGATATGACAAAGTAGGGTTCATCCAATGCATGCAGGGATGGTTCAATATACGGAAATCCATCAATGTGAACCACCCATAAACAAAGTAAAGGAGAAAAACCACATGATCATCTCCTTAGATGCTGAAAAGGCATTTGACAAAATCCTACAACCATTCATGTTTAAAGTCTTGGAGAGATCATGGATACAAGGTACATACCTGAACATAGTAAAGGCAATATACAGCAAGCCTATAGCCAATATCAAACTCATAGGAGAGAAACTTAAATCAATCCCACTGAAATCAGAGACAAGGCAAGACTGCCTCTTCTCTTTGTATCTCTTCAACATTGTTCTTGAAGTCCTTGCTAGAGAAATAAGAACATTCTGGGGGATACAAACTGAAAAGGAAGAAGTCAAAGTAACACTATTTGCAGATGATATTATAGTATACCTGAGTGACCCTCAAAATTCTCTCCTACAGCTGATAAAAACCTTCAGCAAAGTAGCTGGATACAAAAATAACTAAAAAATATCAGTAGCCCTCCTGTATACAAAAGGGCTGAGAAGGAAATTAGGGAAACAACCCTTTATAGTAGCCACAAATGACATAAATTACCTTGGTGTAACCCTAAACAAACAAGTCAAAGACTTTCATAATACCATTCTTAGGTCGGAAAACCATTGTGAAGTCATAATTCCATAGGGATGTCATACCATTGTGAAGTCATAATAACATTGTGTGGTCATATCATTGTGATGTAATTATAGCATTGTGATGTCATAATACCATTGTGATGTGACAATAACATTGGGATGTTCTATTATTGTGAAGTCACCAAACTATTGTCATATCATAACATTATGATGTAATAATAGCATGAAATATCATTAGAGTATTTTAATGTCATACTACTGTGATATTTTAATAATATTGTGATGTCAAAGCAGCCTTGTGATGTCATAATACCATTTTGACATGATAATACTCATGTAATGTCAGGATAGCATCGTGATGTCATAATTGCATTGTTACATAATATTATTATTGTGATGTTATAATTCCATTGTGATACCATACCATATGATGTCTTAAGAGCAGATATCCTAATAGCATTGTGAAGTCATAATAGCTCTGAGATGTCATGACTCAAATGAGATAACATAGCACTGAGATAACATAACTGAGATATCCTAAAGAAATAGTGATATCATAATACAATTGCGATAACATAATATATTTGAGATATCATATAAGTATTATGATGTCATATCATTGTGTTGTCATACCTTTGATATATTATACACATTTACTCTTGTTTATCTTTCTGACAATGTCAGTTGGGAAATGAAACTTTAATGTGTATTTAATTGGACAGCTTACTAAGTAGGGAAGCTTCAAAGTGATATCAGATTAAAGGGAATGTACCAAATGACAAGGGGTCTCCTACTGTGGTCTTGGATCTGAAATATCCTTGGTTGTGACTTTGAACTGAGCAGCTACTCATGGTCTCACTAAATGTGAATTTACATTCTTATTGAAATAATAGCCTGTCAAGTTCTTGGGTCCCCTGGAATATTGAATCTTTAAGAGCAGGAAAAGAGAAGCAAACCAGAACATACCTGGGAATTGTTAGATGAAACAGAAAAGATCAGAGTATATAAAAAGAGAACTAAGGGGCCATAAACTATTTGACAGCTGGTGATGTTCCACAATATTGTTGACAACCCCTTATGAGCGTGGTTGCCTTGGCTGACCTGGCTGTATTGGCAGGTTTGTCCTACTCAGTAGTCAGTGAGCAATCATCCTGATCCAGGGGTTTAAAGTTAAAACTGGGCCTTTAGTATAGAGAAATATGTCAATGTTATGTCTTGGACACAAGAACAGATGTGTTTATTAATGTTGTCCTCCACACAAGCAATCTAAACATAGTTTTAGTGCTAGGAATGCTTGATCCGAGATGCTTCCTATACACATGAGGTTTGAGGTAGCTGGGTAACACTAGTTCATGGCTAGTATTCTCTGCTACATAACGAGTTATTGGAAAGCATGCCTTACAAAGTCAAACACTGCACTCCTTTAGAGGAATCTTTTCTCCTTTTTAAAAGTTATTATAAAAGTTGTTAACCTGTTATTTTTACTGATTATGTGGGAGATTCATATAATATATTAGTTTTCCATGCTCCCAGTTTCAAATTCCTTCCCACGTGTTTCTTTAAAATATGTCAATTCAAGTATGTGTTTTTCATCTACTCATTGGAAAATGATCAGAGTGTCAGTGCCAAGTCCCTTAAAGAAACCTGAGTTCATCCTTGCCACCTCCAGGAAGCCATTAGTCCTGAAGAGTTCTATACTTCATCCCCTTGATCACAGTTTTTCTTATATTAAGATTTGTTCACATTGTATCCCCTCTGCTGCCCCTTCCCTCTTCTTCCAGTACCAACCTACCATCCTTCTTTTAACAATATACTTTTTCTCTAGTTCCCTGATGAGGGAGGTCCTCCCCCCCCCTTCTACCAGACCCTAGCTTATCAGTTGTCATCAACACTGGCTGCATCATCTTCCTCTGTGGCCTGATTCTCAGGGCATTGTTCTTGTGTTCTCAATTCCCTATGCTTATGAAAGTCTTCCTTCCTCCTTCCTGCAGGCTTCCCAGAGCTCTGAGGGGAGGGAGAATTTCATAGGGAAATCCTATTTAGACCTGGTTATTTTAAGGTCTCCCTCTGAATAATATCAGACTGTGGAGTCTCTGTATGCAATCTGATTTGATGTAGAAGGAAACATCTCTATGGATTCAAGAACATGACACTCATTTATCAGTTGAGGAAAGACAGTAACCTATTTTAATAACAACAGCTGGGGTTGCTTGAAAAAAATTTCTGTAGGATGCCCTGGCACAATAACTCAATTCACTGCCACCTATTCCCCTTAGTGGAAGACTGCTTTCTTCACAATAGATGGCCTACGTGAAATTATCCCCCACTATTCGGAGACATCCTAATTAGTGAGTGCATATCATATTTGTCTTTCTACATTTATTTACTTCACCCAGAATGATTTTTTCTGGTCCCATCCATTTGCCTGAAAATATCATGATGTCATTTTTTAGCTGAATAATAATCTGTTATGCAAATATTCCACATTTTCTCCAAAGAATATGGTCAGTCCTGTTCTTTAATGCTTTGAAATTGCTCAGACTTTAGTCATAGTCTTGAATGACAAACTATCAGGATAACTATGTTCTGTTAGCTTATATGTCTCTCCAACTTTCTTCCATTTCCTGGTGATTTGAATATCAATGTCCCTTTGAAGCTCATCTATTTACATGTGTAATCCCCAGTGAGGAAATGTCTGGGAAATGTTAAAAGGTATAAAGTTGTTAGATAATATAATTCCTATTTGAGTTATATTATAGGGGGGTGTGCTTTGAGGTTGATATGCCAATGAAAGTTACCAGATAGAATGGAATCTTTGTCTCTAGGTCTAGATCAGTTTATATCTTTGTTTCTGTTGGTTTTGGTCTCTCTGTTTCTGAATCTGTCTCTCTAGCTATTTCTCTCTCTGTCTCTCTCAGTCTGCCTCTCTGTCTGCCGCTTGTGGTTCAGTATGAAAAGCTCTCAGTTTTGATGAAGGACTACAACAAGATAACTGCTTGCTAATGTGAAGTCCTGGATGGCCTCTGTAAAAAATATAAGCAAGATCCCAGTTTTACTTTTTTTTTTTTTAAATATTTGCCTTGGTAAGGGAGCATTTTCATAGTAATTCACTGACTGATGCCTTATCTCTACATTTAACAAATAATGGAATCAGTGATAATGTGAATGTAACAGGTCAAGGGACGTGACTTTATTAATGAACACTTGAAAGAAATATGTGACACTTTTCCTGAACTAAGAGTTTTGAACACAGAAATTGTCATCTCTGGGTTGTGTGCTTTCAGCTGCTTAGATTGATTCATGTAGGGCTGCTCAGCCTTTTCTCAAGCAGGCTTCCCACTTGGATTTTAATAACATCCTCGTGAAACTCTCACAGACTTTCACATGATGTTATGACATCACAATGATATTATGACAGCACAATGCTATTATGAATTTACAATGTAATTATGATATCTCTGTGCAACTATGATATCTCAATGATATAAAACCGCAGTGCTATTAGGATATCAAAAATGTGTTTTGACATCAGAATGCTATTATTACATCACAAGTATATGACATCCGAATGGTTTTATGACTTCATAATGTTATTATGACATCAAAATTTTATGATGACCTCACAACGCTACTATGACACTGTGGTATGACATCACACTGGAATTTTGTAATCACAATGATATTATGACATCACAAACCTATTATGACATTATAATGTTATTATGAACTCACAAAGCTAATTTGACCTCAAAAATGTTATTATGACATCACAATGGTATTATGATATCACAATTCTATTATGACTTCACAAAGCTATCATGACATCATAATTGTATGTTGTCTCAATGCTATTATGAAAACAATGATATGACATCAAAATGTCATCACAATGACTTAATGACATTACAATGCTATTATGACATTACAATTTTATTATGACATCATGATGCTATTACGATATGATTGTGTTTTGACATGACAATGGAACATTGACATCACCATAGCATTATGACTTAAAAAAATGCTATTAGACATCACAGTGCTTATATGGCATATCAATTCTATTATGGCATCACCATGGTATTAACACATTGCAACGCTTTGATGATACAATGATGCTCTTATGACATCGCAATGCTATTATCACATCACAAAGGTATTATCATATCACAATGGAATTATGACATCAAAATACTATTATGACCTAGAAATAGCATTATGACATCACAATGATGTTATTACATCAAAATGCTTTTATGGCATTACAAAGATTTTATGATATCACCTTATTCTTATAATTTCACAATGGAATTATGATTTCACCCTGCTATTATGACATCACAAAGGTAACACTACATGATTGTGGTATGACATCACAATGGAAATTTGACATCAAAATGTTATTATAACTTTACAATGATATGACTACACAATGGTATGATGACAACAAAATGCTATTGTATCTCAATGCTATAATGCCATGACAATGATATGAAATCACAATGCTTTTATGAGATCAGAAAGGTATTTTGTTATCACAAGGCTATTATGACATCAAAATATTATGACATCCCAATGGTGTTATAATTTCACAATGTTATTATGACAAGACACTACTATTATGACATCACAATGCTACTATGACAATAAAATGTTATTATGACATCACTATAGTATTAAGATTTCAAGATGGTATTATGATATCAAAATGCTGTTCTGATATCACAATGGTATTGTGACTTCACAGTGATATTATGACATCACAATGTGATTATGAGAACACAATGGTGTTATGACTTCACAAATCTATTATGATCTTAAAATGCTATTATGAGATCAGAATGGTATTATGATATCAAAATATTGTTAAACTTAAAAAAGGTATTATGACATCACAATGGTATGATACCTAAATACTACCATGACTCTATAATTATATGACATCACAATGTTATTATGACATCACAATGCTATTATGACATCACAATATATTATGACATCACAATGCTATGAGGACATCACAAGGTTATGATGACATCATAATACTATTACAACATAATTTTGTTATGATATCACAGTGGAATTCCGACCTGATAAGATTATTAAAATTTAGGACAGTATGTCTTTAAAATGATATTAGGACACCCCAATGCTATGATGACATCACAATGCTTTATATCAATGTTGTATTGTGATATGATTGTTGTATGACATCACAATATAATTTTGAGATCACAATGCTATTATGACTTCACACTGGCATCGTAACATCAAAATTCCTCATTATATTCCAATGATATTATGACATTAAAATGATTTTATGACAACACAAAGCTATTATCACATCACAATTGTATTAGGACATCACAATGCAATGATGATATCACTATGATATTATGATATCACAAAGCTAACATGGCATGGCAATAGTATGAACTCTCAATGCTATAATTAACATCACAATGATATTATGACAACACGATGGTGTTATGACTTCACAATGCTATATTTACCTTAAAAACATAATATGACATCACAGTGGTATTATGGCATAAATATGGTATGACACTGCAATGGTATTCTGATTTAACAATGGTATTATGACATCACCATACTATTATGGCATCAGAATCGTATTACAACATGATTGTGGTATGATATTACAATGGAATTCTGACATCAAAACGGTATTATGATATCACCATGCTATTATGACATCACAATGGTATTATGACATCACAATGGTATGATACCTAAATACTATGTACCAATACATTGTAATGGTACAATGCTATTATGACTTTGAAAAATATGACTTTACAAAGATATTTAGGACTTCTCAATGCTATGATGATATCATAATGCTATGATGATATCATAATGCTATTATGCTATCACAATGGTGTTATGACTTCCCAATGCTATTATGACATCACATCTTATAATGACTTCACAATGGTATTATGACATCACAATGGTAAAAAGACATGATTGTGTTATGACAACTAACGGAATTTTGACATCAAAATGCTATTATGACAACAAAATTCATCATGACATACAATTGCTATTATGATATCACAATGATATTATGACATGATTGTGGTATAACATCATTATGTTGACATCACAATGCATTATGACAACACAATGCCATTATGATGTCACAAAGGTATTATCATATTGCAATGGTATTAGGACATCATAATGCTATTAAATTTCATAAGGCTATTTTGACATTAAAATCCTATTATGACATCACTAGATTATTATGATATAAAAATGCTAGTATGACCACAAAGTTGTATTAGGACATCACAATGCCTTTATGAAATCATTATGATATTATGACATCACAATGATATGACATCACAATAGCGTTATTGCATCACAATGGTATAATGACATAACAGTCCTATTACGAATTTACATTGCTATTATCATATCTCAATGCTGTTAGAATATCACAATGATATGATATCAAAATGCTGTTATGATATCATGAAGGTATTTTGACCTCACAATGCTATTATGACCTCAAAAGTGTTTTATGATATCACAGTGCAATTATGACTGAAAAAAGGAATTATGCTATCAAAATTATATTATGACATCACAAATCTATTATGACATCACAATGTTATTATGACAATCATGACCTCAAAATTATATTGTGACATCACAACCATATTATGACCTTACAATACTATTATGACAACAAAAAGTATGAGATCACAGTGATATGATATCTAAATTCTATTAAGACAACACAATGATATGACATCACAATGGTAATTTTGACATCACGATACTATTATGACAACAAAATGTTATTAGGGCCTCACAATGGTATGACTTCACAATGCTATGATGGCATCACAGTGCTATGATGATATCACAATGCTATTATGCTATTACAATGGTGTTATGATCTCACAAATATAATGACATTCCAATGCTATTATGACATCACAATGTAATTATGACACCATAATTATATTATGACATCACAAAGCTGTTATAACATCACAATATTATGATACATCACAATGTAGTTATGACAGCACAATTCCATTATGACATAACAAAGCTGTCATAACATCACAATATTATGATGACATCACAATGCTCTTAAGACATGATTGTGTTATGACATCACAATGGAATTATGACATTACAATGCTATTATGAATTCACAACAATATGACTTTACAATGATATTAAAACATCTCAAAGCTATGCTGACATCACAAAGCTATTATGCTATTATGAGTTTCTGCCATGTGAGAAAGGGGATCAACATACTTGTCCTCTACTGGTGGCTCCTTAGACAAGGTGTGTTGCGAGCCGCGTAGTCGTCTCGTCAGCAAGAACGCACGTGGACAACAGGATCCTTCTGCAGCAAGCTTTATTGCAGTCAAACGATGAAAGGAGGAAGACCCCGAGTCCCTGAAGTGGCGCTGTTTATATAAGCCCTGCTCGCACCAAAGTGGTGTGAGATGACATATCATCACCTGATTGGCTGCTCACCCATCACCCCATATGACGCCCCGGGCTGGGCTCATGACGACGGTTGCCCAACGGTCATAATGGTCATAACGGATTTGAGGGTGGAAGCCAGCGCCATGGCAACCAAACCCCGGGTCTCCACATCTCCCCCTTTTTTTATTTTGTTTGAACAGTAAGCTTCCTACTGTCAATACAGCATTATGCCAGAAAGCCAACATCTGAGCCTGGTGGAAGGCAATGCTTCAGCCATTGCCCGTCATTGGAGCAACCTCCTCACTGTGAGGCTGTCCTGTCTTAGGTCGGTGAAGACTTATTTGCACTCTTCCGTCACTGACTTTCCAGATCGTTTGGCAAGAGAAAAATTGTGATTTACACCCATCCCCGTGTAATGGGAAACAGATCCCCAGGGAGTTCAAGGGCTGTAAATCCAGATTGTGGCATGTGCTTGCAAAGACAGAGGCAACCTTGTCAAACATTAATTTTTCAGCATGGATAAGCAAATATCCGGGGAGGTGCCTTGCTCCAGAGAGGCTAGCGCCTGTACGATCACCACCTTGTCACGTTTTTGTTGGGTTTTGAGTTTGCAGAACAACCAGAGGACAAATATTAAACCACAGCACAAGGCAGCGCCAAACATCCCAACGCCCACCCATTCCTTAAAATAAGAAAAGGCGGAAGAAGCCCAAGATAATAAGCCATCTGTGAGCGATAATTCCACTCGAGTAGAATGGTCGCCACCGCCGCCCTTAGCTCTTCGTTTCTTCAAATCCTTCTGACCAATTTCCTGCAAGATATAGGGACAATTTCCTGGACAAATTAGCGGCTCGGGTAAGATTTTCATATTGTACACTGGTAATACAGAGTGCTCCTATTTTTCTTTCACACCCTAATTGAGCCAATTGAGATAAAATATCTATTCTTTCTTCTACAAGATCCAGACGCTGGTTAAGAACCATCAATCCACCTTTTAATTGTGCACTAGCAGATGCATGAAGGTTTATGGCTTCAGCCACACCCGCCGACAATTGATTTACTGTTGTGCTTGTTTGGACTGAATTTGCCATTGCCAAGCCGACTGCAGTCAGCGATGGCAGTAACAACGGCTGTGGTGATGCCAAAATCTTTCTTCTGTCTAAACAGGGAGAGGGTGGATGGAGTCTCCACAGGGATTGGGATCCACTGCGGGACTCTAACAACCAGGGCACAGGGGGTAACGCCTGGCATTCCAACATTGCGACATCCAGCATGTCTCATTGGTACAATTTCTAAAAGAATTATTGGACAAAACAAGTAAAAAAGGGGAATAAACACAGACAGGACTAGGCGGAAAAAAACATCTGATTTGTATTGGACGAGAAAAATTTAGGAAAAACCAATGAATTATGTCTGACCGGCATAGGCTTTGGGAATGCAGACAAAATGGCCCAACGTTGTACCCCCACAATACTAGGAACCCTATTTAGAAGGATCCAAGCAAGAACTGGAATTAGTTGCAGGTATATTCGTTGAAAGATCATCTTCAGCTGCCGCGAGCTTTCGCATGAGGCGCTCCGGTCCCCAGAATGGATTGTTTTCTTCCTGTGGGAAAACACAGACAGCTCCCCTGGATCTTATTAAGATTGGATCCGGGCCTTTCCATTGACCAGTCAAGACATCCTTCCATTTGACCATTTCCTTAGGCCTACCAGGCTCTAAGCAGTGGCGATCAGCCACCGAGTGGCCCTGACTGTCCAAATTTAACTAGTTATGTCAAATAGATGACACACTGTTTCAGCTGTCACATGAAATTTCTTATGAAACTCTTTAGCCCATTCCAAATTTGAGAAGAGGCAAATGCAATCATCTTTGTGGCTCGATCTGCCAGGTCATTTCCTTGGGACATAGGTCCCGGTAGACCTGAGTGAGCCCTAATATGTGTAATAAAAACAGGGGATTTTCTGATAATTAAGACAAACTGAATTTTTTGAAAAATTTTTGCAAGCTTGCCTTGCTCAATCCAGCAGCCTCTAAAATTTTGGTTGCATTTACCACATAACTAGAATCAGAAACAATATTTAAAGGACCTGGAAATTTTGTCAAAACTTCTAACACTACTAAACATTCCACAATTTGAGGCGAAGTCTCATGATATTCCTTAGAAACAACTTTATTATTAACCACATAAGCTCCTACTCCTGTTTTTGACCCATCTGTATAAACTACCAGTCCATCCCGAAATGGTTTCTGGGACGTTACATGCGGGAAGACTACCTCTTGAGTTAAAGCAAATTGCAAAACAGGGTGTCGAGGATAATTATTATCAATCAAGCCACTAAAGGAGGTAACTAGCACCGCCCAAGTATCAGAGGTAGCAGTCAATACCTGAACCTCATGAGCTGTATAAAGCACTATTAAGAACTTTGGCTCCTTCCCAAAGTGTGTAATGGCGGCTTTTAACCCTTGTAGTGCAAGTTGAGCAACTGCATCTGGATACCATTCAATAATTTTTGCAGGAGAAGCATTGGGATGAACCCACAATAAGGGTCCATCTTGCCATAATACAGCAGTTGGTAAATGTTTAGTTTTAATAACACACAGGTCAAAGGTCTTAGTTTTATCTACACGTTTTAATTGGGCATCTTGTAAAGCGTTTTCTACCACTTGCAGGGCGCGCCTTGCAGCTGGTGTTAAGGCTCTGGGTGAAGAAATATGAGCATCCCCTTCCAAAATATCAAATAGGGGTTTTAATTCAGCAGAAGGAATCTTTAAAAATGGCCTAAGCCAATTTATATCACCTAATAGTTTTTGAAAATCATTTAAGGTATGCAAATGGTCCCTGCAAATTTCTATTTTTTGAGGAACTATTTTGTCCAGGTAAATGACCGTTCCCAAAAAGGAACCTACCTCAGAAATCTGGACCTTTTCAGTGACAATATGCAATCCCCATTGCTGCAGGGTTTTTTGCAACAAAGGATATGCATCTTGCAAAATGGCTAACTCCTCATGGCACAAGAGAATATCATCCATATAATGAATCAGCAACAAGGAAGGAAATTGCTGTCTAATTGGTTCAAGAGCCATCTGCACATACAATTGACACATGGTGGGGCTATTAGCCATGCCTTGAGGTAAAACTCTCCATTGATATCTTTTGTCTGGCTCGTGGTGATTAACAGCAGGTAGGGTAAAGGCAAATCTCTGTCTGTCTCGTGGGCACAGAGGAACGGAGAAGAAGCAATCCTTGATATCTATAATATGACTCTCCATTGTTTAGGCAAAGCAGAAAGTAAAGGTAGGCCTCGCTGAACAGAGCCAAAGAGCCACATCTGTGCATTAATGGCCCTTAAATCATGAAGAAGTCTCCATTTTCCAGACTTCTTTTTAATAACAAAAATAGGTGTGTTCCAGGGGGAAGTAGATGGTTCCAAATGACCAAGCTGTACCTGTTCTTTAACCAGCCTTGTAGTGGCTTCCAGCTTTTCAGAGGAAAAGGGGCCATTGAGGAACCCATACAGCCTGCTCTGTGAGCCAAGATATGGGCATGGAACCCTCAATGGCAGCTAATGAAAACCCAAGCCTTGTTTCCCTGTATTACTTTCCTGTGAAATCGGGTGTAATCTCCCTTGTTCCTGTTTACCAAGGCCTTTTCCTTCCTTATAACCCATCCTTTTCATTATACCAACCTCTTGTTGCAAATATTCATTGGTCAATGCTAATCTTAAATCCTGCAAAATATCTCTTCCCCAGAGATTGACAGGGAGAGGAGGAACATATGGTATGAAGCTTCCTGTTTGACCTTCTGGTGCCTGCCACATCAAAGAACGTGAACTAATCGCAGGGCTGGCCTCATATCCCAACAGGCCACGCCTTAGGCCACCAGGTGGAAGAGATAATGCTTTTATCAGCCCCAGTGTCCAAAATACCAGTAAAACTTTTCCCTTCTATCTGTAATTGTAGAGTAGGTCTAGTTTTAAGATCAACTACCAAATGAGCAAAATCTGTTCCTGTGGAACCAAGCCCTCTTGCACCCCTTGATGTTTCGGTAAATGGAAAGCAATCATGAAGGCTTGGGAGGAGGACCAATTGAGCAATCCTATCTCCAGGAGAAATAGAAAATATGCCTTCAGGGCAGGAACAAAGCACCTGGAGCTGTCCTGTAAAATCTTGATCTAATACTCCAGGATGGACCATAAGTCCTTTTAGAGTGAGAGAGGAGCGACCCAACATAAGACCGACACTTCCTTCAGGCAGGGGGCCTTCAAACTCCACTGGGACAGGTTGCACCCCCATGTGTGGCATTAATAAGAATTGGGAGGTGGAGCGGTGGTCCAACCCTGCTGATCCTCTTGTTGCTCTACAACTGGATAAACGCTCCCGTTGTCTGCCTGTGTCCCATATCTTTTGGGGCCCTGAGATCTGGGGCCCTGAAGTCCGTTTTTTGGAACGTTTTTATCTCTCTCCTCAGAGGGGGTGTCGTGCTGTATAAGTTCTCCCTGAATATCTCTGACTGAGCGGCATTCATCAGCCCAGTGATTGCCTTTTCTACACTTAGGACAAAGTCCAGGAACTTTCTTTTGCGCAGACATATGACAGTCTCTTTTTAAATGACCCATTTTGCCACAATTAAAACAAACTTTATTGTTTCCAGAACTTGGCTGGTTATTGTTTTGTAATATGGCTGCTGCCAGGCCGGCGTTGGTAAGCGGGCCTCCGAGCCCTCGGCAAACTTTTATCCAATCTGTCAGTCCTTTGCTCTTTCTAGGGGTAATGACTGCCTTGCATTCTGGTGAAGCATTCTCATACACCAGTTGCTCTATCATTGGTCGGACCCTTTCCGGGTCTCCAAATATTCTGCCTGCTGCGTCTGTCATTCTGGCCACAAATTCTGGGAATGACTCCTGAGGACCCTGGATAATTTTTGTTAAATGGCTCTCGGTCCCGCCCTTTTTTGAAAGGGCCTTCCATGCTTTAATTGCAGCAGCAGATATTTGGCTGTACGCTCCCCAATCATAATCTGTCTGTTGCTGAACATGTGGACCTTGTCCTGTTAGTAGCTCAAATGTCCAGCGTCATTGATTGTCTTCTGCATTGGCATTAGCCCTAGCTTGGGATTGACAGGCATCATGCCATAAGGCTTTCCATTCTAAATACACTCCCATATTAGGGAGGGCAGCTTTCACTACAGTCTTCCAATCATTTGGGGTCATTGCTGTAGAGCCTAGACTCTCAAGCTGCATAATTGTAAAATTAGCATCCATCCCGTACTTATTAACTGACTCTGCCAGTTCCTTGACTAGAGGGTAATCTACAGGTACGTGGACAAGGCCTCCCTCCATATCTTCAAATACTGGAAAAGTCTGAAAAATTTTGTGTCTATCTTTTGTTGAAAAGAAGGAATCAGGACAGTGCCTCCCAGTGTAGGGTGGAGGAGCACTAGAGACAACGGGAGTGGCTGACTGAGAAAGTGCGCCCTTCCTGTTCCTCATACTCCCTTGCTTCCAGTACAACAGTAATGGCCGCTCATCTGGGTGGTATCGTTCTTCCTCATAGCGGGCTGCTTCTTCCTCTGACCCCTCGGAGGGACTTAACTCCTCTGACTCAGAACTGCCAATTTCTAAAGCCTCTAGTTTTTTTTGTCAGATAGAAAGGCTCCGTTTTAGATTTTTTCTTCTCCTTATCATGTTTCTCTCCCAGGGCGTTCTTTCCCTTATCTCTCGCTCCTGTGGCTTTAACATCCGCAGAAGGGCCTTTTTTCTTAGAGACGTCTTTATTTCTATCCATTGGGGCCCCTAATCTTTTGTCACATTCTGTTTCTGACATGTTGTCTTGTATCTCCTCTAACACTCCCTTAGTGCCTACTCTTAGCTTTCCGTTAATCTCTTTCCTTTTGAGGTCACCCTTAAGCTTGTACGAAACCAAAAGAAAGAGGATGAGGGCAACGGTCACAGCAGAGAAAGCAATAAAGGCTTCTGCTAGCTGAAGTGAAAGATGAGATAAATCAAGACCAAACATGCTTCTCTGAACTTATCTGCTGCTGCAGTTCTGAATCCTCCCCGCGAACGAGGGGTCTCCTCGACACCGGCGATGGAGGGTGGAAGCCAGCGCCATGGCAACCAAACCCCAGCTCTCCAAAAAGGTGCTATGGGGAACTGCCCACCATGTACTTCTGGGACAATGACCATGCATTTACAATCATGGACTAGACTGGTCTATCATTAAGGGTATTAAGAACTTGGCTTCTGGTAAAGGCAGTCAAAGTTCCTTTGTTTTAGAAAAAGCTGTAAGGACTGCCCTATGGAGGACTTCAAATAAAAATAACCTATGTCTGGAAATTGGGGGCTACATAGAGATATATGGGCATTCTCTCTAGGAATGCAAGTAGCTTTGCTAAATTAATCAACTATACTTCTGTTTTGGCATGTGTTGATCCTTCTTATTTACTGCTCATTGGAAACATTGTAGTAAGACATTTTAGAACAATGATACCTATTCAAATGAATGTGTATATTACAATCTTACTAACTGTATTAGTGTTGATAATAATGCTTCTTCAGTATGAGTTGTTAAGCAACCTGCTTTTGTTATGATTCCTGTTAGGATTTCTGATTCTTGGTATGATGAAACGGAATTTAATTTGACTCAGGTTCAGAATCACCTTGCTGGTTTTTGGTCTAGCAAAAACTTCTCATTGGACATGTTAATGATGAGAAGGTAAGATCCATGACATAGAATCTGCCAAGAAACCTAGGTTAGAATTGTCCAATACATCTTGGGATAGATTTAGTAGCCTCAGGAGGCGCTTTCCATCTTTCGACTCTGTGCTTAAGTGGGGACTGACACTTGGGGGCCTGGCAAGTATGGGCCTGTGCTTGCCTTCCTTGTGTATTACAGTTCCTTCTTCAACAACTTCAGTGTATGCAAGTAGAGTTGCATGAATTTAAATTAAAGATCTCTAACAACCCCATTTGATATGGAGGTAAGTCAATGATGGGTCAGAGTAAAGTTGTGGTTTTTCCAACCTAAGACAAAGGGTCATAAAAGTCAGATGCAACCTACATGATGAATAAGGAAAAATGCCCAATTTGCCAAAATAAGACAGGCAATCCATTGATTGAAGCAATTTGGTAATTGGAATTCTGTCTCTTAGCCATGGCAGATGCAGGTCTTATCTAAGTTCCATGTCTCAGAAAATGTCTTTGGCCATCTCTCTGCAAGTGGGGTGTTCTGAGCCTGAGAAGTAGCTAGCAAGCTCCCTGCAACCATGGGAAAAGAGCGCAAACTTGCTAACCTTGAGTAAATTCCTGGATGCCATGCCAGGTGGCACAAATGTGTTGCTAATGTAAAAAAAAATATATTTGCTTGTACCCTTTGATTTATAAGTGTTGTTTGCACATTCAGTAAAATGAGACTTGAACAGGAAACTGTCTTGTCTCCATTCTTTCTGTCTCTGTCCCCAGTTTACACTCTCTCTTTCAGGTAGACCCTGATAAACTAGCCAGCAGGACTATCAGGTTGCCTTGTCTTTTACCAGCTTTTAAAGACTCAATACACCAGTGAGCCCTAGACCCTGCCAGCCTATTATATCAATAAGAATGTGAAGGTAGATTTAGTGAGTATGCCAGTAACTGCTCAGTTCAAAGTTATAACCTAGGAAATTTCAGAGCCAGGACCACAGTAAGAGATCACCTTATCATTCAGTACATTCTCCTTAATCCTACATCCCTTTGAAGCTTCCTTATTTAGGCAACTGTCCAATTAAAATGTGTTGCTTCCTGTCCCCCACTGATACATCAGTGCCATGTTCTTGGATCCACAGAGATGCTTTATTCTACTCAAATGGAATTAGATACAGAGATGCACAGTCAGATACTATGCAGAGAGAAACCCTTAAACACCCAACACTGAATGAAATTTCCCTATGAAATTCTAGCTCCCCTCAGTTCTCTGCTAACCCTGCAGGAGAGGAGGCAGGAAGATTGTCATAAGAAGAGGAAATTAAGGACACAGGAGAACAATGCCCTGAGCATCAGGCCACAGAAGAAGATGATGCAGCCAGCCTTGAGAGACCTGATAAACTAGTGTCAGAGAAAATGGGGAGGGGGATCTCACCTATCATGGAACTAGAGAAATAGCATAGGGGTAGAAGGAGGAGCCTGGTTGTGACTGGAAGGAGAAGAGGTAGGGGAAAAACTGCATGCTACTGGCATAGAGACAGAATGGTGGATCAATATCTCTGCATTTAACAAATAATAATGAAATCAGTGATAATGTGAGTGTAACATGTCAAGAACCCGTGACTTTATTAAAAATCACTTGAAAGAAATATGTGACGCTTCACCTGAACTAAGAGTCTTGAAACAGGAACTGTCATATCTGAGTTCTGTGTTTTCAGCTGCCCAGATAGAGGCATGCAGTGCTGCACAGCCTATCTCAAAAGCAGGCTATCCACTTGGCCCTTTTAATAACTGGCTCCTAAAATTCTTACTGGCTCTCACCTGTTTCATGACATCATTTCGCTCTCAGCCTATCAGCACCTGAGAGAATCCTGAGATTTCCCTGGAGATTAGTAAAAATTTTCCTCATTGTCCAATATCTCTGATCCTGTGCACATGACTTGTTCTGGTGAAGCCAAACAAGCCTTTATCTCATCCTTTTATTCAGATTAACTCCTGTTTACCTCTGTGACAATGTCACCTAAGAAATGAAACTTTAATGGTTATTAATTTGGACAGCTTCCTAAGTAGGAAAGCTTCAATTTGATATGGGATTAAGGGGAATGTACCAAATGACAAGGTGGTCTCTTAACCTGGTCTTGGAAATTTCCTAGGTTGTGAATTTGAATGTAGCAGTTACTTGTGTACTCACTAAATGTACCTTCACATTCTTATTGATATCAGAGGCTGGCAGGGTGTAGTGTTCCCTGGGGTACTGGCTCTTAAAGAGAAGGAAAAAAAGAAGAAAACCAGACAATTCCTTGGACTGATTTGGCTGAAACAGAGAGGGATAGGTGAGTATAAAGGTGATCTGAGGGGCAAGATATAATTTCACAGGAATAACATCACTAGGGTGGTGTTATTCCACACTAGTTTTGGCAACACTCTATGAGCAGGATTGCCTTGGCTTACCTTGCTGGATCCACAGCTGTGTCCTACTCAGCGGTCAGTGAGGAACCCTCCTGCTCCTGGGGTTTACAATAAAAACTGGGCCTTCCTGACAGAGAAATGGGCCGTGTTATATACCTAGGTCAAAAGAGCAGCTGTGTTTCCTGCTGCAGTCCTCCAGACAAACTCTATAAATGTACTGTTAGTAACAGGACTGGTTGTTTAGAGGTGCCACTTGATCTCATGGGGTCTGAGGTAGCTGGCTAATCACTAGGATTAGTTCATGGCTAGGATTTTCTGCTGCATAATGAGTTCCCGGAAAGCATGACTCAGAAAGTCAAAATCTCCCTCCTTAGCGTAATCTCTTCTCCATTTCAAAAGTCATTGTAGAAGTTGTCAACATATTATTTTTATTGCTTATATGAGAATTTCAGAGGGCAAGATGGCAGGGCCGGGATGACTCTCATTCTGACCAGCAGCAAAGCAGGATCAGCACAGTGACCAGCAATCAGAACTCACGGCCATAAAACACAAGTGATTGTGTTTCCCAGGTGAGAGGATACCCCACGCTGGGGGATTCAGTCAGCTTTAACTCACCCAGCTAAACCACAGAAGAGATCACGGTTCTGCCAGGCCCTTGGTCTCCAGCCCAGAGCCACACACCAGTGTGCACAGGTCACTATCCCAGACTGAACTGTGGGCACCACATCAAGCCTGGAATTTCCATTTGAGAGAGAACCCCACGGTGCAGGAAACAATTGGGACTGAACTTAGGTCATCAAGACATCCCCTGGAAAAGACAGCAGCCCTCATTACTGTGTCAAGGATCAACCAGTTATCCCTAGCTAGACTGACAAAACTGTGGGAATCCCTGGTCCTTCAAGAGGGCTGCACCCAACAATTACACCTTAAGAACAACAGCTGCTGCTCTCTAAATTCAGAGCAAGAAACCCAGCAGCAGGGCAGCCATCACCAGGACCTCTCCTGATGAGAGGAGAGCCTTCCTGAATACCACAGTTACCAGACAGGTCCATACACCTGAAGTGAACTGTGACAATTCCTGAGAAGCACCACTATTCAGTTGACCGTACCCAAAAAGCAAAGGAGAAATTTAGAACCTCGCCAAGTGGATTCTTCCTGCCCCAGGACTCAGCAGGCACCACAAATTAACAGACAACACCTGAGACAGAGAGATGGGTAGAGGCCAGTGAAAAGCACAACCAAAAAAGGCAAAACAACATGGCATCCCCAGAACCCAGTTATCCAGGGGTAATAGCCCTGGATACCCTAACATAAATGAAATTCAAGAAGATGAACTTACATCTATGTAATGAAGAGGTTAATGGAGGAAGTAAACAAAATGCGTAAAGAATTAAAGGAAGATATTATAAAACAGAATATAACCATCCATGAAGAAATACAGAAAGATGCAGCCAAACAGTCTGTGTCACTGAAAGAAATAAAAGAAACAGAGGAACATTCAAACAAACAGCTGAAGGCATTGAAGGAAAAACAGGAAAATACAGTCAGACAGGTGAAGGAAATCAACAAAATGGTTCAAGATCTGAAGACAGAATTGGGAGAATTAAAGAAAACACAAATGGAGGCAATCACGGTGAGGGAGAACTTAGGAAAGAAAACAAGAATGACAGAGGTAACCATAACCAACAGACTACAAGAGATGGAAGAAAGAATCTCAGGTGTGGAAGATACAATGGAAGAAATCGATGTATCCAGCAAAGAAAATAATAAATCTAAAAAATTCCTGACACAAACCATATAAGAAATCCAAGACAACATTAAAAGACAAAACCTAAGAATAATAGGAATAGAGGAAAAAGAAGATTCCCTATTCCAAGGCCCAGAAAATATTTTCAACAAAATCATTGAAGAAAATTCCCCCAACTTAAGGGCGATGCTTATAAGTATACAAGAGGCCTATAGAACACCTAATAAAGTAGACCAGAAAAGAAAATCCTCCGGTCACATAGTAATCAAAACAGTAAGTATACAGAACAAAGAAAAAAATGCAAAAAGCTGCAAGGGAAAAAGGCCAAGTAACATCTAATGGCAAACCCATCAGAATCACACCTGACTTCTCAACAGAAAGTATGAAAGCCAGGAGAGACTGGACGAATATCATGCAACAATACCTACACACATATCCAGCATTACAGAAGATACTAGAAGGAAAAATACAAACCAAGAAAAACTAACTACTTTCAAGAAATCATAGGAAATAAATAACCTCACTACAGCAAAACAAAAGTAGCCAAACACACAAACACACTATCATGGCCAACATCAATATCAAAGGATCCAAGAGCCATTGGTCATTAATCTCCCTCAACATCAATGGAAGCAATTCCCCAATAAAAAGACACAGACTAACAGAATGGGTGCATAAACAAGACCCAACAATCCGTTGCATACAAGAAACACACTTAAATCACAAAGATAGACATTACCTGAGAGTAAAGGGCTGGAAGATGGTTTTCCACGCAAATGGATCCAAGAAGGAAGCAGGAGTAGCCATCCTAATATCTAATAAAGTAGATTTTCAACCAAAATCAATCAAAAGTGATAGAGAAGGACACTTCATACTCATCAAGGGAAAACTCCACCAGGAAGATATCACAATCCTGAACCTCTATGCCCCAAATACGAGGGCACCCACATTTGTAAAAGAAACTTTAATAAAACTTAAACCACACATAGACCCACACACATTAATACTGGGAGACTTCAACACACCACTCTCAAAAAGGACAGGTCAACAAAACAGAAATTAAACAAAGAAACAATAAATAGGACAGAGGTCATGAATCAAATGGACCTCACAGACATCTATAGAACCTTTCACCCAAACTCAAAAGAATTTACCTTCTTCTCAGCACCTCATGGAACCTTCTCCAAAATAGATCATATAGTTGGTCAGAAAGCAAGCCTAAACATACACAAGAAGATTAAAATAATCCCTTGTATCCTATCTGATCACCATGGACTAAAACTGGACCTCAATGACAAAAATAGCAAAAGGCCAACACACAGATGGAAACTGAACAACTTGCTTCTAAAGGACAGCTGGGTCAGAGAAGAAATTAATGACCTCCAAGAATTCAATGAAAATGAAAGCACAACATACCCAAACTTATGGGACACAATGAAAGCAGTGCTGAGAGGAAAGTTCATAGCACTAAGTGCCTTCAAAAAGAAATTTGAAACATCTCATACAAGCAACTTAATGGCTCACTTAAACCCCCTAGGAAAAAAAAATCAGACACACCAAAGAGGAATAGACGGCTGGAAATAATCAAACTCAGGGCTGAAATCAATAAATTAGAAACAAATAAAACAATTCAAAGAATCAATGAAACCAAGAGCCTGCTCTTTGAGAAAATCAACAGGATAGACAAACCCTTAGCCACAAGAACTAAAAGGCAGAGAGAAACTATCCAAATCCACAAAATCCGAAACAAAAAGGGGGACGTAACCACAGACAGTGAAGATATCCAAACAATAATGAGGTCTTACTTCCAAACTCTATATGCCACAAAATTTAAAAATCTAAATGAAATGGACAATTTTCTTGACAGATTCTACATGCCAAAGCTGAATCAAGACCAGGTAAAACAATTAAATAGTCCTATATCCCCTAAGGAATTAGAAGCTGTCATCAAAATTCTACCATGCAAAAAACGCCCAGGCCCAGTTGGTGTTAGTGCCGAATTCTACCAGACCTTCAAAGATGAGCTAACACCAATACTCTTCAAACTATTCCATGAGATAGAAACAGAAGGAACACTAACAAACTCCTTCAATGAAGCCATAGTCACCTTGGTACCTAAACCTCACAAAGGCCCAACAAAGAAAGAGAATTTCAGGCCAACCTCCCTCATGAATATTGATGCAAAAATACTCAACAAAATACTTGCAAACAAAATCCAAGAACACATCAAAGTTATCATCCACTATGACCAAGTAGGCTTCATCCCAGATATGCAGGGGTGGTTCAATATAAGGAAATACATCAATGTGATTAATCACATTAAAAAAAAAAACAAAAAACAAAAAACTGAAGGAGGAAAACCACATAATCATCTCCTTAGATGCTGAAAAGACATTTAACAAAATCCAACATCCATTCATGTTTAAAGTATTGGAGAGATCAGGGATACAAGGCACATACCTGAACATAGTAAAGGCAATATTCAGCAAGCCTATAGCCATCAAAATCAATGGAGAGAAACTGAAATCATTCCCACTGAAATCAGGGACAAGGCAAGGTTGTTTACTCTCTCCATATTTTTTCAACATTGTTCTTGAAGACCTAGCTAGAGCAATAAGACAATTGAAGGAGATCAAGTGAATACAAATTGGAAAGGAAGAAGTCAAAGTATCACTATTTACAGATGATATGATAGTATACCTGAGTGCCTACAAAAACCCTACCAGGGAACTTCTACAGCTGAATAACAACTTCAGCAAAGTGGCTCGGTACGAAATTAATTCAAAAATATCAGTAGCCATCCTGTATTCAAAGGACAAAAGGGCTGAGAAAGAAATTAGCAAAACAACACCCTTCACAATAGCCACAAATGACATAAAGTGCCTTGGTGTGAACCTAACCTAAAGTCAAAGACTTTTATGAAAAAAAAAATTCCCAGTCTCTGAAGAAAGAATTAGTAGAAGATACCAAAGATGGAAAGACCTCCCATGCTCATGGCTTGGCACAATTAAAAAAATAAAGATGGCCTTCTTACCAAAAGCAATCTACAGATTCAATGCAATTCCCATCAAATTACCAACACAATTCTTTACAGACCTTGAAAGAAAAATTCTCACCTTCCTATGGAACAAGAAACCCAGATTTGCTAAAACAATTCTCTACAGTAAAATATCTTCAGGAGGTATCTCCATCCCTGATCTCAAGCTCTACTATAGAGCAACAATACTAAAAATTGCAATGTACTGGCATAGAAACAGACTGGTGGGTGAATAGGATCGAATAGAAGACCCTGACATAAACCCACACACTTATGGACACCTGATTTTTGACAAAGATGGCAAATCCATTCAATGGAAAAAGACAGCTTCTTCAACAAATGGTGCTGGTCTAACTGTATGTCTACATGTAGAAAAATGCAAATAGATCCATACGTATCATCCTGCACAAAACTAAAGTCCAAGTGGATCAAAGACCTCAACATAAAACTAGACACACTAAACCACTTAGAAGAAAACGGAGGGAATAACCTTGAACTCATAGGCACAAGAGACAACATCCTGAACAAAATTTGTACAGCACAGGCTCTAAGAGTAACAACTTATAAATGAGACCTTATGAAATTGAAAAGGATACTGTCATCAGAACAAAACAACAGTCTCCAGATTGTGAAAAGATCTTCACCAACACTGTATCTGACAAAGGGCTAATAAACAGTATATATAAAGAACTAAAGAAGCTGAAAAAAGCAATCCAAATAATCCAATTAAAAAATGGTGTACAGAGCTAAACAGAGAATTCTCTGCAGAGGAATATCAAATGGCAGAGAAACACTTAAAGAAATGCTCAACTTCATTAGCCATCAGAGAAATGCAAATCAAAATGACCTGAAGATTTCACCTTACACCCATCAGAATGTCTAAGATCAAAACATCAAGAGACAACACATGCTGGAGAGGTTGTGGAAAAAGAGGAACCCTCCTCCACTGCTGGTGGTATGGTAAACTTGTACAGCCACTCTGCAAAGCAATCTGGTGCTTTCTCAGACAACTAGTAATAGTGTTTACTCAAGATCCAGCTATACCACTCCTAGGCATATATTGAAAATATTCTCAAGTACACAATAAGGACATTTGCTCAACCATGTTTGTAGCAGCCTTATTTGTAATAGCCAGAAGCTGGAAACATCCCAGATGCCCCTCAATGGATGAATTGATCACAAATTGTTGTATATCTACACAATGTAATATTACTCAGCAATAAAATCAAGGAAATCATGAAATTTGCAGATAAATGGTGGGATCTGGAAAAGATAATCCAGAGTGAGCTATCCCAGCAGCAGAAGAATGCACATGGAATATAGTCACTCATATCAACATATAAAATAGGATAAACCTACTAAAATCAGTACATCTAAAGAAACTAATGAAGAGAGAGGACTCTTGCTAAAATGCTCAATTCCTATTCAGAAAGGCAAAGAGGCTGGACATCAGAAGGAGGAGAAAAGAGCGAACAAGTCAGGAGCCTGACACAGAGGACCTCTGAAAAGCTCTGCCTTGCAGACTATCAATGTAGATACTGAGATTTATGGGCAACCTTTGAGCAGAGTGCAGGGAAGCTTAGGAAAGCATTGGGAAACAGTAAGCTCTGGAGAGGACAGGAACTCCATAAGGAAAGCAAAAGAACCAAAAAATCTGAGCTCAGGGGTCTTTTCTGAGACTGCTATTCCAACCAAGGACTATGCATGGAGATAACCTAAGACCCCTGCACAGATGTAGACCATGGCAGTTCAGTATCAAAGTGGGTTCCATTGGGATATGAACAGGGACTGTCTCTGACATGAACTGATTGGCCTGTTCTTTAATTACCTCCCTCTGAGGGGGAAGCAGCATTACCAGGACAGAGAAGAGGAGAAGGCAGCCACTCCTGATGAGACCTATTTGACTGGGATCAGAAGGAAGGAAAAGAAGTCCTCCCCTATCAGTGGACTTGGGGAGGGGCATGGATGCAGAGGGTGGAGGAAGGGAGGGATTGGGATGGGAGGAGAGAGGGAACCATGGGAGGGAATACAAAGTGATTAAAGTGTAATTAATAAAGAAAAATAAAATAACATAAATTAAAAAATGTACATTACACTCCTTTTCCATTGCTCCTAGGTTCAATCAAAGAGCAGGCTAAACAGATTACATCAGAGGCCTCTACCTATTACTACATAACCCACTTGGACATTAAAATGCCGTGGTCTATATATGTGCAGGGGTTCTAAGTTATCTCCATGCATGGTACTTGGTTGGAGTATGAATATGTGGGAAGACCCCTGTGTTCAAATTTTCTGGTTCTGTTACTCTCCTTGTAGAGTTCCAGTCCTCTCCAGATCTTACTATTTCCCACTTCTTACAAAAGATTCCATGCACACTGCCCAACAGTTGGCCATAAGTCACAGCATCTGCTTTGATACTCTGCAGGGCATAGCCTTTCAGAGGCCCTCTGAAGCAGGCTCCCAACATGATCCATGTTTCCGCCTCTTTCTGATGTCCAACATCTTTGCCTATCAGGATGATTGAGCATTTAGTCAGGGTACTCTCTCTAGATTAGTTTCTTTAGATGTACAGATTTTAGTAGATGTATCCTATATGACATGTCTATATGAGTGATATACCGTATGTGTCTTTATGCTTCTAGGACAGCTCACTGAGGATGATATTTTCTAGGTCCCACCATTTACCTGCAAATTTCATGATTTCTTTATTTTTCATTGTTAAGTTATATTCCATTGCTTAGATGTACCAAAATTTCTGCATCCATTCTTCAGTTGAAGGGCATCTGGGTTGTTTCCAGCTTCTGGCTATTACAAATAAACCTGCTACAAACATGGCTGAGCAAATATCCTTACTGTGTACTTGAGCCTCTTTTGCATATATGCCTAGGAGTGGTATGGCTGGATTTTGAGGAAGCATTATTTCTGGTTGTCTGAGAAAGCACCAGATTGATTACCAGAGTGGTTGTACAAGCTTATATTCAGCTTATGTACAGCAGTGGAGGAGGGTTCCCCTTTCTCCACAGCTTCTCCACAATGTGTTGTCACTTGAGTTTTTCATCTAAGCCATTCTGATGGATGTAAGGTGAAATCTCAGGGTTGTTTTGATTTGCAGTTCCCTAATGGCTAATGATGTTGAGCATTCAAGTGTTTCTCTGCCATTCAATATTCCTCTATTGGCAATTCTCTGTTTAGCTCTGTTTCCTATTTCTTAATTATTACTTGGTTTGTTGCTTTTCACCCTCGTTAGTTCTTTATATTCTGGATTATTATCACTCTGTCAGAAAAAGGGTTGGTGAAGATTCTTTCCGAATCTGTAGGCAATCCTTTTGTTTTCATGACTGTGTCCTTTCCTTTACAGAAGCTTTTCAGTTTCATGAGGTCCCACTTATTGATTGTTGCTCTTAGAGCCTGTGCTGTTTATATTCTGTTCAGGAAGCCGTCTCTTATACCAATGAGTTCTAGGGTCTTCCCCAATTTTTCTTCTAACTGATTTAATGTCTTGTGGGTAATATTGAGGTCTTTGATTCATTTGGACATTAGTTTTTTGCTGGTGATAAGTATAGATCTATTTGCCTTTTTCTATATGTAGACATCCAGTTAGACCAGCTCCATTAGTTGAAGATACTTTTTTTTCCATTGCATGGTTTTGGCATCTTTGTCAAAGATCAGGTGTCCATAAGTTTGTGGCTTTATTTCTGGGTCTTCTGTTTGGTTACATTGATCCACCATTCTGTTTCTATGCCAGAATATGAATTTTTTTATTATTATTGCTCTATATTACAACTTAAGATCAGTGATGAAGATACCTCCTGAAGATCTTTTATTGTAGAGGATTGCTTTAACTATTCTGTTTTTTTTTTTTTTATTCCATATAAAGTTGAGAATTTTTCTTTCCAGATCTGTAAAGAACTGTGTTGGTATTTTAATGGGAATTGCATTGAATTTGTAGATTGTTTTTGGTTAGATGGCCATTTTTACAATGCTAATCCTGTCTACCATGAGTATGGAAGATCTTTCCATCTTCTTATATCTTCTAAGTTTTCTTCAGAGACTTGAATTTTTTTTATGTACAAGTCTTTGACTTGCTTAGTTGGGGTTACACCATAGTACTTTATGTCATTTTTTGGCTATTGTGATGGATTTTGTTTTCCTAATTTTTTTCTCAGCCCTTTTTTCTTTTGTATACCAGAGGGCTACTGAATTTTTTGAGTTAATTTTGTGTATGGCCACTTTGCTGAAGTTGTTTTTCAGCTGTAGGTTTCCTAGGTAGAATTTTTGGGGTCACTCATATGTACTATCATATCATCTTTAAATAGTGATAATTTGACTTCTTTCTTTCCAATTTGTATCCCCTTGATCTCCTTCAACTGTCTTATTGCTATAGCAAGGACTTCCAGAATTATGTTGAAGAGATATGGAGAGAGTGGGTATCCATGCATTCTGCCTCATTTCAATGAGATTTCTTTAAGTTTCTCTCCATTTAGTTTGATGTTGGCTGTAGGCTCACTGTATATGGCCTTTACTATATTTCGATATGTGCCTTTTATCCATGATCTCTCACTAATTTAAACATGAATGGATGTTTGATTTTGTCAAATGCTTTTTCTGCATCTAAGGAGATTATTATGTTTTTTTTTTCTTTCAGTTTGTTTATATGGTGAATAACACTGATGGATTTTCGTATAATGAACCACCCCTTCATACCTGCAATGAAGCCTACTTGCTTGAATTGGATGAGCTCTTTGATGTGATCTTGTATTAATTTTGCAAGTATTTTGTTGAGTATTTTTGCATCAATGTTCATAAGGGAGATTGGCCTGAAATTCTCTTTCTTTGTTGAGTCTTTGTGTGGTTTATGTACCAAGGTGACTGCGGCTTCATAGAATGAGTTCGCTAGTGTTCCTTCTGTTTCTATCTTCTGGAATAGTTTGAGGAGAACAGGAGTTCGTTCTTCTTTGAAGGTCTGGAAGAATTGTGCAACGAATCCATCTGGTTCTGGGCTTTTTTAAATTTTTTTTTTAGTTATTTTTTTTTCCATGGGAGACTTTCGATAACTGCTTCTATTTCCTTGGGGGATATAGGACTATTTTGTTAATTTATCTGGTCTTGATTCAGTTTTGTTATTTGGAATCGATCAAGAAAATTGTCCATTTCATTGAAATTTTCAAATTTTGCAGCCTATAGACTTTTGAAGTAAGTCCTAATGATTGTTTGGATTTCCTCAGTGTCTGTAGTTTTCATTTCAGAGTTTGTTGATTTTGATGGTGTCTCACTGCCTTTTAGTTCACTTGGCTAATGGTTTGTCTATCTTGTTGATTTTCTCAAAGAACCAGCTCTTGGTTTCATTGATTCTTTGAATTGTTTTATCTGTTTCTATTTTTTTTTATTTCAGCCTTGAGTTTGATTATTTCTAGCCATCTACTCCTTTTTTTGTGTGTGTCTGCTTCTTTTTTCTAGTATTTTTAGGTGAGCCATTAAGTTGCTTGAATGTGCTGTCTCGAATTTCTTCTTTAAGACACCTAGTGCTATGTACTTTCCTCTTAACACTGCTTTCATTTTGTCCCACAAGTTTGGGTATAATGTTCCTTACTTTTCATTGAAATCTAGGAAGACTTTAAATTCTTTCTTTATTTCTTTCCTAACCCAGCTGTCATTTAATAGCATGTTATTCAGTTTCCATGTGTGTGTAGACTTTTTGCTTTTTTGTTCTTGTTGAGGTCCAGCTTTATTCTATTTAGATTAGTTAGGATAAAAGGGATTATTTCAATCTTCTTATATCTGTTGAGGATCACATTGTGAACGACTATATGCTCTATTTTGGAGAAGTTTCCTTGAGGTGCAGGGAAGAACGTAAATTCTTTTGTATTTGGGTGTAAGATTCTGTAAATGTCTGTCAGGTCCATCTAATTTATGACCTCTGTTAGAGACATTGTTTCTTTGTTTAATTTCTCTTTTGTTGACCTGCCTTTGTTGAGAGTGGGGTGTTGAAGTCTCCCACTATTAATGTGTGGATATGTATGTGTGGTTTAAGTTTTATCAATGTTTTATTTACAAATGTGGGTGCCCTTGTATTTGGGGCATAGATGTTTAGGATTGTGATGTTTTCCTGGTGGAGTTTTCCCTTGATGAGTATGAAGTGTCCTTCTCTATCTCTTTTGATTAATTTTGGTTGAAAGTCTATGTTATTAGACATTAGAATGCCTACTCCTGTTTTCTTCTTGGGTCCATTTGCTAGGAAAGCCGTCTTCCAACCCTTTATCCTCAGGTAATGTCTATCTCTGTGACTTAGGTGTGTTTCTTGTATGCAAGAAATTGCTGTTAGTCTGTGTCTTTTTATTGGAGAATTGATTCCATTGATGTTGAGAGAGATTAATGACCAGTGGCCCTTAGATCGTTTGTGTTTGATGTTGGCTGTGGCAGCAAGTTTTTGTGCTGGGTTGCTTTTTTGTTTTACTGTTATGAGGTTAATTATTTCACTTATTTTATGGAAAGTAGCTAGTTTTCTTGTGTTGTAGTTTCCCTTCTAGTGTCTTTTGTAACCCTGGATTTGTGTATATCTATTGTTGAATTTTTTCTTTTCTTTCTTTCTTTTTGTCATTGAATATCTTGTTTTCTCCATCTATGAGGACTGAGGACTGAGAGTTTTGCTGGGTATAGTAGGCTAGGTTGACTTCTCTGTTCTCTTAGGGTCTGCATGATATCCATCCAGGCCCTTCTTGCTTTCCTAGTCTCTGTTGTAAAGTCAGTTGTGATTCTAATGGGTTTGCCATTATATGTTACTTGGCCTTTGAGTTTATCTACCTCTAAGTCTTTACACATTTTATTTGTTTTCTCTGTTACCTCTTCATGAGCATAGATATTAGGTTATCTTCTTGAATTTCAATTATGCTGCATGTGGAGGGCTACCTAACCCTGGATAACTGGGTTCTGGAGATGCCATATTGCTTTCTCTTTTGTTGGTTGTGCTTTTACCCTGGCCTCTAGCATTGCACTATCTTAGGTGTTTGGAGTTACTTTCTGGTGGTTCCTGGAATCCTGTGGTGGAGAGAATCCCCTTGGCAGTAAGATGGTTTTTCCTGAAAGAAGCCTCCTCAGCTTTTTGGGTATAGTCATTATATGGTGTTTTTTCAGGAGTTTCCAGAGCTCACCTCAGTCATAGAGACCTGAGTGGTAACTCTGATCCTTGTTAGTCAAGAGTGCTCTCCTCTCACCCAGAGAAGTCTTGGAGTATGCTACCCTGCTTCTGGATTTCTTGCTGTAAATTTAGTAAGCTGCTGCTGAAACTTGTGTATTCTGTGGTTTGGTCAGTTTTGTTAGGAATAAATGATTGCACCTTGGAGCAGTATCTGGGGGTTGATCTTGGAGATCCAGGGCATTTGTTGGTCTGAGATTGGGGCTCTGTGCCCCAGTACCCAAGCAGTAATCTGTGGTGGGTCAGTACCGCCATCTTGTTAACAGCAGGCTATCTGGTGCACAGCAGGTCACTGGGTTGGGCCAGTCAGTCTGTGGCACCTTTTCCAGGGATATACGGGCAGACAAATCCATCTCCTTTGCTTCATTTCCTGTGAGGATTTCTCCGAACAGTGACTCCAAGCCTCTGGTGTCCTGGGGCACACAGTTCTGTCTGTGAGGAATAGTTGGTACAGAGCAGGTCTCATGCCCGCACTCTGGTCTGAGGGTTCTTTTCCAGGGATATAATGGATAACCTAATGGGTCCCCGTTTCCTTTTTTTCCTGTGGGGTTTACTCCTGACAAGGACTCCCAGACTCTGTTGGACTGGGGCACACACCTCTGTCTGTGCCTGAGAGCTGGGTGCCCAACAAATCTCTCTGCTTGTGGCTTGAGTCCAATTCAGTGATGGTGGCTCATACCATCCAGTTTGTGAGATCTTTTCCAGGTAAAGACTGGGTGACCCTTGGCCAGTCCCGCTTCCTTCCTTCCCTGTGGGTTTTTCTAGCAACTGGGACTCCCAGTCGCTGGTGTTTTTGTAACCACTGTTCAGCCTGGGAAGGTGATCAGGACCCATGGGCATGTGGTTCTGGTCTGGTGACCTAGTGCCTGGGTGACCCAGGATCTCTTTCCAATTTTGGCTGGGTGACCTGAGAGTGGACCCGACTGATTGCCATGCCGTGTTTTCTCTCACCAAGGAAACATGAGAGCTGTTGTTTTAGGTCCCAGAGTTCAGTCTCTTGGTCACTGTACTGGAACTGTTGTTCTACCCCTCAGACGCAGTATTCTCCTGGCGCCACCATCTTGTTCCTCCCACCTTTATAATTTCTAAAATTCCCCTGATGGTGCAGGTACTCTTTCCCATTCTATCTGACCCTAGCTTATCAGGTCTCATCAAGGCTGGCTGTATCATCTTTTTCTGTGGCCTGATTCTTAGGGCATTGTTCTCCTTGTGTCCTCAATTCCCTCTAATTATGACACTCTTCATGCCTCCACTCATGAAGTTTTCCCAGAGCTCTGAGAGGAGGGACAATTTCATAAAGAAATCCAATTTAGAACTAGTGTTTTAAGGTCTCTCTTTGTATAATATCGGATTCTGGGTCTCTATAAGCAATAACTTTTGATACAGAAAGAAGCATCTCTGTGCATTCAAAAACATGGCACTGATGTCCCAGTTGAAGGCAGAGAACAATGTATATTAATAACAACAGCCTGGGTTGCTTGAAAACTTCTGTGGGATGCCCTTGCATAATTCACTACCACCCAATCCTTTTAGTAGAAGACTGGTATGGTCACATAGATCTCCTATTGGAACATAATCCCCCACTATTAGGAGACATATTAATAAGTGAACACATACCACATTTGTCTTTCTGCATTTTACTTACTTCACCTAGGATGAAGGATGATTTTTCCTGGTTTCATCCATTTGCCTGAAAATATCATGATGTCATTTTCTAAGCTGAATAATACTCCATTATAAAAATATTTCACATTTTCCCCAAAGGAGATGGTCAGTCATGTTCTTTAGTCCTTGGAAGTTGCTGGAACTTTGATCATTTTATTGAATGAGAAACTATCAGGATAAATATGTTCTTTTGGTCTAGAAGTTCCTCCACCTTCTTCCACTTCCTGGTGATTTGAATTGCAATGTCCCCTTGAAGCCCATCTATTTACATGTTTAGTCACCAGTGACGAAATGCCTGGGAAGGGTGAGGGGGTATGGCCTTGTTAGATAATATAATTCATATTGGAGTGATAGTATAGGAGGGTGTGCTTTGAGGTTGATATGCCAATGAAAGGGACCAGAAACAATAGAGTCTGTGTCTCTCATTCTCTTACTTTCTAACTTGCTTTTTGTCAGTCTCAATATTTCTATTTCTGAATCGGTCACTTTAGCACTTTCTCTCTCTGTCTCTTTTAGTCTTTCAGCCTACTGCTTCTGGTATATTACAATAGAATATTACTCAGGAATAAAAACCAGGAAATCATAAAATTTGAAGGTAAATGTTTGGAACGGGGAGTGCGCTATCACAAAAGCAGAAAGACAGACACTGTATAGACTCACTCATATTGACATATAATATAGAATACACCTACTAAAATCTATACACCTAAATAAAATAATCAAGAGGGAGGATTCTGACTAAAATGCTCAATCCCAATCCCTAACGGCAAAGAGGATGATATCAGAAATAGGAGAAACTATGGAACAAATTAGGAGCCTGCCACAGAGTGCCTCTGAAAGGCTCACCCCTGCAGACTCTCAAAGCAGATGCTGAGACTTATGGGCAACTGTTGGGCAGAATGCATGGAATCTAATGAATGATGTGGGAAATAGTAAGATGTGAAGAGGACAGGAGCTCCACAAGGAAAGCAATGGAAACAAAAAACTAGAGCACAGGGGTCTTTCCTGAGACTCATACTCCAACCAAGTAACATGCATGGAACAGCCTTACCAGGCCACAGAGGAAGAAAGTGCAGCCACTCCTGATGAGATCTGATAGACTTGTATCAGAAGGAAGAAGAGGAACTCGTCCCCTATCCTATCAGTGTTATTAAGTAGGGGCAGGAGCGGACGAGCAGAAGAGATGTTGAGATTGGTTGGGAGGAGTTTATGGGGTATACAAAGTGATTAAAGTGTAATTAATAATAATTAATTTGAAAAATATTAAAAAATGAAATTCCTTTAGGTGCTATAATATAGGAGGGTGTGCTTTGAGTTTGATCTGCCAATAAAAGTGACTAGAGAAAATGGAGTCTCTGTCTCTCTATCTCTGTCATTTTATATCTTTGTTTCTGTCAGTCTCTGTGTTAATATTTCTGAATCTGTTTCTCTGTCTCTTTCTCTCTCTTGCTCTCTGTCACTGTCTGTCTTCCTGCTGTTTGTGGTTAAGTTTAAGTTTGAAAAGCTCTCACTTCTCCTGAATGACTAAAACTGCTTGCTGCTGACATGATATCCTAGGCGGTATCTGTAAAACTATAAGCAAGATCCCAAATAAACATTTTTTTGTTCAAAGATTTGCCTATGTAAGGGAGGATTTTACCAGTAAGTAATTCACTGACTGAGGACATATCTGTGCATTTAACAAATAATAATGGAATCTGTGATAATGTAAAACTCACATGTCAAGGACTGCTGACTTTCATGAAGACCACTTGAAGAAATATATGACACTTTTCCTGAAGTAAGCGTCTTGGACACAGGAACAGTCTTCTCTGGGTTGTGTGCTTCCAGTTGCCCAGACTGAGGTTTATAGGGCTGCTCAGCATTTCTCTCAAGCAGGATGTCTACTTGGCCCTTTTAATCATTGGATTCTGACACTCTTACTGGCTTTTACTTGTTTCATGACATCATTCTCCCTCTCAGCCAATCATCACCTGAGAGAATCTTGATGTTTCCATGATGATGAGTAAACAATTTTTTTCTCAGTGTCCAAGATCTCTGATCCTGTGCATGTGAATTTTTATTTGAAACCCAACAAGCCTTTATTTCATCCCTTTATCCAGATCCCACACCTTTACTCCTGTTTAGCTCTGTGACAATACTACGTAGGAAATGAAACTTTAATGTTTATTTAATTGGACAGTTTCCTAAGTAGGGAAGCTTAATAGTGATGTGAGATTTAGGGTAATATACTCAATTATTGTGGTCTTCAATCTCAATTTTACTAGGTTGTGACTTTGATCTGAGCAATTACTGCATACTGAATAAATGTACCTTCACTTTCTTATTGATATAATAGGATGGCATGCTCTAGGTTTCCCTGTGGTGTTGAATCTTTAAGAGTAGGGAAAAGGAAAGGGAACCTGAAAGTCCTACCCTATAGTCTACCAAGGTGCACTAAAAAGAGGGAGTGTAAATCCTGGGAGAGACATGGGAAGAATGGATAGAAGACAGTTTTCTGTTCAAGTCTCAGTTTACTGAACATGCAAACAACATTTATAAAGCGAAGGTTACAAGTAATTTTTTTTTTTCAAATAAGCAACATAACTGTTCCACCTGGCAAGGTATCCAGGAATTCACTCAAGGTTACACAAAGTTTGCTGTCTGGTTCCAAAGATTACAGGGAGCTTGCTTTCTACTTCTCAGGCTCAGAATACCTTGCTTGCAGAGACCTGCATGGACAGTCTCTGATACATGGAACTTTAATAAGACCCACATCTGCCATGGCCATGAGACAGAATTCCAATTACCAGACTCCTTCAGTTCCCCTTTCTTTGTTTTATGGAGAGCCTGTCTTAGATTGGCAAAATGTGCACTTGTCCTTATTTGTCATCTAGGTCTCAAATGCGATTTTAACGAGACTCTCTCTTAGGTTGAAAAAATACACAATTTTACTCTTACCCATCATTTACTTACCTCCTCCATATCCAATGGTGTTGTTAGAGATCTTTATTTTAAATTTACGTAACTGCACTTGCATGCATTGAAGTTGTTGAACAAGGGATTGTAACACACAAGGAAGGCAAGCACTGGCCAACCAACCCATACCTGCCAGACCTGCAAGTTTCAGTCTGCAATTAAGCACAGAGTCAAAGGTTGGAAATTGTCTCCTGAGGCTAGTAAATATATCCCAGGCTGTATTGGCCAATTCTACCCTAGGTTTCTTGGCAGATTCTATATCATGTATCATATTTCTCATCATTAACATGTCCAATGAGAATTTTTGCTAGACCAAATACCAGCATGGTGACTCTGAACCTGAGTCCAATTAAATTCTGTTTCATTATACCGAGTCAGAAACCCTAACAGGAATCATAACAAAAGCAGGTTGCTTAACAACTAACACTGAAGGAGCATTATTATCAGCACTAATACAGTTAGCAAAATTGTAATCTACACATTCAATTGAATAGGTATCTTTGTTCTTATAATGTCTCACTATGATGTTTCCAATTAGTAGTAAATAAAGAGGATTAACATGTGCCAAAACAGAGGTATACTTGAATAACGTTGCAAAGCTACTTGCATTCTCAGAGAGAATGCCTATATTATATCCCAAGGCCACCAATTTCCATACATAGGTTAACCAGTTTTTATTTGAAGTTCTCCAAAGACCAGCACTAACAGCTTTTTCTAAAACAAAGGAATTTTGACTTCCTATAACAGGAACCAAGTTTTTAATACCTTTAACAATAGACCAGTCCAGTCTATGACTATAAATGAAGTGTCATTTTCCCAGGAGTAGATGGTGGAAATTTTTCCAAAGCATCTTGTCCAATGAACCATCAGTTAAGGAAAAGTGTGTTGTTCCCCTTTCTCACAGGGTACTTAACTCATTGGAGATGTAAGACTGTCATAATTAACCCCTGTAGGAAGGGACAATAATATCCCTCTAATGTTCTACATTGTCTGGTTGCAAAGGTAGGCTTGAGCTGATACTCCAAGTTTAGAGTAGTAGGCATTTTGACCTATGAAATAGAAAAGGGAGACTGGTAAGCTGTCCTGATGAATACTCTCTCTGGCAAAGCAAAGAGGATGACCTCTTTCTATTCCTGAAATATGTCTGTTTTACTTGTGTTCATTCAAAAGCAGGAAAACTCAACAACCAAACGTTGTTGACATAAACAAGGACTTCTGGATCATTGTAGGAAACTGGATATAGTAGAGGTGGATTTAGGAACATATACCCAATAAACAGTCATATTGACTGAAGGGATCTTCATTGACATCATTATCATTGTCAGGTGAAAACTCCTCATCCACTTGTCACACCAGATGTTCCAGTAGCCATCAAGCTGCATCATTTTCCTGCAGAAAAACACAGTCAGATCCTTGATCCTTATGAGTACAGTGTCAGGTCCATGAGATTAACTTGTTAAAGGATCCCTTATTTTTACTTTAGCAAAAGCTTTCTTGGTTTCTGTATTCCAAAATCTACCTGCTACAGATTAACCATGCTCATCCAAATTTAAAAATATTCTGAATGAAAATTACATGATTAAGATGATTCTTAGGTGTCCAGGGAATTATCCTCCCCGTCTTTGTTTGTTTTTTGTTTGTTTGTTTGTTTGTTTACGAATGTATCTTAATTGTGTAGCGGGCATGCTCTACCATGCCTTTACCTTGAGGATTGTAAGGTACTTTACTCATATGTGAAACTTGAAACTATTGACAAAATCTTTTAAAAGTTTTGCTAGTATATCCTGTTCCATTGCCAGTTTTTAATTGCTTAGGAACTCCCAGAACATGAAAACCCTGTAGACAAGGACCAATAACATACTTTGCAGCATTTCCTGGTTGAGGAAAAGCATAAATAAATCCAGAGTAGGTATGTATGCAAAGATATTCATATTATAATTGTTTAAATTTAGGAATATGAGGAATATCCATTTGCCAAATTTGATTTTGAGCCAATCCTCCAGGACTGACTTCCAAATGAGGAACAGGCAGAAATTGAGGACAAGTACCACAAGCCTTGACTATACTACAGGTCTGTTCCTTAGTAAATCCATTTAAATCTCAAGGTTTGACTATTAAAATGATGCATTTTACAGGCATCCTGGAATCTTTTTAAATGTGAACAATAAACTTAAAGGACTTTATCTGCCAATGCATTTCCTTTACACAGTGGTCCTGGCAAATTAGATTGAGCTCTAATATGACCTATAAAAAAAGGGAAAGTTGTTTTTTTTTTTTGTATCAAATTTTGAATTTGTAAAAATAAAATTCCAGCAAGAGAAGATGTCTGAATTTGACCTGCCGTCTCTAACCTAGGCAAAGACTGAGCACTATCTGTATGCACTCTCTGTAAAAATGTTCAAAGACTACTTATTAAAACTTTGAAACACAGCCAATACTGCAGATAACTCTGCTCTTTGTGCAGATATGTTAGACACTTGAAAAGATAATGTTTTTCTTTTATAAGCTTAGGCAGCAACACCAGATAATGAACCTTCAGCAAATACTGTTAAAGTATCAACAATTGGGCTGGCTTCTATTTAAATGGAAAAACTGTAAGTTGCACCTATAAAAACTGAATTATTTGTATTTTTTTGTGCCTAAACATGTTGGACTCAGTTGTAATAAGCTTACATATATTAAAATGCCATATTTATTAGATCTCTGAGAAGTCTGTGGTCCAGCATTTTTCTTCATCTTTGTCTACCTTTATAACCTGCTCTAAACCTCATCCTATAAAGCACTATGTTATAATCTCAATTTTGGCATATGTTTAAAATGTATGTTTTACAACAAAATTTTAGGTAGATCTATATAGGCAAACTTTATGGTTACCAATTTTAGATTTAACCTTAAACAAAAGAACCTAAAGAAAGAGACTAGGTAAAACTCAATTTTGTACTCAACTATAATAATTAGCATAACTTGAAACCTGCTCTTTTGAGACTGAAATCAAAGCAAAACTTTTAATTAAACCTAATTTATAATGGGACTAGCAACTATTATTAATCCTTTCATATTGTATTAAAATCATAGCAAAAAATTAAAGGACAAAAGTTTTATTTAACTTTAAACAGAGAACTAAATTTAGCCTGTAGCCCTTAGCCAAAATATATTATTTTGGCTGAATCAAATCTATCGACCAATGAGGAATCCGCCTAGTTCTGGTGATTACATTTAAAACTGGGTCTTCAGAACAGTGAAATGGATCTGTTTTATATGCCAAGGACAAAAGAGCAGCTGTGTTTCCTGCTAAGGTGCTCCATACTAACACTTAAATGTAGTGTTAGTGCTAGGACTGCTTGTTCAGATGTGCCACATGAACTCTTGCTGTCTAAGGTAGGTGGATAATCACTAGTTCATGGCTAGCCTTCTCTGATACATAATGAGAATTCTCAAAAGCATGCCTTACACAGTCAAACTCTGACCTACTTTAGCGTAGTCTTTTCTTGATGTTAAAGTCATTATAAAACCTGTCAACATATTATTTTTGTTATTATGTGGTAATTGCATATAATATACCTTACACTCCTATTCCATTGCTCCCAGGTTCAAATTCCTACACATGTGTCACATTCAACTTTTTTTTTTCTTTAAAATACATCAGTTCATATGTGTTGTTTATATACTCATGGGAACATGATCACAGACTCATTGCCAAGTCCCTTGAATAAAACTGAGTTCATCATTACCACCACACTGACACCACCCCCATGACGAAGCCATCAGTCCTGTAGAGGTCTATACTTCATCTCCTTGATCACAGTTTTTCTTATGTATTTATTTATTGGGATTTTTTTTTTTTACATTGTATCCCCTCTGCTGCTCCCTGCCTTTTCTCATTCCAGTCCTAACCATCCTCCTTCTTCTATCACTATGGCCTTCCTCGTGTTCCCTGAGAGGGGAGGGCCTATTACACCTTCTATCTGACACTAGCTTATCAGGTCTCACCAAGGACGTCTTCATTATCATCTTCTGTGTCCTGATTCTCAGGGTATTGTTCTCCTTGTGTCTTCAATTCCTTCTATTTATGACAGCCTTCATGCCTCCTCTCCTGCAGTTTTCGCTGAGTCTGAGAGGAGGGAGAACTTCTTCTGAAATCCAATTTTGTGCTGGGTATTTTAAGGTCTCTCTCTGCACAATATCCAACTATGTATCTCTGTATGCATTCCCATTTCATGCAGAACGAAGCATCTCTATGGATGCAAGAACTTGGCACTGATCTATCACTTGAGGGCAGAGAGCATATATTTTAATAACAGCATGTGTTACTTTAAAATGTTGGTAGGATGCCCTGGCACCAACGTATTTAACTGCCACCCAATCACACTAGTGGAAGACAGGTTTTGTGAAAATAGGTGGACTATTGGAACTTTATCTGCCATTGTTCGGATACCTCATAATAAGTGAACACATACCATATTTGTTTTTCAGCATTTTAGTTACTTCACCTAGGTGATTTTTTCCTGGTTACATCTATTTGCCTGAAAATGTCATGATGTCATTTTTTTAGATGAATAATACTCTGTTATGGAAATGTTCCATATTTTCTGCACAGAGTTTTTCAGTCCTGTTATTTAGTCCATGGAATTTGCTGGGACTTTAATCATTTTATTGAATAACAAACTATCAGGATAACTATTTTGTTTTAGCTTAGAAGTCCCTCCATTTTCTTCCACTTCCTAGTAATTTGAATTGCAATGTCCATGTGAAGCTCTTCTGCTTACATGTCGAGGAAATGTCTGGAAAGTGTTAGGAAGTATGGCCTTCTTAAATAATATAATTATTTTTGTTTCCCTAATTTCTTTCTCAGCCCTTTTATCTTTTGTATACAGGAGGGCTACTGTTTTTTGTGGTTTTTTTTAGTTAATTTTGTATCTATCCACTTTGCTGAAGGTGTTTATCAGCTGAAGGAATTCCGTGGTAGAATTTTGGGTTCACTCAGGTATAGCATAATATCATCAGCAAATAGTGATACTTTGACTTGTTCATTTCTGATTCATATCCCCTTGATCTCCTTCAATTTTCTTATTGCTCTGGCAAGGATTTCCAGAACTATGTTGAAGAGATTTGGAGAGAGTGGGCAGCCTTGACTTGTCCCTGATTTCAGTGGGATTGCTTTACATTTCTCTCCATTTAGTTTGATGTTGGCTATAGGCTTACTGTATATTGCATTAATTATATTTAGTTATTTTCATTGTATCCTGATCTCTAAAATACTTTAACCATGATTGCATATTGGATTTCATTAAATTCTTCTTCAGCATCAAAGGAGATTTTCATGTGGTTTTATTTTTTTTTATTTTTTGTAATATGGCGGATCACATTGAAGTCTTTCCATATATTGTACCACCTGGGATGAAGCCTACTTAGTCATATTGGATGGTACCTTTAATGGGTTCTTGTATTCGGTCAAAAACCTAAAGTACCTTGGGATGAACCTAGACAAGCAAGTCAAAGACTTGTGTGAAAAAAAAATTCAAGTCTCTGAAGAAAGAATTAAAGAAGATACCAGACGATGGTAATATCTCCCATGCTCATGGCTTTACAGGCTTAACAATGTAAAAATGGTGATCTTATCAAAAGCAATCTACAGACTCAATGCAAATCCCATCAAATTACCAACACAATTCTTTAAGGAACTTGAAAGAAAAATTCTCAACTTCACTTGGAAAAATAAGAACCCAACAATTTTTGAAACAATCTTCTATAATAAAGACTTTAGGGAGATATCGCCATCCATGATCTCAAGGTGTATTATAGAGTAACAGTAATGAAAACTGTATCGTACTAGCAAAGAAACAGAAAGGTGGGTCAATGGACCAAAAGAGAAGAAACTGAAATAAACCCATATACGTATGTACACCTGAGTTTTGAAAAAGATGCCAAAACCATTCAATGGTAAAAAGATAGTATCTTCAACAAATAGTGCTGGTCTAGTTGGATGTCTACATGTAGAAGAAAGCAAATAAATCCATACTTATCACCCTGCAGAAAACTAAAGGCCAAGTGGACCAAAGACCTCAACATAAAACTAGACACATTAAATCTTTAGAAGAAAACATGGGGAAGAACCTTGAACTTAGTGGCACAGGAGACAACTTCCTGAACAGAACACCAACAGCACAGGTTCTAAGAGCAATAATCTGTTAAATGCGACATCATGAAACTGAAAAGCTTCTGTAAAGCAAAGAACAGTGTGAACAAAACAACATAATTTCCGAGAGATTGTGAAAAATCTTCACCAAGCTTCTATGTAACAGAGGAATAATACCCAGTACAAATAAAGAACTAAAGAAGATGAAAAGAAACAAATCGAGTAATCCAAATTAAAAAAAATGGGGAACAGAGCACAACAGAGAATTCTGGATAGAATTCTGGAATGGCAGAGACACACTTAAAGAAATGCTCAATGTCATTAACCATCAGGGAAATGCAAATCAAAATGATCCTGAGATTTCACCTTACACCCATCAGAATGCTCAAGATCAAATCTCAAGTGACAGCAGAGGCTGGAAAGGTTGTGGAGAAAGGAGAACCCTCTTGCACTGCTGGTGGGAATGTAAACTTGTACCAATGCTGGTGGGAATTTAAACTTATACAACCACTCTGGGAATCAGTCTGGTGCTTTCTCAGACAACTAGGAATAGTGCTTCTTCAAGATTCAGCTATATCCCCCTAATCATATACCCAAAAGAGGCTCAAGCACACAGTAAAGACATTTGCTCAACCATGTTTGTAGCAGCTTTATTTTTAATAGCCACAGCTTGGAAATAATCCAGATGACCCCCACCTGAAGAATAGATACAGAAATTGTGGTGCATCTACACAATGGAATACTACTCAGCATAAAAAATAAAATAAAATAAAAATAAAACACAAGGAAATCATGAAATTTGCAGGTAAATGGTGGAAACTGAGTTTTCCCAGAAGCAGGAAGACACACACTGTATACTATAACTCATATAGACATATAATATAGGAAAAACCTACTAAAATCTGTATACCTAAAGAAACTAATCAAGAGGGAAGACTTTGGCTAAATGGCTCAATCTCCATCCAGAAAGAAAAAGAGGAAGGACATCAGAAGACGGAGAAAACATAGAACAAATTGGGAGCCTGCCACAGATTTCCTGTGAACGGCTCTGCCCTGCAGACTTTCAAAGCACATGCTGAGACTTTTGGCCAACTGTTGGCCATTCATAGGAATCTAATGAAAGAAATGGGAAATAGTAAGATTTGGAAAGGACAGGAGCTCCACAAGGAGAGCAACAGATTCAAAAATATCTGAGCACAGGAGTCTTTCCTGATACTCATACTCAAGTACCATGCAATGGAGATAACCTAGAACCCCTGCACTGATTTAGCCCATGGCAGTTCAGTGTCCAAAGGGTTCCATAGAAATGGGTACAGGGACCACATCTGACATGAACTGATTGGCCTTCTCTTTAATCATCTCACCCTGATGAGGCTACAGTGCAGCCACTTCTGATGAGATCTGATAGAGTAGGATCACAAAGAGGAAAATTTCCCCTATCAGTGGATTTGGGTAGGGGCATATGTGAAGAAAGGGGAAAAAAAGTGGAGTGGGGAGGGATGTATGAGAGAATTCAAAGTGAATAAAATGTAATTAATAAAAATTAAAATGAAATTATTGAAAATATATAATTCTTTTTGGAAAAGGAATCATAGGGAAGTGTGCTTTCATTTGACATACCAATGAAAGTGACTAGACAGATTGGAGTCTCTGTCTCTCAGTATCTGTCACTTTTTATCTTTGATTTTGTTGGTCTCTGTCTGTATATATTTTTTTTAAATCTGTCTCTCTAGAACTTTCTCTATCTGTATCTGTCAGTCTCCATTTCTGTTCCTGCTGCTTGTGGTTAAGTTTGAAAAGTCATCGGTTCTGCAGAAGGACTACAACAAGACAAGAAAACTGTTTGCTGACTTGATAACCAGGATGGTTTTTGTAAAAATATGAGCAAGGTCCAAATTAAATGCTTTTTGTTCAAAGAGTTTCCTTGGTCAGATAGCATTTTCACAGTAAGTAACTCATTGACTGTGGACATATCTGTTCATTTAACAAATAATAATGGAATCTGTGATAATGTGAAACTCACATGTCAAGGACATGTGTATTTGTTAATGACCATTTGAAAGAAATATGGGACACTTTTATTGAAATAAGAGTCTTGGACACAGGAACTGTTATGTCTGAGTTGTGTGCTTTCAGCTGCCCATATTAAGGCATGTATTGCTGACCACCCTTTCTCTCAAGCACGTTGTCCACTTGGCCCATTTAGTACATGGCTCCTAAAACTCATACTGGCTCCCACCTGTATCATGACTTCATTCTTCAGCTCAACCAATAAGCACTTTAGAGAATCTTGAGGTTTCCATGGAGATGAGTAAATAAACATTCCTAACTGTCCCATACTTCTGATACTATACACTCAGGACCATTTCTTAGAAACCCAACAAGCCTTTATCTCATCCCTTTATCCAGACCCCACAACTTTATTCCTGTTTACCACTCTGACAAGGTGATGTAAAAAAAAATGAAACTTTAATGTTTATTTATTAGGACAGCTTCCTAAGTAGGGAAGCTTCAAAGGGATGTGGGATTAAGGGGAATGTACCCTATGACGAGTGAGTTGATCTCCTACTGTTGTCTTGGATATGAAATACCCTAGGTTTTGACTTTGAACTGAGCAGTTCCTGGTGTACTCACTATATGAACCTTCACATTCTTTTTTCCTGTTTTTTTTTTTTTTTTTTTTTATTAATTACACTTTATTCAATTTGTTTCTCCCTGTGGTTCCCTCCTGCGTCCCTTCCCAATCTCTTCCTTTCTCCATCCTCAGCATGCATGCAACTCCCCAAGTCCACTGATAGGGGGAGGTCTTCTTTTCCTTCCTTCTGATCCTAGGTAATTTGGTCTCATCAGGAGTGGCTGCTTTGACCTCTTCTGTGGCCTGGTAATGTTGCTTTCCCCTCAGGGAGAGGTAATTAAAGAGCAGGCCAATCGGTTCATGTCAGTGACAGTCCCTGTTCCTATTACAATGGAACCCACTTGGATACTGAACTGCCATGGGCTACATCTGTGCAGGGGTCTTAGGTTATCTCCATTCATGTCCTTGTTTGGGGTATCAGTCTCAGGAAAGGCCCCTGTGCTCAGATTTTTTGGTTTTGTTGTTTTTCTTGTGGAGTTCCTGTCCTCTCCAGAACTTACTGTTTCTCACTTCTTTCCTATGATTCCCTACACTCTGCCCAAAGTTGGCCATAAGTCTCAGCATCTACATTGATAGTGTGCAGGACAGAGCCTTTCAGAGGTCCTCTGTGTCAGGCTCCTGACTTGTTCCCTCTATTCTACTTCTTCTGATGTCCATCCTCTTTGCCTTTCTGGATTGGAATTGAGCATTTTAGCAAGAGTCCTCCCTCTTGAGTAGTTTCATTATGTGTATAGATTTTAGTAGGTTTATCCTATATTATATGTCTATATGAGTGAGTATATACCATGTGTGTCTTTCTGCTTCTGGGATAGCTCACTCAGGATGGTCTTTTCCAAATCCCACCATTTACCTGGAAATTTCATTTCCTTGCTTTTTTTTATTGCTGAGTAATATTACATTTTGTATATGTATAAAATTTTTTCCATTCCTCCACTGAGGAACAGCTGGGCTGTTTTCACCTTCTGGCTATTACAAGTAAGGCTTCTACAAACTTGGTTGAGCAAATGTCCTTGTTGTGTACTTGAGACTTTTTTGGGTATATGCGGAGGAGTGGTGTAGCTGGATCTTGAGGAAGTGATATTCCTAGTTTTATGATAAAACACCAGATTGCTTTGCAGAGTGGTTGTACAAGTTTATATTTTCATCAGCAGTGGAGGAGGGTCCCCATTCTCCACAACCTTTCCATCATGTGTTGTCACTTGAGTATTTGATCTTTGCCATTCTAATGGGTATAAGGTGAAATCATAGGATCATTTTGATTTACATTGCCCTTATGACTAAGGACATTGGGCATTTCTTCAAGTGTTTCTCTGCCATTCAATATTCCTCTATTGAGAATTCTCTGTTTAGCTTTGTGATCCTTTTTTTTTTTATTTGGATTACTTGTTTTGTTGCTTATTTAACTTCTTGCACTATTTATATATCCTGGCTTGTCTTGGCTCACCTGGCTGGAGCAGCAGTTGTGTCCTTCTGAGTAGTCAGTGAGGAATCCTCCTGTTCTTGAAGTTTACAGCTAAAACTTTGTCTTCAAGATAGAGAAATTATTCTCTGTTATATGTCTACTACAGAAAAGCACATTTGTCCTCCAGACAAGCCTTGTAAAAGTATTGTAAATTCCAGGAATGCTTGTTTAGAGGTGCCACATTAGGTCATGGTGTCTGAGGTAGCTGGGTAACCACTTGTTCATGGCCAGGATTCTCTGTTCCATAATGAGTTTCTGAAAAACATGCCGTACAATGTCAGAAATCTGTCCTCCTTTAGCAGAATCATTTCTCTATGTTAAATTCATTGTAAACGTCGCAAACATATTATTTTTATTGATTATGTAATTTCATATAATATACTTTATACTGCTTTTCTTTTGCTCCCAGGTTCAAATTCCTCCCAATATGACACACTAAAATCTTTGTATCTTTAAAATACATCAATTAAAGAATGTGTTGTTCATATTATTATTGACACATGATCAGAAACTCAGTGCCAAGTCACTTAAAGCAAACTGAGTTCATCCTTGCAGCACCCTGTCACCAAACACAAGAGAAAGCCATCATTCCTGAAGAGCTCTATACTTCATCACCTTGATCACACTTTTATTTATTTATTATGATTTGTTCACTGTGTTTCCCCTTTGCTGCTCCCTCCCTCTTCTCCTTCCAGTCCCACCCACCCTCCTTCTTCTACTTGTATGCCCTTTCGCTATTTCCTGCATAGGATAGGTCCTCCTTGCCTATCTATCTGACCCAAGCTTATCTGGTTTCATCAAATCTGGTTGCATCATCTTCCTAAGTGACCTGATTCTCAGAGCATTGTTTCCTTGTGTCCTCAATTTCCTCTACTTATGACACTCTTCCTGCCTCCTCTCCTGTAGGCTTCCCAGAGGACTGAGGTGTGAGAGAATTTCATTGGGAAATCCCATTTAAAACTAGGTGTTTTAACCTTTCTCTTTGCATAATAACAGACTGTGGGTTTCTGTATGTTATACCACTTGATGCAGAAGAAAGCATCTCTGTGGATCCAAGAAGATGATACTAATCTATCACTTGAGAGCAGGGAGAAACTTATTTTAATAACAATAGCAGGTGTTGCTTTAAAATATCCTTCAGACCCAACAACTCAAATAACTGCCATCCAATCCCACTATTTTGAAGACTGGTTTGGGTACAAAAAACAGCCTTTAGGAACTTTATCCCCCAAGTATGAAATCTTCAGAGTGATGTGAGATAAAGGGGAATGTACCAAATGGCAATATGGTCTCAATCTGTGGGCTTGGATGTGAAATTTTCTAGGTTATGACTTTGAACTGAGCAATTACTCCTAAACTTACTAAATGTATCTTAATATTTTTATTGATATAATAGGCTGGCAGGACCTAGGTTTCCCTGCTGTATTGAGACTTTAAGAGTAGTGAAAACAGTTGGAAACCACATAATTTCTGGGAGTGGTTGGACTGAAATAGAGAAAGATGGATGAGTGTAAAAGGAGAACTGAGGTGCGACTATTTGACATCTCCGGGTATTCGACACTTTGGTTGGCAACCCTCTATAACTGACTTGTCCAGCTCACCTTCTGCTGTCTCCTTCCCAGTGGTCAATGCATAATCCTCCTGGTCCTAGGGATTACAGTTAAAAGTGATCCATCAGGACAGAAGAATGCATCCATGCTATATGCCTAGTACACAAGAGCAACAGTGTTTCCTGCTGTGGTCCTCCAGGTGAACCCTCTAAACATGGTGCTAGTGTCAGGAATGCTTGTTCAGTGGTGCCACCTGAGCTCATGGGATCTGACATGACTGGGTAAAATCTAGTTCATGACTAGGATTCCTGGCTATATAATGAGTTCCTGGAAACCATGCCTTTCAACGTCAAAATGTGCCCTCCATTTTCAGAATATTTTTTCCATGTTAAGAGTCATTGTAAAAGTGGTCAACATATTATTTTTATTGCTTATGTGGAATTTCATATATTTTACATTACACTCCTTTTCCATTGATCCCAGATTCATATTCCTACCCATGTGTCACACTAAAAGACTTTTTTCTTTAAAATACATCAGTTGCAGTATGTGTTGTTCATGTCTTCATTGGAACAAGATCAGAGTCTCAGTGCAAAGTCCCCAAAAGAAAACTGAGTTAATCCTTGTTGCACCTTGGCATCAACCCCCAAGAGAAGCCATCAGTCCTGAAGAGCTCTCTCTATACATCATCACCTTCATCACAGATTTTCTTATGTATTTATTTATTACTATTTGTTCATTTTGTATGCCCTCTGCTATGTACTCTGTTCTCAGTCCTACAAAATCTCCTTCTTGTACTCTTATTTCCATTCTTATTTCCCTGATAGGGGAGGTTGTCCTTGTCCTTCTATCTGACCCTAGCTTATGAGGTCTCATCAAGGCTCTCTGCATCATCTTCCTCCATGGCCTGAACTTCAGGGCATTGTTTTCCTTCTGTCCTCAATTCCCTATACTTAGGACACTCTTCCTACCTCCTCTCAGGCAGGCTTAGCAGAGAATTGAGGGAAGGTAGAATTTCAAAGGGAAATCCCATTTAGAGCTGGGTGTTTTAAGATCTCTCTCTGAATAATATTGGACTGTGCCTGTATGTATCCTTTCCAATTTGATGCAGAAGGAAGGATCTCTGTGGATCCAAGAGAATGTTACTGATCTATCAGTTGAGTGTATAGAACAATATATTTTACAACAACAGTGTGAATTCCTTTAAAATTTCCATAGGATGTGCTGCCCAACAACTCAAATAACTGCCACCCAATTCCCCTAGTGGAAGACTAGTTTATTCACAATTAAATGCCCAACTGGAATTTATCCACCACTATTTGGAGACCTCCTAATAAGAGAATACATACCATATTTGTTTTTCTGGATTTTAGTTAGTTCACCAAGGATGATTTTTCCGTATTCCATCCATTTGCCTGAAAATATCATGATGTCATTTTCTTATCGGAATAATACTCTGTTATGGAAATATTGTACATTTTCCCCAATGGAGATTCTCAGTCCTGTTCTTTAGAACTTAGGAGTTGATGGGACTTTAATCATTGTATTGAATGAAAAACTATCAGGATAACTTTGTTCTTTTAGCCTAGAAGTTCCTCCACCTATTTCTAATTTCTGGTGATTTAAATTGCAATATCCACTTGAAGCTCATCTATTTATGTTTAGTCCCCAGTGAGGAAATGCCTAGTAATGCCTAGAAGGTATGGCCTTGTTAGATAATATAATTCTAATTATATTACAAGAGGGTGTACTGTGATGTTGATATGCCAATGAAAATGACCAGACAGAATGTATTCTTTCTCTCTAGGTCTTTGTCACATTCCATCTTTGTTTCTGTTGGTCTCAGTCTCTATTTCTGAATCTGTCTCTCTCTTGCTCTTTCTCTCTCTGTCTCAGTCTGTTTCCCTCTCTCTGCCTGCTGCTTGTGGTTCAGTATGAAAAGCCCTCAGTTTTGCTGAAGGAGTACAACCGGATAACTGCTTGATGATGTGACATCATTGATGGTCTCCATACAAATATAAGCAAGGTACCAATTAAATGCTCTTAGTTCAAAGAGATGCTTTTGTCAGGGAGCATTTTCACACTAAGTAATTCACTGACTGAGGTCTTATATGTGCATTTAACAAATAAAAATGGAATCTGCTTAATGTAAAACTCACATGTCAAGGACAATAGACTTTATTAATGACCACCAGAAAGAAATATGTGATACTTTTCCTGAACTAAGAGTCTTAGACACAGGAAATGACATCTCTTGTGTTGTGTGCTTTCAGCTGCCCAGAATGAGGCATGTAGGGCTGACCACAGTTTCTCTTATGCATGCTGTCCACTTGGCCCTTTTAATACATGGCTCCTGAAACTCTTTTTGGCTTTCACTCCTTTCATGACATCATTCTCCCTCTCAGGGATTCAGCACCTGAGAGAATATTGAGGTTTTCATGGAGATGAGTAAACAAACTTTCTTCTGTGTTCATTTTCTCTGGTCCTGTGCATATGTGACTTTTTCTTGTGAAACCTAACAAGCCATTATCTCATCCCTTTATGCAGATCCCATACCTTTACTCCTGTTTACTTCTGTGACAATGTCATATAGGAAATGAATATTTAATGTTTATTTAACAGGACAGATTCCTAATAAAGGAATCTTTAAAGTGGTGAGGGATTAAGGGGAATATATTGAATGACAAGATGGTCTCATATTGAGGTCTTGGATCTGAAATTTCCTAGGTTGTGACTTTGAACTGAGCAATTCCTCACGTACTCACTATATTAACCTTCACATTTTTATTGATATAATAGTCTAGGAGGGTGAAGGGATCCTTGGGGTATTAAGTCATTTTGAGCAGGATAATGAAAAGGAAACCAGAGAATTGCTGGGACTGGTTTTGCTAATATAGAGTATGATTGGTGTATGTAAATGGAGAACTGATCATCAATACACTTTTTTGACAGCTGGTGCTCTTCCACAATAGTTTTGTCAACCCTCTATAATCAGGCTTGTATTGACTGACCTGGCTGGATCAGGAACTGTGTCCTCCTGATTGGGCACTGAGGAACCCTCCTGTTTCTGGAATTTACAGTTAAAACTGGGCCTTCAGGGCAGAGAAATTGGTCTGTTTTATATGCCTAGGATACATTAGCATCTGTGTCCTTCATACAAAATCTCTAAAAGTATTGTTAGTGCCAGAAATGCTTGATCAGAGTTGCCAACTGAGGTCATGGGGTCAGAGGTAGATGGGTAACCACTAGTTCATATACAGGAGTCTGTGGTGCTGGGAGCCAAAGCTATCTACTGAACCCTAAGTCAATTAGTGAGTCAAAGCTATCTAGTGGAAACAAAAGCTGTTTACTAGGCCAAAGCCAAATAATGAGCATAGGTCATTTAGGGAGACCTAAAGCTATTTAGTGAAAGTTATCTAGGACCCTAATTCATGGGTGATAGACTGTGAGGACATCCATTTGTTAGAGCATCCATGAGAATACATCCCTATGGTATCTTGCAGGTACCCTATTTAACACATGAAAGCACTCTTCCTGTCTCCTACAGCAGCTAATTACCGTCCCCTTTTCCTGCCTTCTCCCTTTATAAGTTGGGTAAAAATTTCTAATAAATGAAGCCTTGATCAGACAAACAGACTTGGCTTTCTTCCTTGCGCTTCTTGTTCCTCCTTCCCAGTTCCTTCCATTCTCCTCCCTTAGGAACCCCATTGAAGCCCCGCTAGTCAGGGCAATGTGATACTTAATGAGTTCCTCGAAAGCATACCATCCAATGTCAGAAATCTGTCCTCCTTTAGCAGAATCATTTCTCTATGTTAAAAGTTATTGTAAAAGTTATATTATTTTTATTGATTATGTAATTTCACATAATATACTTTACACTCCTTTTCTATTGATACCAGGTTCAAATATCTACCCATTTGTAACATTAAAAATTTTGTATTTTTAAAATACATCAATTGAAGTATTTGTTGTTCACATACTCATTGAAATATGAACAGAGTCTCAGGGCCAAGTCACTTAGAGAAAACTGAGTTCATCCTAGCCATACCGTGTCACACCCAAAAGTAGAAGCCATCAGTCCTAAAGATATGTACACTTCATCAACTTGATAACAGTTTTTCTCATGTATTTATTTATTACGATTTGTTCACTTTGTTTCCCCTCTGCTGCCCCTCTCTCTTCTCCTTTCAGTCCCACAGTCTACTCTTCTTTTTCTATCCCTCAGCCCTTTCTCTATTTCCCAGATAGGGTAAGTTCTCCCCATCTATATGACCCTAGCATATCAGGTCTGATCGAATCTGACTGCATTATCTTCCTAAGCAGCCTAATTCTTACCACATTGTTCTGCTTGTGTCCTTGATTCCCCCTACTTATGACACACTTCCTGCCTCCACTACTTCAGTATGCACAGAGAACTGATGTAAGAGAGAAATTCATAGGGAAATACCCTTTAGAACTGGGTGTTTTAAGGTCTCTCTCTACATAATGTCAGATGTGGGTATCTGTATGCAATCCCATTTGATGCAGAAGGAAGCATCTCTGTGGATACAAGGACATGGCAATGATCTAACAGGTGAGGGCAGACAGCAACATATTTAAATAACAACAGCCTGGGTTGCTTGACAATTTTCATAGGATGCCCTTGCCCAACAACCCAATTAACTGACATCCAGTTCCCATAGTGGAAGACAGTTTTGGTAACAATTAGATGGCCTATTATAACTTTATCCACCACTATTAGGAGACTTCCTGATAAGTGAATACATACCATATTTGTTTTTCTGCATTTTAGTTGCTTCAACCAGGATGATTTTCCTGGTTCCATTTATTTGCCTAAAAATATCATGTTGTCATTAATTTTTAACAGAAAAATATTCCATAATGGAAATATTGCACATTTTCCCCTAAGAAGATTGTTCTTCCTCTTCTTTACTTGTTGGAAGTTGCTGGGACTTCAGTCATTGTATTGAATGACAAATTATCAGGATAACTATGTTTCTTTTCCAGAAATCCCTCTATCTTCTTCCACTTCCTGGTGATTTGAGATGCAATGTACACTTGAAGCTCTTCTATTTAAATATGGAGACCTCAGTAAGAAAATGTCTGGAAAGGGTTATGAGGTATAGCCTTTTTAGATAAAATAATTGCTTATGGAGTTATATTATAGGATAGTGTACTTTGAGGTTGATATGCCATTGAAAGTGACCAGACACACTGGAGTCTCTGTCTCTCAGTCTCTGTCACTTTATGTCTTTGTTTCTGATCATCTCAGTCTCTCTATTTCTGAAACTGGCTCTATGCCTCTCTCTCTCTCTCTCTGTCTCTCTCTCTCTGCCTATCACTTGTGGTATGAAAAGCTCTCAGTTCTGCTGAAGGTGTACAACTATATGACTTCTTGCTGATGTAATATCCTGGATGACCTCTGTAAAAATATAAGCAAGGTCCCAATTAAGCCCTTTTTATTCAAAAATTTGCCTTCATAAGAGATCATTTTCCCAGTAAGTAATTCATTGACTGAGGACATACCTGCACACTTAACAAATAATAATGGAATCGGTGATAATGTGAAAGTTACATGTCAAGGACACATGACTTTATTAATGACCACTTTAAAGAAATATGAGACACTTTTTCTGAAATAAGAGTCTTGAACACAGGAACTGTCATCTATGGGTTGTGTGCTTTCAGCTGCCCAGATTGAGGCATATAAGGCTGCTCAGCCTTTCTCTCATGCAGGCTTTCCACTTGGCCCTTTTTATGTCTGGCTTTTGAAACTCTTAATGGCTTCCATCTGTTGCATGACATCATTCCATCTCTTAGCCAAACAGCACCTGAGAGAATCCTGAGGTTTCCATGGAGATGAGTAAACAAACTTTCCTCAATGTCCAGTATCTCTGATCCTTTACACATATGACTTTTTCTTGTGAAACCCAACAAGCCTTTATCTCATCTTTTGTCCAGATCTCACAACCGTTCCTGTTTATCTCTGTGACAAGGTCAGGTGGGAAATGAAACTTTAATGTATATTTAATTGGATAGTTTCCTAAGTAGGGAAGCTTTAATGGGATGTGGGGTTAACGTGAATGTACTGAATGACAAGGTGTCTTCTACTGTGCTCTTGGATCTGAAATTTCCTAGGTTATGACTTTGAATTGAGCAGTTCCTTATGAACTCACTAAATGTACCTTCATATTCTTATTAATATAATAGGTTCTCATGTTCCAGGGTTCTCGGGTATATTGAGCCTTTATGAGCAGGAAAAAGAGAAGGAAATGAGACAATTCCTGGGACTGTTTGGCTTGAAAAAAAATATTGGTGAGTGTTAAATGAGAATTGAGGGGCAGTAAACTCTTTGAGTGCTGGTGCTATTCCACACTAGTCTTGGCAAACCTCTATGAGCAGGATTACCTTGGCTGACCTGATTGGATAGATAGCTGTGGTGTACATAGTGTTCAGTGAGGAATCCTTCTGGTCCTGGTGATTGCAGTTAAAACTGGGCCTTCAGTACAGAGAAATGGGTCAGTGTTATACATCTAGACCACAAGAGCATCTGTGTTTTCTGCTGTGGTTCTCCAGATAAACACTCTGCATGTAGTGTTAGTGCCAGGATTGATAATTTAGAAGGGTCACCTAAGCTTGTGTTGTCTGGGTAATCACTAGTTCATTGCTAGGATACTCTGCTACAAAATGAATTCCTGGAAAGCAAAGTCAAAATCTGACCTCCTTTAGTGGAAACTTTTCTCCATGTTAAGAGTCATTGTAAAAGTTGTCAACATATTACTTTTATTGATTATGTGGGGATTTCATTAAATATACATTACATTCCTTTTCCTTTGCTCCCAGGCTCAAATTCCTTCCCCTTCATCACACTAAATTTATTTTTTTCTTTAAAATACACCAATTCAAGTATGTGTTGTTCATATACTCATGTGAACATGATCAGAGTCTCAGTGCCAAGTCCCTAAACAAAAACTGAGTTCTTCCTTGCTGCACGCTGGCACTCCCCTGCCAAGAAGAAGCCATCAGATCTGAACTGTTCTATACTTTATCACCTTGATCATAGTTTTTTTTCTTATGTATTTACTTATTATGATTTTTTCACTTGGTATCTTCTCTGCTGTTCCCTCCCTCTTCTTCCTGTACACCCAGCCTCATTCTTCTGCCCCTATATCCTTTCTAAAATTTTCCTAATAAGGGAGGTCCTGCTCCCCCTTATAACTGACCTTAGCTTATCAGGTCTCCTCAAGGGTGGCTGCATCATTTTGCTCAGCAGTCTGATTCTCAGGTCATTGTTCTCCTTGTGTCCTCAATTCCCACTACTTATGGCATTCTTCATGCCTCCTAACCTGCAGGATTACCAGGGCTATGAGGGGAGGAAAAATCCCATTTAGAGCTGGGTGCTTTACAGTCTCTTTCTACATAATATTGTACTGTGGGTCTCTGCATGCAATCACATTTGATGCAGAAGGAAGCATCTCTGTGTAAACAAGAATATGCCACTGATCTATCAGTTGAGGGCACAGAAAAAAATTATTTTAATAATAATTAAAATAATTATTGGGTTGTTTGAAAATTTCTGTAGGATGCCCTGGCCCAACAACTCAAATAACTGCCACCCAATCAGTGGTGAAGACTGGTTTGGTCACAATAGATGGCCTATGGGAACTTTATCACCCACTATAAGGAGACTTCCTAATAAGAGAGTACATACCATGTTTGTCTTTCTGTATTTTAGTTACTTCACCCACAAAGATTTTTCCTGGTTCCATCCATTTAGCTGAAAAATATCTTGATGCCATTTTCTTACCAGAATAATACTCCACAATGGAAATGTTCCACATTTTCCGCCAAAAGAGATTGTCAGTCCTATTCTTTAGTCCTTGGAAGTTGCTGGGACTTTACGCATTGTATTGAATAAAAAAGTATCAATATTACTATGTTCTTTTATCCTAGAAATTCCTCCATCTTCTTTCACTTCCTATAAAGGCAATGTCCCCTTGAAGTTCATCTATTTACATGAGAGTCCCCAGTAAAGAAATGTCTGGTTAGGGTTAGGAGTTATGGCCTTGTTAAATAATATAATTCCTATTGTAGTTATATTATAGAATTGTTTGCTCTGAGGTTGATATGCCAAAGAAAGTGACTAGATAGAATGGAGTCTGTCTCTCAGTCTCTGTCACTTTATATCTTTGTTTCTATCTTCATCTCTCTATTTCTGAATCTGTTTTATCTAGCTCTTTCTTTGTCTCCGTCTGTCTAACTGTCAGTTGTGGTTCAGTGTAAAAAGCTCTCAGTTCTGTGGAGGGACCACAACAAGGTGACTGCTCACTGCCTTGATTTATTAAATAGTCTCTGTGAAAATATAAGCAAGGTCCCAATTAAATGCTTTATGTTCAAAGAGTTGCCTTGGTTAGGGGGCACTTTCACAGTAAGGAATTCACTGACTGAGGACATATCTGTGTATTTAACAAATAATAATGGACTCTGAGATAATGTGACACTCACATGGCAAGGACAAGTAACTTTATTAATGACCACTTGAAAGAAATATGTGACACTTTTCCGTAACTAAAGTCTTGTATACAGGATCTTTGATTCCTCGGTTGTGCTTTCAGCTGCCCAGATAGCAGCTTGTAGGACTGGTCAGTCTTTCTCTCAAGCACAATGTCCATTTGGCCATATTAAGAAATGATTCCTGAAACTCATACTGGCTTTCACCTGTCTCTGTGCATTATTCTTCCTCTTAACCAATCAGCACCTGAGAGAATGTTGATGTTTCCATGGACATGAGTATACAAAGTTTCCTCATTGACCCTGCACACATGTGACCTTTTCTTGTGAAACCAAACAAGCCTTTATCTCATCCCTATATCCAGATCCCACACCTTTACTCCTGTTTACCTCTGTGACAATGTCAGGTAGGAAATGAAACTTTAATGTTCATTTAATTAGACAGCTTCCTTTGTAGGGAAGATTCAAACTGAGGTGGGATTAAAAGGAATGTACCCAAAGACAAGGTGTTTTCCTACTGTGGTCATAGATGAAATTTCCTAGGTTGTGACTTTGACCCGAGCAGTTACTGGTGTACTGACTAATTGTAACTTTACATTCTTACTGATATAATAGGCTGGTAGCTTCTAGATTTCCCTGTGGTATTGCGTTTTTAAGAACCGGAAAAAAGAAGCAAACTAGAAAATTTTAGCTTGTTAGCTAAAACAGAGTAAGATTGGTGTATAGAAAAGGAGAACTACAAAACGACTGCCTACAGATTGGGAAAGAATCTTCACCAACCCTCTATCTGATAAAGGACTGATATCCAGTATATCTAAAGAACTGAAGAAGATGAAAAGCAGAAAACCAAGTAATCCAGTTAAAAATGGGGAACAGTGGCTTCCAGTGTCTCTTTCATTTTTCCTTCTTAGTGAGATTTAAGCATCCTCTCTTGGGTCCTCCCTGTTATTTATTGTCTTTGGGTCTATAAACTGCAGTATGTCTATCCTGTACTGTACTGCTAAAATCTGCTTATAAGTGAGGAAGCCACTAAAGAGAGGGCACTAGTTAGGAGATGGAGAAGGAAGAGAAATGAGTGTTGCAGTCAGACCAGGAAAGAGCAAAGGGTGGAAGGACAGAGGGCCTGCAGAGAAAAGAGAAACCATGGGCAGGGTGGACAACCTGGAGACCTAAGACAGTGTAGGCCTCTGGAGGATATGGCATGATTCTAGCTGAGACTCCTACTAACAGAGGTCATGGAGACTGAAGAGTCCTAACTAGATAGGACTCCCAGTGGATGGAGGAGAACACCAAACCACTCACAAAATCTTTGACCTGAAATATACCCTGCCTACAAGATGTGCAGGAACAAAGATAAAGCAGAGATAAACCAATGCCTGGGCCAACCTAAGAGCCACCCCATGGGAAAGAGCCAACCCTGACACTATTAAGGATACTCTGCTACGCTTGCCAACAAAGACTCTACCCAGCAGTGGATTGAAACAAATACTGAGAATCACAGACAAACATTGAGGATGCACAGAGAATCTTGTGGAAAAGTGGGAGGAAATATAGAAGGACCTGGAGGGCACAGGAGCTCCAAAAGAAGACCAACAGAGCCAATTAATGAGGGCCCAGAGGGGCTTGTGGAGACGGCATCACCCAACCAAAGACCATGCATAGACTGGACCTAGTCCTCCTACACAGATTTAACTGATTGGCAACTTAGTCTTTATGTGGGTTTCCCAGTAAGGGGAGCAGGAGCAGTCTCTGACCTTAACTCTGTTACCTGCTTTTTGATTACTTCCCCCTGACTGTGCTACTTCACCAAACCACAGGGGAAGAGAATGCACTCAATTTTGACAAGGCTGAGTTGGTTGGGGGTTGGTGGCTCCCATTTTCTGAGGAGTAGGGAAGGGGGAGGGGGAAAGTGGAAGGAGAATGAAGCCTGGAGGAGAAGAGAGAGGGGGCAATGATTGGGATGTAAAGTGAACAAATAAATAAATTAATTAAAAAATGGAAAAAAAAATGGGGAACAGAGCTAAACAGAGAATTCTCTGTCGAGGAATATCAAATGACAGAGAAACACTTAAAGAAATGCTCAATGTCATTAGCCAATAGGGAAATGAAAAACAAAAAGACCCTGAGATTTCACCTTACACCCATCAGAATGGCCAAGATGAAAAAGTCAACTGATAACACATGCTGGAGAGATTGTGGAGAAAGGAGAATCCTCCTCCACTGCTAGTGGGAATGTAAACTTGTACAACCAGTCTGGAAAGCAATCTGGTACTTTCTCAGACAACTAGGAATAGTGACTCCTCCAGACCCAGCCATACCACTCCTAAGCATATTTCCAACAGAGGCTCAAGTACACATCAAGGACATCTGCTCAATCATGTTTGTAGCAGCTTTATGTGTAATAGCCAGAAGCTGGAAACAGCCCAGATGCCCCTCAAATGAATAATAGATGCAAAATTGTGGTACATATACACAATGGAGAATTATTAAGCAATGAAAAATAAGGAAATCATGAAATTTGTAGGTAAATAGTGGGAACTAGAACGGATCATCCTGAGTGAGCTGTCCCAGAAGCAGAAAGACACACAGGGTATATACTCACTTAGATAGACATAACATAGTATACACCTACTAAAAACTGTACATCTAAAGAAACTAAGCAAGAGGGAGGACCCTGACTAAAATGCTTAATCCCTTGATCAGAGTTTTTCTTATGTATTTATTTATTATGATTTATTCACTTTGTTTTCCCTTTGATGCTCCCTCTTTTTTCCTCACAGTCTCGCCTACAGTTCTTCTCCTACCCTTTGGCCCTTTCTAAAGTGGTGTGATAAGTGAGGTCTTTGTTCCCCTTCTAATTGACTCTAGCTAATCAGGTCTCATCATCACTGGCTATGTCATCTTCCTCTGTGGTCTGAATCTCAGGGTTTTATTCTTGTGTCCTCACATCCATCTAATTATGACACTCTTCTGCCTACTGTCCTGTAGGCTTCCTAGAGCTCTGACGGGAGGGATAATTTAATAATGTAATCTCATTTAGAGCTGGATGTTTTAAATTCTCTCTCTGCATAATATCCAACTGTGGTTCTCAGTGTGCAATTCAATTTGATGCAGAAGTAACATTGCACTGATCTATCTTTTAAGGGAGAGAGCAACATATTTTAATAACAACAGTCTAGGTTTCTTGAAAATTTCCAAAGGATGTCCTGGACCCACAGCTCAACTAACTGACACCCAATCTCCCTCAAAGCACACTGGTTTGGTCACAATAGATGGCCTATGGGAACTTTATCCCTCACTATTAGTAGATCTCCTAATAAGTGAATACATTACATATCTGTCTTTTTCCATTTTAGTTACTTCATCCGGGACGATTTTTCCTGGTTTCATCCTTTTGCCAGAAAATATGATAACATTTTCTTAGCTGAAGAATCCTCCATTATGGAAATATTCCAAATTTTCCCCAAGGAGTTTGTCTATCATTTTCTTCAGTCCTTGAAGGGTGTTGGGACTTTATTCAATATATTGAATGACAAACTTTCAGGATAACTATATTCTTTTAGCCTAGAAGTTCCTCCATTTTCTTCTGGTGATTTGAATTCCACTGTCCTCTTGAAGCTCATCTATTTACATGTGGATTCCCATTAAGAAAATGTCTGGGGAGGAATAGGAGGCATGCCCCTGTTAGATAATTTAATTCCTATTGGAGTTATATTATAGTAGGGTGTGCTGTGAGGTTGTTTTGCCAAAGAAAGTGACCAGAGGGAATGGAGTCTCTGTCTCCCAGGTTCTGTCATGTTATATCTTTGTTTCTGTTGGTCTAGATCTCTCTATTTAGTAATCTGTCTCTCTAGCACTTTCTCCCCAGTGAGTAAATATCTGGGGATGTGGGATTAAGGGGAATGTGTTGAATAACAAGGTGGTCTCCTACTGTGGTCTTGGATCTAAATTTTCTTAGATTGTGACTTTGAACTGAGCAGTTGCTAGCATACTGACTAAATGTACCTTCACATTCTTATTGATATAATAGAATGGCAGATTCTAGGGGCTGGGGTAATGAGTCTTTAAGAGCAGGGAAAAGAGAAGGTAATCTAACAGTCCTGCAGGCTAGTCTAACAGGGTCCACCTGAAAGAAGGACTGTAAATGGGGGAACAGAGATGAGAAGAATGAAGACAAGACAGATTCCTGATCAAGTCTCAGTTTACTGAAAATGAACAATGCTTAAAGAACAAAGGGTACAAGGATTTTTTTTTTTCACAATAGCAACACATCTGTGCCACCGGTTGGCAAGGCATCCAGGAATTCACTCAGGTTTGTTCTCTGTTTCCCAAGGTTGTAGGAAGCTTGCTATCTACTTCTCAGGCTCACAACACCCCACTTGCAGAGACCCCAAAGGGCAGTCTCTGAGGCATGGAACTTACATAAGACCCACATCTTCCATGGCCAGGAGGCAGAATTCCAATTACCAGACACCTTTAGTTCTCCCTTCTTTGTTTTATGGAGAGCCTTTTTTAGATTGGCAAAATGTGCATTTTTCCTTACTCATCATCAAGGTCTGGAATGTGATTTTTATGAGTGTCTGTCCTAGGTTGGAAAACCACTATTTTACTCTTACATGTCTTTGACTTACCTCCATATTAAATGAGGTTGTTAGAGATCTTTATTTTAAATTCATGCAACTGCACTTGTATGCATTGAAGTTGTTGCAAAAGTAACTATAGCACACAAGGAAGGCAAGCACAGGTCAACAAACCCATACCCGCAAGTATCAGTCCTCACAAAGCACAGAGTCAAAAGATGGAAAGTACATCCTGAGGCTACTAAATATATCCCAGGCTGTATTGGCCAATTCTAACCTAGGTTTCTTGGAAAATTGTACGTTATGGATCTTATCTCTCATTTTTAACATATCCAATGAGAAGTTTTTGCTAGACCAAATAGCAAAAACTATTTTTTTTTTTAGTAATTTTTTTAGCAAGGTAATTCTGAATCTGAGTCCAATTAAATTCTGTTTCATCTTACCAAGAATAAGAATTCTTAACAGGAATCATAACAAAAGCAGGTTGCTTAACAACTAATACTTAAAGAGTATTATTATTAGCACTACCACAATTATTAAGATCGAAATACATACATTCATTTGAATAGGTATCATTGTTCTTAAAATGTCTTACTACAATTTTTCCAATAAGCAGTAAATAAGGAGGATTATCACATGCCAAAACAGAAGTATACTTGAATAACTTAGCAAAGTTACTTGTATTCTCAGAGAGAATACCTATATATCCCAACACAGCCCCCAATTTCCATACATAGGTTTGCCAATTTGAATTTGAATTTCTTCAAAGTCCAGCACCAAAGTATTTTTCTGAAACAAAGAAATTTTGACTGCTTTTACCAGAAGCCAAATTCTTAATATCTTTAAGGATATACCAGTCCAGTCCATGGCTATAGGGTCAGAGTCCAAGGAGTAGATGGAGGGCATTTATCCAATGCATCTTGTCCAAGGAACCATCAGTCAAGGACAAGTATGTTGATCCCTTTTCTCACAGGGTGTGTAACTCATTGGAATTGTAAGACTGTCCTCCAATATTCCCCTTTGCCTGATTGCAAAGATAGTCTTCAGCTACCATCCCAACATTAGAGTTGTAGGCATTCAGACCTATGACCTATACATGGGACACTGGTAAGATGTCCTGATGAATACTTTGTTAAAACAAAAGGATGATCTCTCCCTATTACTGAAAAGTTATGAGTCTGTTTTACTTGTTTTCCTTCAAAAGCAGGAAAACCTAAACCCAAGTGTTGTTGACATAAACAAGGACTTCTGGATCATCCTAGGAAACTGGATGTAGTAGAGATGATTTAGCAAAGTAAGCCCAATCAACAGTCATCAAGACTGGAGAGGTCTTCATTGAAATCATTATCATTAACAGGAGAAAACTCCTCATCCACTTGTCATGCCAGATTTTCCAGTAGCCATTAAGCTGCATAATTTTCCTGCAGAAAAAGACAAACAGATCCTCATTCCCATGTGAGTACAGGGTTGGGTCCATGCCATTGATTTTTTTAAAGGATCCCTCTATTTTATTTTAGCAAAAGTTTTCTTGGTTTCTCTAAGCCAACATCTATCTGCTGCAGATTTACCATGCTTATCCAAATTTTAAAAATTCAGAATGAAAACAACATGGTTAAGATGATTCTTAGGATTGATCTCCAGATGTTTCTTTGCTGCCATGTAACCCATTGTTGAGTTGTCTCGGAGGGCCTGAGCTTTCATGATTCTCTCCATGTTTTCTGTCCACCCATATGTGCTTGTGACAATACAGCATGGGGATGTCACCAATCGGTTTGACACAACCACCTTTTCAACCTTTTTCTCCAAAATGTCCTTCATAATTTTGCAGAGGTTTTCAAATTTTGTCCGAAGTACTGAGAACAAACCCTAAGCTTCTTCCCTAGGTCTTGTAACTCAGCAAGGCTTGTGAATGGAAATAGTGCCCAACCACATTCTGCTTTAAAAGGTAAATACAGATGAGATAAAAAAAAAAAAAAGATGATTCTTAGGTGTCCAGGGAAGTATCTCACCCTTCTTTGTTTTTTTTCTAAATAAATCTTAATTGTATAGTGGGCATGCTCTACCATGCCTTGTCCTTGAGTATTGTAAGTTATTTTAGTTATATGAAAAACTTGAAATTCTTGAAAAAAAATCTTTTAAATGACTTGATAGTATATCCTGTACAATTGTCCATTTTAAATTGCTTAGAAACTTCTAGAACATTAAAAGACTGTAGACAAGGAGAAATAACATTCTTTGCAGCTTTTCCTGGTTGAGGCATGGCAAAAATAAATGCAGAATAGGTATCTAGGCAAACCTGTATATATTTTAAATGTTTAAATTCAGGAATATGGGTAATATCCATTTGCCCACTCTGATTTGGAAAGCATCCTTTAGGATTGACTCCCAAGTGAGAGACAGGGTGAAATTGAGGACAAGTACTTCATGCCTTGACTATATTATGGACCTCTTCCTTAGTCAATGCATACTTTAGTCTCAAGGCTTGATTATTAATATGATGCATATTATGGGCGTCTTAGGCTCTTTTTAACTGTGAACAATATACTTTGGTGGTTTTATATGACAATGGATTTCCTTTAGACAGGGGTCCTGGCAACTTACAATGAGCACTCAAATGTCCTATAAAAAAAGAAAGTTTTTTTTTTTTTAATCAATTTCTGAATTTGTAAAAATAAAATTCCAGCAGGAGAAGATGTCTGAATTTGACCTGCACTCTCTTACCAAGGCAAAAACTGAGCTACATATGCACTATCTGGAAAAATGTTCAAAGACTGCTTTTTAAAACTTTGCAACACAGCCAATACTGCAGATAACTCTGCTATTTGCTCAAATGTGTTAGACACTTGAAAAGATATTGATTTTCTTTTATAAGCATAGGCAGCAATATTAGATAATGAACCATCAGCAAACACAGTTAAAGTATCAACAATTGTGCTAACTTTTTTTTAAATAGAATTAACTATAGGTTGTACCTATAAAAATTGAATTTTTTTTTTGTGCCTCAATATGTTGGACTCTGTCATAATGAGCTTATATATGTTAAAATGCCATATTTATTAGATCACTGACAAGTCTGAGGACCATCATATTTGAGTTACTCCTGACTACCTTTATCATCTCCTCTAAACTTCATACTATAAAACAGGATGTTATAATCTCAATTTTGGCACATTTTTAAATGTGTGTTTTAGAACCAAATTTTAGGTAGATTTATATAGGCAAACTTTATGGTACCAATTTTACTTTTAATCTTTTAAAAAAAATCTAAACAAGACTGGGTAAAACTCAATCTTGTACTCAACTATAATCTTTAGCATAACTTTATATCGGCTCTTTTTAAACTAAAATCCAAGCAAAACATTTAATTAAATATAATTTATAAAGGGGCTAGAAAATCTTATTAATTCTATCATATTGTACTAAAACTTAACAGCAAAAAATTAAAGGAGAAAAGTTTTATTTAACAATGATCTGAATATAACCCTAAATAACTCTCAGCTAACATGGAACTGTGGTACTTTTTTTCCTGTAAAACTGCATAAGCAAGCATTTTGTATTAAAGAGTCTCCATTTTTTTAAATGAAGAACAATATATTTTATAGATTTTTATTAACACAAATATATTGTAATAACTGCATTTTTTAATTGGATGGCTTGGAACAGCATGGCTTGGTTTTACCTTGTAAATTTAATAAAATAAATACCAAGGTTTTATATTTCCCACAAAGGGTTGATCAACTGTTTTAAGTTTTTTGTTAGACTGCCCAAGGGTTACTATATGAATATATCTGAAAAATTTTAAAATGTATTATAAAATTTAATTCAGATGATCGAGGATCAAACTCAGAGGTATTGATTCTAATTGTCTCATGTTTAAAAATATCCAAGTCTACATATAAACATACACACAGAGAGAGTTACATAAGTAACATAGAAATTCAACATTGTCACCTTGGAGCAACCAGAATACCCAAATACCAGAACTTGACCAGCCCCTACCAAGCACAAGTCCCACAGATTCCAGAAAGAGTGGAGACCCTCATGTGTCCTCTCCACACATGTAGATTCCAGAAAGAATAGAGGCCCCACAGCCTTTCCACAGCTTCCAGATGGAGAGCAGGCAACATCAACCCTCTTATCAGACTGAAGATCATACCAATGACTCTCTCTCTCCTCGTCCCAAAAAGAGGAGAACTTTTATGGGCCCCTTTTCCAGGAATTGGAGAGTCCACCAGATTCCCTCCACCATATTGGAAACTCTCCAAGTTTCCCAGACTTTGTGAGCAAACCAAAACAGAAGCCGACAGACAAAAACAAAAAACAAAAAAAAAACAAAACAAACAAACAAACAAAAAAAGACAAAAACAACCATGGTACCTGCTTTTTAAACATTTAAATATTTTTTTTTCAAACCTGTTTTTGTAATAGTAAAACAAAGGACCCTCTTTATGAGTGAAACCATAAAGCACATCTATCATTTTTAAAGTGAAAACCAGACTTTAAAATTTACCAATGCAAACATGTTAGGAGCTGCCACAAAGGGCCTCTGAAAGTTTCTGCTCTGCAGTCTATCAAAACAGATGCTGAGAATTTCGGCCAACTGTTGGGCAGAGTGCATACAAACTAATGAAAGAAGGGGGAAACAGTAAGACCTAGAGAGAACAGGAACTCCACAAGTAGAGAAACAGAACCAAAAATTCTGAGCACAGGGGTCTTTTCTGAGACTCATACCCAACCAAGTTCCATGCATTGAAATAACCTAGAACCTATGCACAGATGTAGCTCATGGCAGTTTAGTGCCCAAGTGGGTTCCATAGTAATGGGAGCTGGGACCACCTCTGACATGAACTAATTGGCCTGCTGTTTGATCACTTCACCCTGATGGGGGAGCAGCCTTTCCAGGCCACAGAGAAAAAAAATGCAGCCACTCCTGATGAGATCTGATAGACTAGGATCAGAAGGAAGAAGAGAAAGACCACCCCATCAGTGGACTTGAGGAGGGGCAAGTGTGGAGTGGGGTAAGGAAGGTAGGATGGGTGGGACAGGGAGTTAAGGAGGTATAGAACGTGAATAAAGTGTAATTAATAAAAATTAAAATAAAAAAATATTAAATATATATCTGGGGACAAAGGTCTTTTCTGAGACTGACACTCCACCAAGGACTGTGTATGGATACAACCTAGAACCTTTGCTTGGATGAAGCCCTTGATAGCTCAGTTAACAATATTTTTCCCATAGTAAGGGAAACAGGGACTATTTCTGACAAGAACTCAATGGCAGGCTCTTTGACCCACCCAAGAGAGGAATAGTCCTGCTAGGCCACAGAGGAGGACTCTGGAGATTCCTGATAAAACAGGGTCAGATGAAAGGCCCTCCCCAATCAGTGGACTTGGAAAGGGACAGGAAGGAGATGAGGGAGGGAGAGTAGGATTGGGAGGGATTAAGGGAGTGGGATACAGAGCTAATAAAATGTAACTAATAATAAACAAATAAAATTTAATTAAAAAATAACTAAAAAATATACAATTCTTTTTGGATTTGTATTATAGGAGGGTGTGCTATTAGTTTGATATGCCAATGAAAGTGACCAGAGAGAATGGAGTCTCTATCTCTAGGTCTCTGTCACTTTGTCTTTTTTATATCAGAAATTTATTTCAGCATGAGGAAATATCTTGGTCATATCCATTTGATGCTTCCTTGCTTCTTAATATGTTCCTGGTTTACTGGATATACTTTTTTTTTTACATTTTTTTATTAATTACATTTTTTTCTCTTTGTATACCCCCTGTGGTTCCCTTCCTCCTCCTGTCTGAATACCTCCCTTCCTCCACCCTCTGCATGCATGCCCCTCTCCAAGTCCACTGTTTGGGGAAGTCTTCTTTTCCTTCCTTCTGAACCTAGTCAGTTAGGTCTCATCAGGAGTGGTTGCATTCTCTTCTTCTGTGGCATGGTAATGCTGCTTTCCCCTCAAGGGGTGGTAATTAAAGAGCAAGCCAATCAGTTCATGTCAGAGACAGCCCCTATTCCTCTTACAATGGAACCCACTTGGATATTGAACTGCCATGGGCTACATCTGTGCAGGGGTCTTAGGGTATCTCCATGCATAGACCTTGGTTGGAGTTTCAGTCTCAGGAAAGACCTCTTTGCTCAGATTTTTTTGTTTTGTTGATCTCCTTGTAGAGTTCCTGTCCTCCAGATCAGACTGTTTCCCACTTCTTTCCTAAGATTCCCTGCATGCTGCCCAAAGGTTGTCCATAAGTCTCAGCATATGCATTGATAGTCTGCAGGGCAGAGCTTTTCAAAGGTCCTCTGTGTCAGGCATCTGACTTGTTCCCTCTTTTCTACTTCTTCTGATGTCCAGCCTCTTGCCTTTCTGGATAGGAATTGAGCATTTTAGCTAGACTCCTCTCTCTTCATTAGTTTCTTAAGGTGTACTGATTTTAGTAGGTTTATCCTATATTATATGTCTATATGAATGAGTATATACTGTGTGCATCTTTCTGTTTCTGGGATAGCTCACACGGAATGATCTTTTCCAGATCCCACCATTTCCCTGCAAATTTTATGATTTTCTTGTTTTTTATTGCTGAGTAATATTTCATTGTGTAGATATACCACAATTTGCGCATCCATTCCTCCACTGAGGGCATCTGTTCTGTTTCAGGCTTCTGGCTCTTACAAATAAGCCTGCTATAAACATGGTTGAGCAAATTTCCTTATTGTGTATGTGAGAATCTTTTGGATATATGCCTAGGAGTAATATAGCTGGATCTTGAGGAAACACTATTCCAAGTTGTCTGAGAAAGCACCAGATCGATTTCCAGAGTGGTTGTACAACTCTACATTTCCACCAGCAGTGGAGGAGGGTTCCCCTTTCTCCACAACTTCTCCAGCATGTGTTGTCTCTTGAGGTTTTGATCTTGGCAATTCTCATGGGTGTAAGGTGAAATCTTAGGGTTGTTTTGAATTGCATTTTCCTGATGGCTAATGAGGTTGAGCATTTCTTTGTGTGTTTTTCTGCCACTTGATATTCCTCTGCAGAGAATTCTCTGTTTAGCTATGTATCACAGTTTTTAATTGGATTACTTGATTTTTTGCTGTTTAACTTCTTTAGTTCTTTATAAATATTGGATATTAGCCCTCTGTTAGATATAGGGTTGGTGAAGATCATTTCACAAGCAGTATCATGTTGCTGAGGAGAGTTTCCTTTGATTTACAAAAGTTTTTCAGTTTAGTGAGGTCCCATTTATTGATTGTTGCTCTTAGAGCCTGTGCTGTTGGTGTTTTGTTCAGGAAGATGTCTCCAGTGCCAATGACTTCAAGGGTATTCCCCCCTTTTCTTCTAAGTGGTTTAGTGTGTCTAGTTTTATGTTGAGGTCTTTGATCCACTTGGACTTTAGTTTTGTGCAGGGTGATAAGTATGGATCTATTTGCATTTTTCTACAAGTAGACATCCAGTTAGACCAGCATAATTTGTAAAGATGCTGTCTTTTTTCCATTGAATGGATTTGGCAATTTTGTCAAAAAAGGTGTCCATAAGTGTGTGCATTTATGTCAGGGTCTTCTAATTGATTCCATTGATCCACTAGTCTGTTTCTATCCCAGTACCATGCAGTTTTTAGTATTATTGCTCTATAGTACAGCTTGAGGTTGGGCATGGAGATAACTCCTAAAGATCTTTTACTGTAGATAATTGTTTTAGCAATTCTGGGTTTCTTGTTTTTCCATATGAAGGTGACAATTTTTCTTTCAAGATCTGTAAAGGATTGTGTTGGTAATTTGATAGGAATTGCATTGAATCTGTAGATTGCTTTTGGTAAGATGGCCATTTTTACTATATTAATCCTACCAAGCCATGAGAATGGGAGATCTTTCCAACTTACAATAACTTCTTCTAATCATTTCTTTTTTTTTTTTTTTTCAATGCAGGTTATTCAGGAACATTGAACAATCCTCGGACCCCGGGGAAAGCCAGCCCACAGCTTAAATAGCCTCTGGGTAGCCAACCCAGGCGTGCCACGGGGGCAATGCAGATAGGTCCACATACATGGAAGCAAGCCAGATCCTCGGCCTTAGCCAAATGTGGAGTTGTTCGTGACAGAGAGCACTCACCATGGGGAAGGTGGAAGGCGGAAACCAGCTCCATCTTTAAGGCATAGCATTCCGCAGCTCTCTACAGTTCCCCCTTTTTATTTTAGACGCATCAGGCAAGAGTAGAGGTCTGATCTCTGATATTAGAAATAAATTGGGACTTTGTACAGATGTTCATTTAGGTGTCATCCACCCAAAGAGCATCAGACCCGTCCGATACCTTTTTCTCAGAGGCGGGACCTGGGGCATCAACCCGCATGCAATCAGACATGCTCTTCTCTGGGTCCAAAGCAGCTGACCCTGAGTGCAGTGCTTAGCCTCGCATCCTGAGCGTAACATTTTAGCTTTTTATGGTATCCAACCATGCTTGGGGAGAATGTCCTGCTTCAATGGCTGTAAAGGCCTGAATGATCATGGCTGCATCACACTTTGTGAGACTCTAATCTTGCATATATACCACAGGCAAACCAAGGAGACCAACACCAGAAGGCCTGCTAACGCTCCCATGCCCGCCCATTCCTTCAGATGATTCATGGCTGCAGCAATCCATGTTGATAATCCTGTGGCTAGTCCTGCGTCCACTCTGGTAGAATTTACTGTGACAATGGTCACTCTCAGCTGCTCCATCGTAGTATCGAATTCTCCAGTCCAATTACCTAAAATATAGCTCGACAATTGTTCAGACAGTTTTGCAGCACAGGAAAAATTCTCATGTTGTATGCTAGTGACACAAAGTCCAGCATACTTTCTCTTCTAATCATTTCTAAAGAGATTTTAAAATTTTTTCATACAAGTCTTTGATTTGCTTGGTTAGGTTCACACCAAGGTACTTTATATCCTTTGTGATTATTGTGAATGGTGTTGTTTCCCTAATATATTTCTCATTCCTTATTTCTTTGGTATACAGGAAGGCTACCAATTTTTTTGAGCTAATTTTGTATCCAGCCATTTTGCTGAAGGTGTTAATCGGCTGTAGTAGTTCTCTGACACAATTTTGGGGTCACTAAGGTATATTATCATATCATATGCATACAGTGATACTTTGAATTCTTCCTTTCCAATTTCTATCCCATTGATCTCCTTCAATTGTGTTATTGCTATAGCTAGGACTTCAAAAACAAAGTTAAAGAGATATGGAGAGAGAAGACATCCGTGCCTTGTCACTGATTTCAGTGGGAATGATTTAAGTTTCTCTCCCTTGAGTTTGGTGTTGGCTATAGGCTTGCTGTATATCACCTTTATTATGTTCAGGTGTGTGCCTTGTATCCCTGATCTCTCCAATACTTTAAACATGAATGGATGTTGAATTTTGTCAAATGCCTTTTGAGCATCTAAGGAGATGATCATATGTTTGTTTGTTTGTTTTTCCTTCAGTTTGTTTATATGGTGGATCACATTGATGGATTTCTGTAGATTGAACTACCCCTGCATGCCTGGGATGAAGCCTACTTGGTCATAGTGGATGATATCTTCGATGTGTTCCTATTTTCAGTTTGCAAGTATTTTGTTGAGTATTTTTGCATCAATGTTCATGAGAGAAATTGGCCTGAAATTCTCTTTCTTTGTTGGGTATTTGTGAGGTTTAGGAAACAATGTGACTGTGGCTTCATAGAATGAGTTTGGTCGTGTTTCTTCTGTTTCTATTTTGTGGAATAGTTTGAAGTGTATTGATGTTAGCTCTTTGACGGTTTGGTAGAATTCAGCATTGAAACCATCTGGCCCTGGGCTTTTTCTGCATGGTAGAATTTTGATGTCAGCTTCTATTTCCTTAGGGAATATAAAACTATTTAATTGGCTTACCTGGTCTTGATTCACCTTTGGTGTGTAGAATCAGTCAATAAATTGTCCATTTCATTTAGATTTTCAAATTTTGTGGCATATAGTCTTTGGAAGTAAGACCTAATTATTGTTTGGATTTCTTCAGTGTCTGTGGTTATGTCCCCCTTTTCATTTCTGATTTTGTTGATTTGGGTAGTTTTTCTCTGCCTTTTACTTAATTTGGCTAAGGGTTTGAATATCTTGTTGATTTTCTCAAAGAACCAGCTCTTGGTTTCATTTATTCTTTGAGTAGTTTTATTAGTTTTTAATTTATTGATTTCAACCCTGAGTTTGATTATTTCCAGTCATCTACTCTTCTTCGGTGTGTCTGATTCTTTTTTATTTTTATTTCCCCTAGGGCTTTTAAGTGAGTCATTAAGTTGCTTGCATGAGATGTTTCAAAAATCTTTTTGAAGGCACTTAGTGCTATGAACTTTCCTCTTAGCACTGCTTTCATTGTGTCCCATAAGTTAGGGTATGTTGTGCCTTCATTTTCATTGAATTCTAGGAAGTCTGTAATTTCTTTCTTTATTTCTTCTCTGACCCAGCTGTCATTTAGTAGCAAGTTGTTCAGTTTCCATGTGTGTGTAGGCATTTACTATTTTTTTTTTCATTGAGGTCCAGTTTCAGTCCAGATCAGATAGTATACAAGGGATTATCCCAATCTTCTTGTATCTATTGAGGCTTGCTTTGTGACTAATTATATGGTCTATTTTGAAGAAGGTTTCATGAGGTGCTGAGAAGAAAGTAAATTCTTTTGAGTTTGGGTGAAAGGTTCTGTAGATGTCTGTGAGGTCCATTTGATTCATGATCTCTGTCAGAGTTATTGTTTCTTTGTTTAATTTCTGTTTTGTAGACCTGTCTTTCCCTTTGTTGAGAGTGGGCTGTTGAAGTCTCCCAGTATTAATGTGTTTGGTTCTATGTGTGGTTTAAGTTTTATTAAATTTCTTTTACAAATGTGGATGCCCTTGCATTTGGGGCATATATGTTCAGGATTGTGATATCTTCCTGTTGGATTTTTCCCTTGATGAGAACGAAGTTTCCTTCTCTATGTCTTTTGATTAATTTTGGTTGAAAATCTACTTTATTAGATATTAGAATCTCTATTGGTGCTTGTTTCTTGGGTCCATTTGCTTGGAAAACCGTCTTCCAGCCCTTTACCCTCAGGTAATGTCTATCTTTGTGATTTAGCTGTGTTTCTTGTATGCAACACATTGTTGGGTCTTATTTACGCATGCATTTTCTTAGTCTGTGTCTTTTTACTGGAGAATGATTTCATTGATTTTGAGGGAGATTGATTAATGACCAGTGGCTTAGATTCTTTCATATTGATGTTGGCCATGTTTGTGTGTTTGTGTACTTTTTGTTTTGCTGCAGTGAGGTTATTTACTTTCTGTGAGTTTTTTGAAAGTAGCTAGTTTTCTTGTGTTGTATTTTTTTCTTCTAGTATCTTCTATAACACTGGGTTTGAGTGTAGGTATTGTTTTTGTCATTGAATATCTTGTTTTCACAGTTTATGAAGACTTAGAGTTTTGCTGGGTACAGCAGCCTAGGCTGACATCTGTGTTTTCTTAGGGTCTGCATGATATCTGTCCAGGCTCTTCTGGCTTCCATAGTTTCTGTTGAGAAGTCAGGTGTGATTCTGATGGGTTTGCCATTATATGTTACTTGGCTTTTTCCCTTGCAACTTTTAGCATTTTTTTTTTCTTTTCTCTGTATACTTAATGTTTTGATTATTATGTGGTGGGAGGATTTTCTTTTCTGGTCTAATTTATAGGTGCTCTTGTATTCTTATAGTCCTCCCCTTGATGTTGGGGAAATTTTTTTTCAATGGTTTTGTTAAAAATATTTTCTGGGCCTTGGAGGAGGGAATCATCTTTTTCCTCTATTCCTATTGTTCTTAGGTTTTGTCTTTTTATGTTGTCTTGGATTTCTTGGATGGTTTGTGTCAGGAATTTTTTACTTTGGAATTTATTACTTTGCTGGATACATCGATTTCTTCCATAGTATCTTCCACACCTGAGATTTTTTTCTTTCATCTCTTGTAGTCTGTTGGTTATGCTTACCTCTGTAGTTCCTGTTTTCTTTCGTAGGTTCTCCCTCTCCATGATTTCCTTCATTTGTGTTTTCTTTAATTCTTCCAAATCTATCTTCAGATCTTGAAACATTTTGTTGATTTCCTTCACCTGTCTGTCTGTATTTTCCTGTTTTTCCTGCAATTTCTTCAGCTGTTTGAACATTCCTCTGTTTCTTTTATTTCATTCAGTGATTTAACTGTTTCCTCTCTGAATGCCACAAACTGGTTGGTTGCATCTTCTTGTATTTTTTATGATGACCATATTTTTTTTATTATATCCTACCCTAATTCTTTATGTGTTTTATTTACTTCCTCCATTACTTCTTTATAAGCATAGATATAAGAACTTCTTGAATTTCACTTATGTTAGGGTGTCTAGGGCTACTTGCTCCTGGATAACTGGTTTCTGAAAATGCCATATTGCTTTGCTTTCTCTTGGTTATGCTTTTTCACTGGCCTCTACCCATCTCTCTGTCTCAGATGTTGTCTGATAATTTTTTATGTCTGTTGGGCCCTGGGGCAGGGAGAATCCACTTGGTGGGGTTCTGAAGTTCTCCTCTGCTTTTTGGGTATGGTCAACTGAATAGTGGTCCTTCTCAGGAATTGTCACAGTTTCCTTCAGGTTATGGACCTGTATGGTAACTCTCCTTTCATCAGGAGAATCCTGGTGTTGGCTACCCTGCTGCTGGGGTTCTTGCTCTGAATTTATCAAGCAGCAGCTGTTGCTATTAAGGTGTAATTGTTGGGTGCAGCCCTCTTGAAGAACCAGGAATTCCCACAGTCTTGTCAGTTTAGCTAGGGATAACTGATTTATCTGAGGACTGCTGTAATGCTCTCTGTTTTTTGTACATCTGAGGATGCAGCTGTGTGCCCCTGTGCCCTAGTGGTACTCCACAAAGGCAGATCAGCATGCTGTTCACTCATGCAGTAGAAGGCTAGAGCCTAGAGTCTTCTTGAATCCAGAAAGTCTTTTGGTGCTGGGTGTCCTGAGCATTGGACCTGATGATACCCCTGCTGTGGGGTTTCCTCCTGACAGGACACCCAGTATTTGCTTTGAGGACAGTCTTTCTGTCTGTGATGGCAAGTAGAACCTGCAGGCACAGACTTATGTGGCTCTGCCTTTCTGCCCTTTTGGCGATTGGGTGCCTAGGCGTCTGCCAAAACTGGGTAAACTATTCCTGAGACCTTTTTGGGGTGGTGGTATCAGCTGTGTGCTCTGAGATCAGACCAGCCATTCCCCTCCCTGTGGATTTACACCCAACAGAGAAACTTGGTCTCTGGTGCCATGGGGCCCACAGTTCTATCTGGGACAGCAAATCAGGTGTGTAGGCAGGATTCTGTGCTGGCGTCTGGGCCCCGGCTCTGGCTCTGGGCTGGCTTCTGGGTGCCTGCAGAACCTGAGTCTTTTCCATGGGATGACTAGGTGACCTAAGGTCGGTCTCAATCTTTTCCTGCACTGTGGGGTTATCTCTTGACTGGAAATTCCAGTCTCTGCTGTTGTGGTACCCACAGTTCAGTCTGGGACAGTGATCAGAACTCACTGACATGTGGCTCTGGGCTGGTGACCAAGCACCTTGTGGAACCAGGATCTCTTTCTCAGTTTAGCTGGGTGAGTTAAAGCTGATTGAATCCCCCATCATGGGATATCCTCTCACCTGGGAAACATAATCACTTGTGTTTTATGGCCTTGAGTTCTGACTGCTGGTCACTGTGCCGATCCTGCTGTTTTGCTGGTCAGAATCAGAGTCGTCCCAGCACCTCCATCTTCCCCCTACACTTTGTCTTTGTTTCTGTTGCTCTCTGTCTATTTCTGAATGTGTCTTTCTTGCTCTTTCGCTCTCTGTCTCTTTCAGTCTACCTCTCTCTTCTTGCCACCTGTGGTTCAGTATGAAAAGCTCTCAGTTTTGGTGAAGGACTGCAACAAGATGAGTACTTGCTGACATGACATCATGGATTTTCTTAGTTAAAATATAAGCCATGTCCCAACTAAATGCTTTTTTTCAAAGATTTTCCTTGGTCAGTGAGCATTTTCACAGAAAATATTTGAGTGAGTGAGGACATATCCATATATTTAACAAATAGTAATGGAATCTGTGAAAATGTGCAACTCACAAGTCAAGGACATGTGACTTTACTAATGTTTACTTTAAGAAATGTGTGGTGTTCACTTCAGCAGCATGTATACTTAAACAGAAACAATACAGAGAATATTAGCATGATCCCTATGCAAGCGTGACACACAAATTCATGTAGCATTCAATATTATTTTTTTGGAGAAATTAAGGAAAACACAAATAGAGGAAATTGTGGAAGGAAAGAACTTGGGGAAGAAAATAGGAACTACAGATATAAGCATAAATAATAGAGTATAAGAGATGGAAGAAGGAATCTCACCTGTGGAAGACAAAATGGAAAATAAATCATGTATCTGTCAAAGAAAATGTTAAATCTAAAAAAATCCAGACACGGTCCATCAAAGTAATTCAAGACAACATGAAAAGACAAACTCTACACAAATAATAGGAATAGAGGAAAAAGATGATTCCCTCCTCCAAGGCCCAGAAAATATTTTCAACAAAATCATTGAAAAAAAATTTTCCCAACATAAAGGTGAGGACTATAAGAATACAAGAGGTCTACAGAACACCCAATCAATTAGTCCAGAAAAGAAAATTTTCCTATCACATAATAATCAAAACAGTATGTATATAGAACAAAGAAAAAATACTAAAATTTGCAAGGAAAAATACCAAGTAACATCTAATGGCAAACACATCAGAATCACACCTGAGTTCTCAACAGAGACTATGAAAGTCAGAAGGACCTGGATGGATGTGGATATCATGCATCCCTAAGAGAACAAAGATGTAATCCTAGGCTACTGTACCCAGCAAAACTCTCAGTCCTCATAGACAGAGAAAACAAGATATTCAATGACAAAAACAAATTTCAACAATACCCACACACAAATCCAGTGTTACAGTAGACACTAGAAGGAAAAATACAACCCAAGAAATCACGGGAAATAACTTCATTGCAGAAAAAAAACAACAAAAAAACAACAACCAAGCACACAAACTTACTACCACAGCCAACATCAAAATCAAAGGTTCAAAAAGCCACTGGTCATTAGTTTCTCTCAACAGGAAATGACTCAATAAAAAAGACACAGACTTACACAATGAATGCATAAACAAGACCCAGCAATCTGTTGTGATAAAATTAAAGCACAAATAGACCCCCACAAATTAATAGGGGGAGATTTCAACACCCTACTCTCAACAAAGAACAGGTCAACAAAATAGAAATGAAACAATGTCTCTAACAGAGGCTATGAATCAAATGGAATTAACAGATATTTACAGAGCTTTACACCCAAACACACACACACACAAAAAAAAAATTACTTTCTTCTCAGCATCTCATGGAACATTCTCCAAAATAGACAATAGGGTTGGTAACATGGGAAGCCTCAACAGATACAAGAAGACTGAAATACTCACTGTATTTTGTCTGACCACCATGGACTAAAGCTGGAAATTAACAACAACAGAAACAGCAAAAAGCCTATACACACATAGAAACTGAACAACTTGGTACTAAATGACAGCTGGGTCAGGAAGGAAATAAAGAAATTAAAGTCTTCCTAGAATTCAATGAAAATGAATGCACAACATATCCAAACTTATGGGACACAATGAAAGTAGTGCTAAGAATAAAATTCAAAGCACTAAGTGCCTTCAAGAAGAAATTTGAGACATCTCATGCAAACAACTTAATGACTCACCTTAAAAGCCCTAGAAAAAAAGAAGCAGACACACCGAAGAAAAGGAGATGGCTGGTAATAATTAAAATTGGAGATGAAATTAATCAATTAGAAACAAATAAATCAATTCAAAGAATCAATGAAATCAAGAGCTGGTTCTTTGAGAAAATCAATAAGATAGACAAACTCTTAGCCAAACTAACTAAAAGGCAGAGAGAAACTATCCAAATCAACAAAATCAGAAATGAAAAGGGGGACATAACCATAGACACTGGGGACATCCAAACAATCATTAGGACTTACTTCAAAAGTTTATATGCCACAAAACTTGGAAATCTAAAAGAAATGCAAAATTTTCTTGATCGATTCCAATTACCAAAGATAAATCAAAACCAGTTAAATTAATAGTTCTATATTCCCTAAGGAAATAGAAGCAGTCATCAAAAGTCTTCGATCCAAAAAAAGCATTGGGCTAGATGTATGCAGCACAGAATTCGACCAGAACTTCAAAGAAGAGCTAACTCCAATTCTCTTTAAAATGATTCCACAAAATAGAAACAGCAGGACCCCTACCAAACTCATTCTAAGGAGCCATAATCACCTTGGTTCCTAAACCTCACAAACACAGAACAAGAAAAGAGTATTTCAGGCCAACCGCCCTTACGAACATTGATGCAAAAATACTCAATAAAATACTTGCAAAGTGGATACAAGAATACAAGAACAAATAAAAAATATCATTATCTATGACCAAGTAGGCTTCATCCCAGTTATGCAGGTTGGTTCAATACATTGAAATCCATCAATGTGATCCATCATATTAACAAATTGAAAGGAAACACACACACACACACACACACACATATGATAATCTCATTAGATGCTGAAAAAGCATTTGACAGAATTCAATATCCATTCATTTTAAAGTATTTGAGAGATAAGGGATACAAGGTACATATCTAAACATAGTAAAGGCAATATACAGCATGCCTACAGCTAACATCAAACTAAAGGGAGAGAAACTTAACACAATCCCACTAAAATCAGGGACAAGGCAAGGCTGCCCACTCTCTCCATAACTCTTCAACATAGTTCTGGAAGTCCTTGCTAGAGCAATAAGACAGTTGAAGGAGATCAAGGGGATACAAAATGGAAAGGAAGAAGTCATTGTATCACTATTTGCAGATGATATGATATTATACCTGAGTGGCCCCAAAATTTTTCCAGGGACCACTACAGCTGATAAACTCCTTCAGCAAAGTGGTAAGATACAAAATTTATTCAGAAAAATCAGTAGCCCCTCTGTATTCAAAGGACAAAAGGTCTGAGAGAGAAATTAGGGAAACAACACCCTTCACAAAATCCACAAAAGACATAAAGTACCTTAGTGTAAGCCTTACCAAGCAAGTCAAAGACTTGTATGTAAAAAACTTCAAGATGGAAGAATGAATTACAAGAAGATACCAGAAGATGGAAAGAACTCCCATACTCATGGCTTGGTAATATAAGCAATGTCCCAATTCAATTCTTTTTGTTCAAAGATTTGTCTAGGTCAGGGAGCATTTTCACAGAAAATAATTCACTGACTGAGAACATATCTGTGCATTTAATAAATAATTATGTAATCTGTGATAGTGTGAAACTCATGTCACAGACATGTGATTTTATTAATGACCACTTCAAAGAAATATGTAGTGCTCTCTTCAGGAGCACATATACTAAAATTGGAACAATAGAGAGAATATTAGCAAGGCCCATACACAAGGATGAGATCCAAATACGTGAAGCATTCCATTTTTTTTTTTTTTAGAAATTAAGGAAAACACAAATAGAGGAATTTGTGGAAAGAAAGAACTTAGGGAAGAAAACAGGAACTACAGAGCTAAGCATAAAGAATAGGCTATAAAACATGGAAGAAAGAATCTCAGGTGTGGATGATACAATGGAAGAAATCGATATATCTGTCAAAGAAAATGTTAAATCTAAAAAAATTCCTGACAAAGACCATGCAATAAATTCAAGACAACATAAAAAGACAAAACCTAAAAATAATAGGAATAGAGAAAAAAGATTCCCTCCTCCAAAGCCCAGAAAATATTTTCAACAAAATCAATGAAAAAATATTCCCCAACTTATAGTAGAGGTCAATAAGAATACAAGAGGTATACAGAACACTCAATAAATTAGTTCAGAAAAGAAAATAATCCTGCCACATAATAATCAAAACAGTAAATAAAAATACTAAAATCTGCAAGGGAAAAACCCCAAATAACATATAATATCAAATCCATTAGAATCACACCTGACTTTTCAACAGAAACTATGAAAATTAGAAGGCATGGATGAATATCATGTAGGCCCTAAGAGAACACAGATGTCAGCACAGATAGTTATTATACCCAGCAATACTCTCAGTCCTCACAGATGGAGAAAACAAAATATTCAATGACAAAAACAAATTTCCACAATACTTGCACACAAATCTAGTGTTACAGAAGACACTAGAAGGAAAAATACAACCCAAGAAAACCAACTACTTTCAAGAAAACACAGAACATAATTAACTTCATTATAGTAAAACAAAAAGCAACCAAGCACACAAACTTACTACCACAATCAATATCAAAATCAAAGGATCTAACAAACACTGGTCATTAGTCTCTCTCAATATCAATGGACTCAATTCTCCAATAAAAAGAAACAGAATAACAGAATGGATGCATAAAGAAGACCTAGCAATCAGTTGCATTCAAGAAACACACCTAAGTCACAAAGTCAGACATTACCTGAGGATAAAGGGCTGGAAGACAGCTTTCCAAGCAAATGGACCCTAAAAGCAAGCAGGAGTAGCCATTCTAATATCTAATAAAATAGATAGGCAAGAACACTTCATACTCAGCAAGGGAAAATTTTTCCAGGAAGACATAACAATCCTCGACATCTATGCCCCAAATACAAGGGCAACCACATATGTAAAAGAAACATTAATGAAACTTAAGCCACACATTAATAGTGGGACACTTAAACACCCCACTCTCAAAAAAGGACAGGTCATCAAAGCAGAAATTAAACAAAGAAACAATGTCTCTAACAGAGGTCATGAAGCAAATGGACCTGACAGATATTTAAGGAACTTTACACCCAAACACAAAAGAATTTACCTTCTTCTCAGCACCTCATGGAACCTTCTCCAAAATAGACCATATGGTTGTTCACAAAGTGAGCCTCAACAGATACAAGAAGATACTTCCTTGTAGCTTATCTGACCACCATTGAATAAAGCTGGAACTCAACATCAGCAGAAATAGCAAAAAGCCTACATACACATGGAAACTGAACAACGTGATACCAAATGACAGCTGGATCAGGGAAGAAATAAAGAAAGAAATTAAAGATTTTGTAGAATTCCATGAAAATAAAGGCACAACATACCCAAACTTACTGACATAATAAAAGCAGTGCTAAGAGGAAAGTTCATAGCCTTAAGTGCCTTTAAGAAGAAACTTGAGACAGTGCATTCAAGCAACTTAATGGCTCACTTAAAACCCTAGAAAAAGAAGAAAGCAGACACATCAAAGAGGAGTACACAGCTGGAAATAATCAAACTCAAGGCTGAAGTCAATCAATTAGAAACAAATGAATCAATTCAAAGAATCAATGAAACAAAGAGCTGGTTCTTTGAGAAAATCAACAAGATAAAATAAAGGAAAGGAAGTTTTAAGAAGGAGATACAAATTTAGACATGTTAGTATCACAATTGTAGTGTGCATTGAGAAAAAAGCAGTAGATATACATATGTGTTAACAGCATAAGTACTTTTTAAGGTGAACTCTGAAAAGGCAAAAGCCTTTTATGAAGTAAAAGAGAATCTCACTTGATCTTAACTTTTAGTATAAGCATACATATTATGGAGGCTTACAATCTTGAGCTTAGGACCATAATAGTGGAATGGTGGTATAGAGGAATGTTTTTGTATCAGAATTAGATTAATAAATTAGAGCCCTATTAATAAAGGTCAAAAGTCTGGACAGTCAATATAACAGTAGCATAACAACAGGAAGAAATATTAAGCCTTTTTACCCATTTAAGATACCTTAAATCACCTTAGACCTTATAATCTTTATAATTTGTGTTTATCAACCTTAAAACATTTTTAGAACCCTCAAACATTTATAAGTTGCATTACCAACCTTAGCACACATTTTTAGACTCTCAAACATGTATAACTTGTATTTATTAACCTTAAGACATCTCTCAAGTATGTTTTTGAGAAGAACCTTTGTATTTAGTTATTTACCAGGAGAAATAGTTGAAACTGCTATGAACATTTATTGTCCTTTAGCTAAAGGGCTAGTAAAAAGTTTCATTTAGGCCTCTTTCTTGAGTCTGAACTGTGTCTAGGCCTGAAAATAGCAGCTCTATTACTTAGGCTTAAGGTCTGGTTCTCCTGCATATGAAGAGAACTGGGAAGTCAACTGACAGCTCCCAACACAGAAGTTGGCAATATGTCCGCGGGACCTCATTCTGAGGTCAAAAATAGACCTGTGCGAGAGATGTGGAGGTTGTTAAGTCGAGGAGCCAGCCTCCTGTTCTCCACCAGGCCAATAAGCTAGAAAGCTGGAAGTGTCTGTGCTATTGTGTGGGTTGAACCTCCATGGCTGAGCACAGAGGACAAGCCTGCTTGGGAGTATTTTGACTTCCAGAGTTCAATTTGCCAGCAGCCAGCTTTGGCATGTTGCAGCAGAAAGATCATCATCCACTTTGGCTGCATTTCAAAATGTCACCTGGCAGAATGGACTTTTTGGCTATGCAAACCTCTTGCGGGAATGCCAGCAGTCTCAGCGCAGCTAGGTCTTAGAGCCCTTCAGGACGGCTCACTTTTTACCAACTCCTATATGGTGACTCAATGACCATCCTCAGCTGTTTATTAAAAATTGCAGTGAGACCATGTTTGCACCTGCAGGACTATAAATCTGTATGAATTGAATATTAACCTGTATTTGTTAACCAGTAAATATTAAGACTTTAGGTTTTGTCCTTGCTAAGTTAGGGCTTAAAAGTTATGAATATAAGTTATTAAAGTGATAGCATAAGAGTTTTTATGATTTAATATATAAATGATTATATCTTGTAATAGTCTAAGGTTATACTACATATTAATAACATCATTTTAAGAGAACAAGACCAAGCTTATATTAACCTTTTGATAGCAGAGATATAGTAAATTGAAACAGATTTAATATAAGTATATTTTTAAAAATTAATAGATATTAATTTTAGAATATTGGCAAACTTGTACATAATAAAGAACCCTTGAGCTATAAGTTTAAAATCAACAATTTAGCAGAACAGCAAAAACCAAATTTAAAATTAACCAAGCATAGTTTAACCTTTTGATAGTGGAGATGTAGCAAATTGACCCAGTTTTAACATAAATAAATGCCTCTAAAATCAATAGATCTTAATTTAAAATATTGATAAAAAAAATGTGTACGTAACAATGAACCCCTGAGCAGAACAGTATAAAGCTTTTTTTTTTTTTTCAATGCAGTTTATTCAGGAACATTGAACAATCCTCAGACCCCGGGGAAAGCCAGCCCACAGGTTAAATAGCCTCTGGGTAGCCAACCCAGGCGTGCCACGGGGGCAATGCAGATAGGTCCACATACATGGAAGCAAGCCAGATCCTCGGCCTTAGCCAAATGTGGAGTTGTTCGTGACAGAGAGCACTCACCTTCCGGAAGGTGGAAGGCGGAAACCAGCTCCATCTTTAAGGCATAGCATTCCGCAGCTCTCCCCAAGCATGGTTGGATACCATAAAAAGCTAAAATGATACACTCAGGATGCGAGGCTAAGCACTGCACTCAGGGTCAGCCGCTTTGGACCCAGAGAAGAGCATGTCTGATTGCATGCGGGTTGATGCCCCAGGTCCCGCCTCTGAGAAAAAGGTATCGGACGGGTCTGATGCTCTTTGGGTGGGTGACACCTAAATGAACATCTGTACAAAGTCCCAATTTATTTCTAATATCAGAGATCAGACCTCTACTCTTGCCTGATGAGTATAAAGCAATTTTAAAATTATATTTGAGTAACATGTAGTAGGAGACAGTAACAGTCTTATATTTTAAAATAACTCAATTTGAATAGATAGTTATAACTTTGAAATTTTATTATTATATAAAATTTATTTTGAAGGAGGGTTGAATTATAAGATAGTAAAATGCAACTTTGAAATTTTATAAAAATCCATACCAACTTGAAATGAGGCTTGTTGTCTAAAGATAAGTCTAAAAGATAAGATAAACCGTTAATTATGATTAAGACTTATAAATGCAAACCCAATGAGAAGATTATATAAAGCAATAGATAAGGGATTTAAAAATATAAGAGTAAAGAGTAAAGTGTACAGAAATCAGGGAGAAAATTTTATTTTATTTTATTTTATTTTATTTTATTTTTAAAGCTTGGGAAAGGCTTAGAAGTGCAAAGCAAAACAGGTTGGTGAGAGAGTGAAGCATATAGCAAGAAGGAGCCGTCAGCTGCAGCCCAGGCAGCTTGGTCGGGGCAGCCCAGTGCATGGAGAGGGCTGCCCGGAACCACACCCGGGAGGCGGGGCCTCTTTGCCCGAACCTAAGTTGGCACTGGCTACAAGAACGCCTATGGTGAAGAAATGGCCCACCCATTTTCCCCCAAAACCTAGATGGAGGCGGCTGGGCATCCAGCAGGAAATTTAAGTACCACAAAACACCGTACCAAGTTCTGAAAAGTTGATTTTTGAGTTGTGTGTTTCCGCAACTCAGGAGCACTGTCGCTGGCCAGTACTGGCACGACTCAGGCTGTCCACCTCCACATAGACCCTGGCCCAAGTGCCTGCGGCAAAGCAGCACATGGCGGCAGGACTTGGGGGAAAGGGTGTGGGATGGCAGGCGGGAGAGGCTGCAGCCATGGGGCTGCCAGGGGCGTAGTTGGTTCCAGCCAAGCCAGCCTGGGTCTCCTGCTTTTTGGCGGCCTCCACCTGGCTCGCAGCCTCCGCACAAGGTCCCCAGAGACAGCAGCAGTGGCAGCGATAGCCACTGGCCAGGAGAGGGGCAGTGGTGGTGGCGTCTCAGCAGCTCACAGGAGGGAGAGGTGAGAGCAGAGAAAATCGGTTGTAACCATACTGTCCAGGAAACACACCAATGTTATTAATCATAAAGAGGAAGAAGCATGGGGAACAACCGATATATTCTCTTCAAAAAGGTTTATTAGGATATGGAGGAAGTGGGTAGCTGGACATGGTGGGGGAAGAGAGAGGAAAAGGGAAGGGGAAAGAGGGGGCGCCCCAAGAGAGAGAGAGAAAGAAAAAATAGAAAGAGAAAAGTGTAAAGAGAGGGTGTAAGAGAGAGAAAATAAGAGAGGGTGTAAGAGTTAAGACAGAGAGCATGTGTCAGATCAGCCCTTTTAAGGGGGCACGGTAACCATGCCTTTCAGGTGTGGTCATCTGGCTGGCTGGCAATACATGACATCATCATAGGTTGCTGGGCAACCCAGAAGCAGGTTGTGTTCCAAAATACTAACACCTGAGTAAACCCAAAAATTCTATCAGGAAACTCCTACAACTTCAGCAAAGTGGCAGGATACAAAATTAACTTAAAAAAACAAAACAAAACAAAAAAGCGCTCCTGTATTCAAATTACAAAAGTGCTGAGAAAGAAATTAGGGAAACAACACCCTTCAGGAAGCCACAAAGACATAAAGCACCTTGATGTAATGCTAAACAAGCAAATCAAAGACTTCTATGGAAAAAAATTTTAAGACTCTGAAGAAAGAATTAGAAGAAGATATCAGAAGATGTAAAGATCTCCCATGCTCATGGCTTGGCAGGATTAACATAGTAAAAATGGCCATCTTACCAAAACCAATCTCCAGGTTCAATACAATTCCCATCATATTACCAACACATGTCTTTACAGAAAAATTGAAAGAAAAAATTCTCAACTTCATATAGAAAAACAAGAAACCCAGAATTGCTAAAATAGTCCTCTACAATAAAAAAGATCTTCTTGAGGTATTTCCTATAGAAATACTGTCCTATAGAGCAACAGTAATAAAAACTGCATGGTACTTTCATAGAAACTAAATGGTGGATCAATAACACCAAATAGAAGATGAAGAAATAAACCCACACACATATGGACACCTGAGTTTTGACAAAGATGCGGAAACCATAAAATGGAAAAAAAAATAGCATCTTCAAAAATATGTAGAAAAATGCAAATAGATCCATATTTATCACACTGCACAAAACCAAACCCAAGTGGATCAAAGACCTCAATATAAAACCGACACATTAAATCCTTTAGAAGAAAAAGTGGGGAAGAGCCTTAAACTCATTGGCACAGGAGACAACTTCCTAAACAGAACACCAAGAGCAACAATTGGTAAATGGGAACTCATGAAACTGAAAAGCGTATGTAAAGCAAAGGACACTGTCATCAAAGCAAAGCAAATGCCTACAGATTGGGAAAGAATCTTCACCAAGCTTCTATGTGGCAGACGACTAATATTCAGTAGATATAAAGAACTAAAGAAGATGAAAAGCAACAAATAAACTAATCCAATTAAAAATGGGGAACAGAGATAAACTGAAAAATTCTTGGTAGAGGAATATTGAATGGCAGAGAAACACTTTAAAGAATGTTCAATGTCATTAGCCATCAGGGAAATGCAAATCAAAATGACCCTGAGATTTCTCCTTACGCTCATCAGAATGATCATGATCAAAAACTCAAGTGTCAACACATGCTGGAGAGGTTGTGGAGTAGGGGAACCCTCCTCCACTGCTGGAGGGAATGTGAACTTGTACAAACATTCTGGAAATCATTCTGGTGCTTTCTCAGACAACTAGGAATAGTGTTTCCTCAAGATCCAGATAAACCACTCCTAGGCATATATCCAAAAGTGGCTCAAGTACACAATAAGAACATTTGCTCATCAATGTTTGTAGTAGCTTTATTTGTAATAGCCAGAAGCTGGAAACAGCACAGATGCCCCTCAACTGAAGAATGGATACAGAAATTGTAATAAATCTACACAACTGAATATTACTCAGCAATGAAAAAAGTCAGGAAATCATGAGAAGAGACAAATTCAATAAAGTGTATTTAGTAAATTAAAATTAAAAATTAAAAAAAATATGTGGTGTTCGCTTCGGCAGCACATATACTAAAATTGGAACGATACAGAAAAGATTAGCATGGCCCCTGCGCAAGGATGACACGCAAATTCGTGAAGCGTTCCATATTTTTATATTACTCAGCAATGAAAAATAAGGAAATCATGAAATTCGCAGGTAAATGGTGGGATCTGGAAAGGATCATCCTGAGTGAGTTGTCCCAGAGGCAGAGAGACACACATGGTATATACGCACTCATATAGACAAACAACATAGGACAAACCCACTAAGACCTGTGCATCTAAAGAAGCTAAGCAAGAGAGAGGACCCTAACTAAAATGTCCAATCCCCATCCAGAAAGGCAAAGAGGATGGACATCAGAAGAAGAAGAAAACAGGAAACAACCTAGGAACCTACCACAAAGGGCCTCTGAAAGCCTCTGCCCTTCAGACTATCAAAGCAGATGCTGAGCCTGATGGGCAATTGTTGGGCAGAGTGAATGGAATTTTAGGTAAGAACTGGGAAATAGTAAGAGCTGGAGAGGACAGGGTCTCCACAAGGAGAGCAACAGAACAAGAAAAATTGAACAGAGGGAACTTCCCAGAGACTCATACTCCAACCAAGGACTATTCATGGAGATAACCCAGAACCCCTGCACAGATGTAGCCCAGGGCAGTTCAGAGTCCAATTGGGTTACATAGTAATGTGAAGAGGGACTGCCTCTGACATAATCTGATTGGCCTGCTCTTTGATCACCTCCCTCTGGGGGGGAGCAGCCTTACCAGGCCATAGTAGAGGACAATGCAGCCACTTTTGCTGTGAACTGACAGAATAAGATCAGAAAGGAGAGGAGAACCTCGCCTATTGGTGGACTTGGGGAGTGGCATGCAAGCAGAGGGAGGAGGGAGGGTGGGATTGGGAGGGGAGGAGGGAGGGGCTTATGGGGGATACAGAATGAATAAAGTGTAATTGATGAAAAATTTAAAAAAAGGAAAAAAAATAATTTAAGAACCTTAAATGACTTTCAAAAGTGGAGGAAAACATGGAGTTAGTCAATTGGCATGGAGCACGTCTCGCCCCTGGGGGCAATGGTCTCCTGAACCTACTCAGACCTCGGACACCACCACTGCTAGTTCTAGAACTGTTGCAGGATGTTCCAACGAGGGGGTTAAGGCTTCTCATAATATTTCCTATAAACCCACACCTGTTTGTTTATATCCCCCATTTTTATTCATTATTAGCCAGATAGAGCCAAGTAGTTGTGGTAATGATACTTGCTTTTTTGCCCAATGCTGGAATGCTAGTAAATTTAGGTATGCCCTGGTTACTCGCATGCCTCACTGCGTGCCTGTGCCCATTGATGCCCCTCACGCTATGACTCTCTTCAGACAGAAAAGGGATCTTGGAACTACAGCCACCATTGTTACTACCATCTCATTGGCGGCTGTTGGAGCTACGACCAGGGCATTAGCCATGAGTCATACTAGGCAGACTGCTCAGACCCTGAACAATCATTTAGCCAATGTAGCTCATGCCTTAGTTGTACAAAAAGGAATTAATGCTCAACTAAAAGGAAGCTTGATGGTGTTCAATCAGAGGATTGACCTCGTGCAGGAGCAAATTGATACCCTATGGCAAATCGCTCAACTTGGCTGTCAATGAAAATATGCTGGACGTTGAGTTGCTAGCATATAACATGAGAATTTTTCCTGTGCTGCAAATCTGTCTAAACAATTGTCGAGCTATATTTTAGGTAATTGGACTGGAGAATTCGATACTACGATGGAGCAGCTGAGAGTGGCCATTGTCACAATAAATTCTACCAGAGTGGACACAGGACTAGCCACAGGATTATCATCATGGATTGCTGCAGCCATGAATCATCTGAAGGAATGGGTGGGCATGGGAGCGTTAGCAGGCCTTCTGGTGTTGGTCTCCTTGGTTTGCCTGTGGTATATATGCAAGATTAGAGTCTCACAACAGTGTGATGCAGCCATGATCATTCAGGCCTTTACAGCCATTAAAGCAGGACATTCCCCCCAAGCATGGTTGGATACCATAAAAAGCTAAAATGTTACGCTCAGGATGCAGGTCAGCCGCTTTGGACCCAGAGAAGAGCATGTCTGATTGCATGCGGGTTGATGCCCCAGGTCCCGCCTCTGAGAAAAAGGTATAGGACAGGTCTGATGCTCTTTGGGTGAATGACACCTAAATGAACATCGGTACAAAGTCCCAATTTATTTCTAATATCAGAGATCAGACCTCTACTCTTGCCTGATGCGTCTAAAACAAAAAGGGGGAACTGTAGAGAGCTGCGGAATGCTATGCCTTAAAGATGGAGCTGGTTTCCGCCTTCCACCTTCCCCATGGTGAGTGCTCTCTGTCACGAACAATTCCACATTTGGCTAAGGCTGAGGATCTGGCTTGCTTCCATGTTTGTGGACCTATCTGCATTGCCCACGTGGCACGCCCTGGTTGGCTACCCAGAGGCTATTTAAGCTGTGGGTTGGCTTTCCCCAGGGTCCGAGGATTGTTCAAGGTTCCTGAATAAACTGCATTGAAAAAAAAAAAAAAGAAAGAAAGGAATTAGGGTAACAACACCATTCACAATAGCCACAAATTATAATATATCTTCGTGTAAAATCTAACCAAGCAAGTGAAAGACAGGTGTGACAAGAACTTCAAGTCTCTGAAGAAATAAATTAAATAAGACATAGGAAAATGAAAAAAAATGTCCCATATTTATTGAGCAGTAGGATTAACATAGTAAAAATGGTCATCTTACTAAAAGCAATCTACAGATTCAATGAATTCCCATCAAAATTAAAACAATTCTTTTTTTTTTCTTTTTAAAAATTATTATTATTATTTTACAACTTATTTACTTTGTATCCCAGTTGTAGCTGCCTCCTTCATCTCTTCCCAGTCCCAACTCCCTTCCTCTCCTCACCCCACTCCTCTCCCCTAGTCCACTGATAGGGGAAGTCCTCCTCTCCAAAGGTCTGACACTAGCCTATCAGGTCTCATCAGGACTGCCTGGATCCTCTTTCTCTGTAAAGTGATCAAAGAGCTGTCAACTGAGTTCATGTCAGAGACTGCCCCTGCTTCCCTTACTAGGGAAACCATAAAAACTAAGCTGCCTATGAGCTACATATGAACATGGAGTGTAGGTCCTCTCCATGCACAGTTAACCAAGGTTGATGCATTAGTCTCTGCAGAACACCTAGGCCCAGAAGTTTTGGCTCTGTTCATCTTCTTGTGAAGCTCTTATTCCCTCTGAGTTTTTCTGTCTCCCCCTTTTCCATAGGACTCCCTGCACTCTGCCCAAAGTTTGGCTGTGAGTCTCTGCATCTGTTTCAATACCTTGCTGGGTGGAGTCTTTCAGAGGACATCTGCTGTAGGCTCCCATTCTGTTCCCTCTTGTCTACTGCTTCTGGTATCTGTCCTGTTTGCCCTTCTGAATGAGAATTAAGCATCTTCCCTAGGGTCCTCCTTGTTGTTTAGCTTCTTTGGGTCTGTAGATTTTAGTATGGTTATCCTATATTATATGGCTAATATTCGCTGAAAAGTGAGTATATACCATGTGTGTCTTTCTGCTTCTGGGTTACCTCAGTTGGGATGATCTTTTCTAGTTTTATCCATTTGCCTGCAAATTTCATGATTTCCTTGTTTACAATTGCTGAGTATTTATTCTGTTTTGTAAATGTACAATTTCTGTACCCATTCTTTCTTTGAGGAATATCTGGGTTGTTTCCAGCTTCTGGCTATTACAAATAAAGCTGCTATGAACATAAAGAAAAATATGTGACACTTTTTCTGAACTTGGAGTAATGGACAAAGGAACTGTCATCTCTGGGTTTTGTGCTTTCTGTTAAAAAATAAGAAGAAGCAGGAGTCAACCAATATTCTCTGTGAGAGATTTATTAGGAGAGAAGGGGGAGCTGGACATGGAGAGAGAGAAAGAGAGAGAGAGAGAAAAGGGAAGGGGCACCTAAAGAGAGAAAAACAGAGAGAGAGAGAAAGAGTAAGAGGGTAATAGAGAGAACTAGGAGAGAGTAAGAGAGGAAAAGAAAGATTGTAAGAGAGAGACCACATGTCGGGGTTGGCCCTTTAAGGTGCGAAGTAACCACACCTTTCAGATGTGAACACCTGGCTGGCGACACATGATGACATCATAGGTTGCTGGATAACAGAGGAGCAGGTTGTGTTCCAAAATACTAACACTTTCAGCTTCACAGATGGAGGCATGTAGTGCTGCTCAGCCTTTCTCTCAAGCAAGCTGTCCACTTTTGCCTTTTTAATAACTGCTTCCTAAAACTCTTACATTCTTTAATCTGTTGAATGACATCATTCTACATCTAAGCCAATCAGCACCTGAGAGAATCTTGAGGTGTCCTTAGAGATGAGTAAACAAACATTCCTCAGTGTCTAGTATCTCTTATCCTGCACATACATGACTTACTTGTTCTTGTGAAACCCAACAAGCCTTAACTCATTCCTTTATGAAAATCCCTCACCTTTACTCCTATTTACCACTGTGATAATGTCAGGTAGGAAATGAAACCTTAATGTTTATTTAATAGGACAGCTTCCAACATAGGGAAGCTTCAATGTGATATGGGATTAAGGGGAATGTGCTGAATGACAAGGATGACTCCTCCTGTTGTCTTCAATTTGAAATTTCCTAACAGGCTGTCCACTTGGCCTTTTTAATAACTGACTCCTGAAACTCTTACTGGTTTAACCTGTTTTATGAGATTATTCTCAGTCTCAGCCAATCAGCACCTGAGAGAATCTTGAGATTCCATGGAGATGAGTAAGCAAACGTTCCTCAGTTTCCAGTATCTCTGATCATTTGAACGTGTGATTTTTCTTGTGAAACCCAAGAAGCATTTATCTCATCCCTTTATCCAGATCCCACACCTTCACTCCTGTTTACCCCTGTGGCAATCTCAGATAGGAAATGAAACTTCAATGTTTATTTAACTGGACAGCTCCCTCACTAGGCAAGCTTCAAAGAATGTGGGATTAAGGGAATTTTGATGAATCTCAAGGTGGTCTCCTACTGTGGTTTTGATTCTGAAATTTCCTAGGTTGTGACTTAGAACTGAGCAGTTACTTGCATACTCACTAAATGTACCTTTACATTTTTATTGATATAATAGCAAACTGACCCCAGGGTTACTTGAGGTATTGAGTCTTTAAGAACAGGGAAAAGGGAAGCAAACTTAAAACTTAGAACTGAGCAGTACTCACTAAATGTACCTTCACATTCTTACTGATATAATAGGCAGGCTGAGCCTAGGGTTCCATGGAGTATTGAGTCTTTAAGAGCAAGGAAAAGAGAAGGAAACCAGACAATTCCAGGGACTGGATTGGCTGAAACAAAGAAAGATCAGTGAGTGCAAAAGGAGAACTGAGGACAAGATATTATTTGACAGCTGGTGTTGTTCCACACTAGTGTTGGCAATCCTCTATGGACAAGGTTGTCTTGGCTGACCCGGCTAGATCACCAGCTCTGTCCTACTCAGTGGTCAGTGAGGAACCCTCTTGGTCCTGGGTTTTACAGTTAAAACTGGGGATGGAGAACAGACAATGTGTCTGAATCATATGGCCAGGACACAAGAGCACCGGTGTTTCCTGCAGTGGTCCTCCAGGCAAACTCTCCAAATATAGTGATAGTGCCAGCATTGCTTGTTCAGAAGTACCACCTAAGCTCATGTGGTCTGACATAGCTGGTAAACACTAGTTCATGGTATATATTCACTCATATAGACATATAATATAGTATCAACCTACTAAAATCTCTAGATCTAAAGAAACTAATCAAGAGGGAGGACTCTGGCTAAAATGCTCAATCCCTATCCAGAAAGGCAAAGATGATGGACATCAGAAGAAAGAGAAAACAGGGAACAAGTTAGCAGCCAGCCACAGACAGCCTTTGAAAGGCTCTGGCCTGCAGAATATCATAGCATATGTTGAGACTTATGGCCAATTGTTGGGCAGAGTGCATGGAATCTAATGAAAGAAGGGGGAAATAATAAGATCTGGAGAGGACAGGAGCTCCACAAGGAGAGCAACAGAACAAAAAAAAAAAAAAAAAAAGCACAGGTGTCTTTCCTAATACTCATACTCTAACCAAATACCGTGCTTGGAATTAACCTGGAATCCACGCACAGATGTATCCCATTCCATTTCAGTGTTCAAGTTGGTTCCACAGTAATAGGAACAGGGACTGCCTCTGACATGAATTTATTGGCCTGCTCTTTGATCACCTCACTGTGATGGGGGAGCAGCCTTACCAGGCCACAGAGGAAGGCAAGGAAGACACTACTGATGAGATCTGATAGACTAGTATCACAATGAAGGAGAGAAAGACTTCCCCTATTAGTGCACTTGGAATTCGGCATGTATGGAGAAGGTGGAGGGAAGGTGGTGTGGGGAGTAGCTTATGGGGGATGAAAAGTGAATAAAGTGAAATTAATAAAAATAAAAAAATACTGAAAAAATACAATTCCTTTTGGAGTTATTAAAGGAGGGTGTTCCTTGAAATTGATATTTTAATGAGAGTGACTAGACAGTAGGGAGTCTCTGTCACATTTTATCTTTGTTTCTGTCGGTCTACTTCTTTTTTTGAATCTGTCTCTCTAGCTCTTTCTCTAGCTCTATTTGTCAGTCTCCCCCTCTCTGCCTGCTGCTTAAGGTTCAGTGTGAAAAGCTGTCAGGTCTGGTGAAGGACTATAAAAGATGACTGCTTGGTGACTTGATATCCTGAATGGTCTCTGTAAAAATATAAGCAAGTTCCCAAATAAACACTTTTTGTTCAATGAGTTGCCTTGTTCAAGATCATTTTCAGACTAAGTAATTCACTGACCGTGGACATATCTGTGCATTTAATAAATAATAATCAAATCTGTGATGATGTGAATCACACACTTGTGACTTTATTAATGACCACTTGAAAGAAATATGTGACACTTTTCCTATACTAAGACTCTTGGACACAGGAACTGTCATCTCTGTGTTGTGTGCTTTCAGCTGTCCAAATTGAGGCATGTAGGGCTGATAACCCTTTCTCTCAAGCACTCTGTCTGCTTGTCCCTCTTAATAACTGACTACTGAACTTCATACTGGCTCTCACCTATTTCATAACATCATTCTCCTTCTCAGCCAATCAGCACCTGAGTGAATCTTGAGGTTTCCATGGAGATAAATGAACAAACTTTCCTCAGTGTCCAGTATATCTGATCCTGTGGCACATGTGAATTTTTCTTGGGAAACTCAACAAGCCTTTATCTAATCCCTTTATTCAGGCCCCACACTTTATTCCTGTTTACCTCTGTGACAATGTCGGGAAAAAATTAAACCGTAATGTTTATTATTTAGGAGAGCCTCCTAAGTAGGGAATCTTCAAAGTGATGTGGGATTAAGAGGAATGTACCCAATGACAAGCTGATCTCCTACTGTGGTCTTAGATCTGAAATTTCCTTGGTGGTGACCTTGAACCTTTGGGTATTGAGTCGTTAAGAGCAGGAAAACAAGAAGGAAACCAATCAATTACTGGGCCTGGTACGCCTGTAACAGAGAATGAGCAATATATGTAAAAGGAGAACTGAGGGACAATAAACTTTTTGAAATCTGGTGCTGTGCCACACTAGTATTGTCAACCCTCTGTGAACAGGCTTGCCTTGGCTGACAGTGCTGGATCAGCAGCTGTGTCCAACTGAGTGGTCAGTGAGGAACACTCCTGGTCCTGGGGTTTAAAAATAAAACTGGGCTTTCAGGACCAAGAAATTGGTTCTATGCGTAGGACACAATAGCATCTGTGTCCTCCAGACAAACTCTTTAAAAGTATTTTTAGTGCCAGTACTGCTTGTTCAAAGGTGCCACCTGACCTTATGGGGTCTGAGGTAGCTGGGTAGCCACTTGTTTATGGTCAGGATCCCTTGCTCCATAATGAGTTTCTGCAAAGCATGCCATATATTGTCAAAAATCTGTCCTCCATTAGCAGAATCTTTTTTCCATGTTAAAAAGTCATTGAAAACATTTTCAGCATATTATTTTTATTGATTATGTAATTTCATATAATATACTTTACACTCCATTTCCATTGCTCCCAAGTTCAAATGGCTACAATGTGTCACACTAAAAGATTTGTATCTTTAAAATATATCAATTGAAGTATGTGTTGTTCATATTCTCATTGAAACATGATCAGAGTCTCACTGACAAGTCTCTTAAAGAAAACTGAGTTCCTCCTTGCCACATCCTGTCAGCATCACCAACCACAAGAAGAAGCCATCAGTCCAGAAGAGCTCTATACTTGATCCCCTTGAACACAGCTTTTCTTATGTATTTATTTATTATGATTTGTTCACTTTGTTTCCCCTCTGCTGCCCCCTCCCTCTTCTACTTTCAGTCCCACCCACCCTCCTTCTTCTACTCCTATGCTCTTTTTCTATTTCCATGATAGGATAAATCCTACCTCCTCTTCTATCTGACTGTAGATTTTCAGGTCTCATCATGTCTGGCAGCATCATCTTCCTAAGTGACCTGATTCTCAGGGCATTTCTTTGATTTAATCCTCAATTCCCTCTCCTTATGGCACTCTTCCTGCCTCCTCTCCTGCAGGCTACTCAGAGCTCTGAGGGGATGGAGAATTTCATAGGGAAAGCCCATTTACAGCTGGATGTTTTAAAGTCTCTCTTTGCATAATATCACACTGTGGGTCTCTGTATGCTATGCCATTTGATGCATCTCTGTGGATCCAAGAACATGGTAGTCATCTATAAGTTCAGAAAAAAGAGCAATGCATTTTAATAAGAATAGAATGTGTTGCTTTAAAATTTCAGTAGGATGTCCTGACCCAAGAATTCAAATAACTGCCACTCAATCCCCCTAGTGGAGGACTGGTTTGGTCACAATTAGATGGCCTATTGGAACTTTAACCCCGAATATTAGAAGACCTCCTAATAAGTGAATACACACCATATTTGTCTTTCTGTATTTTAGTTACTGAACACAGGATATTTTTTGATTTTCCTGGTTACATCTTTTTGCCTGAAAATATTTTGATGACATTTTCTTAGGTGAATACTTCTTCATTATGGAAATATTTCACATTTTCCCCAAACTAGATTGCCAGTCTCGTTCTTTAGACCTTAGGAGTTGCTGGGATGTTAATCATTGTATTGAATGACAAACTATCAGAATAAGTATGTTATTTTAGCCCAGAAGTCTCTGCATCTTTTTCTACTTCCTGGTGATTTTAATTGCAATGTCACCTTGAAGCTCATCTATTTACATGTTTAGTCTCCATTGAGGAATTGTCTGGGAATGCCAAGGAGGTATGGTTTTGTTAATAAGAATTATATTACAGGAGGGTGTGCTGTGATGATGTTATGCCAAGACTACATGATGTGACCAGACATTATGTAGTCTTTGTCTCTTCATCTGTCATATTCTATCATTGTTTCTGTTGGTCTTGGTCTCTCTATTTCTGAATCTGTCTCTCTAGCTCTTTCTCTCTCAGTCTCTGTCTGTGTCCTGCTCTCTGCCTCCCACTTGTAGTTCAGTATGAAAAGCTCTCACTTCTGCTGAAGGACTACAACAAGATGATGGCTTGCTGAAATAACATCATGGATGGCTTCTGTAAAAATATAAGCCTTGTCCCAAGTAAACTCTTTTTGTTCAATGATTTGCCTTGATCAGGAAGCGTTTTCTCAGTAAGTAATTCACTGACTGAGGACACATACGTGGATTTCACAAATAATGGAATCTGTGATAATGAGAAAGTCACATGTCAAGGACAGATGACTTTATTAATAACCACTTTAAAGAATTATGGAAAATTATTTCTGAACAAGCCTTTATCTCATCCATTTATCCAGATCTCACACCTTTCCTTCTGTTTACCTTTGTGACAATGTCAAGTAGGAAATGATCTTTAATGTTTATTTAATTGGACAGCTTCCCAAGCAGGGAATCTTCAAAGTGATGTGGGAATAAGGGGAAAGTAATAAATGACAAGGTGTTCTCCCACTATGGACTTGCATCTGAAACTTCTTGGGAATTGACTTTGAACTGAGAAGTTACTCATGTACTCACTAAATGTACATTCACATTATTATTGCTATAATAGGCTGGCAGTTTCTAGGGTTCCCTTGGGTTTTGAGTCTTTAAGAACAGGGAAAAGAGAAGGAAAACAGAAAATTTCTGGGACTGTTTTTCCTGAAACAGAGAATAAGTGCTGTATGTGAAAGGAGAACAGAAGGACAATAAACTATTTCACAGCTGGAATTGTTCCTCTCTAGTTTTGGCAACCCTCTATGAACAGGATGGCTGTTCATAGACATGGCTGGATTGCCAGCTGTGTCCTAATCAGTGGACAGTGAGAAACCTTCCTGGTCCTGGGGTTTACAGTTAAATTTGGGCCTACAGGACAGAGATATTGGTCCACTATGTATGCCTAGACACAAGAGCAGCTGTGTTTCCTGCTGTGGCACTTCCAATTAAACACTCAGAATATAGTGTTAGTGCCAGGACTACATGTTCAGAGGTGCTACTGAGCTCATGTGGTCTGAGATAGATGGGTAGTCCATATTTCTTGGCTAGAATTGAGTATGCTACATAATGTGTGTCTGTAAAGCATGCCTAACAAAATCAAACACTGCCATCATTTAGTGGAATTTTTCTCCATGGCAAAAGTCATTGTAAAGGTTGTGATTATATTATTTTTATTTATTATGTTGGAATTTCATATAATGTTCTTTAAACACTTTCCCATGGCTTCCACGTTGAAATTCCTACCCATGGGTCCCAATAAAAATTCTTTTTCATAAAAATACATCAATTGGAATATGTGTTGTTCATATACTCATTGAAACATGATCAAATTATCAATGCCAAGTCTCTTAAAGAAAACTGAGTACAGCTTTACGGCACTTAGGCACCATCCCCAAGAAGAAGCCATCAGCCCTGAACAGCTCTATAATTTGTCACCTTGATCACAGTTTTCTTATTTATTTATTACATTTTTTTTTTACATTTGATCTCCCCTGCTGCCCCAGCACTCTTTTCCTTCAAGTCCAACCCACCCTCTTTCTTCAAACCCTGTAACTTTTCTCTAGTTCCGATTGTTAAGGTCCTCCTCCCCCTTCTATCTGACCCTACCTTATCAGTATTCATCAAGATGGCTGTACCATCCTCCCCTGTGTCCTTATTCCCAGAGCATTGTACTACTTTTGTCCTCAATTGCCTGTATTTATGTCACTCTCCTTGCCTCCTTTATTGTAGGCTTTCCGGAGCTCTGAGGAGAGGGAGAATTTCATAGGAAAGCCCATTTAGCCCTGTTTTTTTTTAAGGTCTCTCTCTGCATAATATGGGAATGTGAGTCTCTGTCTGCAATCCCATTTGATGCAGAAGGAAGCATCTCTGTGGATACAAGAATATGGTACTCATCTGTCAGTTGATGGCAGCAAGGAATATATTTTAATAACATCAGCCTGGGTTACTTTCTGTAGGAAACCCTGGCCCAACAACTCATTTAATGACCATCCATCCCTAGTGGAAGACTGGTTTGGTTACAATTAGATGGCCTATTGGAACTTTATCTCCCACTATTAGGAGAACTCATAATAATTTTTATATGCCATATTTGTATTTCTGCATTTCAGTTACCTCACCCCATATGACGTTTCCTGGTTCTATCCATTTGCCTGAAAATAACATGATGTCATTTTTTTTAGCAGAATAATACTTTGTTATATATTAATCCACATTTTCCCTAAAGGAGATTATCAGTCCTGTTCTCTAGACCTTAGAAGTTACTTGGACTTTAATCATTGTATTGAATGACAAACTATCAGGATAACTATGTTCTTTTAGCCTAGAAGTTCTTCCATCTTCTTCCACTTCCTGGTAATTTAAATTGCAGTGTCTCCTTGAAGCTCATCTATTTTCATATTTAGTCTCCAATGAGGAAATGTCTGGGAAGGCCTAGGAGGTATGGTCTTGTTAATAGGAATTATATTTCAGGAGAGTGTGCTGTGAGGTTGATATGCCAATGAAAGTGACCAGAAAGAATGGAATCTTTGTCTCTTGATCTCTGTCACATTCTAGCATTTTTTCTGTTGGTTTCAGTATCACTATTTTTGAATCTGTCTCTCTAGATCTTTCTCTCTCTGTCTCTGTCTGTGTCCCCCTCTCTGCCTGCCACTTGTGGTTCAATATGAAAAGCTGTCAGTTCTACTGAAGGAGTACAACAAAATGACTGCTTGTTGATGTGATATCATAGGTGATCTCTGTAAAAATATTAGCAAGGTCTCAACTAAACATTATTTTTGTTCAAAGATTATCCTTGGGCAGGGAGCATTTTCACAGTAAGTAATTCACTGACTGAGGACATATATGTGCATTCAATAAATAATATTAGATTCTGTGATAATATAAAATTATTAATGACCACTTCAAAAAACATATGTGGCACTATTCCTAAACTAAGAGTCTTGGATACAATAACTGACATCTCTGGGTTGTTTGCTTTCAGCTGCCCAGATTGAGGCATGTGAGGCTGACCACCCTTTCTCTCAAGCATGCTGTACACTTGGCCTTTTTAATAACTGGCCCTGAAACTCTTACTGGCTTTTACCTATGGCATGACATCATTCTCCTTCTCAGCCAATCAGTACCTGAGAGAAATTTGATTTTTCCATGGAGAAGAGTAAACAAACTTTCCTCATTTTACGGCATCTATGATCCAGTATGCGACTTTTTCTTGTGAAACACAACAAACCTTTATCTCAACTCTTTATCCAGATCCTACACCTTTACTCCAGTTCATCTCTGTGACAATGTCAGGTAGGAAATGAAACTTTCATGTTTATTTATTAGGACAGCTTCCTAAGTAGGGAAGCTTCAAAGTGATGTGGGAGTAAGGGGAATGTACTCAATGATGAGGCAGTAGGTTGTGACTTTGAACTGAACAGTTACTTGGGAACTCACTAAATGTACCTTCACATTCTTATTGATAGGTTCTCATAATAGGTTTTGATGGTCCATTGTTTCCTGGAGTATTGAGTCTTTAAAAGCAAGAAAAAGAGATGTAAATCAGACAATTTCTTGGACTGGTTGGCTGAAAGAGAGAAAGATCGGTGAGTGTAAAATATGAACTGAAGAGCAGTAAACTCCTTCACAGTTTGTGTTATTCCACACTAGTTCAGCAAACCTCTACTAGTAGGGATGCCTTGGATGACCTGGCTAGATCAGCAGCTATGACATACAAAATGGTCCCTCAGGAATCCTCCTGATCCTGGGATTTACAAATAAAACTTGTCCTTCAGGACAGAGAAATGGGTCTGTGTTATATGCCTAGGACACAAGAGCAGCTGCGTTTCTGCTGTGGTTCTCCAGACAAAGCCTCTAAATGTAGTATTAGTGCCAGGAATGATACTTGAGAGGTGCCACCTGAGCTCATGGGGTCTGAGGTACCTGGGTAACCACTAGTTCATGGCTAGGATTCTCTGGTATATAATGAATTTCTGGAAAGCATGCCGTACATGTCAAACTCTGTCCTCCTGTAGCAGAATCTTTTCTCCCAGTTAAAAGTCAGTGCAAAAGTTGTCAACATATCATTTTTTTTTTATTTTGTGGGAATTTCATATAACATACATTACAATCCTTTTCCATTATTCCCAGGTTCAAATTCCTACCTTTGTGTCACACTAATTTTTTTGATACATCAATTCTAATAATTCTTGTTCATATACTCATTGGAACATGATCAGAATCTGTGCCAACTCACTTAAAGAAAATTGGGTTCATCCTTGTCACACACTCACACTACCCACAAGAAGAAGCCATCAGTCCTGAAGAGCTATATGATTCATAACCTTCATCACACTTTTTCTTATGAATTTATTTATTATGATTTGTTCACTTTGTTTCACCTCAGCTGTCCCAACATCTTCTCCTCACAGTCCTACTCAAGCTCCTTCTTCTATCCCTATGCCATGTATCTAGTTCCCTGATGACAAAGGGTATCTCATCTTCCCACTTCTATCTGACCCTAGCTTATTAGGCTTCAACCAGGCTGGGTGCATCATCTTCCTCTGCAGCCTGATTCTCAAGGCAATATTCTCCTTGTATCCTCAGTTCCCTCTACTTACACACTCTTCTTACCTACTCTCCTGCTGGCTTTCCAGAGTCCAGAGGAAAGGGAGAATTTCATAGAGTAATCCCATTTAGAGCTGGGTGTTATAAGGTCTCTGAATAATATCAGACTATTTGATTTTGTATGCAATCCCATTTGATGAAGAAGGAAGCATTTCTGTGGATGAAAGAACATTTCACTGATCTATTATTTGATGGTGAAGAGCAACATATTTTAATTACAACAGCCTGGGTTGCTTGAAAATTTCTGTAGGATACCCTGACACAACAACTCAATTAACTGACACCCGAACTCCCTAGTGGAAGAGGGAGATGGCCTATTGGAACTTTATCCCTCACTATTATTAGATCTCCTAATAAGTGAATATATTCCGTATTTGTTTTTCTGCATTTTAGCTACTTCAAACTGGGTGATTTTTACTGGTTCTATCCTTTTGCCTGAAAATATCATGATGTCATTATCTCAGCTGAATAGTACTCCATTATGGAAACAGTCCACATTTTTCCCCAAAGAAATTTGTCTTCCATGTTCTTTAGTCCATAGAAGTTGCTCGAACTTTAATCATTGTATTGAATGACAAACTTTCAGGATAACTATGTTCTTTTAGCCTAGAAGTCCCTCCATCTTCTTCCACTTCCTGGTGATTTGAATTGCAATTTCTCCTTGAAGCTTATCTATTTACATGTTTAGTCCCCAGAGAGGAAATGTCTGGGATCCATTAGAAGATATGGCCTTGTTAGATAATATTATTCTTATTGCAGTTATATTATAGGAGGATGTGCTATGAGGTTGATATGCCAAAGAAAGTGACCAGACAGAACGGAGTCTCTGTCTCTCAGTCTCTACACTTTATATCTTTGTTGTGTTGATCTAGGACTCTCTATTTCTGAATTTTTCTCTCTAGGTCTTTCTTCCCCATGAGTAAATGTCTGGGAATGTGGAATTAAGAGGAATGTATTGAATGACAAAGTTGTCTCCTACGTGGTCTTGTATTTGAAATATCCAAGGTTGTTACTTTGAACTGAGCCATTACTGGGGTACTGACTAAATGCACCTTCAGATACTTATTTATATAATATGCTGGCAGGGTCAAGGGTTCCCTGGGTACTGAGTCTTTAAGAGCAGAATAAGAGAACATATCCTGAGAGTCTTGCAGGCTAGTCTAACAGGGTCCACATGAAAGAGGGAGTGTGAATGTGGGGGAAAGAGATCTAAAGTATAGAGACAAGACAGATTCCATCTCAAGTCTTAGTTTACAGAACTTTTAATCAATGCTTAAAAAGCAAAGGGTACAAGTAAATTTTTTTTTTCTCAATAGCAATACATCTGTGCCACCTGGCAAGATATCCAGAAATTTACTCAAGGTTACAGCAAGTTTGCTCTCTGGTTTCAAAGGTTGCAGATAGCTTGCTATCTACTTCTCAGGCCTATAACACCCTGCTTTCAGAGACCACCAAGGACAATATCTGAGACATGTATCTTAAATACCTGCATCTGCCATGGCCAAGAGGCAGAATTCCAATAACCAGACACTTTATTTTGTGGAGAGCCTTACTTAAATTGTCGAAATGTGCATTTTTTTTCTTTCTTATAATCAGGGTCTCAGATGTGATTTTTATGAACCTCTGTCTTAGGTTGGAAAAACTACAATTTTACTCTTACACATCAATGACTTACTTCCATATCAAATCAGATTGTAAGAGATCTTTAATTTAAATTCATGCAACTGCTCTTGCATGTGTTGAAGTTGTTGAAGAAGAAAATGTAACAAACAAGGTAGGGAGGCACAGGCCAACAAACCCATACCCACAATGCCACAAGTGTCAGTTGACACTTAAGCACAGAGTCAAAGGATCAAAAGTGCCTCCTGAGTAAATATATCCCAGGCTATATTGGCCAATTCTAATCTAGGTTTCATGGTAGATTCTATATCATGGATCTTACTTCTCATCATTTACATGCCTAATGAGAAGTTTTGCTGGACCAAATACCAGCAAGGTGATTCTGAACCTGAGTCCAATTAAATTGTGTTTCATCATATTAAGAATCAGAAACCCTAACAGGAATCATAACAAAAGCCCTTTGCTTAACAACTAATTCTGAAAGAGCATTATTATCAGCACTACCACAATTAGTAAGATTGTAATATACACATTCATTTGAATAGGTATCATTGTTCTTAAATGTCTTCCTACAATGTTTCCAATTAGTAGTAAACAAGGAGGATTAACACATGTCAAACAGAAGTATACTTAATTACTTTAGGAAAGCTATTTGCATTCCCAGAGAGAATGCCTATATATCCCAAGGCAGCACCCAATTTCCATATGTAGGTTTGCCAATTTTTATTTGAAGTCCTCCAAAATCCAGTACTAACAGCTTTTTCTAAAGCAAAGAAATTTTAAGAGCCTTTATTAGAAGCCAAGTTCTTAATACCCTTAACGATAGACCAGTACATCCACGACTGTAAATACAGGGTAATTGTCCCAGGAGTAGATGGTGGGTGTTTCTCTGATGGATCTTCTCCAAGGAACCATCAGTTGGGAACAAGTGTGGTGATCCCCTTTCTCATAGGGTGGGTAACTCATTGGAGATGTAAGACTCTTATTCTTAACTCCCATAGGAAAGAACAATAATATCCCTCAAATGTTCCACTTTGCCTGTTTTCAAAAGGAGGCTTGAGCTGCTATCCCAAATTTAGAGTAGTAGGCATTCTGACCTATTATCTGGACAGGCAATCTGTCTGGACTGGTAAAATGCCCAAATTAATAATCTCTCTGGTAAAGCAAAGAGGATGACCTCTTCCTAGTCCTGAAAAGTTAAGAGTCTATTTTACTTGGGTTCCTTCAAAATACCCAGAAACCAAGTTGTTGACATAAGCAAGGACTTCTTGATCATCTCAGGAAACTGGACGTAGTAGAGTGGATTAGGAACATATGCCCAATAAACAATCATTTTGATTGGAGGGGTCTTCATTGACATCATTATCATTGTCAGGAGAAAATTTCTCCTACACTTCTAGCACGAGATGTACCAGTATCGAGCTGTATCATTTTTCCAGAGAGATCCTTGTTCTCATATATGTACAGGGTTGGGTCCATGCCATTGATTTCATAAAAGATACCTCCATTTTACTTTAGCAAAAGTTTTCTTAGTTTTTATATGCCATAATCTATCTGTTGTAGATTTATCATGTTCATCTAATTTTTTAAAAAAATTAGAATGAAAAGAATATGATTAAGATGACCAAAACCAGAAACCAAAACTGAAGCTGTCAGACAAAAACAAAACAAAACAAAAAAAATGGAGACAAAGACAAAAAAACAACTGCAATACCTGCTTTTTAAACATTTACATATTTTTTAAAACTTGTTTTTGTAATAATGGAGCAAAGCATTTTCTTTAGTAGTGGAATCAAAAATCACATTCATAATTTTGAAAGTCAAAACCAGACTTTAATTTTTAACACTGCAAACAACTTAATTTTATTATTTCTTTCATTATTATTATTTTGTAATTTTAATTTCTCTAATTCAGTTAATAACTGAATATATTCCCTTTTTTTCTTTCCAATTCTTTTATTATTTTTTATTTTTAATTATACATCATTTTCTGTGTATCTCCCCTCTACTTCCCTTCCTCCTTGTTTTCCAATCCAGCTCTTCCTCCCCCTTCTCCACACACTCCGCTCCCCAAGTCAAGTGGTAGGCGAGAGTTTCTTTTTCTTCCTTCTGATACTATTCTGTCAGGTCTCATCAGTTGTCTACCTCTGTGGCCTGGTAAGGCTGCTCCCCCCTCAGGGGGATGTGATCAAAGAGCAGGCCAACCATTTCATGTCAGAAGCAGTTCCTGTTCCCATTACTATGGAACCTACTTGGACACTGAACTAACATGAGCTACATCTGTGCAGGGGTTCTAGGTTATCTCCATGTATGGTACTTGGTTGGAGTATGAATTTCAGGAAAGACCCCTGGGCTTAATTTTTTTTTTTTTTGCTTCTGTTGCTCTCCTTGTGGACCGCCTTTCCTCTCCAGCTCTTACTATTATTTCCCACTTCTTTCATAAGATTCCCTGCATTCTGCACAAAGTTTGGTCATAAATCTCAACATCTGCTTTGATAATCTGCAGGGCAGAGCCATTCAGAGGCCCTCTGTGGGAGGCTCCTTGCATGTTTCCTATTTTCTTCTTTTTCTGGTGTCCATCCCCTTTGCTTTCAGAGTGGGGATTGAGCATTTTAGCCAGAGTCCTTCCACTTAATTCGTTTCTTTAGGTGTACAGATTTTAGTGGATTTATCCTAAATTATATGTCTATATGAGTGAGTATGTATTATCTGTGTCTTTCTGCTTCTGGGATAGCTCAAACAGGATGATCCTTTACAGATCCCAACATTTACCTGCAAATTTCATGATTTCCTTGTTTTTAATTGCTGAGTAGTATTCCATTGTGTAGATGTACCACAATTTCTGTATACATTTTTCAGTTGAGGGGTATGTGGGTTGTTTGTATCTTCTGCCTGTTACAAATAAAGCTTCTACAAACAAGGTTGAGCAAATGTCCTTATTGTGTACTTGAGTCTCTTTTGGATATATGCCTAGGAGTGGTAGAGCTGGATCTTGAGGAAGCCCTTGTTGTCTGAGGAAGCACCAGATTGATTTCAGGAGTGTTTGTACCAGTTTACATTCCCACCAACAGTTGAGGAGGGTTCCCCTCTCTCCACAACCTCTCCAGCATGTGTTGTCACTTGAGGTTTTGATCTTGGCAATTCTGATGGGTGTAAAATGACATCTCAGGGTCGTTTTGATTTGTATTTCCCTGATGGCTAATGAAATTGAGCATTTCTTTAAGTGTTATTCTGCCATTTGATATTCCTCTTTCAATAATTCTCTGTTTAGTTCTCTTCCCCATTTTTAATTGGATTACCTTATTTGTTGCTATTCAACTTCTTTAGTTCTTTATATTTACTGGATATTAGCCCTCTCTCACATAGAGGGTTGATGAAGATTCTTTCCCAATCTGTAGGCAGTCGTTTTGTTTTGAGCACAATGTCCTTTTCTTACAGAAGCTTTTCAGTTTCATGAGGTCCCATTTATTGATTGTTGCTCTTAGAGTATGTGCTGTTGGTGTTATGTTCAGGAAGTTTTCTCTTTTGCCAATGAGTTCTAGGGTCTTCCCCAGCTTTTCTTCTAACTGATTTAATGTGTCTCGTTTGATCCACTTGGACTTTAGTTTTGTGCAGGGTGATAAGTATGGATCTATTTGCATTTTTCTACATGTAGAGTTTCAGTTAGACAAGAACCATTTGTTGAAGATGCTGTCTCTTTTTCATTGAATGGATTGGCATCTTTGTCAAAAATCAGGTGTCCATAAGTGTGTGGATTTATGTCAGGGTCTTCTATTCGATTCCATTGATCCACCAGTCTGTTTCTATGCCAGTACCATGCAGTTTTTAGTATTGTTGCTCTATACTACAGCTTGAGATCAGGGATAGAGATACCTCTTTTACTTTTACTGTAGAGAATTGTTTTAGCAATTCTGGGCTTCTTATTATTCTATATGAAGTTGACAATTTTTATTTTAAGGTATATAAAGAATTGTGTTGGTAATTTGATAGGAATTGCATTGAATCTATAGATTGCTTTTGATAAGATGGCTATTTTTACTGTTAATCCTGCCAAGCCATAAGCATGGTAGATCTTTCATATTGTGAAGGGTGTTTATTCCTCAATTTCTTTATCAACCCGTTTGTCTTTTGTTTACAGGAGACTACTGATTTTTTTTGAGGCAATTTTGTATCCTGCCACTTTGCTTAAGGTGTTAATCAGATGTAGGTCCTTCTTGGTGGAAATTTTTGGGTTACTCAGGTATGCTATCCTATCATCTGAAAATAGTGATACTTTGACTTCTTCCATTTTTATTTGTATCTCTTAGATCTCCTCCAATTGTCTTATTGCTCTAGCAAGGACTTCCAGATCTATGTTGAAGATATATGGAGAGATTGGGCAGCCTTGCCTTGTCCCTGACTTCAGGGGTATTGCTTTAAGTTTCTCTCTTTAGTTTGATGTTAGCTTTAAGCTTGCTGTATATTGCCTTTACTATGTTTATATATGTGCCTTGTATCCCTGAACTCTTGAACACTTTAGACATGAATGGATGTTGTGTTGGATTTTGTCACATGTTTTCTCAGCATCTAAGGAGATTATCATGTGCGTATTTTCTCCTTTAATTCATTAATATGGTGGATAACACTGACGGATTTCCATATATTGAACCACCCCTGTATATGTGGAATAAAGCCTACTTGGTCATAGTGGATGATATCTTTGATGTGATCTTGTATTTGGTTTGCAAGTATTTTTTTGAGTATTTTTATATCAATGTTCATAAGAGAGATTGGCCTGAAATTGTCTTTCTTTGTTGGGTCTTTCTGTGGTTTAGGTACCAAGGTGACTGTGGCTTCCCAGAATGAGTTTGGTAGTGTTCCTTCTGTTTCTATTTTGTGGAATAGTTTGAAGAGAATTGGAGTTAGCTCTTTGAAGGTGTGGTAGAATGCTGCACTGAAACTATTTGGGCTTTTTTTTGCATGGGAGACTTTTGATGACCATTGCTATTTCCTTAGGAGATACAGGATTATTTAACTGATCTACCTGTTCTTAATTCAGCTTTGGTAATTGGAATTGATCAAGAAAATTATCCATTTCATTTAGATTTTCAAATTTTGTGGCATATAGACTTTTGAAGTAAGTCCTAATGACTGTTTGGATTTCTTCAGTGTCTGTTGTTTTGTTCCCTTTTCCATTTCTGATTTTGTTGATTTGGATAGTGTTTCTTTACCGTTTAGTTAGCTTGGCTAACGGTTTGTCTATCTTTTTATTTTCTCAAAGAACCAGGTCTTTGTTTCATTGATTTTGATTTTTGAATTGTTTAATTTGTTTCTAATTTATTGATTTCAGCCCTGAGTTTTATTATTTCCAGCTGTCTACTACTCTCTGGTGTATCTGCTTCTTTTTTTGTTTTGTTTTTTTAGGGCTTTTAGACAAGCCATTAATTTGCTGGCATAAGAGGTTTCAAATTCTTTTTTGTAGGTATTTAGTGCTATGAACTCCCCTCTTAGCACTGTTTTCATTGTGTCCCATGAGTTTGAGTATGTTGTGCCTTATTTTTCATTGAATTATAGGAATACTTTAATTTCTTTCTTTATTTCTTCCCTGATCCAACTGTCATTGAGTATCAAGGTGTTTAGTTTTCATGTGTGTATAGGCCTTCTGTTATTTCTGTTCTCATTGAGATCCAGTTTTAGGCCATGGTGGTCAGATAGGATACATGGGATTATCTCAATCTTTTTTATCTGTTGAGACTTGTTTTGTGACCAACTATATATGATCTATTTTGGAGAAGGTTCCATGAGGTGGTGAGAAGAAGGTAAATTATTTCATGTTTGGATGAAAGGTCCTGTAGACATAGATTAGGTCGATTTGATTCATGACCTCTGTCAGAGTCCTTTGTTGATAGTGGGGTGTTGGAGTCTCCCACTATTAATGTGTGTGAATCTTTGTGTGATTTCAGTTTTATTAATGTTTCTTTTACAAATGTGGGTGCTCTTGTGTTTGGGCACATATGTTCAGAATTGTGGTTCTTCTTGTTGGAGTTTTCCTTTGATGAGTATGAAATTACCTTCCCCATCTCTTTTGATCAGTTTTGGTTGAAAGTCTATTTTATTAGCTATTAGAATGGCTGCTCCTGCTTTCTTCTTGGATCCATTTGCTTGGAAAACCACCTTCTAGCCCTTTACTATCAGGTAATGTTTATCTTTGTGACTTAGATGTGTTTCTTGTATGCAACAGATTGTTGGCTCTTGTTTATGCATCCATTCTGTTAGTGTGTGTCTTTTCATTGTAGAGTTGAGTCCATTGATGTTAGGGGAGAATAATGACCAGTGGCTGTCAGATGCTTTGATTTTGCTGTTGTCTATGGTAGTTTGTGTGCTTGGCTACTTTTGGTTTTGCTGTAGTGAGGTTATTTGTTTCCTGTGTTTTCCTGAATGTAGTTAGTTTTCCTGGGTTCTATTTTTAGTTCTAGTATCTTCTGTAATGCTGGATTTGTGGGTAGGTATTGTTTGAATTTGTTTTTTTTTTACTGAATATCTTGTTTTCTCCATCTATGATGACTGAGAATTTTCCTGGATATATTAGCCTGGGCTCACATATGTGTTCTCTTAGAATCTACATTATATTAGTCCAGGCCCTTCTTGCTTTCATTGTCTCTGTTGAGAAGTCAGTTCTGATTCTGATGGGTTTGCCATTATATGTTACTTGGCCATTTTCCCTTGCAGCTTTCGGCATTTTTTCTTTGTTCTATATAAGTACTATTTTGATTATTATGTGGCAGGAGGATTCTTTTTTCTGGTCTAATTTATTAGGTGTTCTGTAGGCCTCTTGTAATCTTTTAGGGCTCTCCCTTAACTTGGGGAAATTTTCTTCTATGATTTTGTTAAAGATATTTTCTGGGCCTTGGAGCAGGGAATCTTCTTTGTTCCTCTATACCTATTATTCTTAGTTTTTGTCTTTTCATACTGTCTTGGATTTCTTGGATTATCTGTGTCAGAAATTTTTTTGGATTTAACATTTTCTTTGATGGATACATCAATTTCTTCCATTGTATCTTCTACACCTGAGAGTCTTTCTTCCATCTCTTGTAGTCGGTTGGTTATGCTTACCTCTGTATTTCCTGTTTTCTTCCCTAAATTCTTCCTCTTCTTGATTTCCTCCATTTGTGTTTTCTTTAATTTTTCCAATTTTATCTTCAGATCTTGAGTTGTTTTGTTTATTTTCTTCACCTGTCTGATTGTATTTTCCTGTTTTTCTTTTTCTTTTAATTCTGTTTCTTTTAATTCTTCCTGTGATTTAATTATTTCTTTTCTGAGGGCCACAAACTGGCTGCATCTTCCCGTATTTCTTCATGGATGGCCATAATGTTCTTGTCTTTAACTTCCTCCATTTATTTATGGATAGCCATGATCTGTTTGGTTTTATCTTCCTCTAATTATTTACACATTTTAATTGTTTCCTCTATTTTCCTCTTCATCAGCATAGATGTAAGGTCATCTTCTTGAATTTCAATTATACAGGCTGCTCTCCCCTAGATGGCTAGGTTCTGGAGATGCCATAGTGCTCTGTCTTTTTTTGGTTGAGCTTTTATGCTGACCTGTACTTGTTGGGCTGTTTTAGGTGTTGGCTGTTATTTTCTGCTGCTTCCTGGAGCTGCTGCTGTTTTTACACTATTTTCCAGGTACAGCCCTCTTGAAGTACCTGCTGATTCCCTAGCTGTGAGGTTTTCTCCCGACAGGGAAACTCAGTATGGTACCCTGGGGCACATAGTTCTCTCTGGGAAGGTAAGAGGAGTGCCCAGCAAGTCTCTGGGCCAGAGGCTGAGTGCTCTGCTCTGTTTTAGGAGATTGCATGCCCAAGTTTGAGATGATGGCTGGGGGCAAAGCTCTGGTATGGAGGCTGTGCACCCTGGTCTGTGTGCCTCACTCTGGGCCAGAAGCTGTTTGTTCCTGTCTGGGATGGCGGCTGGGGCTCCACTGTTGTCTGGAGGCAGTGTACCCTAGTCTGGAATGGTGGCTGCTGTGGGTGCTGCTCTGGTCTGGATGCTCCACATTCTTATCAGTGCTGGCAGTGTGTCCCCTTCTGGGCCAGAGGCTATGCATGCGTCTCTGGGCTGGCAACTAAGGGCTCTGGCAACTGGTTAAGAGGCTTGGCGCCTTACTCTGGGCTAGAGGCTGTGCCCCCCTCACCCCTCTGAGATGGTGGCTGCAGTTGCCTATCTGGGCCCGAGGCTGTGTGCACCCATCTGGGCTGTCAGCTGTGCACCCAGCTTTGGGCTAGATGCTATGCACTCCACCTGGGCTGGTAATTGAAGTATCCACTCTGGTCCAGAGGCTTAACTCCTCACTCTGGGCCAGACTCTGTGTGTCCCGGTCCTGGATGGTGGCTAGGGGTGCCACAGGAGGCTGTGTGTGCTGATCTAGGGCAGTGGGTGCTGGTCCCCAGGACATTACCAGTTATTGACTGGGTGACCTGAGGTTAGTCCCAATTAATTGCCACACCTTAGGCTTTCCTATCACCTGGCAATCACAAACACTGTTGTTTTAGGTCCCTGAGTACATTCTCCTGGTCGCTGTGCCAACATTGCTCTCTTGGTCCTCAGAACAGTGTCCTCCTCTTGCTGCCATCTTGTCGCCTACACTTATTTCCTTTCTAATTGGACTTTCACTTGGAGAGCAGTAATATCCTCCTGCAGTGGTCCCATATCTCCTGCACATGTTGTAGGGAAAACCAGGAGGGTAGGGAGCACAGGACATCAGTCTGAATGATTCTTCCTCTAACTCCATTTCATCCTCACTATCTAGCTCCTAAATTATTTTCTGCTCTCAAATTACACAAATCTGGTTGAGCTCTATTATGAACATTTGGAATAACCTGAGAAGTGTTTTTTTTTTTTCTCTCTGTTTGTCTGTTCTAATTTACCAAGTAACTCTTTAGCTTGTGACATTCCTTTTCCCAAGTTTCCAGATTAAATGTACCTTCAACTGGGAACCAGGGACAAACTTCATTTACAAACAAAAGGGAAAAATGGCATTTCTCCCAATTCCCTGCTTTTATTAGCATTGACTTTAAAATCCTCATTAGCCTCTCCCTGCTCTTTCTCTGCCCCATGATTTCGCTGGCTGCCTACCTTGTCTTCCTCCCTGGAATGGGTGATCATCATGAAGCACAATTTTTCTTAGGCATCCAGAGCTCCAAAAACCAGCCTTTCTCATATTGCCCCTCATTTTCAATGTCCCTTTTTTGGGCACCAACTCACCCATCCTTAGGGCTTGTCAAAAAGTGCTGTATGTGAGATTAATACTTACTGATAATTATCTTTAGTAAGGCTTGTTGTTAATCCTAAACAGCTGTATAACCAAATCACCACACAGAGACTGGGTTTTTTTGGTTAACCAAGAACAGAATGCTGGACAATAGTTACTCCCTCCTAAACCTGGTTGCCTTGAACAATAGAAAACACATGTTTTAAGTAAACTTTACATATTTTTTTTTTCTAATTTAGAAATAAAATTCTAAATAAAATAATTTAGAATATATATGGTTTAGCTATTTTCCATATCCACTTGTTTATGTAGAATGGGCAGTTATGCCTTTATAGCCAAACTTAATTTTAGCTCCCTCTTACGTTTACATTTAAGCATACACTATGCATCTTGTACCTGGCCTTTACATTAATATTGCCTATTTTTTTTTTTTTTTGGCTTGAGCCTTTTTTATACAGACTGGACAGCTGTGGCTTTATAGCTGAACTTTATATAAACTCTCTTAGCATTAGCATATACATTAGCATATACCCTTAGTACTAAGTATAGCCTAGGCATCTTGAACCTGTATTTTTAAATTGGTTTTGGATACTCTTTGACTTGCCCTCTTTTTGATATGGGATGAACAGTTTTGTTTTTTAAACATGAGTATATTTTTTGAATTTTTAAGAATAAACTAGGTTGGCACGTACTTTGCCATCTTTAAGCCTCTTGTGTCTTTTTTATGTGGGCATAAGCAATATTTTCCCCCATGAAAATCTCTCACATTTAAAAGGATAAGGCAGTTTTCAGAGCAGTGTAACATTATCTCTCTTTACATAAAACTAAATATGATGTGAATCCCACCTTTAGATCACTAACGACATAACATCTATTATTAAGAAAAAGAATTTACAAGGTAACTTTAGAAAAATTTTGTCGGAGGAACTGGGCAAGATGGCGGTGCAGGGAGGACTCTCATTCTGAGCAGCACAGCAGCACAGCAGGATTGGCACATTGACCAGCAATCAGAACTCGGGCTGCAATAAAACACAGGAGATTCTGTTTCCCAGGTGAGAGGCTACCCCACGGTGGGGGATTCAATCAACTTTTAATTCACCCTGCTAAACAGTGGAAGAGATCCCGGATCCGCCAGACACTTAGCCTCCAGCCCCAGCCCCAGCCCATAGCCACAAGCCAGTGTCTCTGGACAAGGTCCCAGACTGAACCGTGCACACCACACTATGAGAGACTGGAACTTTCAGTCGAGAGATAACCCAATGGTGCCGGAAACGATTGGGACCGACCTTAGTTCACCCAGACATCCCCTGGAATAGACTCAGGTTCCACAGGAACCCCAGGAGCCATTCTGAGCCAGGGGACCCAGGCTCCTGCACAGAGCCCTGCCTGCACACCTGATTCACTGTCTGAGATAGAACCGTGGGCACCAGGACACCAGCAAATGAGATGAGTTTCACTGTCCGGTGGAAACACACAGGGAAGGAAATGGCTGGTCTTATCTCAGAGAACTCAGCCAACACCCCCACCCCAAAAAGGAAAATTACCCAGGATCCCAAAGGTCGGAAAGGCAGACACAGGCAGTTTCTGCATGCCAGCTAGCTGGAGGAGATAGAGTGGTGCGCCCCAGGGCAAAAAAGAGACTGGGTGTCCCTGTCTCCAGAGAATCAACTAGGAAGGAAGGAAACTGTACTGACTTAAATCATCCAATCCTTCCCTGGAAAAAGTCTTGCAGACCAGAGGGTCCCAGCCGCCATCACTCAGCCGTGCTCCAGACACAGGCACAAACAGTTGATGCCCGCATGATGTCCAAGTGGGTCACAGCAGCTGATCATTAAATATATGGCAAGAAACCCAGAAACAGGGCATCAGTCTTCAGGACTTCCCTGGGTGAGAGGAGAACCTTCTTGACTAACAAAGACCACAGTTACCACTCATGTCTCTTTCCCTGAGGTGAGCAACAGCAACTCCTGAAAAAACGCCAGCCATCCAGGGACTATACCAAAAAGCTGAGAACATTTCCTTCAGGAAAAACCAGCTTTCTCCCAAGGGGATTCTCTCCACCACAGGATCCCCAGGACCTGTGGTGGATCCCCAGGATCCCCAGGTTCCCCATAACCCCAAACACCTAAGATAGCACAATGGGTAGAGGTCAGCATAAAAGCTCAAACAACAAAAGACAGAGCAATATGGCATCTCCAGAACACAATTACCCAGGAGCAAGAAGCCCCGACACCCCAGCATAACTGAAATCCAAGAAGATGACCTAACAACTATGCTCATGGAGATGATAACAGAGGAAACAAATAAGATATGTAAAGACATAGGGGAAGATAAACTCATACAGAATATTGCCTTCCGTAAAGAAATAGAGAAAGTTGCAGCCAAACTTTATGGCCTTTAGAAAGGAAATGCTTAAAGCACTGAATGAAATAAAGGAAACAGAGTTGAAGGAACTCAAAGAAAAACAGGGAAGTACAATCAGACAGGTGAAGGAAGTAAACAAAACAACCTGTACAGATGAGCTGCGCGAGATCAAGCCCCAGATACAGCTCCAAGGGGCAACCAGTTATCCCTAACAAAACTGACCAAACCATGGGACACACAGGTTTCAGCAGCTGATCACTAAATTTACAGCAAGAAACCCAGAAGCAGGCCAGCTATCTCCAGGACTTCTCCCGGTGAGAGGAGAGCCCTCTCGACTAATCAGGACCACAGTTAACACCCAGGTCTCTATGCCTGAGGTGAGCTGTAGCAACTCCTGAAAAACATTTTCCATCCAGTGACTATACCCAAAAAGCTAAGAAGGCTTCCTTCAGGAAAAACTATCTTCCTGCCAAAGGGGTTCTCTCCACTACAACAGTCCAGGAACAACCAGAAACTAACTTCAAACAACTAAGATAGCCCAATGGGTAGAGGACAGCATAAAAGTTCAACCAACAATAGCCAGAGAAATATGACATCTCCAGAACCCAGTTATCCAGGGGCAAATAGCCCTAGACACCCCAGCATAATTAAAATTCAAGGACATCTATGCTCATGAAGAAGATAACAGAGGAAACAAATAAAATACGAAAAGAAATAGAGGGAGCTGCAGCCAAACACTCTGTGGCCTTTAGAGAGGAAATGCTTAAATCACTGAATGAAATAAAAGAAACAGTGGATTTTTCAAACAAACAGCTGAAAAAATTGATGGAAAAACATGAAAATACAGTCAGACAGGTGAAGGAAACCAACAATATAGAATGATGATAGAATTGGAAAAATTAAAAAAAAACACAAATGGAAGAAATTGTGGAAAGAAAGAACTTAGGGAAGAAAGCAGGAACTGCAGAAGTTAGCATAACCAATACACTACAAGAAATGGAAGAAAGAATCTCAGGTGTGGAAGATACAATGGAAGAAATCAATGTATCTGTCAAAGAAAATGTTAAATCCAAAAAATTCCTGGCACAGACCGTCCAAGAAATCCAAGAGAGTATGAAAAGACAAAACCTAAGAATAATAGGTATAGAGGAAAAAGTAGACTCTGTTCTCCAAGGCCCACAAAATATTTTCAACAAAATCATTGAAGAAAATTTCTCCAACGTAAAGGAGAGGCCAATAAGAATACAAGAGGCCTACAGAACACCCAATGAATTAGACCAGAAAAGAAAATCCTCCTACAACATAAAACTCAAAACAGTAAGTAACCAGAACAAAGAAAAAATACTAAAAGCTGCAAGAGAAAAAGGCCAAGTAACATATAATGGCAAACCCATTAGAATCACACCTGACTTTTCAACAGAGACTATGACAGCCAGAAGGGCCTGGACGGATATTATGCACACCCTAAGAGAACACAGATATCAGCCCATGCTACTATACCCTGCAAAACTCTCAGTCCTCATAGATGGAGAAAACAAGATATTCAATGACAAAAAAAAAAAAAAAATCAACAATACCTACAAACAAATCCAGCATTACAGAAGACACTAGAAGGGAAAATACAACCCAAGAAAACTAGCTACTTTTAAGAAAACACAGGAAATAAATAACCCCACTACAGTAAAACAAAAAGCAAACAAGCATATGACCAGAGCCAACATCAAATTCAAAGGATCTAACAGCCACTAGTCATTAATCTCTCTCAATATCAATGGACTTAATTCTCCAATAAAAAGACACAGACTAACAGAATGGATGCATAAACAAAACCCAGCAATCTGTTGTATACAAGAAACACACAAAGTCACAAAGATAGACATTACCTGAGGGTAAAGGGATGGAAGACAGCTTTCCAAGCAAATTGATACAAGAAGCAAGCAGGAGTAGCCATTCTAATATCTGATAAAATAGATTTTCAACCAAAATTAATCAAAAGAGATGGGAAAGGACACTTCATACTCATCAAGGGAGAAGTCCACCAAGAAGACTTCACAATCCTGAACATCTATGCCCCAAATACAAGGGCACCCACATTTGTGAAAGAAACATTGATAAATCTTAAACCACATATAGATCCCCACACACTAATAGTGGGAGACTTCAAAACCCTACTCTCAACAAAGGACAGGTCAACATAACAGAAATTAAACAAAGAAACAATATCTCTAACAGAGGCCATGAATCAAATGGACCTAACAGACATTTACAGAACCTTACACCCAAACACGAAAGAATTTATCTTCTTCTCAGCACCTCATGGAACCTTCTCCAAAGTAAACCACATAAGTGGTCACAAAGCAAGCCTCAACAGATACAAGAAGATTGAAATAATCCCTTGTATCCTGTCTGATCACCATGGAATAAAGCTGGACCTCAACAACAACAGAAATAGCAAAAAGCCTACACGTGCATGGAAACTGAACAACATGCTACTAAAAGACAGCTGGGTCAGGGAAGAAATAAAGAAAGAAATCAAAATCTTCCTAGAACTCAATGAAAATGAAGACACAACATACCCAAACTTGTGGGACACAATGAAGGCAGTGCTAAGAGGAAAGGTCATAGCACTAAGTGCCTTCAAGAAGAAATTCAAGACAGCTCATTCAAGCAACTTAATGGCTCACTTAAAAAACCCTAGAAAAAGAAGAAACAGACACACCAAAAAGGAGTAGACAGCTGGAAATAATCAAACTCAGGGCTGAAATCAATCTATTTGAAACAAATAAAACAATTCAAAGAATCAATGAAACCAAGAGCTGATTCTTTGAGAAAATCAACAAGATTGACAAACCCTTAGCCAAGCTAAATAAAAGGCAGAGAGACACCACCCAAATCAAAAAAATCAGAAATGAATGTGGGGACATAACTACAGACACTGAGGAAATCCAAACAATCATGAGGACTTACTTCAAAAGTCTATATGCCACAAAATTTGAAAATTTAAATGAAATGGACAATTTTCTTGATAGATTTGACTTACCAAAGCTGAATCAGTACCAGGTAAATCAATTAAATAGTCCTATATCCCCCAAGGAAATAGAAGCAGTCATCAAAAGTCACCAAAAAGAGCCCAGAACCAGATGGCTTCCGTGCAGAATTCTACCAGACCTTCAAAGAAGAGCTAACACCAATTCTCTTCAAACTATTCCACAAAATAGAAACAGAAGGAACATTACCAAACTCATTCTATGAAGCCACTGTCACCTTGGTACCTAAACCTCAGAACGACTCAAAAAAGAAAGAGAATTTCAGGCCAATCTCCCTTATGAATATTGATGCAAAAATACTCAACAAAATATTTGCAAACTGAATACAAGAACACATCAAAGATATCATCCACCATGACCAAGTAGGCTTCATCCCAGGTATGCAGGTGTGATTCAATATATGGAAATCAATCAATGTGATCCACCATATTAACAAACTGAAAGAAAAAGTCCACATGATAATCTCCCTTGATGCTAAAAAAGCATTTGACAAAATCCAACATCCATTCATGTTTACAGTATTGGAGAGATCAGGGATACAAGGCATATATCTAAACATAGTAAAGGTGATATACAGCAAGCCTATAGCCAACATCAAACTGAATGGAGAGAAACTTAAAGCAATCACACTGAAATCAAGGAGAAGACAAGGCTGCCCACTCTCTCCATATTCTTTCAACATAGTTCTGGAAGTCCTTGCTAGAGCAATAAGACAGTTGAAGGAGATCAAGGGGATACAAATTCAAAAGGAAGAAGTCAAATTATCACTACGTGGAGATGATATGACAGTATACGTGAGTGACCCCAAAAACTTTACCAGGGAACTCCTACAGCTGTTAAACACCTTCAGCAAAGTGTCCGGATACAAAATTAACTCAAAAAAATCAGTAGCCCTTCTGTATACAAAAGACAAAAGGGCTGAGAAAGAAATTAGGGAAAGAACACCCTTCACAATAGCCACAAATGACATAAGGTACCTCGGAGTAACCTTAACCAAGGAAGTCAAAGACCTGTATGAAAAAAATTTCAAGTCTCTGAAGAAAGACTTGGAAGAAGATATCAGAAGATGGAAAGATCTTCCATGCTCATGGCTTGACAGGATTAACATAGCAAAAATGGCCATCTTATCCAAAAGCAATCTACAGATTCAATTCAATTCCTTTCATATTACCAACACAATTCTTTACAGACCAGGAAAGAAAAATTCTCAACTTCATATGGAATACAAGAAACCCAGAATTGCTAAAACAATCCTCTACAATAAAAGATCTTCTGGAGGTATCTGCATCCCTGATCTTAAGTCGTACTATAGAGCAACAGTTTTGAAAACAGCATGGTACTGGCAAAGAAACAGAATGGTGGATCAATGGAACTGAACAGAGGACCCAGAAATAAACCCACACACTTACAGACACCTGATCTTTGACAAAGATGCCAAAACCATACAATGTCAAAAAGACAGCATCTTCAACAAATGGTGCTGGTCCAACTGGATGTCTACATGTAGAAAAATGAAAATAGATCCATACTTATCACCCTGCACAAAAGTGAAGTCCAAGTGGATCAAAAACCTCAACATAAAACCAGACACATTAAATCGGCTAGGAAAAAAAAAAAGTGGGGAATACCCTAGAACTCATTGGTACAGGAGAAAACTTCCTGAAGAGAATACCAACAGCAAAGGCAAAGGCTCTAAGCGCAACAATCAATAAATGGGACCTCCTGAAACTGAAAAGCTTCTGCAAAGCAAAGGACACTCTCATCAAAAGAAAGTGACTTGCCTACAGATTGGGAAAGAATCTTCACCAACCCTTTATTTGACAGAGGATTCTTATCCAGTATATATAAAGAACTAAAGAAGCTGAAAAGCAGCAAACCAGGTAATCCACTTAAAAAATGGGGAACAGAGCTAAAGAGAATTCTCTGTAGAGGAATATTGAAAATCAGAGAAACACTTAAAGAAATGCTCATCCTCATTATCCAGTAGGGAAATACAAATCAAAACAACCCTGAGATTTCACGTTACAATCATCAAAAAAGCCAAGATCAAAAACTCAAGTGACAACACATGCTATAGAGGTTGTGGAGAAAGCAGAACCCTTCTCCACTGCTGAGGGGAATGTAAACTTGTACAGCCACTGTGGAAATCAATCTGGCACTTTCTCAGACAAGTAGGAATAGCGCTTCCCCAAGATCCAGCCGTACCACTCCTAGGCATATATCCAAAAGAGGCTCAAGTACACGAAAGAGACATTTGCTCAACCATGTTTGTAGCAGCTTTCTTTGTAATACCCAGGAGCTGGAAACAACCCAGATGATATGATAGTATACGTGAGTGACCCCAAAAACTCTACCAGGGAACTCCTACAGCTGATAAACACCTTCAGCAAAGTGGCCGGATACAAAATTAACTCAAAAAAATCAGTAGCACTCCTGTATACAAAAGATAAAAGGGCTGAGAAAGAAATTAGGGAAACAACACCCTTCACAATAGCCACAAATGACATAAGGTACCTCGGAGTAACCCTAACCAAGGAAGTCAAAGACTTGTATTAAAAAATATTTCAAGTCTCTGAAGAAAGAATTAGAAGAAGATATGAGAAGATGGAAAGATCTCCCATGTTCATGGCTTGGCAGGATTAACATAGTAAAAATGGCATCTTACCAAAAGCAATCTACAGATTCAATGCAATTCCCATCAAATTGCCAACACAATTCTTTACAGACCTGGAAAGAAAAATTCTCAACTTTGTATGGAATAACAAGAAGCCCAGAATTGCTAAAACAATCCTCTACAATAAAAGATCTTCTGGAGTTATCTCCATCCCTGAGCTTAAGCTGTACTATAGAGCAACAGTAATAAAAACTGCATGGTACTGGCATAGAAACAGAATGGTGGATCAATGGAACCAAACAGAAGACCCAGAAATAAACCCATACACTTATGGACACCTGATCTTTGACAAAGATGCCAAAAGCATACAATGGAAAAAAGATAGCATCTTCAACAAATGGTGCTGGTCTAACTGGATGTCTACATGTAGAAAAATGAAAATAGATCTATACTTATCACCCTGCACAAAACTGAAGTCCAAGTGGATCAAAGACCTCAACATAAAACCAGACACATTAAATCGGCTAGAAAAAAAAAGTGTAGAATACCCTAGAATTCATTGGCACAGGAGAAAACTTCCTAAACAGAACACCAACAGTACAGGCTCTAAGAGCAACAATCAATAAATGGGACCTCCTGAAACTAAAAAGCTTCTGTAAAGCAAAGAACACTGTCATCAAAACAAAGTGACTGCCTACAGATTGGGAAAGAATCATCATCAACCCTTTATCTGACAGAGGACTCATATCCAGTATATATAAAAAACTAAAGAAGCTGAAAAGCAGCAAACCAAGTAATCCACTTAAAAAATGGGGAACAGAGTTAAACAGAGAAATCTCTGTAGAGGAATATCGAATGGCAGAGAAGCATTTAAAGAAATGCTCAACCTCATTAGCCATTAGGGAAATGCAAATCAAAACAACCCTGAGATTTCACCTTACACCCATGAGAATGGCCAAGATCAAAAACTCAAGTGACAACACATGCTGGAGAGGTTGTGGAGAAAGGGGAACCCTTCTCCACTGCTGGTGGGAATGTAAACTTGTACAACCACTCTGGAAAGCAACCTGGCAATTTCTCAGACAACTAGGAATAGCACTTCCTCAAGATCCAGCCATACCACTCCTAGGCATATATCCAAAAGAGGCTCAAGTACACAAAAAGGACATTTGCTCAACCATGTTTGTAGGTGCTTTATTTGTAATAGCCAGAAGCTGAAAACAGCCCAGATGCTCCTCAACTGAAGAATGGATGCAGAAATTGTGGTACATCTATACAATTGTATACATCTATACAATTACTCAGCAATGAAAAATAAGGAAATCATGAAATTTGCAGGTAAATGGTGGGACCTGGAAAGGATCATCCTGAGTGAGTTGTCCCAGAAACAAAAAGACACACATGGTATATACTCACTCATATAGACATACAACATTGGACAAACCCACTAAAATCTGTGCATCTAAAGAAACTAAGCAAGAGAGAGGATCCTAACTAAAATGGTCGATCCACATCCTGAAAGGCAAAAAGGATGGACATCAGAAGAAGAAGAAAACTGGAAACAACCTAGGAACCTTCTACAGAGGGCCTCTGAAAGCCTCTGCCCTGCAGACTATCAAAGTAGATGCTGAGCCTGATAGCCAACTGTTGGACAGAGTGAATAGAATTTTATGTAAGAAGTGAGAAATTGTAAGAGCTGGAGAGGACAGGGTTTCCACAAGGAGAGCAACAGAACAAGAAAATCTGAACACAGGGAACTTCCCAGAGACTCATACTCTAACCAAGGACTATTCGTGGAGATAACCTAGAACCCCTGCACAGATGTAGCCCATGGCAGTTCAATGTCCAAGTGGGTTACATAGTAATGGGAAGAGGGACTGCCTCTGATATAATCTGATTGGCCTGCTCTTTGATCACTTCCCCCTGAGGGGGGAACAGCCTTACCAGGCCACAGTAGAGGACAAAGCATCCACTTTTGATGAGAACTGATAAACTAATATCAAAAAGGAGAGGAGAACCTCCTTATCAGTGGACTTGGGGATTGGCATGCATGCAGAAATCGGGGGAAGGGTGGATCAGGAGGGGAGGAGGGAGGGGTTTGTGGGGGAATACAAAATGAATAAAGTGTAATTAATAAAAAATTTTAAAAAATAATAAAAATTTTAAAAAAGGGGGGGGGAATGAGCCGAAATAAACTATTTGACCGCTGGTTCTGTTGCACACTAGTGTTGCCAAACATCTATGAACAGGATTGCATTGGCCGACCTGTCTGCACTGCAGCTATGCACTACTCAGTGGTCAGTGATGAACTATCTTTGTCCTGGTGTGTATATTTAAAATTAGTCCTTCAGGACAGTGAAATGGGTCCATGATATATGCCTAGGAAAAAAGAGCAGCTGTGTTTCATCCAGACAAATGCTCTAAACTTAGTGTTAGGGCCAGGACTGCTAGTTCAGGGGTGCCACTTGACCTCATGGAGTCTGAGGTAGCTGGGTAAGCACTAGTTCATGGTGAGGATTCTCTGCTACATAAGGAGTACCTGGAAAGCATGCCTTACAAAGTCAAACTCTGCCCTCCTTTAGCAGAATCTTTTCTCCATGTTAAAAGTCATTGTAAATTTGGTCGACATATTATTTTTATTGCTTATGTGGGAATTTGGTAAAATACACATTACCCTCCTTTTTCACTGCTCCTAGGTTCAAATTCCTACCCATGTGCCACTCTAAGTATTTTTATTTAAAATACATTAATTGAAGTATGTGTTGTTCATCTAATCATCGGCACATGATAAGAGTCACAATGCCAATTTTCTCAGAGAAAATGGAGTTCATCCTTGCTGTACCCTGGCACCACCCCCAAGAAGAAGCCGACAGTCCTGAAGAGCTCTATACTTCATTAACTTTATCACAGTTTTTCTTATGTATATATTTATTACAAATTGTTCACATTGTATCTCCTTTGCTGCCCCCTCCTTTTTCACCTTCCAGTCCCACCCACCCTCTTTCTTCTATCTGTGCCCTCTTTACTAACCTGATAAGGGAGGTCCTCCTCATACTTCTTGCTGTGGGTCTTTGTATGACATCCCATTTGATACAGAAGGAAGCATATCTATGGATACAAGGACATGGCACTGATCTGTCAGATGAGGGCAGAGAGCAACTTATTTTAATAACAACAGCCTGGGTTGCTTGAAAATTTCTGTATGATGCTCTGGCACAACAATTCATTTAACTGACACAAAATTCCCCCAGTGGAAGATTGATTTGTTCAAAATAGAGGTCCTTTTGGAACATTATCCACACTGTTAGGTGATCTCGTAATAAGTGAATACATTCCATATTCCTTTTTTTGCATTTAAATAACTTCACCCAGGATGATTTTTTCTGGTTCCAAACATTTTCTTGAAAATATCGTGATGTCATTTTCTTAGCAGAATAATACTATGTTATGGAAATATTCCACCTTTTCCCCAAAGAATATTGGCAGTCCTGTTCTTTAGTCCTTGTAATTCATTGGGAATTTAATCATTTTATTGAATGACGAACTTTCGGGATAACTATGTTCTTTTAGCCTAGAAGTCCCTATATCTTCTTCCACTTCCTGGATATTTGAATTGCCTCTATTAGCTAGTAGCTCATCTCTTTACCTGATTAGTCCCCAGTGCGGAAATGTCTGCGTAGTGTTTGTAGATATGGCCTTGTTAGATAATGTGATTCCTTTTTGATTTCCTACTTTCTTTTCCAGCCCTCTTGTCTTTTGTATAAAGGAGGGCTACTGATGTTTTTGAGATAATTTTTTATCCAGTTACTTTGCCAAAGATTTTTATCAGGTATAGGAATTCCCATGTGGCATTTTGGGGGTCATTTCGGTATACTATCATATCATCTGAAAATAGTGATACTTTGACTTCTTCATTTTGTCTATCTATCTCCTTGATCTTTTTCAATTGTTTTATTGCTCTAGCATGGACTTCTGTTTCTATTTTGAAGAGATATGGAGAGAGTGGGCAGCCTTACCTTGTGCCTGATTTCAGTAGGATTGCTTTAAGTTTTTCTCAGTTTAGTTTTATGTTGACTATATGCTTCCTTTATATTGTCTTTACTATGTTTAGATAAATGCCTTGTTACACTGATCTATCCAATACTTTAAAAGTGAGTGAAGGTTGGATTTCATGTGATTTGCAGTATCTAAGGATATTATAGTGTGTCTTTCTTTGTTTCATTTTTTAATAGGGTGGATCGCATTGATGGATTTCCATATATTTGACCAGCTATGCATACATAGGATGAAGCCTACTTGATCATAGTGGATGATATCTTTGATGTGTTCTTGTATTTGGCCAAAAGCATAAAGTACCTTGGTATGACCCTAACCAAGCAAGTCAAAGACTTGGATGAAAAATATTTCAAGTCTCTGAAGAAAGAATTGGAAGAAGAGATCAGAAGATAGAAAGATCTTCCATGCTCATGGCTTGGCAGGATTTACATAGTAAAATCAGCCATCTTACCTACAGTTTCAATGCAGTTCCCATGAAATTACCAAAACAAGTTTTTTTGTTTGTTTGTTTGTTTTGTTTGTTTTTTTTAAATTTTTTTTTAATTTTTAATTTAACTTTTATTAATTACACTTTATTCCTTTTGTATTCCCCCATAAGCCCCTCCCGCCTCCCCTCCCAGTCTCACCCTCTCCCCCCTTTCTGCATGCATGCCTCTCCCCAAGTCCACTGATAAGGGAGGTCCTCCTCTCCTTCTTTCTGATTTTTTTTTTCTTCTCAATGCAGTTTATTCAGGAACCTTGAACAATCTTCTGACCCTGGGGAAAGCCTTTTTAACTAATTTTCCGAGCATAACTTTTAAAATAATCCTTCAGCTCTTCATTCTTTTTTTTTTTTAATTTTATTTTTTTTTATCAGTTACATTTTATTAACTCTGTATCCCAGCCGTGTCCCGGTCCCTCATTCCCTCCCAGTCCCTCTCTCCCTCCCTCCCTCATCTCCACCGTGCCCCTTTCCAAGTCCACTGATGGGGGGGACCTCCTCCCCATTCATCTGATCCTGTTTTATCAGGTATCTTCAGGATTGGCTGCAAAGCCCTCCTCTGTGGCCTAACAGGACTGCTCCTCCCTTCGGGGGTGGGGAGACCAAAGAGCTAGTCATCGAGTTCCTGTTAGAAATAGTCCCTGTTCCCCTCACTTTGGGAAACCAATTGGTTACTGAGCTACCACAGGCTACATCTGAGTGGAGGTTCTAGGTTATATCCATACATGGTCCTTGGTTGAATGTCAGTCTCAGAAAAGACCCTGTGCCCAGATATATTTGGTCCTTGTGGAGCTCCTATCCTTTCCCCATCAGACTAACTCCCCTTCTTTCTTATGATTCCCTGTACTCTGCCAAAGGTTTGGTCATGAGTCTTTGCTTTGAAAACACTGCTAGTTAGAGTCTTTCAGATGCTCTCAGTAGACTCCTGTCATACGTTCAATGCACATCCCATCTGTCTTTCTAAATGAGGATTGATCATCTTACCCCATGTCCGCTCAATTGATTATCTTTTTTAGGTGTATAGATTTCATTATGTTTATCATATCTTATAGGTCTATATAAGTGAGTATATCCCATGTTTGTCTTTCTCCTTCTGGGATATTTCACTCAGAATGATCTTTTATAGATCCCACCATTTGCCTGCAAATTTCATGATTTCCTCCTTTTTGATTGCTGAGTAGTATTCCATTGTATAAAAATACCACAATTTCTGTACCCATTCCACCGTTGATGGACATCTGGGTTGTTTCCAGGTTCTGGCTATTACAAATAGAGCTGCTATAAACATGGTTGAGCAAGTGTCCTTTTTGTGTACTTGAACAAACTTTGGGTATATACCTAGCAGTGGTATAGCTGGGTCTGGAGGAAGCACTATTCCTATTTGTCTTAGAAAGCGCCAGATAGCTTTCCAGAGTGGTTGTACCAGTTTACATTCCCACCAGCAGTGGAGCAGGGTTCCTCTTTCTCCACAACCTCTCCAGCATGTGTTATCGCTTGAGTTTTTCATCTTGGCCATTCTGATGGGTGTAAGGTCATATCTCAGGGTCGTTTTGATTTGCATTTCCCTGATGGCTAATGAGGATGAGCATTTCTTTAAGTGTTTTTCTGCCATTCGATATTCCTCTGTCGAGAATTCTCTCTTTAGCTCTGTTCCCCATTTTTTAATTGGATTACTTGGATTGCTGCTTTTCAGCTTCTTTAGTTCTTTGTATATACTGGATATTAGTCCTCTGTCAGATAAAGGGTTAGTGAAGATTCTTTCCCAATCTGTAGGCAGTCGTTTTGTTTTGATGACGGTATCCTTTGCTTTACAGAAACTTTTCAGTTTCATGAGGTCCCATTTATTGATTGTTGCTCTTAGAGCCTGTGCTGTTGGTGTTCTGTTCAGGAAGTTGTCTCCTGTGCCAATGAGTTCTAGGCTGTTCCCCACTTTTTTTTCCAATTGATTTAGGGTATCTGGTTTTATGTTGAGGTCCTTGATCCACTTTGACTTTAGTTTTGTGCAGGGTGATAAATATGGATCTATTTTCATTTTTCTGCATGTAGACATCCATTTGGTCCAGCACCATTTGTTGAAGATGCTGTCTTTTTTCCATTGAATGGAATTGGCTTCTTTGTCGAATATCGAGTATTCATAGGTGTGTGGATTTATTTCTGGGTCTTCTATGCGGTTCCATTGATCCTCCTTTCTGTTTCTATGCCAGTACCATGCAGTTTTTATTACTGTTGCCCTGTAGTACAGCTTGAGATCAGGAATGGAGATACCTCCAGATGATCTGTTGTTGTACAGGATCGTTTTGGAAATTCTGGGTTTTTTGTTTCTCCATATGAAGCTGAGAATCTTTTTTTCAAGGTCTGTAAAGAATTGAGTTGGTATTTTGATGGGAATTGCATTGAATCTGTAGATTGCTTTTGGCAGTATGGCCATTTTCACAATGTTAATCCTACCAATCCATGAGCACGGGAGATCTTTCCATCTTCTGATATCTTCTTCAATTTCTTTCTTCAGAGACTTGAAGTTTTTCTCAAACAGGTCTTTCACTTGCTTGGTTAGGGTCACACCAAGGTACTTTATGTTATTAGTGGCTATTGTGAAGGGTGTTGTTTCCCTAATTTCTTTCTCAGCCTTTTTGTCTTTGGTATATAGGAGGGCTTCTGATTTTTTTGAGTTGATTTTGTATCCTGCCACTTTGCTGAAAGTGTTTATCAGCTGAAGGAGTTCTCTGGTTGAATTTTTGGGGTCGCTCATGTATACTATCATATCATCTGCAAATAGTGACACTTTGACCTCTTCCTTTCCGATTTGTATCCCCTTGATCTCCTTTAGTTGTCTTATTGCTCTGGCTAGGACTTCAAGTACTATGTTGAAGAGATATGGGGACAATGGACAGCCTTGTCTTGTCCCTGATTTCAGTGGGATTGATTTAAGTTTCTCTCCATTGAGTTTGATGTTAGCTATAGGCTTGCTATATATTGCCTTTACTATGTTTAGGTATGTGCCTTGTATCCCTGATCTCTCCAAGACTTTAAACATGAATGGGTGTTGGACTTTGTCAAATGCTTTTTCGGCGTCTAAGGAGATGATCATGTGGTTTTTCTCCTTCAGTTTGTTTATGTAGTGGATTACATTGATGGATTTCCGTATGTTGAACCACCCTTGCATGCCTGGGATGAAGCCTACTTGGTCATGGTGGATGATATCTTTGATGTGTTCTTGGATTCGGTTTGCAAGTATTTTATTGAGTATTTTTGCGTCAATGTTCATAAGAGAGATAGGCCTAAAGTTCTCTTTTTTTGTTGGGTCTTTGTGTGGTTTAGGTATTAAGGTGACTGTGGCTTCATAGAATGAGTTTGGTAGTGTTCCTTCTGTTTCTATTTTGTGGAATAGCTTGAGGAGAATTGGAATTAGCACTTCTTTGAAGGTCTTGTAGAATTCTGCGCTGAAGCCATCTGGTCCAGGGCTTTTTTTGGAGGGGAGACTGTTAATGACTGCTTCGATTTCCTTGGGAGATATAGGGCTATTCAGTCTTTCTACCTGATCTTGACTTAGTTTTGGTAGATGGAATCTTTCAAGAAAATTATCCATTTCATTTAGATTCTCAAATTTTGTGGCATATAGGCTTTTGTAGTATGACCTAATAATTGTTTGGATTTCCTCAATGTCTGTGGTTATGTTCCCATTTTCATTTCTGATTTTGCTGATCTGGATAGTTTCTCTCTGCTTTTTAGTTAGTTTGGCTAAGGGTTTGTCTATCTTGTTGATTTTCTCAAAGAACCAGCTTTTTGTTTCATTGATTCTTTGGATAGTTTTATTTGTTTCTAGTTGATTGATTTCAGCCCTTAGTTTGATTATTTCCAGCCGTCTGCTCCTTTTGGGTGTATCTGCTTCTTTTTGTTCTAGGGTTTTCAGTTGGGCCATTAAGTTGTTTGTATGTGATGTTACGAATTTCTTCTTGCAGGCACTTAGTGCTATAAATTTTCCTCTGAGCACTGCTTTCAGTGTGTCCCATAAATTTGGGTATGTTGTGCCTTCCTTTTCATTGAATTCTAGGAAGTCTTTAATTTCTTTCTTTATTTCTTCCTTAACCCAGCTGTCATTGAGTAGTAAGTTGTTTAGTTTCCATGTGCGTGTCGGCTTTTTGTTGTTTCTGTTGTTGTTGAGGTCGAGCTTTAGTCCATGGTGGTCAGATAGTATACAAGGGATTATTTCAATCCTTTTGTATCTGTTGAGGCTTGCTTTGTGGCCCACTATATGGTCTATTTTGGAAAAGGTTCCATGGGGTGCTGAAAAGAAGGTGTACTCTTTTGAGTTTGGGTGAAATGATCTGTAGACGTCTATTAGGTCCATTTAATTTAGGGATTCTGTGAGTGCTTTTATTTCCCTATTTGGTGTCTGTCTAGTTGATCTGTCCCTTGGTGAGAGTGGAGTGTTGAAGTCTCCCACTATTAAGGTATTAGGATCAATGTATGATTTAAGCTTTAATAATGTTTCATTTACGAATGTCGGTGCTCTTGTATTTGGGGCATAGATATTCAAGATTGTGATGTCCTCTTGGTGGATTTTTCCTTTGATGAGAATATAGTGGCCCTCCTTATCTTTTTTGATTAACTTGGGTTGAAAGTCTATTTTATTAGACATTAGGATGGCTACTCCAGCTTGTTTTCTGGAACTGTTTGCTTGAAAAACAGTTTTCCAGCCCTTTACTCTGAGGTAGTGTTTGTCTTTGTTGCATAGGTGTGTTTCTTGGATGCAACAGAATGTTGGATCCTGTTTCCTTAACCATTCTGTTAGCCTGTGTCTTTTTATTGGTGAGTTGAGTCCATTGATATTGATAGATAATAGTGACCAATGCATGTTAGTTCCTTTTGTAATGGAGTCGATGATCTAACCCTGATTCATTGCTTGTTTTCTTTTCATTTTTGTTGGGACATTATCTGTATGCCCTGTTTTCTTGGGTGAATTTGTTTTCATTGGATTGGAGTTTTCCTTCTAGTATCTTCTGTAGGGATGGTTTGCTGTGTAGATATTGTATAAATTTAGTTTTGTCATGGAATATTTTGTTTTCTCCATCTATGTTGATTGAAAGCTTTGCAGGGTATAGTAGTCTGGGTTGACATTTGTGATCTCTTAGAGTCTCCATGATACTTGCCCAGGCCCTTCTGGCTTTCATAGTTTCTGATGAGAAGTCCGATAGGTCTGATAGGTCTACCTTCATATGTTACTTGGCCTTTTTCCCTTGCTGCTTTTAATATCTTTTCTTTGTTCTGTAGATTTAGTGTTTTGACTATGATGTGACGTGATGTGTTTCTTTTCTGGTCTAGTCTATTTGGAGTTCTGTAGGCCTCTTGTATATTTATGGACATCTCTTTCTTTAAGTTGGGAAAATTTTCTTCTATGATTTTCTTGAAAATATTTTCTGGACCTTGGAGTCGGGAGTCTTCTTTTTCGTGAATTCCTATTATTCTTAGATTTTGTCTTTTCATAGCATCCTTGATTTCTTGGATATTTTGTGATTGGAACTTTTCTGATTTTACATTTTCTTTGAGAGAAGTATCCATTTCTGCAAGTGTGTCTTCAGCTCCAGAGATTCTCTCTTCCATCTCTTGTATTCTGTTGGTGATGCTTACTTTTGTGGTTCCTGATCTTTTCTCCAAGTTCTCCAGCTCAAGGGTTTTCTCATTTTGTGTTTTCTTTATTGATTCTAATTCTGTTTTCATGCCTTGCACCATTTCTTTCATGTCTTTGAATTTGGATTCCTGTCTCTCTACGATGGCCTCTATTTCTTTTTTCATTTCCTTCTTATATGCCACTAATTTCCTCTACGTGTGTATCTATTTGTTTGGCTATGTTTGCCTGTGTTTCTTTAAGGATATTGTCTATTTCTTCTTTCTTTGCCTCCAATTGACTGGCCATCTCTTTGAAAGACTTGTTCATTTCCTCCTTATGAGCCTCAAATAATTGGGCAAGCATGGCTTTAAAATCATTTTCCTGTGCTTCTGCTGAATTGGTGTATCCATCGATTTTGGGGTTTGCTGGTGAAGTCATGATGTCCTGATTTATGTTGGAAGTGTTCTTTCGCCTACCTCTGGCCATTGGCTTATCTGAAACCTTCCCTGTTTGTTTTTGTATTCTGCAGATCAGACTGGTGCTGTCTCTCTCTGGTGTCTGGAGAGTTCTTCAGGAAGCTGAGCACTCTCAGCGTGTGCTGAGGACTAGCTGTACCTGTGGGAGGAAAGTACGCAGGCGCAAACGGGGCAAATGCAAGCATGTGTGTGCGTGCGCGTGCGTGTGTGTCTGTGTGTGTAAGTGTGCGTGGATGAGTTTCTCGAGGGACAGAGTGATGGCTAATGTTGAACCCTTGAGTGTGTGGGAGGGGCTCTGTACTGTATATGTCGCAGGCGCTAATGATGATCGCAGCGCAATTTCTGGTATTAACTGTCTTAGCTCCTCAATCAGGCCCACAGGGCAGGAACTTCAATGTCCCTAGTGCCCCTCTGTTTCCCAAAGTGGGTATGTGGGTGGGAGGGGGTTTGATGCCTGGCTTCTGATTTAGAAGGACCCAGGATCTGGGGAACTGCAGATTCTCAAGGGTGCACTCACTTACAGGCAGGTCTCTTGGCCGAGATCGTGGTATCTGGGGCTCTCTGCTCTTTGGTTTGGCCCTGCTTCTTTGATGTGTTCTGCCAGTTCTGTGCTGCTGTCACTGCCAGGTTCTGAGGTCTTGCTGCAGCTGGAGATTTCAGGGTGGTCACTTCAGCAGGGATGGGGTAATCAGGCTCTCTGTTCTCTGGTTTGGCCCTGGTTAGTCTTAAACTGGAGGGCTGTGGTGCCCCGCCAGTTCAGTACTGCTCCGCTGCCACGTCCTGCTGTAACTGGAGACTGGCTTGCTAGTCCCAATGCTTTCTGGGAAGTCCTGGGATCTCTTCGTTGTGCTCTCCAAGCTTGGGAGGCCCAGTACCTGGTGTGTCCAGGTTGTATGACGTTTCTGCCTGGTTTCGGTGAGTATATAGCATATTCTCTGTCACTGTGGGATTGGGCGGGTCGTACCGTCAGTGATGGCGATCCTGCGGAGCTAGTATGGTGTCTAGCAGATTCGTGCCCTGGGAGGATGGTGCAGCCGCTGCGCGAATCTGGGACTCCGGGGTACGTACTGCTGGCTTTTGTCTGCCGCTAAAGTGGTTGGGACTCCGTCTCAGCGGTTGTATACCCCAGGCAGTTAGGTCTGTGCTGAGAAAGATGAGTCCGCTGTGCGGCTGTGCCGAGGAGGAAGGAGGTCTGGGGGAAGGGAGTGCAGCAAGAACAAAAGATCTTTTCTCTCCCTCCCCAAGCAAGTCTCCGGGTGACCGGAGGCCAAAGTTTTCACCTCCTGTGATGTTCTATGTGTTCAGAAAGCCTCGCTGTGGTTTTCCTGGGTTGGGGGTCCTTCCATTCTCCAACTCAGAAGATCAGGTATCCCACTGCTCAGAAATGGTGTGTGCTAGTCGCCATCTTGGCTCCACCCCAAAACAAGTTTTTACAGACGTTGAAAGATAAATTCACAATTTCATATGGAAAATCAAGACACACAGAATTGCTAAAACAATCCTCTACAACAAAAATCTTCTTGAGGTACCTCCATACCTGATCTCAAGCTGTATTATGGAGCAACAGCAATAAAAAACTATATGGTACTGGCATAGAAACTGAATGGTGATTCAATGTAACGGCACAGAAGACCCACAAATAAACCTACATACTCATGGACACCTGATCTCTGAGAAAGATGCCAAAACCATAGAATGGAAAATAGATAGCATCTTCAACAAATGGTGCTGGTCTAACTGGATATCATCATATAGAAAAATGCAAACATATCCATAATAATCACCCTGCACAAAACTAAAGTGCCTGTGGATAAAAGACCTCAACATTAAACCAGACACATTAAATCAGTTAGAGGAAAAAGTGTGACAGAGCCTTGAACTGATAGGCCCAGGACACAACTTCCTGAACAAAACACCAACAGCACAGGCTCTAGAGCAACAATCAATAAATGGGACCTCATGAAACTTAAAATCTTCTTTAAAGCAAAGGACATGGTCATCAAAACAAAACAAATGACTACAGAATGGAAAGAATCGTTACCAACCCTCTATGTGACAGACAGCTAATATCCAGTTCCAGTATATATTAAGAACTAATGAAGCTGAAAAGCAACAAACCAAGTAATCCAATTAAAAAATGGGGAACTGAGTTAAACAAAGAATTCTAATTAGATGAATATGGAATGGCAGAGAAAGACTTAAAGAAATGTTCAATGTCAGTAGCCATCAGGGAAATACCAACCAAAATGACCTTGAGATTTCAACCTAAACCCATCAGAATGGCCAAGATCAAAAATTCAAGTTACAACACATGATGGAGAGGTTGTGTATAAAAGGGAACCCTCCTCCACTGCTAGTAGGATTGTAAACTTGTACAACCACTCTGGAAATCAATCTGGTGCTTTCTCAGACAACTAGGAAGAGTGCTTCCTCAAGATCAAGCCATACCACTCCTAGGCATATATCCAAAAGAGGCTCACGTACACAATAAGAACATTTGCTCAACCATGTTTGTAGCAGCTTTATTTGTAATAGCCAGAAGCTGGAAACAGCACAGATGCCCCTCAACTGAAGAATGGTTGCAGAAATTGTGGTATATCTACACAATAGATTATTACTCAGCAATGAAAAATAAGGTTATCATGAAATTTTCAGGTAAATGTTGGGACCTGGAAAGGATCATCCTGAGTGTCCTGTCCTAGAAGTTGAAAGACAAACACAATATATTCATATATATACACCTAAAGAAACTGATCAAGAGGGTAGACCCTGACTTAAATGCTCACTCCTCATCCTGAAAGGCAAAGAGGATGGACAATCTACAGATTCAATGCAGTTTCCAACAAAATACCAAACACAGTTCTTTACAGAACTTGAAAGAAAAACCCTCAAGTTCATATGGAAAAACAAGACACACAGAATAGCTAAAACAATCCTCTACAATAAAAGATCTTCTGCAGGTATCTCCATCCCTGATCTCAAGCTATATTATATAGCAATAGTATTAAAAACTCATGAAATTGACATATAAACAGAATGGTGGATCAATGGAACCAAATAGAAGAACCAGGAATAAACTCACACATTTATGGACACCAGAATTTTGGCAAAGATGCCAAAACCATACAATGGAAAAAGGTAGCATATCTTCAACAGATGGTGCTGGTCTAAGGAGATACCTACATGGAGAAAAATGCAATCTGGTCTTTTCTCAGAAAACTAGGAACAGTGATTCCTCAATATTCAGCTCTCCACCTCTAGGCATATATCCAAAAGAGGATCAATACACAATAAGGACATTGCTCAACCATGTTTATAGAAGCTCTATTTGAAAAATCCAGAAACTGGAAACCAACCAGACACCTACCCTCCCCAATTAATAAATGATACAGTAATTGTAGTCCATCTACAAAATGTAATACTACTCAGTTTTTTTTTTCAAAGAGTTTTCCTTAGTCAGGGAGCATTTTCTTAGTAAGTAATTTAATTGTTGAGTACATATCTCTGCATTTAACATATAATAATGGAATCTATCATAATGTGAAAATCACATGTCAAGGACACCTGAATTATTAATGACTACTTGAAAGAAATATATGACAATATTCCTGATCTAAGAGTACAGACACAGGAATGGTCATCTCTGGTTTAGTTGCTTTAAGATGCCCAGATTGAGGTATGCAGTGCTCTCATCCTGGTTCCCAAGCACGCTGTCCACTTGGCCCTTTTAATAACTGGCTTCTGAAACTCTTATTGGCTTTAACATATTTCATTAATCTTTCTCCCTCTCAGCCATTCAGCACCTGAGAGAATCTTGAGGTTTCCATGGAGATGAGTAAACAAACTTTCTTCAGTGTCCAGTATCTCTGTTCCTGTGCACAAGTGACATTTTCTTGTGAAACCCAACAAGTCTTTTTCTCATTCCTATATCTAGATCCCGTACCCTTACTCCTGTTTACTTATGTGACAATCTTATGTAGGAAATGAAACTTTAAAATTACTTTATTTAACTTCCTAATTAGGGAAGCTTCAAAGTGATGTGGAATTAAGGAGAATGTACTGAATGACATGGTAATCTCCTATTGTGGTTTTGGATTTTAATTTTTCTATTTTGTGACTTTGAAGTGAGCAGTTATTTAAGTACTCACTAAATGGGCCTTCAAATTCTTTTCACATTCTTTTTTTTTATTAGTTACATTTTATTAACTCTGTATCCCAGCTCTATTCCACTTCCTCATTCCCTCCCACACCCTCCCTCCCTCATCTCCTCCCTGCCCCTTTCCAAGTCCACTGATTGGGGAGGACCTCCTCCCCTTTCAGCTGACCCTGCTTTATCAGGTATCTTCAGGACTAGCTGCAGAGTCCTCCTCTATGGCCTAGCAGGACTGCTCCTCCCTTGTGGGGTGGGGAGTTCAAAGAACCTACCATTGAGTTCCTGTCAGAAATATTCCCTGTTTCCCTTACTATGGGAAACCAATTGGTTACTGAGCTAGCATGGGCTTCATCCAAGCAGAGGTTCTAGGATATTTCCATACATAGTCTTTGGTGGAGCCTCAGTCTCAGTCTCAGTCTCAGTCTCAGTCTCAGTCTCAGAAAAGACCCCTTTGCCCATCTATATTTGGTCTTTGTGGAGCTCCTATTTTATCCACATCATACAAACTCCCCCTTCTTTCATATGGTTCCTTGCACTCTGCCAAAGGTTTGGTTATGAGCCTTAGTATCTGCTTGATACACTGCTAGGCAGTGTCTTTTAGGGACCCTCTGTGGTAGCGCCTGTCCTGTTACTTGTTTTCTCCTATGTCCATTGCACCTCCCATTTGTCTTTCTAAGTGAGGATTGATCATATTACCCTGGGTCCTCTTTCTTGTTTATCTTTTTTAGGTGTATAGATTTCATTATGTTTATCAAAATATATAGGACTACATGAATGTGTGTATACCATGTATGTCTTTCTCCTTCTGGGATACCTCACTCAGATTGATCTTTTCTAGATTCCACCATTTGCCTGCAAATTTCATGATTTCCTCTTTTTTGATTGCTGAGTAGTATTCCATTGTGTAAAAACACCACAATTTCTGTATCTATTCCTCTGTTGAGAGACATCTGCATTGTTTCCAGGTTTTGGCTATTACAAATAAAGCTGCTACACACATGGTTGAGGGAATGGTCTTTTTATGTACTTGAACAAATTTTGGGTTTATGCCTAGGAGTGGTATAGCTGGATCTTGAGAAAGCACTGTTCTTAATTGCCTGAGAAAGTGCCAGATTAACTTCCAAAGTGGTTGTACCAGTTTACATTCCCACCAGCAATGGAGGAGGATTCCCCTTTCTCCACAAACTCTCCAGCATGTGTTGTGACTTGAGTTACTCCTCTTAGCCATTCTGATGGGTGTAAAGTGAAATCTCTTGGTCATTTTGATTTGCATCTCCCTTATGGTTAAGGATGTTGAGCATCTCTTTAAGTGTTTCTCTGTCATTCTATATTCCTCTACAGAGAATTTTCTGTTTAGCTTGATACCCCATTTTTTAAATTGGAATACTTGATTTATTGCTTTTTAACTTCTTATTTCTTTATATATGCTGGATATCAGCCCTCTGTCAGATTGTTGAAGAACCTTTCCCAGTCTTTAGGCTGTTATTTTGTTCTGATGACAGTGTCTTTTGCTTTACAGAAGCTTTTCAGTTTCATGCTATCCCATTTATTGATTGATGCTCTTAGAGCCTGTGCTATTGGTGTTTTGTTCAGGAAGTTGTCTTCTGTGCCAACAAGTTCTAGGCTGTTCCCTACTTTTTACTCCATCCGATTTAGAATATCTGATTTGATGTTGAGGTCTTTGATCCACTTGGACTTTAGTTTTGTGCAGGGTGATAAATATGAATCTATTTTTATTTTTCTGCATGTAGTCAACCAGTAGGACCAGCACCATTTGTTGAAGATACTGTCTTTTTTTCCCCATTGAATGGTTTTGGCTTCTTTGTCAAAAATCAAGCATTCATAGTTATGTGGGTTTATTTCTGGGTCTTCTCTTTGGTTCCATTGATCCTCCTTTCTGTTTTTATGCCAATACCATGAAGTTTTTATTACTAGTTCTCTGTAGTACAGCTTGAGATCAGGGATGGATATACCTCCAGATGATCTGTTGTTGTACAGGATCATTTTGGAGATTCTGGGTTTATTATTTCTCCATATGAAGCTGAGAATATTTCATTCAAGATTTATAAAGAAAGGAGTTGTTATTTTGATGGCAATTGAATTGAATCTGTAGATATCTTTTGGCAGGATGGCTATTTTCACAATTAATATTAATTGTGAACTTAATGGTAATCCTACCGATCCATGAGCATGGGAGATCTTTCCATCTTCTGATATCTTCTTCAATTCCTTCCTTTAGAGACTTAAAGTTTTTTTTTTTAAACAGGTTTTTCACCTTTTTTTGGTTAGAATCATCCCAAAGTATTTTATGTTATAAAATAACATAATAAAATCAATATTTTATGGAAGGTGGCTATTGTGAAGGGTGTTGTTTCCCTGATTTCTTTCTTAGCCCTTTTGTCTTTGGTATACATGAGGGCTTCTGATTTTTTTTCAGTTGATTTTGTATGCTGCCACTTCACACACAGCGTTTATCAGCTGAAGGAGTTCTCTGGTTTAATTTTTGGGGTCACTCATGTAGTCTAACATATCATCTACAAATAGTGACAATTTGATCTCTTCCTTTCCAATTTGTATCCCCTTGATCTCATTTAGTTTTCTTATTGCTTTGGCGAGGACATCAAGTACTATATTGAAAGGATATGGAGAGAGTGGGCAGCCTTGTCTTGTCCCTGATTTCAGTGGGGTTGGTTGAAGTTTGTCTCCATTGAGTTTTATGTTGTTTATAGGCTTGCTAGATATTGCCTTTACTATGTTTAGATATGTGTCTTCTATCCCTGATCTCTCCAAGACTTTAAACATGAATGGGTGTTGGACTTTGTCAAATGCTTTTTTGGCATCTAAGGAGATGATCATGTGGTTTTTCTCCTTCAGTTTGTTTATGTGGTGGATTACCTTAATGGATTTCCATATGTTGAACCACCCTTGCATGACTGGAATGAAGCCTACTTTGTCATCGTGGATGATGTCTTTGATATGTTCTTGGATTCGGTTTGCAAGGATTTTATTAAGTATTTTTGAATCAATGTTCATAAGAGAGATCTGTCTGAAGTTCTCTTTTTTTGTTGGGTCTTTGTGTGGTTTAGGTATCAAGGTGACTGTGGCTACATAGAATGAATTTAGTAATGTTCCTTCTCTTTCTATTTTGTGGAAAAGTTTGGAAAGAATTGGAGTTAGCACTTCTTTGAGGGTCTGGTAGCATTCTGCACTGAAACCATCTGGCCCACAGATTTTTTTTGGGAGACTGTTGATGACTACTTCTATTTCCTTGGGGTATGTAGGACTATTCAATCTTTCTATGTGGATCTTGACTTAATTTGTTAGATGGACTCTTCCTAGAAAATTGTCCATTTTTTTTAGATTTTCTAATTTGGTGGCATATACGCTTTTGTAGTAAGACCTAATGATTGTTTGGATTTCCTCACTGTCTATAGTTATGTCTCTCTTTTCATTTCTGATTTTGCTGATTTGGATAGGCTCTCTCTACCTTTTAGTTAGTTTGGTTAAAGGTATGTCTATCTTGTTGATTTTGTCAAAACCAGCCTCTTGGTTTCACTGATTCTTTGAATAGTTTTATTTATTGATTTGAGCCCTGAGTTTGATTATTTCCAGCTATCTGCTCTTCTTGGGGGTATTTGTTTTTTGTTTTTTTTTTCCCCTAGAGCTTTTAGTTGGGCCATTAAGTTGCTTGTATGGGACATCACAGATTTCTTCTTGAAGGCAGTTAGTGCTATAACTTTTCCTCTGAGCACTGTTTTCATTGTGTCAAATAATTTAGAGCATGTTGCACCTTCATTTTCATTGAATTCTAGGAAGCCTTTAATTTCTTTCTTTATTTCTTCCTTATCCCAGCTGTCATTGAGCATCAAGTTGTTCAGTTTCCATTTGTTTGTAGTTTTTTTTTAATTCTATTGTTGTTGAGGCCCAGCTTTAGTTCATGTTGGTCAGATAGAATATAGCAGATTATTTAAATCTTCTTCCATTTGTTGAGGTTGTTTTGTGACGGACTATATGGTCTATTTTTGAGAAGGTTCCATGAGGTGTTGAAAAGAAGTTATACTCTTTTGAGTTTGGGTGGTAATTTCTGTAGAAGTCTATTAGGTGCATTTGTTTTAGGACATAAGTGTCTTTATTTATTAGGCTTCTGTCTAAATGATCTGTCCCTTGGTGAATGTGGGGTGTTGAAGTCTCCCACTATTAAGGTGTTGGGATCAATGATGTGTTTGAGTTTTAATAATTTTTTTCTTTATTAATGTACATGCTGTTATATTTGGGGCAGAGATTTTCAGAATTGTGATATCCTCCTTTGATGATAATGTAATGCCCCTCTGCATATTTTTGATTAATTTTGATTAAAAGTCTATTTTATTAGATATTAGGATAGTTACTCCAGCTTGTTTTCTTGGTCTGTTTGCTTGAAAGACATTTTTCCAGCCCTTTACTCTGAGGTAGTGTTTATCTTTGTTGCAGAGGTACTTTTCTTGGATGCAGCAGAATGTTGGATCCTGTTTCCACACCCATTCTGTCAGTCTGAATCTTTTTATTGGAGAGTTGAATCCATTGATGTTGATAGATAATTGCGACCAATGAATGTTAGTTTCTTTTATATTGGAGTCAGTGGTCTTACTGTTTTCCATTGCTTGTTTTCTTTTAATTTTTGTTGGGAGTATTATCTGCATGCTATCTTATCTTGAGTGAAGTTGTTTTCATTTATATTTAATTTTTCCTTCTAGTATCTTCTGTATGGCTGGTTTGCTGTGTAGATATTGCATAAATTTAATTTTGTTGTGGAAAGTTTTGTTTTACTCCATCTATGTTGATTGAAAGCTTTGCAGAGTATAGTACTCTGGGTTGGCATCTGTGGTCTCTTAGAGTCTGCATGACACCTGGCCAGACCCTTCTGGCTTTCACAGTTTCTGATGAAAAGTCTGGTGTTATTTTCATAGGTCTACCTTTCTATGTTACTTGGCCTTTTTCCCTTGCTGCTTTCAGTATCTTTTCTTTGTTCTGTAGATACAGTGTTTTGACAATGATGTGACGTGATATGTTTCTTTTCTGGTCTAGTCTATTTGGTGTTTTGTAGGCCTCTTGTATATTTATGGACATCTCTTTCTTTAAGTTGTGAAAATTTTCTTTTATGATTTCCTTGAAAATAGTTTTCAGTCCTTTTAGCCCGGAGTCTTCTTTTTCATCAATTCCTATTATTCTTAGATTACGTGTTTTCGTGGCATCCTTGATTTCTTGGATATTTTATGTTTGGGACTTTTTTGATTTTACTTTTTCTTTGAGATAAATATCAGTTTCTGTGAGTGTATCTTCAGCTCCAGAGATTCTTTCTTCCATCTCTTGAATTCTGTTGGTGATGATGACCTTTGTGCTTCCTGTTCCTTTTTCCAAGTTTTCCACCTCAAGGGTTTTCTCAGTATCTGTTTTCCTTATTGATTTTAATTCTGTTTTCATGCCTTGCACCATTTCCTTCATCTGTTTGAATGTGGATTCCTGTCTCTCTATAATGGTCTCTATTTTTTTGTTCATTTCCTCTCTATATGACACTAATTGTATCTCTACTTGTGCTTCTATTTGTTTCTCCACATTTGCCTGTGTTTCTTTAAGAATTTTGTCCCTTTCCTCTTTCTTTGCCTCCTATTGACTGGCCAAATCTTTGATAGATTTGTTCATTTCATCTTTAATTGTTTGAATTTGCAAGGTTATTGCTCTGAGATAATTGCTTGTTTTTTCTTTAGGAGCCTCAAATAATTGGGTAAGCATAGCTTTAAAGTCATTTTCCTGTGCTTCTGATGAATTGGAGTATCCATCAATTTTGGTGGTTGCCAGTGAAGTCATGATGTCCTGATTTATATTGAATGTGTTTCTTCGCCTACCCCTGGCCATTGGCTTATCTGAAACCTTCCCTGTTTGTTCCTGGATTCTGCAGTTCAGACTGGTACTATCTCTCTTTGGCGTCTGTAGAATTCTTCAGGAAGCTGAGAGGGGTCCTGTGGCTTCAGCTTGTGCATTGGTTCACTATCTGTTCTTCTGGGAGGAAAGTACACAGGTTCAGAAGAGTAAAGGCAGGCTCGCTCATGTGTGTGCGCACATGTGTATGTGTGTGGAAGTGTGTCTTGAGGGACATAGTGATAGAGAATATTGAATCTTTAAATGTGTGTGGGGAGCTGTGCCTTGCAGGCTTCTAGGTGGTTATTTGTGATTGCACTGTATATTGAGCAGGCACTGTGCAATCGCTGTGCAATTTCTGGCATTAACTGCCTTAACTCCTCAGTTGGACCCACAGAGAAGGGGCTTCAATGTCCCAAGTGATGCTCTGTTTCCAACAGTGGGTATGTGGGTGAAAAGGGTCCGATGCCTGGCTTGTATTTTAGAAGGAACCTGGATATGGGGCTCTGCATACACTCAAGGGGATACTCACTCTCAAGCAGGTCACATCAGCAAGGATTGGCATATCCGGGCTCTCTGATCTCTGGTTTGGCTCTGCTTCGTCTTATGCAGGAGGACTGAAGTGCTCCGCCAGCTCAGTGCTGCTGTAGCTGCCAGGTTAGGAAGTCCAACTGCAGCTGGAAACTGGGATGCCAGTCCAGATGCCTTCTGGAAAGTTCTGGGTGCCAGCCACTGTGCTCTTCGGGACTGGGAGTCCCATTGCCTGGTGTGCCTAGCTTATATGGTGGGTTTGCTGGGATTTGGTGGGTATATAGCGAATTTTCTGCCTCTGGGGGTTTGGATGGGCCATTCATTCAGTGGCTGGGTGACACTGTGGAGATAGTATGGTGGCTAGCAGACCTGGGACTTTGGGAGGATGGTGCCGCAGGTCTGGGACTCCAAGACTGGAATAGGTGGAAGTTGCTGCTTAGGGGATATGGGGCTCTGTCTTAGCTGCTGCAGATCCCTATCAGTGAGCTTTGAGCTGAGAATCTTTGTGAGCCAGAGGTGTTGAGTAGGAGGGAGGTCCGAGACAAAAGTTCTCACTTCGTGCCATCTTCCCTGTCATTTAGAAAGCCTCTCCATCATTTCCCTGGCTTCAGAAGTCCTTCAAATCACTCCAGCATTCAGCTCTTCCACAGCTCAAAAAATGTGCGTGCTAGTCACCATCTTGGCTCTGTCCCCCTTAGACCTTGACATTCTTATTGATATATTAATACACTGACAGAGTCTAGGGTTCCCTGGGGTATTGAATCTTTAAAAGCAGTGAAAAAAGAAGGAAACCAGATAATTCCTGGGACAAATTTGGATGAAACACTGAAATACCGGTGTTCGTAAAAGGACAACTGAAGGGCAAGATATTATATGACAACTGGTGCTATTCGACTCCAGTGTTGGCAAACTGCTATGAGCAGGGTTGCCTTGGCTGACCTGACTGGATGGACAGCTGTATCCTACTCAGTGATCAGTGAACAAGTTTCCTGGTCCTGGGGATTAGAGTTAAAACTGCACCATCAGGAGAGAAATGGGCCAGTGTGATATGACTAGGATACAAGAGCCACTGAGTTACCGGCTGTGGTTCTCCAGACAAACCCTCTAAATGTAGTGTTAGTGACAGGACTGCTTGTTCAGAGTGCCACCTGAGCTCATGGGGTAGAACCTAGTTGGGTAATCACTTGTTCATGGCAAGGATTCTCTGCTACATAATGAATTCCTGGAAGGAATGCCTTACAAAGTCAAACTCTGCCCTCCTTTCCTCAGAATCTTTTCTATTTGTTAAAAGCATTGCAAAAAAATGTCACCATATTATTTTTATTGATTATGTGGGACTTTCATGTGACCTAGAATACACTCCTTTTTCACGGTGCCCAGATTAAAATTTCTACCTGTGGGTCACACTAATTTTTTTTCTTTAAAATACATGAAATGAATTAATTCTTTTTCATATACTCATTGGAACATGATCAGAGTCTCAGTGCCAAATCCCTTAAAGAAAACTGATTTCTTCACTACTGTACATTGGCATCACCCACATAAAGAAGCCATCAGTACTGAATAGCTCTATACTTCATCACCTTGGTCATGATTTCCTTATTTATTAATTCTGATTTGTTCACTTTGTATCCCCTCTGCTGCTTCCTCCATCTTCCCATCCAGTGCCACCCAACCTCCTTCTACTAACTGCATGTTCTTTCTCTAGTTCCCTGATAGGGGAGTTCCTCCTCCCTTTTCAATGTGACCTTAGCTAATCAGCACTTGTCAAGAGTGGCTGCATCACCTTCCTCTGGGGTCTGATTCTAAGGGCCTTTTTCTGCTTGTGTCCTCAATTCCTTCTACTTATGACACTCTTCCGGAATCCCATTTAGAGTTGGGTGTTTTAAGTTTTCTTTCTGCATAATATTGGACTGTGGGTCTTTGTATGCAATCCCATTTGATACAGAAGGAAATATCTCTGTGGATTGAAGAACATGGCACTGATCTATCAGTTGAGGACAGAGAGCAACATACTTTAATAAGAACAGCCTGGGTTGCTTGAAAATTTCCATATGATGACCTGGCCCAACAACTCAATTAACTGCCACCCAATTGCAGTAGAGGAAGACTGGATTTATCACAGTAAATTGCCTATTGGAACTTAATTCCCCACTGTTAGGAGACTTCCTAAAAAGTGAATGCATGCCATATTTGTCTTTCTGCATTTTAGTTACTTTGCCCAGGATGATTTTTCCTGGTTCCATCAATTCACCTGAAAATATTTTGTTGTCATTTTCTTAGCTGAATAATACTCTGTTATGGCAAATTACCACATTTTCCCTGAAGGAAATTGTCAGTTCTGTTCTTTAGAACATGGAAGTCGCTGGGTCTTTAATCATTGTATTGAATGACAAATTTCTGGATAACAATGTTCTCATATTTGAATTGCAACATCCTCTCAAAATATGTCTATTTAATTGTGGAGTGAGGAAATGTCTGGGAAGGGTTAGGCATTATAGCATTTTTAGATAATATAAAAGCCTTTGTTTCCCTAATTTCATTCTCAACCCCTTTATCTTTAGTGTACAGAGGGCTACTGATATTTGAGTTAATTTTGTATCCAGCTTCTTTTCTGAAGGTGTTTATCAGCTGTATGAGTTCCCTGGTAGAATTTTTGGGGTCACTCAGGAATACTATCATATCATCTGCAAATAGTGATACTTTGATTTCTTCCTGTGCAATTATATTCCCTTCAATTGTCTTATTGCTCTAGCAAGGACTTCCAGAACTATTTTGTAGACATATAGAGAGAGTGGGCAGCCTTGCCTTGTCCCTGATTTCAGTGGGATTGCTTTAAGTTTCTCTCTGTTTAGTTTGATGTTTGCTGCAGGCTTGCTGTTTACTCCATTTACTATGTTTATATGTGTGCCTTCCATCACTGCTCTCTCCAATACTTTAAACATGAATGGAGTTTGGATTTTCTCAAATGCTTTTTCACCATCTGAGAAGATTAGCATGCGGTTTGTTTTTCTTTCATTTTTTTTAATAAGGTAGATCACATTGATGGATATCTATATATTGAACCACCTTTGCATAGCTGTGATGAAGCCTACATGCTCATAGTGATGATATCTTTGATTTGTTCTTATATTCATTCAAAGACATAAAGTACCTTGGTATGACTCTAATCAAGAATGTCAAAGACCTGTATAAAAAAAAAATTCAAGTCTCTGAAGAAAGAATTAGAAGAAGATGTCAGAAGATGGAAAGATCTCACATACTCATGGCTTGGCAGGATTAACTTTGTAAAAATGGCCATATTACCAAACACTATCTACACATTCAGAGCAATTCCCATGAAATTACCAACACAATTCTTTACAGACCTGGAAAGAAAAATTCAAAACATCATATGGAAAAACAAACAAACAAACAAACAAAACAGAATTGCTAAAACAATCCTCTACAATAAAACATTATCTGGAGATATCTCCATCCATGATTGCATCCTGTAATACAGAACTACAGCAATAAAAAAATGCATGCTACTGGCATAGAAACAGAATGGTGGATCAGTGGAACTGAATAGAAGACCGAGAAATAAACCCACACATGTATGGACACCTGATCTTTGACAAAGATACCAAAACCATACAATGGAAAAAAAGATAGCATCTTCATGAAATGGTGCTGGACTGACTGGATGACTACAAGTAGAAAAATGCACATAGATCTGTACTTATCACCCTGCACAAAACTAAAGTCCAAGTGGATCAAAGACCTCAACATTAAACCAGACACATTAAATTTGTTAGAAGAAAAAGTGGCGAAGAGCCTTGAAATGATTGGCACAGGACACAACTTCCTGTATAGAATACCAACAGCACAGGCTCTAAGAGCAACAATCAATTAATGGGACTTCATGAAATTGAAAAGCTTCTGTAAAGCAAAGGACACTGTCATCAAAGCCAAACAAATGCCTACAGATTGGAAAAAATCTTCACCCAGTCTCTATGTGACAGAGGGCTAACGTCCAGATTTTATGAAGAAATAAAGAAGATGAAAAGCAACAAATCAAGTAATCCAATTAAAAAAAAATGGGAAGTGATCTAAACAGAGAATTCTCAATAGAGGAATATCAAATTGCAGAGAAACTCTTAAAGAAATGCTCAACCTCATTAGCCATCAGGGAAATGTAAATCAAAATGACCCTGAGATTTCACCCTATGCACATCAGAGTGGCCAACATCAAAAACTCAAGTTTCAACAACTACTGGAGAAGTTGTGGAGAGTGGAGAACACTCCTCCACTGCTGGTTTGAATTTAAACTTGTACGACCACTCTGGAAATCAATCTGCTGTTTGCTCAGGCAACTAGGAATAGCACTTTCTCAAAATTCAGCTATCCACCTTTAGGCATATATCCAAAAGAGTCTCAAGTACACAATAAGGAAATTTGTTCAACCACATTTGTTACAGCTTTATTTGTAATAGTCAGAACCTGGAAACAATCCAAATGCTCCCCCCCACAACTTAAAAATGCATACAGAAATTGTGGTACATCTACACAATGGAATATTACTCAGCAATAAAAAAAACAAGGAAAACATGAAATTTGCAGGTAAATGGTGGGAATTGGAAGATCATCCTGAGTGATCTATCTCAGAAGCAGAAAGAAACACATAGTATATACTCACTCATATAAACATATATTACAGGATAGACCTACTAAAATCTGTACACCTAAAGAAACTAATCAATAAGGAGATCCCTGACTTAAATGCTGAATCCCCAACCCAAAAAACAAAGAGGATGGACATCAGAAGAAGGAGAAAATAGGGAACAAGTTATGAGTCTGCCACAGAGGTCATCTGAAAGGCCATGCTCTGCTGATTATCAAAGAAGTTCCTGAGGCTTATGACCAACTGTTGGACAAAGTGCATGGAATCTAATGAAAGAAGTGAGAAATAATAAGATCTGGAAAGGACAGGAGCTACAGAACCAAAAAGTTTTAGCACATTTGTCTTTCCTGAGACTAATACTCCAACCAAGTACCATGCATGCACATAACCTAGAACCATTACACAAATGTAGCCCATGGTAGTTCAGTGTTCATAGGGGATCCATATTAATGGAAAAAGGGACTGCCCCTGAAATGATCTGACCGACCTGCTCTTTGAATTTCACACCCTGATTTTGGAGCAGCTTTATCAGGCCACAGAGGAAGAAAATACAGCCACTCCTGATGAGATCTGATAGACTAGGATGAGTAGGAAGGAGAGGAAGACCTCCCCTATCAGTGGACTTAGGAAAAGATATGAGTGGACAAGGGGGAGGAATTCTGGGATTGGGAGCAGAGGAGGGATGGGTTTGTGGTGGGATACAAAGTGGATAAAGTTTAATTAATAAAAACAAAATTTAAAATTATTAAAAAATATAGTTCCTTTTGGAGTTATTTTATAGGAGGGTATGCTTAGAGGTTGACAACCAATAAAAGTGACCAGACAAAAGAGAGCCTCTGTCTCTTTATCTAGGTCATCTTTGTTTTTTGTCAGTCTTGGTCTCTCTATTTCTGAAGCTACCTATCTCTAGCTCTTTCTCCCTCTGTCTCTCTCAGTCTCCATCTCTCTGCCTGATGCTTGTGGTTCAGTATAAAAAGCTTTCAGTTTTGCTGAAGGACTACAAGAAGATGACTGCTTTATTATGTGACATCCTGGATGGTCTCTGTAAAAATGTAAGCACTGTCCAATTAAATGCTTTTTTTTTTTCAAAGATTTGCCTTTGTCAGGGAGCATCTTCACAGGAAGTATTTTACTTACTGAAGACATATCTATGCATTAAACAAATAATCACAGAAGCTATGATGTTACTGTCAAGAACAGTATGACTTTATGATGTCAAGGACACATGGCTTTATTAATGACAACTTGAAAAAAATATGTGACATTTTTCCTGAACTAAGAGTATGGGACACAGGAAGTGGCATCTATCCTTTGTGTTCTTTTAGCCACCCAGATTGAGGAATGTAGGGCTGCTCATCATTTCCCTCAAGCAGGCTGTCAACTTGGCCCTTTTAATAACTGGCTCTTAAAACTCTTACTGGCTTTCCTCTAATTTTCTTCTAAACCAATCAGCACCTGAGAGAATCTTGAGGTTTCCATGGAGATGAGTAAACAAAATTTCCTTACTGTCCAGTATCCCTGAATCTACGGTTTTCCTTGTCAAACCCAACAAGCCTTTATCTCATCCATTTATCCAGATCCCACACCTTTACTTCTACTTCTGTTTAGTTCTGTGACAAGTAAGGTAGGAAATGAAAATTTTATATTTATTTAATTGGATAGCTTCCTAAGTAGAGAAGCTTCAAGGTGATGTAGGATTAAGGGGAATGTTCCAAAGACAAAGTACTCTCCTACTGAGGTCTTGGATCTGAAATATTCTAGGTTGTGACTTTGAACTGAGCTGTTACTTGTGTTCTCACTAAATGTACCTTCACATTCTTATGAGTATAATAAGCTGGCAGGGTCTAGGGTTTCTAGTGGTATTGTGTCTTTAAGAGAAGAAACAAAAAAAAAAAAGAGAGAGAGAGAAGGAAACCAGACAATTCTTGAGACTGGTTGGGCTGAAACAGAGAAAAATCTGTGAGCATAAAGGGTGAACAGAAGGGCAAGATATAATTTCACAGTTGGTATTGTTCCACAGTAGGTTTGCCAACCCTCTATAAGCAGAGTTGCCTTGGCTGACCTGGCTAGATCAGCAGCTCTGTCCTACTCAGTGGAGAGGCAGGAACCCTCCTGGTCCTGGGGTTTACAATTAAAACTGGGCCTTTGTGACAGAGAAATGGATCCATTTTATTTGCCTAGGACACAAGAGCAACTGTGTTTTCTACTATGGTCCTACAGACAAACTCTCAAAATGCAGTGTTAGTTCCAGGACTGCTTGTTCAGAGGTACCACCTGAGCTCATGGAGTCTGAGGTAGCTGGGTAACTACTAGTTCATTATTAAGATTCTCTGCTACATAATGAGTTTATAGAAAGCATGCCTTACAAGGTCAAAATCTGCCTTCCTTAGTGGAATCTTTTTTATCCGTTTTAAAGTCATTGTAAATGTTGTCAACATATTATTTTAATTGGTTATGTGGGAATTTCATATACTATAAATTATAATACTTTTCCATTGCCCCCACATTCAAATTCCTACCCATGTGTCACACTAAAAATATTTTTTTCTTTACAATACACCAATTCAAGTATGTGTTATTTATATATTCATTGGAACATATCAGAGTCTGAATTCCAAGTCCCTTAAAGAAAACTTAGTTCATCCTTGTGGATCCCAGGCACCACCAGAAAGAAGTAGCCATGAGTCCTGAGGAGCAATTTACTTCATCACCTTGATCACAGTTTTCCTTGTGTATTTATGTCTTATGATTTGTTTACATCTTATCCCCTATGCTGCCCCATCACTCATCTCCTTCTAGTTCCACCAAGCCTCCTTTTAACACTTTGCAATTTCTAAAATTCCCCTGGGAAGGGGTCCTCCTCCCCCTTCTAAATCTGCCTACCTTATCAGGTATAACCTAGGCTGGCTGCATCATCTTCCTCTGTGGCCCGATTCTTAGGGCATTGTTTTCCTTGGATCTGTAATGACCTCTAATTATGACACTCTTCCTGCCTCCTCTACTGCAAACTTCCCAGAGAACTGGGGGGAGGGAGAATTTCATAGGGAGATGCCATTTAGACCTGGGTGTTTTAAGGCCTCTCTCAGAATTATATTGGACTGTGGGTCTCTATAAGTAATACCATTTGATACAGAAGGAAGCATCTCTGTGGATCAAAGAATATGGCACTGATCTATCAATTTAGGGTAGAGAGAAACATATTTTAATAACAAAGGCCTGTATTGCCTGAAAATTTCTGTAGGATGCCCTGGCACAAAAGCTCAATTAATTGCCACCCAGTCCCCTTAGTGGAATACTAGTTTGGTCAATACAGATGGCCTATGGGAACTTCATCCCCCAATATTAGGAGACCTCCTGATAATGAATACATACCATAATTGTCTTTCTGCATTTTAGTTACTTCAACCAGGATGATTTTTCCTGGTTCCACCCATTTGCCTGAAAATATGATGATGTCATTTTCTTAGCTGAATAAAACTCCATTATGGAAATATTCTACATTATCCCCTAAGGAAATTGTCAGTGCTGTTCTTTAAAACTAGAAGTTGCTTAATCATTGTAATGAATGACAAACTATCAGGATAAGTATGTTCTTTGAGCCTAGAAGTCTCTCTATCTTCTTCCATGTCCTGGTGATTTGAATTCCAATGTCCCCTTGAAGCTCATCTGTTTACCTGTTTAGTCCCCAGTGAGGAAAGTCTCCAGTCTCGGAAGGCTTAGGAGGTATAGCCTTGTTAGATTATATAATTCATCTGGGAGTTATATGATAGGAGGTTCTGATGTGAGGTTGATATGCCAATGAAAGTAACCAAACAGAATGGAGTCTCTGTCTCTCAGTCTCTCACTTTATAACTTGTTTTCTGTCATTATTGGTCTCTCTATTGCTACATCTGTCACCCTAGCACATTCTCTCCCTGTCTCTCTCAGTCTCACTCTCTCTCTCTCTCAGCTTGCCATTTGTAGTTCAGTATAAAAGCTCTCATTTCTGCTGAGGGACTACAACAAGATGACTGCTTCATGGTGTGACATCATGAATGGTCTATAAAAATATGAGCAAGGTCCCAATGAAATGCTTTTTGTTCAAAGTATTGCCTGGGTCAGGGAACATTTTTCCAGTAGTAATTCACTGCCTGAGGAGGTATCTTTGAATTTAACAAATAATAATGTAGTCTGTTATTATTGTAAACTCACATGTCAATGACACATGACTTCATTAGTGACCACTTGAAAGAAATATGTGACACTTTTCCTGAACTAAGAGTCTTGGACACAGGAACTGTCATCTCTGGATTGTGTACTTTCAGCAGCCCAGATAGAAGCATATAGGGCTGCTCAGCCTTTCTCTCAAGCATGCTGTCACCCTGGCCCTTTTAATAACCGGCTGCTGAAACTCTCACTGGCTCTCATATTTTGTATGGCATCATTCTCCCTCTCAGCCCATAAGCCCCTGAGTGAAGCTTGAGGTTTCCATGCAGTTGGGTAAGAAAAGTTTCCTCATTGTTCAGTATGAATGATCCTGTGCACACTTCATTCTTTCTTGTGATACCCAACAAGCCTTTAACTCATCCCTTTATCCTAATCCCACACCTTTACTCTTGTTTTCTTCTGAGACAATATCTGGTAGGAAATGATTCTTTAATGTTTATTTAATTGGACAGTTTCCTAAGTAGAGAAGCTTAAAAACGATTTGGGGTTAAGAAGAATGTACTGAATGACAAAATAAAATGAAATTTCCTAGGTGGTTTCTTTGATCAGAGAAGTTACTGGCATACTGAATAAATGTAATTTCACATTCTCATGGATGGTATAGGCTGGCAGGGTCTGGGGTTCCCTGCCATACTGAGTCTTTAAAGGCAGGGAAAAAAGAAGGTTGCCACACTCACGCCAGTGTCACCATAGTAGCATAAGCTACAGGGCGGGGGATATGATTTCCCCAAAAATAATGCCCCCTGAAAGGTCCCTGGCAAACTCATCCCACTTGGAAAAGAGACGTGTTCTGAGATTTCTACACTTCTTCAGTTGTGGCTCTGGGCCTGGAATAATGAATTCTTTGATCTTTCCCTGTGACACCTGAAACAGCACAACTAACTTTATAAAGAAATTTATTATTAGTAGATTGTTAAAGACTTTAATAAAAATAAGTTTAAAAAAAGTAATGAATTAGATTTAGTATTAATAGGCATTAAGAATAGTAAAATAATAATAGGCTCCTTCTTAAGAAATAATAGCATGAGAGGTGCAGCTGGAGGGAGTTTCCCCTCCCTTCAGTGCCTTGTTCCTAGAGAAGATCATAAATCTTGGGCAGGACATATGGGAGGAGGGTTAACAAAGGTGTAGTTAGATTTTGATATAGAGAGGGACTTTGACAGGCATCTCACTTAGCTCCTGACTTTCCTCTTCATTGGTTAGCAATAATGAAACTATATTTGAGGTTTCTTTTCCTTTGTTTGCTCTGATCAAAAAGTTTTTAGGCCAAGATTATTCGTGGGTACTACTTTATGTTTGACTGCATTTTAAGTTAAAATGTAAACTTTGTATTCTTGGTAAAAGTCTAAATGTTCTGGGAAGTATGCCAATTTTAAGGTGCCTTTTGTAAAATCATTATAAAAATACTAGCTTGATTTCAGTAAAGTTGCAGCAGAGTCAAAACCATCAAGGTGTCTCTGTCAATTCTTCGCCGAAACCGTGTGTTCCTGTCTAAAGCCTTGTTCTCCGGCGGACGACGGGAGCCCGACTGGGCCGGTCCATGGCAGGTGGCACCCGAACAGAACAGGGACCGGGGACAGGTAACTTTCTCTTCTCTTTCTTTTCTTTTATCAAGGCACGGTAAGGCTCTCGTCAGGATACTGCAGGTCCGCTGACAAGGAGGTCAGTTATAGGCGAGTAATCAAATATGGGGCAGTCCGAATCAAAGCAAGAAAAAATGTTCCTTTCAGTTTCAAAGCATATGTTAGCAAGACGAGGCTTTAGAGTTTCAGAAAAAGTCTTAAAGGACTTTCTTGATTTTATTAAGAAGGTCAGCTCTTGGTTCCTGGCGGAAGGCTCCCTGACCTTAGCTGATTGAAAACGAGTGGGTAAAGACATGAGAAAATATGTACAAGAACATGGAGAAGGGGAAATCCCCAATCATGCTTATCCTCTTTGGCTACAAATGAGAGAATTATTAACTGATGAAACAGATTTTGAAGGTCTGGTTCATGAAACCTCGTCTCTGTCTCTAGATCAGACGAATGAGGTTAAACCTATTAATCAGCCCACTAAATCTTATGGAACAAAAAGTAAGCCATCTTTAAAATTTGATTATATTAAACATGAATCCTCCTCCTCGTCTAGTGAAAATGAAAATGATGATTCTTCTGATGGTGATGATCTGGAGGATGAGGCAGCTAAATATGAGCCCTTTGAGGAAAGGGATCATTTTCATGATCAAGACCCTCCTCTGGTGGCTCTGGCCTCTAAAAAGCAAAGAAGGGATAAAGTTAGCCGGAGGAGAAAACCTCTGGCACCTGTTGGTTTTCAGGGAGCGGTGGAAGAAGCTAAAAGAAAAGGAGATCTAACATTCACCTTCCCAGTAGTGAAAGGAATAGATGATGAGGAACCTATTTGGAAACCTCTCTCCTTAAAAATTTTAAAAGAGTTACAAACTGCAGTGAAGACTTTAGGGGTCTCCGCTCCTTATACTTTGCAGGTGTTGGAGATGGTTACAATTGGTTAACCCCACATGACTGGCATCAGACTGCAAAGGCTACCCTGAGTCCTGGAGACTATGTTCTCTGGAGAACTGATTATAAGGATAAATCAAAAATTACTGTTACCCAATTTACAAAGAAAAAAGGGCCAAAACCTGGGCTGGATATGCTGTTGGGTATGGGAAAATATACTACTCCCCAATCTCAAGTAAAAATACCAAAAGAGATATTGGAGGCAATTACATTAAATGCTGTCCAAGCATGGAAAAAGTTGCCACCTCCTGGAACCAAGGAGACTACTTTATCAGGAATTAAGAAGGCAAATGAGGAATCATATCAAGATTTTGTGTCTCGACTTGAGGAAACAATTAATAGGATGCTACCTCCAACCGAAGGAACAAAAATGCTATTAAAGCACGGGAAAATGCAAATTCCCTATGCCAGGATCTGATTAGGCCTCTGAAAGGGACGGGGACTATTCAAGATTACGTAAAAGCTTGTGTGGATGCCTCACCAGCAGTCGTGCAAGGCATGGCATATGCTGCAGCTATAAAGGGTCAAACGTATAGCGCCTATGTTAAGAAAACTTATGGAGGAGGAAAAAGAGACTCCTCCAAACCCACATGTTTTAAATGTGGAAGGACAGGGCACATATAAAAGATGTGTCGAGGAGAAGATAAACAGGAGAGGTCAAGGAAAGGTCCTACTCCTGGTATCTGTCCCCGATGTGAGAAGGGGAGACATTCGAAAAGCGAATGCAGATCCAAGTTCCATAAGGATGGAACTGTTCTGACAAAAATAAAGGAGAAAAAGTCAGAGAATGAGACAAAAAAATAAATGAGGGTCAACCTCTCAGCCCCAAAGCAAAAAGAGAGAAAGAAAATTGTGAATCAAAAGGTTCACTTAATCCTGAGGCTCCAGAATTTACTATTCATGATTTGCCTAGGGCCACTCCAGGAAGTGCTGGTCTGGATCTCTCAGTAAATAAAGATACAATCCTCTCATCATGGGATGGATGGAACTGTTCTGACAAAAATAAAGGAGAAAAAGTCAGAGAATGAGACAAAAAACTAAATGAGGGGCAACCTCTCAGCCCCAAAGCAAAAAGAGAGAAAGAAAATTGTGAATCAAAAGGTTCACTTAATCCTGAGGCTCCAGAATTTACTATTCATGAGATGCCTGGGGCCACTCCAGGAAGTGCTTGTCTGGATCTCTCAGTAAATAAAGATACAATCCTCTCATCATGGGATAGAGTATCTCTAATCTCCACCTCTGTTTTAGGGACTTTACCTCAAGGCACAGTTGAGTTAATTATTGGCCGAAGTTCAAATTACAAAAAAAAATTTGAGGTTTTGCCTGGGGTAATAGATTCAGATTTTCAAGGAGAAATAAAAATAATGGTAAAGCCATTAAAGGAAACTATACAGCTACATAAAGGACAAAGAATAGCTCGATTGTTGTTGTTGCCATATTCAAATTTACCAAATTTAATATTAAAACAGGAAAGACAGCAAGGTCAGTTTGGCTCCTCTGATGTCGTGGCCTGGGTGCAAGACATAGGTTGTAAAAGACCATTTATGACAGTTAAAATAAATGGAAAAAATCTGCAAGGCCTTATGGATACAGGGGCAGATAAAACTTGTATGGCAGGGAAGGATTGGCCTTCCTCTTGGCCCTGTGAAAGGACTTCTTCCTCTTTACTAGGGCTGGGGTTGGCATCTAATGTGGCTCAAAGTTCTCAGATGTTAAAGTGGGAACTAGAGGAAAAATCAGGAATGATTCAGCCCTATGTTATACCATCCTTGCCATTTTCTTTATGGGGCAGAGATATGATGCAAAAGATAAATGTAAAATTGGTTACCTCAGATAATTTAAGTGATCAGCATTTTTCATAGGGGCCACTGAGAGCTCACTTTATGCAGATAAAATTGATTAAAAGTCAAAAGAACCTGTATGGCTCAATCAGTGGCCCCTAACGGAAGAAAAAATACAGGCTATAGAACAATTGGTAAAAGAACAGCTAGATAAAAGACATATAGAAGAGAGCAATAGTCCTTGGAATACTCCAATATTTGTTATTAAAAAGAAATAAAAAAAATGGAGACTTTTACAAGACCTTAGAGCTGTTAATGCTACAATGATTGATATGGGGGCATTACAACCTGGCCTCCCCTCTCCTGTAGCAGTCCCTGAGGGATGGGAGATAATAGTAATAGATTTGCAGGATTGTTTTTTCACAATTAAGTTACATCCAAAAGATTGTAAAAGATTTGCTTTTAGTGTTCCATCAGTAAATTTAAAATGTCCATATAGGAGGTATCACTGGAAAGTTTTACCTCAAGGGATAAAAAATAGTCCAACTTTATGTCAAAAGTTTGTAGATAAAGCTTTAAAGAAAGTAAAAAAAATATAAAGATGCATATATCATTCATTATATGGATGATATATTGTTGGCCCATTTCTCCAGGGAAGTTATACAAGAGCTTCTCGCTTATACTATTGAGCAATTTACTAAATTTGGTTTAATTATAGCTCCAGATAAGGTTCAAAAGAATAGGCCATTAAGTTATTTGGGTCAATTAATTTATGATGATTATATAAGTTCTCAAAAGGTATCTATCAGGCTAGATAAGTTACAAACATTAAATGACTTCCAAAAATTATTAGGCAATATTAATTGGGTTAGGCCTTATTTAAAATTGACCACAGGAGAACTGAGTCCTTTGTTTCAGTTGTTACAGGGGGACTCCAATCCAAAGTCTCCCAGAAATTTGACTCCTGAGGCTATTAAAGCCTTGGCTTTGGTGGAAGAACAATTAAATAAAGCAAAGGTTAAACAGATAGCTTATAATCAAAAATGGGATTTAATTATTTTTAAAACACCATATACTCCTACAGGATGTTTATGGCAAAATAGAATTTTAAAATGGGTGCATTTACCCCATACTCAAGCAAAAATGCTTGCTTCCTATCCATATATGTGTTCCTTAATTATAAGCAAAGGAAGGATGAGATCAAAAAAATTATTTAAAAAAAATGCATAATATAATTGTTCCATATAATAAAAAACAAACAGATATATTATTAATAAAAGATAAAGACTGGGGAACAGCGTTGCAGGGCTATTCAGGACAAATTAAATATCATTACCCCTGACATCCCTTAATAGAATTTTTTAAAGAAACAGAGGTAATTTTTCCAAGAAAATGTTCTTTACAGCCTATAGATTGCGCTCTTTGCATTTTCACAGATGGTTCCTCTAACGGAAGGTTTGCAGTTCATGTCCCAGGCAAAAAACCACTAATAAGACAAAATGTACAAACTTCTTCTCAAAAGACAAAGATTAAAGTGGTTATTTTGGCTTTTCAAACCTTCTCAGAAAAATTTAATCTTTATACGGATTCAAGATATGTAGCTAGCCTTTTTCCCATAATAAAAACTGCTCTTTTGTGGGGGCATTCTCAAATTATTCATTTGCTTCAGGATTTACAAATTTTAATTAAAAATAGGACAAAAAAATTTTTTATAGGCCACATTAGAGGGCACTCAAAATTACCTGGTCCATTAAGTCAAGAAAACTATATGGCAGATGCCTTAACAAGAGAAATAGTAATAAATATATTAAAAGCTCAAGAAAGCCATGCTTTACATCATCAAAATGCATTAGCCCTTAAAAGGCTATTTCATATTACAAGAAAACAGGCAAGACAAATTATAAAAAATTGTGGTAATTGTCCTCAGGTGTACCATCCATTAAAAATGGGGGTTAACCTAGAGGACTTAAAGCTCTATCATTATGGCAGATGGATGTTACTCATGTTCCAGAGTTTGGAAAATTAGCATATGTCCACGTTACTGTGGACACATATTGTCATATGATATTTGCCTCAGCAAGAACAGGATAGTCAGGTAAGGATGTCATTCAACATCTAATCCAATGCTTTGCAACTATGGGATGTCCAAAAAGAATAAAAACTGATAATGCTCCAGCATATACATCAAAAGCCCTTGCAGTATTCTTACAGAGCTGGAACATAGAGCATGTGACAGGTATATCATATAATCCCCGAGGACAGACAATTATTGAAAGAACACATCAAACATTAAAAAATCAAATTATCAGACTTAAACAAGCTCACACTTATTTCTCGCCTGGTCATTTGCTGTATTAAACCATTTAAATACTGATGAGCAGGGCAATACTCCTGCTATGAAAAATTGGTCTGGGCTTAAAAATGAACAACTTCCACAAGTATATTGGAAGGATTTGTTATCCGGATCCTGGAAGGGACCGGATGCTCTAATTTCCTCTGGAAGGGGATATGCATGTGTGTTTCCACAGGATGCCGACTCCCCCATCTGGATCCCAGATAGACTCATCCAGCCGGCTAATATCGAGATGGCAACAAAAAAGACAAAAGCAAAAAAGGAGAAAAAATGGAAGCAAAGCTGCAGAAGCTCTTGTTGATGCCCAAGAAAATGACAACATGGACACAACTAAAACACCTGATGAGAGAAGCAGAGGAATTGGTGAAGGCTCAACAAAAGCCTAAAACCTCTGAATTTATATTTCTGGCTGTATTGTCATTACTTATGTGTCAGAATGCTGTTGTGCATAGTAAAAGTTATTGGGCTTATGTACCAAAACCACCCCTTCTACACCCTGTGGGTTGGATGGATCCAGATTATGTGAAAGTACTAACTAATGATACTGAACTTTTCGGAGGTTTCCAGGATTATGAGGGAAGAATAAATAGCTCAGCTTATTTAAATTTTGAGGGCAGAACTGATTCGCTCCCCATTTGCATTGCCCTAAAAGGATCTCCACCATATGGTTGTCTGCCTATAAATTATCAAACTTTTCTTACAGATGCTCCTGATTTGACAGTTAAAGGCAAAAAAAAAAAAAAAAATGATAAAAGATTAATGTGGGAGCTTCAAATTTCTACTTTGGGGTACCTTAATTATAATGTAACTTTTAAAAAGGCTCCTTTTATGCCTCTCCCTCTTTGTGCAGAGAAATTTAGAGATAAAGATCAATTTTGGGAAAGTAGCCTTACAGGTGCCCCTAAATGGTTAAAATGTGGCTTCCCTCAGGCTGCAGCTAAATATGTGCCTGTAGGGACCCATATGGAGGTTTGGGATTTTTCAATTGTTTCAGGTAATTATGATTATACTAAATATTTAAAAAATAATTCAGATAAGTTCAATGGATATATCCCTCCAGGATTGGGACAAAAAGTACAACGATGGTTTTCACCTGGTTATGTGGAACCTATTTGGGTCTCTAGAGATCCTAAGACCAATGCTACAGTTTCACATCATGAGTTGTTTAGATTGGCAGCTAGTGCCAATATAATTTTACAAAAAAGGCCTAAAAAAAAAAATTCTGTGCCTTTGGAAACCAGGGCATATGTTGCTTATCCTTTTGCTCTTCTTATGGGATATATTTATCAAATTAATATAATTCATGTTGAAATTTTTTATAAAATTCATTGTATAGCTTGCAGGGTTACTAATTGTATTGATTCTAGTTTGGATAAAAACATTGCTGTTATAATTTAGTTAATAGACCTGCTTATGTTATGCTTCCTGTTGATTTACAGGAAAAAAATGGTATAAAAATATTGCTTTAAAGACTTTAAAAAAGCTAAGTAAATTGATTAGGCCTAAGAGATTTGTTGCAGCACTTATATTAAGGATTTCAGCATTAATTGCAATTTTAACTACTACAGCGTTAGTTCAAGAGATACATACAGCAAATTTTATTAATGAGATAAATAAAAATAATTCTTTAGCCCTTTTAGAGCAATTTATTATAGATAAAAAGTTATAATCCAAGATAAATGCGCTGAAAGAAGCAGTTTTAGCCTTAGGACAAGATATGGTTAATATTAGGACGAGGATGGAAACTCGATGCCATGCTGCCTTCTCATATATTTGTGTTACACCTTTACCATACAATGCTTCTGACCAATGGAAAAAGGTAAAAAATCATTTACAAGGAGTTTTAAAAGATACGGATATTACTCATGATTTAGATAGTTTGCAAAAAAATATAACAGCTTTAGCAAGGCTCATTTAGATAAAGCAAGTTTGAGTTCCTTAGCTTTTGATTTAGAGTCAGGAATTAGAAATTTAAAACCTTTAAATTAGATTCATTATTTAGTGATGATAGGGGCCCTGATTTTATTATTTTTATTGGTTGTGCTCCTGTTTCCTTGTCTTTTTAAATTACTACTCCACTCCATCCACACTGTAGAGCGAGATTTGTTTAAATTGCGTCTTAAAAACAAAAAAAGGGGGAGATGCCACACCCACGCCAGTGTCGCCATAGTAGCATAAGCTACAGGGCGGGGATATGATTTCCCCAAAAATAATGCCCCCTGAAAGGTCCCTGGCAAACTCATCCCACTTGGAAAAGAGACGTGTTCTGAGATTTCTACACTTCTTCAGTTGTGGCTCTGGGGCTGGAATAATAAATTCTTTGATCTTTCCCTGTGACACCTAAAACAGCACAACTAACTTTATAAAAAAAAATTATTATTAATAGATTGTTAAAGACTTTAATAAAAATAAGTTTAAAAAAAGTAATAAATTAGATTTAGTATTAATAGGCATTAAAAATAGTAAAATAATAATAGGCTCCTTCTTAAAAAATAATAGCATGAGAGGTGCAGCTGGAGGGAGTTTCCCCTCCCTTCAGTGCCTTGTTCCTAGAGAAGATCATAAATCTTGGGCAGGACATATGGGAGGAGGGTTAACAAAGGTGTAGTTAGATTTTGATATAGAGAGGGACTTTGACAGGCATCTCACTTAGCTCCTGACTTTCCTCTTCATTGGTTAACAATAATAAAACTATATTTAAGGTTTCTTTTCCTTTGTTTGCTCTGATCAAAAAGTTTTTAGGCCAAGATTATTCGTGGGTACTACTTTATGTTTGACTGCATTTTAAGTTAAAATGTAAACTTTGTATTCTTGGTAAAAGTCTAAATGTTCTGAAAAGTATGCCAATTTTAAGGTGCCTTTTGTAAAATCATTATAAAAATACTAGCTTAATTTCAATAAAGTTACAACAGAGTCAAAACCATCAAGGTGTCTCTGTCTGTCAATTCTTCGCCAAAACTGTGTGTTCCTGTCTAAAGCCTTGTTCTCCCGCGGACGACGGGAGCCCGACTGGGCCAGTCCGTGGCAAAGGTAATCTGACAGTCCTGTGGGCTAGTCCTACAAGATCCACATGAAAGAGAGAGTGTAATTGCAGGGACAGAGATGCAAAGAATAGAGACAAGACAAATTACTGTTCAAGTCTCAGTTACCTGAATGTGCAAACAACACTTATAAAGCCAACGGTACAAGCAATATATATTTTTTTTTAACAGTAGCAACACATCTGATCCACCTGGCAAGGCATCCAGGAATTCACTCAAGGTTACACCAAGTTTGCTGCTGGGTTACCAAGGTTGTAGAGAATTTGCTATCTACATCTCAGCCTCAGAACACACAACATGAGGAGACTGCCAAGGACAGTTTCTGAGACATAGAACTTTTAAAAGACCCGCGTCTGGTATGGCCAGGAGGTAGAATTCCAATTACCAGACTCATTCTTTGTTTTATGGAGAGCCTGCTTAGGCTGGTGAATTTTTTTTCTTACTCATCATCAAGGTCTTGGGATACAATTTTAATGAGCCTCTGTCTTAAAAAAACACAATTTAATAATACCTGTCATTGACTTACCTCCATAAAAAATGGGGTTGTTAGAGATCTTTAATTTAAATTCATGCAACTGAACTTGCATGTGTTGAAGTTTTTGAAGAAGGAACTGTAACACACAAGGAAGGCAGGCACAGGCCAACAAACCCATAACTGCCAGGCACGCGATTCTCAGTCCCCACTTAATCACAGAATCAAAGGATGGGAAGTACCTCCTGAGGCTAGTAACTATATTCCAGGACACATTGGCCAATTCTAAACTGGGTTTCTTGGCAGATTCTATGTCATGGATCTTATTTCTCACCATTAACATGTCTAAAGAGAAGTTTTGCTAGACCAAATGCCAGCAAGGTGATTCTGAACCTGAGTCCAATTAAATTCTGACTCATCATACCAAGAATAAGAAACCCTAACATGAATCATAACTAAAGCAGGTTGCTTAACAGCTAATACTGAAATAACATTATCAGCACTAACACAATTAGTAAGATTGTAATATACACATTCATTTGAATAGGTATCATTGTTCTTAAAATGTCTTCCTACAATGTTTCCAATAATAAGGAAGATTAACACATGCCAAAAAAGAAGTATAATTGATTAATTTAGCAAAGCTACTTGCATTCCCAGAGAGAATGCCTATATATCCCAAGGCAGTCCCCAATTTCCACACATAGGTTTGACAATTTTTATTTGAAGTCCTCCAAAGTCCAGCCCTCACAGCCTTTTCTAAAACAAAGGAATTTTCACTGCCTTTACCAGAAGTCAAATTCTTAATATCCTTAACAATAGACCAGTCCAGTTCACGACTGTAAATGCAGGGTCATGGTCCCAGAAGTAGATGGTGGGCATTTCTCTGATGCATCTTGTCCAAGTAACCATCAGTTGAGGACCCTTTCTCAGAGGGTGGGTAACTCATTGGAAATGTAAGACTGTCTTTCTTAACTCCCGTAGGAAGAGACAATAATATCCCTCAAATGTTCCACTTTGCCTGTTTTCAAAGGGAGGCTTGAGCTGCCAACCCAACTTTAGAGTAGCAGGCATTCTGCACAATGACATGGACTGGTAATTCCTGGACTGGTAAAGCTGTCTTGATGTACACTATCTCTGGTAAAGCAAAGAGGATAACCTCTTCCTATTCCTGAAAAGTTAAGAGTCTGTTTTACTTGTGTTCCTTCAAAAGCAGGAAAACCCTTCAACCAAGTGTTGTTGACATAAACAAGGACTTCTGGATCATTCCAGGAAACTGGATGTAGTTTATGTGTATTAGGAATACACATAATACGTACTCCCCATAAACATTCATTTTGACTGGAGGGGTCTTCTTGGACATCATTATCATTGTCAGGAGAAAATACCTCATCCACTTGCTGCACCGGACATTCCAGGAGCCACTGAGCTGCATCAATTTTCTGCAGAAAAACACAGACAGATCCTCGTCCCCATATGAGTATAGGTTTGGGTCCATGACACAGATGTTGGTATAATGCTATTTTGAAATATATGCACCTTACCCTGTTCATTCAAATGCTGATTTCTTCCCCTAACCCACCCTCTGGTTTCAATCTGGATATTGCATTGTGATACTTATTCTAAGCATCCTGTCTCAGCGTGGTGTAAACTTCCAAATGAACCAACTAGACACAATGTTGAGCTAGAAGGAGCCAGAGGATAGGAAAGAGGTGAGGAGATTCACGTCAGGATATGAATGGGAGGAGAAAGGGCAAGGAGAGCTAAGACAGCAGAGCTAGGAAAGATCTTGGAACTACATGGAGAGATGGACTGTACCTAAGATATCACTAAAATCAAGTATAATGTGGAAAATCTAAATGTTAGGAAAATATGAGGGCTTGAAAATTTAGGATGGAGTAGCTATTGCCAAGCATTTTGTAATAGGTCAACTAAATAAACCCAGTGTCGTGTGGTGATTTGGTTATGCAGCTGCTTATGATTAACAGCAGCATTACCAGAATATAAATCATTAGTAAATATTAATCACTATTTACAACAAATTGATTTGTTAAAGGATCCCTCCATTTTATTTTAGCAAAAGTTTTCTTGGTTTCTCTATGCTAAAATCTATCTGTTGCAGTTTAACGATGGTTTTCCAAATTAAAATTTCAGAATGAAAAGAACATGATTTATATGATTCCAGGGGAGTAGCTCCCCTTTCTTTGTTTTTTGCAAATAAATCTTAATTGTTCAGTGGGCATGCTCAACCATGCCTTGTCCTTGACGATTTTAAGGTGTTTTAGTTATATGAGAAACTTGAAGCTGTTGACAAAATCTTTAAAAAGATTTTCTAGAATATACCGTTCCAATGTCAGTTTTAAATTGCTTAGGAACTCCTAAAACATTAAAAGCCTGTAGACAATAAGCAATGACATTCTTTGAAGCTCTTCCTGGTTGATCTGTGGCAAAAGTAAATCCAGAATAGGTATCTGTGGAAACATGTACATATTTTAATTGTTTAAATTCAGGAATATGAGTAATATTCATTTGCCAAAACTGATTTGGAGCCTTTAAGATTGACTCCCCAATGAAGAATAGGCTGATACTGAGGAAAAGTACTGCAAGCCTTGACTATACTACGGGCCAATTCCTTTACCAATCCATATTTAAGTTTCAAGGTTTGCCTATTAAGATGATGCATATTATGGGAATCCTGGGCTCTTTTTTAACCATGAAAAATAAACTCTGGTGACTTTATCTGCTAATGCTATTTTTTTTTTTTTTTGGACAGGAGTCTGGCAAATTAGAATGGGCCATCAAATGTCCCATAAAAAAATGGGGAAAGTTTTTTTTTTTTTTTTTGTATCAAAGTTTAAATTTGTAAAAATGAAATTCCAGGAAGAGAGGATATCTGAATTTGACCTGCAGTTTCTAACCTAGGGAAAGACTGAACACTATCTGTATGCACTCTCTGTAAAAATGTTCTTATTTTAAAAAGACTTCTTATTAAAACTTTGAAACACAGCCAATATTGCAGATAACTCTGCTATTGTGCAGATGTGTTAGATACTTGAAAATATATTATTTTTCTTTTACAAGCATAGGCATCGACACCAGATAATGAACCTTCAGTAAATACCTTTAAAGTATCAACAAATGGGTTAACTTTTGTTTTAAGTGGAAAAACTATAGGTTACACCAATAAAAACTGAATTAATTTGTTTTTGTGCCTTAATACATTGGAATTTGTCATAATAATCTTACATATGTTAAAATGCCATATCTGTCAGATCTCTGATATATCTGAAGGCCAGCATATTTGAGTTACTTTTTGTCTACCTTTATCATCTTCTCTAAACTTCATCCCATAAAACAATGTTATAATCTCAATTTTGGCATATTTTTTCAATGTATGTTTCAGAACCAAATTTTAGGTAGATCTACATAGGTAAACTTTATAGTTACCCATTTTAGATTCAATCCTAAAAGAAAACACGACCTAAACAAAAAGACTAGGTAAAACTCAATCTTGTACTCAACTATAATCTTTAGCAGAACATTAAATCTGCTCTTTTTAAAATAAAATCAAAGCAAAACTTTTAATTAAACCTAATTTATAAGGGGCTAGCGATTCTTACTAATCCTATCACATTGTATTAAAACTTAACAGCAAAACAATTAAAGGAGAAAAGTTTTATTTAACATTAAACAGAGAAGTAAACTTAGCCTGTATCCCTCAGCACAAGTGGACTATTCTGGCCATATCAAATCTATAGGCCAGAAAGAAACAGCATTAAATCATGTATTTAGGTACTGGCAGCTAGGCATATATTTAATATAATGGTTAACAATGATCAGAATATAACCGTGCATAACCCTGGGCTAACATGGAACTGTCATCCTTTTTTTTTTTTTTCCTGTAAAAGAGCATAAGCAAATATTTTGCACTGAATAATCTATAGTTGTTTTAAATGAAGAACAACATATTTTTTACATGAATATATTGTAGTAACTGCAGTTTTTGTTTAATTGGCTTAAAAAGCATATGTTGGTTTTACATTGTATACTTAATAAAATAAACACTAAGGTTTGTTCCTCCCCCGCCCAAAGTGTTGAGAAACTGTTTTAAGTTCTTTGTTAGACTGCCCAACGGTTACTATTTAAATATACCTGATAACTTTGACCCTTTGGCTTTCCCTGTGGCAGAAAAATCCGCAGGGGCAGAGGGCTCAGGCAGCCAGCCTGCATTATGACACTGAGAGACCAAAAGATTAAAAATCAGCAGTTATTATTACAGTTTAAGGTCTGAATTAGCTGGGTGAGGTCCAGTAATGCCCTGAGAGGAAAACTTGCCTTATTGCATTTTTTTCTCCACTTACTAGATATACAGTTGCTAGGAAACTGGTCCATACCCCTACGAAGGGACACCAGATCACTAATGGTTTGGGACCTTCCTCTAACCAATCAGTTAAAAATACAGCATTTTGACCAATAGATGCTAGTAAATATTAATTTGCTATTACCCCTGCCTTGGGCATGCTGGGTGGAACCAGAATCTTTAACACCCAACTAACATGAGCACGGAGACTCTCTGCTCTTACCGATTTGGAGGTGGGAGTGTGAGCCCAAGCTGCAGTTTGTAATTTGTAATAAAAAGATCCTTATGTGTTTTGCAACGAACTCAGCTGCTGGTGGTGGGCGTTGGGGGTATCACGTTTTGGGCACAACATAATTGGGGCTCGTCCAGACCTCGCAAGACTCCTGAGCTAAAGGATCAGAACCCCGGGTAGGTGCATTTTTCATGGCCAAGTTCTGTGTCTCTGTTTTCTCATTTTGTGTATATTTGAGATCTCAAGGTAGTATACAGTGAGTTGCCAGGTACTGGTAGTGTCATTGTACACAGGCTGACAAGCTGGCAGATGGAAGCCACGGGGATATTGGGAAACATCCCAGATCCCTGTGGTGCAGCGTTCCCCAATATCACTCTGAGGAACATGGGGTCCCAAATCTATTTGATAGGCCTAAAAAATGGGTCGCTCCCACTGAGACAGGATGTACTGGCAGAATCTGTTGTTTTATCTTTGTGTTTCTGGCTGTCTAGCCACTGCTGAGTAAAAATAAATAGATAGATAGATAGATAGATAGATAGATAGATAGATAGATAGATAGATAGATAGAATAAAAAAGTGCTTAAAAAGAAAGTGCTAGAGGAAGTAAGTAAAGTTTAGTCTTTCTGTTTAAATGTATATGTGGCCATCATGTTTGTCTTTGACTAATCTTATGCTCTATAGGTCATGGTTAATATAATCAAATAAATTGGGTATGTTAAAAGTTAAATTCAAAGTCTTTTTTAAGCATATATGTGTGCCTATGTGATTATAAGGTCTATATATGTTTAAATAGCAACAATTTAAGTTACCACATGGTATGTGATGTGCTTTGCCATTATCTTGAGATTGCCATGTGGGCTATAATGTCACTACCATCTTGAGATTGCCAGGTGAACTGTAATGTGACCTGTGATGGCCATCTTGATAGCCACATGATATAGGAAAAAAACAAACAAACAAACAAACAAAAAAACACCTTAGTCAAATATTTTTCATTTCTAGATTAAAAGGATAAGTTATTTTAAATTGGTATTGATTTTAGAAATTCAATTGTTTGCACTGGTAAATTCTGGTTTTAAAATTCTGGTTTTGACTTTTAAAATTATAGTTCTGCTTTGTGACTTCTACAAAAGGGGTACTTTATTTTGATATTGCAAAAAGAGGTTTTAAAAAATGTTTAGATCTTTAAAGCTATAAAATGTTTAAAGTTTATCATGCATTCTAGACAATGATCTTGGGTGATCTAACAGAAAATTTGAAACAATCTCCTGATACTTTTGGGGAAGAAAGAAAACCTTTGGTATTTATTTTATTAATTTTACTAAATGAAACCAAGCCATATGGTTTGAGCTAATTGAAAAAAAAATGCATTTTTTATAGAGTATCTTTGGAGAGCCACTTGTTTGTTAAGCTGCTTTATTTTTATTTAAAATAAAATGTTTCCACCCCATCCTTACCTTGAGACAGAGAAAAGAGGAAGTTTCATCAAGTTCCTTAAAGCTTGTTCTAAGTTCCTTAGAGTTTGTTTTTGTGACCTTAGACCATATCTGATACAAGGAAGTAATTTTGGAAAAAGAATTTGGCAGTTTCAGAAATTGTTTTTTTATTAATGTAACTTGTTTTTGCTTTGCCTATAAAAAGCAAATCATGGACACTGGGCTCCAGCAAGATCATGTCAGGATGGAAAGGATTTTGATGAGAGTTTTTATGTTTTATGAAAAGCAAGAAAGAGAGCAAGAGATATTTAAAGAATAGCTTGTCTAAAATAAGAATGTCTTTTTTATCCAATGCAGTTTATTCAGGAACCTTGAACAATTCTCGGACCCTGGGGAAAGCCAGCCCACAGCTTAAATAGCCTCTGGGTAGCCAACAAAGGCATGCCACGTGGGCAATGCAGATAGGTCCACATATATGGAAGCAAGCCAGATCCTCAGCCTTAGCCAAATGTGGAATTGTTCGTGACAGAGAGCACTCACCATCGGGAAGGTGGAAGGCGGAAACAAGCTCCATCTTTAAGGCATAGCATTCCGCAGCTCTCTACAGTTCCCCCTTTTTATTTTAGACGCATCAGGCAAGAGTAGAGGTCTGATCTCTAATATTAGAAATAAATTGGGACTTTGTACAGATGTTCATTTAGGTGTCATCCACCCAAAGAGCATCAGACCCGTCCTATACATTTTTCTCAGAGGCGGGACCTGGGGCATCAACCCGCATGCAATCAGACATGCTCTTCTCTGGGTCCAAAGCGGCTGACCCTGAGTGCAGTGCTTAGCCTCGCATTCTGAGCGTATCATTTTAGCTTTTTATGGTATCCAACCATGCTTGGGAAGAATGTCCTGCTTCAATGGCTGTAAAGGCCTGAATGATCATGGCTGCATCACACTGTTGTGAGACTCTAATCTTGCATATATACCACAGGCAAACCAAGGAGACCAACACCAGAAGGCCTGCTAACGCTCCCATGCCCGCCCATTCCTTCAGATGATTCATGGCTGCAGCAATCCATGTTGATAATCCTGTGGCTAGTCCTGCGTCCACTCTGGTAGAATTTGCTGTGACAATGGCCACTGTCAGCTGCTCCATCATAGTATCGAACTCTCCAGTCCAATTACCAATTACCTCGACAATTGTTTAGAAAGATTTGCAGCACAGGAAAAATTCTCATATTCTATGCTAGTGACTCAAAGTCCAGCATATTTTCATTGACAGCCAAGTTGAGCGATTTGCCATAGGGTATCAATTTGCTCCTGCACGAGGTCAATCCTCTGATTGAACACCATCAAGCTTCCTTTTAGTTGAGCATCAATTCCTTTATGTACAACTAAGGCATGAGCTACATTGGCTAAATGATTGTTCAGGGTCTGAGCAGTCTGCCCAGTATGACTCATGGCTAATGCCCTGGTGGTAGCTCCAACAGCCGCCAATGAGATGGTAGTAACAATGGTGGCTGTAGTTCCAAGATCCCTTTTCTGTCTGAAGAGAGTCATAGCATGAGGGGCATCAATGAGCACAGGCACCCAGTGAGGCATGCGAGTAACCAGGGCATACCTAAATTTACTAGCATTCCAGCGTTGGGCAAAAAAGCAAGTATCATTACCACAACTACTTGGCTCTATCTGGCTAATAATGAATAAAAATGGGGGATATAGACAAACAGGTGTGGGCTTATAGGAAATATTATGAGAAGCCTTAACCCCTCTTTGGAACATCCTGCGTCAATTCTAGAACTAGCAGTGGTGGTGTCCGAGGTCTGAGTAGGTTCAGGAGACCATTGCCCCCAGGGGCGAGACGTGCTCCATGCCAATTGACTAACTCCAATTGGGTTACATAGTAATGTGAAGAGGGACTGCCTCTGACATAATCTGATTGGCCTGCTCTTTGATCACCTCCCTCTGGGGGGGAGCAGCCTTACCAGGCCATAGTAGAGGACAATACAGCCATTTTTGATGTGAACTGACAGACTAAGATCAGAAAGGAGAGGAGAACCTCACCTATTAGTGGACTTGGGGAGTGGCATGCAAGCAGAGGGAGGAGGGAGGGTGGGATTGGGAGGGGAGGAGGGAGGGGCTTATGGGGGGATGCAGAATGAATAAAGTGTAATTGATGAAAAATTTAAAAAAAAAGGGAAAAAATAATTTAAGAACCTTAAATGACTTTCAAAAGTGGAAGAATGTCTTTTTAAGCCGGAAGAATGAATCTAGAAACCAGAAGGTATATAGAATGTTGCAGAAAGTTAGTGTCTGTATGTGTAAAAAGCCAGAGAGTTAATATGATTTGAGAAAAACTGTATTTTAAAATATGTTGCAGTTCATTTAAAAGGCTGATGATTTTACATTGCAAAATGTTTTCCTGTGCTTTATTAAGGTTTGGTGTGGTCAGAGTAGTTATACAGTTTAAAATTGTTCTGTACTGTTCTGTTATGCAGTTGGTTCTAAAACTTATTTGATCACAATGTTAGAACTTTTAGTCATGAAAAATTGTAAATGTCTCACAGAGCTGCTGTCTTTAGTTTTGCTGCCATCTTTGTTTAGGGCTTCCAGCTGAGTTCAGTTACACATGGCCAGCTACCATGCTGGTTCAGAGATAAAGAGGGTTGAGTCATGAGTTTACAACCATCTTTATTTAGGTCTCTCAGTTATGTTCAGTCCTCTGATTAGTGCTAAGTACATTTGTCCTTTAAGCTTTTGCTGTTCAATTTTAATGCAAGCAGTAGGATCAGCAAGATTTGCTACCCTCTGTATGAACTGTATCTGATTGAAAGGTTTGCTTTGATTTTAGTTCAGAAAGAGCAGATTTAAAGTTATGCTAACTGCTAACGAATGCAGTTGGTTAAGATGTTGAGCTTTACCTAATGTCTTTGTTTAGTTTTTCTTTTTTTTTTTTTAAGGTTAAGCCTAGGATGGGTAACGACAAAGCTTTCCTATGTAGATCTATTTAAAATATGCATTTTAGGAATTATGCATTTTAGTTCTAAAACATGCATTTTATCAGTATGCTAGTAGTATAGCATTCTACACTCTCTAGTTTATAGGGAACAGTTTAGAGGAGATGATAAAAATAGACAAAGAATAACTGAGATATGCTTGCCCTCAAGCTTGTCAGAGATCTGAAGAATATGGCATTTTAACATGTGTGAGCTTTTTGTTATGGATAGTTCCAAAATCCTGGCAGTAGCTCCCCTAAGTACCCAAGAAGATTTGGGCACAGTAACAGATGACTGTGACTCTGGATTGTGATATGCTAACCACAGTAACAGATGACTGTGACTCTGGATTGTGATATGCTAACCACTGCCTCACCTGGCCCACTGCTAGGGCCCAATCTAAACTGTGGACAAAGCTGCGGACACCAAGAGATCCACTATTCACATTGCGAGAAGCAATGTGAGGTCAATCTCTCATGTTCCTCTTTCCACAGAGGCAGTCTCTCATCTTCTGTGCCAAATGGCTGGACCGCCTCCGATTATGATTCCATGAGACCACAGGAGCCAGGGACACTGTCTAGATGATGGACTAACTAGTCATCTCTGTCATTTTGATTGGCACATAGATTGGTATAAGTAATTTGTCCATCTCAGGTCTCTGATCACCTTGATGGCTATCCTAAGCTAATGATAGCTTTGCAGCTAAAGAGCATACAATTATATCCATTGTTAGCTCATTGATCAGTTCATTAGTTAGTTAGAACTACTAGGTACTAGATCTTTTATTTAGAAAGAAAAACAGGTGTGCCTTGCTCACAGGATTCATGTCAGTTGCCTGTGTCTTAAGATATATAGCTTGATAAAAAGATGAGAAGCTTATGTAGGGTCTAAAAATATAGGAGTAAACAGTTACAAAAATCTAGAGTGTTATTTGGTCTGGAAAAATATTTAAGGGTTAATAAATGCAAAAAAGACTGGAGAGTTTAAATATTTTAAGGTATATAAATGTATGCTATAATGATATAAAAATAATTTAAGGCATATTAAAAATGGGAGATATTTTACATTTCTTTTCTTTGCTACTGTTGTGCTTATAAGATTTCAGAAGTTCAGAGTTTTGGCATTGATCAATAGAGTTCTGATAATTCGATGGAGCACCAACTGCTTACTATTCAGTCACCAGCTTGAGATTTTAATTTCCTTTGGTAGTTTTCTAAACATGGATTTACAGGTGCTTCTCATCAAGCTAAAAACATCTGTTTGCTGTGTATATCTGACCCAAAAGCCATAGCCTTTATTACAGTATTCTTAAAATCTGCCATTTGTGAGGTATACTGGATTTAGGAATATCTTAAATGTATTCCTTCTAGTTGCTTTGTCAAGAAAAGTCCAAGCATCCAGGGTTTCACAATAAAGCCAGTAACGTATTTCAGCCTAACTTTCCAGTGTGACATGGAGATCGGGGCTAAAAGTAGATGCTGAGTGTATGAAAAATGGTCAAGCTCCATTGGTGGCTGTGCCCACAGAAGAAGCGTTAGAGTTCCAGACCATGGACACACTAACAAACAGCCAACTGGTACTCATTCAGTGGGATGAAGTTTTATCTGTTATTCTCAGATTGTTTTTTATTAAATCTGCTGATATGTTACTTTTCTGAGTTTTTAAAATATATTTCCATTTGTAAACTAAAAAATCATATGAGTTTCAGGAAATAAAGTCATGGGACCTGAATCTGGCATAGATCAATAGGATCCCAGATGAGTTTTTCACTGGTCTTGGGATTCCTCACTTTCCCCATTTAATAGACAAATTTTAACTTCTGTCTCCAGTCTAAATTTGTCTCAGCAGATTTTCAATTGGTTGATTCTATTCTGGGATCAGCTATAGACTGCAAACTGAAATCTGGCCTTCCTGATGCTGGTGTGATTGCTCCTGACCTCTTCAGGTTGATCAACTAACCAATCCGAGGATTGCCCCATTGCCCAACCTTTGACTGGCAATTCAGCCTTCCAAGCCCCTGATAGCAACGGTCCTATTTTTAGAGCTGAAGCAGTTTCAGAGGACAAGAACCTCGGCCCAAAATCACACCTTGCAGGCTGAAATGATAAGTCAAAAGGGGCTCCTTGACATTAGCTATTATCTTGGGCACCTGCTTAGCTGAATTGGGAACTAGTATTGTAGGAACTGGACTAAAAGACGAGAGAGACACTAGAGACAAAGGATAATAGTTCTCCGTGGCTTACTACCCCTATATCCACCCTAAAGAAACCCCTACTCATTTTGAATTTTATCTTTGGGTCTTGTATTTTAAAATGCTTGATGGCTCTCAGGAAAAAAAAAATATTTGGGAGCAATACACTAATGGTACTCAGATGTCATTGTAAAAAGGTAAATCTACTGAATTCAAGGGAACATATATGGAAGACTCAACATTGGGTCTTCAAATTATCATGGAAATGGGAGAAATGAGAGACCAAGATTAAAAATCAGCAGATATTATTAAAGTTTAAGGGTTGAACTAGCTGGGTGAGGTACAGTAATGCCCTGAGGGGAAGAACCTACCTTACTACATTCTTTCCACACTCACTAGAGATACAGTTGCTAGGAAATTGGTCCATACCCCTTGGGAGGGACACCAGATCACTAATGGTTTGGGGACCTTCCTATAGCCAACTGATTAAAAATGCGTCATTCTGACCAATAGATGCTAGTAAATCTTCATTTACTATTACCCCTGCCTTGGGAATGCTAGGCAGAACCAGAATCTTTAAATCACCCAACTAATGTGAGCACAGGAATCTCTGCTCTCACTGATTTGGTGGTGGGAGTGTGAGTCCAAGCTGCAGTTTGTAATTTATAATAAAAAGATCCTCAGGTGGTTTGCAACAGACTGAGCTCCTGGTGGTGGGCTTTTGGGGTATCATGATTTGGGCACAACAACACTTGGAAGTTTATTCTTCAGACGCCTTTTCATCCTCACTATCTAGCTCCTAAATTATTTTCTGTTCTCAAATTACACAAATCTGTTTGAGCTCCTTTATGAACACTCAAATAACTTTGGAAGTACTTTTTTTTTCCTGCCTGTTTGGCTGCTCTAATTTCCACAAATAGGTCTTTAGCTTGTGAGATTACTTTTCTCAAGTTTCCAGATGAATGGTACCTTCAACTGGGAACCAGGGACAAACTTCATCTGCAAACTAACAGGGATAATGGCATTTCTCCCAATTCCTTGCTTTTATTACCATTCACTTTAAAGACTTCATTAACATCTCCCTGCTATTTCTCTGCCCCATGATTTACCTGCCTACTACCTTGTCTTCCTCCCTGCAATGGGCTGTCACCACAAAGCACACTTTTTCTTAGGCTTTTGGAGCTCCGAAAAACGGTGTTTCTCATGTTGCCCCTTGTTTTCAAGGTCCCTTGTTCCGGAGCCAACTGACCCATCCTTTGGACTTATTGAAAAGTATTCTATGTGAGATTAATATTTACTAATAAGTATCTTTAGTACAGCTTGCTGTTAATCCTAAATAGCTGTATAACCAAATCACAACACTGGCACTGGATTTATTTAATTAACCTAGAACACAATATTGGGCAATAGTTACTTCCTCCTAAACCTCCAAGCCCTCATAGTTCTTCCTAACATTTAGATTTTACCCATTACACTTGTTTTTTGTGAACTATTAGGTCCAGTCCCTCTCAATGTAATTGCAAGCTCTGTCCTCCAGCTCTTTCTCCAAGTTGCAAGCTCTGTCCTCCAGCTCTTTCTCCAAGTCCTCTCTCCTTGCCCTTTTTGCCACTCATTTCCTACCTTCTGGCCCATTCCCTCTTTCCTGTAATCAGGCTCCTCCCTTTGCACAACATTTTGGCCAGTTGTTTTATTTTGGCATGTTTATGACAATGCATTATCTGGACTGAAACCAGAGACTGGGAGAGGGTGGAGAAATCAAGATTTGAATGAACAAGAGTAAGGTATATACATTTCAAAAAAACATTATACCAACAAAAAAATGGTCCATCTGAAAGAGAAAGTGTAAATGGCGGGACAGAGACAAAGAATGGAGACAATACGGATTCCTGATAAAGTCTCAGTTTACTGAACAAGCAAACAACACTTATACATCAAAGGGTACAAGCAAAAGTTTTTTTTTTTTTTCGCATTTGTGCCACCTGGCAAGGCATCCAGGAAATCACTCAAGGTTACACAAAGTTTGTGGTCTTGTTCCCAGATTTGAAGGGAGCTTGCTATCTACTTCTCAGACTCAGAACACTGCATTTTCAGAGACCACCAAGGAAAGACTCTGAGTCATAGAATTTAGATAAGACCCACATCTGCTAAGTCCAGGAGGCAGAATTCAAATTACCAAAATTGTGCAAAAACCAGACAGTTCCTGGGACTGGTTTGGCTGAGAAAGAGAAAATCTGTGAGTATAAAGGAGAAATGAGGGGAAATAAACTATTTGACAGCTGGTTGTGTTCCACACTACTATTGCTAACCCTCTATGAGCAAGGTTGCCTTGGTTGATCTGGCTGGATAGGCAGATATGTCCTAATCAGGGGTCAGTATGGAACCCTCCTGGTCATGGTGTTATTTTAACATTTTTCCTTCAGGACAGTGAAATGAGTCGGTGTTATACACCTAGGAAACAAGAACAGCTGTGTTTCCTGCTGTAGTCCTCCAGACAAACTCTCTAAACATAGCATTAGTGCCAGGACTCCTTGCTCAGTGGTACCTGAGCTCATAGTGTCTGAGGTAGCTGGGTAACAAATAGTTCATGACTAGAATTCTCTGCTACATAAGGAGTTCCTGGAAAGAATGCCTTACAAAGTCAAAATCTGTCCTCCTTTAGCTGAATCTTTTCTCAATGTTAAAAGTCATTATAAAAGTTGTCAACATATTACTTTTATTGTTTTTTGGGAATTTTTGGGAATAATATACATTATACTCCCTTTCCATAACTCCCAGGTTCAAATTCATACCATGTACAACCCTAATTATTTTCTTTAAATTACATCAATTGAAGTATGTGTTGTTCATCTAATCATTGGCACATGATCAGAGTCTCCTCTCCATGCCAAGTCCCTTAAAGAAAAAAAAAAAAAGTACATCCTTGCCACACCCTGGCAACACCACCAAGGAGGAATCAGTCCTGAACAGCTCTACACTTCATCAACCTTATCACAGTTTGTCTTCTGTGTTTATTTACTATGATTTGTTCACATTGTATCTCCTCTGCTGTCCCTTCCCTCTTCTCATTCCAGTCCCACCCACCCTTCTTCCTCTCCCCCATGCCCTTTTTCAACTTCCTTCTGTCTGACCCTAGCTTATCGGTCTCAAGGTTAACTGCATGATCTTCCTCTGCAGCCTGATTCTCATGGCATTGTTCTTCTGTCCTCAATTCCCTCTACTTAGGATATTCTTTCTGCCTCCTCTCCTGCAGGCTTCCAAGAGCTCTGAAGGGAAGGAAAATTCCATAAGTAATTCCCATTTAGAGCTGGGTGTTTGAAAGTCTCTCTCTCTCTCTTTCTCTCTCTCTCTCTGCTTATTATAGGACTGTGGGTCTCTGAATGAAATCCCATTTGATGCAGAAGGAAGTATCTCTGTGGATATAGGAACATGGCACTGATCTATCAGATGAGGGTAGAGAGCAACATATTTTAATAACAATAGTCTTGCTTGCTTGAAAATTTCCGTAGGATGGCCTGGCCCAAAAAATCAATAAATTGACACCCAATTCCCCTAGGGGAAAACTGATTTGGTTACAATAGATGGGTTTTTGCGACTTTATCCATATTGTTAGGATACCTCCTAATAAGTGAATACATACTAGATTTGTCTTTTTCTATTTTAATGACTTCACCCAGGATGAATTTTCATAGTTCCAACCATTTGCCTGAAAATATCACAGTGTCATTTTCTTTGCTGAATAATACTCATTTATGAAAATATTCCACATTTTCCCCAAAGGAGATTGTCAGTCCTGTTCTTTAGTCCTTGGAAGTCGTTGGGACTTTAATCATTGTTTTGAATGACAAACTATCAGGAAAACTATGTTCTTTTAGCTTAGAATTCCCTCCATCTTCTTACACTTCCTGTGATTTGAATTGAAAATCACCTTGAAGTGCATCTCTTTACATGTTTAGTCACCAGTGAGGAAATGTCAGAGTAAGGTTAGGAGATATGGCCTAGTTACATAATGTAATTCCTTTTGTTTTCCTAATTTCTTTTTCAGCCATTTTTTTTCTTTTGTATACAGGAGGGCTACTGATTTTTTTGAGTTAATGTTGTATCCAGTCATTTTGCCACAGCTGTTTATCAGCTATAGGAATTCCCATGTAGAATTTTGGAGGTCACTCAGGTATAATATCATGTTATCTGCAAGTAGTGTTACTTTGACTTCTTCAGTTTGCATTTCTATCTCATTGATTTTCATCAATTGTGGGCAGCCTTGCTTTGTCCCTGATTTCAGTGGGATTGCTTTAAGTTTCTCTTTGTTTAGTTTGATGTTGGCTATAGGCTTGCTGTATATTGCCTTTGCTATATTTAGATATGTGCCTTGTATCTCTGATCTCTCCAATACTTTTAACATGAATGGAGTTTGGATTTTGCCCAATGCTTTTCCTGCATCTAAGGCAATTATCCTGTGTTGTTGTTTTTTTTTTTCATTTTTTTCTAATATGGTGGATCACATTGATGAATTTTTGTATATGGGATCACCCCTGCATACCTGGGATGAATATCCACTTGGTCATAGTGGATGATATGTTTCATGTGTTCTTTTATTCAGTGAAAGACATAAAGTACCTTCATGTGATCCTAACCAAGAATGTCAAAGATTTGTATGAAAAAAAATTCAAGTCTCTGAAGAAAGAATTAGAAGAAGATATCAGAGGATGGAATGATCTCCAATGCCCATGGCTTGGATTAACATAGTAAAAATGGCCATCTTACCAAAAGCAAACTACAGATTCAATGTAATACCCATCAAATTAGCAACACAATTCTTTCCAAACCTTGAAAGAAAAATTCTCACCTTCATATTGAAAAACAAGAAACCAGAATTGCTAAAACAATCCTCTACAATAAATGATCTCCTAGAGGATCTCTATTCCTGATTTAAAGCTGTACTATAGAGCAACAGTAATAAAACTGCATGGTACTGACATAGAAACAGAATGGTGGATCACAGGAACCATATAGAAGACCCAGTAATAAATGCACACACTTATGGAAACCTGAGTTCTGACAAAGATGCCAAAACCTCATCATAAATCCAGACACATTAAGTCAGTTAGAAGAAAATATATGATAGAGCCTTAAACTCATTGGCACAGGAGACGTCTCAAATTCCTGAACAGAACACCAACAGCACAAGCTCTAAGAGCAACAATTCATGAATGGGACCTCATGAAGTTAAAAAGCTTCTGTAAAGCAAAGGACACAGTCATCAGAAAAATAAAATAAAATAAACAATGAAAGCCTACTGACTGGGAAAGAATCTTTACCAAACCTCTTTGTGACAGAGGGCTAATATCCTGTATATATAAAGAATTAAGAAGTTGAAAAGCAACAAATCAAGTAATCCAATTAAAAAATGGGGAGCAGAGCTAAACAGAGAATTCTTGATAGAAGATTATCGAATGGCAGAGAAACACTTAAAGAAATGCTCAATGTCATTACACATCAGGGAAATGCAATTCAAAACAACAGTGAGATTTCACCTGAAACCATCAGAATGGCGAATAAAAAACAACAACAACAAAAAAAAAAAAAACTGTAGAGATTGTGGAGAAAGGGGAACTCACCTCCACTACTGATGGGAATGTAAACTTGTAAAAGCAATCTAGTAATCAATCCGGTACTGTCTCAGACAACTAGGAATAGCGCTTCCTTTAGATATAGCTATCCAACTCTTGGTATATATCCAAATGAGGCTCAAGTACACATTAAGGACATTTGCCAAATCATGTTTGTAGCAGCATTATTTCTAATAGCCCGAACTTGGAAACAAACCATGTGATCCGAACTTCTCGCCAGCAAGAACACACACGCAGACACTAGGATCCTTCTGCAGTAAACGTTTATTATGATGAATAGAGGAAGACGATAACCTCCAGAATGGTGCTGCTTAAAAACACCTTATGGCGGCGTGTACTCCGATGGTTGGCTGCTTGCCCATTGCCCCTGTGACGCCCTGGACTGGGCAGTAACGCCCCCAGGCTGGACAGTGGCTTGGCGCGCTTTTGCAACTTGCAGACATGGTCTATTGTTTGTTCATTAGGGCCAGGGCCGGGTGTCAGGGCCATCTCGTAATGGCGATTGCACTCTCTCCACTCTCCACATCTCCCCCTTTTTGTTTTAATAATTGAAAACTGCCTCAAAGCATTGTAAGCCCGGCACAAGGAAGCCCTAAGCTCGATCAAGCGAACTCCTTCTTTGGGGAGTAAGCGATCAAGAGCTTTAGATTACTCCCTTACCCCACCAGGTGCAATGGAGACAAGTCCTCTGGGTGCAGGGGCTAAGGGAGAAGAATAAAAATGGAGGTGACACCCATTCCCGTGCAATGGAATAAAATTCCAGGGAGTGCAATGGCTGTCATTCACCTATCTTGGTACCACAGCCACTTAGGCAAAGGCAACATTGTGACTTGGATCACTCATTGACTCAGTGCAATGGGTAAAACCCCTGAGGTGCATCGACTGAGTGTCACAGTCTGTTTTAATTTTTTAACATGGATAACCAAATTTTGGAAGATGATCCTTGTTCCAAGGCCACAAGTGCTTGTGCGATCACGACCTTGTCATGTTGTTGTTGGGCTTTGAGCTTGCAGACCAACCAGAGTAAGAACACTAAGCCGCAACATAGGGCTGCACCAAACATTCCAACACCCACCCATTCCTTAAAATAAGAAAAGGTGGAAGAAGCCCAGGATAATAAGCCATCTGTGAGCGATAAATCCACTCGAGTAGAATTAATGGTCACCACCGCTGCCCTTAGCTCTTCAAGCATTTCTTCAAATCCTTCTGACCAGTTTCCTGCAAGATATAAGGACAATTTCCTGGACAGATTAGCGGCTCGGGTAAAATTTTCATATTGTACACTGGTAATACAGAGTGCTCCTATTTTTCTCTCACATCTTAATTGAGCCAATTGAAATAAAATATCTATTCTTTCTTCCATAAGATCCAGACGCTGGTTAAGAATCATCAATCCACCTTTTAATTGTGTGCTAGCAGATACATGAAGGTTCATGGCTTCAGCCACACCTGCTGACAATTGATTTACTGTTGTGCTTGTTTGGACTGAATTTGCCATTGCCAAGCCGGCTGCAGTGGCAGCAGCTGCACTGACAGCGATGGCAGTAACAATGGCTGCGGTGATGCCAAAATCTCTCTTCTGTCTAAACAGGGAGAGGGTGGATGGAGTCTCCACAGGGATTGGGATCCACTGCGGGACTCTAACAACCAGGGCACGAGTGTAACGCCTGGCATTCCAACATTGCGACATCCAGCATGTCTCATTGGTACAATTTCTAAAAGAATTATTGGACAAAACAAGTAAGAAAGGAGGATAAACATAGACAGGACTAGGTGGAAAAGTCATCTGATTTGTAATGGTTTTATTCCAATGGGTAATCTGCCTTGACACATTTTCCATTTCCATAACTTTTTTTTTTAACTCAGTACCATTTATGGCACCCATGACGATCGATTTCCCTACAGTAGCGCCACTAATGAATCCCAGAGGATTGAGGACCATACAACTACCATTTGTCCCACAAAGTATCCATTTATAAAAAGGGACCATATCTCGATGTTGTATAAAGAGCCCCTTTCTCATTACCATACTTTTTGTAGGATCCATCAACATATTTGGGGAAAAAGAAAAAGTTTTATTTTTGTCAGCCCATCGAGTAAAGCACGACTGACAGTCGGACCATGGAGGGATGGTCCCATCATCCTCCCATGCACATGAAGGGGCCACCCTAGGTTGAAGAGGTCTATCTATATCTAAAAAATTTGGTCCTAAAAAGGAAGCGTTTATCCAGGTGACCTTATGCGAAAAGGTATAATGGATATCGATGGCGTCCTTACTATCCCTTTCCTTTTGGGACATAACTTCCCAATCGCAATCCTTATAGCCAAATGACCCAAGAATCCTTTTGGTAAGCCAAACACAGTCTCCTACGGAATCCTCAATTTGAAAGCAAAGGGAGCCAGCTTCTGGAAAGTCATGGCTTTCCCCTAATGATGCCTCAGTCTCATCATCAGGCAGATAAGGCAGGCCTAAATCTTTATTGGACGAGAAGAATTTTGGGAAAGTCGATGAATTATGTCTGAACGGCATAGGCTTCGGGAATGCAGACAAAATGGCCCAACGTTGTACCCCCACAATACTAGGAACCCGATTTAGAAGGATCCAAGCAAGAACTGGAATTAGTTGCAGGTATATTCGTTGGAGGATCATCTTCAGCTGCTGTGAGCTTTCACGTGAGGCGCTCCGGTATCCAGAATGGATTGTTTTCTTCCTGTGGGAAAACACAGACAGCTTCCCTGGATCTTATTAAAATAGGATCTGGGCCTTTCCACTGACCAGTCAAGACATCCTTCCATTTGACCATTTCCTTAGGCCTATCAGGTTCTAAGCAGTGGCGATCAGCCGCCGAGTGGCCCTGACTGTCCAAATTTAAAAAATTGAGAGTAAAGAGTGCCAAAGAAACAGTCACTGGTGGCACTGAGGGCAGAGCCTCCTGGACTCCCCCTTTTTGTTTTATTAAATAGGATTTTAGAGTGCGATGAGCATGTTCAATGTTACCTTGTCCCTGAGGGTTATATGGGAGACCCTTTAGATGGGTCACTCCCATTTGATGACAAAACTGTCCAAATTTTTGAGAAGTATAGGCTGGCCCATTATCAGTTTTTAGAATTTTGGGCTTTCCCCAGGCACTCCATGCCTCCAAGCAATGTTGAATAACATGGGCTGCCTTTTCTTCAGTCAGGGGAGAAGCAAACATAACTCCAGAGCAAGTATCAATGGAAACATGTAAATATTGTAGTTTGCCAAAAGATGACATGTGAGTAACATCCATTTGCCACATCTATAGAGGATGGATTCCTCTGGGATTAATCCCAACATGAGGCACAGGTAAAAACTGACAACAATTTTGACATTGGGTAACAATATCTCTAGCTTCCTTTCTAGTTATGTCAAATCGATGACGCAATGTCTCAGCTGTAACATGAAATTTTTTATGAAACTCCTTAGCCAATTCTAAATTTGAAAGGAGGGCAAATGCAATCATCTTTGTGGCTCGGTCTGCCAGGTCATTTCCATGGGACATGGGCCCCAGTAGACCAGAATGAGCCCTAATATGTGTAATAAAAACAGGGGATCTTCTGGTAATTAAGGCAAACTGAATCCTTTGAAAACTTTTTGCAAGCTTGCTAGATGCTTTAATTAACCCAGCAGCCTCCAAAATCTTTGTTGCATTAACCACATAACAGGAATCTGAAACAATGTTTAAAGGACCCAAAAAATTTTCCAAAACTTCTAATACCACTAGACATTCCACAATTTGGGGCGAGGCTTCATGATATTGTTTAGAAACAACTTTATTATTAACTACATAAGCTCCTACTCCTGTTTTTGATCCATCTGTATACACTACCAATCCATCCCGAAGTGGTTCCTGGGATGTTACATGCGGGAAGACTACCTCTTGAGTTAAAGCAAATTGCAAAACAGGGTGTCTAGGGTAATGATTGTCAATCAAACCACTAAAGGAGGTAACTAGCACCGCCCAAGTATCAGAGGTAGCAGTTAATACCTGAACTTGATGAGCTGTATAAGGCACTATTAAGGACTTTGGCTCCTTTCCAAAGTATGTAATGGCTGCTTTTAGCCCACAAAGTGCAAGTTGAGCAACTGCATCTGGATACCATTCAATAATTTTTGCAGGAGAAGCATTGGGATGAACCCACAATAAGGGTCCATCTTGCCATAATACAGCAGTTGGTAAATGTTTAGTTTTAATGACACACAGGTCAAAGGTCTTAGTTTCATCTACACGTTTTAATTGGGCATCTTGTAAAGCGTCTTCTACCACTTGTAGGGTGCGGCTTGCAGCCGGTGTTAAGGCTCTGGGTGAAGAAATATGAGCATCCCCTTCCAAAATACCAAATAGGGGTTTTAATTCAGCAGAAGGAATCTTTAAAAATGGCCTAAGCCAATTTATATCACCTAATAATTTTTGAAAATCATTTAAGGTATGCACATGATCCCTGCGAATTTCTATTTTCTGAGGAACTATTCGTTCTGGGTAAATAACAGTTCCTAGAAAGGAATCTACTTCTGAAATTTGGACCTTTTCAGTGGCTATATGCAATCCCCATTGTTGCAGGGTTTTTTTGCAACGAAGGATACGCATCTTGCAATATGCCTAACTCCTCATGGCACAAGAGAATATCATCCATATAGTGGATCAGTAACAAGGAAAGAAATTGCTGTCTAACTGGTTCAAGAGCCATCTGTACATACAATTGACACATGGTGGGGCTATTAGCCATGCCTTGAGGTAGAACAATCCACTGATATCTTTGGTCTGGCTCACGGTGATTAACAGCAGGTAGGGTAAAGGCAAATCTCTGTCTGTCTCATGGGCACAATGGAATGGAGAAAAAACAATCCTTGATGTCTATTATTATAATTCTCCATTGCTTAGGCAGGGCTGAAAGCAGAGGCAAGCTTCGTTGCACTGTTCCAAATAATCGTATCTGTGCATTAATAGCCCTCAAGTCATGGAGAAGCCTCCATTTTCCTGATTTCTTTTTTATAACAAAAATAGGTGTATTCCAGGGGAAGTAGATGGTTCCAAATGACCAAGCTATACCTGTTCTTTAACCAGCCTTGTAGCGGCTTCTAGCTTTTCAGAGGAAAGGGGCCATTGAGGAACCCATATGGCTTCCTCTGTGAGCCAAGATATGGGCATGGAACCCTCAATGGCAGCTAATGAAAACCCAGGCCTTGTTTCCCTGTATTATTTTCCTGTGAAATCGGGTGTAATCTCCCTTGTTCCTGTTTACCAAGGCCTTTTCCTTCCTTATAACCCATCCTTTTCATTATATCAACCGCTTGTTGAGAGTACTCATTGGTCAATGCTAATCCTAAATCCTGCAAAATATCTCTTCCCCAGAGATTGACAGGGAGAGGAAGAACATATGGTATGAAACTTCCTGTTTGACCTTCCCGTGCTTGCCACATTAAAGAATGTGAACTAACTGTAGGGCTGGCCTCATATCCCAATCCTTGTAAGGAGTGGGATGATTGTGTAACAGGCCACACCTTAGGCCACCAGGTGGAAGAGATGATGCTTTTATCAGCCCCTGTGTCCAAAATACCAGTAAAACTTTTTCCTTCTATCTGCAGCTGTAGGGTAGGTCTAGTTTTAAGATCAACTACCAAATGAGTAAAATCTTTTCCTGTGGAACCGAGTCCTTTTGCGCCCCTTGGTGTCCTGGTAGATGGAAAACAATCATGAAGGCTTGGGAGGAGGACTAATTCAGCAATCCTATCTCCAGGAGAAATAGAAAATATGCCTTGGGGGCAGGAGCAAAGCACCTGGAGCTGACCCATAAAATCCTGATCTAATATTCCAGGATGGACCATAAGTCCTTTTAAAGTGAGAGAGGAGCGACCTAAAATAAGACCGACACTTCCTTCAGGCAGGGGGCCTTCAAACTCCACTGGGACAGGTTGCACCCCCATGTGTGGCATTAATAAGAATTGGGAGGTGGAAAGGAGGTCCAGGCCTGCTGATCCTCTTGTTGCTCTGCAGCTGGATAAACCCTCCTGTTGTCTGCCTGTGTCCCATGTTTGTTGGGGCCCTGAGACTTGGGGCCCTGAAATCTGTTTTTTGGAATATTTTTATCTCTCTCGTTAGGGGGGTTTCATGCTGGATAAGCTCTCCCTGAATATCTCTAACTGAACGGCATTCACTAGCCCAGTGATTGCCTTTTTTACACTTAGGGCAAAGTCCAGGAACTTTCTTTTGTGCAGACACATGACAATCTTTTTTAAAATGGCCCATTTTGCCACAATTAAAACAAACTTTATTGTTTCCAGAACTTGGGCGGTTCTTGGTTTGTATTATGGCTGCCGCCAGGCCGGCATTGGTAAGTGGGCCTCTGAGTCCTCGGCAAACTTTTATCCAATCTGTTAGCCCTTTGTTCCTTCTAGGAGTAATGACTTTCTTACATTCTGGGGAAGCATTTTCATATACCAGCTGTTCTATCATTGGCCTAACTCGCTCCGGATCTCCAAATATTCTACCTGCTGCTTCTGTCATTCTGGCCACAAATTCTGAGAATGACTCCTGAGGGCCTTGTATAATCTTTGTCAGGTGTCCATTGGCCTCGCCCTTCTTTGAAAGGGCTTTCCATGCCTTAATAGCGGCAGCAGAGATCTGACCATATACCCCCCAGTCATAATTTGTCTGATTATGAACAAACTGGCCTTGCTCCGTTAGCAAATCAAAGGTCCATTGCTGCTGATTGTCTTCTGCATAGGCATTGGCCCTTGCCTGAGTTTGGGAAGCATCATACCAAAAGGCTTTCCATTCTAAGTACTGTCCCATATTAGGGAGAGCAGCTTCTATAGTACTTTGCCAATCCTTTGGAGTCATGGCCATGCTAGCAAGTGTTTCAAGCTGCAAAATTGTAAAGTTGGCATCTACCCCGTATTTGTTAACTGACTCTGCTAGTTCTTTAACAAGAGGATATTCTACCGGTGCATAAACACGTTCCCCTTCCGCAGCTTCCAATACAGGGAAGGCTTGTAAAAGCCTTTTTTTATCCCCTTTTGAAAAGAAGGAGTCTAAACTGTGTCTCTCAACATAAGGCAGAGGAGCTTTAGGGGTTAATGAGAAAGCCCCATGAATCTCAGCTCCTCCCCTCTTTTGTTCTCGATTTGGTGGTAACCGTGGTTCCTGAGGGTGGCGCCTCTCCTCCTCGGAGCAAGCCGCTTCTCAGTCTAAATCTGACCCCTCGGAGGAACTTAGTTTGTCAGATTCAGAGCTATGAAGCCCCAAAGCCTCCAATTCTCTTATCGGATAGAGAGGCTTTCTTTTTGGATTTTTATTTCCCTTTATACCTTTCTCCCTCAGGGCATCTATTCCCTCACTTTTCGCTTCTGTGGTTTTAACATCCACAGAAGGGTCTTTTTTCTTAGAGACGTCCTTTTTTTCTTTTTTCTTAAGGGCCCTTAACCTATTTTCCCGTTCTGTTTCTGACATGCTGTCTTGTAATTCCTCTAACACCCTTTGGCCAGCTGCTACAGATGGATGGCATCTCTCATCTTCTAAGCAAGATTTTACTAAAATCCACAATGACCTAGCTCCAGCTTTTAGCTTTCCATTTTCTTCTGCCTTCCGTAAATCAGCTTCTAGCTTATCCCAGGAAGCAAGCGTCAGCAACCCTGAACATGCAAACCAGGGAGCGATGCGATCAATTTCCATAATAAACCTTTTTAACGTTCTTTTTGAAAGCTCTAATTCATGTTGTTTTAAAAGCGACTGAAGTGCTGTGATCACCGAATGTGAAACTCCCATGCTGCTCCCTTATCTACGAGAGAAACTGACACAGGGACGGGCAAGGCGGCTTATGTACGACTGACTAACAACGTCCCAACAGCACACCAAAAAGAAAGGGAGGGAGGAGACACTACGGCTTATACACGCCCGTCTAACGATGTCCCATGGAGAAAAAACACTTTAGCACCAGTCTTTATGGAAGCAAAATGAATACCAAAAGAAGAATCGCTGAAGCCATCAAAAGAAATGTAAGAGCAACTGGTAGAGTTAAATGGGGCCGTATCTCTTTAAGACCGAGCAAGTCTCAGAAAGTACCTTTTGTACTGCAGTTCCGAATCAGCCCCGAGAGCGGCAGGGGGTCTCCTCACAAGGCCGGCGATCAAAGGCTGCCCGGCGTCCCGGGGTTTAGGCACCAGTTGTGATCCGCGTGAACTTCTCGCCAGCAAGAATGCGCACGCAGACACTAGGATCCTTCTGCAGTAAACGTTTATTATGATGAATAGAGGAAGACGATAACCTCCAGAATGGTGCTGCTTAAATACACCTTATGGCTGCGTGTATTCAGCTGGTTGGCTGCTTGCCCATTGCCCCGTGTGACGCCCTGGACTGGGCAGTAACGCCCCCAGGCTGGACAGTGGTTTGGCGTGCTTTTGCAACTTGCAGACGTGGTCTATTGTTTGTTCATTAGGGCCAGGGCCGGGTGTCACCGCCATCTCGTAATGGCGATTGCACTCTCTCGACTCTCCACAGAATCTGTCTTTTCTAGTCTTTGCATCTCTGTCCCCCCTATTTAAACTCCCTCTTTCTAGTGGACCCTGTTAGACTAGCCCACAGGACTCTCAGGATACCTTTTCTTTTCCCTGCTCTTAAAGAACTAATACTCCAGGGAACCCTAGACCCTGCCAACCTTTTATATCATTGAGAATGTGAATGTCTATTTAGTCAATACAACAATAACTGCTCAGTTCAAAGTCAAACCTAGTAAATTTCAGATCCAAGACCACAGAAGGAGACCCCCTTGTCATTCAGTACATTCCCCTTAATCCTATATTTCCAGACATTTCACTGGGGAGAAAGAGCTAGAGATACAGATTCAGAAATAGAGAGACCTAGACGAACAGAAATATATATATATATATATATATATATCACACACACACACACACACACATATATATATATATATATATATATATATATATATATATATATAGTGACAAAGACCGAGAGACAGAGACTCCATTCTGTTTGGTCACTTTCTTTGGCAAATCAACCTCATAGCACAACCTCCTAAAATAAAAGTCCAATAAGAATTATATTTTCTGTGAAAAGATGGCGGTGTCAGGAGGACACTGTTTCTTAGGAGCAGGACAGCAGTGTCGGCACTGCGACCAGGAGACTGAACTCTGTGACCTAAAACACCAGTGTTTGTGATTGCCAGGTGAGAGGAAAGCTTAAGGTGTGGAAATCAACTGGGGCCCAACTTCAGGTTATCTAGTCAATACCTGGAAAAGGTTTTGGGAACCAGCAGGCGCACCTGCTGCTCCAAATTCGAGCACACAGCCTTCTGCAGCACCCCCAGCTGCCATCAAGACTGGGACACACAGCCTCTGGCCCAGATCAATAGCTCATTCTCTAGACCAGTGTACAGACCTCAATTGCGGGCCCAGAGTGGAGTGCACAGCCTCTGACCCAAAGCTGGCCCACATGAGTGACCCCAACCACCATCTCCAACCGGGGAGCACAGCCTCTAGCACAGAGTGCGTCAATAAACCTCTGCGCCAGAGTGGAGCTCTTAGGTGCCAGCTCAGAGAGGTGGGCCTAGCCTCTGGACCAGGAGAGGGCACATATTGCCAGCCCAGCTCTGAGCACAGAGCCTGTGGACCAGAGCAGAGCCAACAGCCGCCATCCCAGACAGGAAAACAGAGCTTCCAGCCAAGACTGAGATGCCCAGCCTCCAGACCAGAGTGGAGCCCTCAGTTGCCAGCATAGAGAGGAGTGCACAGCCTTGGGCTCACAGTGGCACCCCCAACCACCATCTCTAACTTGGCCACACAGTCTCCCATCCCAGAGCGGAACTCTCAGCCTCTGGCACAGAGACTTGCTGGGGTAATCTCTCAACTTCCTAGACAGAACTGTGTGCCCCATGGTACCATAATGAGTTACCCTGTTGGGAGAAAACCCCACAGCTAGGGAATCAGCAGGCTCTTCAAGAGGGCTATAACTGGAAAACCGTGCAGAAGCTCACTAAATTCAGAAGGAGAAACCCAGCAGCGGGTCAGCTGACTTGAGGACTTCTACAGGTGAGAGGAGAGCCCCCCAACAAAAAAAGACCACAACTACTACTTAGGTCTAAACACCTGAGGTGAACAGTGGCAATTCCTGGGAAACACTGGCCATACAGTGACCATACACAAAAAGCAGAGGAGGCCTCTGTCAGGAAAAATTATCTTCCTGCTAAGGAGATTCTCCCTACCCCAGTATTCCAGGAAGCAGCAGAAACTAACAACCAACACCTAAAACGTCCAAATGAGTAGAGGTCATCATAAAAGCTTAACCAACAAAAGACAGAGCAATATGGTATCTCCAGAACCCTTCCATCTATGGGTGGGTGAGCAGCCCTGGACCACCCCCCAATAATAGAAATTCAAGAAGATGACCTTTCATCTATGCTGATAAAGAGGACAATAGAGGAAACGAATAAAATATGTAAAGAATTAGAGGAAGGCAAAATCAAACATTATTGTCATCCGTGAAGAAATATGGGAAGATACAGCCAAACAGTTTGTAGCCTTCAGAGAAGAAATAGTTAAATCACTGAAAGAAATAAAAGAAACAGAGGAATGTTCAAACAGTTGAAGGAAATAAAAGTAAAAGAGGAATATACAATCAGACAGGTGAAGGAAATAAAGAAAACAACTCAAGATCTGAAGACAGATTGGAAAACTTAAAGAAAACACAAATGGAGGAAGTCATGGAGAGGAAGAATTTAGGGAAGAAAACAAAGTATAGAGGTAAGCATAACCAACAGATGACAAGAGATGGAAGAAAGAATCTCAGGTGTAGACAGAAACAATGGAAGAAATCGACATATCCATCAAAGAAAATGTTAAATCCAAAAAATTCCTGACACAGATCATCCAAGAAACCCAAGACAATATCAAAGGACAAAATCTAATTATAATAGGAATTGAGGAAAAGGAAGATTCCCTGCTCCAAGGCCCAGAAAATATCTTCAATAAAATCATAAAAGAAAATTTCCCTAACTTATAGGAGAGGCCTAAAAGATTACAAGAGGCCTACAGAACACAAATAAATTAGAGCAGAAAAGGAAATCCTCCTGCCACATAATAATCAAAACAGTAAGTACACAGAACAAAGAAAAAATGCTGAAAGCTACAAGGGGAAAAAGGCCAAGTAACATATAATGGCAAACCCATCAGAATCAGAACTGACTTCTCAACAGAGAAAATGAAAGCAAGAAGGGCCTGGAGTGATATAATGCAGACCCTAGGAAAACACAGCTGTCAGCTCATACTAATATATCCAGCAAAAATCTCAGTCATCATAGATCTAGAAAACAAGATATTCAGTAGCAAAAACAAATTCAAACAATACCTACGCACAAATCTATCATTACCGAAGATAGTAGAAGAAAAAATAGAACTCAGGAAAACTAACTACATTCAAGAAAACACAGGAAACAAATAACCTTTCTACCGCAAAAAACAAAAGTAGCCAAGCACAAACAAACTACCATAGACAACAGCAAAATCAAAGCATCTAACAGCCACTGGTCATTATTCTCCCTTAACAACAATGGACTCAACACTACAATGAAAAGACACATACTAACAGAACAGATGCATAAACAAGCCCCAACAATCTGTTATGTACAAGAAACACAGCTAAGTCACAAAGATAAACATTACCTGATAGTAAAGGGCTGAAAGGCAGTTTTCCAAGAAAATGGAACCAACAAGCAAGCAGGAATAGCCATTCTACTATCTGATAAAATAAATGTATAACCAAAATTAATTAAAAGAGATGGGGAAGGACACTTCATATTCATCAAGGGAAAAATCCACGAAGAAGACATCACAATCCTGAACATCTATGCCCAAAATACAAGGGCACCCACATGTGTAAAAGAAACATTGATAAAATTTAAAACACACATGGATCCCCACACATTAATAGTGGGAGGTTTCAACACCCCATTATCAAGAAAGGACAGGTCAACAAACCAGAAATTAAACAAAGAAACAATGACACTAAGAGAGGTCATATATCAAATGGACCTAACAAATGTCTACAGAACCTTTCAGCCAAACACAAAAGAATTTACCTTCTTCTCAGCACCTCATGGAACCTTCTCCAAAATAGACCTCACAGTGGGTCACAAAACAAGTCTCAACACATACAAACAGACTGAAATAAATCCATGTATCCTATCTGACAACCATGGACTAAGGCTCAATCTGAACTACAACAAAAATAACAAAAACCTCACATACGCATTGAAAACAAACAAGTTGCTACTTTATGAAAGTTGGGTCAGAAAAGAAATAAAGAAAGAAATCAAAGTTTTCATAGAATTCAATGAAAATGCAGGCACAACATACCCAAACTTATGGAAAAAAAAAATGGAAGCAGTGCCAAGAGGAATGTTCATAGCACGAAGTGCCTACAAGAAGAAATTAGAAACATCTCATGCCAGCAACTGAATGGCTCACCTAAAAGCTCTAGAAAAAAAAAAAAAGCAGACACAAAATAGGAGTAATAATCAAACTAAGGAAATAATCAAACTCAGGGCTGAAATAAATCAATTAGAAACAAATAAATCTACTGAAAGAATCAATGAAACCAAGAGCTGGTTCTTTGAGGAAATCAACAAGATATACAAACCCTTAACCACACTAACTAAATGGCAAAGAGACACTATCCAAATCAACAAAATCAGAAACCAAAAGGGGGACATAACAACTGAGAAAATCTAAATAATCATTAGGATTTACTTCAAAAGTCTATATGCCATAAAATTTGAAAATCTAAATGAAATGGACAATTTTCTGGATCAATTCCATTTATCAAAGCTGAATCAAGACCAGGTAAATCAATTAAATAGTCCTAATCCCGACGGAAATAAAAGCAGTCATCAAAAGTCTCCCATCCAAAAAAGCCCAGCACCAGATGGTTTCAGTGCAGAATTCTACCAGACCTTCAAAGAAGAGCTATCACCAATACTCTTCAAACTATTCCACAAAATAGAAACAGAAGGAAAACTACCAAACTCATTCTACCACCTTGGTACCTAAACCTCACAAAGAGCCAACAAAGAAAGAATTTCAGGCCAATCTCCCTTATGAACATTGATGAAAAAATACTCAGCAAAATACAAGCAAATACAAGAACACATCAAATATATCATCCATTATGACCAAGTAGGCTTCATCTCAGGAAGGCAAGGGTGGTTCTATATACAGAAATCTATCAACGATAGCCCTGCAGACTATCAAAGCAGATGTTGAGACTTATAGCCAAACTTTGGACAGAATGCAGGGAATATTATTAAAGAAATGGGAAATAGGAAGATGTGGAGAAGACAGGAGCTCCACAAGGAGAACAACAGAACCAACAAAATTTGAACACAGGGGTCTTTCCTGAGACTCATACTCCAACCAAGGACCATTCATGGAGATAACCTAGAATCCCTGAACAGATGTAGCCCATGGCTCTTCAGTGTCCAAGTGGGTTCCATAGTAATGGGAACAGGGACTTATTCTGACATGAACTGATTGGCCTGCTCTTTGATCATCTCCCCTTGAATGAGAAGCAGTCTTATCAGGTCACAGAGGAAGACAATGTATCCACTCCTCATGAGACTTAACAGACTAGGATCAGAAGAAAGAAGAAGAAACCCCTACCAGTGGACTTGGGGAGGGGCATGTGTGGAGACGAGGGAGAAAGGGAAGAATTGGGAGGGAAGGTAGGGAAATAGATGGAGGAATACCAGTAAATAAAGTGTAATTAAAAATAAAAATGAATTAAAATTAAAAAAAGAATTATATCTTAGCTACCTTTTTTTCAGTCTTTTTCTTATTTTGTCTTTTTTTTTTTTCAGAGCTGAGTACTGAACCCAGGGCCTTGTGCTTGCTAGGCAAGCACTCTACCACTGAGCTAAATCCCCAACCCCAAGAATTATATTTTCTAACATGACTATATCTCCAACCCAGATATTTCCTCACTGGGGACTCCACATGTAAATAGATGAGCTTCAAGAAGACACTGCAATCCAAATCACCAGGATGTGGAAATAGGTGAAGGAAATTCTAGGTTAAAAGAATATAGTTATCCTGATAGTTTGTCTTTCAATACAAAGATGAAAGTCCCAGCAACTTCCAAGGACAAAAAAACAGGACTGACAAACTTCTTTGGGTTAAATGTGGAATAATTCCATACTGGAGTATTATCACCTAAGAAAATGACATCATGATATTTTCAGGCAAAAGGATGGAATCAGAGAAAAAATCCTGAGTGAAGCTACTAAAATGCAGAAAGACAAATATGGTATGTAGTCACTTATTAGGAGGTCTACTATTAGTGAGGGATAAAGTTCCAATAGTCCATCTATTGTTACCAAACCCAGTGTTCCACTAGGGAGATCTGGGGGTCAATTAATTGAGTTGTTGTGCAGTCCATCCTACAGAAATTTTCAAACAATCCTGGCTATTGTTATTGAAATATGTTGCTCTCTGCCCTCTAATAATAGATCAGTGCAATGTTCTTCCATCCACAGTGATGCTTCCTTCTGCATCAAATGGGATCGAATACAGAGACACACAGTCCTATATTATGCAGAGAAAGACCTTAAAACATCCAGGTCTAAATGGGATTTCCCTATGAAATTATATCTCAGCTCAGAACTCTGGAAATCCTGCAGAAGAGTATGCAGGTAGACTGTCATAAGCAGAGGGAACTGAAGTCATAAGGAGAAAAATTTCCTGAGAATCAGGCCACAGAGGAAAATGATGCAGGTAGCCTGGTTGACACCTGATAAGCTAGGGTCATATAGAAGGGGGAGGATGATCTCCCCTATCAGGGAACTAGAGAAAGGGCATAGAGGTAGAAGAAAAAGTGTGGGTGGTACTTGGAGGAGAAAAAGGGAGGGGACAACAGAGGGGAAACAAAATGAACAAATCAAAATAGAGAAATGCAAAAGAAAAAGTATGATCAAGGTGATAAAGTACAGAGCTCTTCTTGACTGATGGCTTGTTCTTGGGGTTAGTGCCAGTGTGTGGCAAGGACGAACTCAGTTTTCCTTAAGGGACTTGTCACTGAGATTCTGATCATGTTCCAATGAGTAGATGAAGAACACATACTAGAATTGATGTTTTTTAAAGAAAAAAAAATTAGTATGACACATGGGTACGAATTTGAAGCTGCGACAATGGTGAGGGAGTGTAATGTATGTTATATCAAATTCCCACATAAGCAATAAAAAAATGTGTGGACAAATTTTACAATGACTTTCAACATGGGAAAAGATTCAGCTAAAGAAGGGCAGAATTTGACTTTGTAAGGTAAGCTTTCCAGGAACTCATTAGGTAGCAGACAATCCTAACCATGAATTAGGGGTTACCCAGCTACCTCTGACCCCAAGAACTTTGTTGCACCTCAGAAGAAGCTGTCCTGCCCCAAACATTACATTAGAAGTTCTGTCTAGCGGACAACAGCAGGGAACACAGCTGCTCTTGTGTCCTAGACATATACCAGAGACCTATTTCTCTGTCCTGAAGGCCCAGGTAAACGTAAACACCTGGGTCAGGACAATTGCTCACTGACTACTAAAAATGACAGAGCTGACAATCCAGCAGGTCAGTCAAGGTAACAGTGCTCATAGAGGGTTGGCAACAATATTGTGGAACATCACCAGCTGTCAAGAAGTTTATTACTCCTTATTTTTCCTTTTATATACTCCTAACTTTCTGTTTTAGCAAAAAAGTCCCAGGAATTTTCTGGTTTCCTTCTCTTTTCCCTGCTCCTGAAAACTCAAAACCCCAGGGAATGCTAGACACCGCCAGCCTGTTATATCAATAAGAAAGTGAAGATCCATTTAGTAAGTATGTGAGTAACTGCCCAGTTCAAAGTCACAACCAAGGATATTTCAGATCAAAGAGCACAGTAGTAACTTCCTTGTCATTCAGTACATTCCCTTTAATCCCTCATCACTTTGAAGCTTTCCTACTTAGGAAGCTGTCCAATTAAAAACATTGCAGTTTTATTTCCAACCTGATTTTGTCACAGAGATAAACAAGAGTAAAGGAGTGTGAGCTGGATAAAGGGATGAGATAAAGGCTTGTTGGGTTTCACAAGAAAAAGTCACATGTGCACAGGATCAGAGGTACTGGACACTGAGCAATGATTGTTTACTCATATCCATGGAAACCTCAAGAATCTCTCAAGTGATGATTGGCTGAGAGGGAGAATGATGTCAAAAAAGAAGTGAAAGCCAGTAAGAGTTTCAGGAGCCAGTTATTTAAAGTGCCAAGTGACAGTCTGCTTGAGAGAAAGAGAGAAAGGGTGGTTAGCCCTAAATGCCTCAATCTGGACAGCTGAAAGCACACAACGCAGAGATGACAGTTCCTGTGTACAAGACTTATTTCAGGAAAAGTGTCACATATTTCTTTCAAGTGGTCATTAATAAACTTACTTGTCCTTGACATGTGAGATTCACATTATCACAGAGTCCATTATTATTTGTTAAATACAGATATGTCCTCAGTCAGTGAATTACTTGGTGGGAAAACACTCCCTGAAAAAGGTAACTTTCTGAACACAAAGCATTTAATTGGGACCTTGCTTATATTTTTACAGAGACCATTCAGGATATCAAGTTAGCAAGCACTCATCTTGTTGCAGCCTTTCAGCAGAACTGAGAGCTTTTCATACTGAATCACAAGTGGTAGGCCTTAAGAGAGAGACAGACAAAGTGCTAGAGAGAGCAATTCAAAAACAGGAACATCTGGAGAGGACAGGAACTCCACAGGAGATCAAGAGAACCAGAAAATATGAACACAGGGGTCTTCCCAGAGACTCATACTCCAACCAAGTACCAGGCATGGAGATAACCTAGAACCCCTGTACAGATGTAGCCCATGGCAGTTTAGCATCAAAGTGGGTTACATAGTAATGGGAAGAGGGAATGCTTTGACATAATCTGATTGGCCTGCTCTTTGATCACCTCCCCCTGAGGGGGGGAGCAGCCTTATTAGGCCACAGAAGATGACAATGCAGCCACTCCTGATGAGATCTGATAGACTAAGATCAGAAGGAAGGGAGAGGAGAACCTCCCCTATAAGTGGACTTGGGGAGGAGCATGGGTGAAGAAGGGGGATGGAGGATGAGATCAATAGGGAAGGGAGGAACTTATGGGGGGATACAAAGTAAATAAATATAATTAATTAAAAAAATGAGTTTTCAAAGCAAAATAAATAGACGGAGATCAAAAGAAACAAAGATATAAAGTGACAGAGACTTAGAGACAAAGACTCCATTCTCTGTGGTCACTTTCGTTGGCATATAAAACTCACAGCAAACCCTTCCATAATATAACTACAATAGGAATTATATCATGTAACGATGACATAAATCATAGCCCCTCCCAGATATTTCTCTTTTTTTAATTTTTTAACTTTTATTAATTACACTTTATTCATTTTGTATCCCCCAAAAGCCCCTCCCACCTCCCCTCCTGGTCTCCCCATCCCCCTTTCTGCACGCATGCCCTCCCCAAGTCCATTGATAGGGGAGGTCCTCCTCTCCTTCTCTCTGATCTTAGTCTATCAGTTCTCATCAGAAGTGGCTGCATTGTCAGTGTTCTAGGTTATCTCCATGAATAGTCCTTGGTTGGAGTATGAGTCTGTGGGAAGTTCCCTCTGTTCAAATTTTCTTGTTCTGTTGCTCTCCTTGTGGAGTTCCTGTCCTCTCCAGCTCTTACTATTTCCCACTTCTTACATAAAATTCCATTCACTCTGCCCATCAGTTGGCCATCAGGCTCAGTATCTGATTTCACAGTCTGCATGGCACAGGCTTTCAGAGGCCCTTTGTGGCAGGTTCCTAGGTTGTTTCCTGTTTTCTTCTTCTGGCTTTCAGAGGCCCTCTATAGCAGGTTCCTAGGTTGTTTCCTGTTTTCTTCTTCTTCTGATGTCCATCCTCTTTGCCTTTCAGGAAGGGTCCTCTGTTTTGCTTAGTATGTTTAGATGTCCCAGAAGCAAAAAGACACACATGGTATATACTCACTCATATAAACATCCCAGACATTTCTTTACTGGGGACTCCACATGTAAATAAGGAGCTTCAAGAGGACATTGTAATTAAAATCACCAGGAAGTAGAGAATATGGAGGAACTTGTAGGATAAAAGAATATAGTAATATTCATAGTTTCTCATGCAATATAATGAGTTAAGTCCCACCAACTTCCAAGGGCAAAAGAACAGGACTGACAATCTTCTATGTGGAAAATGTGGAATATTAACATAATGGAGTATTATTCTGCTAAGAAAATGACATCATGATATTTTCAGCTAAATGGACAGAACCAGAAAAATTCATTCAGGGTGAAGTAACTAAAATTCAGAAAGACAAACATGGTATGTACTCACTTTTTAGGAGGTCTCCTAATAGTGGGGGATAATGTTCCAATAGGCCATCTATTGTGACCAAACTGGTATTGTACTAGTGATATCAGGTGTCAGTGAATTGAGTTGTTGGGCCAGGTCATCCAACAGAAATTTTAAATTTAAATTGGCTAATAATAATATTATTATTATTATTTTAAAGGAACTGAGGACCATGAGAACCTATTATATCTATAAGAATGCAAAGTTATATTAATGAGTTCACACGTAACTGTAGAGTTTAAAGTCACAACCTAAGAAATTTCAGATCCAAGACCACAGTAGGAGACTAACTTGTCATTGGGTACATTCCCCTTAATTCCACATCATTTTGAAGCTTACCTACTTAGGAAGCAGTCCAATTAAATAAATATTAAAGTTTCATTTCCTACCTCATATTGTCACAGAGATAAACAGGAGTAAAAGTGTGGGATCTGGATAAAGGGATGTGATAAAGAATGTTGTGTTTCACAAGAAAAAGTCACATGTCTATTGGATTAGAGATATTGTAAAATGAGGAAAGTTTGTTTACTCATCTCCATGGAAACATCAAGATTCCCTTAGGTGTTGATTGGCTGAGAGGGAGAATGATGTCATGCAATAGGTGAAATCCAGAAAGTGTTTCAGAAGCCAGTTATTAGAAGGGCCAAGTTGACAGCATGCTTGGGAGAAATTGTCGTGAGACCTACATGCCTCAATCTGGGCAGCTGAAAACACACAGAGATATCAGTTCCTGTGTCCAAGAGTTCAAGAATAGTGGCACATATTTCTTTCAAGTGGTCATTAATAAAGGCACGGGTCCTTGACCTGTGACTTTCACATTATCACAGATGCCATTATTATTAGTTAAATGCACAGATATGTCTTCAGTCAGTGAGTTACTTACTGTAGAAATGCTCCTTTACCAAGACAATTCATTGAACAAAAAGCGTTTAATTGGGACCTTGCTTATATTTTTATGGAGACCATCCATATCACGTCACCAAGCAAGTTATCTTGTTTTACTCCTCAGCAGAACTGAGAGGTTTTCATACTGAACCGCATGTGGCAGGCAGAGAACGGGAGACAGACAGAGACAGATAGAGAAAGAACTAGAGAGACACATTCAGAAATAGAGAGACTGAGAAGAAAAAAAAACAATGATAGAACGTCACAGAGACCAAAAGAAAAAGACTCCATTCTGTCTGGTCACTTTCAGTGGTATATCAACCTCACAGTACAATCTTCTGTAATATAATTCCTATTAATAAGACCATATCTCCAAGGACTTACCATACATTTCCTCACTGGGGATTAAACATGTAAATAGATGAGCATCTACTGAACATTGCTATTCAAATCACCAGGAAGTGGAAGAAGATGGAGGAACTTCTAGGCTAAAACAACATAGTTATCCTGATAGTTTGTCATTCAATACAATGATTAAAGTCCCAGTAACTACTAAGGTCTACAGAAGAGGATTGATAATTTCCATGGGCAAAAATATGGATTGATCCATGACAAAGTATTATTCTGCTTAAAAAATGACATCATTTTATTTTCAGGCAAAAGGATAGAAGCAAAAAAAAAAAAAAAAAGATAAGGTGTGAGGTAACTAAAATGTAGACAGAGAAATATGGTATGTATTCATTATTATTAGGAGGTCTCCTAATACTGGGGGATAAAATTAGAATAAGCATTCTCCTGTGAGTGAACCAGTCTACCACTTGGGGATGCGTGGCCATTAATTGAGTTGTTAGGCTACGGCATCCTATGGACATTTTCAAGTAACCCAGGTCATCATGATTAGAATATATTTCTTGCTGCCCTCAACTGATAGATGAGTACCATGTTCTTTGATCCACAAAAATGCTTCCTTCTGCAACAAAGGGGATTATATACAGAGACTCACAGTCTGATATTATGCAGAGAGATACCTTAAAACTCCCAGCTCTAAATGGGCATTCCCTATGAAATTCTCCCTCCCCTCAGAGCTCTGGAAAGCTACAGTAGAGAAGACTGGTAGAGTGACATAAGTACAAGCAATTGAGGACGCAAAGAGTTCAATGCCCAGAAAATAAGACCACAGAGGAAGATGGTATAGCCAGCCTTGATGAATGCTGGTAAGCTAGGGTCAGTTAGAAGGGGGAGTATGACCTCAACTTCAGGAAATAAAGAAATGCCATAGGGTTTGAAAAAACAGGGTAGGTTGGACTGGATTGGGAAGACAGAAGGGGTAGCAGAGGGAATCAAATGTGAACAAATCATAATAAATAAATACATAAGAAAGACTGTGATCAAGGTGACAAAGTACAGAGCTCTTCAGGACTGATGGCTTCTTCTCTGGGTTGGTGCCTAGGTATGGCAAGGATGAACTCAGTTTTCTTTAAGGGACTTGGCACTGAGATTGTGATCATGTTCCAATGAGAAGATGAACAACACTTACTTCAATTGATGTAATTTAAAGCAAAAGAATATTTATTTTGACTCATGGGTAGCAATTTGAATTTGGGAGCAATGGAAAAGGAGTATAATGTAAAATACATGAAATTCCACATAAGCAATAAAAATAATATATTGACAACATTTACAATGACTTTTGACATGGAGGAAATATCCGATAGAGGAGGGAAGTGTTTGACTTTGTAAGGCAAGCTTTACAGGGACTCATTATATAATAGAGAATCCTAGCCATGAACTAGGGTGTACCCAGCTACCTCAGACCCCATGAGTTCAGATGGCACCTCTGAACAAGCAGAGGTGCACTAACACTACCTTCATAGGATTTGGTCAGAAGAACCACAGCTGGAAACACAGCTGCTCTTGTGTCTAGGCATATATCACAGACCCATATCTCCATCCTGTAAGCCCAGTTTTAACTGTAAACCCCAGGACCAGGAGAGTTCCTCACTGAACACTGAGTAGGACACAGCTCCCAATACAGCCATGTCTCTCAAGGCACCCTGTTCATAGAGAGTTGCCAAGACTACTGAGGAACAATACCAGCTGTCAAATAGTTTATTGCCCTTCAGTTTTCCTTTCACATACAGCAACCTTTCTCTGTTTCAGCCAAACGAGTCCTAGTAATTATCTGTTTTCCTTCTCTTTTCTCTGTTCTGAAAGATGCAGTAACCCAGGAAACCCTAGAAACTGCCATCCTATTATATTAATAATAATGTGAATGTACACTTAGTGAGTATGTAAATTTTCAGTTCAAAGACAGAACCCAGGAAAATTCAGATGCATATCCATAGTGTGAGAACACCTTGTTATTTGTTAGTTTCCCCTTACTCACACATCACTTTGAAGCTTCCCTACTTAGGAAGCTGTCTAATTAAATAAACATTAAAGTTTAATTTCCTACCTGGCATTGTCACAGAGGTAAACTGGAGTAAAGGTGTGGCATCTAGATAAATGAATGAGATAAAGTCTTGTTGGGTTTCACAAAAAAATGTCATTTGTGTGCAAGATCAGAGATACTGGGCACTGAGTTTGTTCACTCCTCCATGGAAACCTTAAGTTTCTCTCAGGTGCTGATTGGCTAAGAGGGAAATTGATGTCATGAAACAGGTGAAAGTCAGTGAGAGTTTCAGGAGCCAGTTATTAAAAGGGCAAATTGTACAGAGTTCTTGAGAAAAAGGATGAGTAGCCCTACATACTTCTATCTGGGAAGCTGAAAGCACACAACCCAGAGAAGACAGTTCCTGTGTCCAAGAATCTTAGTTCAGGAACAGTTTCCCATAGTTCTTTAAAGTGGTCATTAATAAAGTCACGAGTACTTGACATGCGATTTTCACATTACCACAGATTCCATTATTATTTGTTAAATGCACATATATGTCCTCAGTCAGTGAATTACTTCCTCAGAAAATGCTCCCTTGCCAAGACAATTATTTGAGCAAAAAGCATTTAATTGGGACATGGCTTATATTTTTACAGAAACCATCCATGATGTCATTTGAGCAAGCTGCCATCTTGTTGTAGTCCTTCAGCAGATGTGAGAGATTTCATATTGATCCACAAGAGGCAGGCAGAGAGAGGGACACACACAGATAGATAGAGCTAGAGAGAAATTCAGCAATATAGAGACTGAGACCAACATAAACAAAGATAGAAAGTGACAGAGACCTAGTGACAGACATTCCTTTCTCTCTAGTCACTTTCATTGGCATATTGACCTCAAAAAAAACCCTCCTATAAAATAACTCTAATAGGAATTGTATTATCTAACAAGGGTATACCTCCTAACACTTCCCAGACACTTCCTTATTGGGATTCTACTTGTAAATAGAAGAGTTTCAAGGGTACATTGCAATTCAAATCACCAGGAAGTAGAAGAAGATGGAGAAACTTCTAGGCTAAAAGAGCATAGTTATCCTGATATTTTGTCATTCAACACAATGAATAAATTCCCAGGAACTTCCAAGGCTAAAGAACAAGACTGACAATCTACTTTGAGGAAAACATGGAATATTTCCATAACAGATTATTCTTCAGCTCAGAAAATGACATAATGATATTTTCAGGCAAATGGAAGGAACCAGGAAAAATCATACTGGTTGAAGTAACTAAAATTAATAAGACACATGTGGTATGTATTCACTTATTAGAATGTCTGCTAATAGTGGGTGATAAAGTTCCAATAGGCCCAGTTTTAATTTTAAACCCCAGGACCAGGAGGCTTGCTCACTCACCACTAAGAAAGACATAGCTGCCGATCCAGCCAGGTCATCCAAGGCAAACCATCTTATAGATGGTTGGCAACACTAGTGTAGAACAGCACCGGATGTCAGAAAGTTTGCTACATCTCAGTTCCCCATTTAAACTCACTGATCATTTTTCTTTCAATGAATCCAATCCCAAGAATTATCTTTTTTTCTTTTTATCTCCTGCTCTTAAAGACTCAGTACTTCAAGGAACCATAGACCCTGTCAGGCTATTATATCAAAAAGAATATGGAAATACATTTAATGAGTATCTGAGTAACTGCTCATTTCAAAGTCACAACCTAGGAAGTTTCAAATCCAAGACCAGAGTAGGAGATCACTTTGACATTCCTTACATTCTCCTTAATCCCACATCACTTTGAAGCTATCCTACTTAAGAAGCTGTCCAATTAAATAAACATTAAAATTTCATTTTCTACCTGACATTGTCACAGAGGTAAACAGGAGTAAAAGTGGGGGATCTGGATAAAAGGATGAGATAAAGGCTTGTTGGGTTTCAAAAGAAGATTCACATGTGCACCGGATCAAAGATACTGGATTCTGAGTGCAGTTTGTTCAATCATCTCCATGGAAACCTTTAGATTCTTTTAGATGCTGATTGGCTGAGAGGTAGAATGATGTCATGAAACAGGTGAAAGCCAGCCAGTTATTAAAAGGGCCAATAGGAGAGAAAGGTTGAGCAACCCTACATGCCTCAATCTGGGCAGCTGAAAGCACACAACCCAGAGAAGTCAGTTCCTGTGTCCAAGACTCTTAGTTCAACAAAAGTGTCACATATTTCTTTCATTTCTTTTGAAAGTGGTCATTAATAAATTCACATGAATTTCCCATTATCACAGATTCCACTATTATTTGTTAAATGCACAGATAAGTCCTCAGTCCATGAATTACTTACTGTGAAAATGATCCCTGACCAAGGGAACTCTTTGAACCAAAGGCTGAGCAATATTCCATATTGTAGATGGACTACAATTTCTGTATCATTTTATAATTGGTGTGGGGGAGGCATCTGGGTGGTTTCTTGTTCCTGGATTTTACAAATTAATTTGCTAGAAACATGGTTGTACAAATGTTCTTATTGTGTACTTGAGCCTCTTTCGATATATGCCTAGAGGTGGATAGCTGCATCTTGAGGAATCACTGGTCCTAGGTATCTAAGAAAGCACCAGATTGCATTTTCTATATGTAGACATTCAGTTTGACCAGCACCATTTGTTGAACATGTTATCTTGTTTCCATTGAATGGCTTTGGCATATTTGTCAAAACTCAGGTGTCCATAAGTATGTGGGTTTATTCCTGGGTCTTCTATTTGGTTCCATTGATTCACAATTCTGTTTCTATGCCAGAACCATGAACTTTTTATTACTGTTGCTCTTTAATACAGCTTGAGATCAGGGATGGAGATATCTCCAGAAGATCTTTTATTGTAGAGGATTGTTTTAGCAATTCTGGGGTTCTTGTTTTTTCATATGAAGTTGAGAATTTTTCATTCAAATTCTGTAAAGAATGGTGTTAGTAATTTGATGGGAATTGCATTGAATTGCTTTTGGTAAGATGGCCATTTTTACCATGTTAATCATGCCAAGCCATGAGCATGGGAGATCTTTCCTTCTTCTCATATCTTCTTTTAATTCTTTGTTCAGATTCTTGAAATTGTTTTTAAACAAGTATTTGACTTGCTTGTTTAGGGTCACACCTAGGTACTTTATGTTTTTGATGGAATACAAGAACAAATCAAAGATATCATTCACTATGACAAAGTAGGCTTCATCTCAGCTATGCAGGGGTGGTTCAATATAGGCACACCCTATAATGTTATCCACCATATTAAAGAAATGAATGAAAAAAAAAAAACACATGAAAATCTCCTTAGATAGTGAAAAAGCATTCGACAAAATCCAACATCAATTCATTTTTAAAGTAGTGGAGAGATCATGGATACAAGGCACATATATAAATATAGAAAAGACAGTATTTAGCAAGCCTATATCAAACATCAAACTAAACTGAGAGAAATTTAAAGCAACTACACTGAAATCTGAGAAAAGTCAAGACTGCCCATTCTATCCATGTCTCTTCAAAATAGTTCTGGAAGTACTTAATAGAAGAATAAGACAATTGAAGAAGATCAACAGGATAAAAATAGGAAAGGAAGAAGTCAAATAATCAGTATTTGCAGATGATATAATAATATACCTGTTTGACTCCAAACATTCTACGAGGGAATTTCTTCAGCTGAAAAACACCTTTCGCAAAGTGGCTGGAAAGAAAATCAAGTTAAAAAAAATTAGTACTCTCCTGTATACAAAAGATCAAAGGGCTGAGAAAAAAAATAGGGAAATAAAGGAATTATATTATCTAACAAGGCCATCCCTCTATCCCTAACCAGACATTTCCTCACTGGGCACTCCACATGTAAATAGATAGACTTAGAGGGGACATTGCAATTCAAATCACTAGAAAGTAGAAGAAGATGTAGGGACTTCTAGGCTAAAGGAACATTGTTATCCTGAAAGTTTGTCATTCAATACAATGATTGAATTCCCAGTAGCTTCCAATGACTGAAGAAAAGGACTTACTTTCTCCTTCAGGGAAAATATGGAATATTTCCATTACAGAGTATTATTCAGCTAAGAAAATGACAACAAGCTATTTTCAGGCTCATGGATGAAGCCAGGAAAAATAATCCTGGGTAAAGCAACTAAACTGCAGAAAGAAAATACGGTATGTATTCACTTACTAATAGGTCTCCTTATAGTGATGGATAAATTTCCAATAGGCCATCTACTGTGACCAAACCAATCTTTCAAATGAGGGATTGGGTGGCAGTTAATTGAGTTGTTGGGCCAGGGCATCCTAGGGAAATTTTCAAGCAACCCAGGACCTGGTTATTAAAATATGTTGTTTTCTAGCCTCAAATGATAGATCACTGCCATGTTCTTGAATCCAAAGAAAATCTTCATTTTCCATCAAATAGTATTGCATACAGAGAGCACATTCCAATATTATGCAGAAAGAGATCTTAAAACACCCAGCTCTAAATGGGATTTCTCTATGAAATTCTACCTTCCCTCAGTTCTCTGCTAAGCCTGCAGGAGAGGAGGCAGGAAGAGTGTCATAAGTAGAGGTCATTGAGGACATATGGATAACAATGTCTTGACAATCAGGCTGCAAAGGAACATGATGTAGCCAGCCTTGATGTGACTTGATAAGCTAAAGTAAGATAGAAGTGTGAGGAGTACCTCCTATATTAGGGATCTAGAAAAAGGGCATAGGGATAGAAGAAGTAGGCTGGGTGGAACTGGAAGTAGAAGAGGGAGAGTGCAGCAGAGGGGATACAAAGTGATCAATTCACAATAAATAAAACGTATGAAAATTTTGAAGAAGGTGATGAAATATAGAGCTCTTCAGGACTGATTGCTTCTTTTGGGCATTGGTGGCAGTGTGTGGAAAGGATGAACTCAGTTTTCTTCAAGGTACTTGGCACTGCGACTCTGATCATGTTCCAATGAGTATATGAACAACACTTATTAAATTGATGTATTTTAATGAAAAAAAAAAGTGTGACACATAGGTAGGAATTTAAACCTGGGGGCATTAGAAAAGGAGTATAATATGTGGAATATGAAATTCCCATATAATCAATAAAAATAATATGTTGACAACTTTTACAATGAATTTTAACATGGAGAAATGATTCCACTAATGTAGCGCAGATTTTGACTTTATAAGGCATGCCTTCAAGGAACTCATTGTGTAGCAGAGATTCAATGCCATGAACTAGTGGTTACCCAGCTATGTCAGACACCATGAGCTCATGTGGCACCTCAGAACAAGCAGTCCTGGCTGTAACACTAAGTTTAGAGGGTTTGTCTGGAGGAACACCACAGGTAAAACTGCTACTCTTGTATCCTAGGCATATAATCCATCCATTTCTCTGTCCTGATGGCCCAGTTTTTTTTTTTAATATTAGTTACATTTTATTAACTTTGTTATCCCATCTGTATCCTGCTCCCTCATTCACTCCCAATTCCACTCTCCCCCCCATCTCCTCCCTGCCCCTTTCAAAGTCCACGATCGGAGAGGACCTCCTCCCTATTCATCTGATACTGTTTTATCAGGTATCTCAGGACTGGCTGCAAAGTCCTCCTCTGTGGTCTAGCAGGACTGCTCCTCCCTTGGAAGGTGCGGAGGTCAAAGAGCCTGCCATTGAGTTCCTGTCAGAAATAGTCCCTGTTCCCTTTACTATGGGAAATCAATTGGTTACTGAGCTACCACATACTTCATCTGAGCAGAGATTCTAGGTTATATCCATACATGGTCCCTGGTGGAGTGTCAGTCTCAGAAAAGACACCTGTGCTGATGATATAGTTTTTAAGTGTAAATCCAGGACCAGGAAACTTGCTCACTGAGCACTGAATAGGATACAGCTACCCATTCAGCCATGTCAGCCAAGGGAACCTGGCTCATAGTGGGTTGCCAACACTAGGGGTAATAGCACCAACTGTCACATAATATCTTGTCCTTCAGTTGTCCTTTTACAAATACTGTTTCAGCCAAACCATTCCCAGAAATTATCTGGTTTCCATTTCTTTTCCCTGCTCTTAAAGAATCAATACCACAGGGAACCCTAGACCCTGACAGCCTATTATATCAATAACAATGTGAAGGTCCATTTAGTCAGTACTTCAGTAACTGCTCAGTTCAAAGTCACTACCTAGGAAATTTCAGATCCAAGACCATAATAGGAGACCACCTTGTCAATAGGTACATTCCCCTTAATTCCACGTCACTTTGAAGCTTCATACTTAGGAAGCTGTCCAATTAAATAAAGTAAGATTAAAGTTTCATTTCCTACCTGAAATTATCACAGAGGTAAACAGGAGTAAAGTTCTGGAGTCAGGATAAAGGGATGAGATAAAGGCTTGTTGGGATTCACAATAAAAAGTCACATGTGCACAGGATCAGAGATACTGAACACTGAGGAAAGTTTGTTTACTTATTTCCATGGAAACCTCAAGATTCTCTCAGGTGTTGATTGGTTGATAGAGAAATTGATGTCATGCAACAGGTGAAAGCCATTAAGAGATTCAGGAGCCAAGTGGACAACCTACTTGAGAGAAAGGCTTAGGAGCTCTACATTCCTCAATCTGGCAGCTGAAAGTACACAAACCAGAGATGACAGTTTGTGTGTTCATGATGCTTATTTTAGGAAATGTGTCACATATTTCTTTCAAGCAATCTTCAATAAAGTCAAGTGACTTTCATATTATAACAAATTCTATTATTATTTGTTAAATACACAGTTAAATACACAGTTTTCATTATGAAAACCCTCCTTGACCAAGGCAAATATTTGAACAAAAAGTGTGTATGTAGGACCTTGCTTATATTTTTACACAGACCACACAGGATGCCATGTCAGCAAGCAGTCATCTTGCTGTAGTTCTTCAGCAGAATTGAGAGCTTTCCATATTGAATCACCACTGGTAGGCAGAGAGAGGGAGACAAAGAGACACAGAGCTAGAATGAGCTAGAGAGAAAGACTGAAACAGAGAGACTGAGACCAATAGAAAAAAAAGATACAAAGTGACAGAGACCTAGAGACAGAGCCTCCTTTCTGTCTGGTCACTTTAATTGGCATATCAACCTCAGAACCCACCTCCTATAATGTAACTCCAAAAGGAATTATTTTTTTAATCTTTTTAATTTTTATTTTTATTACTCTTTATTCACTTTGTATACCCCCATAAAACCACCTACTTCCCCCCCCCAATCCTACCTTTTCTCTGCCTTCTCCATGCATGCCCTTTCCGAAGTCCACTGAAAGGGGAGTTCTTCTCTTTCCTTCTCATACTAGTCTATCAGATCTCATCAGGAGTGCCTGTATTGTATTCCTCTCTGGTCTGGTAAGGCTGCTCCCCCATCAGGGTGAGATGACCAAAGAGCAGGGAAATCAGTTAATGTCAGATGCAGTTCCCACTATTGTGAACCCCCCTTCAACACTGAATTTCCAGGGGCTACATCTGTGCAGGGGTTTTAGGTTATCTCCATGCATGGTACTCGGTTGGAGTATGAGTCTCAGGAAGACCCTGTGCTCAGATATTTTTGCTCAGTTGCTCGCCTTGTGGATTTTCTGTTCTTCCCAGATCTAACTATTTGCCACTTTTTTTCATTAGATTCCATTCACTTTGCCCAACAGTTGTCCATAAGTCTCAGCATCTGCTTTGATAGTGGGAAGGGCAGAGCCTTTCAGAGGTCCTCTGAGATAGGCTTCTAACTTGTTCCCTGTTCTCTCCTTCTTTTTATGTCCATCCTCTTTGTCTTTTGGCATTGGAATTTAGTATTTTACCAGTGTCCTCCCTCTTGTTTAGTTTCCTTAGGTGCAAAGATTTTAGTATGTTTTTCTTATATTATATGTCTACGAAAGAGTATATACCATGTGTGTCTTTCTGCTTCTGGAATAGCTCACTCAGAATGATCTTTTCCTGTTCCCACTATTTACCTGCATATTTCACGATTTCCTTGTTTGTTTGTTTTTTTTTTTTTTAATGCTGAGTAATATTCCATTTTGTAGATGTGCCACAAAATCTGTATCCATTTTTTCATTTGGGAGGTTTCCAGGTTCTGGCTATTACAAATAAAGCCGCTGCAAACATGGTTGAGCAAATGTCCTTGTTGTGTACTTGAGCCTCTTTTAGATATATGCCTAGAGGTGCATAGCTGAATCTTAAGGACATGCTATTCTTAGTTGTCTGAGAAAGCACCAGATTGATTTCCAGAGTCATTTAACAAGTTTACATGCCCACCAACAGTGGGAGGAGAGTTCCCCTTTCTGCACAACCTTTCCAGCATGTTCTGTCAATTGAGTTTTTGATCTTGGCCATTCTGATGCATGTAAGGTGAAATTTCAGGATTATTTTGATTAGCATTTCCCTGATGGCTAATGACATTGAGCATTTCTTTAAGTGTTTCTCTGCCGTTCTATGTTCCTCTATCGATAATTCTCTATTTCACACTGTTCCCCATTTTTTAATTGGATTACTTGTTAATTACTTTTCTACTTCTTTAATTTTTGCAAAAACTGGATAATAGCCCTCTGTTACATAGAGGTAAGGTGCAGATTCTTTCCCAATCTGTATACATTTGTTTTGTTTTGATGACAGTGTCTTTTGCTTTACAGAAGCTTTTCAGGTTCTTGAGGTCCCATTTACTGATTGTTACTCTTAGAACCTGTGCTGTTGGTGTTCTGTTCAGGAAGTTGTCTCCTATATCAGTGAGTTCAAGGCTCTTCCCCACTTTTTCTTCTAAACAATTTAATGAGTGCAATTCTATGTTGAAGTTTTCAATTAACCAGGACTTTAGTTTTGTGAAGGGTGATAAGTATGGATCTATTTGCATTTTGCTACATGTAGATCTCCAGTTAGAAAATTCCATTTGTTGGTGATGCTATCTTTTCTCCATTTTTTGGTTTTGGCATCTTTGTCAAAACTCAGGTGTCCATAAATGTGTAGGTTTATATCTAGGTCTTCTCTATTGTTCCATTGATCCACTATTCTAATTTCTATGCCAGTACCAGGCAGTTTTTATTACTGTTGCTCTATAGTACAGCTTGAGATCAGGCATAATGATACCTCCAGAAGATCTTTTATTGTGGAGGATTACTTTAGCTATTCTGGGATTCTTATTTTTCCATATGAACGTGAGAATTTTCTTTCAAGGTCTGTAAAGCATTGTGTTGGTAATTTGATGGGAATTGCATTGAATCTGTAGATTGCTTTGGTAAGATGGGCATTATTATAGTGTTAATAATGCCAAGACATGAGCATGGGAAATATTTCAATTTACTGATATCTTCTTCTCAATCTTTTCTTCAGAGATTTGAAATCATTTTCATACAATCTTAGACTTGCTTTCATAGGAACACATCAAGGTACTTTATGTCTTTGACCAAATACAAAAATACATATCGAAGATATCATCCTCTATGACCAAGTGGGCTTCATCGCAGGTATGCAAGGGTGGTTCAATATACAGAAATCCATCAATGTTATCCACCATATTAAAAAAAAAAGAAGAAAGGAAAAAACACATGATAATCTCCTTAGATGCTGAAAAAGTATTTGACAAAATGAACACCCCTGATTTTGGTCTTGGACCATTGGAGTTAAATTCTGTAAAACATTTTAAAATTTATCAGTTATTTTAAAATTGTAACCCTTAGGCACTCTAACAAAGAACTTAAAACTTACTCAACTTTTTGGGGGAAATAAAAAACCTTTTGTATTTATTTTATTAGGTTAACAAAGTAAAACCAAGTAATGTTGTTTAAGCCAATTAAACAGAAACTGCAGTTAGTACAATATACTCATGTAAAAACCAAAAAAAAAAAAAAAAAAGAACAAAATTAAACCCTATAAAATATGTTGTTCTTCATTTAAAAAGACTGGAGATTCATCAATGCAAAATGATCGCTTATATTCTTTTACAGGACAAAAAGGACTAGAGTTCTATGTTAGCCCAGGATTATGCAGGGCTATATTCAGATCATTGTTAACCATTATATAAAATATATGCCTGGCTACCACTACCTAATTAAATAATTTAATGCTGTTTCTTTCTGGCCTATAATTTGGTACCGCCAGAGTAGTAAATTTTTGCTGAGGGCTACAGGATAAATTTAGTTCTATGTTTAATGTTAAATAAAACTTTTGTCCTTCAATTTTTTGCTGTTAAGTTTTAATACAGTACAATAGGATTAATAAGATTTACTAGCCCCTTTATAAATTATGTTTAATTGAAAATTTTGCATTGATTTTAGTTTAAAAAGAACAGATTTAAAGTTATGCTAACAATTATAGTTGAGTATAAGATTGAGTTTTACCTAGTCTCTTTGTCCAGTTTTTTTTATGTTAAATCTAAAATTAGTCACTATAAAGTTTCCCTATATAGATTGAACTAAAATTTGGTTCTAAAACATAGATTTGAAAAATATGCCAAAATTGAGATTACAACATCCTGTTTTATAGGATGAAGTTTAGAGTAGATGATAAATGTAGACAAAGAGTAACTCAAATATGCTGGCCCTCAGACTTGTCAGAGATCTGATAAATATGGCCATTTTAACATATGTAAGCTTATTATGACAGAGTCCAAACTGTTTAGGAAAAAAAGAATAATAATAATTAATTTTTATAGGTGCATCCTATAGTTTTTCCAATTAAAACAAAACTTACCCCAGTTGTTGGTACTTTAACAGTATTTACTGGTGCTTCAGTATTTGGTGTTGCTGCCTATGCTTATAAAAGAAAAACAATATCATTTCAAGAGTCTAACACATCTGCACAAAGAGCTGTTACCTGAAGTATTGGCTGTGTTTCAAAGTTTTAATAAGCAGTCTTTGAACATTTTTACAGATAGTGCAAATATATCTCAGCCTTTGCCTAGCTTAGAGACTGCAGGTCAAATTAAGACACCTTCTCCTGCTGGAATTTTATTTTTACAAATTCAAACTTTGATACAAAAAATAACTTTCTGCTTTTTATAGGAAATTACAGGGCTTATTCAAATTTCCTAAGACCCCTGTTAAAGGAAATGCTTTGGCTGATAAAGTCACCAAAGTTTATGGTTTAGAGTTAAAAAACCTAAACAAAGAGACTAGGTAAGGCTCAATTATAGTATTTAGCATGACTTTAAATCTGCTCTTTTTGAAGTAAAATCAAAGCAAACCTTTTAATCAGATACAGTTTATACAGAGGCTAGAAAATCTTGCTGATCCTACCACTTTGCATTAAAATTCAACAGTAAAAGCTTTACATTCAGCACTAATCAGAGGACTAAACATAAATCAGAGATCTAAACAAAGATGATCACAAATCATGGCTCCACCCTCTTTATTTCTGGACCAGCATGGTGGCTGGCCACATGTAACTGAACTCAGCTGGAAGCCCTAAACAAATATGGCAGCAAAACTGGCTGATTTGGAAGAACCTCCTCCCCCTTCGATCTGACCCTAGCTTATCAGGTCTCATCAAGGCTGGCTGCATCCTCCTCCTCAGCAGTATGAGTCTCAGGGCATTGTTCTTCTGTCCTCGCTTATCACACTCTTCCTGCCTCATCTCCTGCAGGTTTGTGAAGGTACACTTAGTGAGGACTAGAGTAACTGCTCAGTTAAAAGTCACTACCTAGGAAATTTCAGATCCAAGACCACAGTCATTCAGTACATTCCCCTTACTCCCACACCACTTTAACCAAACCCCCGCTCTCCACAGGTCCCAATTAAACACTTTCTGTTCAAAGAGTTGCCTTGGTCAGGTAACATATTTCCAAAAAGTAATTCACTTACTGAGGACATACCAGCTTCCCTACAGCTGGTGCTAATCCACAACATTTGGCAACATTCTATGAGCAGGGTTGCCTTGGCTTGTGGAGAGCCGGGGTTTGTTTGCCATGGCGCTGGCTTCCACCCTTCTAAACTGGTAAACAAGTCCTAGAGTGCATGACCATTATGACTGTTAGGACCGTTGGGCAACCGTCATCACGAGCCCAGCCCGGTGCGTCATATGGGGTGATGGGTGAGCAGCCAATCAGGGGATGATACGTCATCTCCCACCACTCTGGTGCGAGCAGGGCTTATATAAACAGCGCCACTTCGGGTCTCCGGGTCTTCCTCCTATCATCGTTTGACTGCAATAAAGCTTGCTGCAGAAGGATCCTGTTGTATGTGTGCATTCTTGCTGGCGAGACGACCACGCGGCTCACAACATTGGCTGACCTAGCTCAATGGGCAGCTTTATCCTACTCAGTGATCAGTGAGCAAGTTTCCTGGTCTAGGGTTTACAGTTAATAGTCAGCTCCACCTTCTGTATCGCTGAACCATCATGGTGGCTAGCCATGTGTTAGCAGAGGCTGTGACAGACAATACCAAACATAGCCATTGGGCTTTGTTAGCTCTTATAACCAAAAGTCCTAACATTGTGATCAAATAAGTTTTAGAACCAACTGCATAATACAACAATAAAGAACAATTTTAAACTGTATAAACTGTTGTAGCCATAACAAACCTATCAGCCAGAATATTTTCCCCTTAAAAGAGCATAAAAAAACATTTTGCAATGAAGAATCACCAGCCTTTTAAATGAGTTGTACCAAATTTAAATTTAGTTCTTTCTCAAATCATATTAACTCTCTGGCTTTTTATAATATATCCACTAACCTTCTGCATATACCTTCAGGTTCCTAGCTTCGTTCTTCTGGCTTAACCAGACATTCTTACTTTAGACAAGCTGTTTTTAAAATATCTCTTGTTCTCTCTCTTACTTTTCAGACAACATAAAAACTCTCATCAAAATCTTTTCCATACTGACACAATCCTGCTGGAGCAGCAAGTCCACGATTTTTTTTTATAGGCAAAGCAAAAACAAGTTACCTTAATACAACAAAAGAAGTTCTGAAACTGCTAAACTCTTTTTCTAAAATTACTTCCCTGTAGGAAATATGGTCCAAGGTCACCTAAACAAACACTAAGGAACTTAGAACAAGTTTTGAGGAACTTGGTATAACTTTCTCTTTTCTCTGAGCAAGGTGAAGACCAGGGTAAGTAACATGTTTTTCCATAAACAAAGCAGCTTAACAAGCAAACAGCTCTCCACAAGATACATTGTAAAAACTGCATTTTTTTTTTAATTAGCTCAAAACATATGGCTTGGTTTCATTTAGTCAAATTAATAAAATAAATACCAATGTTTTTTTGTTCTCCCCAAAGGACCGAGAAACTTTTAGATTTTCTGTTAGACTAACCAAGATCATAGTCTAAAATGCCTCATAAACTTTAAACTTTTCTAAAACCCGTTTTTGCAATATCAAAATAAAGTACCCCTTTTGTAGGAGAGAAGTCACAAAGCATAACCATCATTTTAAAAGTCAAAACCATATTTTAAAACCAGAATTTACTAGTGAAAACAATCCAATCTATAAAGCCAATAACAATTTAAAATAACCCATCCTTTTAATCTAGAAGGAAACATGTGGCTACCAAGATGGCGGTCACAGGTCACATTACATTTCATGAGACTTATTTCAAGATGGCAGAGTAACACCATGTGGCAACCTATATTGTTGCCTTCAAACCTATGCATTTATAAATCTTATAAACACATAGGCACACATACACATTTAAAACAAGTTTCATGAGGCCTTTTAGAACAGAAAACAGAAGGTAGACACAAACAAATACTGTACAGAGACACTGAGACAAAAAAACAATCACCAGCTGGCCAAATTTGCTGGCCAAATTTCCTGTGACCAAAACTGATTTCTGGGGCAGGCCAAACATACTGATTCCTCTTCTGCTACACCCCAGTGGGTGCAGGAGGCATGGGCCCTAATGCTTCAGGAGACACTGAGAGTCGGCTGTTGCCCCAGGAGACACTGACTGGTGCTCACTGGGACCAAGCAGTCTGGGCCTGTGAGAGCAGGCATTCTGGAACTTACAGTATGGAGGTGTGACTATGCCCTGCCCCAGAGCCAGGAGTACCAGGCCACTGTGCTCTGCCATGTTGGAAGTGTGTCTGGCAAAGGTCTAACAATTTCACTCCCAACAGACACACACACAAAAAAACAAAACAGATTAGACATATTACCCACCAAAATACTGATTAAGCTAGGGACGTCCCCCTGAACTTTAACATTTGTGACCACCAGTGCTTCCACCTTGATCACGTCTTGCTATGCAGATACTGACACCTTGAGCTCTGAGGAATTTTCAGAATAGAGAACAGAAAGTACTGCACACACAAACATTGCACAGAAGCATTTAGACACTTATGTCCTGCATAGAAAACCTCTGGGTCAGGTTCCTGGAGTCTTGGGGTCCTGGGACAAGCCCCCCAAACAAAGAACACCCATCTGGTCAACATGACTGATTATTGGATGTGTGTTCCTAATCCACCTCTACTACATACAGTTTCCTGGAATACTCCAGAAGCCCTTGTTTTTGTCAACAACACATGTTTGTTGGGTTTTCCTGCATTTGAAGGAACACAAGTGAAACAGATTCTTAACTTTCAGGAATAGGAAGAGTTAATCATCTTTGCTTTACAAGACAGAATATTCATCAGAACTACTTATCAGTCTCCCCTCTCCGGGTCATAGTTTGGAATGCCTACTACTCTAAAGTTGGGGTGGCAGCTCAAGTCTCACTTTGCAAAGAGGCAAAGTTGAATATTGGAGGGATATTATTTTCCCTTCCTATGGCAGTTAAGAATGACAGTCTTACATCTCCAATGAATTACCCACCCTTGAGAAAGGGAATCATAGCAGTTGTCCTCAACTGATGGTTCCTTGGAGAAGATCCATCAGAGAAACACCCACCATCTACTCCTGGGACAATGACCCTGTATTTGCAGTCATAGACTGGACTGGTCTATCGTTAATGGAATTAAGAACTTGGCTTTTGGTAAAGGCAGTCAAAATTCCTTTGTTTTAGAAAAAAGCTGTTAGTGCTGGACTTTGGAGGACTTCAAATAAAAATTGGCAAACCTATGTATGGAAATTGGGGACTGTCTTGGGATATATAAGCATTGTCTCTGGGAATGCAAGTAGCTTTGCTAAATTAATCAGGTATACTTCTGTTATGGCCTGTGTAAATCCTCCTTATTTACTGCTAATTGAAAACATTGTAGTAAGCCATTTTAAGAACAATGATACCTATTCAAAGAATGTGTATATTACAATCTTACTAATTGTGTTAGTGCTGATAATAATGCTATTTCAGTATTAGTTGTTCAGCAACCTGCTTTTGTTATGATTCCTGTCAGGGTTCTGATTCTTGGTATGATGACACAGAATTTAATTGGACTCAGGTTCAGAATTACCTTGATGGTATTTGGTCTAGGAAACTCTTCTTATTGGACATGATAAAAATGACAAATAAGATCCATGATATAGATTCTTCCAAGAAACCTAGGTTAGAATTAGCTAATACCACCTGAGATACATTTCCTAGCCTCAGGAGGCATTTTCCATCCTTTGACTCTGTGCTTAATTGGAAACTGACACTTGAAGGCCTGGAGGTTATGGGTTTGTTGGTGTGTGCCTGCCTTCCTTCTGTGTACACTTGCATGCATTAAAGTTCTTGAAGAAGGAAGTGCAGTGGCATGAATTTAAATTAAAGATTTCTAACAACCCCATTTTATATGGAGGTAAGTAAATGATATTTAAGATTAAAATTGTTGTTTTTCCAATATATGACAGAAGCTCATAAAATTGCATCCTGAATGACAAGTAAGGAAAAATGCACATTATGCCAACCTAAGACTGGCTCTCCATAAAACAAAGAAGGAGGAACTGATGTATTCTTGTAATTAGAATTCTGCTTCCTGGCCATGGCTGATGTGGGTCTATTCTAAGTCCCATGACTCAGAGACTGTCCTTGGTGGTCTCTGCAAGCCAGGTGTTCTGAGCCTGAGAAGTATATAGCAACCGCCCTGCAACCATGGGAACTAGAAAGGAAACTTGGTGTAACATTGAATGAATACCTGGATGCCTGTCATGTGGTATGGATGTGTTGCTAAATGTGGAAAAAAATGTTTGTATCCTTTCCTTTATAAGAATTGTTTTCTCATTCAGTAAACTGAGAGTTGATCAGCAATCTGTCTTGTCTCCATTCTTGACGTCACTGTCCTCCCTCCCCATTTACACTCCCTCTTTCAGGTGAACCCTGTTAGACTAGCCCACAGAACTATCAGGTTACCTCTTTTTTTCTATGCTCTTAAAGACTCAATATCCCAGGGAACCCTTGACCATGCCCACCTATTATATCAATAAGAATGTGAATCTACATTTAGTTAGTACACAAGTAACTGCTCAGTTCAAAGTCACAACTTAGAAAATTTCAGATCCAAGATGACCTTAGGAGATCACTTTGTCATTCAGTATCTTATCCTTAATCCAAAATTACTTTGAAGCTTCCCTATTTAGGAAGAATAACAATTAAATAAACATTAAAGTTTGATTTCCTATATTAAACAGGTAAACAGGAGTAAAGGTGTGGGATCTAGATGAAGGGATGAGATAAAGTCTCGTAGTTTCACAAGAAAGAGTCAGAGATGCACAGGAGAAGAGATATTGGACACCGAGGAAAGTTGTTTACTCATCTCCATGGATACCTTAAGATTCTCTCAGGTATTGATTGGCCAAAAGGAGGAATGATAACATGCAAAATGTGAAAGCCAGTAAGAGTTTCAAGAGACAGTTATTAAAAGGGTCAAGTGGACAGCTTGCTTGAGAGAAAGGCTGAGCAGCCCTACATGCCTCATTCTGGGCATCTGAAAGCACACAACACGGAGATGACACTGCCTTTGTCCAAGACTCTTAATTCAGGAAAAGTGTCACATATTTCTTTCAAATGGTCATTAAAAATTCATGTGTCCTTGATACATGAGTTTCACATTAACACAGATTCCATTATTAGTTGTTAAATGCAGGGATATATCCTCAGTCAGTGAATTACTTACTCTGAAAATGCTCACTGACAAAGGCAACTCTTTGAACAAAAAGCATTTAGAACTTGTTTATATTTTTACAGAGACAATCCATGTCATGTCAGCAAGCAGTCACCTTGTTGTAGTCTTCCAGCAGAACTGAGATCTTTTCATACTAAACCAGAATCAGCATACAGAAAGAGGGATACTGCATGTGACAGAAAGAGATAAGGGCTAGAGTGACAGATATAGAAATAGAGAGACAGAGACAAATAGAAACAACTATACAAAGTGACATAGACAAACAAACATCGCCTCAATTGTGAGGGTTATTTTCATTGGTATATCAACCTCAAATCAGAGCCTCCTATAATATAACTCCAATAGGAAATATATTATCTACCAAAGCCATTCCTTCTAACTAGGATCAAACATTTCCTCACTGGGAACTCCACATGTAAATAGATTGGCATCGAGGGGACATTGCAATTCAAATCACTAGGAAGTAGAAGAAGATGAAGGGACTTCTAGGCTAAAAGAATACAGTTATCTTGAAAGTTTGTCATTCAATACAATAAACAAATTCCCAGCAACTTCCAACTTCTAAAGAACAGGACTGGCAATATCCTCTGGAGAAAATGTGGAATATTTCCATAACAGAGTATTAATCAGCTAAGAAAATGACATTATGATGTTTTCAGGCAAATGGATGGAGCCAGGAAAAATAATCCTGGGTGAAGCAAACAAACTGCAGAAAGAAAATACAGTATGTACTCACTTACTACTAGGTCTCCTTTTAGTGACAGATAAATTTCCAATAGGCCATCTACTGTGACCAAACCAATCTTCAAAATGGGGGATTGGGTGGCAGTTATTTGAGTTGTTGGGCCAGGGCATCCTAGGGAAATTTTCAAGCAACCCGGGACCTGGTTATTAAAATATGTTGTTCTCTGCCCTCAAATGATAGATCACTGCCATGTTCTTGAATCCAAAGAGAATCTTCATTTTCCATCAAATAGTATTGCATACAGAGAGCACATTCCAATATTATGCAGAAAGAGATCTTAAAACACCCAGCTCTAAATGGGATTTCCCTATGAAATTCTCCTTCCCCTCAGAGCTCTAGCAAGCCTGCAGGAGAGGAGGCAGGAGGAATATCATAAGTAGAGGCAATTAAGGACATAAGAAGATTGATGCTCTGAGAGTCAGGCATCAGAAGAAGATGATGCAAACAGCCTTGATGTGACCTGATAAGCTAGGGTCAGAAGGAAAGAAAAGGAGGACCTCCCCTAAAAGGGAAGTAGAGGAAGGGCATAGGGTTTGAAGAAGGAGGGTAGTTGGGACTGGGAGAAAAAAAAAAGGAGGGGTAGCAGAGGAGATACAAAGTAAACAAATAGTGAAAACTTAATACATAAGGAAAACTGTGATCAAGGGGATGAAGTATAGAGTTCTTCAGGACTGATGGATTCTTCTTAGGGTTAGTGCCAGGGTCCGACAGGGATGAACTCAGTTTTATCTAAGTGACTTGGCATTGAGACCCTGATCATGTTCCAATGTGTATACACACAACCCATATTTTAATCAATGTATTTTATAGGAAAAAAAAATAGTGTGACAAATGGGTAAGAATTTGAACCTGGGAGCAATGAAAAAGGAGTGTAATGTATAGTGTATGAAATTCCCACACATAATCAATGAAACTAATATGTTGACAACTTTTACTTTACAATGTCATTTAAAATGAAGAAAAGATTCCGCTAAAGGAGGGAAGAGTGTGACCTTGTAAGGCATGATTTCCAGGAACTCATTATGTAGCAGAGAATCCTAGCCATGAACTAGTGCTTACCCAGCTACCTAAGACCACATGAGATCAGGTGGCACCTATGAACAAGCAGTCCTGGCACTAACACATATTATAGACAATTTTTCTGGAGGACAATTGAAGGAAACACAGCTGCGACGGTTTCCTAGGTCTATAACACAGACACATTTCTCTGTCCCGAAGGCTCAGTTTTAAATGTAAACCCCACGACCATGAGAGTTCAATGATCAATGAGTAGTACACAGCTGCCCATCCAGCCATGTCAGCCAAGGCAACTGTGTTCATAGAGGGTTGGCAACCTTAGTGTGGAACAGGACCAGTTTTTAAATGCTTTTTTGCCACTCATTTCTCCTTTTACACTCACAGATCTTTCTCTGTTTCAGCCAACCAGTCCCAGGAATTGTCAAGATTCCTTCTCTTTCACTGCTCTTAAAGACTCAGTACCTCAGGGTACCCTAAACGCTGCCAGGCCGTTATATCAAGAAAAATGTGAATGTACATTTATTAAGTGAACACTCCTCTGTTCAAAGTCACAATTTAGGATATTTCAGATCCAAAATCCCAGTAGGTGACCACATTGTCATTCAGTACATTCCCTTTAATCCCACATCACTTCAAAGCTTCCCTAACTAGCAAGTTTTCTGATTAAATAAACATTAAGTTTTCATTTCCTAAATGACATTGTCACAGAGGTAAACAGCAGTAAAGGGGCAGGAACAGGTGAGGTAAAGTTTTGTTGGGTTTCATAAGTAAAAGTCATGTGTGCACAGGATCAGAGATACTGGACAATGAGAAAAATTGTTTACTCATCTCCATGGAATCCTCATGATTTTCTCAGGTGCTGATTGGCTGTGAGGAAGAATGATGTCATGAAGCAGGTAAAAGCCAGTAATAGTTTCAGGAACAAGTCATTAAAAAGGCCAACTGGACAGCCTGCTTAAGAGCAAAGCTGAGCATAACTACATGACATAATCTTGGCAGGTGGAAGCACAAAACCCAGACATGTCAGTTCCCAAGTCCAAGACTATTAGTTTAGTAAAAGGGTCCGATACTTCTATCAAGTAAGCATTAAAAAATTCATGTGTCCTTGACATTGACTTTCACATTATCACAGATTCCATTATTAGTTTTTAAATGCACAGATATATCCTCAGTCAGTGAATTACTTTCTGTGAATATGCTCCCTAATCAACATAAATCTTTGAACAAAAAGTGATTAATTGGGACCTTGCTTATATTTTTATAGAGACCATCCATGATGTCATGTCAGCAAGCAGTCATCTTGTAGTCTTTCAGCACATCTAAAAGCTTTTCATAATGAAACACAAGTGGCAAACAGAGAGGGAGAGGCAGAGAGAGTAAGAGTGAGAGAGATGGTTCAGAAATAAAGATACTGATAATAACAGAAACAAAGATATAAAGTGACAAAGACCAAGAGACAGAGACTCCATTCTGTCTGGTCACTTTCATTGGCATATCAACCTGAAAGCACACCCTCCCATAATATAACTCCAAAATGAATAATTTTATCTAATAAGGCCATACCTCCTAACTCTTCCAAGACTGTTCCTCACTGGGGACTCCACATGTAAACAGATGAGCTTCAAAGGGATATTGCAATTCAAATCACCAGGAAGAAGAAGATGGAGGGACTTCTAGGCCAATAGAACAAAATTATCCTGATAGTTTCCCATTCAATACAGTGATTAAAGTCCCAACAACTTCCAATTTCTAAAAAACAGGACTTACAGTATCCTTTGGGGAATATGTGGTATATTCCTATAAATGAGTATTATTCAACAAAGACATTACATTGATATTAAGGCATATTTAAGGAACCAGGAAAAATCATCATGGGTGAAGTTCCTAAAATGCAGAAAGAGAAATATGGTATGTATTCACTTATTAAGAGGTCTCCTAATTATAGGGGATAAAATTCTAATAGGGCATCTATTGTGACCAAACCAGTGTTCCAATAGGGGGACTGAGTGTCAGTTAACTGAGTTGTTAGGGCAGGGCACCTATGGAAGTTTTCAAGCAACTCAGGCTGTTGTCATTAAAATGCATTGCTCTCTTTCCTTAATTGATATATCAGCCATGTTCTTGTACAGACAGAGATGCTTCCTTCTACATTATTGGGAATGCACAGAGACCCACAGTCTGACATTATGCAGAGAGAGACCTGGAAACACCCAGCTCTAAATGGGAATTCATTATGAAATTCTCCCTTCCCTCAGAACTCTGGGAAGCCTGCAGGAGAGGAGGCAGGAAGAGTGTGATAAGCAGAGTACAGAAGAACAACGCCCTGGCCCTCAGACTGCTGAGGAGAATGATGCAGCCAGCCTTGATAAGACCCGATAAGCTAGGGTCATACTGAAGGGGGAGGCGGTCCTTCCAAATCAGGGAACTAGACAAAGGGTACAGGTGTTTAAAAGGGGGTGGGTGAGACTTGAAGGAGAAGAGGGAGGGGGCAGCATAGGGGATACAAAATGTACAAATGATGATATATAAATACATAAGGAAAACTGTGATCATGGTGACAAAGTATAGAGCTATTCAGGACTGATGGCTTCTATTTGGGGGTGGATCCAGGGTTCGGCATTGATGAACTCAGTTTTCTTTAAGGGTTGAAGGTTTTAAGGGTTGGTACTGAGAGTCTGATCATCTTCCAAAGAGTAGATGAATAATACACACTTCAATTGATGTATTTTAAAGAAAAACAAATTTGTGTGTGTGTGTGTGACACAGGGGTAGGAATTTGATGCTGAGAGCATTGGAAAAGGAGTGTAATATATATTATATGAAATTTAAACATAATCAATAATAATATGTTGACAACTTTTATAATGACTTTTAACATGGAGAAAAGATTCTGCTTAAGGAGGGCAGAGTTTGACTTTGTAAGGCATAATTTCAAGGAAGTCATTAGATAGTAAAGAATCATAGCCATGAAATAGTGGTTACCCTGTTACTTCAGACCTCATGAACTCAGGTCACAACACTGAACAAGCAGTGGTGGCACTCACACTACCGTTAGAGTGTTTGCTGTAGGATGCAACTGCCCTTGTTTCCTCCGCATATAACGCAGACCCATTTTTCTGTCCTGAAGGCCCACTTTTAACTTTAAAGCCCAGGACCAGTGGGGTTCCTCACTGACTACTGAGGACACAGGTGCCGATCCAGCCAGGTCAGCTAAGGCAACCTCATAGAGGGTTGGCAACACTAGTGTGAAACAGGACCAGCTGTCAAACAGTATATTTGCCCCTCAGTTCTTTTACACTCACCATTCTTTCTCTGTTTCACCTGAAACAGTCCCAGGAATTACCATGTTTTCTTCTCTTTTCCCTACTCTTAAAGACTCAGTACCACAGGGAACCCTAGACTCTGCCAACCTATATTAATAAGAATGTGAAGATACACTTAGGACTAGAGTAACTGCTCAGTTAAAAGTCACTACCTAGCAATTTCACATCCAAGACCACAGTCATTCAGCACATTCTCCTTCCTCCCACACCACTTTAAAGCTTTCCTACAGCTGGTGAAAATCCACACTTGTTTAGGCAACATTCTATGAGCAGGGTTGCCTTGGTTGACCTGTCTCAATGGACAGCTGTATCCTACTCAGTGATCAGTAAGCAAGTTTCCTGGTCTAGGGTTTACAGTTAAAACTGGACCATCAGGAAAGAGAGATGGGTTGGTGTTATATGCCTAGGACACAAGGGCAGCTGTGTTACCTGCTGTGGTCCTCTAGACAAACCCTCTAAATGTAGTGTTTTTTCCAGGACTGCTTGTTCAGGAATGGCACCTGAGCTCTTTGGGTCTGACATACCTGTATAACCACTAGTTCATGGTTAGGATGCTTACATAAGGAGTTCCTGGAATGAATGCCTTACAACATCAAACTCTGCCCTCCTTTAGCAGAATTATTTCTCCATGTTAAAAGTCACTGTAAAAGTTTTCAACATATTATTTTTATTGATTATGATGTGAGTATTTTATTATATGTATATATATATATATATATACATTTAATGTGACACATAGGTATGAATTTGAACCTGAGAATAATGGAAAAGGAGTGTAATATATATATTATATATAATATACATTATATATAATATTATTATATATATTCAAATTATATATTATATATATCAAATTATATTATATATATTCAAATTCATACCTATGTGTCACATTAAATTTTTTTCTTTAAAATATATGTATTGAAGTAAGTCTTGTTCATATACTGATTGGAACATGATCAGAGTCTCATTGCCAAGTCCCTTAAAGAATACTGAGTTTATCATTCCCACACACTGGCACCACCCCCAAGAAGAAGCTATCAGTCCTGAAGAGCTTTATAATTCATTACATTGTTCACATTATTTCTGATGTATTTATTTATTATGAATTGTTCCCTTTGTATCCCCACTGCTGCCCCTTCCTTCTTCTGCTTCCAGTCCCATCTACCCACCTTATTCCATCCCTATTCCCTTTTTCTAGTTCCCTGATAGAAGAGGTACTCCTCACACTTTTATCTGACCCTAGCTAATCAGGTATCATGAAGGCTGGCAGCAGCATCTTCCTTTGAGGCCTGGTTCTCAGGGAATTGTTCTTCTTCTGTCCTCAATTGCCTCTACTTATGATACTCTTCCTACCTCTTCTCCTGCAGGCTTAGCAGAGAATTGAGGATAGGTAATATTTCATAGGGAAAACCATTCACAGCTAGGTGTTTAAAGGTCTCTCTCTGCATAATATCAGACTGGACTGTGGGTCTCTATGTGCAATCCCATTTGATGCAGAAGGAAGCATCTTTGTGGCTCCAAGAACATGGCACTGACCAATCATTTGAGGGCAGAGAGCAACTTATTCTAATAAAAACAACATGGGTTGTCTTAAAATTTCCATAGGTTGCCCTGGCCCCACAATTAAATTAACTCCCATCCAATATCCCTTGTGGTCACAATAGATGGCTTATTGGAACTCAATCTCCCAATATTAGGAGACCTCCTAATAAGTGAATACATATCATATTTGTCTTTCTGCATTTTAGTTACTTCCTCCAGGATGATTTTTCCTGGTTCCATCCATTTGCCTGAAAATGTCTTGTTGTCATTTTCTTAGCTGAATAATACTCTTGTTATGGAACTATTCCATGTTTTCCCAAATGGAGATTGTCAGTCCTATTTTTTAGTCTTTCCAAGATGCTGGGACTTTGTTCATTGTATTAATTGACAAACTTTCAGGATAGCAATGTTCTTTTAGCCTAGAATTCCCTCCATTTTCTTCTTCTTCCTGATGAGTTGAATTACAATGTCCTCTCCAAGCCCATTTATTTACATTTGAGTCTTCAGTGAGGAAATGTCTGTTTAGGAAGTATGTCCTTGTCAGTTAATTCAATTCCTTTTGTATCGATAATTTCTTTCTCAGCCCTTTTATCTTTCGTATACAGGAGGGCTTTTGAAATTTTTTTTTTCTTTTTAGTTAATTTTTTATCCAGCCACTTTGCTAAAGCTGTTTATAAGCTGAAGGAATTTCCTAGTAGAATTTTGGGGTCACTCAGGTATCATATCATCTGCAGAGTGATACTTTGACTTCTTCCTTTCAGATTTGTATCCTCTTGATCTACTTCAATTGTCTTATTGCTCTATCAATGACTTCCAGAAATATGTTGAAGAGATATGAAGAGAGTGGGCAGCCTTGCCTTGTCCCTGATTTCAGTGGGATTTCTTTAAGTTTCTCTTATTTTAGTTTGATGTTGGATATAGGCTTACATTATATTGCATTTACTATATTTAAATATGTGCCTGTATCCCTGATCTCTCCAATAGTTTAAACATAAAGAGATGTTAGATTTTGTCAAATGATTTTTCAGCATCTAAGGAGATTATCGTATGATTTTCTTTCATTTTTTTTAATATGGTGCATCACTTTGATGAATTTCCATATATTGAACCACCCTTGCATACCTGGGATGAAGCCTACTTGGTAATAGTGGCAGATATCATTGATGTTTTCTTGTGTTTGGTCAAAGATATAAAGTACCTTGGTATGACTCTAACCAAGCAAGTCAAAGAGTTTATGAAAAAAATGTCCCGTCTCTAAAGAAAGAATTAGAAGAAAATATCAGAAGATAGAAAGATCTCCCATGCTTACAGCTTGGGAGGCTTAACATAGTAAATATGGCAATCTTACCAAAAGCAACTATATTCAATGCAATTTCCTTCAAAGTAGCAACACAATTCTTTACAGAATTTGAAAGAAAAATTCTCAACTTCATATGGAAAATCAAGAAAACCAGAATTGCTAAAAAAAAAAAAAAAAAGTCCTCTACAATAAAAGATCTTCTGGAGGTATCTACATCCCTGATCTCAAGCTTTATTATAGAGCACCAGTAATAAAAAATGGAGAACAGAGCTAAACGGAGAATATTGGATAGAGGAATATCGAACGGAAGAGAAACACTTAAATGCTCAATGTCCTTAGCCATCAGGGAAATGCAAATCATAATGACCCATCAGAATGGCCAAGATCAAAAACTCAAATGACAACACAGCTGATGAGATTGTGGACAAAGGGGAACCCTCCTCCACTGTTGTTCTGAATGTAAACTTGTACAACCACGCTGGAAATTAATTTGGTGCTTTCTTAGACAACTAGGAATAGCGCTTTCTCAAGATTAAGCTTTCCACCTCTAGGAATATATCCAAAAGAGGCTCAAGTACACAATAAGGACATTTGCTCAATTGTGTTTGTAGCACTTTTATGTGTGAATAAAGTGCAACTCATAAAAATTAAAATAAAAAAAAACATTCAAAAATATAATTCCCTTTGGAGTTATATATTATAGGAGGACATGCTTGAAGGTTGATATGCCAGTAAAGGCGACCAGAGAGAATGGAGTCTCTGTTTCTTGGTCTCTATCAATTTATATTTTTGTTTCTTTCAGTCTTGGTCTAAATATTTCTGAATCTTTTTCTCTAGCTCTTTCTCTTGCTCTCCCTGTCACCCTCTCTTTGCCTGCCACTTGTGGTTCAGTATGAAAGGTTCTCAATTCTGCTGAAGGACTACAACAAGATGACTGCTTGCTGATATGACCTCAAGATGGTCTCTGTAAATGTATGAGCAAGGTCCCAATTAAACACTTTTTGTTCAAAGATTTTCTTTGGTTAGGGTGCATTTTCACAGTAAGTAATTCACTGACTGAGGACATATCTGTGCATTTAACAAAAAATAATGGAATCTGTAATAATGTGAAAGTCACATGGTCAAGTACACCTGACTTTATTAATGAACACTTGAAAGCAATATGTGACATTTTTCTTGAACTAAGTCTTGGACACAGTTACTGTCATCTCTGGGTTGTGTGCTCTAACCTGCCCAAATTGAGGCATTTAGGGCTGCTCAGCCTTTCTGTCAAGGAGGTTCTACACTTTGCCCTTTTAATAATTGGTTCCTGAAACTCTTATTGGCTTTTACCTTTTTCATGACATCATTCAGCATCTTAGCCAATCAGCACCTGAGAGAATATTGAGATTTCCATAGAGATGAGTAAACAATCTTGCCTCGGTGTCCAGAATCACTGATCCTGTGCACATGTGACTTTTTCTTGTGAAACCCAACAACCCTTTTTATCATCCCTTTATCCAGATCCCGCACATTCATACATGTTTACCTCTATGACAATGTCAAATAAGAAATATAAAATTACTGTATATTTAATTGGACACCTTCTTAAGTAGGAAAGTTTCAAAGTCATGTGGGATTAAGGGGCATATAAAATAGCAATTAAGTCTCAAACTGTGGCATCTGAAATTTCCTAGGTTGTGACTTTGAACTGAGCATTTAATGGCGCGTTCACAAAATCTACCCACAGCTCCTTATTGGTATAATAGGCTGGCAGGATCTATGGTTTCCAGGATATTGAGTCTTTAAGAGCAGGTAAAAGAGAAGGAAACTAGCCAATTCCTGGACTGGTTTGGCTGAAACAGAGAAAATCGGCGATTGTAAAATGAAAACTTAGGGACAATAAATGATTTAAAAGATGGTGCTGTTCCACACTTCACTGACGTTCCTGGGTAGGTAGCTCTGGCCTACTCTTGGGTCAGTGAGGAACCCTCCTGGTCCTGAGATTTGCAGTTCAAACTAGGCCTTCAGCACAGAGAAATGGGCCCGTGTTATTTGCCTAGGATACAAGAGCAACAGATTTTCCTGCTGTTGTCCTCCAGAGAAACCCTAAAACCTGGTGTTAGTGTTAGGACTGCTTCTTCTAGGTGCCACCTTAACTCATGGGATCTGAGGTAGTTGGGTAACCACTACTAGGAATCTCTACTACACAATGAGTTCCTGGAAAGCAGCCCTTATAGAGTCAAACTCTGACCTCCTTTAATGGAATCTTTTTTACATGTTAAATGTCATTGTAAAAGTTGTTATTATATTATTTTTATTGATTATATGGGAATTTTATATCATGTACATTACAATCCTTTTCCATTGCTCCCAGGTTCAAATTCCTACTCCTGTGTCACAGTAAAATATTTTTTCTTTAAAATACATCAATTAAAGTATGTGTTGTTCATACACTCATTTTAAAATAATCAGAGTCTCAGTGCCAAGTCCCTTAAAGAAAGCTGAGTTCATCCTTGCCGTACCCTGGTACCACCCCCAAGAAGAAGCCATAAGTCTTGAAGAGCTCTATTCTTCATCACCTTGATCACAGTTTTTCTTATGCATTTATTCATTACAATGTGTTCACTTTGTATCCACTCTGCTGCTGTTCCCTCTTTTACTTCCATTCCCAAACACCCTCCTTCTACCACTATGTAATTTCTAAAATTCCCCTGATAGTTGAGGTCCTCCTCCCACTTCTAACTGACCCTAGCTTATCAGGAGGTCTCATCAATGCTAGCTGCATCATCTTCCTTTGCAGCCTGATTCACAGGGCATTGTTCTTCTTGTGTCCTCAATTCCCTCTACTTAGGACACTTTTTCTGCCTCCTCCCTGCAGGATTTGCAGAGATCTGAGGGGATGGGAAATTTCATAGGGAAATCTCATATGCAGCTGGGTGTTTTAAGGGCTTTCTCTGCATAATATTGGACAATGGCTTTCTGCAAGTAATCCTATATGAGGCAGAAGGAACCATCCCTGTGGATACAGGAACATGGCACTAATCTATCAGTTGAGGGCAGAGAGCAATATATTTCATTAACAACACCCTGCATTGCTTCAAAATTTCGGTAAGATGCTGTGGCCCAACAATTCAATTCACTGCCAACCGATGCCCCTAGTGGAAGATTGGTGTGGTCACAGTAGATGGCCTATTGGAACTTTATCCCCCACTATTAGGAGACCTTCCAATAAAATAAAAACATGCCATGTTTTTCTTTCTGCAGTTTAGTTCCTTCAGCCAGAATGGTATTTCCTGGTTCTTTTCATTTGCCTGAAAGTATCATGAGGTCTTTTTCTTAGATGAATAATACCCATTATAGAAATATTCCACATTTTCCCCAAAGGAGATTGTAAGTTCCATTCTTTAAAAATTGTAAGTTACTGGGACTTTAATCATTGTATTGAATGACAGACTATCAGGATAACTATGTTCTTTTAGCCTCAAAATCCCTCCAACTTCTTCTGCTTCTGGTGATTGGAATTCCAATGTTCACTTGAAGCTCATCTATATACTTGTTTAGTCCCCAGTGAGGAAATGTCTGGGAAGGGATCGGAGTTATGGTCTTGTTAGATAATATAATTCCTATTGGAGTTTTACTATAGGAGGTTGTGCTTTAAAGATTATATGCCAATGAAAGTGGCCAGAGGAAATGGGGTCTCTGTCTCTTGGTCTCTCTTACTTTATATCTGATTCTTCCTTCTGCATCAAATGGAATTGCATACAGACCCACAATATGATACTAGAGAGAGAGAGAGACCTTTAAAAAAACAGCTCTAAGTGAGATTTCCCAATGAAATTCTTCCTCCCCTCAGAGCTCTAGGAAGCCTGCAGGAGTGGAAACAGGAAGAGTATCATAAGTAGAGGGATTTGAGGACACTAGGAGAACAATGCCCTGAGATTCAGGCCACAGAAGAAGATGATGCAGCCAGCCTTGATGAGACCTGATAAGCTAGGGTCAGATCAGTGGGGGAGGAGGACCTAACCTCACAGGGAATTAGAAAAAGATTAGGAAGAATCTCCATGGGTAGAAGAACAAGGCACTAATCAATCATTGCAGGGAAGTGAGCAACTTATTTTAATAACAACAGCCTATGATGCTTAAAAGTTTCCGCAGAATGCCCAGCCCCAACAACTCAATTTACCGCCATCCACTTCCCCTACTGGAAGACTGCTTTGGTCACAATAGATGGCCTACTGGCCATTTATCCCCCACAATTAGGAGACCTCCTCATAAATAAATACATACCATATTTGTGTTTCTGCATTTATGTTACTTCATGCAGGCTGATTATTCCTGGTTCCATCCATTTGCCTGAAAATATGTTGTCATTTTCTTAGATGAATAATTCTCTGTTATGGAGATTCCACATTTTATCCAAAGGATATAGCCAGTCCTGTTCTTGAGAACTGGAAATTTCTGGGACTTCAATTATTCTATTAAATTACAAACTATAAGGACAACTATGTTCTTTTAGCCCAGAAGTTTCTCCATTTTCTTCCACACTTTGGTGATTTGAATTGCAATTTTCCCTTGAAGTTCATCTGTTTATATATGGAGTCCATATATATAGAGAGGAAATGTCTGGGAAGGGTTAGCCATATTGCCTTGTTAGAGGCAATATGGAGTTATATTATGGGAGGTTGTGCTTTGAGGTTGTTATGCCAATGAAAGTGACCAGACACAATGGCATCTCTGTCAGGGGGAGGAGGACCTCACCTTTCAGCAGAATTTTAGAAAGGGGAAGAAGAAGAAGTGTAGCTGGAAATGGAAGGAGAAGAGGGAGGGAACTGCAGAGGGGATATAAAGTGAACAAATAAATAAAAACATTAAAAAAACTGTGATCAAGGTGATGAATTATAGAGCTTTTCAGGACTTATGGCTTCTTCTTCGGGGTGGTGTCACGGTGCAGAAAGGATGAACTCAGTTTTCTTTAAGGGACTTGACCCTGAGACCCCATGAGCTCAGGTAGCACCTCTGAAAAAGCAATCCTGGCATTAACACTACATGCATAGGGTTTGTCTGGAGCACCACTGGTGGAAACACATCTGCTCTTGTGTCTTAGGCATATAGTACAGATCGCTTTCACTGGCCTGAAGGCCCAGTTTTAACTGTAAACCCTAGGACCAGGAGGGTTCATCACTGACCACTGAGTAGGACACAGATACCAATCCAGTGAGATGAGCAAAGGCAACCCTGCTCAGAGAGGGTTGGCAACACTAGTTTGGAAGAGCACCAGCTGTCAAATAGTTAATTGTCCCTCAGTTCTCCTTTCACATACACTGATCTTTTACTGTGTGAGCCAAACAAGTCCCAATAATTGTCTGGTATCAGTCTCTTTCCCCTATTTTTACAGACTCAATAATCCATGGAACCCTAAACCATGCCAGCCTATTATATCAGTAAGAATGTGGAGGTATCTTTAGTGAGTACACACTAAACTGCTCACTTCAAAGTCACAACCTAGGAAATTTCTGATCCAATACCACAGAAGGAAACTACTTTGTCATTCTGTACATTCCCCTTCATCTTAAATAACTTTGAAGATTCCCTGCTTAGGAAGCTGTGTAATTAAATAAATATTAAAGTTCAATTTCCTACCTAAGATTGTCACAGAGGTAAACAGGAGTTTAGGTTTGGGATCTGGGTATGGGACATGGAAGCCTCAAGATTCTCTCAGCTGCTGATTGACTGAGAGGCAGAATGATGTCATGAAACAGGAGAAAGCCAGCAAGATTTTCAGGATTTCATTATCACAGATTCCATTATTATTTGTTAAGTGCACAGATATGTCCCCAGTCAGTGAATTACTTACTGTGAAAATATTCCCTGACCAAGGCCACTCTTTGAACGAAAAGCATTTAATTGTGACCTTGTTTTATTTTTACAGAGACTATCTATGATGTCATGTCATCAAGCAGTCATCTTGTTGTAGTCCTTCAGCAGAACTGAGGGCTTTTCACACTGAACCACAATCTTCAGGCTGAGAGAGTGAGACTTTGAGAGATAGAGAAAGAAAGTGTGAGGGTGACAGATTCAGAAATAGAGAGATTGAGACCAACAGAAAAACAGTTATAAAGTGAGAGACTGAGAGACAGGGACTCCGTTTTGTCTGGTCACTTTCATTCCTATATAAACTACACAGCACACCCTGCTATCATATAACTCCAATACAAATTACATTATCTGACAAGGCCATACCTCCTAACCCTTCCCAGACATTTCCTCACTGAGGACTAAACATGAAATTAGATGAGCTTCAAGGTGACATTGCAATTCAAATCACCAGGAAGTGGAAGAAGATGAGTCTTCTAGGCTAAAAGAACATCGTTATCCTGAAAGCTTGTCATTCAATACAATGAGTAAAGTCCCAGCAACTTAAAAGGACTAAAGAACAGTTTGACAATCTCTTTTGGGGAAAATGTAGAATATTTCCATAACAGAGTTTTAATCAGCTAAGAAAATGACATCATGATAATTTCTGGCAAATGGATGGAACCATTTATTTCATCCTGGGTGAAATAAATAAAATGAACAGACAAATATGGTATGTATTCATTTATTAGGAGGTCTTCTAATAGTGGAAGATGAATTTCTAATAGGCCATCTATTTTGAACAAACCAGTCTTCCAGGAATGGGATTGGATGGCAGTTAGTTGAGTTGTTGTGCCACTGCATCCTATGGAAATTTTCAAGCAACCAGTCTGTTGTTATTAAAGTATGTTGCTCTCTGCCCTCAACTGATAGATCAGTGCCATGTTCTCGGATCCAAAGAGATGCTTTCTTCTGTATCAAATGGTACTCCATATAGAGACATGCAGTCCTATATTATGCAGTGAGAGACCTTAAAACACCCAGGTCTAAAAGGGATTTCAGGATGAAATTCTCACTCCCCTCAGTTCTCTGGGAAGCCTGCAGGAGAGGAGACAGGAAGAGTCTCATGAATAGAGGGAACTGAGGACAAAAGAAAAACAATGCTCTGAGAATCAGGACTCATTGGAATTCGATGCAGCCAGTCTTGATGAGACCTTATTAGCAAGGGTCAGATAGAAGGATGAGGAGGACCTCCTCTATCAGGGAACTAGAAAATGGACATCAGGATAGATTACGGAGGGTGGGTGGGACTGGAAAGAGAATAGGGAGGGGGCAGCAGTGGGGATACAAAGTAAATAATTCATAATAAATAAATACATGAGAAAATCTGTGAACAATGTGATGAATTATAGAGCTCTTCAGTACTGATGGCTTCTTCTTGGGTTGGTGCCAGTGTGTGGGAATGATAAACTCAGTTTTCTTTAAGGGGCTTGGCACTGAGACTCTGATCATGTTTCAATGAGTATATGAGAAACACTTACTTCAATTGATATATATATATCAGTAACTGAGAGAATCTTGAGGTTTACATGGGGATGAGTAAACAAACTTTCCACAGTATCTCTGATTCAGTGCACATGTGACTTTTTCTTGTGAAAACCAACAAGCTTTTATCCCATCCCTTTTTCTAGATCCCACACATTTACTCCTGCTTACCTCTGTGACAATATCAGCTAGTAAATGAAACTTTAATGATTATTTAGTTGGACAGCTTCCTAAATAGGAAAGCTTCAGAATGAAGTGGGATTAAGGGGAATTTACGGAATGAGAAGATGGTCTACTACTGTGATCTTAGATCTGAAATTTCCTACATTGTGACCTTGAACTGAACAATTACTGCCATACTGACTAAATGTACCTTCACATTCTTATTGATATAATAATCTGGAAGGGTACAGGGTTGTCTGGTGTAATGAGTCTTTAAGAGCAGGGAAAACAGATGGAAAATTGGTAATTCCTAGGACTGGTTTGGCTGAAACAGAGAAAGAATGGCGAGTGTAAAAGGAAAACTGAGGGGCAATAAACTATTGCTGGTGCTGTTCCACACTTGTTTTGCCAAACCACTATGAGCACGGTTTACTTGGCTGAACTGACTGGATTGGCAGCTATCTCCTACTCAGTGGTCAGTGAGGTACTGTCCTGCTTCTACTGATTTTATTTAAAAATGTTCCTTTAGGATAGAAAATGGGTTCATGTTATTATACCTAGGACAAACCCTCTAAACATAGTGTTCCTTTCACAACTGCTTTTCCAGAGAGGTGCCACCTGAGCTCGTGATGTTTGTGGTAGCTGTGTAACAATTATTTCATGGCTAGGATTCCTGGTACATATTGTGTTACTGGAAAACATTCCATACAATGTCAAACTCCTCTTTTTAGCACAACCTTTTCTCCATGTTAATGTCATTATTAAAGTGGTCAACATATTATTTTTATTGATTTTGTGGGAATTTCATATAATATACATTATACACTTTTTCCATTGTTCCAAGGTAGAAATTGCTTCTCATGTGTCTCATTAATTTGTGTTCTTTAAAATACATCAAATGAATTATGTGTTGTTCATATATTCATTGGAACATGATCAGATTCTTCCTACCAAGTCCCTTTAAGAAAAGAGAATTTATCCTTTCCTCATGAAGGTACAACCCCCAAGAAGAAGTCATCATTCCTGAAGAGCTCTATACTTCATCACATTGATCACAGATTTTCTTATATTTTTATTTATTATGATTGGCTCATTTTTTATCTCCTTTGCTGCCTCCGGCTCTCCTCCTTCCAGTCACACCCACCCTACTTCTTATACCCCTATGCTCTCTCTCTAGTTCCCTAATTGGAGAGGTCACCCTCCTCCTTCCCTATGACCTCAGATTATCTCATCTAACCAGGCTGGCTGTATCATCTTCTTCTGTGGCCTGATTCTCAAGGCATTATTCTTGTTGTGTCTTAATTCCCTCTACTTAGGACACTTTTCCTGCCTACTCTCCTTCAGTCTTCCATGAGCGGAGGGCAAATTTCATGGGAAAATCCAATTAAGAGCTGGGTGTTTTAAGGTCTCTCTCTTCATCATTTTGGACTGTGGGCCTCTATATGCAATCTCATTTGATGTGGAAGAAAGCATCTCTGTGGATCCAAAACATGACACTGAACTATTACTTGAGGGCAGAGATCAACATATTTTAATAACAATAGCATGGGTTTCTTGAAAATTTTTGTAGGATGCCCTCAACCCAACAGCTCTTTTAACTGCCACCAGGCCCTAGTGAAACACTGCTTTGTTCACAATAGATGGCCTATTGTAATTTTATCCCCCACTATTCAGAGGCTTCCTCTTAAATGAATACATAACATATTTGTCTTTCTGCATTTTAGTTATTTCACCAAGGATGTTTTTTTTTTTTTTTCCTGATTCCATCCATTTGCCTGAAAATATCTTGTTGTCATTTTCTTAGCTAAATAATAATTCATTAGGGAAATATGCCATATTTCCCCAAATGAGATTGTCAGTCCTGTTATTTAGAACTTGGAAATAATTTGGGCTTTAAACATTATATTGAATGACAAAATATCTGGATACCTATGTTCTTTTAGCTTAGAAGTCCCTCTGTCTTCTTCCACTTCCTGGTAATTTCAATTGCACTCTCCTCTTGAAGCTCATCTATTTACATGTGGAGTCCCCAGTAAGGAAATGTCTGGAAAATGTTAGGAGGTATGGGCTTGTTAGATAATTTAATTCATTTTATTTCCCTAATTTTTTTCTCAGCCATTTTGTCTTTTGTATACAGGCGGGCTACTGATTTTTTTGAGTTAATTTTGTATCCTTCCCCTTTGCTAAAGGTGTTCATCAGCTGTAGGATTTCACATGTAGAATTTTTTGATCACTAAGGTATACTATAATACCATCGGCAAATAGTGATACTCTGAATTTTTCCTTTCTGATTTCTATCTCCTTGATCTTGTTCAATTTTCTTATTTCTCTAGCAAAGACTTCCAGAACTATGTTGAAAAAAATATGGAGAGAGTGAGCAGCCTTGCCTTATCCCTGATTTTAGTGAGATTGCTTTAAGTTTGTCTCCATTTAGCTTTATGTTGGCTATAGGCTTTTTGTGTATTGCTTTTGCTTTTTTTTCAATATGTACCTTTCATCCCCAATCTCCCCAATATTTAAACATGAATGGATATTGGATTTTGTCAAAGCTTTTTCAGCATTAAGGATATTATCATGTGTTTTTTTTTATTTTTTTAATATGGTTGATCACATTGAAGGATTTCCATATATTGACGCCCCCCCCCCCTGCATCCTGGGATGAACCCTACTTGGTCATCATGGATGATATCCTTAATGTGTTATTGTATTTGCTCAAAAATATAAGGTACCTTGGTATGACCCTAACCAAGCAAGTCAAAGACTTGTATAAAAAATATTCAAGATTCTGAAGAAAGAATTAGAAGGAGATATTAGAAGATGGACCAGATCACCGATTCTCATGTCTTGGCAGAATTAATGTATTAAAAATGGCATTCTTACCAAAAGAAATTCTCAGATTCACTGCAATTCCCATCATATTCCTAACACAATTCTTTACACATCTTGAAAGAAAATTCCCAAACTCATATGGAAAAACTAGAAACCCAGAATTACAAAAACAGTCATCCACAAAAAAAGACCTTCTGGAGGTTTCTACATCGCTGATCTCAATCTGTACTATAGAGAAACAGTTATAAAACCTGAATAGTACTGGCATAGAAAGAATGGGAGATCTATGGAACTGAATAGAAGACCCAGGAGTAAAGCCACACACTATGGACACCTGAGTTTTGACAAAGATGCCAAAACCATACAATGTAAAAAAGATAGCAATTTCAACAAACGCTGCTGGACTAACTGGTTGTGTACATGTAGAAAAATGCAAATAGATCCATACTTATCATCCTGCACAAAACTAAAGTCCAAGTTGATCAAAGACCTCAACATAAAACTAGACACATTAAATTGGGTAGAAGAAAAGAGGGAAAGTCACTGAACTCATTGGCACAGGAGACAACTTCCTGAAGAGAACATCAACAGCACAGGCTCTAATAATAACAATCAGTAAATGGAACCTCATGAAACTGAAAAGTTTCTGTAAAGCAAAGGACACTGTCATTAAAACAAAACAAATGCCTACATATTGGGAAAGAATCTTCACCAAGTCTTTTTGTTACAGAGGGCTAATATCCAGTATATATAAAGAACTAAAGAAGTTGAAAAGCAACAAATCAAGTATTCCAATTAAAAAAAAAATGTGAAAAAGATCTAAAGGGAGAGTTCTTGATACAGGAATATCAAATGGCAGAGAAACACTTAAAGAAATGCTCAATGTCATTAGCCATCTGGGAAATACAAATCAAAATGACCCTCAGATTTCACCTTACACCCATCAGAATGGCCAAGATGAAAAACTGAAGTGACAACACATGCTGGAGAGGCTGTGGAGAAGGGGAACCCTCCTCCACTGCTGGTGGGAATGTAAACTTGTAACAATGCTGGTGGGAATGTAAACTTCTGAAAATCAATTTGGCACTTTCATAAACAACTAGGAATAGAGCTTCCTGAAGATCCAGCTATACTACTCATAGGCATATATCAAAATGAGGCTGAAGTATATAATAAGGACATTCGCCCAATCATGTTTGTAACAGCTTTATTTGTAATAGCCAGAACCGGGAAACAACCCAGTGCATCCTCCAAAACTGAAGAATGGATACATAAATAGTGTTACATCTACATAATTGAATGTTATTCAGCAATAAAAAGAAGGAAATCATGAAATTTTTAGGTAAATAGTGAGAATTGGAAAAGATCATCCTGAGTGAGCTATCCCAGAAACAGAAAGACACACAGGACATATACTCACGGATCTAGACATATAATATAGGATAAACCTACTTAAGAAACTAATCTAGAAAGGCTCATTCTGAGTGAAATATCCCAGAAGGAGAAAGACAAACATGGGATACACTTACTTATATAGACCTATAAGATATGATAAACATAATGAAATCTATACACCTAAAAAAGATAATCAATTGAGCAGACATGGGGTAAGATGATCAATCCTCATTTAGAAAGACAGATGGGATGTGCATTGAATGTATGACAGGAGTCTACTGAGCGCATCTGAAAGACTCTAACTGGCAGTGTTTTCAAAGCAGACTCATGACCAAACCTTTGGCAGAGTACAGGGAATCATAAGAAAGAAGGGGAGTTAGTCTGTTGGGGAAAGGTTAGGAGCTCCACAAGGACCAAATATATCTGGGCACAGGGTCTTTTCTGAGACTGACATTCAACCAAGGACCATGTATGGATATAACCTAGAACCTACACTCAGATGTAGCCTGTGGTAGCTCAGTAACCAATTGGTTTCCCAAAGTGAGAGGAACAAGGACTATTTCTAACAGGAACTCAATAACTGGCTCTTTGGTCTCCCCACCCCCAAAGGGAGGAGCAGTCCTGTTAGGACACAGAGGAGGGCTTTGCAGCCAGTCCTGAAGATACCTGATAAAACAGGATCAGATGAATAGGGAGGAGGTCCCCCCCTATCAGTGGACTTGGAAAGGGGCACCGTGGAGATGAGGGAGGGAGGGAGGGGCTGGAAGGAAATGAGGGATCGGGACACTGCTGGGATACAGAGTTAATAAAATGTAACTGATAAAAAAATTAAAAAAAAGAAACTAATCAAGAAGGAGTACTGGCTAAAATTCTCCATCCCCATCCCAAAAGACAAAGAAGACAGACATCAGAAGAAGGAGAAAACAGGGAACAAGATAGGAGCCTGCCACAGAGGGCTTCTGAAATGCTTTGTCCTTCAGACTATCAAAGCAACTGCTAAGACATATGGCCAACTGTTACGCAGAATGCATGGAATCTAATGAAAGAATTTGGAAATAGTAAGATCTGTCTGGAGAGGATAGGAGCTCCACAAGGAGAGCAACACAACCAAAAATCTGAGCAGAACATTTTTTCATGAGACTCATACTCTAAGCAAGTACCATGCATGGAGATAACCTAGAATCTCTGAACTGATGTAGACATGGCAGAGTTCAGTGTCCAAGGGAGTTCCATAGTAATGGGAATAGGAACTGCCTCTGACATGAACTGATTGGCCTGCTCTTTATTCACCTCACCCTGATGGGGAAGCAGCCTTACCAGGCCAAAGAGGAAGACAATATAGCCACTCCTGATGAGATCTTATAGACTAGAATTAGAAGTAAGCGAAGTTCTCACCTATCAATGGACTTCAAGACAGGCATGCAAGGTGAAAGGGGAAAGAAGGTGGGATGGGAAGGGGAGAAAGAAGGGGTTTATGGGGAGATAACAAGTGAATAAATTGTAATTAATAGAAATTTAAAAAATTTTAAAAATATATAATTCCTTTTGGATTTATGTTATAGGAGGTTGTGCTTGGAGGTTGATGTATGAATAAAAGTAACCAGACAGAAGGGAGTCTCTGTGTCTTGGTCTCTGTCAATTTATATCTCCATTTTTGTCAGTCTCAGTCTCAATATTTCTGAATCTGTCTACACAGCTCTTTCTCTTTCTTGCTCTCTCTGTCTCCCTCTCTCTCCCTGCCACTTATGTTTTGGTATGAAAAGTGCTCAGTTCTGCTAAAGGACTACAACAAGTTGATTGCTTGTTGAGGAGACATCAGGGATGTTCTCTGTAAAAATATAAGCAAGTTCCCAATTAAATGTTTTGTTTTGTTTTGTTTTCAAAGAGTAGGCTTGGTCAGAAATCATTTTCATAGTACATAATTCACTGACCGAGGACATATTTGTACACTTAACAAATAATAATGGAATCTATGATGAAGTGAAAGTCACTTGTCAAAGAAATGTAACTTTATTAATGACCACTTGAAAGAAATATGTGACACTTTTCCTGAACTAAGAGCCTTAGACACAGGAACTGTCATCTCTCAGCTGTACTCTATCAGCTGCCCAGATGGAGGCATATAGAGCTGCTCAACCTTTCTCTGTAGCAGGCTGTCCACTTGGCCCTTTTAATGACTGGCTCCTGAAACTCTTACTGGCTTTCCCCTTTTGCATGAGATCATTCTCCCTCTCACCCATTCAGCACCTTGAAAGAATGTTGAAGTTTTCATGGAGATGAATAGGCAAACTTTCCTGTGTCCAGTATCTCTAATCCTGTGTACAGGTGACTTTTTCTTAGGAAACCCAACAAGCCTTTATCTCATCCCTTTATCCAGATCCCACACCTTTACTCCTGTTTATCTCTGTGACAATGTCAGGTAGGAAATAAAACTATTTATTTAATTATATAGTTTCCTAAGTAGGGAAGTTTCAAAGTGATGTGGGATTAAGAGGAATGTACCGAATGACAAGATGGTCTCCTATTGTGGTATTGGTTCTGAAATTTCTCAGGTTGTGACTTTGAACTAGCCAGTTACTCATGTACTCATTAAATATGCCTTCACATTCTTACTAATATAATACACTCATATTGTCTAAGGTTCCCTGCGCTGTTGAGTCTTTAAGAACAGTGAAAAGAGAAGGAACAAGACAATTCCTAGGACTGTTTTGGCTGAAATAGAGAAAGATTGGGAAGAGTAGACGACTAATGGGCAAGATATTATGTGACAGCTGGTGCTGTACTACACTAGTGTTGTCAACCCTCTCTGAATAGGGTTGCCTTAGCTGACCTGGCTGGATCTGCAGCTGTGTCCTACTCTTGGTTCAGTCAGGAATCCTCCTGGTCCTGGGGTTAAGAGTTAAACTAGGCCATCAGGACAGAGAAACCGGTCCATGTTATATGCCCATGACACAAGAGCAGCTGTTTTCCCTGCTGTGTCCTCAAGACAAACACTCTAAAAGTAGTGTTTGTGCCAGGACTGCTTGTTCAGAGGTGCAACCTGAGCTTATGATCTGAGGTAGCTGGGTAACTACTAGTTCATGGCTAGGATTCTCTTCTACATTATGAGGTCCTGGAAAGCATGCCTTACAAAGTCAAACTATGCCCTCCTTTACAGAATCTATTCGCCATGTGAAAAATCATTATGAATTTGTCAACATATTATTTTTACTGCTTATTTGGGAGTTTCATTTAATATACATTACACTCCTTTTCCATTTCTCCCAGGTTTAAATTTCTCCCAGGTTTAAAGTCTCCTACCCATGTTTCACACTAATTTTTTTTTTCTTTAAATTACCTCAATTGAAGTATGTGTTGTTCATCTACTCATTGGAACATGATCAGAGTGTTTCATTCCCAAGTCCCATAAAAAAAATGAGTTCATCTTTGCTGCAGTCTGGTACCATTTCCAAGAAGAGGTCTATACTTCCCCTTAATCACAGTTTTTCAAATGTATTTAATTATTATGATTTGTTTACTTGTATCTCCTCTGCTCCCCCTTCCCTCTTCTCCTTCCAGTCCCAACCAGCTCCCTTCTTCTACTCCTATGCCCTTTCTTGAGTTCTCTGATAGGGGAGTTCCTCCTCCCCCTTCTATCTGACCCTAACTTATCAGGTATCATCAATTCTGGCTTCTTCATCTTCCTGTGCAGCCTGATTTTCAGGGCATTGTTCTCTTTGTGTTCTCAATTCCCTCTACATATGACACTCTTCCTGAAACTTTCCTGAAGGCTTCCTAGAGCTCTGAGGGGAGGGGAAGAATTTCCTAAGAAAATCCCATGTAGATCTGAGTGTTTTCAGGTCTCTCTCTGCATAGTATCAGACTGTGGGTCTTTGTATGCAATCCCATTTGATAAAAAAGGAAGCATCTTTGAGGATCTGAGAACATAGCACTGATCTATGAGTTTTGAGCAGAGACAAAATATTTTAATAAAAAGGGCCTGGGTTGCTTGAAAATATTCATAGAATGCCCTGGCCCAACAACTCATTTAACTGCCATCCAATCCCCCTAGTGGAAGACTTGCTTATTCAGAATAGATAGCCTATTGGAACATTATCCCCCACTGCTAGGAGACTTCCAAATAAGTAAATACATACCATATTTGTCTTTTTGCATTTTAGTTACTTCACCCAGGATTATTTTTGCTGGTTCCATCCATTTTCCTGAAAATATCATGATGTCATTTTCTTAGCTGAAGAATAATCCATTATAGAAATATTCCACATTTTCCCAAAGGAGGTTGTCAAACCTGTTCTTTTGTCCTTGGAAGTTGCTGGGACTTTAATCATTTCATTGAATGACAAACATTGAAGATAACTATGTTCTTTAAGCCTAGAAGACTCTCCATCTTCTTCTACTTGCTGGTGATTTGAATTGCAATGCCCTCTTCAAGCTCATCCATTTAAATGTTTCTTCTTCTTCCCAGAAGAAATGTCTGGGAAGTGTTAGGAGGGATGACCTACTTAGAAAATATAATTCCTTTTGGAGTTATATTATCAGAGGGTGTGGCTTGAGGTTAATGTGCCGATGAAAGTGAACAGAAAGAATGGAGTCTCTGTCTCTTGGTCACTGTCACTTTATATCTTTGTTTCTGTCTGTTTCAGTCTCTCTATTTCTCAATCTTTCTGTCTACCTATATTTCTCTTTGACATCCTCTCTCTGATTGCCACTTGTACTTCAGTATGAAAAGCTCCCAGTTCTGCTACAGGACTGTAAAAGTTGACTGCTTGCTGATGTGATATCATTCATGGTTTATGTAAAAACATATGCAAGGTGACAATTAGAGGTTTTTTTTTCTAAGAGTAACCTTGGTCAGGGAGCATTTTCACATTAATTAATTCATTGACTGAGGACATATCTGTGCATTTAACACATATAATGGAATATGTGATAATGTGTAAGTCACATGTCAAGGAAATGTAACTTTATTAATGAACACTTGAAAGAAATATGTGACACTTTTCCTGAGCTAATAGTCTTGGACACAGGAACTTTCATCTCTGGGTTTTGTGCTTTCAGCTGACAAGATTTTGGAATGGGGGGCTAGACAGATCTCTTTTCTCTCAAGGAGGCTATCCACTTGGCCCTTTTAATAATGGTCTCCTGAAACACTTACTGGCTTTCACTTTTTGCATGACATCATTCTACCTCTCAGCCAATCAACACCTGAGAGAATGTTAAGGTTTCCATGGAGATGAGTGAACAACTTTCCTTACTGTTCAGTATCTCTGATCCTGGGCAAACTTAACTCCTTGTGGTGACAAACAAAAGGTTTTATCACATCCCTTTTTCCAGATCCCATACCTTTACTCCTCTTTACCTCTGTGACAATCTAAGGTAGGAGTTGAAACTTTAATGTTTACTCAACTGGACAGCTTCCTAAGTAGGGAAGCTTCAAAGTGATGTAGGATTAAGGGGAATGTACCAAAAGACAAGGTGGTCTCCTACTGTGGTCTTGGATCTGAACTTTCCTAGATTGTGACTTTGATCTGAGCAGTTACTGGCATACTAACTAAATGTACCTTCATATTCTTATTGATAAAATAGACTGTCAGGGTCCAGGTTTTCTTTTAGGTATTGAGTCTCTAAGAACAGGGTAACATGACCAGCACTGCAGGGTAGTCAAACAGATTACTACTGAATGAGGGAGTGGAAATGGGGAAAAGGGGAACAAAGAATGGAGACAAGATAGATTCCTAATCAAGTCTCAATTTCTTAACCTGCAAACAACACTTATAAAGCAAAACATACAAGCAAAATTATTTTTACAGTAGCAACACATCTATTCCAACAGGGAAGTCATTCAGGAATTCACTCAAGGTTACACAAAATTTGCTGTGTGGTTCCCAAGGTTGGAGAACCTCTACTTCTCAGGCTCAGAACAGCCAGCCTGCAGAGACTGCCAAGAACAGTCTCTGAGACATAGAACTTAGAAAAGACCAGCATCTGGCAAGGCCATGAGGCAGAATTCCTATTACCAGACTCCTTCAGTTCCCCTTTCTTTGTTTTGGAAAGCCTGTCTTAGGTTGGCAAAATATGTATTTTTCCTTACTTGTCATTTAGGTCTCAGATGCAATTTTATGAGACTCTGACTTAGGTTGAACAACCACAATTTTACTCTGACCTGTCATTGACTTACCTCCACATCAACTGGGGTTGTTAGAGGTCTTTAATTTAAATTCATGCAACTGTACTTGCATGCATTGTAGTTGTTGAAGAAGGAAGGCAGGCACAGGGCAACAAATGCATACCTGCCATACCCGCAAGTGTCAGTCTCCACTTAAGCACAGAATCAAAGGATGGAAAGTACCTCCTTGAGACTAGTAAATATATCCCAGGTTGTATTGGCCAATTCTAACCTACATTTCTTGGCAGATTCTATGTCATGTATCTTATTTCTCATCATTAAACCCCTAACAGGAATCATAACAAAGGCAGATTGCTTTACAACTAATACTGAAAGAGCATTATTATTAACACTAACACAATTAGTAAGATTGTTATATACACATTGAATTGAATAGGTATCATTGTTCTGAAAATGTCTTACTACAATGTTTCTAATTAGCAGTAAATAAAGAAGATTAACACATGCCAAACAGAAGTATACTTGATTAGTTTAGCAAAGCTACTTGCATTCCCAGAGAGAAAGCCCAATATCCCAACACAGTCCCCAATTCCCATACATAGGTTTGCCAATTTTTATTTGAAATCTTCCAAAGTAAAGTACTAATCGCTTTTTCTAAAACAAAGGAATTTTGACTGCCTATATCAGAAACCAAATTCTTAATACCCTTAACAATAGACCAGTCCAGTCCATGACTGTAAATGCAGTGTCATTGTCCCAGGAGTAGTTATTTGGTGTTACTCCAATGCATCTTATTCAAGGAACCATCATTTGAGGTCAAGTGAGTTGATCACCTTTCTCACAGGATGGGTGTCTCATTGGAGATGTAAAACTGTCATTCTTAACTCCCGTAGAAAGGGACAATAATATCCCTCCAATGCTCTGCTTTGCCTGTTTGCAAAGGGAGGCTTGAGCTGCCAACACAACTTCAGAGTAGTAAGCATTTCGACCTATGATCTGGTCAGGAGAGACTGGTAAGCAGTCCTGATGAATACTCTTTCTGGTAAAGCAAGAAGATTACCTCTTCCTATTTCTGAAAAGTTAAGAGTTTCTTTTACTTGTGTTCCTTCAAAAGCAGGAAAACCCAGCAACCAAAGATTGTTGAGTTAAACAAGGATTTCTAGATCATCCCAGGAAACTGGGTGTAGTGGAGATGGATTAGGAACGTACTCCCAATAAAAAGTCATATTGACTGAACAGGTCTTCATTGACATCATTATCTTTGTCAGGAGGAAACTCCTCATTCATTTTTTTTTTTTTTTTTGCACCAGATGTTCTAGTAGCCATCGAGGTGCAACATTTTCTTGTGGAAAAACATAGACAGATCCTTGTCCCCATATCAGTACAGGGGCCAGTCCATGCCATTGATTTTTTTAAAGGACCCCTCCATTTAACTTTAACAAAAGTTTTCTTGGTTTCTTTATGCCAAAATCAATATGCTGCAGATTTACCATGCTTATCCAAATTTTAAAAATTCAAAATGAAAATAACATGGTTAAGATGATTCTTAGGTATCCAGGGGAGTAGCTCCCCCTTCTTTGTTTTTTGCAAATAAATCATCACTGTTTAGTGGACATGCTCTACCTTGCCTTATCCATGAGGCCTGTAAGGCATTTTAGTTATGTGAAAAACTTGAAACTGTTGACAAAATATTTTAAAAGATTTGCTATTATATTCTGTTCCATTGTCAGTTTAGGAATTTCTAGAATATTAAAACCCTGTAGACAATGAGCAATAACATTCTTTGGAGATTTTCCTGGTTGAGGAGTGGCAAAATAAATCCAAAATAGGTATCTAGGCATACATGCATTTTTTTTAATTGTTTAAATTCAGAAATATGAGTAATATCCATTTGTCATATCTGATTTGGAGCCAATCCTTTAGGACTGGCTTGAGTAACAGGCTGAAATTGAGTACAAGTACTGTAAGTCTTGACTATACTACTGGCCTGTTCCTCACTCAATCCATATTGAAGTCTCAAGGTTTGACTATTAAGATGATGCATACTATGGGCATCTTTGGCTATTTTTAACTGTGAACAATAAACTTTGGTTGCCACAGACCAGCCCAGTTGGATTCCCTGCATCCGTGGGGAACAAGGCTCTGAACAGGAACACAGGGTTTCGGGGATGAATTGACAGACAGAGACACCTTGATGATTTTGGCTCTGCTGCAATTTTACTGAAGGCAGGCTAATAATTTTATAGTGATTTAATAAGGAAGCACTTTAAAGTTGGCATGCTTTCCAAAACATTCAAACTTTTACCAAGGATACAAAGTTTGTTTTAACTGGAAAGTGTAGCCAAGCATAAAGCAGTACCCACAAAAAATCTCAGCCTAGAAACTTTCTGATCAATGCAAACAAGAAACAAAAACCTCAAACTGTGGTTTCATTATCAGTGACTAGTGAAGGGGAAAGTCAGGAGCTGTAATAGTCCTCCAAGCCAAGACAAATACCTGCCAAAGTCTTTTTCTACATTAAAGTCTAAATACACCTTGGTCAACCATCCTCCCATATGTCTTGTTAAAGATTTATAATCTTCCTTAGAAACAAGATGCTAAAGGGAGGAATGCTAGAGCCTGCTGTACTTGCTTAAGCTATTTTTTCCTAAGAAAGAGCCCATTATTTCTTTTTCTATTCATATAATGCTTTCTAATACTAAATCCAATTCATTACTTATGTTTCTTTTACTCTATTCTTGCTAAAGCTTTTAATAATCTATCAAAAATATTGTGCTGTACCAGGAATCATAGAAAAAATCAATCAATCCTCAATCAATCCTTCATCTGAAAAAGCAGGATTTTCAGAGTACATCTTTTTGGCATAGATGGCCAGGGACAACATTCAGGGACTTCCAGGGAACAGATTCCCATAGGAAACATGTCTCCTCATCTTAGCAGCATAATTTTATGCTTATATAGCACATTTTTATGCTTATATAGACTCTGGAGTTAGTGTGGCATTTGGTGACTTTATCTGCCAATTCATTTCCTTTAGACAGGGTCTGGGAAAATTAGAATGAGTCCTCAAATGTCCTACAAACAGGGAAAGTTTTTTTTTTATCATTTTGAATTTGTAGAAATTAAATTGCAGCATGACAAGATACCTGACTTTGACCTGTAGTGTCTAACCTAGGCAAAGCCTGAGCTACATATGCACTATCTGTAAAAATGTTCAAAGACGGCTTATTAAAACTTTGAAACACAACCAATACTGCAGATGACTCTGGTATTTGTGCAGATGTGTTAGGCACTTGAAAAGATTTTTTTTTTCTTTTATAAGCATAGGCAGCAACACCAGATAATGAACCATTTGTAAATACCATTCAAGTGTCAACAATTGGGCTAACTTTTGTTTTAAATGGAAAAACTACAGGTTACACCTATAAAAACTGAATTAATTTGATTTTTTTTTGTGCCTCAACAGGTTAGACTCTGTCATAATGAGCTTACATAAAATGCCATATTTATCAGATCTCTGACAATCTGAGTGCAAGCATATTTGAGTTACTCTTTGACTATCTTTATCATCTGTGCTAAACTTCATCCTATAAAACAGGAGGTTATAATCTCAATTTGCCATATTTTTCAAATGTATGTTTTATAACCAAATTTTAGGTAGATCTGTTAGGGAAACATTATAGTTACAATTTTAGATTTAACCTTAAAAAAACATAACAAAGAGACTAGGTAAAAGTCAATTTTGCACTCAATTATAATCTTAGCATAACTTTAAATCTGCATTTTTAAACTAAAATCAAAGGAAAACTTTTAAGTAAACATAATTTATAAAGGGACAAGCAAATCTTATGATTTCTATCATATTGTATTAAAACTTAAGAGCAAAAACTTAAAGAAAAAAGTTTTATTTAACATTAAACAGAGAACTAAACTTAACCTGTAGCCCTCAGCAAAAACGGACTATTCTGGCTCTAATACATCTATAGGCCAGAAAGAAACAGCATTAAGTCATTTATTTAGGTACTGGCAGCCAGGCATATATTTTTTTTTATAATAGTTAACAATGATCTGAATATATCCCTGCAAAGCCCTGGGCTAACATGGAACTGTAGTCCTTTTTTTCCTGTACAAGCTCATATTCAAACATTTTGCATTGAAGAATCTCCAGCCTTTTTACAGGAAGAGCAAAATATTTTATAGTTTTTGTTACAGAAAATATTTTAATAACTGCAGTTTTTGTTTAATTGGCTTAAACAGCTTGGCTTAGTTTTAGTTTGTAAACCTAATAAAATAAATACCAAGGTTTTTTATTTCCCGCAAAGGAGTGAGAAACTGTTGTAAGTTTTTTGTTAGACTGTTCAAGGTTTACTATTTTAAAATACCTAATACCTTTTAAAATGTTTTATTGAATTTAACTCCTAGGGTCCAAGACCAAACTCAGATGTGTTCATTCAAATTGTCTCATGTCTATAAATATCCAAGTCTACAGATAAACATACATACAGAGAGAGATACATAAGGAACATAGAAATCTGACTTTGTCACCTTGGAGTAACCATAATACCCAATTTCCAGGACTTGACCAGCCCCTATCAGACACAAGTCCCACAGAGTCCAGAAGGAGTGGACCCCTCATGGGTCCCCTCTACACACATATATTCTGGAAGGAGCAGAGCCCCCTGGCCCTTTCCATAGCTTCCAGATGGAGAGCAGGCTCCAGCAGCCCCCTTATCACATAAAATAGGATCTGAGAGACCCTCTCTCCTTGTCCCCAAAGGAGTAGAACCTTTACGGGCCTCTTGGGATCTCTTCCCCGTGAATTGGAGTGTCCTCCAGATTCCCTCAGCTAGATTGGAAACTCTCCAAGTTCCCAGACCTTGTGAGCAAACCAAAACCAGAACCTGGCACACAAAAACCAAAAAGTAGAGACAAAGACAAAAAAAGAAGTGTGGTACATACTTTTTAAACATTTACATATTTGTTAAAACATGTTTTTGTAATATTAAAACAAAGCATCCTCTTCAGAAGTGAAATCATAAAGCAAAATAATAAAGTAAAATCATAAATTTATAATTTCAAAAGTAAAAACTACTTTAAAATTTACCAGTTCAAACAATCCATTTTATTATTATTATTATTGTCATTATTATTTATTATTATCATTATTATTATTATTTTGTAATTTTAATTTCTTGTATTCACTTAATATCTGAACTTGTTCCATTTCTAATTGGACTTTATTTAAGAGAACAGTAATATCCTCCTGCAGTGGTCCCAAATCTCTTGCACATGTGTCATGAAAAGCCACTGGGGCAGAGGGACCAGGAGGCCAGTCTGACTTATGAGACTTGGCAATTTCTTCCTCTGACTCCACTTTATCCTCATGATCTAGCTCTTAAAACTATTTTTTGCCCTCAAATTACACAAATCTGTTTGAGCTCCTTTATGAACATTTGAAATAACCTTAGAAGTACTTGTTTTCTGCCAGTCTGGCTACTCTAATTTCCCCAAGCAATGCATTAGCTTATGAGATTCCTTTTCCCAGGTTTCCAGATTGATGGTACCTTCACCTGGGAACAAGGGACAATCTTCATTTACAAACTAAAGGGGATAAAGGTGTTTCTCCCAGTTCCTTCCTTTTATTAGCATTGACTTTAAATTCCCCATTAACTTCTTCCTGCTATTTCTCTGCCCAATGATTTCACTGCCTGACTACCTTGTCTTCCTCCTTGCAATTGCTGGTCATCACAAAGCACATTTTTTCTTAGGCATCCACAGCTCCTAAAAACCAGCCTTTCTCATGTTGCCCCTCGTTTTCTTTTTTTTTTATTATTTATTTATTTTTTTTATCAGTTACATTTTATTAACTCTGTATCCCAGCAGTGTCCCCATCCTTCATACCCTCCCAGTCCCTCCCACCCTCCCTCATCTCCACCGTGCCCCTTTCCAAGTCCACTGATCGGGGGGACCTCCTCCCCATTCATCTGATCCTGTTTTATCAGGTATCTTCAGGATAGGCTGCAAAGCCCTCCTCTGTGGCCTAACAGGACTGCTCCTCCCTTCGGGGGTAGGGAGGCCAAAGAGCCAGTCATTGAGTTCCTGTTAGAAATAGTCCCTGTTCCCCTCACTTTGGGAAACCAATTGGTTACTGAGCTACCACAGGCTACATTTGAGCAGAGGTTCTAGGTTATATCCATACATGATCCTTGGTTGAATGTCAGTCTCAGCAAAGACCCTGTGCCCAGATATATTTGGTCCTTGTGGATCTCCTATCCTTTCCACATCAGACTAACTCCCCTTCTTTCTTATGATTCCCTGTACTCTGCCAAAGGTTTGGTCATGAGTCTTTGCTTTGAAAACACTGCTAGTTAGAGTCTTTCAGATGCGCTCAGTAGACTCCTGTCATACGTTCAATGCACATCCCATCTGTCTTTCTAAATGAGGATTGATCATCTTACCCCATGTCCACTCAATTGATTATCTTTTTTAGGTGTATAGATTTCATTATGTTTATCATATCTTATAGGTCTATATAAGTGAGTATATCCCATGTTTGTCTTTCTCCTTCTGGGATATTTCACTCAGAATGATCTTTTATAGATCCCACCAGTTGCCTGCAAATTTCATGATTTCCTCCTTTTTGATTGCTGAGTAGTATTCCATTGTATAAAAATACCACAATTTCTGTACCCATTCCACCGTTGATGGACATCTGGGTTGTTTCCAGGTTCTGGCTATTACAAATAGAGCTGCTATAAACATGGTTGAGCAAGTGTCCTTTTTGTGTACTTGAACAAACTTTGGGTATATACCTAGCAGTGGTATAGCTGGGTCTGGAGGAAGCACTATTCCTATTTGTCTTAGAAAGCGCCAGATAGCTTTCCAGAGTGGTTGTACCAGTTTACATTCCCACTAGCAGTGGAGGAGGGTTCCCCTTTCTCCACAACCTCTCCAGCATGTGTTATCGCTTGAGTTTTTTCATCTTGGCCATTCTGATGGGTATAAGGTGATATCTCAGGGTCGTTTTGATTTGCATTTCCCTGATGGCTAATGAGGATGAGCATTTCTTTAAGTGTTTTTCTGCCATTCGATATTCCTCTGTCGAGAATTTTCTGTTTAGCTCTGTTCCCCATTTTTTAATTGGATTACTTGGATTGCTGCTTTTCAGCTTCTTTAGTTCTTTGTATGTACTGGATATTAGTCCTCTGTCAGATAAAGGGTTAGTAAAGATTCTTTCCCAATCTGTAGGCAGTCATTTTGTTTTGATGACGGTATCCTTTGCTTTACAGAAACTTTTCAGTTTCATGAGGTCCCATTTATTGATTGTTGCTCTTAGATCCTGTGCTGTTGGTGTTCTGTTCAGGAAGTTGTCTCCTGTGCCAATGAGTTCTAGGCCGTTCCCCACTTTTTTTTTTTTCCAATTGATTTAGGGTATCTGGTTTTATGTTGAGGTCCTTGATCCACTTTGACTTTAGTTTTGTGCAGGGTGATAAATAACTGCATGGTATTGGCATAGAAACAGAAAGGAGGATCAATGGAACCGCATAGAAGACCCAGAAATAAATCCACACACCTATGAATATTCAATATTCGACAAAGAAGCCAACTCCATTCAATGGAAAAAAGACAGCATCTTCAACAAATGGTGCTGGACCAACTGGATGTCTACAAGCAGAAAAATGAAAATAGATCCATATTTATCACCTGCCCCTCGTTTTCAAGGTCACTTGTTCAGGCGCCAACTGACCCATCATTTGGGCTTGATGAAAAGTGTTTTATCTGAAATTAATATTTACTAATAATTATCTTTAGTAAAGCTTTCCATTAATCCTAAACAGGTGTATAACCAAATCATCACACAGAAATTGGGTTTATTTAGTTAACCAAAAATACAATGCTGGCTGGGCAATAGTTACTCCTTCCTAAACCTCCAAGCCCTCACAGTTTCCTAACATTTATATTTTACCTATTATACTTGCTTTTTGTGAAATATTATGTCCAGTCAATCTCCACATAGTTCGAAGAGTAGTCCTCCAGCTCTCTCCTAGCTCTCTCACCCTTTTCTCCCACTCATTTCGTGCCCTCTGGCTCCTCCCCTCTTTCCTGTCCTTTGGCTCCTCCATTTGCAGGACATTGTGGCTAGTTGTTTTATTTTGGCCTGTTTATCACAATGCAATATCTGGATTGAACTCAGAAACTGAAGGTGAGAAATCATCATTTGAATGAACAAGGGTAGTGCACATTTTAAAAGAACATTATACCCCTTTAAGTCCAATAAAAGTTTTCTTTTCTATCAATACAATAATAATTATGAAATTATGAAAAATGTTAGGTAAAATCTACATGCACAATGTCCAGTCCATGTGTATTTAGCAACTTAGGAGAAAGTTATCTGATTCTCCTATCTTGACAAGTTAAAACTTCTATACCCAAGTTAATTTTATCCTTATTGGTATTACCCATATGAAAGGTTTTCTTAACTCCTAAACTACTCAAGCTTAATTGTGTCACTATAACTATTTGGTTTCAACCCCATCAGAGACTTGAGAAGGAAATAAAATTAGCTATTAGAATAAATAGGAAGTGCATGTTAGCAGCTTCCAAAAAATAAAAATTGACAAGAGAGGGTTTGGTGCCAACAGTCACCCATAACTCTTTATAGCATTGGAGCATCATCTTCAGCCTTCTTGCTCAGAATATTTGACAGACATATATGTGAACTATTTAGGACTTGCTTACACTGTTTGGGCAGAGTTTGTAAGCCTACCTGTCCTGCATTTAAGCCTGCCCATTTTTTAGCAGAATTTCTTGTTTTTGAAGCAAGGGTAATTTCTTTACTGGAATGCCTTTTTTGCCACTTTTGTAGCCATCTCCATATGGAGGTTCTTAGATGCTCATTATCTTCTTTCAGGTTGGCAGGGTGCTGCCAGGAAATGACGTGTCTCATCATGAAAGAATCTCTAAAATAATAAAGGCACTTTTAAATGTCATATTCTGTAGGTCTCTGAAGTTTTGAAGACTACCTATCTTTATGTAATTGATCTGTCTACAAAATCATTTATCTCTGTTAAACCTAGGATATACACTCCTGTGATAAAGTAGAGTAGTGTCTGAGAAGACAATAGCTAGCAATTAACTTGCAGTACCTAATACCTTAAACAGTCTTTAATAGCAGTTTAAAAGTATTGGAAGTAACCTTGATTTCTATCAATATACTAAAGCTTATAACAATGTATCAAAAGTAAACTTATTTTTAATCAATATACAAAATCATTTACCAATGAGTTAAAAATAAGCTTATTTGAGAATAACAAACAAAATCCTAAGTTGAGTAGATTCAATAAGTTACCTTTTTTCTATTCCTATGATATCCCTGTATATTCCTTGTTTCACTTTGAAAAAGACCATTATAATAAACATCTCCCAATGACAATAAAATTTTGTATCTGACATTTTGGACATGTAGAAATCCTTTAGGGGCCGAAATAAAATGGGAAAATGGTTAATTAAGCAAGCAATAATATTTGTAGTCTAGTGCCAATATTGAGAAAATTTAGGCTTAATAAAAGTCCTCTTTGGAACAGTCTACAATGCTGGACCTATTAAGATTAGTAGCTTTCTTCAAAGTTCTTTTGGAAGCAGGCTTTGATGAGAAACAGGAGTTGAAGAAGTTGAGGCAGGAACAAGCAGAATGCTGGAACATGCAAGATGCTGGAACAGATGTGTCAATGTCTCAGCATGCTGAAGAACTATTCTATTAGGTGTGATCCAGCATCTCTGGTATCCAGTTCTTTTGTTCTGCAAACATATAATTTCTCACAAGCATTATATTGTTCTAAAATTATGAATGTAAGATATGTGCTGGATGAAACTAAACTTAAGCCAATTTAATCTATATCAATTAAAAGGTTAGCATAATACATTTTGAGTATATTTGTTGAAGTTTTGTCTGGAGACACATTTTTATGTCTCAGTCAGTTTTAGAGTTGTTCCCATGTAAAAGGATTACCAATATAAGTTACCCTTGTTATCATGTTGAAAACAAAACAAAGTTGGATAGATCAAAATATCTTTTTGGGCTCTTGTGTGCCTGTTGTATTAGACCACGTTGCTACCTATTTCCCTAGAGAAGTCTTCCATTAGAGAGACAAGCTGTTTGCCTTGAGCAATAGAAAAACGCATGTTAAAGTAAACTTTATATAAACTCCTTTTTTAATTCAGAATATAAGCATACCGTAGGTGTCTTGTATCTTATTTGAGGTTTTGTCCTATATTTTTTTATATGTTGTAGCTATTTGTTCTATCCTCTTGTTTATATAGAATGGGCAGTTATGCCTTTAGAGCCAAACTTAATTTTAATTCCCTCTTACCTTTAGCATTTAAGCATATCCTAGGCATCTTGTACCTGGGCTTTACATTGATAGTGGCTAATTTTTGGCTTGCCCCTTTTTTATAAAGACTGGACATTTATGCCTTTATAGCTGAACTTCAGATTAACTTTCTTAGCCTTAGACTGCAAACACACTTACCCTTAGCATTAAGTATATCCTTGGCATCTTGTACCTGGATTTTTACCTTGGTTTTGGCTGCTCTTTGTCTTGCCCTCTTTTTGAAATGGATGGACAGTTTTACTTTTAAAACATATAAATATAATTTTTGAATTTTTAAGACTAAACTAGGTTGGCAAGTACTTGGCCATCTTTTAGCCTCTTGTGTCTTTTTTTTACATAGGCATAACCAACATTTTCCCCCATGAAACTGTCTCTTGTTTAAATGATAAGTCAGTTTCCAGAGGAGTGTGACATTATCTCTCTTTACATAAACCTAAAAATGATGTGAATCCCAACTTTAGATCAGTAAGGACATAATATCTATTATTAAGAAAAAAGAATTTACATGGTAACCTTTGGAAAATTTTGTCATTTTGAATCTAAGAGTATCTCTTCAAATGGCTGAACAGCAGGAGTTGCCATTCTGGCTATTATTATGTAAAAAATCTTGATCCTGAACTCAGAGATCTGTCTGTTTAGCAATAAAGGCATATATTCAAATCAGTATCACTGTAATTCAAAGCCTTTAAGTGAAAATCAAACAAAGAGACAAGAAAAATTTAAGGTTGGGTCAGTTGTACCAATTTATGCTATAACAAAGCCCAATTGGTTATTTTTATTGATTTTTAGTGAATTGGTGGACCTTTACCAAAAAGAGCTGACAAGTATCTTACAGCCAGAGAGCTTTGAATTTTAGCCATTATTAATCTAATTATTTGGAAGAGTGCCCTTTTTCTTCACTGTAACTTAGTATTCCAATCCTTGTTTATTTTCCTCCATTTTCTCCTTAAACTTTCTTGGAGAAGGTATGGAGAAGAACCACATCATTAAACATATTGCAACCAGATCCATGACTATGACAGCCAAAATGAAGCCAAAAGGGATTAAAACACCCTCTGCCATGGCAATTTTCACTTTACATGCAATTTAGGCCAAACTCTGTCTAGAGGTCTATCTGCCTCCACTTTCTTTCTTTCCTTCCATGGCTGTGGATCTGAGACAGTTGAACCAACCACAGTATAAAGGAGCCATGCTTGTTTACCCCTCAGATAAACTATAGTGCCAGCCAGTTTTGTCAAGTCTCAAGTCTGTCCACAGGAGGCTGTCTTTTGCTCCTGGCATGTAAGAGTCTCTCTTAAAAATACAGTAATTTACCTGGGATTTTTTAGGTTTTAAGTATGGGGTTTTTTTTACTGGGAGCTTATTGCCTCTACCACATTATGGTAAAGCATGATTTAAAGGGTTTGGATACTTAGATTAGTTTGGTGCCGTTTGTTGTAAGTGACTATTAATATTTACTATTGGTGATGTATCTTCTGCTAAAGCTGCTGTTAGTCCTAAACAGCTGTATAACCAAATCACTACATAGACACTGGGTTTATTTAGTTAACCTAAAATGCAATGCTGAGCAAGAGTTACTCCTTCCTAAACCTCCAAGCCCTCATAGTTTCCTAACATTTCGATTTTACCCATTATACTTGCTTTTTTGTTAAATATTAGGTCCAGTCTATCTCCATGTAGTTCCAAGATCTGTCCTACAGCTCTCTCTCCAAGCTCTCTCATCCTTTTCTCCCACTCTGCCCCTTTTTCCTGTTCTCTGGCTCCTCCCTTTGCACAACATTGTGGCTAGTTGTTTTATTTTGGCCTGTTATCACATTGCAATATCCAGATTGAATCCAGAGACTGGGGTGGTGGGGGAGAAATCAGCCTTTGAGTGAACAAGGGTAAGATGCATACATTTCAAAAGAACATTAAACCAACAGAAAAGGGTCCACCTGAAAGATGGAGTGTAAATGAGGGGACAGGGAGGCAAAGAATGGAGACAATACAGATTCCTGATCATGTCTCACTTTACTGCACTAGCAAACAACACTTATAAAGCAAAGCATACATGCAAATTTTTTTCACAGTATCAACACATCTGTACCACCTGTCAAACCATCCAAGAATTTGCTCAAGGTTAAACAAAGTTTGTGATCTGTTTCCCAAGGTTTCAGGAAGCTTGTTATCTACTTCTCAGACTCAGAATACCATGCTTGTAAAGACCACCAAGGGAAGTCTCTGAGACATAGAACTTAGATAAGACACACATCTTCAAGATCAGGAGGCAGAATTCCAATCACCAGACTCCTTCAGAAAACAGACAATTTCTGAGACTAGTTTGACTAAAAGATAGAAAATCTGTGAGTGTAAAAGGAGAAATGGGGGAAAGTAAACTATTTGACAGCTGGTTCTGTTCCACACTAGTGTTTCCAAACCTTTATGAGCAGGGTTGCCTTGGCTGACCTGGCTGGATTGGCAGCTGTGTCAGTGGTCAGTGAGGAACCCTCCTTTTCCTAGTGTTTATATTTAAAATTGGGCCTTCAGGATAGTGTAATGGTTCTGTGTTATATGCCTAGGAAACAAGAGCAGTTGTGTTTCATCCTGTGGTCCTCCATCTAAACCCTCTAAATGTAGTGTTAGGGGTAGGACTCCTAGTTCAGTGGTGCCAACTGAGTTCATGAAGTCTGAGGTAGTGGGGTAACGACTAGTTCATGACTATGATTCTCTGCTACATAAAGAGTTCCTGGAAAGAATGCCTTATAAAGTCAAACTCTGCCCTCCTTTAATGGAATCTTTTCTCCATGTTAAAAGTCATTGTAAAAGTTGTCCACATATTATTTTTTATTGCTTATGTGGGAATTTGATATAATGTACATTACAGTCCTTTTCCATTGCTCCCAGGTTCATATTCCTATCCATGTGCCACTTTAATTTTTTTTCTTTAAAATACATCAAATGAAGTATGACTTGTTTATCTATTCATTGGCACATGATCATAGTCTCAGTGCCAAGTCTCTTAGAGAAAACTTAGTTCATCCTTGCCATACCCTGGAACCCTCCCCAAGAAGAAGACATCAGTCCGGTTTTTTCCTATGTGTTTATTTATTACAAATTGTTCACATTGTATCTCCTCTGCTGCCCCCACCTTCTTCTCTTTCCATTTCCACCCAGCCTCCTTCTTCCACCCATATGCCCTTTCTCTACTTCCCTGATAGGGGAGGTTGTCCTCACCCTTCTATATGAACCTAGCTTATCAGGTCTCATCAACACTAGCTGCATCATCTTCCTCTGCAGCCAGATTCTCAGGGCATTATTCTTCTTGTGTTTTCAATTCCCTCTACTTAAGACACTCTTCCTGCCTACTTTCCTTCATGCTTCCCAGAACTCTGAAGGAAGGGAGAATTCAGTAGGAAAATCCCATTTAGAGCTGGGTGTTATAAGGTCTCTCTCTGCATTTTATAGTACTGTGGATCTCTATATACAATCCCATGTGATGCAGAAGGAATCATCTCTGTGGATACTGAGAGACCAAAAAGATTAAAAATTAGCAACTATTATTAAGATCTGAGGTAGGTGCATGGGGAAGTCCAGCAATGCCCTGAGGGGAAGGACCACCTTACTGCATTCTTTCCCCATCCACTAGAGATAACAGTTGCTAGGAAACTGGCCCATCCCCCTAGGGAGGGACACCAGGTCATTAGGGTCTGCGGACCTTCCTATAGGCGATCAATTCAAAATGTAGCATTTTGACCAATAGATGCTTGCCAGGCAGGAATTGCCCCTGCCTTGGGCATGTTGGGAGGGACCAGAATCTATATATCACCTAACTAACCTGGGCGCATCTCACTCAGCTCCCACTGCTTCTGGCAGTGGGTGTTGTGGGCTCAAGCTGCAGCTTGTAATTTACAATAAAAAGCCTCTCATGTGTTTTGCAATGGAGTCAATTCCTGTAGATCTTTTGGGGGCTTTCAAACTGGGAGTAACATTTGGAGGTTCCACAGAGATTCCAGGGCCCCCCATGACCTCAGGACTGATCTGGAGGGTCTCATACTAGCTGGTAAGTGTAGTGTCTGTGTTTCAGTCTCTGTCTCCGTCTTTGTCTCTTTGTGTTTTGTGCAGTGTGCAGTGTTCTGGTTGGCGCCTATCTTCTGTATTCTGTTCTGCCTCGAGGTATCTGTATGAGTGACTAAATGTGATTTAGACAGACGTATCAAACAATCACAGTTTCTGAAGTTGGGGGAGACGTCCCCCAACTTCATCAGTTTCTAGAGGTGGTCTAGAACCACCCACCATTCTGAGGCTTCTGTGGCAGAAGAGCCAGAGCGAGAATCTGAAGGTCTGTTTTTACAGTACCTTACCCAGGAAGGGACTTGGGCCCATCCTGGAGGAATTTCTGACAGAAGAGCTCCTTAACCCCTAGCACTGTTTTTGCTTTTCGGTTGTGTTTCTTGCATTTGTGAGTCTTTGTGTTTATTGTACAGATGACTTTCCACCCCAAACCTATCAGATGGACCTGCTCCTAGCTTCATCAGTATTTTCAGTATTTTGGTGGGTAATTTGTACTACCTGGTCCCAATGAGTGCCACTCGGTTTCTCCTGGGGCAATAGCCCACTTTACTGAAATAGCCCAATGTCTACTGCAATAGCCCAATGCAGGAGGAATCAGTATGTTAGGCCTGCCCTCAAAGAGTCAGTTTTGGTCTCGGGAAATTTGGCCAGCTGGTGAGTGTTTTTGTTTCAATATCTCTGTGCAGTATTTGTTTGTGTCTACCTTTTGTTTTCTGTTCTGAAAGACCTTATGAAACTTGTTTAAAATGTGTGCCTATGTGTTTATTAGGTATATTAATGCATATGTATAGGTTAGTACGTGGTGTATGATGTGCCTCGGTGTCTCATCTCCATCTTGACTTTACCATGTGGGTTATAATGTGACAGCCACCTTGTTATGGGTAAAAAAAAATAATTGGGGGGAGACATTGGTCAAATAATTCTCTTTTCCTTCTAGGTTAAAAGGATGAGTTATTTTAAATTGGTATTGGTCTTAGAAAATAAATTGTTTGCACTGGTAAATTCTGGTTTTAAAATCTGGTTTTGACTTTTAAGATTATGGTTATGCCTTGTGACTTCTCTCCTACAAAAGGGGTACTTTATTTTGATATTGCAAAAACTAGTTTTAAAAATTGTTTAAATGTTTAAGGCTATAAAATGTTCAAAGTTTATCAGGCATTTGGGTATGACAATGATCTTGGGCAGTCTAACAGAAAATTTGAAAGTTTCTCCATACTTTGGGGGAGAATAAAAATACTTTGGTATTTATTTTATTAATTTTACTAAGTAAAACTAAGTCATGTGGTTTGCACTAATGGAGAAAATTGCAGTTTGTACAATGTATCTTGTTGAGAGCTGTTTGTTAACCTGCTTTGTTTATGGAAAAAAAATATTTCCATCCTGTTCTTTACCTTGAGATGGAGAAAAGAGGAAGTTTCACCAAGTTCCTTAAAACTTGTTCTAAGTTCCTGAGAGTTTGTTTATGTTACCTTTATGTTATCTGCTACTGGAAAGTTGTTTTAGAAAAATAATTTGGCAGTTTCAGAACTCTTTTTTATATTAATGTAACTTGTTTTTGCTTTGCCTATAAAAAGCAAATTGTAGATGCTGGGCTCCAGTAGGATCATGTCAGAATGGAAAGGATTTTGATGACAGTTTTTATGTTGTCTGAAAAGCAAGAGAGAACGCAAAAAAGTAAGAATGTCTGGTTAAGCAAAATAAAGAAAGCAAGGCACCTGAAGGTATATAGGATGTTGCAGGTTAGTGGATGTATTATAAAAAGCCAGAGAGTTAATATGATTTCAGAAAGAACTGTATTTAAATATGTTATAATTCATTTAAAAGGCTGGTGATTCCTCATTGCAAAATGTTTTCTCATGCTCTTTTAAGGGGAAAGAATTCTGGCTGATAGGTTTGGTATGGCCAGAATAATTCATATAGTTTAAAATTGTTCTGTACTGTTCTGTTATGCAGTTGGTTCTAAAACGTATTTGATCATTATGTTAGAACTTTTGGTTGTGGGGGGGGGTTGTGGATGCTCCACAGTGTTTGCTGTATCATCATCAACACCTAATGGCTATGTTTGGTATTATCAGTTGCGGCCTGTGCTAACACATGGCTAGCTGCCATGATGGTTCAGGGATAGAAAGCGTGTGAAGCTGTAGTTTTGTTGCCATATTTGTTTAGGGCTTTCAGCTGAGTTCAGTTACATGTGGCCAGCCACCATGCTGGTCCTGAGATAAAGAGGGTGGAGCCATGAGTTTGCGATCATCTTTGTTTAGGTCTCAAGTGGTCGGAGCAGCAAGATTTGCTAGCCTTCCTATGAACTGTATCTGATTTAAAGGTTTGCTTTGATTTTCATTCAGAAAGAGCTGACTTAATGTCATGCTAAATACTACAGTTGAGCCTTACCTAGTCTCTTTGTTTAAGATTTTTTAAGGTCAAGACTAGGCTACTTAAAATATATAGTTCTAAAACATGCATTTCAGAAAAAAATTCAGAATCAGATTGTATAGCATTCTGTTTTCTAGGACACAGTTTAGAGCAGATGATAAAAACAAAGAGTAACTCAGATATGCTGGCCTTTAAGCTTGTCAGAGATCTGATGAATATGGTATAAGCTTATTGTGACAGAAAGTCCTGAAATCCTGGCAGTAGCCCAAGGTCTCAGAGAAGATTTCAGCATAACGACAGATGATTGTGACTCTGGATTGTGGTATGCTAACTATTGGGCAATACTGCCTCAACTGGCCCACTGCTAAGGCCTAGCCAAAACTATGGACACCTGGAAAGTCAATGTTTCATGTTGCAAAGGGTGAGGTGAGGCCATTCTCTCTTTTCTTTCTCCATAGAAACAGTCTCTTAACTTCTGTGCCTGGCTGGACTGCCTCTGTACAGGATGCCATGAGACACAGGAGCCAGGGACACTGCCTAGGTGATGGACTAACTAGTCATCTCTGTCATTTTGATTGGCACATGGATTGGTATATTTATTTATCTTATAATTTATCCTTCTTAGGTCTCTGATTACTTTGATGGCTAGGCTAAGGTTATGATAGATTTACAGCTAAAGAGCAGACAATTAGATTCACTGTTAGCTCATTCATCAGTTCATTGGCTAGATAGAACTAGTAGGTACTAGATCTCTTATTTAGAAAGGAAAACAGGTTTGCCTTGCTCACAGGATTCATGTCAGTTGTCTGTCTCTTAAGATATATAGCTGGATAAAACTATGAAGCTTATGTAGGGTCTGAAGATATAGGAGTTTAGGTTGTAAAAATCTAGAGAGTGTTGTTATTTGGTATGAGAAAATGTTTTAGAGTCAATAAATCCAAAAAAAGATTAAAGAGTCTAAGTTGATATATTAAGGTATAATTATGAGTTATAAAGATACAAAAATAGTTGAAAACACATTAAAAATGGGAGATACTTCAGATTCCCACCCACCCCTTTTGCTACTTTTTGCTACTGTTGTGTTTATGTTATAATATTTCAGAAGTTCAGTGTTTTGGCATTAATCAATAGAGTTCTGATAAGTTGATGGAGCACTGACTGTTTATTTCATTTTATTTTTCATTTTGAACACCTTTATATCATGTCTACATGAAAACTCTCATAAGTAACAACTTTTTAAAACAGCATGTCCTTCAAAAATAATTTGTTTCAAGAAACACCTATGGCCAACTGCTGGGCAGAGTGAATGAAATTTTATGTAAGAAATGGGAAATAGTAAGAGCTGGAGAAGACAGGATCTCCACAAGGAGAGCAACAGAACAAGAAAATTTGAACACAGGGAACTTCCCAGAGACTCATACTCCAACCAACGACTATTCTTGGAGATGGCCTGGAGCCCCTGCACAGATGTGGCCCATGGCAGTTCAGTGTCCAAGAGGTTTACAAAGTAATGAGAAGAGGGACTGCCTCTGACATATTCTGATTGGCCTGCTCTTTGATCACCTCCCCCTGAGGGGGGAGCAGCCTTATCAGGCCACTGTAGAAGACAATGCAGCCACTTTTGATGAGAACTGATAGACTAAGATCAGAAAGGAGAGGAGAACCTCCCATATCAGTGGTCTTGGGGAGTAGCATACATGCAGAAAGGGGAGAGAGGGTTGGATAGGTAGGGGAGAAGGAGGGGCTATGGGGGCATACAGGATGAATAAAGTGTAATTAATAAAAAATTAAAAAAAGAAACACCTCTGAAAACCATATTTTTGACTTGTTTTTCTTGGTAGCAGAGCCAAGATTTGTAGTATTCCTGTCTGCAGAGCGTCTTCTCTGAACTGATTATGCAGATAGGCACACACCACACTATATCAGAACAGAATATAGCAAAAGGCTTGAACAATCTTCTGTCTCTAGATATTATTTAAAAACCAAAGGCAAGCAAAGGAGAGCACATTGAGGAATGTAGAGGTTTAAAATTTTAAAATAAGTAATCTTAACACCTGAAAATGTACTCAATACGGTAACCACTAAAATGATAAAAATATTTTAAAATGAGTCTTATTAATATATTAAGTTTTTAAAAATCATTAAGATCAAGGCATTAGCAATAATTCTCAGTTCTTGGGAACCGAGAAAGTAAACAGTCATTAAATCTATAACCCAAATAAATAAATCCTGTATAAGAAAAAAGAAAATTACATAACCTGACTTTATATAATTAAATGATGTTAGAATATAAAATGCAGACTAATAAATTAGAAGAAAGTAACTTACAGCTAGCAAGTAAATTATGCTTACTTGAGAAATATGTCACATTCGTAGAAATATAGGAGATTTTTGGATAAACATTTTTTTGATATTTTAAAATGTTAAGCATTTATTTTTTCTCTTTTTTTAATTTTATTTTTCTTATTAGTTACATTTTGTTAACTCTGTGTCCCAGCTGTATCCTGCTCCTTCATTCCCTCCCCAATCCCACACTCCCTCCCTGGTCTTCTCCCTGCCCCTTTCCAAGTCCATTGATAGGAGAGGACCTCCTCTCCTTTCATTTGACACTGTTTTATCAGGTATCTTCAGGGCTGGCTGCAAAGTCCTCCTCTGTGGCCTAACAGGACTGCTCCTCCCCTGGGGGGGGGGTCAAAGAGCCTACACCTTGAGATCCTGTTAGAAATTGTCCTTGTTACCCTTTCTTTGGGAAACTACTTGGTTACTGAGTTACCATGGGTCACATCCGAGCAATTCTAGGCTATATCTATAGATGGTCCTTGGTTGAATGTCAGTCTCAGAAAAGACCCTGTGCCCAGATATATTTGGTCCTTGTAGAGTTCCTATCCTTTCCATATCATACTAACTCCCCTTCTTTCATTTGATTCTCTGCACTCTGCTCAGGGTTTGGTTATGAGTCTTAGTGTCTGCTTTGAAACACTGCTAGTTAGAGTCTTTCAGATGCCTTCTGCAGTAGACTCCAGTCATACGTTCAGTGCACATTCCATTTGTCTTTCTCACTGAGGATTGATCATCCTCACCCATGTCCACTTTTTTGATTATCTTCTTTAGGTGTATAGATTTCATTATGGTTATCATATCTTGTAGTCTATACAAGCGAGTATATACCATGTTTGTCTTTCTCTTTCTGGGACACTTCACTCAGAATGATCTTTTCTAGATCCTACAATTTGCTGCAAATTGCATGATTTCCTCCTCTTGGATTGCTGAGTAGTATTCCATTGTGTAAATATACCACAATTTCTGTGTCCATTCCTCCATTGATGGACATCTGGGTTGTTTCCAGGTTCTGGCTATTACAATAAAGCTGCTACAAACATGGTTGAGCAAATGTCCTTGTTGTATACTTGAGCATCTTTTGGATATGCCTAGGAGTGGTATAGCTGGGTCTTGAGGTAGCACTACTCCTAATTGTCTGAGAAAGCACCAGATTGACTTCCAAAGTGGTTGTACCAGTTTACATTTCCACCAGCAAACAAGGAGTGTTTCCCTTTCTCCACAACGTGTCCAGCATACGTTGAACAAAAACTTGAGTTTTTGATCTTGGCCATTCTGATGGATGTAAGGTAAAATCTCAGGGTCGTTTTGATTTGCATTTCCCTAATGGCTAATGAGGTTGAACATTTCTTTGTTTCTCTGCCATTCGATGTTCCTCTATTGCAAATTCTCTGTTTAGCTCTGTTCTCCATTTTGTAATTGCATTATTTGGTTTGTTGCTTTTCTTCTTTAGTTCTTTGTATATACTGGATATTAGCCCTCTGTCAGATAAAGGGTTGGTGAAGATTCTTTCCCAATCTGTAGGCAGTTGTTTTGTTTTGATGTGGGTGTCTTTTGCTTTACAGAAGGTTTTCAGTTTCATGAGGTCTCATTTATTGATTGTGGCTCTTAGAGCCTGTGCTGTTGGCGTTCTGTTCAGGAAGTTGTCTCCTGTGCCAATGAGTTCTAGGCTGTTCCCCACTTTTTTTTTCCCAACTGGTTTTATGTTGAGGTCCTTGATCTACTTCAACTTTAGTTTTGTGCAGGGTGATAAATGTGGAATTGTTTTCATTTTTCTGCATGTAGAGATCCAGGTGGTCCAGCACCATTTGTTGAAGATGCTGTCTTTTTTCCATTGAATGGTTTTGGCTTCTTTGTAAAAAATCAAGTATTCATAGGTGTGTGGGTTTCTTTCTGGGTCTTCTATTAGGTTCCATTTGTCCTCCTTTCTGTTTCTATGCCAATACCATGAAGTTTTTATTACTGTTGCCTTGTGGTACAGCTTGAGATTGGGGATGGAAATACTGTTTATTATTCAGTCACCATGTTGAGATTTTAATTTCCTTTGGCTGGCTTCTGGAGATAGACTTAAAGGAGCTTCTTGTTATGTTAAAAACATCAGTTTAGTGTGTATATCTGACCCACAAGTCATAACTTTTAGTATGGTATTTTTAATATCTGCCATTTCTGGGGTAGACTTTGACACAGCAATATCTGAAACCTATTCCTTTTAGTTACTTTATAAAGAAAAATCTAAGTGTCCAGGGTTTAGCACTAAAGCCAGCAATGTATTTCTACCTAACTTTCCATTGTAAACATGGAAATGGGGGCTAAAAGTAGATGCTGAATATATGAAAAGTGGCCAAGCTCCTTTTGTGGCTAATTACCAACAGCTATGCCCACAGAAGAAATGTTACCATGGACACACTTAAGTTGTTTATAAAGGTTATAAAACAAACAGCTGATACTCATTCAGTGGATGCAGTTTTACCTGTTACTCTCAGAATGTTATGTTAGATTTGCTGAATATATATTTCCTTTTATGTACAAAAAAAAAAATGTCATAAGTTTCAGGATGTGACCTGGATCTGGCAGAGCTCAAAAGGATTGCAGATGAGATTTTCCCTGTTCTTTCCTATTTAATAGACGAATTTTAACTTCTGTCTCCAGTCTGAATTTGATTCAGTAGATTTTCACCTGTTTAACTCTGTTCCCGGATCAGCTGTGGACTGCAAGCTGAAATCTAGACTTTCTGGAAACTGACCTGATTGCTCCCTGCCTCTTTGAGTGGATCAACTAACCAGATGCTTGGGACTGCCCTATTGCCCAGCCTTTGACTGGCATTTCAGCCTCCCTAGCCCCTGATGCCTATGGTCCAACGGTCAGCATTGAAAAAGCTCCAGAAGACAGATCTTTGCCCAAATCCCCCCTAGCAGGCCTAAATGCTAAGTCAAAAAGGGCTGACTCCCTGGCATTAGCTATTATCCTCAGCATCTGCTTAGCTGAAATGGAAACTAATATTGCAGCAATTGGGCTAAAAGCCTAGACAGACCCTAGATAAAAAGGATAATAGTTCTCCTTGGCTTACTACCCCTATATGTACCCTGAAGGGACTCCTACTCTTTTGATTTTTATCTTTGGGGTTTGTATTTTCAATTGCTTAATGGCTTTCATAAAGAAATGCTTGAGAGCATTACACTAATGGTTCTCAGATCCCATTATAAAAAGGTCATCTATACAACGGGTCATATCCAGGAAACCCAAAATTGGGTCTTCAAATGATCATGGGAAAGGGGGATATGAGAGACCAAAAAGATTAAAAATTAGCAACTATTATTAAGGCCTGAACTATATGGGTGGAGAAGTCTAGTAATGCCCTGAGGGGAAGGACCACCTTACTGCATTCTTTCCTCACCCACTAGAGATAACAGTTGCTAGGAAACTGGCCCATCCCCCTAGGGAGGGACACCAGGTCATTATGGTCTGGGGACCTTCCTATAGACAATCAATTCAAAATGTAGCATTTTGACCAATAGATGCTTGCCAGGCAGGAATTGCCCCTGCCTTGGGCATGCTGGGAGGGACCAGAATCTATATATCACTTAACTAACCTGGGCGCATCTCACTCAGCTCCCACTGCTTCTGGCAGTGGGTGTTGTGGGCTCAAGCTGCAGCTTGAAATTTACAATAAAAGCCCCTCATATCCTCATGTGTTTTGCAATGGAGTCGATTCCTGTAGATCTTTTTGGGGCTTTGGAACTGGGTGTAACAGATACAGGAGCATGGTACTGATCTATCAAATGAGAGCAGAGAGCAACATATTTTAATAAAAACAGCTTGGGTTACTTGAAAATTTCTGTAGGATGCCCTAGACCAACATCTCAATTAACCGACACCCAATCCCCCTAGAGGAAGTGTGATTTGTTCACAATAGATGGCCTTTTGGAACTTTATCCAAACTGTTATGAGACCTCCTAATAAGTGAATACAAACCATATTGGTCTGTCTGTATTTTAATAACTTCACCAGGATGATTTTTCCTAGTTCCAACCATTTGTCTGAAAATATTGATTTCATATTCTTGCCAAAGGAGATTATCAGTCCTGTTCTTTGGTCCTTGGAAGTTGTTGGTACTTTAATCATTGTATTGAATGACAAACTATTAGGATAAGTATTCTTTTAGCCTAGAAGTCCCTCTATCTTCTTCAAATTCCTTGTGATTTGAATTGCAAATCCTCTTGAAGCTCGTCTCTTTACATGTAAAGCACATCATCCATATCTTATATCTGTTTAGAGGTTCAGCCCTAGTATCACCTTGTTTATATAGAATGGGATATTATGCCTTTATAGCCAAACTTTATATAAACTCCCTCTTACCTTTAGCATTTAAGCATACCCTAGGCATTTTGTACCTAGGCTTTACATTAATAGTAGCTATTTTTTGACTTGCCCCTTATTTATGCACACTGGACAGTTATGCCTTTATAGTCGTACTTTATATAAACTCTCTTAGCTTTAGCATATAAACTCTCTTACCCCTAGCATTAAGTATATCCTAGGTATCCTCTACCTGGATTTTTACAGTTGTTTTGGCTATTCTTTGGCTTGCCCTTTTTTAATAGTAAATATTAATAGTCGGTTACAACAGAGGACTCTGGCTAAAATTTTCAATTTCCATCAAGAAATAGCAAAAGTATAGACATCATAAGAAAGAGAAAACAGGGAACATGTTAGGATCTGCCACAGAGGGCCTCTGAAAGGCTCACCCCTGAAGACTATCAAAGCAGATGCTGAGACTTATGCCAACTCTTGGGCAGAATGCATGGAATATAATGAAAGAAGTCAGAAATAGGATGATCTGGAGAAGACAGGAGCTCCACAAGGAGAGCAACACAACCAAAAAATCTGAGCACAGGGATCTTTCCTGAGACTCATACTCCAACCGAATACCATGGATGGAGATTACTTAGATCTTCTGCACAGATGCACCCCATGGCAGTAATAGAAACAGGCACTGCCTCTGACATGCCTCTGAAGTGTTTTGCCTGATCTTTGAAAACCACACTTTGATGTGGGAGCAGCCTTATCAGGCCACAGAGGAAAACAATGCAGCCACTCCTGATGAGATAGCATTGAGTAGCATCAGAATGAAGGAGTGGAAGACCTCCCCTATCAGTGGATATGGGGAAGGGAATGAGTAGACAAGGAGGAGAGATGGTAGGTTTAGGAAGGGAGGATGGAGGGGTTGATGGGAGGATACAAAGTGAATAAAGTGTAATTAATAACAATTAAAATGAAAAAAAATATTAAAAACATATAATTCCTTTTGAGGTTATATTATAGGATGTTGTGCCTGGAGGTGGATATGTAAATAAAAATGAACAAACTGAATGGAATCTCTGTCTCTTGGTCTAGGCCAATTTATATCATTGTTTCTGTCGGTGTCAGTCTTAATATTTCTGAATCTCTTTCTCTAGCTCTTTCTCTTTTTGTCTCTGTCTCCATCTCTCTGCCTGCAACTTGTGGTTCAGTATGAAAAGCTCTCAGTTCTGCTGAAGAGCTACACCAAGATGACTTCTTGCTGACTTTACGTGATGCCTTGGATGGTCTCTGTAAAAATATAAGCAAGTGAGAGACCAAAAGATTAATTATTAGCAGCTCTTATTAATTAAAGCTCGAATTACATGGGTGGAGAAGTCTAGGCATTCCCTGAGGGGAAGGACCACCTTACTGCATTCTTTCCCCACCCACTAGAGATACAGTTGCTAGGAAACAGGCCCATCCCCCTAGGGAGCCACACCAGGTCATTATGGTCTGGGGACCTTCCTATAGCCAATCAATTCAAAACGTAACATTTTAACCCATATATGCTTGCCAGGCAGGAACTGCCCTGCCTTTAGCATTCTGGGATGGACCAGAATCTTTAAATCACCCAACTAACCTGAGCACAGCTCACTCAGCTCCCACTGCTTAGGCAGTGGGGGGTGTGGGCCCAAGCTGAAACTTACAGTAAATTAATTATTAATTTTAATTTTTATTACAATAAAAAGAACCACATGTATTTACAGCAGAGTCTATTTATTCCTGGTCTTTTGGGTTTCCTGAACTGGGCAGAACATTTTGGGGGCTCATCTGTGATTCCAAGACTCCAGGAAACTGACCCAGAGGTTTTTTATGCCATCAGTAAGTGTCTAAATGTTTCTGTGCAATGTCTGTGTGTGCAGTACTTTCTGTACTCTATTCTGAAAATTCCTCAGGCCTCGGGTGTCATTATTTGGGTAGCAAGATGTGATCAATGTGGAAGCACTGGTGGTCACAGCTGCTGAAGTTCAAGGGGACACCTCTGGCTTCATCAGTATTTTGGTGGGTAATCTGTCTAGTCTTTTTTTTTTTGTGTGTGTGTGTGTGTGTGTGTGTATGTGTGTTTGTTTGTTTGTGTGTGTGTGTGTGTGTGTGTGTGTGTGTGTGTGTGTGTGTGTTGGTGAGTGAAATTGTAAGACCTTTGTCAGACACACTTCCAACATGGTGGAGCACAGTCACTTTGTCCAACATGGTGAGTACAGTGACCTTGTAGTCATGGCTCCAGGTAGGGCATAGGCACTTCTCCACTCTTAGTGTTGTCTGGGGCAGCAGGACCAATGCCTCCTACACCCACTTGGGTGTAGCAGCAGGAAGAATCTGTATGTTAGGCCTGCCTCAGAAGAATCAGTTTTGGTCCCAGGAAATTTGGCCAGTTGGTGAGTGGTTTTTCTGTTTGTTTGTTTTCTTTTGTCTCAATGTCTGTGCAATATTTGTTTGTTTTTGTATGTACAGCCATCATGTTCATCTTTGACTGATCTCATGCTCTGTAGGTCATCGTTAATTCGATCAAAAATAATTGGGTATATTTAAAGGTTACATTCAAACTTGTTTAAAATGTATATTTGTGCCTATGTTTTTATAAGATTTATAAATGCATATGTTTAAAGGCAAAAATATAGTTTGCCACGTGGTTTGATTTTGCCATCTTAAAATAAGCCTCATAAAATGTAAAGTGACCTGTGGCCACCATCTTGGTCGTCACATATTTCCTTCTAGATTAAAAGGATTCCTTATTTTAAATTGTTATTGGCTTTATAGATTGGATTGTTTTCATTGGTGGATTATGCCTTTAAAATCTGGTTTTGACTTTTAAACTTATGGTTATGCTTTGTGACTTCTACAAAAGGGGTACTTTATTTTGATATTGCAAAAACAGGTTTTAGAAAATGTTTAAGGCTATAAAAAGTTTAAAGTTTATCACGCATTTGGGTATGGCAATGATCTTAGGTACTCTAACCGAAAATTTGAAAGTTTCTTGATCCTTTGGGGGAGAACAAAAAACTTTGGTATTTATTTATTTTACTAAATGAAACAAAGCCATATAGTTTGCACTAATTGAGAAAATTGCAGTTTTCCATGTATCTTGTGGAGAGCTGTTTGCTTGTTAAGCTGCTTTGTTTATTGAAAAACATGTTACCACCCTGGTCTTCACCTTGCCACAGAAAAAAAAAAGAAAGGTTCACAAAGTTCCTTGAAACTTGATCTAAATTCCTTAGAGTTTGTTTATGTGATCTTGGACTACCATATCTGCTACAGGGAAGTAATTTTGGAAAAAAAAATTGGCAGTTTCAGAACTTCTTTTTGCATTAATGTAACTTGTTTTTGCTTTGCCTATAAAAAGTAAATCATGGACAATGGGCTCCAGCAGGATCATGTCAGGATGGAAAGGATTTTGATGAGAGTTTTTATGTTGTTTGAAAAGCAAGGGAGAGAGCAAGAAATATTTAAAAAAAAATAGCTTGTCTATAAGAATATCTGGTTAAGCCAGAAGAATGAAGCTAGGAACCTGAAGGAATATAGACTGTTGCAGATTAGTGAATGTATTATAAAGTCAGAGAGTTAATATGATTCGAGAAAGAACTATATTTAAACATATCTTAAAATTCATTTAAAAGGCAGGTGATTCTTCATTGCATTTTTTTTTTCTCTTTAAGGAGGGAGAATTCTGGCTGATAGTTTTGGTCTTGCCAGAATAGTTCATAAAGTTTAAATCTGTACTGTTCTGTTATGCAGTTTGTTCTAAAACTTATTTGATCACTATGTTAGAACTTTGGGTTGTGGGGGATTGTGGATTCTCCACAGTGTTTGCTGTATTATCAGCAGCACCTAATGGCTATGTTTGGTATTGTCAGTCGCAGCCTATGCTAACACATTGCTAGCCACCATGATGGTTCAGGGATAGAGAGGATAGAGCTGTAGGTTTTCTGTGATCCTTGTGTGGGTCTATCAGTTATGTTCAAGCCTCTAAGTAGTGCTATGTGCAAAGCTTTTTACTGTTTAATTTTAATGCAAATGGTAGGAACAGCAAGATTTTCGAGCCTCTCTATAAACTGCATCTGATTAAAAGGTTTGTGTTAATTTTAGTTCAGAAAGAACAGATTTAAAGTTATGCTAAATACTGCAGTTGAGCCTTACCAAGTCTCTTTGTTTAGGGTTTCTTAAGGTTAAACCTAGGCTACTTAAAATATAGTTCTAAAACATGCCTCTTAGAAATACACCAAAATTAGAGATTGTAGCATTCTATTTTATAGGATACAGTTTAGAGCAGAAAATAAAGACAAAGAATAAATCAGATATGCTGGCCCTCAAGCTTCTCAAAGATCTGATGAATAAGCATTTTAACATGTGTAAGCTTATTGTGACAGAGTCCCCAAATCCTGGCAGTAGCTCTCCCAAGTTCTCTGAGAAGATTTGGGCATGGCAGATGATGGTGACTCCGGATTGTGGTATGCTAACCACTGGGCAATACTGCAGCAACTGGACCAGTGCTAGGGCCCAGCCTAAACTGTGGAAAAAGCCATGGGCATCTGGAGAGCAATTGGTTCACATTGTGAGAGGCAAGGTGTGGTCAATCTCTCATGTTCCTCTTTCCACAGAAGCAGTTGCTCATCTGTGCCTAGCTGGACTGTCTCTGCTCATGATGCCTTTAGACCACAGGAGCTAGGGACACTGCCTAGATGATGGACTAACTAGTCATCTCTGTCACTTTGATTGGCACATGGAACAGTATATTTATTTATCTTATAATTTCCCCTTCTCAGGTCTCTGGTCAACTTGACAGCTATGCTAAGCTAATGGTAGCTTTGCAGCTAAAGAGCAGACAATTAGATCCATTGTTAACTCATTGAACAGTTCATTAGCTAGTTAAAACTTCTTGGTACTAGATCTATTATTTAGAAAAAAACAAAAACAAAAACAAAACAGTTTGCTTTGCTCACCAGATTCATGTTAGTTTCCTGTGTCTTAAGATATATAAATGGATAAAAAATATGAAGCTTATGTAGGGTCTGATGATATAGGAGTTTAGGTTGTAAAAATCTAAAGAGTGTTGTTATTTGGTTTGGGAAAATGTTTCAGGGTTAATAATGCAAAAAAAAAAAGATTAGTGAGTCTTAAGTAAATGATTTAAGGCATATAAATATAACTTATAATGATATAAAATATTTAAAGCATATTAAAAATCATAGATACTTTAGATTTCTCTACCCTCTTTGCTACTGTTGTGCTAATGTTATAAAATTTCAGAAGTTCAGAGTTTTGCAATTGATCAATAGTTCTGATAAGTTGATGGTGCACTTATTGCTTATTATTCAGTCACCAGCTTGATATTTTAACTTCCTTTGGTTGTCTTCTGGAGATAGACTTAAAGGTGCTTCTCATCACGTTAAAAAATATCTGTTTAATGAGTATATCTGACCCAGAGCCATAGCCTTTACTATAGTATTCTTAATATCTGCCATTTCTGGGGTAGAGTTTGACACAGCAATATCTGAAACCTATTCCTTCTAGTTACCTTATAAAGAAAAATCCAAGTATCCAGGGTTTAACACTAAAGCCAGTAATGTATTTCTGCCTAACTTTCCAGTGTGAACATGGAGATGGGGGCTAAAAGTGGATGCTGAATGTATGAAAAATGGCTAAGCTCTATTCCTGGCTGATTACCAACAGCTATATCCACAGAAGAAATGTTGCCATGGACACGCTTAAGTTGTTTATATAGGTTATAAAACAAACAGCTAACTGCTACTCATTCAGTGGGATGCAGTTTTATCTGTTACTCTCAAAATCTTGTTATATTTGATTTGCTGATCTGTTACTTTTCTGAGTTTTTTTTTTTTTTAATAAATATTTCCTTTTGAATGCAAAAAAAAAAAAAAACATCGTATGAGTTTCAGGATGTGGCTTGGATCTGGCATAGCTCAAAAGAAAGAATAGGAAGTGAGATTTTCCCCGGTCTTTCCCATTTAATAGACACATTTTAACTTTTGTCTCCAGTCTGAATTTGTCTCAGCATATTTTCACGTTTGACTCTGTTCCGGGATCACTTATGGACTGCAAGCTGAAATATGGACTTCCTGGAAACTGACATGATTGTTCCCTGACTCTTCAGGTGGATCAACTAACCAGATGCTTGGGAATGCCCCATTTCCCAACCTTTGACTGACATTTCAGCCTTCCTAGCCCCTGATGCCAACGGTCCAGCTATCAGAACTGAAGAAGCTCCAGAAGATGGATCTCTGGCCCCACATAGCAGGCTGAAATGCTAAGTCAAAAGGGGCTCCCTGGCATTAGCTATTATCTTGGGCATTAGCTTAAATGGAAACTAATATTGTAGCAACTGGGATAAAAGCCTATAGAGACAGAAAAAGAATAACATTCCTTTGTGGCTTACTACACCTATCTCCACCCTGAAGGGAATCCCCTACTCATTTTAATTTTTAACTTTGGGACTTGTATTTTCAATTACTTAATGGCTTTCAAAAAGAAAATTCTTAAGAGCAATATACCTAATGGTACTCAGATACCATTGTAAAAAGTTAAATCTATAGAATACAAGGGGTCATATCAGGGAGACCCAAGATTGGGTCTTCAAATGATCATGGGAAAGGGGGAAATGGGAGACCAAAAGATTAAAAATTAGCAGCTATTATAAAACCTGAATTAGGTGGGTGGAGAAGTCTAGTCATGCTCTAAGGGGGAGGACCACCTTACTGCATTCTTTCCCCACCCACTAGAGATACAGTTTCTAGGAAACTGGCCCATTCCTCTAAAAAGGCACACCAGATCATTATGGTCTGGGGACCTTCCTATAGCCAATATATTGAAAATGTAGCATTTTGACCAATAGATGCTTGCCAGGCAGGAATTGTCCCTGACTTGGGCATGCTGGGATGGACCAGAATCTTTAAATCACCCAACTATCCTAGGCACTGCTCACTCAGCTCCTACCATTTCAGCAGTGTGGGATGTGGGTCCAAGTGGTAGCTGTAATTTGTAATAAAAAGAACCTCATGTATTTACAGCTGAGTCTGTTTATTCCTGGTCTTTTGGGGTTTATGAACTGGGCAGAACACAAGATCACAATTAAATGCTTTTTGTTAAAAGATTTGCCTTGGTCAGGGTTCATAAGTAATTCACTGACTGAGGACATATGTGAGCTTTTAACTACTAATAATGGAATCTGTCATAATGTGAAACTCACAGGTCAAGGACATGTGACTTTATTAATGAACTTGAAAGAAATATATGACATTTTTCCTGACCTAAGAGTCTTGGACATAGGAACTGATATCTCTGGATTATGTGCTTTCAGCTGCCCAAATTGAAGCATGTAGGGCTGAAACTCTCATTGGCTTTCACCTGTTGGATGACATTATTCTCTTTCTCAGCCAATTAGCACCTGAGAGAATCTTGAATTTTCTAGGGAGATGAGTAAACAAACTTTCCTCAATGTCCAGTACCTCTCATAGTGTGCTACAGGTAACTTTTTCTTGTGAAACCCAACATGCCTTTATCTCATCCCTTTATCCAGATCCCATACCTTTACTCCTGTTAACCTCTGTGAAAATGTCAGTTAGAAAATGAAACTTTACTGTTTATTGAATTGGACATCTTCCTAATTAGGAAAGCTTCAAATGATGTGACATTAAGGGGAATGTACCAAATGACAATGTAGTCTCCTACTGTGGTCTTGGTTCTTAAATTTTCTAGATTGTGACTTATTGTGAGCAATTACTTGAATCCTCACTAATGTACCTTCATATTCTTTTTTACATAATAGGCAGGATGGCCCTGATGTTCCCTGGAGTACTGAGTCTTTAGAGTAGGGAAAAGAGAATGAAACCTGGTAATTTCTGGGACTGGTTTTGCTCAAACAAAGAAATATCTGTGAGTTTAAGTGGAGAAATTAGGGCCAATTAATGATTTGACAGCTGGTGCTTTTCTGTTGGGAACTACTTTTCTAGCAGCTATTTTGATATTTAAATCTCAGCAGAAAGACTTGTTTTACCAGGCCTTCACTGAAGTCAGGGAAGAATGTCCAAGTCTATCTCCTTTTGTTTGTGTCAGTAGGTGGGATAGCTTGTCAAAATCAAACCTCTTGTTTCACCTTCTTGTGAATTTAACCCATTGTGTTGAACTGTTTTTACTCTGGCTTAAAAGCAGTCTGCAATAAAGCCAGGCTGCTGGTTGAGTCTACTTTCCACTAGAGCCTCTCAGAAAAGTCCCATGTGTTGTATGTTAGTTTATTTATTTTAATCCTCATTCCTAACTCAAGAACCATTTGACTCTTCTGGCCCAAGCACTGTTCCAAGCTAGGGTTGCCAACCCTCTATGAGCATAGTTGCCTTGGCTGACTGAGAGACCAAAAGATAGGCAGCGATCATTAAGATTATGTAGAGTAGGCGCGGTATAGCAGTAAGTTCCCTGAGGGGAGAGCTACCTCGCTGCGTTCTTTCCCCACCCACTAGAGATACAGTTGCTAAGAAACTGGACCCTCCCCCTAGGGAGGGACACCTGGTCATTAATAGTCTGGGAACCTTCCTATAGCCATTTGATTCAAAATGTAGCACCTTGACCAATAGATGCTTGCCAAGCAGGAATTGCCCCTGCCTTGGGCATGCTGGGATGGACCAGAATCTATAAATCACCCCACTAACCTGGGCATGGCGTGCTCAGCTCCCACAACTTCGGTGGTGGGGCTGTGTAGGCCTGAGCTGCAGCTTGTAATTTTCAATAAAAGACCCTTATGTGTTTTGCAAGGGAGCCGATTCCTGGAGATCTTTTGGGGGCTCGCGAACTGGGTATAACACTGACCTGGCTCAATTGTCAGTTGTGCCCTACTCAGTAGTCAGTGAGCAATTCTCCTTGTCTTCATTTACAGTTCAAACTAATCCTTCAGGACAGAGAAATATGTCTGTCTTATATGCCGAAGACACAAGAGCAGATGTGTTTCCTTCAGTGGTCCTCAGGCAAACCCTCCAAATGTAGAGTGAGTGCCAGTATTATTTGTTCAGAGGTGCCACCTGAGCTCATGAGGTCTGAGGTAGCTGGGTAACCACTAGTTTATGGCTAGGATTCTCTGCTGCATAATGAGTTTCTAGAAAGCCTGCCTTACAAAGTCAAACTCTGCCCTCCTTCAGCAGAATCTGTTCTCCAGGTTAAAATTTAGTGTAAAAGTTGTCAACATATCATTTTTATTGATTATGTGGGAAATTCATATACTATACATTACATTCCTTTTCCATTGCTCCCGGGTTCAAGTTCCTACCCATGTGTCACAGTAAAATTTATTGACTTTAAAATACATCAGATGAAGTAAGTGTTGTTCATAAACTAATTGGAACATGATCAGAGTATCAGGGCCACATCTCTTAAAGAAAAGTGAGTTCATCATTGCAGCATAATTGCACCACCCCCAAGAAAAAGCCATCAATCCTGAAGAGCTCTATAATTCATCACCTTTTCATAGATTTTCTTATATAATTATTTATTACATACTGTTCAATTTTTATCATCACTGCTGGCCCCTCCTCTTCTTCTTGCAGTCCCACCCACCCCCCTCCCTCTACCTATCTCTAGTTCTCTGAGAGGGTTGTTAGGCCCAGCATGAGCCTAATTTTCCAGAAGGTATGAAGAGAACTCAAGAGACTAATCATCGATTCAAAATCGAAGGAGTTTTATTTTGACCATTGTGCAATGGGGTCACCCCTGCTAGTCAGCAAGGAGTGGTACTGGGAGACAAAGGCCTTGGGTTTTTAAAATACAAAGGGCTGGAATTTTCAGAAGTTGCAGTCTTGGCAATTCATGACTGGATGAGGTATGTAACTTTTAAAATAATTGGTTGGCTTTGAACCAGACTCTTTGGTTTGGTCAGCCCTGTTGTAAATATCTGATCTTCAATTCAGTATGGAATTTCCTGCCATATAGCTGCAGTTAATGGTGGGAGAGTGATTAATTCATCATGTGCCTGTTCTGAGGATTGGGGGATGCAGGCTTTGTTCAAAGGTCAGGATCTATTCAGGAGAAGGATTGGGGCCATTTGGCCCAATTTCCAAGCAAAGTTTGTCACATAGGTGCCAGCCAGTGACTTTTTGCTCCACTTGGTAGGAGCTCTCTTGTTCTCTTCCTTATCTCTGCCCTTGCAGATGGCTAATATCAGGAACTTTTACATTCTTCAGCTCTCTGGGGAAGCACTAAGAGGCTTTTACTTAACGTGGGCTTAAAAGTTGAAAATATAAGTTATAAATCAATTAAAAGAAACATAGGTTAAAGAAAGTTAGTTTGATTCTTTCAGGGGAGGTCTGCCTTGTCCTTCTATCTGAACCTAGCTTACCAGGTCTCATCAAGGATGGCTGCATCAGATTCCTCTGAGGCCTGATTCTCAGAGCATTATTCTCCTTGTGTCCTCAATTCCTCCTTCTTATAACACTCTTCTTGCCTCCTCTCCTACAGGCTTCCCAGAGTGCTGAGGGGAGGGATAATTTTATTGGTAAGTCACATTTACCACTGGGTATTTAAAGGTCTTTCTGTTCATAATATTGGACTGTGTGTCTCTGTATGCAATCCCATTTAATGCATAAGGATGAATCTCTGTGGATCCAAGAACATGGCAATGATCAATCAGTTGAAGGCAGAGAGTAACATTTTTTAATAAAAACACCCTGGGTAGTCTGAAAATTACCATATGATGCCCTAACCCAACAGCTCAATTCACTACCATCAAATCCCCCTAGCACAAAGACTGGTTTGGTCACAATTAGATGACCTGTTGTAACCTTTTCCCCCACTAATTAGGAGACCTCCTAATAAGTGAATACATATTATATGTGTCTTTCTTTATTTTAGTTACTTTACCCAGGATGATTTTTCCTGGTTCTATCTATTTCCCTGAAAATATCATGATGTCTTTTCTTAGCTGAATAATATTCCATATGGAAATATTCCACATTTTCCATAAAGGAGATTGTCAGTCCTGTTCTTTAGAAATTGGAAGTTGCTGGGAATATAATCATTGTATTGAGTGACAAATATCATGATAATTATATTCTTTTAGCCTAGAAGTCTCTCCAACTTCTTCAACTTCCTGGTGATTTTAATTGAAATTTCCTCTTGAAGCTCACCTATTTACATGAGGAGTCCCCACTGAGGAAATGTCTTGGAAGAGTTAGGAGGTATGGTTTTCTTAGATAAGATAATTCATATTGGAATTACATTGTAGGAGGGTGTGATTTGAGTTTGTTATGCCAATGAATGTGACCAAACAGAATGAGTCTCTGTCTCTAAATCTCTGTCACTTTATATCTTTGTCTCTGTCTCTCTATTTCGGAATCTGTCTATCTAGATCTTTCTCTCTATGTCACACTCATACTCCATCTGTCTTCCTATTGCTTGTGGTTCAGTATGTAAAGCTCTCAGTACTCAGGAAGGACTACAACAAATTATCTGCTTGCTGATGTGACATCCTGGATGGACTCTGTAAAAATATAATCAAGGTCCACATTAAACACTTTTTGTTCAAAAATTTGCCTTGGTCAGGAATAGTTTTTCTCAGGATGTAATTCATTGACTGAGGACATATCTGTGCATTTAAAAAATATTGAATTCTGTTATAATATGAAAGTCACATGTCAAGCACATGGGACTTTACTAATGAGCACTTGAAAGAAATATGTGACACTTTTTCTGAACTAAGAGTCTTGGACACAGGAACTGTCATCTCTGGGTTGTATGCTTTCAGCTGCCCAGATTAAAGCATTTAGGGCTGCACAGCCTTTCTCTCAAGCAGGCTGTGCACTTGGCCCTTAAAATAAGTGGCTCCTGAAACTCTTACTGTCTTTCCCCTGTTTCATGATATCATTCTCCCTCTCAGCAAATCAACACCTAACCATTGTGATATCATAATAGCATTGGAATATCATGATAAATTTTGATGCTTTGATCTAATGGTGATGTCATAATAACAGTGTGATGTCATCATAGCATTGGATGTTCTAATATCATGTGTAGTCTTACTATTGTGAAGTCATAATAGCTTTTTTATTTCAAAATTCCATTTTGATGTCATAATACCATCATATCAAAATACCATTTCGAAGTCGTAATATCAATGTGATGTCATAATCACATTGTGAAATCATAATACCATTGGGATGTCATAATATTGTAATGTCAGTAGAATTGTGATGTCAAAATAGTATTGTGATTTCCTATCCTGTAATGTTATAACAACATTGAGATATAATAATAGCATTGTGATGTCATAAGACCATTGTAATGTCATAATAGAATTGAGATGTCTTAATATCATTGGAAAGTCATACTGTTGTGAAATTATAATAGCATTGTAATGTCATAATTTCATTGTGATATCATAAAAAATTCATGTCGTAAGTTCATTGCGATTTCATCAAGCATTGTGATGTCATAGTAAAAATGTGATATCATAATAGCACTGTGATGTCATAATATTTTGATGTCATAATAGTATTATGATGTCATAATATCTTTGTGATGTTGTAATGGCATTTTGATTTCATATCATTGTGAAGCCATAATAGCATTGTGATGTCATAACATCAATGCAATATCATATGATTGTGATATCATAATAATATTGGGAGGTCATAATAGCATTGTGATGTTATAAGAACATTGTGATGTCATAATAGCATTGTCAAATTTCCTTTGTGATGTCATAAAACAATCATGTAGTAATAGCATTAGATGTCAGAATAACATTGGGATATTGCTACATCCTCTGCAGTGTCATCAGTGTAGCATATCAATAGATTGTGTACCAGAAGGAAGACACGTTTCCTACAGGAATCAGCTTCCTGGAGGTCCCTAGCAAGTACCCTAACATGGCCATCTAAGCCAAAAGACGTATTCTGAAAGTCCCAAGCTTACTTAGTTACAGGATTGGATTGATGAGCTTTTTTTGCTGTTTCTCTATGATTCTTGGAACAGTACGACTTACTATCCAAGGAAACACATTGCTAATGCTTTACTAAAAGCTTTAGCAAATAAGAGTAGAAGAAAAATAAAATTTTAGGAGAGGTAATAAATCAGATTCAGCATCAGGAATTGCTTGTAAAAAAACCAAACATTGTAGGTAATAAAGAGACAAGAGTTTTAGGACTTTCTAAAGAAAATATTTAATGAGGATCTGTTAGGATAAATGCTCTGGATATTCTCACTGCAGTAAAACTACTACAAAACCATTAACACAGATGTTTATGATGAGGCAAAAAGAAGATAGGCAAACATAGAAGGTCAGAGAGTTTTGTATTATACTATAAATTTTACAGACAGACTAGCTCAAGCAACTGATCTCTAAGGAAAGATTGTAAATCCTTAGCAAGATAAACAGGAGGAATTCCCCTCAATGCTGAAATAATTCTAGGGGTTGAAGGTTATAAATCTTTAGCTTACTTGGTTCAGATGGCAATGACATCCCCTGGCCTTCCACTCACTAATTAGTAGCAGTAAACTAATTAGTAGCAGTCAAGTGCATAAACACCACTTGTTCTATGTTTGCTCTGCTTAAGAGGCTGTTAGGGCAAGATTTTTGTAGACACTGCATCTACCAGGTTACTCTTTCAGTTAAAATGTAAACTTTGTATTGTTGGTAAAAAGTCTGAATGCTCCAGGAAATATGTCAACTTCAAGGTGCTTCTTATTGCAATCACTATATAAGTGCTAGCTTGACTTCAGTAAACTGCACTAACTACCAAACCAACTACCTGGTATGGTCTCTGTCATTTTGCCTACCTGTACCTTCTTGATATCTGATCCCCTGATTTTCCCAGGAATGAGGGGCACCCAACTGAGCCAGTTCATAGCAGGATATCATGATGAATTTTGATGTCAGAATGCCATTGTGATAGCATAATCACATTGTGATGGCCTCAGAGCATTGTGATGTCATAATGCCATTGTGATGTCATAATAGCATTATGGTGTCATAATACAATTGTGATGTCATAACAGCTTTTGGATATTATAATAGCATTTTGATATCATAAAGCCATTGTGATATATCATTGTAATGGCATAACACCATTGTGATAGCTTATCACAATGTGATGTCTACTATGTTTCATTGTGACATTGTGATGTAATAGTAGAATTGACATGCCATACCATTCTGATTTCATAATAGCATTGTGATGTTATAATACCATTGGTGTGTCATAATACCATTGTGATATCATGACACCATTGTGATGTCATGAGAGCAGTGTGATATCATCATAGTATTGTGGTGTTGTAATACCATTTTGATGTCATAATACCGTTGTGATATAATCAAAGCATTGTGATGAAATAATAGTATTGTGATGTCATCACAGCATTGTGATGTAATCATAGCATTGTAATATGTTAATACCATTGTGAAATCACCTGGTTGTGAAATCATAATAGCATTGTGATGTCATTATAACATTCTGTCATCATAATTGAATTTTGATGTCATAATACCATTATAATTAAATGATAGTACTGTGATGTCTTAACAATATTGTGACATCATAATGCCACTGTGAAGTCAAAATACCATAGTGATCTCATAATACCATTGTGATATCATAATAGCATAGAGATTTCATCATAGGATTGTGATGTCATAATTCCATTATGATATTATATCATATGATTTCATTATTGTCATAATAGCCTAGTGATATCATGATACTTTTGCGATGTCATAATTCCATTGTGATGTCATAATAATATTATGGATTCAGAATACCATTTTGAAGTCATAATACCATTGTGATAAAAAGCATTTTGATGAAAAAATTCTGACATTGTGATGTCATAATTGCATTGTGATATTATAGGATATGATGTCATCATTGCATTGTGATGTTATAATAGCATGGTCATGTCATAATAGCATGGTGATGTTATATTATTTTTTGTCATAATCTTTGAAATAACACACAATTGGAAGTCATAATAGCTTTGTGATGTCATCATAGCATTGAGATCACACACTATCATTTTAAACTTATACCATTGTGAAGTCATATCATTGGAATGTCAAAATTCAATAGTGATGTCATTACACAATTATGTTATAATAGCATCGTGATGTCATAATAGTATTGTGATATCATAATACCTTTTATATTATACATAATAATACATAACACATAAAATAACTGTATTGTCTTAATAGCATGGTGATGCCATAAAATCCTTGGAATGTCAAAATTCCATTGCGATGTCATACTACAATCATGTTATAAAGCATTGTGATGTCTTAATATCATTGTGAAGTCATAATATAATTGTGATGTCATAACACAATCATTTCATGACACAATAAGAGCATGGTGATGAGACAATAAAATTGTGAAGTTATAATACCATAGTGATATCAAAATTTCGTTGTGATGTCATAATTGCATTGTGATTTCTTAATAGCATTGTGATGTCTAAACACCATTGTGATTTTTTAATAGCATTGAGATATCATACTTTTGTGATGGCATAATAGATTGTTGTGTCATAATAATATTGTGATTTCATAATTGCCTTGCAATGTCATGAAACTATCTTATAGTAATACTATTGTGATGTTTTTATAGCATTCTGGTGTCAAAATCCCAATTTGATTTCATACCATAATCATGTCATAAAAGCATTGAGGTGTCATACAATTGTTATGTCATAATAGACTTGTGATATCATAACATTGGGATGTCATCACAGCATTGAAATGTCATACCTTTGCCCGATACTTCCAAGACATAGTAAACAAGTCCTAAATAGCTCCTACTTCACATATATGTCTGCCAAATATTCTGAGCCAGAAGGCTGAAGATGATGTTCCAACATCACAGAGAGTTATGGGTAACTATTGTAATAGCATTTCGATGTCATACTATTGTAATGTCATAATAGAATTGTGATGTCATCATAGCATTGTGATATCAAAATGACATTGCATACTCAAAATACCATTGTGATGTCATAATAGCATTGAGATGTTAGATGAGCATTGCGAAACCATTGTGAAATAAAATATCTTTATGATGTCATGCCATTGTGATGTCATTATATTATTGTGATGTCATCATAGCATTGTGATTTCTCATAACTTTGTTAGTATAATGTTCTTTTGAAATATATACACTTTACCCTTGTTCATTCATAATATGATTTCTACCCTCTACTCTCTGGTTTCAATCCAGATATTGCATTGTGATATTTATTCTAAGCATTCTGTCTCAACTTCGTGTAAACAGGCCAGAATAAAACAACTGCCACAATGTTGAGTGATAGGAAAAGACAGAGAACAGGAAATGAGTGGGAGAAAAGAGGGCAAGAGAGCAGAGCTTCGAGAGCAGAGCTGGATGGGAGATCTTGGAACAGCCTGAAGAAAATGACTTCAAAAAAAAAAACAAGCATACTGGGTAAAATCTAAATGTTATGAAACTATGAGGGTTTCAAGTTTTAAGAGGGAGTAACTGTTGACCAGCATTGTGTTCTTATTTAACTAAATAAACCCAGTCTCTGTGTGGTGAATTGGTTATACAGCTGTTTAGGATTAACAGCAAGCATTAATAAAAGATAAACCAATAGTAAATATTAAACATCACCTACAACATACCATTGTGAAGCCATTACACGATTGTGATGTCATGGCACCATTGCGATGTTATATCATTTTGAAGATATAATAGCATTGTGATGTCATAATAGCAAAGTAATGTCATAATAGCATTGTGATGTTATAATACATTGGGATGTCACATACCTTTGATATATCATGACAACATTGTTAAGTCATCATAGCATGGTGATGTCATAATACAATTGGAAGGTCATCATAGAATTATGATGTCATACTACCATTGTGATATCTTGATATCATTATGATGTCATAAAAACATTGTGATGATATAGTAGTATATTGAGGTCATAATGCCACTTTGAGATCAAAATTCCATTGTGATATATTACCACAGTGATGTTGTAATAGCACTCTGATGTCACAATACGATTGTGATTTGATAAAAATAATGTGATGTCATGATAGCATTGTGAAGATATAAATGCATTGTTATATTATTATTGTGATGTTATAATTATTTTGTGATGGCATATCATATGATGTCATAATAGCATTGTGATATCAGAAAATCATTGTGATATCATCAGAGCATTGTGACATCATAAGACCATTGTGATATCATAATTACATTTTGCTCACATACCAGTCGATTTTATTAATGACCTCTTGAAAGAAATATCTGACACTATTCCCTAACAAAGAGTCTTAGACAGGAACTCTCATCACTGGGTTGTGTGCTATCTGCTGCCCAGATTGAGGTATTTAGTGTTGCTCAGGCTTACTCTCAAGCAAGCTATGTCCTACTCAGTGGTCAGTGAGAAACACTGCTGGTCCTGGGGTTTACATTTATACCTAGACCTTCAGGTCAAAGAAATTGGTCCATTCTATATGACTGGGACACAAGAGCAGCTGTGTTTCCTTCAGTAGTGCTCCAGACAAACCCTTTAAACATAGTGTTAGTGCAAGGACTGCTTGTTCAGAGGAGTCCATTTGTTTCTGCTTGTTTCTCCATTTTCATAGTCATTGTATAAGTTGTCAACATATTATTTTTAATGATTATGTGTGAGTATCATATGTTATACAAAACACTCCTTTTCCAATCATAACCATGTGTCACATTATTTTTTTTTAAATACACCAATTCAAGTATGTGTTGTTAACATTGGAACATGATCAGAGTCTCAGTCCAAGTGCCTTAAAGAAAACTGAGTTCATCCTTGCTGCACACTGCAACCATGTCCAAGAAGTCATCAATCATGAAGAGGTCTGTCCTTCATCACCTTGATCACAGTTTTTCCTGTGTACTTATTCATTATGATTTGGTCACTATGAATCACCTTTGCGGCCCCCTCCCTCTTCTCCTTCCAGTCCCATTCAGACTCCTTCTTCTAGTTCTATGCCCTTTATTCTAGTTTTCCTATTGACACTTTTCCTGAACTAAGAGTCATGGACACAGGAACTGTCATCTCTGGATTTTGTGCTTTCAACTGCCCAGATTGAGGCATGTAGGCTGTCCAGTTGGCCCCTTTAATAACTAGTTCCTGAAACCCGTACAGGCTTTCACCCATTTCTAAACATTATTCTGCTTATTAGCCATTCAGCACCTGAGAAAACCTTGAGGTTTCCATGGAGATGAGAAAACAAACTTCCCAAAATGTCCAGTATTCTGTGTAAATATAACTTTACTTATGAAACCCAACAAGCCATTATATCATTCCTTTATCCAGATAGCAAACATTTAATTATGTTTACCTCTGTGACAATGTCAGGTAGGAAATTAAAGTTTCATGTTTATTTAATTGGACAGCTTCTTAAGTAGGGAAGCTTCAAAGTGATGTGGTTGTAACAGAATTGTACCTAAAGACAATGTGGTCTCCTAATATGGTTGTAGATCTGAAATTTTCTAAGTTGTGTCTTTGAACTGAGCAGTTACTTGCATATTCACTAAATGTACATTCACATTCTTATTGATATAATAGGCTGTCCAGGGTTCCCTGGGGTGAACAGTCTTTAAGAGCAGTGAAAAGAGAAGGAAAACAGGTAATTCCTGGGGCTGGTATGAGTGAAACACAGAAAGACCAGTGAGTATAAAAAGAGAACTGAGTGTCAATAAACTATCTGACAGCTGGTTCTGTTTCACACTAGTTTTGGCAACCCTCTATGAGCAGGGTTGCCTGGGCTGACTTGCCTGGATCAGTAGCTGTGTCCTAATCAGTGTTAACTGAGGAACAAATTCTGGTCCTATGGTTTAAATTTTAAACTGGGCCTTCAGGACAGAGAAATGGGACTGTTTTATAGGCCAATATCAGAGATCAGACCTCTACTCTTGCCTGACGCGTCTAAAACAAAAAGGGGGAACTGTAGAGAGCTGCGGAATGCTATGCCTTAAAGATGGAGCTGGTTTCCGCCTTCCACCTTCCCGATGGTGAGTGCTCTCTGTCATGAACAATTCCACATTTGGCTAAGGCTGAGGATCTGGCTTGCTTCCATGTATGTGGACCTATCTGCATTGCCCCCGTGGCATGCCTGGGTTGGCTACCCATAGGCTATTTAAGCTGTGGGCTGGCTTTCCCCGGGGTCCGAGGATTGTTCAATGTTCCTGAATAAACTGCATTGGAAAAAAAAATATAGGCCTAGTACAAATGAGCTGCTGTCTTTTTCCTGCTGTGTTCCTCCAGAAGAAAAAAAAAAAAAAAAAAAAAAAACCTCTAAAAAGTAGTGTTAGTGCTAGGATGTCTAATTCAGAGGTGCCACCTGAGCTCATGGGGTCTGAGGTAGCTGGATAACCACTAGTACAAGGCTAGGATTCTCTGCTATCTAATGAGTTCCTGGAAGGCATGCCTTACATATTCAAACTCTACCATCCTTTAGTGGAATCTTTTCTGCTTGTCAAAATTCATTGTAAAAGTGGTCAACATATTATTTTTATTGCTTATGTGGGACTTTCTTATAATATATATTACACTCCTTTTCCATTTCTCCCAAGTTCAAATTCCTACCCAGGAAACACAGTAATTTTTGTTTTCTTGAAAATTCAACAATTCAAATATATGTTGTTCATACACTCATTGGAACATCATCTGAGTCTCAGGCCACATATCTTAAAAAAAAACTGACTTCATCCTTGTCACATTCTGGAAAAACCCCCAAGAAGAAGCCATCAGTCCTGAAAAATTCTATACTTGATCACCTCGATCACAGTTTTTCTTATGTATTTATTTATTATGATTTGTTCACTTTGTGTCCCCTTTTCTGCCCCCTTCTCTTCTCCTTCCATTCCGAAAACTTTCCTTCTTCTACACCTATGCCCTTTCTCTACTTCCCTGATATGGGAGGTCTTCCTTCTTCTTCCATCTAACCCTAGTTACTCAGGAGTCCTCAAGACTAACTGTATCATCTACCTCTGCGACCTGATTCTCAGGGGTTTGTTCTTGTGTCCTCAATTCCCTCTACTTATGACACTTACTCCATCCTTTCCTGTAGGGTTTCCAGAGCTCTGAGGGGAAGGGGAATTTCATAAGGAAATACCATTTAGAGCAGGGTGATTTAGGTCTCTCTCTGCATAATATCAGACTGTGAGTCTCTATGAAATCCCATTTATTGCATAAGGAAGCATCTTTTTGGATGCAAGAACATGGCACTGATTTATCAGTTGAGGACAGAGAGCAACATATTTTAATAACAACAGCCTGGGTTGCTTTAAAATTTCCATAGGATGCCCTGCCCCACAAGTCAATTAACTTCCAGCCAATCTCTGTAGTAGAAGACAGGTTTGGTTTCAATACATGGCCTATTGGAACTTTATCCCCTATTATTAGGAGACCTCCTAATATTGAATACATACCATATTTGTCTTTCTGCATTTTAGTTACATCAACCAGAATGAAATTTTGTGGTTCCATCCATTTGCCTGAAAACATCATGATGTCATTTTCTTGGCTGAATAATACTCCATTATGGAAATATTCCACATTTTCCACAAAGGAGATTGTCAGTCCTGTTCTTTAGTCCTTAGAAGTTCCTAGGACTTTATTCATTGTGTTGAATTACAATCTATCAGGATAATTATGTTCTTTTAGCCTAGAAGTCCCTCCATCTTCTTCCACTTCATGGTCATTTGAATTCCAATATCCCCTTGAAGCTCATCTATTACTTGTTTAGTCCCCAGTGAGGAAATGTCTGGAGGGGTTAGGTGTTATGGCCTTCCTAGATAATATAATTCCTAATAGGGTTATATTATAGGAGGTTGTACTTTGAGGTTGGTATGCCATTGAAAGTGAAAAGACATAATGGAGTCTCTGTTTTGCATTCTCACTCACTTTACAACTTTCTTTCTGTTAGTCTTGGTCTCTCTATTTTTGTATCTGTCTCTTTAGCTCTCTCTATCTCTGTCAACATCTCTCTGCCTACTTCTTGTTGTATGAAAAGCTCTCAGTTCTGCTGAAGGTCTACAATAAGATGACTACTTGCTGACATGACATCATGGATGGTCTCTGTAAAAAAATGTATGCAAGGTTCTAATTGAATGGTTTTTGTTCAATGATTTGCCTTGGTCAGCGAGCAGTTTCACATTAAGTAATTCACTGCCTGAGGACATATTTGTGCATTTAACAAACAATAATAGAATCTGTGATAATGTGAAAGTCAGGATATGTGAGTTTATTAATGACCACTTGAAAGATAGTTTTCCTGAACTAAGAATCTTAGAAACACGAACTGACATCTCTGGGTTGTGTGCTTTCAGCTGTGCAGATTGAAGTGTCTAGGGCTGCTTGTCCTTTTTCTCAAACTTGCTGTCTACTTGGGCCTTTTAATACCTGGCTCCTGAAACTCTCACTGGCTTTCACCTGTTGCATGATATCATTCTCCCTCTCAATTAGCAACTGAGAGAATCTTGAGTTTTCCATGGAGATGAGTAAACAAACTTTCCTCAGTGTCCAGTATCTCTGATCCTGTGCACACTTCACTCTTTCTTGTGAAAACCAAAATGGTTTTATCTCATCCCTTTATCCAGATCCCACACCTTTACTCCTGTTTACCTTTGTGACAATGTCAGGGAGGAAATAAAACTTTGATGTTTATTTGGACAGCTTCCTAAGTAGGGAAGCTTCAAGGTGAAGTGATATTAAGGGGAATGTACCTAATGACAAGGTAGTGTCTTGCTGTGGTCTTGGTTCTGAAATTTCCTAGGTTGTGATTTTTGAACTGAGAAGTTATTTGCATCCTCACTAAATATACTTTCACATTCTCCTTGATATAATAGGCTGGTAGAGTCTAGGGTTCACTGGGTTATTGAGTCTTTAAGAGCAGAGAAAACAGAAGGAAACTGTGTAATTCCTAAGACTGTTTTGGCTGAAACAGAGAAACACCAGTTAGTGTGAAAGGAGAACTGAGGGGAAATAAACTTTTTGACATCTAGTGATGTTCCACACTAGTTTTAGCAACCTCTATGAGCAGGGTTGCCACCCAATCCCCATAGTGGAACACTGGTTTGGTCACATTTAGATGGCCTATTGGAACTTTAATCTCCACTATTAGAAGACCTCCTAAAAAGTGAATACATACCATGTTTGTCTTTGTGAATTTTAGTGACTTCTGTCAGAATGATTTTTCATGGTTCCATCCATTTGCCTGAAAATATCATGATGTCATTTTCTTAGCAGAATAATACTCTATTATGAAAATATTGCACATTTTCCCCAAAGATGTTTGTCAGCCTTCTTCTTTTGATGACAAACTATCAGGATAACTATGTTCTTTTAGCCTACAAGTCCCTCCATCTTCTTCCACTTCCTGATTATTTGAATTGCAATGTCCCATTGAAGCTCCTCTATTTACATGTGGAGTCCCCAGTAAAGAAATGTCTGGGAAAAGTTAGGAGGTATGGCCTTGTTAGATAATATAATTCCTGTTGTAGTTATGTTGCTGTCAGGTTGATATGAAAGTGACCACACAGAATTGAGTCTCTGTCTCTCAGACTCTGTCACTTTATATCTTTGTTTCTGTCGATCTCTGTTTCTCTATTTCTGATTCTGTCTCTCTAGCTCCTTCTCTGTCTCCCTCTCTCTGCCTTCCACTTATGGTTCAGTATGAAATTCTCTCAGTTCTGCTAAAGGACTACAAGCAGTTGACTGCTTGGTGAAGTGACATCAGCAATGGTCTTTGTCAAATTATGAGCAAGTCCCAATTATATACTTTTTGTTCAAAGAGTTGCCATGGTCAGGTAGCATTTTCCCAGTAAGTAATTCACTGACTAAGGACATATCTGTGCATTGAACAATTAATAATGGAATCTGTGATGATGTGAAAGTCACAAGTCAAGGACACGTGACTTTATTAATGATCACTTGAAAGAAATATGTGACAATTTTCCTGAACTAATGTCTTAGATGCAGGAACTGTCATATCTGGGTTATGTGCTTTCAGCGGCCCAGATTGAGGACTGTAGGACTGCACAGTCTTTCTCTCAAGTAGTCTGTTCACTTGGTCCTTTTAATAATGGGCTTCTGAAACTCTTCCTGGCTTTCACTTTTGCATGACATCATTCTCCCTCTCAGGCAATCAACACCTGAGAGAATTATGTGGTTTCCTCAAAACTTTCCTTAGTGTTCAGTGTTGGGATCAGCAAGCAGGCTACAGGCAGCCCCTGGGGCCTGGCAGACCTGGCAGGTATCAGGCATTTGGAAAGACACCCAGACCACCTGCTGACCACCTGGAACCACCCGCGCATGCTCTGGATCATGCAATAAGAGAACTGGGGCCCCTCCCCTTGCGCTCCTTCTCTCTCTCTCCTTCCTTCTCTCTTCCTCTCTCTGTCTGTCTGTCTCTCTCTCTCTCCCTCTCTCTGTCTCTCTCTCTATCTTTATCTACCTCCCTCTCTGTAACCCCCCTTTACCTAATAAACCTCCCGAGTGGAACCGATCTCGTGGTCTGATCTGTGGACCCGCGTGTAACCTCATATTTCTACAATTCCTAACATTGGTGCATTGGGCCAGATTAGGTAACCCCCATTAGTTTTACCGAGTGCGCCAGAACTACTGGGGACCTATTCCAGATCTACCCGAGATCCCCACACTCCTGCCTCCAATTCCTTTTCAAACTTGCCTCAACACCGCCACTGCCGCCTCCGCTGCCACCGCTGCTTCTGCTGCCGCCACTGCCTCCACTGCCGCCGCTGCCACCTGGACACAGCGCCATAACTGACTTTTTAAAACTTGGTAGGGAGTTTTCCAAACTTTAAAATTCCCACTAAATGCCTGGGCGCAGCCATCTTGGATTTGGGAAAAATGGGCGGGACCTTGAGTACATCAGAGATTTCCACGTGGCTGGCACCATCTTTAGTTTGGACAAGGAGGCCCCGCCCCACGTGGCTGGCGCCATCTTTAATTTGGGCAAGGAGGCCCTGCCTCCCGTGTGCGTCCCTCTCCCCTGCAATAACCCAGCCCTTTTTCCACGATGCTTCTAACTGTAATGTTTCTGTACAAAAACGGATTTAAAAAAAACGTTTAAAGTTTATCAGACATTTGGGTATGACAATCATCTTGGGTATTTACTAAATAAAACCCTGCCATATTGTCTGTGCTAATTAAGGTAAAATGGCAGTTTTTAAAAATGTATCTTATGGAGAGCTGTTTTTTTGATAAGCTGCTTTGTTTATAAAAAAGATGTTTACGCCCTGTTCTTTACCTTGAGACAAATAAAAGGGGAAGTTTCACCAAGTTCCTTAAAGCTTGTTCTAAGTTCCTTAGAGTTTGTTTGTTACCTGCTACAGGGAAGTTATTTTAAAATATTAGGCAGTTTCAGAACTCCTCTTTATAGTAATGTAACTTGTTTTTGCTTTGCCTATTGAAAGCAAATCATACGTAGACTCTGGGCTTCAGCAGGATCATGTCAGAATGGAAAGGATTTTAATGAGAGTTTTTATGTTGTCTGAAAAGCAAGAAAGTAAGCATGTCTGGTTTAAGCCAAAAAAAGAAAGTTAGAAACCTAAAGGAATGAAATGTTGCAGAAGGTTAGTGTATGTGTTATAAAAAGCCAGAGAGTTAATATGATTTAAAAAAACAAACTGTATTTTTAAATATGTTATAATTCATTTAAAGGGCTGATGATTGTTCATTAAAAAATGTTTTTTTATGCTCTTTTAAAAAAATTCAAGCTGATAGGTTTGGTATGGCTAAAGTAATTCTTACAGTTTAAAATTGTACTGTTATGCAGTTGATTCTAAAGCTTGTTTAATCACTAAAAACTCTTGGTTGTGGGGGATTATGGATACTCCACAGTGTTTCCTGTATCAGCAGCACCTGGTGGCTGGCTTGGTGTTGTCAGTTGCAGCCTGTGCTAATGCTAGCGCATGGCCAGCCGCCATGATGGTTCAGTGGTGGAGGGCGCGTGAGGCTGTAGTTCGGCTGCCATGTTTGCTTGGGGATTCCAGCTGAGTTCGGTTGCACATGGCCAGCCGCCATACTGGTCCAGAGATAAAGAGGGTGGAGCTATGAGTTCACAACCATTTTGTTCAGGTATCTCAGTTATGTTTAGTCATTAGTGTTAAATGCAAAGCTTTTTACTGTTCAATTTTAATGCAAGTGGTAGGAGCAGCAAGATTTGCTAGCCTCTATATAAATTATATCTAATTAAAAGGTTTGCTTTAATTTTAATTCAAAAAGAGCAGATTTGAAGTCATGCTAAATGCTGCAGTTGAGCCTTACCTAGTCTCCTTGTTCAAGTTTTTTTTTTTTTTTAGGGTTGAGCCTAGGATGGGTAACTATGAGGTTTGCCTATTTGTCTTAAAATATATACTTCTAGGACATGCTAAAATTAGAGATGATGGCATTCTGTTTTATGGGACACAGTTTAGAGCAGATTATAAAGATACACAAAAAGTAACTCAGATATGCTGACCCTCAAGCTTGTCAGAGATCTGATAAATATGGCATTTTAAGATGTGTAAGCTTATTGTGACAGAAAGTCCCAAAGTCCTGGCAGTAGCTCCCCAAGGTCTCCGAGAAGATTTGGGCACAATGACAGATGAGTGTGACTCTGGATTGTGGTATGCTAACCACTGGGCAATACTGGCTCAACTGGCCCACTGCTAGGGCCCAGCCTAAACTGTGGACAAAACTGTGGACACCTGGAGAGTCAATGTTTCACGTTGCTGAGGGCGACATGAGGCCATTCTCTTGTTTCTTTCTCCACAGAAACAGTCTCATCTTCTGTGCTTCTCACCTCTGCCCATGATGTTATGAGACCACATGAGCCAGGGACACTGCCTAGGTGATGGACTAACTAGTCACCTCTGTCATTTTGATTGGCACATGGATTGGTATTTATTTAACTTATAATTTATCCTTCTTAGGTCTCTGAACACCTTGATGGCTATGCTAAGCTTATGGTGGCTTTGCTGCTACAGAGAAGATGATTAGATCGACTGTTAGCTCATTAATCAGTTCATTAGCTAAAACCAAAGGGTACTAGATCTCTTATTTAAAAAAAAGAAAGGTTTGCCTTGCTCACAGGACTCATGTTAGTTGCCTGTGTCTTAAGATAAATAAATGGAGCTTATACAGGGTCTGAGGATACAGGAGTTTAGGTAGTAAAAATCTAAAGTGTTGTTATTTGGTCTGAAAAAATATTTCAGGGTTGATAAATGCAAAAGACTAGAGAGTCTAAATAGGTGTTTTAAGGTATATGAGTTATAAAAATATAAAAATTTTTAAAGCAGATTAAAAATGGGAGATCTCCCCTCCTTTGCTACTGTTGTGCTTATATTATAAAATTTTAAAAGTTCAGAGTTCATTGATCAATAGAGTTCTGATAAGTTGATGGAGCAATAACTGCTTATTATTCAGTCACCAGTTTGAGATTTTAATTTCCTTTGTTGGCTTCTGGAGATAGACTTAAAGGTGATTCTCGTTATGTTAAAAACATCTGTTTAATGTGTGTATCTGACCCAAAAGTCATAGCTTTTAGTATGGTATTCTTAATATCTGCCATTTCTGGGGTAGATTTTAACACAGGAATATCTTAAACCTATTCCTTCTAGTTGCTTTAAGTAAGTTTCCCTTTTATTTCTTAAAAGGCTTTTGCCTTTTCAAAGTTCACCTTAAAAAGTACTTATGCCATTAACACATATATATGCCTACTGCCTTTTTCTCAATACACAATACAATTGTAATACTAACATGTTTAAAGTTTTATCTCTTTCTTAAAACTTAAAAGTAATTCCTGGTTTGAAATTTCCTTTCCTGGCTACCAGACTTCCATTTACTACATACAACCACTGGCTGGATTGGTGAGTTTACTCCATTTTCTCAGCATGCATGCCTCTGGTAGGGGAAGCTTGACCACAGAGCTCTGGCAGCTTCTACTATCTTTTGAGACGGGGACCACCCCCTCAGCTGTAGCCTTAATTGTCTAGGTTTGACTCTCTATGCTGACTTTCACTTTAGGGACACACTCTCCCTTGGGCAGTACACCCCCTCTACGGGTTCCTTCTCCCCCACTAGCTCGTGCACGCACTGGCTCGCTTGCTCATGGAAAGGTCCCCTCTCTCCCATAAGGCTCTTCTCCTCATTTTCCCTTGGGAGCCTTCTACACGCGCTTCTCTCTACGTGCTCCTGCACTCAGTCTTAGCTAGGCAAGAAGCGTGTTCTCTCGGCCATGCCAAGGGGCAGCTGGCCCTGGATCGCTGGCCAATATCTGACGAGATATGGAACAATTCGGATCACCCTCTACAGAGACTCGCCTTCTCCTGGGATGTCATTAGAAGGCCTCTGTCTCTTCCAGCTCCCAATGGATAACACCCAACACCACATCCCTACATAGAGACTTCTCTGCCCCCAATGGGAGATGCCCAGATGCCCATCCCTCCAGACAGGCTGGAGAATTTCAGGTTTCTATACCTAGTGCCAGCTGGCACCAGGGCCTCTTAAGTTTACACGCTCCTGTAACTAAATCTCACCTCAATGGCAGATCAAAAACAAAGCCTTCTTTAATATTGCCAGTGATTGGGTAAAAAAAGTCCTGTCCAGGTAGACAGAGGTTCCCATGTACAAACCTCATCGATCCAAACCTTTCAATGCCTACCTACAGGATTTTCTGTTTCGGTGTCCTGCCAGACACAGATGTCTCCTACAGCCGCAACAGCGCCAAAGCATCTACAGGTGTTCAGCTCTGACCTCACGGACTTCCAACAAGATACAGGTGTTCGGCTCTGACCTTACCAACAATCTGGACATGCACCTTCCCTCCCAGCCATGGGTGTTCTCACAGACCTGGAAAAGCATCAAAGCAGCCTATTCTTCCTGGACTTGGTCAAAACTTCAGCCTTTTGACCTCCCTACATCGCCCCCAGTGTCAGCAGTAAGTAGCCAAAAGAGAATCTACGCCTTGTTATCCACCTGTTGTTAACAAAAGGCTAAAGTGGTGTGCTTCAGGACCAGGACAAGCAGCTCCAGGTTCTCCAAGTGTTCCCCAGTCCTTCCCCGCAGCCTTGCATGGCTGGCAACTCTCTCTGTTGAAAACCCTCTGCCCTAAACCCTCTGCCCTAAATTTTCAAGGGCAGAGACTTCTCTTATTCTTAACCTTACAACCTGACCATTTGTTGCTATTCCCCTCTCAACCTCTTACATGACAACCAAGAGCTGCTTCCAATGAGCCTAAATTTATATACTTTAACTTACCTTATAAAAGGCAGCCCAAGCTCCCTATTTTTAATTATAGAAAAAGGGGGTAATGTTGGGATCAGCAAGCAGGCATTTCTACAGGCAGCCCCTGGGGCTTGGTAGACCGGGTGGGTATCAGGCATTTGGAAAGACACCCAGACCACCTGCTGACCACCTGGAACCACCCGCACATGCTCTGGATCATGCTGTAAGAGAACTGGGGCCACTCCCCTTGCGCTCCTTCTTCTCTCTCTCTCCTTCCTTCTCTCTTCCTCTCTCTCTGTCTGTCTGTTTCTCTCTCTATCTCTATCTACCTCCCTCTCTGTAACCCCCCTTTACCTAATAAACCTCCAGTGTGGAACTGATCTCGTGGTGTGATCTGTGGACCCGCGTGTAACCTCACATTTCTACAATTCCTAACATTCAGGATCTTTGAAGCAGTGTACACATGAGTTTTCTTGTGAAAGTGAACAAGCTTTATCTCATCCCTGTATCCAGATCACACACCTCCTGTTTACCTCTCGGACAATGTCAGGTAAGAAATGAAACTTTAATGTTTATTTAATTGGACAGCTTCCTAAGTAGGAAAGTGTCAACTTGATGTGGGATTAAGGGGAATGTACCGAATGAGAAGTAGGTCTCCTACTGTGGTCTTGTATCTGAAATTTCCTGAGCTGTGACTTTGAACTGAGCAGTTACTCACATCCTCACTAAATATACCTTCACATTCTTATTGATATAGTAGGCTGGCAGTTTCTAGGGTTCCCTGTGGTATTGAATCTTTTTGAGCAGGAAAAGAGAAGCAAACCAGAAAATTCCTTTGACTTGATAGCTGAAACAGAGAAAGATTGATGTATATAAAAGGATAACTAAAGGACAATAAGCTCTTTGACAACTGGTGATGTGCCACACTATTGTTGCCCAAACTCCATGAGCACGGTTGCCTTTGTTGACCTGGCTGGATTATCATCACTGTTCTACTTAATAGTCAGTGAGCAATCCTCATAATCCAGGGGTTTAAAGTTATAATTGGGCCTTCAGGGCAGAGAAATATGTCTCTATTATATTCCTAGGACACAAAAACATGTAGGATTCTCTGCTACACAATGAGTTTCTGGAAAGCATGAGTTACAATCTCAAACTCTGCCCTTCTTTATCTGAATCTTTTCTTCATGTTAAAAGTCATTATAAAAGTTGTCAGCATATTATTTTTATTATTTCTGTGGAAATTTCAAACAATATACTTTTCCATTGCTCCCAGGTTCAAATTCCTTCTCATGTGTCACAGTACATTTTTTTTTTTAATATACAACAAATTAAGCATGTGTTTTTCATTTTCCCATTGGAACATGATCAGAATTTCAGTGCTAAGTTCCTTAAAGAAATATGAGTTCAACCTTATGACACCCTCGGACCATACCCAAGAAAAAGCCATTAGTCCTGAAGAGCTCTGTACTTTATCACCTTGATAACCATTTTTCTTATATGTTTATTGATTACAATTTTTTCACTTTGTGTCCCCTCTGCTGTTCCCTCCCTCTTCTCCTTCCTGTCCCACCCAACCTCCTTCTACCACTAGGACCTTTCTCTATTTCCCTGATAGGTGACATCCTCCTCCCCCTTCTATCTGATCCTAGCTTCTCAGGTCTCATTCAAGCTGGCTGTATCATCTTCCTCTTCAGCATGATTCAAAGGGCATTGGTCTCCTTGTGTCCTCAACTCACTCTACTTAGGCTATTCTTTCTTACTCCTGGAGGCTTTGCAGAGAACTGAGTGGAGAGAGAATTTCATAGGTCAACCGCATTTAGAGCTGGGTGTTTTAAGGCCCATAATATCGCATAATATCGGACTGCGGGTCTCTATTTGCAATACAATTTTATAGAGAAGGAAGCATCTCTGTGGATCCAAGAACATGGCACTGGTATCAGTTGATAGCAGAGAGCAACTTATTTCAATAACAACAGCCTGGGTTGCTTGAAAATCTCCATAGGATGCCCTGGCACAATAACACAAGTAACTGCCATCCAGTCCCCTTAGTGGAAGACTGGTTTGGTCACAATAGATGGCCTAACGGAACTGCATTCCCCACTATTAGAAGACTTACTAATAAAAGAATAAATACCATATTTGTCTTTCTGCATTTTTGTTACTTCACCCAAGTTGATTTTTCCTGGTAACATCCATTTGCCTGAAAATATCATGATGTCATTTTCTTAGCTGAATAAAACTCCATTATGGAAATATTCTACATTTTCCCAAAAAGAGATTGTCACTCCTGTTCTTTAGTCCTTTGAAGTTGCTGGGACTTTAATCATTGTATTGTATAACAAACTATCAGGATAAGTACGTTTTTTTAGTCTAGAAGTCTCTCCATTTTCTTTCAATTCCTAGTGATTTGAATTCCAATGTCCCCTTGAAGCTCATCTATTTACATGTTTTGTCGCCTGTGAGGAAATGTCTGGGAAGGGTTAGGAGGTATGGACATGTTAGATAATTTAATTCATAAGGGAGTTATATGATAAGAGGTTATGATGTGAGGTTGATATGCCAATAAAAGTGACCAGACAGAATGGAGTCTCTGTCTCTCAGTCTCTCACTTTATAACTTGATTTTTGTATGTCTCAATATCACTATTTCTGAATATGTCACTCTAGCACTTTTGCTTTCTGTCTCTCTTAGTCTCCCTCTCCCAGGATGCTGCTTGTGGTTCATCATGAAAAGTTCTCAGTTCTGCTGAAGTACTACAACAAGATGACTGCTTGATGATGTGATATCATGAACTGTCTCTGTAAAAATATAAGGTCCCAATTAAATGCTTTTTGTTCAAAGAGTTGTTTGGTTAGGGAATATTTTCACAGTAAGTAATTCACTGACTGGGGACACATCTCTGCATTTAAAAAATAATAATGGAGTCTGTGATAATTGGTAACTTACAGGTCAAGAACAGGTGACTTTATTTGTGATGAATTGAAAGAAATATGTGACACTTTTGGTAAACAAGAGTCACACAGGTACTGTCAACTCTTCGTTGTATGCTTTCAGCTGCCCAGATTGAAGCATCAAGTCTGGCTGCACCATCTCCCTCTTTGGCCTGATTCATGGGGCATTGTTCTCCTTGTATCCTCATTTCCCTCTACTTAGGACACTCTTCCTGCTTAGCCTTTCTCTCAAGCAGGCTTCCCACTGAGCCCTTTTTAATAACTGGCTCCTGAAAATTTATTGGCTTTCACCTTTTGCATGGCATCATTCTCATTCTCAACCAATTAGCCCCTGAGAGAATCTTGAGGATTCCATGGAGATGAGTAAACAAACTTTCCTCACTGTCCAGCATCTCTGATACTGTGCACACATGATTTTTCTTGTGACACTCAACAAGCCTTTATCTCATCCCTTTATCCAGATCCCACACCTTTACTCCTGTTTACCTCTGTGACAATGTCAGGTAGGAAATTAAACTTTAAGGTCCCCCATGTTAAAAGTCATTGTAAAAGTGTCAACATATTATTTTTATTGATATGTGGGAATTTCATAAAATATACATTGCATTCCTTTTCTATTGCTCCCAGGTTCAAATTCCTAGTCATGTGTCACACTAAAATATTTACTTTAAAATACATCAATTGAAGTATGTGTTTTTCATCTACTCATTGGAACATGATAGAGTCCCTGTGCCAAATCCTTTAAAGAAAACTGAGTTCATCCTTGTCATAGCCTGAAACAAACCGCAAGGAGAAGCCATCAGTCCTGAAGAGCTCAATAGTTCATCACCTTGATAACAATGGAACCAAAAAATCTGAGCACAGCATTCTTTCCTGAGACTCATACTCTAACCAAGTACCATGCATGGAGATATCCTAGAACCCCTGCACAGACATAGCCCATGCCAATTCAGTGTCCAAGGGGGTTCTATAGTAATAGGAACAGAGACTGCCTCTTACAGGAAGTGATGGGTCTGCTCTTTGAAAAGCCACATGCTAATAGGAGAGCAGCCTTAACAGGCCATAAAGGAGTCTTTCCTTAGACTCATATTCTAATCAAGTACAATGCATGGAGATAACTTAGAAACCCTGCACAGATGTTGCCCACAGCAGTACATTGCCCAAGGTCTTTCCACAGTAATGGAAGGAGGGACTGCCTGTGATGTGAAGTGGTTTGCCTTTGTTTGATCACCTCACTTTTATGGGAGAGCAGGCTTTCCAGGCCAAGAGGAAGACAATGCAGCCACTCCTGATGATATCTGATAGAGGACAATCAGAAGGAAGTAGAAGTACTTTCCTTTTGGTGGACTTGGGGAAGAGCATGCAAGGAGATAGGGGAGAGAAGGTAAGTTTGGAAAGGGAGGAGGGGGTTTTAAGGGGAGATAGAAAGTGAATAACGAGTAATTCATAAATTTAAATAAAATATTTTTAAAATTCCTTTTTAGTTATATTATAAGAGGTGTGCTTTGTGGTTGATGTGCCAATGAAAGTGACCAGACTGAATGGAGTCTCTGTCACTTTGTTTCTGTGTTCTTGGTCTCTATTTCTGAATTTGTCTTTCTCTTTCTCTCTCTCTGTCTCTCTCAGTCTCCCTCTCTCTGACTGCCACTTGTGATTCAGTATGAAAAGCTCTCAGTTCTGCTGAAGGACTAAACAAGAAACCCTGATGATCTCTGTAAAAATATAAGGAAGGTCCCAATTAAATACTTTTGTTCAAAAGTTGCCTTGGTCAGGGAACATTTTCCCAGTATGTAATTCACTGACTGATGATATATCTGTGCATTTAACAAATAATAATGGAATCTTTGATAATATGAAAGTCACATTGATATGTGAGTTCATTAATGACCACTTGAAAAAAATATGTGACCCAGTTCATGAACTAAGTGTCTTGGACACATGAACTGTCATCTCTGGGTTGTATTCTTTCAGCTGCCCAGATTGAAGCATGTAGGGCTGTTCAGCCTTTCTCTCAAGCAAGCTGTCAATTTTGGCCCTTTTAATAACTGGCTCCTAAAACTCTTACTGAATATCAACTATTTCATGACATCATTCTCCCTCTCAGCCAATCAACACCTAAGATAATTTTGAGTTTCCATGGAGATGAGTAAACAAACTTTCCTCAGTATCCAGTATCTGTGATCCTGTGCCCACGTGACTATTTCTTGTGTAACCCATCAAGACTTTATCTCTTCCCTTTATCCAGATCCCACACCTTTACTTTGTTTACCTCTATGACAATGTCAGGTAGGAAATGAAACTGTAATATTTGTTTAATGGGACATATCTGTAAGGATGAAAGTTTCAAAGTGATGTGAGATTAAGGGGAATGTGCCCAATGACAAGTTTATCTCCTACTGTGGTCTTGGATCTGAAATTTCCTAGGTTGTGTTTTAATTGAACAATTCATGGAGTACTCACTATATGAATTTTCACACTCTTATTGATATAATAGGCTGGCAGGGCATAGGGTTTCTTGGGATATTGAATCTTTAAGAGCAGGAAACTGAGAAGTTAACCAGACAGTTCTTGGGGCTAGTATGGCTGAAACAGAGAATGATTGGTATATGTAAAAGAAGAACTGAGGGGCAATAAACTTTTTTTTTCATCTTATCAATTACATTTTATTAACTCTGTATCCCAGATGTATCCTGCTCCCTCATTCCCTCCTAAAACCACCCTCCCTCCATCATCTCCACCCTGCCCCTTTCCAAGTCCACTGATGGGGGTTCCTCCTCACCATTCCTCCTGGTTTTTCAGGTATCTTCAGGACTGGCTGCAAAGCCCTCCAATGTGGCCTAACAGGACTGCTCCTCCCTTGGGGAGTGGGGATGTCAAAGAGACAGCCATTGACTTCCTGTTAGAAATAATCCTTGTTCCCCTCACTATGGGAAACCAATTGGTTACTGAGCTACCACAGGCTACATCTGAGCAGAGGTTCTAGGTTATATGCATATATGGTCCTTGGTTGAATGTCAGTCTCAGAAAAGACCCTGTGCCCAGATATATTTGGTCCTTGTGGAGCTCCTATCCTTTCCCCAACAGACTAACTCCCCTTCTTTCATATGATTACCTGTACTCTGCCGAAGGTTTGGTCATGAGTCTTTGTATCTGCTTTGAAAACACTGCTACTTAGAGTCTTTCAGATGCACCCAGTAGACTCCTGCCATAGGTTCAATGCACATCCCATCTGTCTTTCTAAACAAGGATTGATCATCTTACCCCATGTCAGCTCTCTTGATTATCTTTTTTAGGTGTATATATTTCATTATGTTTATCATATGTTATAGGTATATATAAGTGAGTATATATCATGGTTGTCTTTCTCCTTCTGTGATATTTCACTCAGAATGATCTTTTCTAGATCCCACCATTTGCCTGCAAATTTCATGATCTCCTCCTTTTTGATTGCTGAGTACTATTCCATTGTGTAAAAATACCACAATTTCTGTACCCATTCCTCCCTTGATGGACATCTGGGTTGTTTCCAGGTTCTGGCTATTACAAATAAAGCTGCTATAAACATGGTTGAGCAAGTATCCCTTTTGTGTACTTGAACAAAGTTTGGGTATATACCTAGCAGTGGTATAGGTGAGTCTTGGGGAAGCATTATTCCTAATTGTCTGAGAAAGCACCAGATAGATTCCCAAAGTGGTTGTATCAGTTTACATTCCCACCAGCAGTGGAGGAGGGTTCCCCTTTCTCCACAACCTCTGAAACATGTGTTGTCACTTGCGTTTTTCATCTTGGCCGTTCTGATGGGTGTGAGATGAAATCTCAGGGTCAATTTGATTTGCATTTCCCTGTTGGCTAATGAGGTTGAGCATTTCTTTAAGTGTTTCTCTGCCATTCAATATTCCTCTGCCGAGAATTCTCTGTTTAGCTCTGTTCCCCATTTTTTAATTGGATAACTTAATTTGTTGACTTTAAGCTTCTATACTTCTTTGTATATACTGGATATTAGTCCTCTGTCAGATAAAGGGTTAGTGAAGATGCTTTCCCAATTTGTAGGCAATCGTTTTGTTTTGATGATGGTGTCCTTTGCTTTACAGAAGCTTTTCAGTTTCATGAGGTCCCATTTATTGATTGTTACTCTTAGAGACTGTGCTGATGGTGTTCTGTTCAGGAAGTTGTCTCCTGTGCCAATGACTTCTAGGCTGTTCCCCACTTTTTCTTCTAACAGATTTAGAGTATCTGGTTTTATATTGAGGTCTTTGATGCACTTGGACTTTAGTTTTGTGCAGGGTGATAAATATGGATCTATTTTCATTTCTCTACATGTAGACATCCAATTGGACCAGCACCATTTGTTGAAGATACTATCTTTTTTCCATTGAATGGTTTTGGCTTCTTTGTCAAAAATCGAGTATTCATAGGTGTGTGGGTTTATTTCTGGGTCTTCTATTCATTTTCATTGATTCTCCTTTCTGTTTTAATGCTAAAACCATGCAGTTTTTATTACTATTGCTCTATATTACAGCTTGAGATCAGGGATGGAGATACCTCCAGATGATCAGTTGTTGTACAGGATTGTTTTGGAGATTCTGGGTTCTTTGTTTCTCCATATGAAGCTGAGAATTTTTTTTCAAGGTCTGTAAAGAATTGAGTTGGTATTTGGATGGGAATTTCATTGAATCTGTAGATTGCTTTTGACAGGATGGCCATTTTCACAATTTTAATCCTACCAAAGCATGAGCACAGGAGATCTTTCCATCTTCTGATATCTACTTCAATTTCTTTCTTCAGAGACTTGAAGTTTTTCTCAAACAGGTCTTTCACTTGCTTGGTTAGTGTCACCCCAAGGTACTTTATGTTATTAGTGGCTATTGTGAAGGATGTTGCTTCCCTAATTTCTTTCTCAGCCCTTTTGTCTTTGGTATACAGGAGAGCTTCTGATTTTTTTTTTTGAGTTGATTTTGTATCCTGCCACTTGCTGAAGGTGTTTATCAGCTGGAGGAGTTCTCTGGTTGAATTTTGGGGTCGCTCATATATACTATCATATCATCTGCAAATAATGACACTTTGACCTCTTCCTTTCCGATTTCTATCCCTTTGATCTCCTTTAGTTGTCTTCTTGTTCTTGCTAGAACTTAAAGTACTATGTTGAAGAGGTATGGATAGAGTGGGCAGCCTGGTCTTGTCCCTGATTTCAGTGGGATTGATTTAAGTTTCTCTCCATTGAGTTTGATGTTGGCTATCAGCTTGCTGTATATTGCCTTTACTATGTTTAGATATGTGCCTTGTATCCCTGATCTCTCCAAGACTTTAAACATGAATGGTTATTGGACTTTGTCAAATGCATTTTCAGCATCTAAGGAGATGATCATGTGGTTTTTCTCCTTCAATTTGCTTATGTGGTGGATTACATTGATGTATTTCTGTATGTTGAACCACCCTTGCATGCCTGGGATGAAGCCTACTTGGTCATGGTGGACGATATCTTTGATGTGTTCTTGGATTCGGTTTGCAAGTATTTTATTGAGTATTTTTGCATCAATATTCATAAGAGAGATAGGTCTGAAGTCTTCTTTTTTGTTGGGTCTTTGTGTGGTTTAGATATCAGGGTGACTGTCGCTTCATAAAATGAGTTTGGTAATGTACCTTCTGTTTTTATTTTGTGGAATACTTTGAGGAGAATTGGTATTAGCACTTCTTTCAAGGTCTGGTAGAATTCCTGCTGAATCAATCTGTCCCAGGGCTTTTTTTTTTTTTTTTTTTTTTTTTTTTTTTTTTTTTTGGAAGGGAGACTGTGAATGACTGCTTCAATTTCCTTGGGGGAATATAGGGCTATTCAGTCTTTCTACCTGATCTTGACTTAATGTTGGAAGATGGAAATTGTCCATTTTGTTTAGGTTTTCAAATTTTGTGGCAAATAGGCTTTTGTAGTATGACCTAATAATTGTTTGAATTTCCTCAGTGTCTGTAGTTATGTCACCTTTCCATTTCTGAATTTGCTGATTTGGATGGATTCTCTCTCCTTTTTAGTTAGTTTGGCTAAGGGTGTGTCTATCTTGTTGATTTTCTCAAAGAACCAGCTTTTTGTTTTATTGAGTCTTTGAATAGTTTTATCTCTTTCTAAATTATTGATTTTAGGGCTGAGTTTGATTATTTGCAGACATCTGCTCCTCTTGGGTGTATCTGTTCCTTTTTTTTTCTATGGTTTTCAGTTGGGCCATTAAGATGCTTGTATGTGATGTTACAAATTTCTTCTTGAAGGCACTTAGTGCTATAAATTTTCCTCTGAGCACTGCTTTTAATGTGTCCCATAAATTTGGGTATATTGTGCCTTCATTTTCATTGAATTCTAGGAAGTCTTTATTCTTTCTTTATTTCTTCCTTAACCCAGGTGTCATTGAGTAACAAGTTGTTCAGTTTCCATGTGCTTGTTGGCTTTTTGTTATTTCTGTTGTTCTTTGGTCCACCTTAGTCCATGGTGGTCAGATAGAATACAAGGGATTATTTCAAACTTTTTGTATCTGTTGAGGCTTTCTTGATGACCAACTATATGGTCTATTTTGGAGAAGTTTCCATGTGGTGCTAAAATGAAGGAATACTCTTTTGAGCATGGGTGAAAAGATTTCTAGGCGTCTATTAGTTACATTTGATTTAGGTACTCTGTAAGTGTTTTTATTTCCCTATTTTTTTCTGTCTAGTTGATCTGTTCCATGGTGAGAGCGGAGTGTTGAAGTCTCCCACTATTAAGGTATTAGAATCAATGTGCAATTTAAGCTTTACTATTGTTACATTTACGAATGTAGGTGCTCTTGTGTTTGGGGCATAGATATTCAAAATTGTGATATTCTCTTGGTGGATTTTTCCTTTGATGAGAATTTATTGGACCTCCTTATCTTTTATGAATTCTCCATCCATGTTGATTGAAAGTTTTGCTGGGTACAGTAGTCTGGATTGGAATCTGTGGTCCCTTAAGGACTGTATGATTTCTGTCCAGGCCCTTCTGGCTTTCCTAGTTTCTGTTGAGAAATCTGGTGTGATTATGATAGGTCTACCTTCATATGTTACTTGGCCTTTTTCCCTTGCTGCTTTTAGAATTTTTTCTTTGTTCTGTAGGTTCAGGGTTTTGACTATGATGTGACGTGAAGAATTTATTTTCTGTTCTAGTCTACTTGGTGTTCTGTAGGCCTCTTGTATGTTTATGGCCATCTCCTTCTTTAAGTTGGGAAAGTTTTCTTCTATAATTTTCTTGAAAATATTTTCTGGACCTTTGAGCCTGATGTCTTCTTTTTCTTCTATTCCTATTATTCTTAGATTTTGTCTTTTCATGGTGTCCCTCATTTCTTGGATGTTTTGTGTTTGGAAATTTTCTGATTTTATTTTTTTCTTTGAGAGATGTGTCAATTTCCGCAAGTGTATTTTCGGCTTCTGAGATTCTTTCTTCCATCTCTTGTATTCTGTTGGTGATGCTTACCTTTGTAGTTCCTGGTCTTTTTCTATGTTCTCCATCTCCTGGTTTTTCTCTATTTGTGTTTTTTTTTTTTTATTGATTCTAATTCTGTTTTCATGTCTTGCACCATTTCCTTCATCTGTTTGAATGTGGAGTCCTGCTTTTCAATGACAGCTTCTATTTTTTTGTTCGTTTCCTCTCTATGTATCACTAATTGTGCCTCTACTTCTTTGGGTATAATTGCCTGTATTTCTATGAGAGCTTTGTTTATTTCTTCTTTATTTGCCTTCATTTGTGTGGACATTTCTTTGAGAGCTTTGTTCATTTCTTCTTTGTTTGCCTCCATTTTCGTGGTCATTTCTCTGAGAGCTCTATTAGTTTCCTTTGTTCATCTCAATTTCTTTGGCTATTTCTGTTAGGGCTTTGTTCGTTTCATCTTTATGGGTCTCTAATAGCTCAAGAAACATAGTTTTGAGGTCATTTTCTTGTATATCTAGTGAATTGAAGTGTCCATTGTTTCGTGGGGTTGCTGGTGAGATCATTATGTCCTGATTTTTGTTGGGTGTGTTCTTATGTCTGCCTCTAGCCATCTGGTTATTTATAACCCTCACTGTTCCTTGAGTTTGTAGTTCAGGCTATGATCATCTCTTTCTGTTTTCTGGACTGCCTTTTCAGGAAGATGAGAAAGTTTCACTGGTTTGGGAGTGTGTGTTGTCATTTCAGTTTTGCCTAAGTAAGGAATGTGAAGCTGGAGCTATTCGTATGCAATTTTAGCGGGCGCTGTATGCATGTGCAGATTCTCTGACTATTGCAGTGGCCTGTAGGCACTATTATGCAGTTCTGTCTGAGATCCAGGGTTTGTTTGCCTGGATTACACTGGTGGACCCACAAGGCAGAGGCTTCAACATTGGGGTCACTATCCCAAGAATCCCTATGATTCCCACACTAGGGTTGTGGGTGGCAGGGATCTCATCTGGTTGCTTCTGTGGAGGGGCCCTGTATCTGGGGCAAACTCTCCCTAGAAGGCTCACTCACTCTCTTGCAGGACCAGTTGGAATGCACAGGGGTTCCCCTTGCTCTCTACTCTCTGATTTGGTCCTGCTGTGGAAAATGTGCTGGTAGGCTAACATTCAGCTCTGTGGCACCTTGGCCGCAGGACTCGGTGTCCACCTTTCCTGTGTGCTGCCTCTCTGTTCTTTCCCTCTGCCAGGAGGGGCTATGTTGACTGGTCCTGGATAGTGCAGGAAAGAGTTAGGTTGAGTGTTCTCTGGGCCCAGATCTCTCTGCCACAAGCCGCCTGTGGGTAGAACCTATGTTTGCTGATCCGGAGACAGTACCAGGTATGGTTGAGTGTCCTCAGATCCAGAGCTTGGGTTTCTCTGCCAGGGGCCGCTGGGTGAGCTACAGATGGGGTGCTGTGTCCTGTGGCAGGCTGCCTCTCTGTCCTTCCCCTCTGACCTTCCCCTCCGCTAGGGAAAGCTTATGGTGGTGCTCTCAGGGGAGTGCCAGAAGAGGTTGGGTCTTCTCAGTCTAGATCCTGAGAAGAGGTTTCTCTGCCAGAGGTCAGGAGGCCGCCGGTGCTAGGACTTGGTGCTAGACCTTATTGTGATGGACCCGGGAGAGTCTCAGGACATGTTGAATGACCAGTCTCAGATCCAGAGCTGAAGTTTGTTTGCTAGGAGCAGCCAGCAGCACTGGGGTCCAGGCACTGTGAAGCTGCTGTGCACCTCTTTATCCTTCTGCTCTGCTGCAGCAGGGTTATGGGGGCGTTTGGGGGAGTGCCTGAAAGGATTGAGTTTTCTCAGCCCCTATCTTGGGTTGGGGTACCAACAATGTAGTCTGTGGCAGATTCTGCTGGATGCCTCCTGCCTCCTCCAAAGAGGGAGTATGGATTTTGAGCTGGGTACACAGCTGCTCGCTCTCTGCACTCAGAGGGAGCTCAGTTGTGATGGTGGTGCCTACCTGAGGTCATTGAGACCTTCCAGGGAAAGAATGGGTGACCCATGATCAGATTTGCAACTTTCCTTCCCTGTTGGGTTTTCTTGCGACTGGGACTCCCAGTCTCTGGCACCCTTGTGCCCACCAATCAGCCTGGGAAAGTGATTGAGACATACAGGATTGCGGCTCCAGCACAGAGACCCAATGCCGATGTTACCCAGGATCTCTTTTGGGTTCTGGACGGGAGGCTCGAGAGTGGACCCAACCAATTCCCATGCTGTGGGAGCCTCCCCTCACCTGGGAAACATGATTGCTGTAGTTTTAGGGCCCAGAGTTCAGTTTCCTGGTCGCTGCATGGAGAGTGCTGTCCCGCTTGTCAGACACAGTGCTCTCCCAGCACCGCCATCTTGCCCTCCCCCCCTGCAACAAACTTTTTGACAGCTGGTGCTCTTCCACACTAGTGTTGGCAATCCTATATGAGCAGGCTTCCATTGGCTGACCTCACTGGATCAGCAACTGTGTCCGATTGAGTCGTCAGTGAGGAAACCTATTGGGTCCTGAGTTTTACAGTTAAAACTGTGCTTTCCAGATAGTGCAATGGATCTATGTTATATGCCTCAGACACAATAGCATGTATGTCCACAACACAAACTCTCTAAAAGTTTAGATAGTACCAGGACTGCTTTTTCAGAGATTTCACCTGATCTCATGGCCTCTGAGGTACCTGAGTAACCACTGGTTCATGGCCATGATTGTCTGTTCCACACTGAGTTTCTAGAAGGCATGCCATACAATGTCAAAAAACTGTCCACCTTTAGCAGAATAATTTCTCCATGGTAAAAGTCATTGTAAAAGCTGTCAACATATTATTTTTATTGAATATGTAATTTTGTATAATATACATTATACTCTTTTTCTATTGCTACCATGTTAAAATTCCTACCCATGTGTTTCACTAAAAATTTTGTAATTTTAAATACATCAATTGAAGTATGTGTTGTTCATATATCATTGAAACATGATCAAAATCACAGTTCCAAGTCTCATAAAGAGGACTGTATTCATCAATAAGTTGAGTGCAGAGAAATAAAATATAATAACAGCATGGGTTGCTTTAAAATTTCTGTAAGATGTGCTGACCCAAAAACTCACATAACTGCCACCCAATCCCCCTAGTGGAAGACTGGTTGGTCACAATTAGATGGCCTATTGAAACTTTAACTCCCTCTATTAGGAGCCCTCCTTATAAGTGAGTATATACCATATTTGTCTTTCTGCATTTTAATTACTAAATCCAGAATGATTTTTCCCGGTTACATCCATTTGCCTGAAAATACCATCATGTCATTTTCTTAGCTGAATGATACTCTGTTATGGAAATATTCCATACTTTCCCCCAAAGGAGATTGTCACTTCTGTTCTTTAGACATTAGAAGTTCCTGGGACCTTAATCATTGTATTGAATGAAAAACTATCATGATAATTATGTTCTTTTAGCCTAGAAGTTCCTCCATCTTCTTCCACTTCCTGGTGATTTGACTTGCAATGTCCACTTGAAGATCATATATTTACATTTGGAGTCCCCAGTGAGGAAATGGCTGGGAAGGGTTGGGATTTATGGTCTTGTTAGATAATATGATTCATGTTGGAATTATATTAAAGGTGGGTCTGCTGTGAGGTTGATATGCTGATGAAAGTGACCACACAGAATGGAGTATTTGTCTCTCAGTCTCTGTCATGTTCTATCTTTAATTCTGTCAATCTCAGTCTCTCTATTTCGAAATCTATCTCTCTAGCTCTTTTTCTGTCTGCCTTTCTCTGTCTCCCTCTCTCATCCTGCTGCTTATGGTTCAGTATGAGATTTTCAGTTCTGCTGAAGGACTACAACCAGATGACTGCTTGATGACATGACATCATGGATGATCTCTGTCCAAATATAAGCAAGGTCCCAATTAAATGCTTTTTAAAAAAAATTGCCTTGATCAGGGAATATTTTCACAGTAAATAATTCACTGAGTGAGGACATATCTGTGCATTTAACAAATAATAATGGAATCTGTGTTAATGGGAAACCCACATGTCAATGACATGTGACATTATTTGTGACCAAATGAAAACAATGTGTGACACTTTTGCTGAACAAAGAATCTTGGACACAGGAACTGTCATCTCTGGGTTAGGTGTTTTCAGCTGCACAGTTTGAAACTTGTATGGCTGCTCAGGCTTCCTCTCAAGCATGCTGTCCACTTGGCTGTTTTAATTAGTGACTCTTGAAACTCTTACTGGCTTTCAGCTTTGGAATAGCATCATTCTCCTCTCAGCCAATGAGCCTCTGAGAGAATCCTGAGGTTTTCATGGAGATGAGTAAAAAATCTTTCCTCAGTGTATAGTATCGCTGATCCTTAGCACAATTGAAACTTTCTTGTGAAACACAATAAGCCTTTATCTGCAGCTCAGGCTCACACCCCCCACAACCAAAATGGTGAGAGCTGAGAGCCTTGTGCTCAGGTTAGTTGGGTGATTTATAGATTCTGGTCCCTCAGAGCTTGCCCAAGGGAGGGACAATTCCTGCCTGGCAAGCTTTTCTTGGTCAAAATGCTACATTTTTAATTGATTGGCTATAGGAAGGTTCCCAAACCATTAATGACCTGGTGTTCCTCCCTAGGAGCTGGACTTCACCTACCTAGTTCAGGCTTTACTTAATAATAGCTGCTAATATTTAATCTTTTTGGTCTCTCATTTACCCCCTTCCCATGATCATTTAAAGATCCAATCTTGGGTCTCCCAGGTATGACCTCTTGTAGCCTATAGATTTACCTTTTTAAAATGGGATCTTAGTACCATTAGTGTATTTCTCCCAAACATTTCTTTATGAAAGCCATCAAGCAATGTAAAATACAAGCCCAAAGGTAAAAATCAAAATGAGTAGGAGTCCCTTCAGGGTGGATATAGGGGTAGTAAGCTAAGAAGAACTATTATCCTTTCTCTCTAGGCTCTCTCTAGGCTTTTAGCCCAATTGCTGTGATAATATTTTCCATTTCAGCTAAGCAAATGCCCAAGATAATAGCTAATGTCAGGGAGCCCCTTTTGATTCAGCATTTCAGCTTGCTAGGTGGAATTTTGGGTCGAAGATCCATCTTCTGTAGCTTCTTCCATTCTGACAATGGATCGTTAGCATCAGGGGCTAGGGAGACTGAAATGCCAGTTTAAGGCTGGGCAATGGGAGCAGTTCTAAGCATCTGGTTATTTGATCCACCTGAAGAGGCAGGGATCGATCATGTCAATTTCCAGGAAGCACAGATTTCAACTTGCATTCCATAGCTGATCCCGGAACAGAGTCAAACAGGTAAAAATCTGCTGAGATCAATTCAGACTGGAGACAGAAGTTAAAATTTATCTATTGAATGGGAAATGTAAGAAATCCCAAGACCAGGAGAAAACTGATCTGGGATCTGTTTGAGCTATGCCAGATCCAGGTTTCATGAATTTTTGATTTTCTGAAACTCATGAAATTTTGGTACACAAAAGGAAATATATATTTAAAAAAATCAGAAAAGTAACATATCAACAAATCTAATATAACAATATTCTGAGAGTAACAGGTAAAACAACAGCCAATCAGAAAGAGCATAAGTTAGCTGTTTGTTTTGTAACCTTTTATAAACAAGTTAAGTGTGTTCCCAGTCTGGAACTCTTAACAATTTTTCTGTGGGTACAGCTGTTGGTAATCAGCCACCAATAGAGCTTGGCCATTTTTTTCTACACTCAGCCTCTACTTTTAGCCCCCATCTCCATGTAAAGTTAGGCAGAAATACATTACTGGGTTTAATGCTAAACCCTGGATGCTTAGATTTTTCTTGATAAAGTAACTAAAAGAAATAAGTTTAAGATAGTTCTGTGTCAAAGTCTGTCCCAGAAATGGCAGATATTAAGAATACCATACTAAAAGCTATGACTTTTGGGTCAGATATACACATTCAATAGATGTTTTTAACATGAGGAGAAGCACCTTTAAGTCTCTCTTCAGAAGACAAACAAAGGAAATTAAAAACTCAAGCTGGTGAATGAATAATAAGCACTCAGTGCTCCATCAACTTATCAGAACTCTATTGATCAATGCCAAAACTCTCAACTTCTGAAATCTTATAACATAAGCACAACAGTAGCAAAGATAGAGGGCAGAAAGTATTGCCCATTTTTAATGTGCTTTAAAACATTTTTATATCTTTATAACTTGTAATTACATACATTAAATCATCAGCTTAGACGCTCCAATCTTTTTTGCATTTATCAATGCTGAAACATTTCCAAACCAAATAACACTCTCTAGATTTTTACAACCTAAACTCCTATATCCTCAGACCCTACAAAAGCTCTCTCTCTATATTTTTAATCTAGCTATACATCTTAAGACACAAGCAACTGGCATGAATCCTGTGAGCAAGGCAAACCTGTTTTCCTTTCAAAATAAGAGATCTAGAACCTAGGTAATTCTAGCTAATGACCTAATAAATTAATGAACAGCGGATCTAATTGTCTGCTCTCTAGCAGCAAAGCTACCATGAGCTTACCCTAGCCATGAAAGTGATCAGAGACCTGAAAAGGATAAATTATAAGCTAAATATATATACCAATCCATGTGCCAAACAAAATGACAGAGATGACTAATTAGTCCATCACCTGACTCCTGTGGTCTCATGGCATCCTGAACAGAGGCATTCCTGCCAGGCACAGAAGATGAGAGACTGAGTCTGTGGAAAGAGGAACATGAGAAATTTACCACACCTTGCCTCTTGCAATGTGAAACAATAGCTCTCCAGGTGTTCACGGCTTTGTTCACAGTTTAGGCTGGGCCCTAGCAGTGGGCCAGTTGAGGCAGTATTGCCCAGTGGTTAGCATACCACAATCCAGAGTCACCATCATCAGTCATGCCCAAATCTTCTCAGACCTTTGGGAGCTATTGCCAAGATTTGGGGACTCTCAGTCACAATAAGCTTACACAGTTAAAATGCCATATTCATCAGATCTCTGACAAGCTTGATGGCCAGCATATCTGATTTATTCTTTGTCTTTATCATCTTCTTTAAACTGTGTCCCATAAAACAGAAGGCTATAATCTCTAATTCTGGCATATTTCTTAGGTGCATGTTTTAGAACCAAATTTTCAAACTTTACGGTTACCCATCCTAAGGTAAACCTCAAAAAAACCTAAAAAAGTTACTAAGTAAAGCTCAACATTTTAAATAACTGCAGTTGTTAGCATAACTTTAAATCTGCTCTTTCTGAACTAAAATTAAAGCAAACCTTTTAATCAGATTCAGTTTATAGAGAGACTAGCAAATCTTGCTGGTCCCACCACTTTGCATTAAAATTGAACAGTAAAAAGCTTTGAATTTAGCACTAATCAGAGGACTGAACATAACTGAGATACCTAGACAAAATGGTGGCAGACTCATGGTTCCACCCTTTTTTTCTCCGGACCAGCATTTCAGCTGGCCACGTGTAACTGAACTCAGCTGGAAGTTCTAAACAAATATAGCAGCAAAACTAGAGCCCCACCCTCTATCCCTGAATTATCATGGAGGCTAGCCATGTGTTAGCACAGGCTGTGACTGACAATAGCAAACATAGCCATTAGGTGTTGCTGATGGCATTACCTCCCATAACCAAAAGTTTTGTGAAACATTTATAATTTTCCCACAACCTAAAGTGGTAACATTGTGATCAAATAAGTTTTAGAATCAACTGCATAAAATAATAGTATAGAACAATTTTAAACTGTATGAAATATTCTGGCCACACCAAACCTACCAGCCAGAATTCTTTCCCCTTAAAAGATCATTTTGCAATGAAGAATCACATGCCTTTTAAGTAAAGTACAACATATTTTTAAATACAGTTCTTTCTCAAATCATATTTACTCTCTGGCTTTATATACATACACAAACCTTCTGCAACATTATATATATATATATATATATATACGCCTGCAGGTTCCTAGCTTCCTTTTCTGGCTTAACCAGACACTCTTACTTTAGACAAGCTATTCTTTTCTATAATATGTCTTGCTCTCTCTCTTGCTTTTTAGAAAACATAAAAACTCTCATCAAAATCCTTTCCATCCTGATAAGATCCTGCTGGAGCCCAGCATCCAAGATTGGTTATTTTTTTGTTTGTTTTTTGTTTTTTTGTTTGTTTTTTGTTTGTTTGTTTTTTTATAGGCAAAGCAAAAACAAGTTACATTAATACAAAAAGAAGTTCGGAAACTACCAAATTCTTTTTCTAAAATTACTTCCCTGTAGCAGATATGGTCCAAGGTCACCTAAACAAACTCTAAGGAACTTAGAACAAGCTTAAAGAAACTTGGTAAAACTTCTTCTTTTCACTGTCTCAAGATAAAGACAGGGTGGAAACATGTTTTTCCATAAACAAAGCAGCTTAACAAGCAAACAACTCTCCAAAAGATACATTGTAAGAAACTTTAAATATTTTTTTTAATTAGCTCAAACCATATGGCTTTGTTTCATTTAGTAAAATTAATAAAATAAATACCAAAGTTTTTTGTTCTCCCCCAAAGGATTGAGAAACTGTTTTAAATTTTCTGTTAGACTACCCAAGATATTGTCTAAAATGCTTGATAAACTTTAAACATTTTATGGCTGTAAACATTTAAACATTTTTCAAAACGTGGTTTTTCAATACCAAAATAAAGCACCCCTTTTGTAGGAGAGAAGTCACAAACCATAACCAAAACTAGAAGTCAAATTTTAAAAGTCAAAACCAGAATTTTAAAACCAGAACTTACCAGTGCAAACAATCCAATCTCTAAAGCCTATACCAAGTTAAAATAAATCATCCTTTTAATCTAGAAGAAAACATGTGGCTATCAAGATGGCAGTCACAGGTTCCATTACATTTCACATGGTAATTTCAAGATGGCAGTCACATTACATTTCACACGGTAATTTTAAGATGGTGGAGTCATTCCATGCGGCAACCTATATTGTTGCTTTTTTTTTCTGAGAGGTATTTTTTTATTTTATTTTATAAATTACACTTTATTCATTTTGTATCCCCCCATAAACCCCTTCCTTCTCCCTTCCCGATCCCACCCTCCTTCCCCTTTCTGCATGCATGCCACTCCCCAAGTCCACTGATAAGGGAGGTTCTCCTCTCCTTTCTGATTTTAGTCTATCAGTTTATCAGATCACATCAAAACTGGGTGCATTGTCCTCTACTGTGGCCTGGTAAGGCTGCTCCCCCATTACCAGGTGATCAAAGAGCAGGCCAATCAGATTATGTCAGAGGTTCCCTCTTTCCATTACTATGTAACCCACTTGGACACTGAACTGCCCTGGGCTACATCTGTGCAGGGGTTCTAGGTTATCTCCATGAATAGTCCTTGGTTGGAGTATGAGTCTCTGGGAAGTTCCCTGTATTCAGATTTTCATGTTTCGTTGCTCTCCTTGTGGAGACCCTGTCCTCTCCAGCTCTTACTATTTCCCACTTCTTACATAAAATTCCATTCACTCTACCCAACAGTTGACCATCAGGCTCAGCATCTCAGCATCTGATAATCTGTAGGGCAGAGGCTTTCAGAGGCCCTCTGTGGTAGGTTCCTAGTTTGTTTCCTGTTTTCTTCTTCTGTCTTTCAGAAGCCCTCTGTAGAAGGTTCCTACGTTGTTTTCTGTTTTCTTATTCTTCTGAAGTCCATGCTATTTGCCTTTCAGGATGGGGATAGACTGTTTTAGTTAGGGTCCACTCTCTTGCTTAGTTTCTTTAGATGCACAGGATTTAGTGGGTTTGTCCTATGTTGTATGTCTTTATGAGTGAGTATATACTGTGTGTGTCTTTTTACTTCTGGGACAACTCGCTCAGGATGATCCTTCCCAGGTCCTACCATTTACCTGCAAATTTCATGATTTCCTTATTTTTCATTGCTGAGTAATACTCCATTGTATAGATGTACCACAGTTTCTGCATCCATTCTTCAGTTGAGGGGCATCTGGGTTGTTTCCAGCTTCTGGCTTTTAAAAATGAAGCAGCTACAAACATGGTTGAGCAAATGTCCTTTTTGTGTACTTGAGCCTCTTTTGGATATATGCCCTGGAGTGGTATGGCTGGATCTTGGGTAAGCGCTATTCCTAGTTGTCTGAAAAAGTGCCACATTGTTTTGCAGAGTGGTTGTACAAGTTTACATTCCCACCAGCAGTGGAGAAGGGTTCCCCTTTCTCCACAACCTCTCCAGCATGTGTTGTCACTTGAGTTTTTTATCTTGGCCATTCTTATGGGTGTAAGGTGAAATCTCAGGGTTGTTTTGATTTGCATTTCCCAAATGGCTAATGAGGTTGAGCATTTCTTTAATTGCTTCTCTGCCATTTGATATTCCTCTCCATTCATTGTTTAGCACTGTTCCCAATTTTTTAAGTGGATTACTTGGTTAACTGCTTTTCAGCTTCTTTAGTTCTTTATATATACTGGATATTAGCCCTCTGTCACATAGAGTGTTGGTGAGGATTTTTTCCCATTCTGTAGGCAGTCGCTTTGTTTTGATGACGGTATCCTTTGCTTTACAGAAGCTTTTCAGTTTCATGAGGTCCCATTTATTGATTGTTGCTCTTAGAGCCTGTGCTGTTGGTGTTCTGTTCAGGAAGTTGTCTCCTATGCCAATGTGTTCTAGGGTATTCCCCATTTTTTTTTCTAGCCGATTTAATGTTTTTATGTTGAGGTCTTTGATCCACTTGGACTTCAGTTTTGTGCAGGGTGTTAAGTATGGATCTTTTTTCATTTTTCTACATGTAGACACTCAGTGGGACCAGCACCATTTGTTGAAGATGCTATCTTTTTTCCATTGTATGGTTTTGGCATCTTTGTCAAAGATCAGGTGTCCATAAGTGTGTGGGTTTATTTCTGGGTACTCTGTTTGGTTCCATTGATCCACCATTCTTTTTGTATGCCAGTACCATGCAGTTTTTAAAACTGTTGTTCTATAGTTCAACTTAAGATCAGGGATGGAGAAACCTCCAGAAGATCTTTTATTGTAGAGAGTTGTTGTAGCAATTCTGTGTTTCTGGTTATTTCCATATGATGTTCAGAATTTTTCTTTCCAGGTCTGTAAGAATTGTGTTGGTAATTTGATGGGAATTGCATTGAATCTGTAGATTGCTTTTGGTAAGATGGCCATTTTACTAGGTTAATCCTGCCCAGCCATGAGCATGGGAGAACTTTCCATTTTCTGATATCTTCGTCTAATTCTTTATTCAGAGACTTAAAATATTTTTCATACAAATCTTTGACTTCCTTGGTTACTCCGAGGTACCTTATGTCATTTGTGGCTATTGTGAAGGATGTTGTTTCCCTAATTTCTTTCTCAGCCCTTTTGTCTTTTGTATACAGAAGGGCTACTGATTTTTTTGAGTTAATTTTGTATCTGTCCACTTTGCTGAAGTTGTTCATCAGCTGCAGGTGTTCCCTGGTAGAGTTTTTGGGGTCACTCACATATACTATCATATCATCTGCAAATAGTGACAATTTGAGTTATTCCTTTCCAATTTTTTCCCCTTGATCTCCTTCAATTGTCTTATTGCTCTAGCAAGTACTTCCAACACTATGTTGAAGAGGTATGGATAGAGTGGGCAGCCTGGTCTTGTCCCTGATTTCAGTGGGATTGATTTAAGTTTCTCTCCATTGAGTTTGATGTTGGCTATAGGCTTGCCTTATATTGCCTTTACTATATTTAGATATGTGCCTTGTATCTCTGATCTCTCCAATACTTTAAACATTAATGGATATTGGATTTTGTCAAATGCTTTTTAGCATCTAGGGATATTATCATGTGGTTTTTTCCTTTAGTTTGTTAATATGGTGGATCACTTTGATGGATTTCCATATATTGAACCACCCCTGCATAACTGGGATGAAGTCTACTTGGTAATGATGGATGATATATTTGATGTGTTCTTTTATTCGGTTTGTGAGTATTTTGTTGAGTATTTTTCCATCAATATTCATAAGGGAGATTGGCCTGAAGTTCTGTTTTTTTTGTTGGGTCTTTGTGAGGTTTAGGTACCAAGGTGACTGTGGCTTCATAGAATGAGTTTGGTAATGTTCCTTCTGTTTCTATTTTGTGGAATAGTTTGAAGAGAATTGGTGTTAGCTCTTCTTTGAAGGTCTGGTAGAATTCTGCGCTGAAGCCATCTGGTTCTGGGCTCTTTTTGGTTGGGAGATTTTGATTACTGCTTCCATTTCTTTGGGGGATATAGGACTATTTAATTGATGTACCTGGTACTGATTCAGATTTGGTAAGTCCAATCTATCAAGAAAATTGTCCATTTCATTTAGATTTTCAAATTTTGTGGCATATAGAATTTTGAAGTAAGTCCTAATGATTGTTTGGATTTCCTCAGTGTCTGTAGTTATGTCCTCATTTTCATTTCTGATTTTGTTTATTTGGATAGTGTCTCTCTACCTTTTAGTTCACTTGGCTAAGGGTTTGTCTATCTTCTTGATTTTCTCAAAGAACAACCTTTTGGTTTAATTGATTCTTTGAATTGTTTTATTTGTTTCTAACTGATTGATTTCAGGCCTGAGTTTGATTATTTCCAGTTGTCTACTCCTTTTTGGGGCGTCTGCTTCTTCTTTTTCTAGGGTTTTTAAGTGAGTCATTAAGTTGCTTGAATACGCTGTATCAAATTTCTTTTTGAAGGCACTTAGTGCTATGTACTTTCCTCTTAGCACTGCCTTCATTGTGTCCCACAAGTTTGGGTATGTTGTGTCTTCATTTTCATTGAGTTCTAGGAAGATTTTTATTTCTTTCTTTATTTCTTCCCTGACCCAGCTGTCTTTTAGTAGCATGTTGTTCAGTTTCCAAGTATGTGTAGGCTTTTTGCTATTTCTGTTGTTATTGAGGTCCAGCTTTATTGCATGGTAATCAGATAAGATACAAGGGATTATTTCAATATTCTTGTATCTGTTGAGGCTTGCTTTGTGACCAACTATGTGGTCTATTTTGGAGAAGGTTCCATGAGGTGCTGAGAAGAAAGTAAATTATTTTGTGTTTGGGTGTAAGGTCCTTTAAATGTCTGTTAGGTCTATTTGATTCCTGACCTCTGTTAGAGATATTGTCTCTTTGTTTAATTTCTGTTTACTTGACCTGTCCTTTGTTGAGAGTAGGGTGTTGAAGTCTCCCACTACTAGTGTGTGGGGATTTATATGTGGTTTAAGTTTTATCAATGTTTATTTCAAAAATGTGGGTGCCTTCGTATTTGGGGCATAGATGTTCAGGATTGTGATGTCTTCTTGGTGGAATTTTCCCTTGATGAGTATGAAGTGTCCTTCCCCATCTCTTTTGATTAACTTTGGTTGAAAGTCTATTTTATCAGATATTCGAATGGCTACTCCTGCTTGCTTCTTGCATCCATTTGCTTGGAAAGCCATCTACCATCCCTTAATCCTTAGGTAATGTCTATATTTGTGACTTAGGTGCGTTTCTTGTATATAACAGATTGCTGGGTTTTGTTTAAGCATCCATTCTGTTAGTCTGTGTCTTTTTCTTGGAGAATTAAGTCCATTGATATTGAGAGAGATTAATGACCAGTGGCTGTTAAATCCTTTGACTTTGATGTTAGCTGTGGTCATATGGTTATGTGCTTGGTTGCTTTTTGTTTTACTGTAGTGAGGTTATTTATTTCCTGTGTTTTCTTGGATGTAGCTAGTGTTCTTGGGTTATATTTTCCCTTCTAGTGTCTTCTGTAATGCTGGATTTGTGGGTAGGTATTGTTGAAATTTGTTTTTATCATTGAATATCTTGTTTTCTCCATCTATGAGGACTGAGAGTTTTGCTGGGTATAGTAGCCTGGGCTGGCATCTGTGTTCTCTTAGGGTCTGCATGATATCTGTCCAGGCCCTTATGGCTTTCATAGTCTCTGTTGAAAAGTCAGGTGTGATTCTAATGGGTTTGCCATTATATGTTACTTAGCCTTTTTCTCTTGCAGCTTTAGTATTTTTTCTTTGTTTTGTATACTTACGGTTTTGATTATTATGTGGCGGAGGATTTTCTTTTCTGGTCTAATTTATTGGGTGTTTTATAGGCCTCTTGTATTCTTATTGGCCTCTCCTTTAAGTTGGGGAAATTTTCTTCAATGATTTTGTTGATGATATTTTCTGGGCCACGCTTGGTTCAGGGAATCTTCTTTTTCCTCTATTCGTATTATTCTTAGTTTTTGTCTTTTTATGTTGTCTTGAATTTCTTGGATGGTCTGTGTAAGGAATTTTTTTTCTGATTAAAATACTCTATTTATTTATTTATTTATTTATTTATTTATTTATTTTCAACAATCATCTGACCCTGGGGAAAGCCAGCCCACAGCTTAAATAGCCTCTGGGTAGCCAACCCCAGCGTGCCATGTGGGAATTTTTTAGATTTAACATTTTCTTTGACAAATACATCTATTACTTCCATTTTATTTTCCACACCTGAGATTTTTTCTTCCATTTCTTGTAGCCTATTGGTTATGCTAACCTCTATAGTTCCTGCTTTCTTCCCTAATTTCTTTCTCTCCACAATTTCTTCCATTTGTGGTTTTGTTTTTTTTTTTTTAATTTTTCTAATTCTGTCTTCAGGTCTTGAGCTATGTTGTTGATTTCCTTCGCCTGTCTGACTGTATTTTCATGGTCTTCCATCAATTCCTTCAGCTGTTTGAACAATCCACTGTTTCTTTTATTTCATTCAGTGATTTAAGCATTTCCTCTCTAAAGGCCACAGACTGTTTGGCTGCAGCTTCCTTTATTTCTTTTCTTGTTTTATTTTTTTCTTCTGTTATCTTCTTCATGAGCATAGATGTTAGTTCATCTCCTTGAATTTCAATTATGCTGGGGTGTCTGGGGCTTTTGCCCCTGGATAACTGGGTTCTGGAGATGCTATATTGCTCTGGCTTTTGTTGGTGAACTTTACACTCTCCTCTACCCATTGGGATATCTTAATTGTTTGAAATTAGTTTCTGGTTGTTCCTGGACTCTTGTAGTGGACAGAATCCCTTTGGCAGGAAGGTGGTTTTTCCTGAAGAAAGCCTTCTCAGCTTTTTGGGTATAGTTACTGGATGGCTGGTGTTTTTCAGAAGTTGCTACAGCTCACCTCAGGCTTAGAGACCTGGGTGGTAACTGTGGACCTGATTAGTCAAGAGAGCTCTCCTCTCACCAGAAGAAGTCCTGGAGACAGCTGCCCTCCTTCTGGGATTTTTGCTGTAATTTAGTGATCAGCTGCTGTAACCTGTGTGTCCGTGGTTTGGTCGGTTTTGTTAGGGATAACTGGTTTCCTCTTGGAGCAGTATCTGGGGTTTGATTTCAGGGTTCCTGGCCTTTTGTAGGTCTGGTGTTGGCGCTCTGTGCCCTAGAACCCAAGAGGTAATCTGTGGCGGTGAGTACTGCTCTCCTGGTAACAGCAGGGTATCTGGGGCACAGCAGTTTCCTGGGTTGGACCAGTCTGTGGGACATCTTCCGGGGATATACTGGGTTGCCTAAGTCTGTCCCTTTTGCTTAGTTCCTTGTTCCTTGTGAGGGTTTCTCCAGACAGTGACTCTAAGACTCTGGTGTCTTGGGGCACACAGTTCTGTCTGTAAGGAGTAGTACAAATCAGGCCTCTGGGCTGGTGGAGCATGTGCCCCCCTGCTACTCTGCAGGGGCTGGGTTCCCAATATCTCTGTGCTCCCTGCTTGGGCCTGGATTTGTGATGGCTGGGCGTACTCACCTGTTTGTGATCTGCAGTCTGCTAGACTTTCCCCAGGCACAGCCTAGGTGACCCCAGCAGCATGGTTTATTCCTTCCCTGTGGGGCCCTCTTTGGGCACGGGTTCCCAGTCCCTGTTGCACTGAGGCATGTAGCTCATCTGTATGGGTGAGCTGGGCGCACAGCTTTCAGCGTGATGGGAGCTCAGTTGAGATGGTGGCGGGTACCTGTGGTCTGTGAGACCTTCTAGGGAAAGACTGGGTGACCCGTGATCAGACTCAAACTTTGCTTCCCTGTGGGGTTTTCTTGTGACTGGGACTCCCAGTTTCAGGCACCCTTGTGCCCACCCTTGTGCCTGGGAAAGTGATTGGGACACACAGGATTGGGGCTCCAGCCTGGAGACCCAAAGCCCAAGCTACCCGGGATCTCTTCCAGGTTCTGGCTGGGCAGCCGAGAGTGGACCTAACCAATTCCCATGCGGTGAGAGCCTCCCCTCACCTGGGAAACATGATCGCTGCAGTTTTAGGGCCCAGAGTTCAGTCTCCTGGTCTCTTCACAGAGAGTGCTGTCCTGCTTCTCAGACACAGTGCTCTCCCAGTGCCGCCATCTTGGCTCCCCATATTGTTGCTTTTTATTCATATGCGTTTATAAACCTTATAAACATGTAGGCACATGTATACATTAAAAAAAAAAAACATATCCAATTATTTTTGATTGTATTGACCATGACCTACAGAGGATAAGATTGGTCAGAGAAAAATAATATCCATACATACATTTAAACAGAAAGAGAAAACTTTACTTACTTTCTCCAGCACTTTCTTTTTACACTCAGCATGGCTAAATAGCCAGAAACACAAAACAACAGATTCAACCAGTACTTCTTGTCTCCATGGGAGCGACCCACTTTCTAGCCTTATCAAACAGATTTGGAACCCCTTGTCTTTTTAGTCTCTCAGTCATCAAGGTCTCAGATGCGATTTTTATTAGCCTCTGTCCGAGATTGGAAAAACCCCAATTTTACTCTGATCCTTCATTGACTTACTTCCATATCAAATGGGGTTGTTAGAGATATATAATTTAAATTCATGCAAATGAACTTGTATATATTGATGCTGTTGAAAAAGGAAATGTAACATACAAGGAATGCAGGCACAGGCTAAGAAACCCATACCCACCAGGCCTCCAAGTGTCATTCCCCACTTAAGCACAGAATAAAGGATGGAAGGTGCCTCCTGAAGCTAGTAAACATAACCCAGGCTGTACTGGCAAATTCTAACCTAGGTTTATTGACATATTCTATGTTATGGATCTTATTTCTCATCCTTAACATGTCCAATGAAAAGTTTTCCTAGACTAAATATCAGCAAGGTAATTCTGAAACTGAGTCCAATTAAATTCTGTTTCATCATACCAAGAACAAGAAACCTGAACAGGAATCATAATAAAAGCAGCTTGTTTAACAACTAATACTGAAAGAGCATTATTATCAGCATTAGCAAAATTAGTAATATTGTGATATTCATATTCAATTGAATAGGTATCATTGTTCTTGAAATGTCTTACTACAATGTTTTCTATTAGCAGTAAATAAGGAAGATTAACACATGCCAAAACAGAAGTATACTTGATTAATTTAGCAAAGCTACTTACATTCCCAGAGAGAATGCCTATATATCTCAACGTAGCACCCAATTTTCATGTATACGTTTGCCAATTTTTATTTGAATTCCTCCAAAGTAAAACACCAAAAGCTTTTTCTAAAACAAAGAAAATTTGACCTTCTTTACCAGAAGCCAAGTTCTTAATACCTTTAATGGAGACGAGTCCAGTCCCTGACTGTAAATGCAGGGTCATTGTCCCAGGAGTAGAGGGTGGGTGTTTCTCTGATGCATCTTGTCCAAGAAACCATCAGTTGAGGACAAGTGCCTTGATCCCCTTTCTGACAGGGTGAGTAACTCATTGGATATGTAAGACTGTTATATTTAACTCCTGTAGGAAGAGACAGTAATATCCCTCCAATATTCTACTTTGCCTGGTTGCAAAGGGAGGCTTGAGCTGCCACCCCAACTTTAGAGTAGTAGGCATTCCAACCTATGACCTGGACAGGGAAGACTGGTAAGCTGTCTTGAAGAATACTCTTTCTGGTAAAGCAAACAGGGTGACCTTTTCCCATTCCTGAAATGTTAAGAGTCTGTTTTACTTGTGTTCTTTCAAAAGCAGGAAAACCCAGCAACTCAGTGTTTTTGACATAAACAAGGACTTCTGGATCATCCCAGAAAACTGGATATAGTAGAGGTGGATTAGTAATGTAAACACCATAAACATTCATCTTGGCTGGAGTGGTCTTCTTTGACATCATTATCATTGTCAGGAGAAAACTCCTCATACACTTGTCTTGCCAGACATTCTTTTAGCCATGGAGCTACACCATTTTCCTGTGAAAAAGCACAGACATATCCTCATCCCCATATGAGTACAGCATCCTGTCCTCGCCATTGAACTGTGAAAAGATCACACAATTTTACTTTATCAAAAAATCTCTTGGTTTATCTAAGCCAAAATCTATCTGCTGCAGATTTACCATGCTTATCCAAATTAAAAAAAAAAAAAATTCAGAATGAAAAGAACATGATTATTATGATTTTTAGGTATCCAGGGGAGCAGCTCCCCATTCTTTGTTCTTTGCAAATGAATCTTAATTGCTTAGTTAGCATGTTCTACCATGTCTTGTCTTTGAGGAATATAAGGTATTTTAGTTATTTGAGAAACTTGAAACTGTTGACAAAATCTTTTAAAAGATTTGCTACTATACCCTGTTATATTGTCAGTTTTAAATTGCTTAGGAACTCCTAGAACATTAAAAGCCTGTAGACAATGATCAATAACATTCTTTGCAGCTTTTCCTGGTTGAGAAGTGGCAAAAATAAATCCATAATAAGTATCTATGCATACGTGTACATATTTCAATAGTTTAAATTCAGGAATATGAGTAATATCTATTTGCCAAATCTGATTTGGAGCCAATCCTTTAGGACTGACTCCCAAATGAGCAATAGGTTGAAATTGAGGACAAGTACTGCAAGTGTTGATTATACTATGGGCCTGTTCCTTAGTCAAACCACATTTAAGTCTCAAGGTTTGACTATTACTATGATGCATAATATGAGCATCCTGGGCTCATTTTAACTGTAAACAATAAACTTTGGTGACTTTATTTGCCAATGCATTTCCTTTAGACAGGGGTCCTGGCAAATTACTTTGAGACATCAAATGTCCTATAAAAAAGAGAAAGATTTTTTTATATCAAATTTTGAATTTGTAAAAGTAAAATTCCAGCAGAAGATGTCTGAATTTGACCTGCAGTCTCTTACCTAGGCAAAGCGTGAACTACATATGCACTATCTGCAAAAATTTTCAAAGACTGCTTATTAAAATTTTGAAACACAGCCAATACTACAGATAACTCTGCTATTTGCACAGAGGTTTTAGACATTTGAAAAGATATTGTTTTTCTGTTATGAGCATAGTCAGCAACACCAGATAATGAACCATCATAAATACCATTAAATTATTGTTCTGCCCAGTTCATGAACCCCAAAAGATGAGGAATAACTAGACTCTGCTGTAAATACGTGAGGTTCTTCTTATTGTAAATTATGGGCCCACACACCCTCACCACCGAAGTGGTGGGAGCTAAGTGGGCTGTACCCAGGTTAGTTGGGTGATATATAGATTCTGGTCCTCCCCAGTGTGCTGAAGGCAGGGGCAATTCCTGCATGGCATGCATCTATTGGTCAAAATAATACATTTTGAATTGATTGGCTATAGGAAGGTCCCCAGACCATAATAACCTGGTGTCCCTCCCTAGGGGGGATGGACCAGTTTCCTAGCAACTGTTATCTCTAATGGGTGGGGAAAGAATGCAGTAAGGCGCTCCTTCTCCTCAGGACATTACTGGACTTCTCCACCCACCTAGTTTAGGCCTTAATATTAGCTGCTAATTTTTAATTTTTTTTTTTTTTTTTTTGGTCTCTCAGTATTAAGAAGTGGGCTAACTTTTGTATTTAATGGAAACACTATAGGTTGCACCTATAAAAACTGAATTAATTCTTTTTTTTTCCTGTGCCTCAACAGGTTGGACTCCATCATAATAAGCTTATATATGTTAAAATGCCATATTTATCAGATCACTGACAATCTGAGTGCCAGTATATTTGAGTTACTCTTTGTCTACCTTTATCATCTGCTCTAAACTTCATCATATAAAATAGGATGTTATAATCTCAATTTTCACATATTTTTCAAATATGTGTTTTAGAACCAAATTTTAGGTAGACTTATATAGGCAAACTTTATGGTTACCAGTTTTAGATTTAACCTTTAAAAAAAAAACTTAAACCAAGAGACTAGTTAAAACTCTATCTTGTATTCAACTATAATCTTTAGCATGAGTTCAAATCTGCTCTTTTTAAACTGAAATCATAGCAAAACTTTTAATTAAACATAATTTATAAAGGGCCTAGCAAATCTTATCAATCCTATCATATTGTATTAAAACTTAACAGCCAAAAATTAAAGCACATTTTTTTTATTTGACATTAAACAGAGAACTAAATTTAGCCTATAACCCTCAGAAGAAATGGACTATTCTGGCTGTATTAAATCTATATGCCAGAAAGAAACAGCATTGAATTATTTATTTAGGTATTGGCAGCCAGGAATATATTTTATACAATAGTTAACAATGATCTGAATATATCCAGCATCACCCTACCTAGGGTAACATGGAACTGTAGTCCTCTTTTTTTTCCTGGAAAAGAGCATAAGCAAACATTTTACATTGAAGAATCTCCAGCCTTTTTAAGTGAAGTACAACATATTTTGCAGTGTTTTATACATGATATATCATAGTAACTACAGTTTTTGTTTAATTGACTTAAATAGCATGGCTTGGTTTTACTTTGTAAAATTAATAAAATAAACACCATGGTTATTTATTTCCCCCAAAGAATTGAGAAATTGTTTTAATTTTATTTTTTTTACACTACCCAATGGTTACTATTTTAAAATACCTGATAAATTTTAAAATGTTTTATAGAATTTAACTCCCATGATCCAGGAGCAAACTCAGAGGTGTTGATTCAAATTTTCTCATCTCTAAAAATATCCACATCTACAGATAAACATACACACAATGAAAGAACATAGAAATGTGACGTTGTCACCTCGGAATAAGCAGAATACCTAAATACCAGGTGTTAACCAGCCCCTAATGGACACAAGTTCCACAGATTACAGAAGGAGTGGACTCCCTCGTGGGTTTGCTCCACACACATAGATTCCAGAAGGAAAAGAGCCCCTGTGGCTTTTCCAGAGCTTCCATATTGAGAGGTGGCTCCAACAACCCTCTTATCAAGCAGAATAGGGTACCAGCGACCCTCTCTCCTGATCCTAAAAAGAGGAGATCCTTTAGGGGCCTCTTCTTTGAGAATTGGAGCATCCTCCTGAATCCCTCGACCAGATTGGAAACTTTCCAATTTTCCAAGACCATGCAAGGAAACCAAAACCAGAAACCAAAACAGATGCCTTTAGACAAAAACAAAAAAACAGCCACGGTCCTTGCTTTTGAAATATTTAAATATTTTTATAACCTGTTTCTGTAATATTAAACAAAGCATCCTCTTTAGGAGTGAAATCACAAAGCACATTTATAATTTTAAAAGTCAAAGCCAGACTTTAAAATTTATCAGTGCAAACAATCCAATTTATTATTATCATTATTTATTATTATAACTATTATTTTTATTATTAATATTATTTTGTAATTTTAATTCCTTTATTTTCCTTAAAAACTGAACTTGTTCCCTTTCTAATTGGACTTTCTCAGGGAGAACAGTAATATCCCCCTCAGTGGTCCCATATTTCTTGCATCCAGGAATTCATTCAAGGTTACACAAAGTTTTCAGTCTGGTTCCCAAGGTTGCAGGGAGCTTGCTGTATTTCTCAGACTCAGAATACCCCTTGCAGAGACTGCCAAGGAAAGTCTCTGAGACATAGCACTTAGATAAGACCCGTATCTGCCAAGACCAGGAAGCAGAATTCCAATTACAAGACTCCTTTAGAAACCAGACAGTTCCTGGGACTGGTTTGGCTGAAACAGAGAAAATCTGTAATTGTAAAAGGAGAAATGAGGGGCAATAAACTATTTGACAGCTGGGTTCTGTTCCACACTAGTGTTGCCAAACCTCTATGAGCAGGTTTGCCTTGGCTGACCTGGCTGGATGGGCAGCTATTTCCTACTGAGTGGTCAGTGAGGAACCCTCCTGTCCCTGGTGTTTACATTTAAAATTGGGCCTTCAGGACAGTGAAACATGTTCATGTTATATGCTTAGGAAACAAGAGCAGCTGTGTTTTCTGATGTGGTCCTCCAGTCACACCCTCTAAATTTAGTGTTAGTGCCTGGACTGCTTGTTCTGTGATGCCACCTGAGATCATAGGGTCTGAGGTAGCTGGGAAAGACTAGTTCATTGCTAGGATTCTCTGCTACATAATGAAATCCTGTGAAGCATGCCTTACAAAATCAAACCCTGACCTCCTTTAGAGGAATATTTTCTCTGTGTTAAATTAAGTCATTGTAAAAGTTGTCAAGATATTATTTTTATTGGGTTTGTGGGAATTTCATAGAATATACATTAATCTCCTTTTCTATTGCTCTGACATTCAAATAACTATCCATGTGTCCCTCTTAATTTTTTTCCTTAAAATAAATCAATTGAAATATGTGTTGTTCATCTAATCATTGGCATCTGATCAGAGTCTCAGTCCCACCCATACTCCTTTTTCTATCCCTATCCCCTTTCACTACTACCCTGATAGGAGGTCCTCCTCCCCATTCTATCTGACCCTACATTATCAGGTCTCATCAAGGCTTGCTGAATCACCTTCCTCTGAGGCCTGATTTTCAGGGCATTATTCTCTTTTTATCCTCAATTCCCTCTACTTAGGGCACTCTTCCTGCATCCTCTCCTGCAGGATTCCTAGAGCTCTGAGGGTAATGAGTATTCCTTTTATAAAATCCCATTTAGATCTGGGTGTTTTAATGTCTATCTCTGCATATTATAGCACTGTGGGTCTCTATATGAAATCCCATTTGATGCAGAAGGAAATATCTCCTTGGATATAAGGACATAGCACTGATCTAGCAGGTGAGGGCAGAGAGCAACATGTTTTAATAACAACATCCTGGGTTGCTAGAAAATTTCCATCGGATGCCCTGGCCCAACAACTTAATTACCTGACACCCAGTCCCCCTAGTGGAAGCCTGATTTGTTCACAATAGAGGACCTATTGGAACTTTTGCCCCCACTGTTAGGAGACCTAATAAGTGAGTGCAAAGAATATTTGTTATTCTGCATTTTAGTAACTTCACCCAGGATTATTTTTCCTGTTCCAACTATTTGCCTGAAAATATCATGATGTCATTTTCTTAGCTGAATAATACTCCATTATAGAAATATTGCACATTTTCCCCAAAGGAGATTGTCAGTCCTGTTATTTAGACCTTAGAAGTTGCTGGGACTTCAATCATTGTATTGCATGACAAACTATCAGGATAACTATGTTCTTTTAGCCTAGAAGTTCCTCCATCTTCTTCTACTTCCTTGTGATTTGAATTACAATGTCGACTTGAAGTTCATCTATTTATATGTTAAGTCACCAGTGAGGAAATGTCTAGGAAGGCCTAGGAGGTATGGTCTTGTTAGATATGTAATTCCAATAGGAATTATATTACAGTAGGGTTGCTGTGAGGTTGATATAAAAATGAAAGTGACCAGATCAAATGTATTCTTTGTCTCTCAGTCTCTTTCACAGTCTATCTTTTTTTCTCAGTCGCTCTCTTTCTGAATCTGTATCTCTAGCTCTTTCTCTCCCTGTTTCTGTCTGTCTTCTTCTCTCTGCCTGTCACTTATAATTCAGTATGAAAAGCATTCAGTTTTGCTGAAGGAATGCAACCACATGACTGCTTGATGACATGATATCATTGAGTTGCCTTGGTTAGGGAGCATTTTAAAAGTAAGTAATTCACTGACTGAGGACATCTCTGCATTTGACACATAAAAATGGATTCTGTGATGAAGGGAAACTTGACTTCCTTGACATGAAAACATGTCAAGGAAACTTGACTTCATTAATGACCACTTGAAAGAAATATGTAACACTTTTCCTAAGCTAAGAGTTTTAGACACAGGAACAGACACCTCTGTTGTGTGCTTTCATCTGCCCACATTGAGACATGTAGGGCTGCTTACTCTTTCCCTCAAGCACACTGTCCACTTGGCCCTTTTAAAAACTGGCTCCTTAATCTCTTATTGGCTTTCACCTGTTTCATGAGGTCATTCTTCCTCTCAGCCAGTCAGCACCTGAGAGAATCTTGAGGATTCTATGCAGATGAGTAAACAAACTTTCCTCAGAGTTCAGTATCTCTGATCCTATGCATATTTGACTTTTCCTTGTGAAACCCAATAAGCCTTTATCTCATTGCTTTATCTAGATCCCACAACTTTACTCCTGTTTGCCTCTGTGACATTGTCAGGTAGGAAATGAAATTTTAATGTTCATTTAATTGAACAGCATCCTAAGTATGGAAGCTTTAAAGTGAGGTGGTATTAATGGGAATGTACCTAATGACAACGTAGTCTCCTACTGTAGTCTTGGACCTGAAATTCCCTAGGTTGTGACTTTGAACTGAGCAGTTACTTGTATACTCACTAAATGTAACTTCACATTCTTATTGTAATCATAGGGTTGCAGGGTATAGGATTCTCTTGGGTATTGAGACTTTAAGAGCAGGGGAAAAAAGGAAGAAACCAGACAACTCTTGGGACTGGTTTGTCTGAAACAAAGAAAGACTGGCATATGTAAAAGGAGAATGAAGCAGCAATAAAATTTGACAGCTGATGCTGTTCCACACTAGTGTTGCCAACTCTCTATAAGCAGGAATGCCTCGTCTGTCCTGGCTGGATTAGCATTTGTATCCTATTTAGTTGTGAGTTGGGAACTCTCTTGGTCCTCGGATTTACAATTAAAACATAGCCATAAGGACAGAGAAAAGGGTTGGTGTTATATGCCAAGGACACAAAAGCAGCTGATTATTACAGATTATTATTCAGCTAAGAAAAAGACATTATGATATTTTCAGGCAAATAGATATAACCAGGAAAAATCATCCTGGGTGAAGTAACTAAAATGCAGAAATAAAAATATGGTATGTATTCACTTATTAGGCTTCCTCATAATAAAAGAGGGGGAGGATACAGTTCAATAGGACATCTATAGTGACCAAACCAGTCTTCCGCTAGGCCTACTGGGTGGCAGTTAATTGAGTTGTTGGGTCAGGACATTTTTCTAAAATTTCCAAGGAACCCAGGCTGTTTTTATTTAAATATGTTGTTCTCTGCCCTCAACTGATAGATCAGAGGCATGTTCTTGGATCCACAGAAAGGCTTCCTTCTGCATCAAATGAAATGGCATACAGAGACCCACAGTCTGCTATTATGCAGAAAGAGACCTTAAAACACCCAGTTCTAAATGAGATTTCTTTATGAAATTTTCCGTCCCCTCAGAGCTCTGGGAAGCCTGCAAGACAAGAGACAGGAAGAGTGTCATAAGTAGTGGGAATTGTGGACACAAGAACAATGACCTGAGAATCAGACCACAGAGGAAGCTGATGCAGCCCGCCTTGATGAGACCTGATAAGTTAGGTTCAGATAGACAAGAAGGACCTTCCCTATCAGGGAACTAGAGAAAGGACATAGAGGTAGAAATAGGAGGGTGGTTGGGACTGGAAGGAGAGGGGACAGCAGAGGGGATACAAAGTGAAAAAAAATTATAATAACTAAATACACAAGAAAATCTGTGATCAAAGTTATAAATTGTAGAGCTCTTCATGACAGAAGACTTCTTCTTGGGGGTGGTGCCAGGGTTGGGCAAGGATGATTTGAGTTTTCTTTATGGGACTTGGCACTGAGACTCTGGTCATATTCCAATGAGTAGATGAAAAACACGTTTCAATTTATGTATTTTAATGGAAAAAAATTTATTGTGACACACGGGTAGCAATTTGAACCTGGGAGCAATGGAAATTATATTACATGGAATGTAATTTACATGAAACTCAAACATAATAAATAAAAGTTAAATGTTGACAATATTGACAATGACTTTTAACATGGAGAAAATATTCCACTAATGGAGGCCAGAGTTTGACATTGTAAGGCATGCTTTCCAATAACTCATTATGTAGCAGAGAATCCTAGCCATGTACTAGTGATTAACCAGCTACCTCAGACCCATGAGCTCAGATGGCACCTCTGAACCAGCAGTCCTGGTCCTAACACTATGTTTAGAGGGTTTCTCTGGAGTACCACAGCAGAAAACACAGCTTCTTTTGTGTTCTAGGCAATCAACAGGGAACCATTTCTCTGTCCTTAAGGCTCAATTTTAACCGTAAATACCAGGACCAGGAGAGTTCCCAACTCACCGCTAAATAGGACACAACTGCCAATCCAGCCAGGTCAGACAAGGCTATCCTGTCATACAGGTTTAGCAACACTAGTGTGGAACAGAATCAGCTGCTAAATAGTTTATTGCCTCTCAGTTCTCCTTTTACATATGCAGATCTTTCTCTGTTTCAGCCAAACCAGTTCCAGGAGTTGTATAGTTTCCTTCTTTTTCCCCTGCTCTTAAAGACTCAATACCCAAGAGAACCCTAGACCATGCCAGCCTATTATATCAATAAGAATGTGAAGGTATATTTAGTGAGCACATGAATAACCACTCAGTTCAAAGTCACTACTTAGGAAATTTTAGATCCAATACTACAAGTAGTCACCTTGTCATTCGGTACATTCCCCTTAATCCCACATCACGTTGAAGCTTTCCTCTTTAGGAATGTGTCCAACTAAATGAACATTAAAGTTTCATTTCCTACCTAACATTGTCACAGAGGCAAACAGGAGTAAAGATGTGGGATCTGGATAAAGCATTGAGATAAAGGCTTATTGGGTTTCACAAGGAAAAGTCAAATATGCATAGGATCAGAGATAGTGGACACTGAGGAAAGTTGGTTTACTCATCTGCATAGAATCCTTAAGATTCTCTCAGGTGCTGATTCGCTGAGAGGGAGAATCATGTCATGAAACAGTTGAAAGGCAGTAAGATTTTCAGGAGCCAACTCTTAAAAGGGCCAAGTTGACAGCGTGCTTGAAAGAAAGACTGAGCAGCCCTATATGCCTCAATCTGTGCAGCTGAAATCACACACCAAAAGATGACAGTTCCTGTGTCCAAGATTCTAAGTTCAGGAAAAGAATCACATATTTCTTTTTTTATTTTAATTTTTATTAATTACACTTCATTCACTTTGTTTCCACCCATAAACCTCTTATACCTCCATTCCCAATCGCACCTTCCATCCCCCATCTCCAAGCATGCTGCTCCTCAAGTCCACTGATAGGGGAGATCTTCCTCTCCTTCCTTCTGAACTTAGTCTATTAGATCTCAACAGAAGGGGCTGTATTGTCATCTTGTGAGGACTGGTAATGCTCCTCCCCGACTAGGGGCAGGTGATCAAAGATCTGGCTAATCACTTCAGTTCAGAGGCAGTCCCTGTTTCCAGTACTATGGAACCTACTTGGGCACTGAACTGCCATGGGCAACATCTGTGCAGGAGTTCTAGTTTATCTCCATGTATGGGTACTTGATTGGAGTATGGGCCTCAGGAATGAACCTTGTGCTCAAATTTTTTGGTTTGGTTGCTCTTTTTGTGGATCTCCTATCCTCTCCAAGTCTTACTATTTCCCACTTCTTTCATTAGATTCCATGCACAAGTCTCAGCATCTGCTTTGATAGTCTCCAGGGCAAAGCCTTCCAGAAGCCCTCTGTGAGAGGCTCCTAACTTGTTCCCTGTTTTCTCCTTCTTCTGATGTCTTTCAGCATGGGGATTGAGCATTTATAGCCAGAGTCCTCCCTCTTGATTAGTTTCTTTTGTTCTAGAGATTTTAGTAGGTTTATTATATTTATTTATTATTATATTATATACATTTATTATTATATATCTATATCAGTGAGTATATAGCTTATGAGTCTTTCTGCTTCTGTAATAGCTCACTCAGGATATCCTTTCCAGTTTCCACCATTTACCTGCAAATTTCATGATATCCTTGTTTTTTTATTGCTGACTAATATTACATTGTGCAGATTTATCACAATTTATGTATCCATTCTTCAGTTGAGAGGCATCTTGGTTGTTTCCAGGTCCTGGCTTGTACAGATGAAGCGGCTACCATCATGGTTGAACAAATATATTTTGTCCTAATCAGAGATTAATACTTACTATTGATTTATCTCCTGTTAATGGTGGTGTAAGTCCTAAACAACTGTATAACCAAATCACCACAGAGACTGGGTTATGTAGTTAACCTAGAACACAATGCTTGGCAATACTTACTCTATCCTAAAACTGCAAACCCTCAAAGATTCCTAACATTTAGTTTTCCCACAGTATACTTAATTTTTGTAAAACCTTAAATCTGGTTCATGCTCCAAGTCCACCAAGTTCTCTCATCCAGCTCTGTCTTTCAGCTCTCCTCTTGCCCTTTTCTCCTCCCACTCATTTCCTGCCCTCTAGCTCCTTCCCTCTGTCCTGTCCTTTGGCTCCTCTCAGTTCAACATTGTGTCTTGTTGCTTTATTTGGAAGGTTACACCAAGTTGAGGCAGGATGCTTAAAATGAGAATCACAATGTAGTATCTGAATTGAAACCCGAAAGTTGGTGGGGGGAGAAATCAGCATTTGAATGAACAAGTGTAAGGTGTATACATTTAAAAAAATTATACTAACATGATCCCCTTAACATCCAATAAAAGGCTCCTTTTCTTTCAATACAATACTAATTATGAATACTTTTAGGTAAAATCTACATGTGTCATGTCCTATTCATGTATATTTAGTAATTTAGGAGAAAGTATCTTATTATCCTATATATCTTGACAAGTTAGAAGTTCTATACCCATATCAACTTTTATCTTTTTTGGTATTATATATATGAAAAGATTTCTTAACTTCTAAACAACTCAAGGTTAATTGTGGCACTGTAACTATTTGGTCTTCAACGCCATCAGAGACTTGAGAAGGAATAAAATTAGTTATTAGAGTAAATAGGAAGTGCATGTTAGCAGTTTCCAAAGATAAAAAAAAATGACAAAGACAGTTAGCTGCCTGAACAGTCACCCATAACTTTCTGTAGAATCAACTTCAGCCTCTGGCTCCAAATATTGCAGACATATGTGTGAAGCAGGAACTATTTACGACTTGCTTACCCTGTCTTGGCAGAGTTCAGCAGTTGACTTGTCCTGCATTTAAGTTTTACCATTTTTGTCAGAAGTTGTCTGTTGTGAAGTGTGGGTATTTTCTTTACCTGAGTGGCTTGATTGCCACATTTGAAGCAATCTCCATATGGAGGTTCTTTGATGCTCATTATCTTCTTTCAGGTAGGCAGAGTGCTGCCAGGAAATGACTTGTCTCATTGTCAAAGAATCTTTATAGTAATTAAAACATTTATAATAATGTTCTCTAGATCTCCGAAGTTTTTGAAGACTACCTATATTTATGTAATCTATCTGTAAACAAAATCATATCTATCTGTTAAACCTAGGGTGTATACTTCTGTGATGAATTAAACTAATGTCTGACATGACTATGTGTTCAATAACTAGCAAATACATAGCATTACCTAATAATTTAACCTGTTTTTAGTAGCTGTCTAAAAGTATTGGAAATAACCTTGATTTTCTATCAATATACTAAATCTTATACCAATATATTAAAAATAGACTTATTTCTGCATCAATATGCAAAATCCTATACCAGAATTAAAATTAACCTCATTTGGGAATAACAAATAAAACCCTAAGTTGATTAGATTCAATAATCTACCTTTTTTTCTTTTCCTATAAGATATCCCTGTATATTCATTGTTTCACTTTGAATAAAAGCATTAATAATAAACATCTACCAATGAAAATAAAATTTTGTAGCCATAACAAACAACCAAAAACATACCCAATCACTTTTAAGGAAAAGCAGATGCTATTCTCTTGGATTTCTTCTAGCTGACATTTTGGACATGTAGAAATTCTGTAGGGAGCCCAAATAAAAATGGGTAATTAAGCAAGCAATAACATTTGTAGTCCAGTCTTTGAGTGTTGAGAAATATCAGCCTTAATAAAATTCCTCTTTGAAACAGCATTAAATGCTGGACCATTTAAGATTAGTAGCCTTCTTCAAAGTTCTTTAGCAGTAGGCTTTGAAGAGAAAACAGCAATTGTAGCAATTGAGGCAGAAACAAACAGAATGCTGGAAAATGCAAGATGCTGGAACTGATGTGTGAATGTCTCAGCATTCTGAAGAATGATTCTGTCAGGTTGGATACAGCATCTCTTTTGTCTAATTCTTTTGTTCTACAAGCATATATCTTCTCACAACTACTCACATTATACAGTTCTAAGATTATAAATTTATGAGATGTGCAGGATGAAACTAAACTGTAAGCCAATTTTATCTATGCAATTAAACAATTAGCATAACACATTTTGAGGATATTATAGCCAAGGATTTATATTTGCCAAGGATATTATTTGCCAAGTATTGATGGAGTTCAGGCTGGAAACATTTTTTTTTTTTTTTTTTAATGTTTGAGTCAGTGTCAGAGTTATTTCCTGGTAAAGGGATTATCAACTTATGTTACCTGATCTGTTTGATGTTACCTGATTTCTCTCCTCTTTAGAGTGGCTAAGGTCTTCCGGTGGTCTTCCTCTGCCATGTCTGATTTTTATTAGTTTTGAAAGAACCCATACTTTCTCTTCTCCTGCATGAACATAAACAAAACCTCTCACCCAGTGTGACACATTCCCCACTCTCCATTGTAAAGTTAGGGTATCTTGGAAATATATAGGCTGAAATAACTAGGCAGTTTTTTTCCTATAACCTAGTGTCTCTCCACAGCTTTTCTTTGTCATTCATTAACATTTAAGAAATTTAAGGTTAATAAAGCATTATTTAATCTATCTCTGGGGGCTTTCAATACCCATTTCTGTTTGTTAAGCATGTCCTTTAGAGTGTGATTGGATCTTTCAATGACTGCATGACCAATAGGATTGTGAGCTATACCTGTAACATGTTTTATCTTATAATATGTAAAAAAAAAAATCTTCCTATTTTATTAGAGATGTATGCTGTAGCCTTATCAGTCTTAATTTGTTTAGGTATACTCATAATTGCCATCACTTCTAATAATGCATAATAACTGAATCAGAGCATAAGGCTGTTGTCCATTGAAACCCTGAATATATGTCTACAGTATGGTGCTCATATATCAGTTTACCAAACTCTGTAAAATAAAGCATGTCCTTTTGCCAAATTTCATTTCTTTGGTTACCTTTAGGGTTACTTCCAGCAGTTAGTGAAGTTTGGCTATATAAAGAACAACTGGGGCATTTTCACACAATTTCCTTGGCTTGTTGTCAAGAAATAGAAAACTCTCTTTTTAAACCTTTGCTGTTAACATGGTGTTTTTTGTGAAATTCTGAGGCCTCTAACATGCTTCCTATCAATAGTTGATCAATTTCCAAATTACCTTGTGCTAGAGGACCTGGTAAAATTGTATGAGATCTGATATGTGTTATATACAGTGGATTATTTCTATTTCTGATTACTTGTTGTAATTCAAGAAACAGTGGAATTACGTCTGAATGACCCTGAATTAGATCATCAGTTTCTAAATGCAGAACAACTCTTTCTACATATTGAGAGTTAGTGATTATATTAAAAGATTCCTGAAACTTGATAACACCAAGAGAATTGCATATAATTCTAATTTGAACTGAATCATAAGGATTCTCCACCATTTTACTTAGATTTCTGACTTATTAACCTACCTTTTTTGATTTATTGGCATCCATAAAAAATGTGGGAGCTCCAGTAATTGGAGTTGCTTTTTCTATATGAGGGAGAATCCAATTGTTTCTTTTTATAAACTGAAGTTGCTTGCTTTTGGGGTATCTGTTGTTGATTTCTCCCAAAAATTCACAACAAGCTCTTTGTCAGTATTCGTTGTATACCCATGATGACACAATCTCAGCATTGGTAAAGGGCACCACAATTTCAGCTGGATCTCTTCCAGGCAGTTGACGAAGTCTCATTTTTCCTTTTAGGATCAACTCAGAAAAAAAATTCTATATAGATTTTTAGTGTTTTATTTTGTTTGTGTGCCAAAAAATATCCATTCTAAAATATAGTTCTCCTCTGAATAAGAATTCCTGTGGGAGAATGAGTGGAAGGAAAAATAATCAAAATACAGGCCTTCTTTGGATCAATATGGTCTATACAAGCATCTTGTAATTTCCTTCCTACCAAAGCCAATTTCTTTTCAGCTTCAGTTGATAACTTTCTTGGACTATTTAAGTCCTTATCACCCTGTAAGATTTGAAATAAGTTACTTAGTTCTTGAGTAGCTAAACCAAGGGTAGGCCATAGCCAGTTAATATCTGCCAGCAATTTTTTGGAAATCATTAAGAGTTCTTATCTGTTTGTTTGTTTGTTTTTTTTCTAACTTGTACTTTTTGTGGTTGAATTTTCTGTAGACCTATTTTGTATCCTATATAATTAATAGAATCTCCTCTTTGTATTTTTTCAGGAACAATCTATAATCCCCAACAAGGCAAAGTTCTATGTATTTCATCAAAAATATTTTCTAATGTTTTTGTATCTGAATCAGCTAATGAGGTACCATCCATATAGTACTAAATGATGGATTGAGGAAGCTGCTTACGAATTATCTCCGATGGTTTTTATACAAAATATTGGCACAAAGTAGGACTGTTTAACACCCCCTGTGGTAAGACCCTCCAGTAATATCTCTTTAATGCACAGCTTCTATTCAAAGAGGGTACTGAGAAAGCAAACCTTTCCCTATCATGTTCATGTAAAAGAATTGTGAAAAAGCAATCCTTTAAATCAATCATTATAATAGGCAATTCTTTAAGTAACAAGAAAGGCAATGGGATTCTGGATTGTAATGATCCAATTGCCTGAATAATTCTGTTAATTGCTCTTAAAACTGTTAACATCCTCTATTTGTGAGATTTCTTTTTGATGACAAATACCGGAGAATTCCAAGGACTGTTGGACTCTTCTATATGTTGAGCCTCCAGCTGTTTCAGGAATAGCTGTTCTAGTACAAGTAATTTTTCTTTACTCATAGACCATCCTTCAATCCAAATAGGTTGGTTTGCCAACCACCTTAGTGGTAAGGCTGTGGGAAATTTACTAGAAGTGGCTTCCTGACATGAAATTGAAAAGATGGCCTCTTCTGTATCTTGTTTATGGACAGTCTGAACTGTTTTTATTTTTAGCTTGTTTATCAGGAGTATTACCTGTTTTTTGTCTTGTATCAGAACTTGGGGGGATGTTATCTTGGTCTTCCATTGTTGTAACAGATCTTTTCCCCATAAGTTTATGGCTATCTCAGCCACATATAGCCTTAGTTTTCCTATTTGACATTCTGGTCCTATACATTTAAGCCATCTAACAATTTGTTTCACTTTAGATAAAGTTCCAACTCCTTGGAATTGAATATTCACCTCTTGAAGTGGCCAATTTGGTGGCCAGGATTTAGGAGTAATAATTGTGACTACATCAGTAGTATACCATGCCTTCAATTTCAATAGTATTTAAAATTATCTTTAACTTTGGCCTTTGATCATATATAGAGGTTTGCCAATATATTTGTTTTTTATTCTCTTCCTGTTTTTTTTTGATTTTTCTAAGCTTTTAATGTTTATTCCCAGAGCAGTGGTGTTTAATTTTGTTGTGGAGGAGTATTCCTGTCCTGTTTTGGGACTTGGGAGAGGCCCCCTTGGGAATTTTTTGATAAATGATTACCCCATTTATCTATGATTGCCCTACACTCACTAATCCAATGTCAACTCTTACCACATCTTCCATATATTCTAGGAAGCATAGGCTCCCTTCTTGAATTATTTTGGTTTTCCTGGTATTTTCTTTTGTAGTAAACACAGTTACATTTCCCATGTTCTTTTGGGGTAACTTCTGCTATCAAGGTCAAACTGGGTGAATGAGTTCTAATGTCAATCATATTTCTAATCCATTGTACTTTTTCAAATGCTAAAGATTCTATTAGTGCTTTTCTAGCTAGTGGATCTGATATACTTCTATCCACAGCTGAAGTCAATGTTTGCAAAAAGTTAGTAAATATTTCAGTTGGACCTTGTATGACCTGGGAGAATGGATCAAGCTTTTTTCCTGATTCCTCAACCTTGTCCCAAGCATTTAAGGCTGCTAGGCAACATAATGCAACATCAATGCTAATTTTTTCATTATATACATCTTGTATCTCTTTGTCAGCATACTGGCCATCACCAAGCAGCTGTTCCTTAGAAACACCAACACATCTGGATCTGTTTTTATGTGCTATCTCTCTAGCTTCTTCTCTCTACCATGAAAGCCATTGTAAATATGGCCCAAGTTTTAATATTGCCTTTGCCATATCCTCCCAGTCCTTGGGGAATTATTCTACTTTTGATTGACTAGGAAGTCAACATTTGTTTAACAAATGGTGAATGCATTCCAAAATTAGTGACACTTTCCATGAATTTCCTTAGATCTAGCACTTCAACAGGGTGCCATTCAGATTCCTGATAATTCAGTGGATGATCGTCATCTGCTAGTCTCTGCTCTATACTGACTGGATAAACCAATGTTTGTTTTCTAACCATCTTTGGTTGACTTTCATTATTTTTGTATTTTGCCTCTACCTGAGTATTTTCTTTAGTTAGTATTTTAAACTATTCTCTTAAAGTCTGCACCCATATTTTATACCCATCTCCCTGATGTTTGTTTTTTTTTTTGATAAGTTTTGTATCTCTTGTTTTATGCCTCACTTCCAACTTTTAATTTTTTATATTGTTCTAATTGTTCTTTGTGCTGTTTCAGTATCTTTTCTAAAACCTCTGCACTATCTTCCTGTTCTTTATTCCTTTTTGTTAGTTTTTGTATCTCCTGTTTTATGTCTTGTTTCCAACCTTCATTTTTTCTTTTGTATTATCATTATAAAACTTGTCAACATAATATTTTTTTTTTCAATGCAGTTTATTCAGGAACATTGAACAATCCTCGGACCCCGGGGAAAGCCAGCCCACAGCTTAAATAGCCTCTGGGTAGCCAACCCAGGCGTGCCACGGGGGCAATGCAGATAGGTCCACATACTTGGAGCAAGCCAGATCCTTGGCCTTAGCCAAATGTGGAGTTGTTCGTGACAGAGAGCACTCACCGTCGGGAAGGTGGAAGGCGGAAACCAGCTCCATCTTTAAGGCATAGCATTCCGCAGCTCTCTACAGTTCCCCCTTTTTGTTTTAAACGCATCAGGCAAGAGTAGAGGTCTGATCTCTGATATTAGAAATAAATTGGGACTTTGTACAGATGTTCATTTAGGTGTCATCCTCCCAAAGAGCATCAGACCGTCCGATACCTTTTTCTCAGCAACAGTGTGATGCAGCCATGATCATTCAGGCCTTTACAGCCATTGAAGCAGGACATTCTCCCCAAGCATGGTTGGATACCATAAAAAGCTAAAATGATACGCTCAGGATGCGAGGCTAAGCACTGCACTCAGGGTCAGCCGCTTTGGACCCAGAGAAGAGCATGTCTGATTGCATGCGGGTTGATGCCCCAGGTCCCGCCTCTGAGAAAAAGGTATCGGACGGTCTGATGCTCTTTTTTTATTGATTATATGGCAAATTCATATAATATACACTACACTCCTTTCCACTGCTTCCAGGTTCAAATTCCTACCTATGTGTCACACATAAACTTTTTTCTTTAAAATATGTCAATTGAAGTATTGGTTTTTCATATAATCAGAGTTTCAGTGCCAAGTTCCTTAAAATAAACTGAGTTCATTCTTGCAGCAAACTGGCACCACCCCCAAGAAGAAGCCATAAGTCTTGAAGAGCTCTAAACTTCATCACCCTGATCACAGTATTTCTTATGTAATTATTTATTATGATTTGTTCACTGTGTTTTCCCTCTGCTCTGCCCCCTCCCTCTTCTCCTTCCACTTCCAACCACCCTCCTTCTTCTATCCCTATATGCTTTCTTTATTTCCCAGATATATAGTTCCTACTCCCCCTTCTATCTCCCCCTAGCTTAATAGCTCTCATCAAGTCTGCCTGATGAGAAAGAAAATATTATTTTCTTCTGTGGCCGGATTCTCATGGCATTGTTCTGCTTGTGTCCTTAATTCCTTATACTTAGGACACTCTTTCTGCCTCCACTACTTCAGTATTCCCAGAGCACTTATTTGAGAGAGAATTTCATAGGGAAACCCATTTAGAGCTGGGTGTTTTAAGGTTTTTCCCTGCATAATATCAGATGTGTGTCTCTGCAATCCCATTTGATGCAGAAAGAAGCATCTCTGTGGATACAAGAAAATGGCAATGATCTAACAGGTAAGGGCTGATAATAACATTTTAATAACAACAACCTATGTTGCTTGATAATTTCTTTAGGATGTCCTGACCAAACAACCCATTTAATTGCAATCGAATCTCCATAGTGGAAGATAGTTTTGGTCACAATTAGATGGCCTATAGGAACTTTATCCATGACTATTAGGAGACTTCCTAATAAGTGAATACATACAGTATACATCTTTTTGCATCTTAGTTAATTCAACCAGGATGATTTTTCCTGATTCCATCCATTTGGATGAAAATATCATGATGTCATTTTTTTTTTTAGCAGAAAAGTATTCCTAATGGAAATATTTCACATTTGCCCCAAAGGAGATTGTCCATCTTGTTCCTAAGTACTTGGAAATTACTGGGACTTTAATCATTGTATTGAATAACAAACTATCAGGATAACTGTTATTTCAGCCCAGAATTCCCTCCATCTTCTTCTGCTTCCTGGTGATTCGAAATGCAGTGAAGACTTGAGGCTCATCTATTTAAGTGTGGCTCATCTATTTAAGTGTGGAGTCCCCAGTGAGAAAATGTCTGGGAAGGGCAATGAGGTATGGCCTTATTACATAATATAATTCCTGTTAGAGTTATATTATTGGAGCATGTGCTTTGAGGTTGATATGCCAATGAAAGTGACCAGACACATTGGAGTCTCTCTCTCGGTCTCTGTCACATTATATCTTTGTTTATGTTGGTCTCAGTCTCTCTATTTCTGAATCTGTCTCTCTAACTCTTTCTCTTTCTGTCTGTCTTCCTCTCTTTGCTTGCCATTTCTGGTATGAAAAGCTCTCAGTTTTGCTGAAGGAGTACAACCAGATGACTGCTTGCTGACATGAAATTTTGGATGACCACTGTAAAAACATAAGCGAGGTCCCAATTGAAAACTTTTGTTCAATAATTTGCCTTTGTAAGGGTTCATATTCCCAGTAAGTAATAAAATGACTGAGGATATATCTGTGCATTTAAAAAATATTATTTAAAAAATAATAATGGAATCTGTGATACTGGGAAACTCACATGTCAATGAGTCATGCCTTTAATAAAGACCAATTTAAAGAAATATGGCACTCTTTTCCTGTTGTAAGAGTCTTGGACAAAGTTACAGTCATCTACCAGATGACTGTCAGCTTACCAGACTGAGGCATGTAGGGCTGTTCAGCCTTTTTCTAAGGCAGGCTGTTCACTTGGCCCTTTTTATATCTGGCTCTTGAAACTCTTACTGGCTTTCACCTGTTGCATGACATCATTCTCCCTCTCAGGCAATTAGCACCTGAGAGAATATTGAGTTTTCCATGGAGATGAGTAAACAAACTTTCCTCATTTTTCACTACGTCTGATCCTGTACATATGTCTTTCTCTTGTGAAACCCAACAAGCCCTTATCTCATCTCTTTATCCAGGTCCTACACATTTATTCCTGTTTATCTCTGTGACAAGATCAGGTAAGAAATGAAACTTTAATGTTCATTTAATTGGACAGCTTCCTATGTTGGGAAAGCTTTAAAGAGATGTGGGCTTAAGGGGAATGTACTGCATGACAAGATCGTCTCCTACTGTGCTCTTGGATTTGGAATTTCCTAGGTTGTGACTTTGAACTGAGCAGTTACTTGTGAACTCACTGAATATACATTCACATTCTTATGGATATAATAGGCTGGCATGGTCTAGGGTTCTCCAGTGTATTACATCTTTAAGAGCAGGGAAAAGAGAAGGAAACCAGACAATTCCTTGGAATGGTTGACTGAAAGATTTTGACTGGTGTGTGTTAAATGAGAATTGAGGGGCAGTAAACTCTTTGACAGCTGGTGCTATTCCACAGTAGTGTTGGCAGCCCTCTATGAGAAGGGTTGTCTTGACTGACCAGACTGGATTGGCAGCTGTAATGTACACAGTGGTTAGTGGACAATCCTTCTGGTCCTGGTGATTACAGGTAAAACTGGGCCTTCAGCACAGAGAAATGAGTTTGTGTTTTATGTCTAGGACACAAGAGCAGCTGTGTTTTCTGCTGTGGTCCTCCAGACAAACCCTCTGCGTGTAGTGTTAGTGCCAGGACTATTACTTTACAGGTGCCACCTGAGCTCTTGTGGTCTGAGGTATCTGAGTATCCACTAGTTCATGGCTAGGATACTCTGAACCACAATGAATTCCTGGAAAGCTTATCGTACAAAGTCAAAAGCTACCCTCCTTTAGCAGAATATTTTCTCCATGTTAAAAGTCATTGTACAAGTTGTCAACATATTATTTTTATTGATTATTTGGGAATTTCAAATAATATACATTACACTCTTTTCCATTGTTCCCAGGTTCAAATTCCTTCCCATGAGGCACATTAATAATTTCTTTTTCTTTAAAATACACTAATTCATGTATGTGTTGTTCATATACTCATTGGAATATGATCAGAGTCTCAGTGCCAGGTCCCTAAAAGAAAATGGACTTCATCCTTTACGCACACTGGCAAAAATCCCCCTTGCCCCACAAGAGAAAGCCATTAGACCTGAAGTGCTCTATACTCCATCACCTTGATCATACTTTTTCTTATATATTTATTTATTATGATATGTTCACTTTGTATCTCCTCTGCTGTATCCTCCCTCTTCTCCTTCCTGTACGTCTATCCTCAATCTTCTACCCCTATGACATCTCTAAAATTCCCATGATAGGTGAGATCCTGCTCCCCCTTCTAACTGACCATAACTTATCAGGTCTCATCAAGGCTGGTTGCATCATCTTCCTCCACAGTCTGATTCTCAGGTCATTGTTCTCATTGGGTCCTCATTTCCCTCTAACTATAAAACATTTCATGCCTCCTCTCCTGTAGGATTCCTAGAGCTATGCAGGGATGTGAAATCCCATTTAGAACTAGGTGTTTAAGGATCTCTCTCTGCATAATATCTTACTGTGGGTTTCTGCTTGCAATCACATTTGATGCAGAAGGAAGCATCTATGTGTAAACAAGAACATGACACTGATCTAACATTTGAGGACACAAAGCAACATATTTTAATGACAACAGCCTGGCTTGTTCAAAAATTTTGATAGGATGCCCTGGCTCAATAACTCAATTAATTGTCACCCGATCCCCCTAGTGAAACACTGGATTGTCACAATGGATGACCTAATGGAACTTTATCCCCCACTATAAGGAAACCTCCTAATAAGTGAATACATACTATGTTTGTATTTTCTGTATTTCTGTATTTCTGTATTTTAGTTACTTTATCCATAATAATTATTCCTGGTTCCTTCCATTTAGCTGAAAATATCATGCTATCATTTTCTTAGAAGAATAATATTTCTTTATGGAAATATCCCACATTTTCCCCAAAGGAGATTGTCAGGCCTGTTCTTTAGAACTTGGAAGTTTCTGGTACTTTAAAGCACTGTATTGAATGACAAACTATCAGGATAACTATGCCCTGTTAGCCTAGAAGTCCCTCATTATTCTTTGACTTCCTGTTGATTTATTTCAAGAAGATATTCAAGACAGCTCATTCAAGCAAATTACTGGCTCACTTAACCCCCACCACCACCAAAAAAAGAAAAGAAAAGAAACAGACACACCAAAAAGGAGTAGATGACTGGAAATAATCAAAATAATGGCTGAAATCAATCAATAAGAAAGAAATACATCAATTCGAAGAGTCAATGAAACCAAGAGATGGTTCTTTGAGAAAATCAACAAGATAGACTAACAATAAGCCAAGCTAACTAAAAGGCAGAGAGCCACCATCCAAATCAATGAAATCAGAAATAAAAAGGGGGACATAACTACAGACACTGAGGAAATCCAAATAAACATTAGAACTTACTTCAAAAGTGTACATGCCACAAAACTTAAACATCTAAATGAAGTTTATAATTTTCTGGATTGATTGTACTTACTAAAGCTGAATCAAAACCAGAAAAATTAAAATTAATTAAATATTCCCCAAACCCCCAGGGAAATAGAAGCAGTTATCAAAAGTCTCATTCAAAAAAAAAAAAAAAAAAAAGCCCAGGACCAGATGGTTTCAGTGCAGAATTCTCACAGACCTTCAAAGAAGAGCTAACTCCAATGCTCTTCAAAGTATTCCACAAAATATAAACAGAAGGAACACTATCAAAATCATTCTATGAAGCCACAGTTACCTTGGTGGTACCTTTAGTTACCTCTAAACCTCACAAATCGGAAGTATTTCAGGCCAGAATCTCCCTTAGGAACATTGATGCAAAAATACTCAACAAAATACTTGAAAACTGATTACAAGAACACATCAAAGCTATCAAGCATTATAATCTAGTAGGCTTTATCCCAGATATGCAGGGTGGTTCAATGCACAGAAATGCATCAATGATATCTACCATATTAATAAACTAAAATTAAAAAAAAACATGATAATCTCCTTAGATGCTGAAAAAGCATTTGATAAAATAAAACTTCTATTCATGTTTGATTGGAGAGATCAAGGATACAAGGCACATATCTAAACATAGTAAAGGCCATATGAAGCATGCCTATAGCCAACATCAAACTAAATGGGTAGAAACTTAAAGCAATCCCACTAAAATCAGGGACAAGACAAAGCTGTCCACTCTCTCCATATCTCTTAAACATAGGTCTGGGAGGCCTTGCTAGCGTAATAAGACAGTTGACGGAGATCAAGGGGAAACAAATCAGGAAGAAGTCAAATTATCACTATTTGCACATGATATGATAGTGTATCTGAGTGACTCCAAAAATTCTACAACAATCCTCTACAATAAAAGATCTTCTGGAGGTTTCCCCATCCCTGATCTTAAGTTGAACTATAGAGCAACAGTTTTAAAAACTGCATGGTACTGGCATACAAAAAGAATGGTGGATCAATGGAACCAAACAGAGTACCCAGAAATAAACCCACACACTTATGGACACCTGATCTTTGACAAAGATGCCAAACCATACAATGGAAAAAAGATAGAATCTTCAACAAATGGTGCTGGTCCCACTGAGTGTCTACATGTAGAAAAATGCAAATAGATCCATACTTAACACCCTGCACAAAACTGAAGTCCAAGTGGATCAAAGACCTCAACATAAAACCAGAGACATTAAATCGGCTAGAAAAAAAAGTAGGGAATACCCTAGAACACATTGGCACAGGAGATGACTTCCTGAACAGAACACCAACAGCACAGATTCTAAGAGCAACAATCAGCAAACGGGACCTCATGAAACTGAAAATCTCAGGGCATTGTTCTCCTTTTTCCCCAAATTCACTCTACTTATGATACTTTTCCTGCCTACTCTCCTGCAGATTTCCCAGAGCTCTGAGGGGAGGGAGAATTTTATAGGAAATTTAGAACTGGGTATTTCAAGGTCTCTCTCTGCATAATATCAGAATGAGGGTCTTTCTATCCATGCTCATTTAACTTTAACGCAGAAGGAACGATCTCTGTGGATCCAAAAACATGACACTAATCCATCAGTTGAGGGCAGAGAACAAATTTTAATAACAAGAGATTGGGTTGCTTGAAAATTTCTACAGGATATCCTGGTCCAACAACTCAATTAAATGCCATCCAATTCCAATAATGGAAGACTGGCTTGGTCACAATAGATGGCCTATTGTAACTTTATACCCCACTATCAGGAGACCTCCTAATAAATGAATACATACCAGATTTGGTTTTCTGCATTTTAGTGACTTCAGGCAGGATGATTTTTTTTCTGGTTCCATCCATTGGCCTAAAAGTATCATGATGTCATTTTCTTACCTGAATAATAAACTTTTATGGAAATAATCCATATTTTTAACAAAGGAGATTTTCAGTCCTATTCTGTAGAACTTCAACGTTGCTGGGAATTAATTATTGTATTGAATGACAAACTATTTGGATAACTTTTTTTTTTTTCAGCCTAGAAGGCCTCCGATCTTATTCCACTTCCTTTGATGAGAATTGCAGTGTCTCTTTGAAGCTCATCTACTCACAAGATTAGTCCAGAGTGAGGAAATGTCTGGGAAAGATTAGATGATATGGCCTTGTTAGATAATGTAATTCCTATTGGAGTTATATTATTGGATGGTGTGCTTTGAGCTTGATCTGCCAATGAAAGTGACCAGACAGAATGGAATCTCTGTCACTTGGTATCTGTCACATCATATTTTTGTTTCTGTTTGTCTCGGTCTCTTTATTTCTGAATATGTCTGTTTAGCAAGAGTCTTGGACACAGTACTGACATCTCTGGGTTGTGTGCTTTAGCTGTCCAGATTGAGGTCTGTATGGCTGACTACCCTTTCACTCCAGCAGGCTCTTCACTTTGCCCCTTTAATAACTGGCTCCTGAAACTCTTAATGGTTTTCACCTGTTTCATTCTCCCTCTCAGCCAATGAGCACCTGAGAGAATTTGAGGTTTCCATGGAGACAAGGAAGCAAACATTCCACAGAGTTCTGTATCTCTGATCCTGTGCACATGTGACTTTTTCTTGTGAAAACCAGCAAGCCTTTATCTCATCCTTTTATACAGATCCCACACCGTTATTCCTGTTTGCCTCTGTGATGACGTCCAGTAGGAAATGAAAATTAAAATTTTAATTGGACAGCTTCCTATCTAGGGAGCTTCAAAGTGATGTTGGATTAAGGGAAATTTTCCCAATGACAATGTGGTCTCGTACTGTGCTCTTCGATCTGAAATTTCCTATGTTGTGACTTTGAATTGAGCAATTTACTCACATCCTCACTAAATGTAACTTCATATTATTATTGATATAATAGGCTGGCAGGATCTAGGGTTCCTTGAACTATTGAGGCTTTAAGAGCAGGGAAAAGTGAAGGAGAACAGACAATCCCTGACACTGGTTTGGCTGAAACAGAGCAAGATTAGTGTACGTGAAAGGAGAATTGAGGGGCAATAAACTATTTAACAGATGGTGCTCATAATAAGTGAGTATATACCATATTTTTTGTCTGCATTTTAGTTACTTCCCAAAGAAATATTTTTCCTGGTTCTATTCATTTGCTTGAAAATATCATGATGTCATTTTCTTAGCTGAGTAATACTCCATTATGGAAATAGTCCACATTTTCCCCAAAGAAGAATGTGAGGGCTGTTCTTTAGACTTTGGAAGTTTTGGGGACCTTAATCATTGTATTGAATTAAAAACTTCAGGATAACTATGTTCTTTTAGCCTAGTAATACCTCCTTCTTCTTCTACTTACAGGTGGATGAATCATCTATTTACATGTGGAGTCCCCAATGAGGAAATGTCTAAGAAGTGTTAGGAGTTAAGGCATTTTTAGATAATGTAATTTATTTTGTTTCCCTAACTTCTTTCTCAGCCCTATTGTACTCACAGTCTTGAGCAGTGGTTCTCAATCCTCCTAATGCTGTGACCCTTCAAAAGATTTCTTTACATTAAGGTGACCAGGATCCAAAATAAAACATCATGTGTGTTACCTTAAAATTGTAGTTTTGCTAATGTTATGAATAATAATGTAAATATCTGATTTGCAGGACATGTGGTAGGTGAACTCTGAGAATGGCTTACATGTTCCCCACCCAAAACAAAAGAAATAAAAACTCACAGAAGGAGAATCATTTGTCTATGGGAACATGCAAGGATAAATCAAGTCACACAGCTCCCATCAACACTACTAATTGATCTGAGTAAGTAGGTAAAATAAAACATGATGATACAAGGGAATGCAAATGAGTCAATTCTACTTCAGTCTTTCTTGGAATTTGAGTGAACTGGTATGCAGCAAGTGATCTATTTAGCATGCACTTTATATTGTTTTTTGGGGATCCAATTTATTTTGCTATTTTTCCTTATTCGTCACAGAATCAAAAGATCTCAGCATAACTATGTTAGTTGTCCCCAGGATGAAGTCAGATTCTATCTTCCAGTCAAGTTATACTTCATTAGGAAAAGAGGAAGACCAAGGCTTTGAAGCAAGTTGACCAGATATCTATATAGAATATCCCAGCAGTCTATACAAAGTGCTTGGAAAGATGCATTAGGCAGAAACTGGGATAGTTTCCATGAGGCTTTCTGCCATTTTTAACAGATACAGTAATCCTAAATATAAACGTTCATGATAGCAAGATACATTTCCACTTTTCACAGAACACATCTGGATAAAATGAATCAAGTAATCTTCAATCTGAGAAGATATGGGTATCCAAACTTTCTTTGGAATTTAATTACTTAGAATTTGTAGTTAATATTCAAAACAAGGTCACAGATCAACCTGTAATGCTAGAAAACAATTTAAAGTACCTTGTTCTGGAGGCTTGCTTTGTGGTTATAAAGTAAACAAACTTTCATGATAACAATGTTTTTTGACCCTAGAATTCCCTCCATCATCTTCTACTTCCTGGAGATTTGAATTGCAATGTCCCTTGAAGCCCATCTATTTACATGGGAAGTCCCTAGTGAGGAAATGTCTGGTAGGTTTAGGAGGTATGGCCTTGTTTGAGAACATAATTCCTTTTGTTTTCCTAATTTCATTCTCAGCCCATTTATCTTTTATAAACAGGAGGACTACTGATTTTTTTTGAGTTAATTTTGTATCCAGCCACTTTGCTGAAGGTGTTTATCAGCTGTAGGAGTTCCCTGGTAGAATTTTTGGGGTCACTCAGGTATACAATCATATCATCTGCAAATAATGATTTCCCTACAGGCTTGCTGTATATTGCCTTTTCTATATTTACATATGTGCCTTATACCCCTGATCTCTCCAATACTGTAAACATGAAATGGATGTTAGATTTTTGTCAAATGCTTTTCGTGCATGTAAGGGGATTATCATGTGTTTTATTTTCTTTCATTTTTTTAATATGGTGGATCACACTGATGGATTTCCATATGTTGAACCACTCTTGCATACCTGGGATGAAGCCTACTTGATCATAATGGATGATATCTTTGATGTTTTCTTGTATTCACTCAAAGACATAAAGTACCTTTGTAAGACCCTAACCAAACAAGTCAAAGACATGGATGAAAAAAATTTCAAATCTCTGAAGAAAGAATTAGAGATATCAGAAGATGGAAAGATCTCCCATGCTCATGGATTGACAAGATTAACATGGTAAAAATGGTCATCTTATTAAAAGCAATCTACAGATTCAATGCAGTTCCCATCAAATTACCAGCACAAATATTTACAGACCTTGAAAGACAATTTTCAACTTCATAAAGAAAAAATAAGAAATCCAGAATTGCGAAAAAAAAAATCCTTTACAACAAAAGATCTTCTGGAGGTATGTCCATTCCTGATCTCAACATGTATTATAAAGTAACAGTAATAAAAACTGCATGGTACTGGCATAGAAACAGAATGGTGGTTCAATGGAACTGAATAGAATACCCAGAAATAAACCCACACATTTATGGACATATTAATATTGACAAAGATTCCAAAACCATACAATGGAAAAATATATATAACATCTTTAACAAATGGAGCTGGTTCTATTTGGATATCTACATGTAGAAAAAATGCAAATAGATCCATACATATCACCCTGCACAAAAAGAAAATAAGTCAAAAGAAAAAGTGGGGAAGAGACTAGAACTCATTGGTACTCAAGGAGACAACTTGAGTATATATATATATGAGTATATATCATGTTTGTCTTTCAGTTTCTGGGACAAGTCACTCAGGATGATCCTTTCCAGGTCCCACCATTTACCTGAAAGTTTCATGATAGCCTTATTTTTCATTGTTCAGTAATAATCTATTGTGTAGATATACCACAATTTTTGTATCCATTCTTCAGTTGAGGGGCATCTGGGTTGTTTCCAGATTCTGGCTATTACAAATAAAGCTACTACAAACATGGTTGAGCAGATGTCCTTATTGTGTAATTGAGCCTCTTTTGGATATATGCCTAGGAATGGTATGGCTGATCTTGAGAAAACACTATGCCTAGTTGTCTGAGAAAGCACCAGATTGATTTCCAGAGTGGTTGTACAAGTTTACATTCCTACCAGCAGTGGAGGAGTGTTCCCTTTTCTACACAACCTCTCCATCATGTGTTGTAACTTGAGTTTTTGATATTGGCCATTCTGATGGGTTTATGTTGAAATCTCAGGGTCGTTTTAGTTGATATTTCCATGATGGCTATTGACATTGAGCATTTATTTAAGTGTTTCTCTGCCATGCGATATTCATCTAATGAGAATTTTCTGTTTAACTCAGTTCCCCATTTTTTAATTGGATTACTTGGTTTGTTGCTTTTCAGCTTCATTAGTTCTTTATATATACTGGATATTAGCCCTCTGTCACATAGAGGGTTGGTGAGGATTTTTTCCCATTCTGTAGTCATTTGTTTTGTTTTGATGACTATGTCCTTTGCTTTACAGAAGCTTTTTGGTTTCATGAGGTCCCATTTATTGATTGTTGCTTTTAGAGCCTCTGCCTTTGGCGTTTTGTTCAGGAAGCTGTGTCCTGGTCCAATCAGTTCAAGGCTCTTTCACACTTTTTCCTCTAACTCATTTAATGTGTCTGGTTTTATGTTGAGGTTTTTGATCCACAGACACTTTAGTTTTGTGCAGGGTGATAATTATGGATCTGTTTACACTTTTCTATATGTAGATATCCAGTTAGACCAGCACCATTTGTTGACGATGCCATCTATTTTCCGTTGTATGGTTTTGGCATCTTTGTCAAAGATCAGGTGTCCATGAGTGTGTAGGTTTATTTCTGGGTCTTCTATACCATTACATTGAACCACCATTCTGATTCTATGCCAGTACCATAGAGTTTTTGTTGCTGTTGCTCCATAATACAGCTTGAGATCAAATATGGAGGTACTGCCAGAAAATTTTTATTGTTGAGGATTGGTTTAGCAATTCTGGGTTTCTTGTTTTTACATATGAATTTGTGAATTTATCTTTCAACATCTGTGTTGGTAATTTGATGGGAACTGCATTGAAACTGTTGATGCTATAGGTAAGATGGCTATTTTTACTGTGCAAATCATGCCAAGCCATGAGCATGGGAGATCTTTCCATCTTCTGATATCTTCTTCTAATTCTTTCTTCAGAGATTTGAAATTTTTTTTATACAAGTCTTTGACTTGCTTGGTTAGAGTCATACCAAGGTACTTAATGCTTTTGACCAAATACAAGAACACATCAAAGATATCATCCACTATGACCAAGTAGGCTTCATCCTATGTATGTATAGTTGGTCAAATATATGGAAATCCATCAATGTGATCCACCCTATTAAAAAATGAAACAAAGAAAAAGACACATTATAATCTACTTAGATTCTGAAAATCACATAATGAAATCCAACCTTCATTCACTTTTAAAGTATTGGAGAGATCAGGGTTAACAAGGCATTCATCTAAACATAGTAAAGAAAATATAAAGGAAGCCTATAGTCAACATAAAACTAAATGAGAAAAACTTAAAGCAATCCTACTGAAATCAGGCACAAGGCAAGGCTGCCCAATCTCTCCATATCTCTTCAACATAGTTCTGGAAGTCCTTCCTAGAGCAATAAGACAATTGAAGGAGTTGAAGGGTAAACAAATCAGAAAGGAAGATGGCAAAGTATCATTATTTGCAGATGATATGATTGTATACCTGAGTGACCTTAAAAATTCTATCAGGGAACTCTTAGTGCTGATAAACACCTTCAGCAAAGTGGCTGGATACAAAATTATCTCACCAAAAGCAGTGGCCCTCCTGTACAAAAAGACAAAAGAGCCGAGAAAGAAATTAATTATCAAAACAAAAGAAATTATATTATCTAACAAGGCCATACCTCATAACAATACCAAGACATTTCCTCACTGAGGACTCAACATGTAAATAAATCAGCTTTGAGGGGAAATTGCAATTCAAGTCATCAGGAAGTAGGAGAAGATGGAGGGAAATCTAGCCTAAAAGAACATTTGTATTCTGAATGTTTGTCATTCAATACAATGATTAAAGTCCCAGCAAATTCCAATGACTAAAGAACAGGACTGGCAATCTCCTTTGGATAAAATGTGGAATATTTCTATAGTAGAATATTATACAGGCAAATGGATAGAACCAGGAATAATCATCCTGGGTGAAATAACTAAAATGCAGAAAGACACATATGGCATGTATTCACTTAGTAGGAGGTCTCCTAATAGTGGGGGATTAAGTTCCAATAGGCCATCTATTGTGACCAAACCACTCTTCCACTAAGGGAATTGTGTGACAGTTAACTGAGTTGTGGGGCCAGGGCATCCTCTGGCAATTTAAAAGCAACCCAGGCTCTTGTTATTAAAATATGTTGCTCTCTGTCCTCAGTTGATGTATCAGTGCCATGTTCTTGCATCCACAGAGTTGCTTCCTTCTGAGTTAAATGAGACTGCATAGAGACTCTCAGTCCTTTAATATGCAGAGAGAGACCTTAAAACACCCAGCTCTAAATGGGATTTTTCTATGAAATACTACCTTCCCTCAGTTCTCTGATAAGCCTGCTGGAGAGGAGGCAGGAAGAGTGTCATAAGTAGAGCAAATTGAGGATACAAGGAGACCAATGCCCTGAGAACCAGTATGCAAAGATATATGGTGCAGCTAGCTTTGAAGAGACTTGATAATCTAGGGTCAAGTAGAAGGGGGAGGGGGACTGCCCCTATCAGGGAAGTAGAGAAAGAGCATAAGGATAGAAAAAGATGGAACTTGAAAGAAAAGTAATGTGGCAACAGAAGGGATACAAACTGAACATATCATAGTAAATAAATACATAAGAAATTCTGCAATCAAAGTGAAGAAGTATAGAGCTCTTCAAGTCTGATGTCTTCTTTTTGGGAGTTGTGTCAGGGTGTGGCAAGGATGAACTAAGTTTTCTATAAGGGACTTGGCACTGAGACTCTGATTATTTTCCAATCAGTGTGTGAAAAACACATACTTCAACTAATGTATTTTAAAGAAAAACAAATATTTTAGTGTGATATATGAGTAGGAATGTGAATCTGGGAGCAATGGAAAAGGATTGAAATGTATGTTATATGAAATTCACACATAATCAGTAATAATAATATGTTGACAACTTTTGCAATGACTTTTAAAATGGAGAAAAGATTCCTCTAAAGGAGGCCAGAGTTTGATTTGTAAGGCATGCTTTCCAGACATTATGTAGCAGACAATCCTAGCCATGAAATATTGGTTAACCAGCTACTTCAGACACCATGAGCTAAGTTGGTGTCTCTGAACAATCAATTCTGGCACTATGACTTCATTTAATGAATATATCTGGTGGACTGAGCATGAATCACAGCTGTTCTTGTGTCCAAGGAATACAACATTACTTTGTCCTGAATGCCGGGTTTTAACTGTAAACCCCAGGACTGGGAGGATTTCTCAATTACCACTCAGTAGGACATAGCTGCTAATTGAGCCAGGTCAGCCAAGGCAACACTGCTTATTGAGGGTAGGCAACCCTAGTGTGGAATAGCACAAGGTATCAAATGATATCTTGTCCCTTAGTTCTACTTTTACATAAAAAGATCTTTCTCTGTTTCACCCAAACCAGTCCCAGGATTTGTCTGGTTTACTTTTTCCCTGCTCGTAAAGACCCAATAACCCAGTGAATGCTAGACCCTGCCAGCCTATTATATCAATAAGAATCATGAGGTACATTTAGTGAGTACTTGAGTAACTGCTTAATTCAAAGTCACAACCTAGGAAATTTCAGATCCCAGACCACAGTAGACCATGTTGTCATTAGGTACATTCACCTTCCTTCCACATCATACTGAACCTTCCCTACTTAGGAAGCTATCCAATTAAATAAATATTAAAGTTTCATTTCCTGACATTGTCAGAGAAGTAAACAGGAGTAAGTGTGTGGGATCTGCATAAAAGGATGAGATAAAAGCTTGTTGGGTTTCACAAGAAAAAGTCACACGAGCACATATCAGACATACTGGACAGTGAGGAAAGTTTATTTACTCATCTCTATGGAAACCTCAAGATTCTCTCAGGTGCTGATTGGCCGAGAGGGAGAATTATGTCATGCAACACATGAAACCCAGTAAGAGTTTCAGGAGCCCGTTATTAAAAGGGCCAAGTGGAAAGTGTGCTTGAGAGAAAGGATGAGAAGCCCTACAGTCTTTGATCTGGACAACTGAAAGCACACAACCCAGAGATGACAGTTCCTGTGTCCAAGACTCCTAGTTCAGGAAAAGTGTCACATATTTCTTTCAAGTGGACATTAATTACTATCATGTGTCCTTGACTTGTGACTTTAACACCATCACAGAATCCATTATAATTTGTTAAATGCACAGACATGTCCTCTATCATGGAAATATTTACTAGAAAAATGTTCCCTGACCAAGGCCACTCTTTGAACATAAGGCATTCAATGTTACTCTGCTTATATTTTTACAGAGACCATCCAGAATGTCATGTGAGCAAGAGGTCAGTCATTTTTTGTAGTCCTCCAGCAGATCTGAGAGCTTTCATACTGAACTACAAGCAGAAATCAGAGAAAAGGAGACTGAAAAAGACACACAGAGAGAGCTAGATAACAGATTCAAAATAGAGAAAACGAGACTGACAGAAACAAAGATACAAACTGACAGAGACTGAGAGATAGAGACTCCATCACTTTGGTCACTTTCATTGGCCTATTAAGCTCAAAGTACGCTGTCCAATAATATAACTCCAAAAGGAATTATATTTTTTAATATTTTATTCAGTTTTTATCAATTATATTTTATTCACATTTTATACTCCCATAACCTCTATGCTCCCAATCCCACCTTCCCTCCTACTTTTCCATACATGCTCCTCCACAAATCCACTGATAGGGGAGGAATTCTTCTCCTTTCTACTCATCCTAGTCTATCACATGTCATTAGGAATGGCTGCATTGTCTTCCTCTCTGCCCTGCTGAGGCTGCTCCCCCATCAGGGTAAGGTTTTCAATGAGCAGGCCAATCACTTCATGTCAGGGGCTGTCCCTATGGAACCCACTTGGACACTGAACTGCCATGGGCTACATCTTTGCAGGGGTTCTAGGTTATCACCATGTATGGTACTTGGTTCGAGAATGAATTTCTGGAAAGATCCCTGTGTTCAAATTTTCTGGATCTGTTGCTCTCCTTGTGGAGTACCTGTCCTCTCCAGATCTTACTATTTCCCACTTCTTTCATAAGATTTCATGCACTCTGCCCAGCAATTTGCCATAAATCTTAAGAGCTGTGTTGATAGTCTTCAGGACAGGACCTTTCAGATGCCCTGTGTGGAAGGCTCTTAACTTGTTCCCTGTTTTCTCCTACTTTTGATGTCTATCCTCATTTCCTTTCAGGAGGGGGATTGAGCATTTTAGCCAGAGTGCTCCCTCTTGATTAGTTTCTTTAGCTGTACAGATTTTAGTAGGTTTATCCCATATTATATGAATATATGAGTGAGTATATACCATGTATGTCTTGGTACTTTAGCATTGCTTACTCATGATAAACTTTTCCAAATCCCACCATTTACCTGCAAAATTAACAATTTCCTGTTTTTTTAAATTCCATTGTATAGTTATACCACATTTTCTGTATCCATTTTGCAGTTGGGTGGTGTCTGGATTTTTTCCAGGTTCTGTCTATTATAAATAAAGCTGCTACAAACATGTCCTTATTGTGTACTTAAGCCTCTTTTGTATAGAAGTGGTATAGGTGGATCTTGAGGAAGTGCTATTCCTAGTTGTCTGATAAAGTGTCAGATTGATTTCCAGAGTGGTAGTTCAAGTTTACATTCCTACCAGCAGTGGAGAAGTGTTCTCCTTTCTCCACAACCTCTCCAGCATGTGTTGTCACTGGAGTTTTTTTATCTTGGCCATATTGGTGGGTATAAGGTGAAATCTCTGGATTGTTTTGATTTGCATTTCCCTGATGGCTATTGATGTTGAGCATTTATTTAAGAGTTTCTCAGCCATTCTATATTCCTCTAATGAGAATCCTCTGTTTAACTCAGTTCCCCATTTTTTAATTGGATTACATGATTTGTTGCTTTTCAACTCCTTTAGTCTGTATATCCTGGACATTAGCACTCTGTCAAATAGAGTGTGGTGAAGATTCTTTCCCAATCTACAGGTATTCATTTTTTATGACATTGTCCTTTGCTTTACAGAATTTTTTTAGTTTCAGGATGTCCCATTTATTGATTGTTGCTTTTAGAGCCTGTGTTGTTTGTTGGTTTACTATTCACAAAGTTGTCTCCTGTGCCATTGAGTTCAAGGCTCTACCCAATTTTTCTTCTTACCAATTTAATGTGTCTGGTTTTATGTTGATTTCTTTGAAACACTTGGACTTTAGTTTGGTGGAGACTGATGACTATGGTAATATTTGCATTTTTCAACTTATAGATATCCAGTTAGACCAGCACCAGTTGTTTAAGTTGCTATCTATTTTCTATTGTATGCTTTTGGCATCTTTGTCAAAACTCAGATGTCCATAGTGTGTGGTTTTTTTCCGGGACTTATGTTTGGTTCCATTAATCCGCCATTCTGTTTCTATGCCAGTACCATGTAGTTTTTGTTACTGTTGCTCTATAGTACAACTTGAGATCAGGGATGGACATATCTTACAAGATCTTTTATTGTGGAGGATTGTTTTATATATTCTGGGTTTCTTGTTTTTCCATATGAAGCTGAGAATTTTTCTTTCAAGGTCAGTAAAAAATTGTGTTGGTAATTTGATGGGATTACATTGAATCTGTAGATTCCTTTTGGTAAGAAGGCAATATTTACTATATTAATCCTGCCAAGCCATGAGCATGGGAGATATTTTCATCTTCTGTTATCTTCTTTTAATTTTTTCTTCATAGACTTGAAATTTTTTTCATACAAGTCTTTGAATTGCTTGGTTAGGGTCATAGCAAGGTACTTTATGTCTTTCACTGCATACAAGAACACATGAAAGATACTGTCCACTACGACCAAGTAGGCTCTATCCCAGGTATGCAAGGGTGGTTCTCTATATGGATATCTATCAATATGATCTGACATATTAAAAAAATGAAAGAAAAAACATGACATTATAATCTCCTTAGATGTGCAGAAGCATTTGACAAAATCCAACCTCCATTCATGCTAAAAGTCTTGAAGAGATCAGGGATAGAAGGCACATACCTAAAAATAGTAAAGGCAATACACAGCAAACCTATAGCCAACATCAAACTAAACAGAGAGAAAATTAAAATTAAAACAATACCATTGATATCAGCTGCCCACTCTCTCTATATCTCTTCAAAATAGATATAGAAGTCCTTGATAGAGCAATAAAACAACGGAAAAAGATCAAGGAGATAGATACACACAATGAAGAAGTCAAAGTATCACTATTTGCTGATGATGTGATAGTATACCTAAGTCACCCCCAAAATGCTACATGGGAATTCCTACACCTAATAAAAATCTTTGGCAAAGTGACTAGATAAAAAATTATCTCAAAAACATCAGTAGCCCTCCTTAATACAATAGACAAAAGGGTTGGAAATGAAAGTAAGGAAACAAAAAGGAATTACATTATCTAACAAGGCCATATCTGCAAACACTACACAGACATTTTCTCACTGGGGACTAATCAGGTAAAGAGATGAGCTACTAGCTAATAGAGCCAATTCAAATATTCAGAAAGTGGAAGAAGATATAGGGACTTCTAGGCTAAAAGATCATAATTATCCCGATAGTTTGTCATTCAATAAAATGATTAAATGAATTCCAAGGACTAATGACAATCTTCTTTGGGGAAATGTGGAATATTTCCATGACGGAGTATTATTTTGCTAAGAAAATTACATCATGATATTTTCAAGCAAATGTTTGGAACCAGAAAAAATCATCCTTGGTGAAGTTATTTAAATGCAAAAATCAAACAAAAAAAAAAAAAAAACAAAAACAAACAAACAAAAATCACGAATGTGGAATGTATCTCACTTATAAGGAGATCACCTAACAGTGTGGATAATGTTCCAAAAGGCCCTCTATTGTGAACAAATCAGTCTTCCACTAGGGGAATTTTAGTAGTTAAATGAATTGTGCCAGGGCATTCTACAGACATTTTCAAGCAACCCAGTCTGTTGTTATTAAAATATGTTGTTCTCTGCCCTCCTCTGACAGATCAGTGCCATATACTTGTATCCACAGATATGCTTCCTTCTGCATCAAATGGGATGTCATACAGACACCCACAGTCTTATAATATGCAGAGAGAGAGAGAGACCTTACAACACACAGTTATAAATGGGATTTCCTTGTGGAATTCTTCCTCCCTTCAGAGCTCTGGGAAGCCTGCAGGAAAGGAGACAGGAAAAGTGTCCTAAATAGAGGGAATTGAGGACACAAGGAGAACAGTGCCATGAGAATCAGGCTGCAGAGGAAGATGATGCAGCCACCATTGCTGAGACAAAAGCTTGGGTCAGCAAGAAGTGTGAGGAGGACCTCCCTTATCAGGTTAGTAGAGAAGGCACAGATAGAAGAAAGAGGGTGGGTGGGACCAGAAGGAGAAAAAGGAGAAGGCAGCAAAGAAGATACAATGTGAACAATTTGTAAAAAATATATACATAAGAAAAACTGTGATAAAAGTAAAGAAGTATAGAGCTCTTCAGGACTGATGGCTTCTTCTTGAGGGTGGTGCCAAGGTGCAGCAAGGATGAACTCAGTTTTCTCTGAGAGAATTGGCACTGTGACTCTGATCATGTGCCAATGATTAGATGAACAACACATATTTCAATTGATGTATTTTAAGGAGAAATATTTAGAGTGGCACATGGGTAGGAATTTGAACCTGTGAGCAATGAAAAAGGAGTGTAATGTGTATTATACCAAATTCCCACATTAGCAATAAAAATAATATGTTGACCAATTTTACAATGACTTTTAATGTGGAGAAAAGATTCTGCTAAAGGAGGGCAGAGTTTGACTTTGTAAGGCATGCTTTCCAGGTACTCCTTATGTAGCAGAGAATCCTGGCCATGAATTAGTGCTTACCCAGTTACCTTAGACTCCATGAGCTCAAGTGGCACCCTTGAACTAGCAGTCCTGGTCCTAACACTAAGTTTAGAGCATTTGTCTGGATGAAACACAGCTGCTCTTGTTTCCTAGGCATAAAACACGGACCCATTTCACTGTCCTGAAGGACCAAATTTAAATGTACACACCAGGACCAGAACAGTTCATCACTGACCACTGAGTAGCACAAAGCTGCAGTGCAGCCAGGTCGTCCAATAAAACCCTGCTCATAGAGGTTTGGCAACACTAGTGTGCAATAGAACCAGCTGTCAAATAATTTATTTCTGTTCATTGCCCCCTTTACAATCACAGATTTTTCTCTTTTTCAGCCAATATAGTCTCAGGAAATGTCTAGTTTCTGAAGGCATCTGGGAATTGGAATTCTGCCTCCTGGTCTTGGAAGATTCTGGTCCTATCTAAGTTCTATGTCTCAGAGACTTTCCTTGGTCTCTGCAATTGGGGTGTTCTGAGACTGAAAAGTAGATAGCAAGCTCCCTGCAACCTTGGTAACCAGACAAGAACTTTGTGTAATCTTGAGTGAATTCCTAGATGCCTTGCCAGTTGGCACATATGTGTTGCTACTGTGAAAAAAAAAAAACAAAACTTTTGCTTGTACCCTTTGATGTATAAGTGTCATTTGCTCCTTCAGTAAACTGAGAGTTGAACAGGAAAATGTCTTTTCTACATTCTTCTTGTCTCTGTCCTCCCATTTACACTCCCTCTTTCAGGTGGACCCTTTTCTGTTGGTATAATGTTCTTTTGAAATGTATGCACCTTACCCTTGTTCATTTAAATGCTGATTTCTGCTCCCTCCCAGTGTCCGGTTTCAATCCGCATGTTGCATTGTGATAAACAAGCCAAAATAAAACAACTAGCCACAATGTTGTTCAAAGGGATGAGCCAGAGGACAAGAAAGAGGGCAGAATAGGAGTGGGAGAAAATTGTGAGAGAACTTGAAGAGAGAGCTGGAGGACAGAGCTTGGAAGTAAGTGGAGATAGACTGGACCTAATATATCACAAAAAGCAAGTATAATGGGTAAAATCTAAATATTAGGAAACTACAGGGGCTTGGAGGTTTAGGAAGGAGTAACTATTGCTCAGCATTGCATTTTAGGTTAACTAAATAAACTCAGTCTCTTTGTGGTTATACAGCTGTTTAAGACTAACAGCAGCTTTACCAAAAGATAAATAGTAAATATTATTAACAGTCACTTACAACAAATGGTGCCTATCTAATCTAAGTATCCACACCCCTTAAATCATACTTTATCATGGTTTGGTGGGGGGAATAAGCTTCCAGTGAAAAAACTCAAACTTACCACCGAAAAACTCCCCTGTAAATTACCGTCTCTTTAAGAGAGACTCTTAAAAACTCCCAGGAGCAAAAGATAGCCTCCTGTCGGCAGACCTGAGACTTTAGAAAACTTGCTGCTGCTGCAGTTTATCTGAGGTGTAAACAAGCATCATTGCTTTATACTGGGGCTGGCTCAACTGGCTCAACTCCACAAACATGGTGGGAAAGAAAATAACTGGTGGCAGACAGAGCTATAAACAGAGTTTGGCCTGAATTGCATGTAAAAAAAAAAATTGTCATGCCAGAGGATGTTTTAATCCCTTTTGGCTTTATTTTGGCTGTTATAGTCATGGATCTAGTTGCAATATGTTTAATGGTGTTGGCTCATCTCCATACCTTCTAAAAGAAAGTTGAAGGAGAAAATGGGAGAAAAAAACAAGGATTGGAATACTGAGTTAAAGACAAGAAAAAGGGCACTCTTCCTAATGATTAGATTAATAATGGCTAAAATTCAAAACTCGCTGGCTGTAATATACTTGTCAGCTCTTTTTGGTAAGGATCCACCAATTCAGTACCACATCAATAAAGATAACCAACTGGGTTTTGTTTTTTACAACATAAATTGGCACAATTGACCCCAAACTTAAAATTTTCCTGTCTCTTTATTTGATTTTCATTTAAAGGCTTTGATTTACAATGATACTGATTTATATATATATATATATATATATATATATATATATATATATATATCTGAACAAGATGGGGAAGGCACATGCCTTTATTGCCAAGACAAATTAGAGAGAAATAGGCAGATCTCTGAGTTCAGGATCAAGCTTATTTACATAATGGAAGCCAGAATGTCAACTCCTGCTCTTTAGCCATTTGCAGAGATACTCTTAGATTCAAAATGACAAAATTTTTCTAAGGTTACCATGTAAATTCTTTTTTCTTAATAATAGATGTTATGCCGTTAGTGATATAAGGTGGGATTTACAACATTTTAGGTTTATGTAAAGAGAGATAATATTACACTGCTCTGGAAACTGCCTTATCCTTTTAAATGTTAGAGATTTTCATGGGGGAAAAATATTGGTTATGCCTATGTAAAACAGACACAAGAGGCTTAAAGATGACAAAGTACATGCCAACCTAGTTTTGTCTTAAAAACTCAAAAATTATATTCATGTTTAAAATAAAACTGTCCATCCCATATCAAAAAGAGGGAAAGCCAAAGAGTATCCAAAACCAATGTGAAAATACAGGTTCAAGATGTCTAGGGTATACTTAAAGCTAAGGGTAAGAGAGTTTATATGCTAATGCTAAGAGAGTTTATATAAAGTTCAGCTATAAAGGCACAGCTGTCCAGTCTGTATAAAAAGGGTCAAGCCAAAACATAGGAAATATTAATGTAAAGGCCAGGTACAAGATGCCTATTGCATGCTTAAATGCTAAAGTTAAGAGGGAGTTAAAATTAATTTTGGCTATAAAGGCATAACTGTTCTATATAAACTGTTCTATATAAACAAGGGGATAGGGAAAATAGCTACAACATATATAAAAATATGGGAATTAACCTCAAAACAGGTACAAGATACCTGTTTTTATTCTAAATTTTAAAAAAAGAGTTTATATAAAGTTTACTTAAAACATGTGTTTTCTATTGTTCAAGGCAACCAGGTTTAGGAGGGAGTAACTATTGTCCAACATTGTGTTCTTGGTTAACTAAAAAAAAAAAAAAAAAAAAAAAACAGTCTCTGTGTGGTGATTGGGTTATACAAATGTTTAGGATTAACAGTAAGATTTACTAAAGATAATTATCAGTAAATATTAATCTCATATACAACACTTTTTGACAAGCCCAAAGGATATGTCAGTTGGCACCCAAATAAGGGACCTTGAAAATGAGGGACAACATGAGAAAGGCTGGTTTTTGGAGCTCTGGATGCCTAAGAAAAATTGTGCTTCATGATGATCACCCATTCCAGGGAGGAAGACAAGGTAGGTAGGCAGTGAAATCATGGGGCAGAGAAAGAGCAGGAAGATGCTAATGAGGACTTTAAAGTCAATGCTAATAAAAGCAGGGAATTGGGAAAAATGTCCTTTCTCCCTTTTGTTTGTAAATGAAGTTTGTCCCTGGTTCCCAGTTGAAGGTAAAGTTAATCTGAAAACTTGGGAAAAGGAATCTCACAAGCTAAAGAGGTACTTGGGAAATTAGAACAGCCAAACAGGGAGAAAAAAAGCACTTCTAATGTTATTCCAAATATTCATAATAAAGCTCAACCAGATTTGTGTAATTTGAGTGCAGAATATAATTTAGGAGCTAGATAGTGAAGATGAAATGTAGTTAGAGGAAGAAATTGCCAAGTTCATTCAGACAGGCATTCTGGCTTTCCCTACTACATCTGCAGGAGATATGGGGCTACTGCAGGAGGATATTACAGTTCTCTAAGAGAAAGTCCAATTAGAAAGGCAGTAAGTGGAGGCTACAAGATGGCAGCACCAGGAGGACACTGTTCTGAGGAGCAGGACAGCAATGTTGGCACAGCGACCAGGAGACTGAACTCAGGGACCTAAAACACCAGCGTTTGTGATTGCCAGGTGAGAGGAAAGCCTAAGGTGTAGAAATTAATTGGGACTAACCTCAGGTCACCCAGTCAATAACTGATAAATGTCCTGGGGTCCAGCACCCGCTGCCCTAGATCAACACACACAGTCTCCTATGGCACCCCTAGCCACCATCCAGGACCGGGATACACAGCCTCTGGCCCAGAGTGATGAGTTCCACCTTTGGACCAGAGTGGAAACCTCAATTACCAGCCCAGAGTGGAATGCATAGCCTCTGGCCCAAAGCTGGGTGCACAGCTGACAGCCCAGATGGGCGCACACAGCCTTGGGCCCAGATCAGCTACCCCAGCCACCATCTCAGAGGGGTGAGGGGGACACAGCCTCTAGCCCAGAGTGAGGCGCCAAGCCTCTGACCCAGAGCAGAGCCCTTAGTTGCCAGCCCAGAGAGGTGTGCACACCCTCTGGCCCAGAAAGGGACACACACTGCCAACCCAGATCAGAGTGTGGAGCCTCCAGACCAGAGCAGCACCAACAGCCACCATTCCAGACTAGGGTACACAGCCTCCAGACCAGAGTGGCACCCCCAGCCGCCATCTCAGACAGGGACACACATATTCTGGCCTCAGTTGCCAGCCTAGAGAGGAGTGCACAGCCTCCAAACCAGAGAAGAACCTGCAGCTGCCATCCCAGACCAGGGTGCACAGCCTCTGGACCAGAGTGTTGCCCCAACCACTATCCCAGACCGGGGTGCACAGCCTCCATACCAGAGCAGTGCCCCCAGCCGCCATCTCAAACTTGGGCATATAATCTCCTAAGACAGAGCAGAACACTCAGCCTCAGGCCCGGAGACTTGCTGGGCACTCCTTTCACCTTTGCAGACAGAACTATGTTCCCCAGGGTACCCCACAGCTAGGGAATCAGCAGGTACTTCAAGAGGGCTGTACCTGGAAAACAGTGTAACAACAGCAGCAGCTCATTAAATTCAGACGAGAAATCCAGCAGTGGGGCAGCTGTCTTGAGGACTTCTACGGGTGAGAGGAGAGCCCCCCTGACTAACAAAGGCCACAGCTACTACTCAGGTCTATATGCCAGAGGTGAGCAGTGGCAATTCCTGAAAAATGCTGGCCATACAGTGACCATGCCCAAAAAGCAGAGGTGGCCTCTTTCAGGAAAAAGCACCTTCCTGCCAAGGGTATTCTCCCTACTTCAGGATTCCAGGAAGCAGCAGAAACTAACAGCCAACACCTAAAATGGCCCTATGCGTAGAGGTCAGCATAAAAGCTCAACCAACAAAAGATAGATCATTATGGCATCTCCAGAAACTAGCCATCTAGGGGCGAGCAGCCCTGGATACCTCTGCATAATAGAAATTTAAGAAGATGACCTTACATCTATGCTGATGAAGAGGAAAAGATTCCCTTCTCCAAGGCCCAGAAAATATCTTCAACAAAATCATAGAAGAAAATTTCCCCAACTTAAAGGAGAGGACTAAAAGATTACAAGAGGATTACAGAACACCTAATAATAAATAAGACCAGAAAAAAAAATATCTTCCTGCTACATAATAATCAAAACAGTAAGTACACAGAACAAAGAAAAAAATGCTGAAAGCTGCAAGGGAAAAGGCCAAGTAACATATAATGGCAAACCCATCAGAATCACACCTGACTTCTCAACAGAGAAAATGAAAGCAAAAAGGGCCTAGACTGACATGATGCAGGTCCTAAGAAAAAACAGATGTCAGCCCAGGGTAATATATTCAGCAAAATTCTCAATCATCATAGATGGAGAAAACAAGATATTCAATGACAAAAACAAATTGAAACAATACCTACCCACAAATCCAGCATTACAGAAGATACTAGAAGGAAAAATAGAACCCAGAAAAAGGAAAAATAGAACCCAGAAAAACTAATTACATTCAGGAAAACACAGGAAACAAATAACCTCACTACAGGAAAGCCAAAAGTAGCCAAGCACACAAACAAACTACCATAGACAACAGCAAAATCAAAGCATCTAAAGGCCACTGGTCATCATTCTCCCTTAAAATCAATGGACTCAACTCTACAATAAAAAGACACACACTGACAGAATGGGTGCAGAAACAAAACCCAGAAATCTGTTGCATACAAGAAACACACCTAAGTCACAAAGATAAACATTACCTGAGAATAAAGGGCTGAAAGGTGGTTTTCCAAGCAAATGGACCCAAGAAGCAAGCAGGAGGAGCTATTCTAATAGCTAATAAAATAGACTTTCAATCAAAATTAATCAAAAGCGATGGGGAAGGTAATTTCATACTCATCAAAGGAAAACTCCACCAAGAAGACACCACAATTCTGAACATATATGCCGCAAACACAAGAGCACCCACATTTGTAAAAGAAACATTAATAAAACTGAAACCATACATAGATCCTCAAACATTAATAGTAGGACACTTCAACACCACACTATCAAGAAAGGACAGGTCAACAAACCAGAAGTTAAATGAAGAAACAATGACTCTAACAGAGGTCAAGAATCAAATGAACCTAACTTATGTCTACAGAACCTTTCACCCAAACATGAAAAATATTTACCTTCTTTTCAGCACCTCATGGAACCTTCTCCAAAATAGACCATATATAGTTGGTCACAAAACAAGTCTCAACAGATAAAAAAGATTGAATTAATCCCATGTATCCTATCTGACCACCATGAACTAAAACTGGATCTCAACGACAACAGAAATAACAGAAAGCCTACATGGGAACTAAATACCTTGCTACTCAATGACAGTTGGATCAGTGAAGAAATAAAGAAAGAAATTAAAGTATTCCTATAATTCAATGAAAAAGAAGGCACAACATACCGAAACTTATGGAAAGACCTAACTCCAATTCTCTTCAAACTATTCCACAAATACAAACAGAAGGAACACTACCAAACTCAGTCTAGGAAGCCACAGTCACCTTGGTACCTAAACATCAGAAAGACCCAATAAAAAAAGAGAATTTCAGGCCAATCTCCTTTATGAACATTGATGCAAAAATACTCAACAAAATACTTGCAAACGGAATACAAGATCACATCAAAAATGTCATCCACTATGACCAAGTAGGCTTTATTCCACGTATACATGGGTGGTTCAATATATGAAAATCCATCAATGTTATCCACCATATTAACAAATTAAAGGAGAAAAACCACCTAATAATCTCCTTAGATGCTGAGAAAGCATTTGACATTATCCAACAAAACATCCATTCATGTTTAAAGTCTTGGAGAGTTCAGGGATACAAGGCACATATCTAAGCACAGTAAAAGCCAATACACAGCAAGCTTATAGCCAACATCAAACTAAAGAGAGAAACTTAAAGCAATACCCCTGAAGTCAGGGACAAGGCAAGGCTGCCAAATCTCTCCAAATATCTTTAACATAGATCTGGAAGTCCTTGCTAGAGCAAGAAAACAATTGAAGGATATCAAAGGGATGCAAATTGAAAATGAATAAGTCAAAGTATCACTATTTGCAGATGATATGATAGTATACCTGAGTGACCCAAAAAATTCTACCAAGGAGCTCCTACATCTGATAAACACATTGAGCAAAGTGGCAGGATATAACATTGACTCAGAAAAATCAGTAGCCCTCCTAAATACAAAAGACAAAAGGGCTGAGAAAGAAATTGAGGAAGAAACACCCTTCACAATAGCCACAAAAGACATAAAGTACCTTGGTGTAACCCTAACCAAGCAAGTTAAAGACTCTTATGAAAAAAAAAAAATCAAGTCTCTGAAGAAAGAATTAGAAGAAGATATCAGAGGATGGAAAGATTTACCATGCTCATGGCTTGGCAGGATTAACATAGTAAAAATGACCATCTTACCAAAAGCAATCTATAGATTCAATGCAATTCCTATCAAATTACTAATACAATTGTTTACAGTCTTTGAAATAAACATTATCAACTTCATATGGAATAACAAGAAACCTAGAATTGCTAAAACATTCTTCTACAATAAAAGATCTTCTGGAGATAACTCCATCCCTGATCTCAACCTGTATTAAAGAGCAACAGTAATAAAACTTCATGCTACTGGCATAGAAACAAAATTGTGCATCAATGGAACTGAATAGAAGACCCAGAAATAAACCGACACACTTATGGACACCTGGTCTTTGACAAAGATGCCAAAACCATATAATGGAAAAAAGATAGTATCTTTAACAATTGGTGCTGGTCTAACTTGATGTCTACATGTAGAAAATTGCAAATAGATCCATATTTATCAGACTGCAGAAAACTAAAGTCGGAGTGGATCAAAGACCTCAACATAAAACCAGACACATTACATCTGTTAGAAGAAAAAATGGGGAAGACCCTAGAACTCATTGGCACAGGATAGAACTTCCTCAACACAACACCAACAGCACAGGCTCTAAGAGCAACAATCAATAAATGGGACCTCATGAAACTGAAAAACTTCTGTAAGAAAAGGACACTGTGCTCAAAACAAAATGACTGCCTACAGATTGGAAAAGAATCTTCACCAACCCTCTTTGTGACAAAGGGCTAATATCCATTATATATAAAGAACTAAAGAAGTTGAATATCAACAAATCAAGTAATCCAATGAAAAACTGGGGAAGAGAACTAAGCAGAAAATTATCAATAGAGGAATATCAAATGGCAGAAAAACACTTAAAGAAATGCTCAACATCATTATCCATCAGGGAAATTCAAATCAAAATGACCCTGAGATGTCACTTTACACCCATCTGAATTGCCAAGATGAAAACCACAAGTGACAACACATGCTGGAGAGAGGGGAACCTTCCTCCACTGCTGGTGGAATGTAGACTGCTACAAACACTCCTGAAATCAATCTGGTACTTTCTCAGACAACAAGGACTTCCTCAGGATCCACCTATAGCACTCCTAGGCATATATCCAAAAGAGGCTCAAGTCCACAATAAGGACATTTGCTTGACCCTGTTTGTAGCAACTTTATTTGTAACATCCAGAAGTATGCTTCTGTTTTGGCATGTGTTAAGCCTCCTTATTTACTGCTAATTGGAAACATTGTAGTAAGACATTTTAAGAACAATGATATCTATTCAAATGAATGTGTATATTACAATCTTAATAATTTTGGTAATAATTAGTACCACAATTAGTGGTACTAATAATAATGCTCTTTCAGTATTAGTTTTTAAGCAACCTGCTTTTGTTATGATTCATGTTAGGGTTTCTGATTCTTAGTATGATGAAACAGAATTGAATTGGACTCATGTTCAGAATCACCTTGCTGGTATTTGGTCTAGCAAAACTTCTCATTAGACATGTTAATGATGAGAAGATCCATGATACAGAATCTACCATGAAACCTAGATTAAGAATTGGCTAATACTGCCTGGGAAATATTTACTAGCCTCAGGAGTCACTTTCGATCCTTTCACTCTGTGCTTAAGTGCGGACTGATATTTGTGGCATGGTGGATATGGGTTTGTTGGCCTGTGCCTCCATTCCTTGTTTGTTACATTTTCTTCTTCAACAACTTCAACACATTCAAGTACAGTTGCATGAATTTAAATTAAAGATCTCTTACATCCTCATTTGATATGGAGGTAAGTCATTGAGGTGTAAGTGTAAAATTGTAGTTTTTCCAACCTAAGACAGAGGTTCATAAAAATTACATCTGAGACCTTGATTACAAGAAAGAAAAAAAATGCGTATTTCGGTAATTTAAGTAAGGCTCTCCATAAATTGGAATTCTGCCTCCTGGCCATGGCAGATGCCATGGGTCTCATTTAAGTTCCATGTCTCAGATATTGTCCTTGATGGTCTCTGCAAGCAGGGTGCAACCTTGGAACCAGAGACAAACTTGCTGTAACCTTGAGTGAATTGGTGGATATCTTGCCAGGTGGCACAGATGGGTTACTACTGTGAAAAAATATTTTACTTGTACCCTTTGCTTTTTAAGCTTTGATTGCAAGTTCTGTAAAATGATACTTGAAATGGAATCTGTCTTATCTCTATTCTTAGCATTTTTTTTTCTCCCATTCACACTCCCTCTTTCAGGTGGGCCCTGTTAGACTAGCCTGCATGACTCTCAGGATACGTTCTCTTACTCTGCTCTTAAAGACTCAGTACCCCATGAAACCCTTGACCCTGGCAGCATATTATATCAATAAGTATCTGAAGGTACATTTAGTCAGTACTCCAGTAACTGCTCAGTTCAAAGTAACAACCTAGGAAATTTCAAATACAAAACCACGTAGAAGAACACTTTGTCAGTTGGTACATTCCTCTTAATTCCACATTTCCTCACTGGGAAGAAAGACCTAGAGAGACAAATTCAGAAATACAGAGACCTAGACCAACACAAACAAAGATATAATGTATAGAAACTAGAGACAGAGACTCCATTCTGTCTGGTCACTTTCTTTGGCATATCAACCTCACAGCACACCCTCCTATAATATAACTGCAATAGGAATAATATTATCTAACAAGGCCATATCTTCTAATGGATCCCAGACATTTCCTCTCTGGAGACTAAACATGTAAATAGATAAGCTTCAAGAAGACATTGCAATTCAAATCACCAGGAAGTAGAAGAAGATGGAGGGACTTCTAGGCCAAAAGAACATAGTTATCCTGAAAGTTTGTCATTCAATGATTAACCTTCTGGTAACTTCCATGGATTAAAGAACATGAAAGACAAACTTCTTTGGGAAAAATGTGGAAAGTTTCCATAATGGAGTACTATTCAGCTAAGATAATGACATCAAGATTATTTTCAGGCAAAAGGATGGAACAAGGATAAATCACCCTGGTTGAAGTAACTAAAATGTAGACAGACAAATATGGTATATAGTTACTTATTAGGAGATCTACTAATAGTGAGGGATAAAGTTCCAATAGGCCATCTATTGTGATCAAACCTGTCTTCCACTAGAGAGATCAGGTGTCAGTTAATTGAGTTTTTGTGTCAGGGTATTCTAAAGAAATTTTCAAGCAACCCAGGCTGTTGTTTTTAAAATATGTTGCTCTCCATCCTCAAATAATAGATAAGTGAAATGTTCTTTTATCCCCAGAGATGCTTCCTTCTTATCAAATGGGATTGCATAAGAAGTCCCATAGTCTGATATTATGCAGAGAACTTATAACACCCACCTCTAAATAGGATTACCCTATGAAATTCTCCCTTCCCTCAGTGCTCTGGGAAGCCTGCAGGAGAGTAGGCAGGAAGATTGTGTAAGTAGAGGGAATTGAGGACAGAAGGAGAATAATGCCCTGAGAATCAGGCCGCAGAGGAAGATGACTCACCCAGCCTGGTTGAAACCTGATGAGCTAGGATAAGATAGAAGTGGGAAGATGACATCCCTTATCAGGGAACTAGAGAAATGTCATAGGGATAGAAGGAGCTACGGTGGGACTGTGAGGAGAAGAGTTTGGGGCAGCTAAGGTGAAACAAAGTGAACAAATCATAATAAATAAATTCTTAAGAAAAAGTGTGATCAAGGTTATGAATTACAGAGCTCTTTAGGACTGATGGCTTCTTTTTTTGGCTAGTGCAAGTGTGTGACAAGGATAAAGCCAATTTTCTTTAAGTGAGTTGGCACAGAGATTCTGATCATGTTCCAATGAGTATATGAACAAGAATTATTATAATTGATGTATTAAAAATTAGTGGGACACAAAGGTAGGAATTTGAACCTGGGAACAATGGAAAAGGATTGTAATGTATGTTATATGAAATTCCCACAAAATCAGTAAAAATGATATGTTGACAACTTTTACACTGACATTTAACTTGGAGAAAATATTTCGCTACAGGAGAGCAGAGTTTGACATGTAAGGCATTCTTTCCAGAAATTCATTATGTACCAGAGTATCCTAGCCATGAACTAGGGGTTACTCAGCTACTTCAGACCCCATGAGCTCAGGTGGCTCCTCTCAAGTATCATTCCTGGCACTAACACTACATTTAGAGGGTTTGTCTGGAGAACCACAGCAGAAACACAGCTGCTCTTGTGTCCTAGGCGTATAACACAGACCCATTACTCTGTTGAAGGCCAAGTTTTAACTGTAAACCCCAGGTTCAGGAGGATTAGTGACTGTCCATTTTGTATGTCACAGCTGCCTATCCATCCAGGTCATCCAAGGCATCCCTACTTGTAGAGGTTTGCTGAACTAGTGTGGAATAACACCAGCTGTGAAAGTTTACTGCCCTTCAGTTCACATTTTACACTCACCGATCTTTCTTTCAGCCAACCAGTCCAAGGAATTGTCTGATTTACATCTCCTTTCCTTGCTCTTAAAGATTCAATACCCCAGGGAACAATGGACCATGAGAACCTACTATGAGAACCTATCAATAAGAATGTGAAGGTACATTTAGTGAATTCCCAAGTAACTGTTCAGTTCAAAGTCACAACCTAGGAAATTTCAAATCCAAGACCACAGTAGGAGAGTATCTCATCGTTGGGTACGTTCCTCTTAATCCCACATAACTTTGAAGCTTCCCTACTCAGGAAGCTCTCCTAATAAATAAATATGAAAGTTTTATTTCCTACCTGACATTGTCACAGAGATAAACCGGAGTAAAGGTGTGGGATCTGGATAAAGAGTTGAGATAAAGGTTTGTTAAGTTTCACAAGAAAAAGTCACATACTGGATCAAAGATACTATAAAATGAGGAAAGTTTGTTTACTCTTCTCCATGGAAAACTCAAAATTCTCTCAGGTACTGATTGGCTGAGAAGGAAAATGATATCATGTCAAAGGTGAAAGCCAGTAAGAGTTTCAGGAGCCAGTTATTTAAAAGGCCAAGTGGACAGCATGCTTGGGAGAAAGGGTGGTCAAGCCTCACATGCCTCAATATGGGCAGCTGAAAGCACAAAACCTAGAGATGTCAGTTCCTGTGTCCAAGACTCTTAGTTTAGGAATAGTGCCACATATTTTTTTTAAAAGTGGTCATTAATAAAGTCACGTGTCCTTGACATGTGACTTTCACATTATCACAGAATCTATTTTTATTTATTAAATGCACATATATGTCCTCACTCAGTGAATATGTCCTCACTTTGTGAAAATGTTCCATGCCCAAGGATAATCTTTGAAAAAAAAAGGTTTTATTGGGACCTTGCTCATGTTTTTACAGAGACCATCCATGATATCACATCATCAAGCAGTCATTTTGTTGTACTCCTTCAGTAGAACTGAGAGATTTTCATATTGAACCACAAGTAGGAGGCAGAGAGAGGTAGATAGACAGAGACAGAGAGAGACAGATTCAGAAATAGTGAGACTGAGACCAACAGAAACAATGATAGAATGTGACAGAGATCAAGAAACAAAGATTCCATTCTTTCTAGTCACTTTCATTGGCATATCAACCTCACAGCACACCCCCCTGAAATATAATTCCTATTAACAAGACCATACCTCCTAGGCCTTCCCAGACATTTTCTCACTGGAGACTAAATATGTAAATAGATGAGCTTCAAGGAGACATTGCAATTCAAATCACCAGGAAGTGGAAGAAGATGGAGGAACTTCTAGGCTAAAAGAACATAGTTATCCTGAAAGTTTGTCATTCAATACAATGATTAAAGTCCCAGTAACTTCTAAGGGCTAGAGGACAGGACTGATAATCTCCTTTGGGGAAAATGTGGATTAATATATAACAAAGAATGATTCTGCTAAAAAAATGACATCATGTTATTTTCAGGTAAATGGATGGAACCAGGTAAAATCATATGTGGTGAGGTAACTGAAATGTAGAAAGACAAATATGGCATATATCAATTATTAGGAGATCTCCTAATATTGGGGATAAAGTTCCAATAGGCCATCTAATTGTAACCAACCAGTCTTCCACTATGGGATGGGTGGTCATTAAATGAGATGTTGGGCCAGGGTATAATACAGAAATTTTCAAGTAACCCAGGCTGATATTATTAAAATATATTGCTTGCTGCCCTCAACTGATAGATGAGTACCATGTTCTTGTATCCACAGAGATGCTTCCTTCTGCATCAAATGGGATTGCATACACAGACTCACATTCCCATATTATGCAGAGAGAGAGACCTTAAAACAACCAGGTCTAAATGGGCTTTCCCTATGAAATTCTCCCTCCCCTCAGAGCTCTGGAAAGCCTACAATAAAGGAGGCAGGGAGAGTGACATAAATATAGGCAATTGAAGACAAAAGTAGTACAATGCCCTGAGAATAAGGACACAGGGGAGGAAGGTACAGCCACCTTGATGAATACTGATAAGGTAGGGTCACATAGAAGGGGGAGGAGGACCTCAATTATCAGGAACTAGAGAAAAGTTACAGGGTTTGAAGAAAGAGGGTGAGTTTGACTTGAAGGAGAAGATTGAGTGGGCAGTAGGGGAGATCAAATGTAAAAAAATTGTAATAAATAAATAAGAAAAGTGTGATCAAGGTGATGAATTATAGAGCTGTTCAGGGCTGATGGCTTCTTCTTGGGGATGGTGCCTAGATGCCACAAAGATGTACTCAGTTTTCTTTAAGGGACTTGACATTGAGACTCTGATCATGTTTCAAAGAGTATATGAACAACACATATTCCAATTGAAGTATTTTAAAGAAAAAGAATTCTTATTTATTGACTCATGGTACGAATTTCAACCAGGCAGCCATAAAAAAGTGTTTAATGAATATTATATGAAATTCCCACATAATCAATAAAAATAATATAATGACAACCTTTACAATGACTTTTGACATGGAGAAAAATTCTGCTAAGTGATGGCAATGTTTGATTTTGTTAGGCATGCTTTACTGGAACACATTATGTAGCATATTCAATTCTAGCCATGAAATATGGACTACCCATCTACCTCAGACTCCATGAGCTCAGGTGGCACCTCTGAACAGGCAGTCCCTGCACTAACACTATGTTCAGAGTGTTTGATTGGAAGGGCCACAGCAGAAAACACAGCTGCTCTTGTGTCTAGGCATACATAATAGACCCATATCTCTGTCCTGTAGGCCCAATTTTAACTGTAAAGCCTAGGGTTCCTCACTGACCACTGAGTAGGACACAGCTGGCAATCCAGCCATGTCTCCCAAGGCAACCCTGTTCATAGAGGGTTGCAAACATTAGAGAGGAACAATACCAGCTGTCAAATAGTTTATTGCCCTTCTGTTCTCCTTTCACACACAGCACTCATTCTCTGTTTCAGGCAAAACAGTCCCAGAAAATTTCTGTTTTCCTTTTTCTTTTCCCTGTTCTTAAAGACTCAATACCCAAGGGAATCCTAGAAACTGCCAGCCGATTATAACAATAATAATGTGAATGTACATTTAGTGAGTACATGAGTAACTTCTCAGTTCAAAGTCAATTCCCAGAAAGTTTCGGATGCAAGTCCATAGTGGGAGAACACCTTGTCATTTATTACTTTCCCTTTATTCCCACATCACTTTGAAGCTTCCCTACTTAGGAAACTGTCCAATTAAATAAACATTAAAGATCATTTCCTACGTGACATTGTCACAAACGTAAACAGGAGTAAAGGTGTGGGATCTGGATAAATGGATGAAATTGTTCAGAAATAATTCCCCGTAATTCTTTAAAGTCGTCATTAATAAAGTCATGTGTCCTTGACATGTGACTTTCTCATTATCACAGATTCCATTATTATTTGTTAAATCCACATATGTGTCCTCATTCAGTGAATTACTTACTGAGAAAACGCTCCATGACCAAGGCAAATCATTGAACAAAAAAGTTTTTAATTGGGACCATGCTTATATTTTTACAGAAGCCATCCATGATGTCATTTCAGCAAGATGTCATCTTGTTGTGGTCCTTCAGCAGAAGTGAGAGCTTTTCATTCTGAACTACAAGTGGCAGGCAGAGAGCAGGACACAGACAGAGATAGAGAGAGAAAGAGCTAGAGAGACAGATTCAGAAATAGAGAGACCAAGACCAACAGAAACAATGATAGAATATGACAGATGAAGAGACAAAGAATACATAATGTCTGGACACTTTCCTTGGCATAACAACATCACTGCACACCCTCCTGTAATATAATTTCTATTAACAAGACCATACCTCCTAGGTCTTCCCAGACATTTCATCAATGGGGACTAAACATGTAAATAGATGAGCTTCAAGGGGACATTCCAACTCAAATCACCAGAAAGTAGAAGATGCAGGGACTTCTAGGCTAAAAGAATATAGTTATTCTGATAGTTAATCCTTCAATACAGTGATTAACATCCCAGCAACTTCTAAGTTCTCAAGAATAGGACTGACAGTCTAGCTTGGGGAAAATGTGGAATATTTCCATAATAAAGAATTATTCACCTAAGAAAATGTCATCATAATATTTTCAGGCAAAAAGATGTAATCAGGAAAAAAATCATTCTGGGTTAAGTAAATGAAATGCAGAAAGAAAAATATGGTGTGTATTCACTCATTTAGGAGGTCTTCTATTAGTATGGGTTAAAGTTCTAATAGGCCATCTAATTGTGACCAATCCAGTCTACCACTAAGAGGATTGGGTGGCAGTTATTTGAATTCTTGGGTCAGGACAACCTACTGAAATTTTAAAGCAACACATTCTATTCTTATTAAAATGTATTGCTCTTTGTTTTGAATTGATAGATGACTACCATGTTCTTGGATCCACAGAGATGCTTCCTTCTGCATCAAATGGCATAGCATACAGAGACCCACAGTGTGATATTATGTAGAGAGAGACTTTAAAACATCCAGCTGTAAATGGACTTTCCCTATGAAATTCTTCCTCTCCTCATATCTCTGGGTAGCCTGCAGGAGAGGAGGCAGGAAGAGTGTCATAAGTAGAGGGAATTGAGGATATAAGCAGAAGAATGCCGAGAATCAGATCGCTTAGGAAGATGATGTCACCAGACATAATGAGACCTGAAAATCTAGGTTCAGGTAGAAGAAGAGGTAGGATCTATCCTATCAGGGAAATAGAGAATGAGCATAGCAGTAGAAGAAGGAGTTTGGGTGGGAATGGAAGTAGAAGAGGGAGGGGACAACAGAGGAGAAACAAAGTGAACAAATCATAACAAATAAATACATAATAAAACTGTGATCAAGGGGATCAAGTATAGAGCTCTTCTTGACTGATGGCTTCTTTCTTGTGTTTGGTGATGGTGACAGGATGTGGCAAGGAGGAACTCAGTTTTCTTTAAGGGACTTGGCACTGAGACTCTGATCATGTTTCAATGAGAATATGAACAACACACACTCCAATTGATGTAATTAAAGACACAAAATTTTTATTGTGACACATGGTAGGCATTTGAACCTGGGAGCAATAGAATCTGAGTGTAAAATATATTATATGAAATTACATAATCAATAATAATGATATGCTGACAAATTTTTCAATGACTTTTTAACATGGAGAAATGATTCCTTTAAAGGAGGACAGATATTTGACAATGTATGGCATGCTTTCCAGCAACTCATTATGGAGCAAAGAATCCTGGCCATAAACAAGTGGTTACCCAGCTACCTCAGACCCTATGAGGTCAGGTGGCACCTCTGAACAAGCAGTTCTGGCACTAACAATACTTTTAGAGGGTTTGTCTGGAGGACACAGATGCCATTGTGTCCTAGGCATATAACCAATTTCTTTGTCCTGAAGGCCCAGTTTTATCTTTAAACCCCAGGACAAGGAGTGTTCCTCACTGACCGCTCTGTTGGACACAACTGCTGATCCAGCAATGTTAGCCATGGCAATCCTGTTCATAGAGGGTTGACAAAACCAGTGTGGAACATCACCAGCTTTCAAAAATTTATTGCCCCTCAGTTCTCCTTTTACATACCTTGATCATTCTCTGTTACAGGTGTACCAGGCCCAGTACTTGATTGGTTTCCTCCTTGTTTTCCTACTCTTAAAGACTCAATACCCCCAAAAAACACTAGACCTTGAAAGCCTATTATATCAATAAAAATGTGAAGGTTCATAGAGTAAGTATGCCAGGAACTGCTCAGTTCAAGGTCACCACCTAGGAAATTTCAGATCCAAGACCACAGTAGGAGATCAGCTTGTCACTGGAGATTCCCTACTTAGGAGGCTCTCCTAAATAATAAACATTACAGATTAATTTCCTACCTGACATTGTCACAGAGGTAAACAGGAGTAAGGTGTGGGGCCTGGATAAAGGGATTAGATAAAGGCATGTTGGGTTTCCGGAGAAAAATTCACATGTGCCACAGGACCAGAGATACTGGATACTGAGGAAAGTTTGTTCATTCATATCCATGGACACCTCAAGCTTCTCTCAGGTGCTAATTGGCTGAGAAGAAGAATGATGTCATGAATCAGGTGAGAGCCACTATGAAGTTCAGGAGCCATTTATTAAGAGGGACAAGCAGAGTGCTTGAGAGAAAGGGTCATCAGTCCTACATGCCATAATCTGGGCAGCTGAAAGCACACAACACAGAGATGACAGTTCCTGTGTCCAAGAGTTTTCCTGAACTAAGGTTCAGGAAAAGTGTCACATATTTCTTTCAAGTGGTCATTAATAAAGTCCCAAGTGTGTGATTCACATCATCACAGATTTGATAATTATTTATTAAATGCACAGATATGTCCATGGTCAGTGAATTACTTAGTCTGAAAATGATCTTGAACAAGGCAACTCATGGAACAAAAAGTGTTTATTTGAGAACTTGCTTATATTTTTACAGAGACCATTCAGGATATCAAGTCACCAAGCAGTCATGTTCTTATAGTCCTTCACCAGACCTGACAGCTTTTCACACTGAACCTTAAGCAGCAGGCAGAGAGAGGGAGACTGACAAATAGAGATAGAGAAAGAGCTAGAGAGACAGATTCAAAAATAGAAGTAGACTGACAGAAACAAAGATAAAATGTGACAGAGACTCCCTACTGTCTAGTCACTCTCATTGGCATAACAATCTCAAGGAACATCCTCCTATAATGACTCCAAAAGGAATCATTTTTTTTTCAATATTTTTTATTTTAATTTTTATTAATTTTATTTATTCACTTTTAATCCCCAATTAACTACTCCCTACACCACCTTCCCTCCACCTTCTCCATACATGCCCCTCTCCAAGTGCACTAATAGGGGAAGTCTTCCTCTCCTTCATTGTGATACTAGTCTATCAGATCTCATCAGTAATGTCTTCCTTGCCTTCCTCTGTGGCCTGTTAAGGCTGCTCCCCCATCACAGAGAGGTGATCAAAGAGCAGGCCAATAAGTTCATGTCAGAGGCAGTCCCTATTCCTATTACTGTGGAACCACCTTGGATACTGAAATGGAATGGGTTACATCTTTGCATGGATTCAAGGTTATCTCCATGCATGGTATTTGGTTAGAGTATGAGTCTCAGGAAAGACCCCTGTTCTTATTATTTTTTTTTTGGTTCTGTTGCGCTCCTTGTGGAGTTCCTCTCCTCTCCAGATCTTACTATTTCCCCCTTCTTTCATCAGATTCCATGCACTCTGCCCAACAATTGGCCATAAGTCTCAGAATCTGCTATGATATTCTGCAGGCCAGAGGCCCTCTGTGGCTGACTCCTAACTTATTCCCTATTTTCTCTTTCTTCTGATGTACATCATCTTTGCCTTTTGGGATGGGGATTGAGCATCTTAGCCGGAGTCCTCCCTCTTGATTAGTTTCTTTAGATCTAGAGATTTTAGTAGGTTTATACTATATTATATGTCTATATGAGTGAATATATATCATGAACTAGTGGTTATGAGCTATGTCAGACCACATGAGCTTAGGTAGTACTTCTGAACAAGCAATGCTGGCACTAACCCTAGGCTCAGCCTGCCTATTATATCAGTAAGAATGTGAAGATACATTTAGTGAGTACAGGAGTACAGGAGTAACTGCTCAGTTCTAAGTTCTAAATTTGCTTCTCTTTTCCCTGTTCTTAAAGACTCAATACTCCAAGTAACCCTGGGGTCGGTTTGCTATTACATCAATAAAAATGTAAAGGTACATTTAGTTAGTATGCAAGTAACTGTTCAGTTATAAGTCACAACCTAGGAAATTTCAGAACCAAAACCACAGTAGGAGACCACCTAGCCATTCATCACAATCCCCTTAATCCCACATTCTTTAAAGCTTGCCTAGTACGGAAGCTGTCCAGTTAAATAAACATTAAAGTTTCATTTTCTACCTGAGATTGTTACAGGGGTAAACAGGAGTAAAATTTTGGGATCTGGATAAAGGGATAAGATAAAGGCTTCTTGGGTTTCACAAGAAAAATCACATGTTCAAATGATCAGAGATACTGGACACTGAGGAATGTTTCTTTACTCATCTCCATGGAAACCTCAAGATTCTCTCAGGTGCAGATTGGCTGAGACTGAGAATGAAGTCATGAAACAGGTTAAAGCCAGTAAGAATTTCAGTAGTCAGTTATTAAAAGGGCCAAGTGGATAGCCTGCTTGAGCGAAAGGTTGATCAGCCCTACATGCCTCAGTCTGGGCAGATGAAATCACACAACCCAGAGATGTCAGTTCCTGTATCCAATATTCTTATGTCAGGAAGTAAAGTCACATGTCCTTCACATGTGAGTTTCACAATATCACAGATTCCATTATTAGTTGTTGAATGCACACTATATTCTCAGTCAGCAAATTACTTAATAGGAAAATGCTCCCTGACAAAGGCAAATCTTTGAAAAAAAAAGTGTTTAATTGGGACCTTGCTTATATTATTTACAGAGAACATCCATGATGCCATGTCAGCAAGCACTCATCAGAACATCAGAAGAACTGATAGATTTTCATACTGAAACACAAGCAGTAAGCAGAGAGGGGGAGACTGAAAGAGACAGAGAAAGCTAGAGAGACAGAATCATAAATACAGAGACCGAGTCTATATTTTCAAGGAACTCATTATGTAGTAGAGAATCCTAGCCATGACCCAGTGGTTACCAGCAACCTTAAAGCTCATGAGCTCAGGTGGTACCTTGAACAAGCAGTCCTCTCCCTAATACTACTTCTAGAGGGTTTGTCTGGAACACACTGCTTCTCTTCTCTTCTAGGAATATAACAGGACCCATTTCTGTGTCCTGAAGGCCCAGTTTAACTGTATACCCCAGGACTAAGAGGGTTCCTCAATGACCACTGAATAGGACACAGATGGTGTTCCAGCCTGGTTAGCCAAGGCAACCCTGCTCATGAAGGTTTGCCAACACTACAGTGGAAAAACACCAGCTGTCAAATAATATCTTGCACGTCAGTTTTCCTCTCACCATTTTTTCTCTGTTTCAGCCAAACCAGTTCCAGGAACTGCCTCATTTCCTTCTCTTTTCCTTGCTCTAAAAGACTCAATACCCCAGGGAACCCTAGGCCTGGCCTGCATCTTATGTCAATAAGAATGTGAAGGTACATTTAGTGAGTAACTGAGTAACTGCTTATTTCAAGTCAAAACTTAGAAAATTTTAGATCCAATACCACAGTACTACTGACTAGCGAAGAGGAAAGTCAGGAGCTGTTATAGTCCCCTGAGCCAAGTCAAATATCTGTCAAAGTCTTTTTCTACATTAAAGTTTAAATACACCTTAGTCAACCATCTCCCATATGTCTTGCTAAAGATTTGTAATCTCCCTTAGAAACAAGAAGCCAAAGGGAGGCATACTTAAGCCTGCTGTGCTTGCTTATGCTCTTTTTTTCCTAAGAAGGAGCCCATTACTTCTTTTTCTCTTCTTTAATGCTTTCTGATTCTGAATCTGATTCATTCCTTCTTTTAATATTTTTCTTCTTCCATTCTATTCTTGTTAAAGCTTTTAATAATCTACCAAAGATATATTTCCTTGAATAGTTAGTTGTGCTATACCAGGAATCATAGAGAAAAAGCAAAAGGAGAGTAGCAAAAAGTAGGAGAGCACCTTGTCATTCAATATATTCCCCTTAAGTCCACATCACTTTGAAGATTCCCTATTTAGGAAGCTGTCCAATTTAATAAACATTAAGGTTTTATTTCCTACTTACATTTTCACACAGTTAAACAGGAACAAAGGTGTGAGATCTGGACAAAAAGATGAGATAAAAGCTTGTTGGGTTGCAAAAGGAAAAGTTACCTGTGCACAGAATCAGAGGTACTGGACACTGAGGAATGTTTACTCATCTCCATGAAAACCTCAATATTCTTTCATGTGCTGATGGGCTGAGATGGAGAATGATGTCATGAGACAGGTTAAAAACACTAAGAGTTTCAGGAGCCAGTTATTGGAAGGGCCAAGTGGACAGCCTGCTTGAGAGGAAGGCTAAGAAGCACTGCATGCATCAATCTGGGCAGATATGAACTGATTGGCCTGCTCTTTGAAAATCACACCCTGATGGAGGATCAGCCACAGAGAAAGACAAGGCAGCCACTCCTGATGAGATCTGATAGACTAGGATTAAAAGGAAGGAGTGGAAGTCCTCTCTATCAGAAATGGGGAGAGACATGTGGACCAGTGTGAGTGATGGTGGTGTTGGGAGGGGAGAAGGGAAGGGTGGAAGGGCTTTATGGTAGTATACAAAGTGAATAAAGTGTAATTGATTAAAATTAAAAATATTAAAAAATAAAATTCCTTTTGGTGTTATATTATAGGAGGGTGTGCTTAGAGGTTGATATGCCAATATAAGTGAACAGATAGAATGCAGTAGTCTGTCTCTAGGTCTCTGTCAATTTATATTTCTGTATTTTTTGGTCTTGGTCTTAATATTACTGAATCTGTTTCTCTAGCTTTTTCTCTCTCTTGCTTTCTCTGCCTGCCGCTTGTAGTTAAGTATGAAAAGTACTCAGTTCTGCTAAAGAAGTACAGCAAGATGACTGTTTCCTGATGTGACATCCTGGATAGGTCTCTGTAAAAATATAAGAAAGGTCCCAAATAAATGCTTTTTGTTCAAAGATTTGCCTTGGCCAGGGATTATTTTCCCAGTAAGTAATTCACTGACTGAGGACATATCTTTGCATTTAACAAATAATAATGGAATCTGTCTTAATGTCAAATTCTCATGTCAAGGACTAGTGGCTTTATTAAAGACCACTTGAGAGAAGTATGTGACACTTTTCCTGAACTAAGAGATCTTGGACACAGGCAATGACATCTCTGGGTTGTATGCTGTCAGCTGCCAAGATTGATGCATGTAGTGCTGCTCAGCCTTCCTCTCAAGCAGGCTGTCCACTTGGCCCTTCCAATAACTGGCTCCTGAAACTCTTAGTGTTTTTAACCTGTCTCATTACATCATTCTCCATCTCAGCCAATCAGAACATGAGAGAATATTGAAGTTTCCATGGAGATGAGTAAACATTCCTCAGTGTCCAGTACCTCTGATTCTGTGTACAGGTAAAGTTTTCTTGTGAAACAAACAAGCCTTTATCTCATCTTTTTGTCCAGATCCCACACCTTTATTCCTGTTTAACTCTGTGAAAAATGTAAGTTGGAAATGAAACTTTAATGCTTATTAAATTGGACAGCTTCCAAAGTAGAGAATCTTCAAAGTGATGTGGAGTTAAGGGGAATGTACTGAATGAGAAGGTGCAATCTTTTTTTAATTGTACGGTATTGCCATCTTTGTCAAATTATCAGGTGTCTATAAGTGTGAGGGTTTATTTCTGGGTCTTCTGTTTGGTTCCATTGATGCACAATTCTGTTTCTATGCCAGTACCATGCAGTTTTCATTACTCTTCTTCTATAACACACCTTGAGATCAGGATGATCTTTCATTGTTGAAGGTTGTTTTAGACATTCTGGTTTTGTTTTTCCATATGAACGTGAGAATTTTTCTTTCAAGTTCTGTAAAGAATTGTGAACTATTTTGATAGGAACTGCATTAAATCTGTAGACTGGTTTTGGCAAGATTTCCATTTTACTATGTTAATCCAGCCAAGACATGAGCATAGAGATCTTTCCATCTTCTGATATTTTCTTCTAATTCCTTTCTTCAGAGTCTTGAAATTTTTTACATACAAGTCTTTTACATGCTTGGTTAGGGTCATACCAGGTTACATTATATCTTTGACTGAATACAAGAACACATTAAAGATATCATTGACAAAAATTTTCATCCCAGGTATGCAGGCTTGGTTTAATATATGGAAATCCATCAATATGATCCACCATATTAACAAACTGAAAGAAAAAAAAAAAACACATGATAATCTCCTTCGATGTGGAAAAAGCATTTGACAAAGTCAAACATCCATTCATATTTAAAGTATTGGAGAGATCAGGGATACAATTCACATATCTAAACATAGTAAAGACAATATATAGCAAGCATATAGCCAACATAAACTAAACTGAGAGAATCATAAAGCAATCCCACTAAAATCAGAAACAAGGTTAGGCTGCCCACTCTCTCTATATCTCTTCAACATAGTCCTGGAAGTCCTTGCTAGTACAATAAGAAATTTGAACAACTAGAAGAAATAGAAATCAGAAAGAAAGAAGTCAAAGTATCACTATTTGCAGATTTTATGATGGTATTTCTGATGAACTGTAAAATTCTACGAGTTAACACCCACAGCTGGTGAACACCTTTAGTAAAATGGCTGAAGGGAAAATTAACTCAAAAAAATTGGTAGCCCTCCTTTATAAAAAAGCCGAAAGGGCTGAGAAAAAATTTAGAAAAACTGAAGATATAATATTATCAAACAAGGCCATAACTCCTACCCTCCCCAGACATTTCCTCACTGGGGACTCCACATGTAAATAGATGAGCTTCAAGTGGACATTGCAATTCAAAGCACCAGGAAGTGAAAGAAGATGGAGAGACTTCTATGCTAAAAGTGCTAAAAGAACATACTTATCCTGATAGTTTGTCATTCAATACAATGATTAATGTCCCAGTAACTTCCAAGGACTAACAGTCTCCTTTGGGGAAAATGTGGAATATTTCCATAATGAAGTATTATTCAGCTAAGAAAATTACATCCTGATATATATTCAGGCAAAAGGATGGAAACCAGAAAAGTTCCTAGTGGTAGAAGAAGGAGGGTGTGTGGAACTGGATGGAGAAGAGGGAGTGGACAGCAGACTGAATACAAAGTGAATATAGTGTAATAAATACATAAAAAAGTGTAATCAAGGTGAATTCATATAGAACTCCTCAGGACCGATGGCTTCTTCTTGGAGGTGGTGCCAGGGTGCAGCAAGAATGATCTCAGTTTTCTTAAACGGACTTGGCACTGAGACTATGATCATCTCCCAATAAAAATACCAACAACATATACCTCAATTGATGTATTTTCAAGAAAAGAAAAAAAAATTAATGTGACACATGGGTAGGAATTTGAACCAGGGAGCAATGGAAAAGTAGTGTAATGTGTGTTATATGAAATTCCCACATAATCAATAAAAATAATATGTTGAGAACTTTAATAATGACTTTTAACATGGAGAAAAGATTCTGCTAAAGGAGGGCATAGTTTGACTTTGTAAGGCATGCTTTCCAGGAATGCATTATGTAGCAGAGAATCCTCACCATGAACTAGTGACTACCCAGCTACCTCAGACTCCATTGGCTCAGGTGGCACTTCTGAACAGTAAGTCCTGACAATATCACTACATTTAGAGGGTTTGTCTGGAGGACACAGCTGCTCTTGTGTTCTAGGTTTATAACACAGACCCATTTCTCTGTCTTGAATGCCAAGTTTTAACTTTAAACCCCAAGACCAGGAGGTTTCCTCACTGACCACTGAATACAACATAGCTGCTGATCCAGCAAGGTCAGCCAAGGTAGTCCGGCTTATAGAGGGTTGGCAACACTAGTGTGGAAAAGCACCAGTTGTCAAATAATATCTTGTATCTCAGTTCTCCTTTTACACTCACTGATCTTTCTCTGTTTCAGCAAAACCAGTCCCAGCTATTGTATAGTTTTCTTCTCTTTTCCCTGCTCTTAGAGACACAATAATCCAGGGAACCCTAAACCGTGCCAGCCTATCAATAAGGATGGGAAGGAACATTTAGTGAGTATGCAGTAAATATTCAGTTCAAAGTCACAACCTAGAAAATTTCATATCGAAGAGAACAGGAGGAGTCAACCTTGTCATTCAGCACATTCCCTTTAATCCCACATCACATTGAAGCTTCCCTACGTTGGTAGCTGCCCTATTAAATAAACATTAAAGTTTCATTTCCTACCTGATATTGTCACAGTGGTACATAGGAGTAAAGGTGAGGGATTTGCATAAAGGAGTGAGTTAAAAGCTTGTTGGGTTTCACAAGAACAAGTCATGTATGTGCAGGATAAGAGATACTAGACAGAAGAATGTTTGTTTACTTATCTCTATGGACACCTCAAGATTCTCTCAGGTGCTGATTGGCTTAGATGTAGAATGATGTCATTCAACAGCTTAAAGAATGTAAGAGTTTTAGGAAGCAGTTATTAAAAAGGCAAAAGTAGACAGCTTGCTTGAGAGACAGCCTGAGCAGCACTACATGCCTCAATCTGTGCAGCTGAAAGTGTTAGTATTTTGGAACACAACCTGCTTCTGTGTTGCCCAGCAACCTATTATGTCATCATGTGTCGCCAACCAGGTGACCACACCTGGAAGGCGTGGTTACCTTGCATCTTAAAGGGCCAATCCCAACATGTGGTCTCTCTCTTACAATCTTTTCCTCTCTTACTCTCTCTTACCCTCTTACTCTTTCTCTCTTTTTTCTCTCCTGTGGTGGCCCTGCCTCTCTCTCTCTCTCTCTCTCTCTCTCTCTCTCTCTCTCTCTCTCTCTCCCCCCCATGTCCTGCTCCTGCCACTGTGGCTGCGGCGAAGACCAACCCTCGCTTGGATCTCTGTGCTTTCTGCAGCGGCCCAGTTTGGTAAGAGAGTAGGCCCTCTATCCAGGTCCCCTGGGGGAGGCTAGCCAAAAGGGACCATGTACGACCCTGGGACATTCACGCCATGCTAAAATCAACCTTAAAAGCTTGGTGTGATTCTCTGGGTAGGACAGTTTTAGAAAACCAGCACAGTTGGGAAACTTTTAAATTTCCTGCTGAATCCCTGCTCATTGCCATGTTTGCTTTGGGAGGAAGTGGGCGTGTCTATAGCTTAACTACTGACTTAATGTGGCACAGTGCCATCTTTGGTTCCGGCAAAGAGGCCCCGCCTCCAGCACACCCTCCTGTCTCTCCACATGCTTCTCTCCTCCCCCCAGGCTGCTTTCCTTTTGCTTCTAGCCGAGTGCTTTCTTCTTTTAGCTTTCTTTTCCCAAGCTTTAAGAAAAAAAGTGAAATAAAATATCTTTTCTCCCTGATTTCTGTACATTTTACTCTTACATTTTAAATTCCTTATCTAATGCTTTATATAATTTAAATAATTTTCTCATTGGGTTTGCATTTATAAGTCTTAATCATAATTAACTTTATCTTATCTTTTAGACTAGGCCACAAGGAACATCATTTCAAATTGGCATAGATTTTTATAAAAATTCAAAGTTATATTTTACTAGCTTATGATTCAACCCTGCTTCAAAATAAATTTTATATAATAAAAAAATTATAAATATCTATTCAAATTAAGTTGGTTTATGTGTTGCTCAAATTTAATTTTAAAGTTGCTTTATACTGTTCTGCTCAGGGGTTCAATGTTATGTATAAATTGTTTACCAATATTCTGAAATTAAGATATATTAATTTTACAGGTATTTATCTATGTTAAAATTGGGTCATTTTAAACCTTTGGCAGAGTACAGGGAATCATAAGAAAGAAGGGGAGTTAGTCTGTTGGGGAAAGGATAGGAGCTCCACAACGACCAAATATATCTGGGCACAGGGTCTTTTCTGAGACTGACATTCAACCAAGGACCATGTATGGATATAACCTAGAACCTCTGCTCAGATGTAGCCTGTGGTAGCTCAGTAACCAATTGGTTTCCCAAAGTGAGGGGAACAGGGACTATTTCTAACAGGAACTCAATGACTGGCTCTTTGGTCTTCCCACCCCCGAAGGGAGGAGCAGTCCTGTTAGGCCACAGAGGAGGGCTTTGCAGCCAGTCCTGAAGATACCTGATAAAACAGGATCAGATGAATGGGGAGAAGGTCCCCCCTATCAGTGGACTTGGAAAGGGGCACGGTGGAGATGAGAGAGGGAGGGAGGGACTGGGAGGGAATGAGGGATCGGGACACGGCTGGGATACAGAGTTAATAAAATGTAACTGATAAAAAAATAAAAATAAAAAAAAACTGGGTCATTTTGTAGCATCTCTATTACCAAAGGGTTAAAATATGCTTAGTTAATTTTAAATTTGGTTCATACTGTTCTGCTAAACTGTTGGTTTTAAATTTATAGTTCAAGGGTTTGTTATTATGTACAAGTTGTTTACCAGTGTTCTAAATTAAGATCTATTAATTTTTAAAAATATATATTTATGTTAAAACTGGGTCAATTTACTACATCTCTACTATCAAAAGGTTAATAGAAGCTTGGTCTTGTTCTCTTAAAATGATGTTATTAATCTGTAGTGTAGCCTTAGACAATTATAAGGTATAAACTTTTATATATTACATCATACAAAAACTCTTATGCTTTCAATCTAATAAATTGTATTCATGACTTTTAAGGTTCTAACTTAGCAAGGACAAAACCTAAAGTCCTGGTTGATATTTATAGGTTAACAAATGTAAGCTAATAGTCATCTCATAAATACATATTTATAATCGTGCAGATGCAAACATGGTCTCACTGCAATTTTTAAAAAACAGCTGAGATGGTCATTGAGTCACCATATAGGAGTTGATAAAAATTGAGCCATCCTGAAGGGCTCTAAACCTAGACACAGCTGTGTTCAGAAGCTGCTAGTGTTCCCGCAAAAATGCAAGATGTATATATAGCCAAAAAGTCCATTCTGCCAGATGATGTGTTCGAATGCAGCCAAATGGATGCTGATCCTGCTGCTGACACACCAAAGATGGCTGTTGGCAAACTGGCCTATGGAAGCCAAAATGCTCCCAAGCAGGCTTGTCCTCTGTGCCCAGCCATGAAGTTTCAACCAACACAAGAGCACAGATACTTCCAGCCCTCTAGCTCATTGGCCTGGCAGAGGACAGGTGGCTCCTTGACTTAGCAACCTCCACAGCTCTCCTACAGGTCTGTTTTTGACCTCAGAATGAGGTTCCACAGACATATTGCCAACTTCTGTGTTGGAAGACTTCAGGTGCCTTCATGATTCTCTTTATATGCAGGAGACCAGGACTTAAGCCTAAGTACTAGAGCTGCTATTTTCAGGCCTACACAGAGTCTTCAGGCGCCTTCCCAGTTCTATTTATATACAGGAGAACCAGGCCTTAAGTCTAAGTCCTAGAGCTGCTCCTTTCAGGCCTGACACAGCCCAGACTCAAGAAACAGGCCTAAATGAAACCTTTAGCTAAAGGACAATAAATGTTCTCTTTATATACAGGAGAACCAGGCCTTAAGTCTAAGTGCTAGAGCTGCTCCTTTCAGTCCTGACACAGTCCAGACTCAAGAAACAGGCCTAAATGAAACCTTTAGCTAAAGGATAATAAATGTTCATAGCAGTTTCAACTATGTCTCATGGTAAATAACTAAATACAAAGGTCCCTTTCAAAGAACATATTTGAGTGATGTCTTAAGGTTAATAAATACAAGTTATACATGTTTGAGAGTCTAAAAATGTGTCTTAAGGTTGGTAATGCAACTTCTAAATGTTTGAGGTCTAAAAAATGTTTTAAGGTTGGTAACTGCAAATGATAAAGGTTACAAGGTCTAAGGTGATTTAAGGTATCTTAAATAGGTAAAAAGGCTTAATATTTCCTCCTGTTGTTATGCTGCTGTTGTATTGACTGTCCAGAGTTTCAACCTTTATCAATAAGGCTCTAATTTATTAATCTTACTCTGATACAAAAACATTCCACAATACCACTATTCCACTATTATGGTCCTAAGCTCAAGATTGTAAGCCTCCATAATGTGTATATACTTATACTAAAAGTATAAGCTTATACTAAAAGTATAAGTGAGTTTCCCTTTTACTTCATAAAAGGCTTTTGCCTTTTCAGAGTTCTCGTTAAAAAGCACTTATGCTGTTAACACATATGTGTCTACTGCCTTTTTCTCAATGCACAGTACAATTGTGATACTAACATGTCTAAAGCTGTAACTTTTTCTCAAAACTTCCTTTCCTGGCTAACAGACTGCTGTTTACTGCATGCAACCACAGACTAGATTGGTGAGTTCATTCCATTTTCTCAGCATAAACACCTCTCTTGGTAGGGGAAGCTTGACTGCAGAGCTCATGCAACTTCCTACTTTTGAGACAGAGGGACCTCCCCTCAGCCATAGCCTCAATTATCTAGGTTTGACCCTCTATGCTGACCTACATTTTAGGGCCACCCACTGCCTTGGGTGGTATGTCTCCTCTTGCACATGCTTCCTTCTCCCCACTTGCTTGCCCTCTGGCCCACTCATGGGCCCCCTCTCGACCATTCATGGGCCCTCTCTCATTCACTCATGGGAAGACCTAATGCTAGGCAAACTGTCCTGCTTCGCCCGTGCCACTGGGCACTGCACCCTGGTCCCTGGCGAAGAGCTGATGAGCTATTGGACAGGTAGCACCCCTCTTGCTCGGAGTCACACTTTCCCTTGGAATGCCACTGGAAGGTCTTGACTTTTCTGCCCCCAATGGGAGATGCCCAGATGCCCACCCTCCAGATACGATCTCCTCTGGAGAATTTTAAGTTTCTACACCTAGTGCCAGCTGGCACCAGGGCCTAAGTTTACATGCTTCTGTAATTAAACCTCACCTCAATGACAGATCGAAAACAAAACAAAGCCTTCTTTAAATATTGCCAGTGATTGGGTAAATAAATGTACCTCCAGGTAGACAGAGGTTCCCATGTACAAGCCTCATTGATCCAAACCTTTCAATGTATACCTACAGGATTTTTTTCCCTACTCAACATTTATCTTTTGCCTATATATGTGTTTCAGTGTCCTGCCTTACACAGATGTTTCTTATAGCCACAACAGCACCAAAGCAGCTACAGGTGTTCAACTCTGGCCTCACAGACTTCCAACAAGCTGCAGGTGGTCAGCTCTGACCTCACAGACTTCAAACATGCTGGACCTGCACCTTCCCTCCCAGCCATGGATGTTCTTGCAGACCCTGGAAAGCATCAAAGCAGCCTATTCTTCCTGGACTTGGCCAACATTTCAGCCTTTTGACATCCCTACAGCACCTTCAGTGTCAGCAGGAAGTAGCCAGAAGAGAATCTATACCTGTTATTCACTTGTTCTTAACAAAAGGTTGAAATGGAGTGCTTCAGGACTGGGACAGGTGGCTCTAGCTTCTCCCACCATTCCCCCGTCCTTACCTGCTGCCTTGCAGGGATGGCAACTCTCTCTATTGGCAATCCTCTACCTAAATTTTCCAGGGCAGAGGCTTCTCTTACTCTTGAGTTTGCAATCTGACCATTTTGTTGCTATAATTCTTCTCTCTCTCAACCTCTTGCATGACAATGGAGAGCTGCTTCCAGTGAGCCTAAATTCATATACTTTAACTTACTTTATAAAAAGCAGCCCGAGCTCTCCATTTTTAATTATAGAAAAAGAGAGGAATGTTAGTATTTTGGAAAACAACCTGCTTCTGGGTTGCCCAGCAACCTATGATGTCATCATGTGTTGCCAGCCAGCCAGCCAGCCAGTTGACCATACCTGGAAGATGTGGTTGCTGTGCCCCCTTAAAAGGGCCAATCCAGCACATGGTCTCTCTCCTACGCTTACCCCCTCTCTTATTTTCTCTCTCTTACTCTCTTCTCTCTCTCACTCTATCTTGTGCTTTTTCTCTTTCTTTGGGGCACCCCATCCCCCTTTACGTCTTTCTTTCCCCACCATGCCCTGCTACCCACTTCTACCATACCACCCTAATAAACCTCTCACAGAGAATATTGGTTGTCCCCCTGCTTCATATCTTTTTAATTAATAACATCAGGTATAATATCTTATCATCTGAAAATAGTGATACTTTGACTTCTTCCTTCTGATTTAGATTCCCTTGATCTCCTTCAATCTTCTTATTGCTCTAGCATGGACTTCCATAAACTGTGTTGAAGAGCTATGGAGAAAATGGGCAGCCTTGCCTTGTCCCTGATTTCAGTGAGATTGCTTTAAGTTTCTTTCCATTTATTTTGATTTTGGTTGTAGGCATGCTGTATATTGCCTTTAATATGTTTAGATATGTGCCTTGTATCCCTGATCTCTCAAAACTTTAAATGTGAATGGATGTTAGATTTTGTCAAATGCTATTTCATTATCTAAGGAAATTGATTCCATTGATGTTGAGAGAGACTAATGACCAGTGTTTGTTAGATCCTTTGATTTTAATATTGGTTGTGGTAGTAAGTTTGTGTATTGGTTGATTTTTGTTTTCCTATAATGAGGTTAATTATGTCCTGTGTTTTCTTGAGAGTAGCTGGTTTTCTTGGGTTGTATTTTTCCTTCTAGTGTCTTCTGTAGCACTGAATTTGTGTGTAAGTATTGTTGAAATTTGATTTTGTTATTGAAAATTTTTTTTCTCTGTCTATGAGGACTGAGAGGATTGCTGGGTATAGTAACCTGTGCTGACATCTGTGTTCTCTTCGGGCCTGCATGATATCTGTCCATGCCCTTCTAGCTCTCATAGTTTCTGTTGAGAAGTCAGGTATGATTCTAATGGGTTTGCCATTACATGTTATTTGGCCTTTTTACCTTGCATATTTTAGTATTTTTTTTTCTTTTAGTATTTTTATTTACTGTTTTTATTATTATGTGGTGAGAAGATTTTCTTTTCTGGACTAATTTATTGGGTGTTCTGTATACCTCTTATATTCTTATTGGCCTCTTCTTTAAGTTGGGGAAATTTTTTTCATTGCTTTTGTTGAAAATATTTTCTGGGCTTTGGAGGAGGGAATCTTTTTCCTCTATTCCTATTATTTTTAGGTTTTGTTTTTTTTATGTTGTCTTAAATTTATTGTATGGTCTTTGTCAGGAATTTTTTTAGATTTAACATTTTCCTTGAATGTTACATCAATTTCTTTTATTGTATCATCAACACCTGAGATTCTTTCTTCCATCTCTTGTAGCCTGTTGCTTATGCTTAGCTCTGTAGTTCCTATTTTCTTCCCTAAGTTCTTTCTCTCCACACATGAATTTGAATCTCATCCTTGCATATGGGCCTTGCTAATATTCTCTCTATTGTTCCAATTTTAGTATATGTGCTCCTGAAGAGAGCAATACATATTTCTTTGAAATGGTCATTAATAAAATTACGTGTCCATGACTTGAGTTTCACATTATCACAGATGCCATTATTATTTATTAAATGCACAGATATGTCCTCAGTGGGTGAATTATTTTCTGTGAAAATGCTTCCTGACCTAGGCAAATCTTTGAACAAAAAGAATTTAATTGGGTCATTGCTTATAGTTTTACAGAGACCATCCATGATGTCACCTCAGCAAGCAGTCATCTTGTTTTAGTTTTTTTCCAAAACTGAGAGATTTCATATTGAACCACAAGCAGCAGGAAGAGAGAGGGAGACTGAAAGTGACAGAGAGAGAGAGATAGAGAGACAGATTCAGAAATAGAGAGATGGAGACCAATAGAAACAAAGATGTAAAGTGACAGATACCTAGAGACAGAGACTCCAATATCTCTGGTAACTATCTTTGGCATATCAACCTCAAAGTACACCATCCTTTAATATAAATCCAAAAAGAATTATAATTTTTAATATTCTATTTTAATTTTTATTAATTACACTTTATTCACTTTTACCCCCTTGAAGCCTCCACCCTTTCTTATCCCACCTTCCCTCCCCATTCTCCATACATGCCCCTCCCTAAGCTCACTGATAGGGGATGTCTTTCTCTCCCTTCTTCTGATCTCAAGTCTCTTCTGATCTCTTCAGAAATGGCTGCATTCTCTTTCTGTGTGGCCTGATAAGGCTGCTCCCCCATCACGGTGAGGTGGTCAAAGAGAAGGCTAATCATTTCTATGTTAGAGGTAGTCCCTGTTCCCCTTACTCTGGAACCAACTTGGACACTGAACTGCCATGGGCTACATCTGTGCAGAGGTTCTAGGTTATCTCCATGCATGGTACTTGTTTGGAGTACGAATCTCAGAAAAGACCACTGTGCTCAGATTTTTTTTGGTTTTGTTGCTCTTCTTGTGGAGCTCCTGTCATCTCCAGATCTTGCTGTTTCCCACTTCTTTAATTAGATTCCATGAACTCTGCCCAACAGTTGCCCATAAGTGTCAGCATTTGGTTTGATAGTCTTCAGGGCACAGCCTTTAAGAGGCTCTCTTTGGCAGGCTCCTTACAATCTCCTTTGGAAAAAAATGTTGAATATTCCCATAACGAAGTATTATTCAGCTAAGAAAATGGCATCATGATATTTCCAGGCAAATGGATGGAACCAGAAAAACTCATTTGGGATGAAGTAAGTAAAATGCATACAGAGACCCATCTTCTGATAATTGTGCAGAGAAATAACTTAAAACACCCAGGTCTAAATGGGTTTTCCCTATGAAATTCTTCCTTACATCAGAGCTCTGAGAAGCCTGCAGGAGAGGAGGCAGGAAGAGTCATAAGTACATGGATTTGAGGACACAATGAGAACAATGCCCTGAAAATCAGGCCAAAGAGGAAGATGATGCATCCAGCCTTAATGAGACCTGATGAGGTAGGTTCAGATAGAAGGGTGAGGAGGACCTCACCTATCAGGGAAGTAGGGAAAGGGCCTAGGGGTAGAAGAGGGAGGGTGAATGGGACTAGAAGTAGAAAAGAGAAGGGACAGCAGAGGGCATACAAGGTGAACAAATTATAATTAAAATACATAAGACAAAATGTGATCAAGGAGATTTAGTATACAGATCTTTAGGACTGATTGCTTCTTCTTGGATGTGGTACCAAGGTACTACAACGACAAACTCAGTTTTCTTTAAGGGACATGGCATTGACACTCTGATCATGATCCAATTAGTATATTAACAACACATACTGAAATTGATGTATTTTAAAGAAAAAAAATAGGGTAACACATGGTAGGAATTTGAACCTGAGATCAATGGAAAAGGATTGTAATTTATATTATGTGAATTTCCCACATAAGCAATAAAAAATAATATTTGGACAACTTTTATGATGACTTTTAACAAGGAGAAAAGATTTTGCTAAAAGAAGGCAGATTATGACTTTGTAAGGCATGCTTTCCAGGAACTCATTATGTAGTAAAGTATCCTAGCCATGAACTAGTGACCAAGACCCATGATTCAGGGGGCACCACTGAATAAACAGTCCTGGCACTAACACTATATTTTGAGATTTTTGTCTAAAGGACAAGGGCAGGAAACACAGCTATTCTTGTGTCCTAGGTATACAACATGAACATATTTCTCTATTATGAATGCCCAGTTTTAATTGTAAACCCCAGGATCAGAAGGGTTTCTCCCTGACCACTGACTAGGACACAAATGTTGATCCAGCCAGGTCATCCAAGGCAAGCCTGCTCAAAGAAGATGGCAACACTGTGTAGAACAGCACCAGCTGTCAAATAGTTTATTGCCCCTCACATCTCCTTTTACATACACAGATCATTCTCTGTTTCATCCAAACCAGTCCCAGGAATTGTCTGGTTTCTGTCTCTTTTCCCTGCTCTTAACAACTCAATACCACACAGAATGCTAGGCCCTGCCAGCATCTACATCAATAAGAATATGAAGGTACATTTGGTGATTATACAAGTAAATGATCAGTTCAAAGTCACAACCTAGGAAATTTCAGATCCAAGACCACAGTAGTAGATCACCTAGTCTTTGGGTACATCCCCCTTAATCACACATCACTTTGAAGCTTCTCTACTAAGGAAGCTGTCCAATTAAATAAACATTAAAGTTTGATTTCTTACCTCACATTTTCACAGAGGTAAACAGGAGTGAAGGTGTGGGTCTGGATAAAAGGATGAGATAAAGGCTTATAGGGTTTCAGAAGAGGATTCACATATGTACAGCATCAGAGATACTGGACACTGAGGATAGTGTATTAACTCTTCTCCATGGAAACATCAAGATTGTCTGATTGGCTGAGAGAGAGAATGATTTCAGAAACAGGTGAAAACCAGTAGGAGTTTCAAGAGCCAGATATTTAAAGTGCCAAATAAAGAGCCTGCTTGAGAGAAAGACTCAGTAACCCTATATGCCTTATACTGGGTAGTTGAAAACACACAACCCTCAGATGACAGTTCCTGTGTCCAAGACACTTAGTTCTGCAAAAGTGTCATATATTTCTTTCAAGTGCTCAATAATAAAGTCGTGTGACTTTTCCATTATCACAGATTCCATTATTGTTTGTTAAATGCACTGATATGTTCTCAGTCAGTGAATTACTTACTGTGAAAATGCTCCCTGATCAAGGCAACTCTTTGAATAAAAAGCTGAGTAATATTCCAATTTTAGATGGACTACAATTTCTGTAACATTTTTTAATTGGGGGAAGGGATCTGGATGGTTTCCAGTTTTTGGCTTTTACAAATACAGCTGCTAAAAACATGGTTTTACGAATGCCCTTATTGTGTATTTGAGACTCTTTTGCATACATACCTGGAGGTGAATGGCTGAATATTGAAGAATCACTAGTCTTAGTTGTCTGAGATAGCAACCAGATTGCATTTTTCTACATGTAGACATCCAGTTTTACCAGCATCATTTGTTGAAGATGCTATCTTTTTTCCATTGTATGGTTTTGGCATCTTGGTCAAAGATCAGTTGTCCATAACTGTGTGGGTTTATAACTGGGTCTTCTATTCAGTTCCATTGATCCACAATTCTGTTTCTATGCCAGTACCATGCAGTTTTATTACTGTTGTTCTTAAATACAGCTTGAGATCAGGGATGGAGATACCTCCAAAAGATCTTTTATTGTAGAGGGTTGTTTCAGCAATTCTGGGATTCTTGTTTTGACATATGAAGTTGTGAATTTTTTATAAATCTTTTGGTAAGATGGCCATTTTTTACAATGTAAATTCTGCCAAGCCATGAGCATGGTAGATCTTTCCATCTTCTGATATCTTCTTCTAATTCTTTCTTGAGAGACTTATTTTTTTTCTTAGAAGTTTTTTACTTGCTTGGTTACAGTCATACCAAGTCACATTATGTTTTTGACAGAATACAATCTCCTTATATGCTGAAAAAGAATTTGCAGAAATCCAACATCCATTTATTTTTTTAAAGTATTGGAATGATAAGAGATTCAAGGCACATATCTAAATATAGTAAAGGCAATGTACAACAAGCCTATAGCCAACATCAAACTAAACTGAGAGAAATCAGTAGCCCTCCTGTATACAAAAGATAAAAGGGCTGAAAAAAAGTTAGGGAAACCAAAGGAATTAGGAGGCCATGCCTCCTAATCATAACCAGACATTTACTGACTGGAGACTCCACATGTAAATAAATGGGATTTGAGGGGACATTGCAATTCAAGTCACCATCAAATAGATGAAGATGGAGGGAATTATAGGCTGAAAGAACATAGTTATCCTGAAAGTTTTTCATTCAATATAATGTTTAAATTCCCAGCAACTTCCAATGACTAAAGAACAGGACTGAAAAATCTCCTTTGGGGAAAATGTAGAATATTTTCATAAGGGAGTATGATTCAGCTAAGAAAATGAAAACAAGATATTTTCAGGCAAAAGGACGGAACCAGGAAAAACCATCCTGGGTGAAATAACTGAAATACAGTAAGATAAATATGATATGTATTCAATTATTAGGAGGTCTCCTAGTAGTGGGGGATTATGTACCAAAAGAACATCTATTTTGATGAAACCAGTCTTCCACTAGGGGCATTTGATATCAGTTAACTGAGTTGTTGGGCTGGGGTCACCAAAGGAAACTGTCAAGCAAACCAGACTGTTGTTATTAAAATATGTAAACACTAGTAAAAGTGTGTGATATAGATAAAGAGATGAGATAAAGGTTTGCTGGGTTTCAAAAGAAAAAGTCACTGTGCACAGGATCAGAGAAACTGCACACTCAGTAAAGTTTGTTTACTCCTCTCCATGGAAACCTCAGGATTCTCTTAGGTGCTCATTCATTAAGAGGGAGAATGATGTCAAGAACCAGGTGAAAGCCAGTTAGAGTTTCAGGAGCCATTTATTAAAAGGGCCAAGTGGACAAGAAATTTGAAAGAAAGGCTGAGCAGTCCTGCATGCCTCAATCTTAGCATCTGAAAGTCCACACACCACTGATGTCAGTTCCACTATCCATGTGTCATATATTTGTTTCAAGTGATCATTAACAGAGTCACAGATTCCATTACTCTTTATTAAATGCAAAGATATGTTCTCCATCAATGAATTACTTACTCTGAAAATGCTCCCTGAGCAAGGCAATTTTTTGAACAAAAAGAGTATAATTGGATCTTGCCTTATATGTTCAAAGAGACCATCAAGGATATTGCATCAGAAATCACAAATCTTATTGTAGTCCTTCTGCAAAACTAAGAGATTTTCATATTGAACCACAAGCATCAGGCAGAGAGAGGGAGACAATGAGAGACAAAGATAGAATGAGCTAGACAGATATAGAAATAGAGAGACTGAGACCAAAAGAAACAAAGATATAAAGTGACAGAGACTAAGAGACAGAGACAGCATTCTGTCTGGTTACTTTCATTAGAGGGACTTCTAGGCTAAAATTACATAGTTTGTTATTCAATACAATGATTAAAATTCAAACAATATATAATAGGCTGGTGGGATTTAGGGTTCCCTGAGGTATTGATTCTTTAAGAACAGATAAAAGAGAAGGAAACAAGATAATTTTTTGGACTGGTTTGGCTGAAACAGAGAAAGATTGCTGTCTATTAAAGATTGCCATCTTTAATATCTTGCAGAGCAAGATATTAAAAGACAGCTGGTGATATTCCACACTAATGTTGGCAACCCTCTATGAGCATGGCTGCCTTTTGCTGACCTGGCTGGATGGGCAGCTGTATCCTCATCAGTGATTAGTAAACACATTTCCTAGTCCTGGGGTTTATAGTTAAAATTGGGCAATCAGGATAGAGAATAGATTGGTGTTATATGCTTAGGGTACAAAAGCAGCTTGTACATGCTGTGGTCCTCCAGAATAACCTCTAAAGGTAGTGTTAATGAAAGTAGTGCTTGTTCGGAGGGGCCACCTGAGCTCATGGGGTCTGACATAGCTGGGTAACCACTAGTTCATGGCAAGGATTCTCTACTACATAATGACTTCCTGGAAAGAATGACTTACAAAGTCAAAGCTTGGCCTCCTTTAGTGGAATCCGTTCTCCATGTCAAAAGTCATTGTAAAAGTTTTCAACATATTATTTTCATTGATCATGTGGGAATTTCATATTACATATATTACACTCCTTTTCCATTGCTTCCAAGTTCAAATTCCTAACTATGTGTAACACAATTTTTTTAAATACATCAATTGAAGTAATTGTTGTTCATATACTCATTGGAATATGATCATAGTCTTAGGGCCAAATACCTTAAAGAAAACTGAGTTCATCATTGCTGCACACTGGCATCATCCCAAGAAGAAGCCATAACTCCCAAATGAGCTTTATACGTCACATGTCAAGAACACCGGATTTACTAATGACCACTTGAAAGAAATATGTGACAGATTAACTGAACTAAGAGTCGTGGACAAAGGAACAGTCATCTCTGTGTTGTGTGCTTCCAGCTTCCCAGATTGAGGAATGTAGGGCTGCTCTCAAACACGCTGTCCACTTGTGCCTTTTAATAACTGGCTCCTGAAAATTTTACTGGCTTCAATCTCTTTCAAGACATCATTCTCCCTCTCAGGCAATTCGCACATAACCATTGTGGTATCATAATAGCATTGGGATGTCACAATGAATTTGCAAATCATAATGTTTATGACATTGTGATGTCATAAAAGCATTGTGGTTTTATCATAGCAACAGATGTCCTAATATCATTGTGAAGTCTTAATGTTGTGAAGTCATAATAGCTTTATTATTTCAAAATTTTATTGTGACATCATAACACAATCATGTGTAAGTACCATTGCGAAGTCATAATAGCACTGTGATGTCATATTGACAATGTAAAATCATATCATTGAGATGTCATATTTATTATGACATATTATAATGTTATAATAGAATTGTGATGTCAAAATACCTTTGTGATGTCATAATAGTATTGTGATTTCCTATCATTGTGATGTGGTAATAGCACTGAGATATCATAAGAGCATTGTGAAATCATAAGAGCATTGTAAAGTCATAGTACCATTGAGATGTCTTAATATCATTGGAAAGTCATACTGTTGTGAAATCATAATAGCATTGTAATGTCGTAAGTCCAGTGTGTTATATAGCACAATCATATTGTAAGAGCACTGTGATGTCATCAAGCATTGTTATGTCATAATAGATTTGTGATTTCATAATAGCATTGTGAAATCCTAAAACCACTGGGATGTCATAACATTGTGATGTCATAATAGTATTATGATGTCATAATACTTTGTGATGTTTTAATAGCATTTTTATTTCATATCATTGTAATGTCATAATAGCATTGAAATATCATAATAACATTTTGATGTCATAACAGAATTGTGATGTCATATCATCTGATGTCATCAAATCAGTTAGATGTCACATCATTGTCCTGTCAGAATACATTTTTGAAATCATAATATGATTGTGATATCACAATAGAATTGGGTATCATAATAGCATTGTGATGTCATAAATCTATTGTGAAATCATAATACCATTGGGATGTCATAACATTGTGATATCATAATAGCAGTGTTATGACAAAATTCTTTTGTGATGTAGTAATAGCATTGTGCTTTCATATCATGGTAATGTAGTAATAGCATTATGATGTAGTAATAGAATTCTGATGTCATAATGTCATTATGATGTCAAGATTTCATTGTGAGGCATATCATAATCATGTTGTAATAGCATTGTGATGTCAGAATAGCATTAGGATGTCATCATAAATTTTGATATTATGAGGCCATTATGATGTCATAATACCTTTGGTATGTCATCATATCATTGGGATGTCCTAATAAACTTTTGAAGTCATATTGTTCTGAAGTCATAATAGAATTTTGATGTGAAATTTACATTGTGATGTCAAACCACAATCATGTCATAATACCATTTTGATTTCATAATAGCAATGGGATATCATGATGAATTTTGATGTCATAATGCCATTGTGATATCATAATGTCATTTTAATATCATCATAGCACTGTGGCATCATCATAGCATTGTGATTTCATAACAGCATTGTGATGTCATACATAACATTGTGATGTCAAAATTCCTTTCTGATGTCATACCACAATCATGTCATAATAGGATTGTGATGTCATAATAGCATTGGGGTATCATGATGAATCTTGATGTCATGATGCCATTGTGATCTCATAATAGCATTTTGATGTCATAATAGCATTGTGAAGTCATAACTCCTTTGTGAAAGCTTAATAATAGCATTCTTATGTCATCATAACAATGAGATGTTCTAATTCCATTGTGATGTCATAACACAATCATATTGTAAGAACATTGTAATGACATAATACCATTGTAAAGACATATCACCATTGTGATACCATAATAGCATTGTGATGTCATCATAGTATTGTGATGTCATAATAGCATTGGAATATCATAACAATAGGATTTTGTAATAGATTTGGGATGTCGTAATACCATTGTGATGTCATGACATTTTTGAAGTCATCATAGCATTGTGCTATTCTTATACTATTGTGATATCATAGTAGCATCATGATGTTATCATAGCATTGTGATGTCATCATAGCATTGTAATGTTATAATTTCATTGTGATATCAACACTCCATTGTGTTGTCATACCACAATCAATCCTCAAAGCATTGTGCTGTCATAATAACATTGCAATGTAATAATGAATTTTGTTGTCATAATACCATTGTGATATCATAATGACTTATTGATGTCATCAGAGCATTGTGAAGTCATAATCGCATTGTGAATTCAAAACACAAATGTGATGTTGTTATAGCATGTGATGTCATAATACCATTTTGAGGTTATAATAGCATTGTGATGTCCAAATAGCATTGATATTTCATACCATTTAATGTCATTTTAATACCATTCTGATGTTATAATACCATTTTGAAGTCATGACAGATTTTTGATGTTATAATACCATTGTGATGTGATAATACCTTTCTGAATTTATCATAACATTTTGTGATATTATAATATCATTGTGATATCATAATGCCATTTTAAAGTCGTACTAGCCTATTTAGGTCTTTGCATGATTGTGATGTCATAATACCATTTTGGTGTCATCATAATATTGTAATGTCATAATAGCATAGACATCCTTCATAGCATTGTAATGTCATCATTGTATTGTGAAGTCATGACACCATTATGGTAACATAATAGCATTTTGATGTCATTATAGCATTGTGATGACATAAGTGCATTATAATGTCAACATAGCTTTCTGACATCACAACAGCATATTGAGGTCATAAACCCAATGTGATGTTATCTTAGTATTGTGATGTTATAATAATATTGTGATGTCCTATTACCATTGTGAAGTCATCCAGTTGTAAGTCAAAATAACATTGTGATATCATAATAGCATTGTAATGTCATGAAACCATGTTTATGTCCTAATAGCATTTGGGATATCATGATGAATTTCCATGTCAAAATGCAATTGTAATGTCATAATATCATTGTAATGTCATAATAGAATTGTGATGTCATAACACCAATATGATAGCACAATAGCATTTGAAGTCATGATAGTATTCTGATGTTATAATAGCATTATATTATCAAAACAGCATTGTGAAATCATAATAACTTGGGATATCATAACATTGAAATATCATAATTCATTTGTAAATTCATAATAGCAATGTGATTTCATATCATTGTCCTGTACTAATAGCATTGAGATATCATAATAGCATTTGTAATCATAATATTATTGTGTTTGCATCATAGCATTTTGAACTCATAACACCATTATGATATCATAATAGTATTGTCAGTTGTTATCATGATGTCATAATAACATTGAGTTGTCAGAATAAAATAATTATGTCATAATGCTATTTTAGAGGTCATAATATCATTATGATATCATACTACCTTATTTAGGTCATAATATGATTGTGATGTCATCATAGCATTGTAATGTCATCATACAATTGTGATGTCATAATACCACACTGATGTCAACATAGCATTGTGATGTCATATTACCATATGATGTCATTGTGATATCATCAAAGCATTGTGATATCATCATAGCATTGTGATATCACATCATAATAGCATTGTAATGTCATGATAGCATTGTGAATTCATAACACCACTGGGCTGACATAATAGCATTTTGCTGTCATAATAGTATTGAGATGTCATACAATTGCCAGTTCCTAATAGCACTGTGATATCCTGATAAAACTGTGATGTCATGATAGCATTGTGAAACCATGATAGCACTGTAATTTTATAATAACTTTGTATGTCATAGTACCATTGTGATGACATAACACCATTGTAATGTCATAATAGTATTGTGAAGTCATCATAGAATTGTGATATCATAATACCATTGTGATATCAAAATTTCATTAACATGTTATAATTCCATTGTGATGTCATACAACCATCATGTCTTAATAGCATTGGGATGTCATGATGAATTTTGATGTCAAAAAATTTTGATGTAATAGTACTTTTAAGATGTCATCATAGTATTATGATGACCTAATATCATTCTCACACCATAATACCATAGTGATATCATAATAGCATTTTGAATTTTGAGGTCATAATATCATTTTAAGATCATAATACCATTGTGATGTCATAATAGCATCTACCTGCAAATTTTATGAATTCCTTGCTTTTTATTGCTGAGTAATATGTGTGAATTGATTGCTGAGTAAATGCATAGATATACCACAATTTCTGTATCCATTTTTCAGTTGGGAGGCATCTCGATTGTTTTCAGGTTCTGTCTATTATAAATAAAATTGCTACAAACATGGTTGAGCAAAAGTCCTTATTGTATACTTGAGCCTCTTCTTCTATATGCCTAGGAGTGGTATAACTGGATCTTGAGAAAGTGCTATACCTCATTGTCTGATAAAGAGCCAGATTGATTTCCAGAATGGTTGTAAAAGTTTACATTCCCACAAGTAATGTAGTAGGGTTCTCCTTCTCCACAAACTCTCCAGCATGTGTTGTCACATGAGTTTTTGATATTGGCCATTCTGATGGGTGTAAGGTGAAATTTCAGGGTTGTTTTGATTTGCATTTTCCTGATAGCTAATGATGTTGAACATTTCATTCAGTGTTTCTCTCACTCAATATGCCTCTATCAAGAATTCTTTTTTAAGCTCTGTTCCCCATTTTTTAATTGGATTACTTGATTTGTTGTTTTTCAGCTTCTTTATTTCTTTATATATACTTAGTATTAGCCCTCTCTCACAGAGAGGCTTGGTGAAGATTCTTTTCCAATCTGTACGCATTCATTTTCTTTTGATGACAATGTCATTTGCTTTAGAGAAGCTTTTAAGCTTCATGAGGTCCCATTTTCCAATTGTTGCTCTTAGAGCCTGTGCTGTTGGTGTTTTGTTCAGGAAGTTGTCTCCTGTCCCAATGAGTTCAAGGTTCTTCCCCACTTTTTCTTCTAAATGATTTAACATGTCTGGATTTTTGTTGAGGTCTTTGATGCACTTGGACTTTAATTTTGTGCAGGGTGATAAGTATGGATCTATTTGCATTTTTCTATATCTAGACATCCAGTTAGATCAGCACCATTTGTTGAAGATGGTATCTTTTTTCCATTGTATGGTTTGGCATCTTTCTCTAAACTCAGGTGTTCATAATTGTGTGGGTTTATATCTGGGTCTTCTACTCAGTTCCATTGATATACCATTCTGTTTCTATGCCAGGACTATGCAGTTTTTATTACTGTTGCTCTATAATACAACTTGATATCAGGGATGGAGATACATCTAGAAGATCCTTTTAATGTAGAGGGTTTTTATAACAATCTGGCTTTGTTTTTTCCACATAAAGTTTCTTTCAATGTCTGTAAAGACTTGTGCTTGTAATTTTATGGGAATTGCATTGAATGTATAGATTGTTTTTTGTAAGATGGCCATTTTTACAATTTTAATCCTGTCAAACCATGAGCATGAGAAATCTTTCCTTCTTTTGATATCTTCTTCTAATTCTTTCTTCAGAGACTTGATTTTTTTTTTTTCATACAAATCTTTGACTTGCCTGGTTACAATCATAACAAGGTACTTTATGCTTTTTACCAAATAATAACACTTCAAAGATACCATCCACTATGACCAAGAAGGCTGTTTACCAGGTATGCAGGGGTGGTTCAATATCTCGAAATCCATCAATGTGATCCACCATATTAAAAAAATGAAAAAAAAAACATGATAATTTCCTTAGATTCTGAAAAATCATATGATGAAATCCAACCGTTACTCATGTTTAAAGTATTCGAGAGATCAGGGATACAAGGCACATATCTAAATATAGTAAAGGCAATATACAGCAAGCCTATAGCCAACATCATACTAAACTGAGAGAAGCTTTAAGGAATCCCACTGAGTCAGGAACAAGGCAAGGCTGCCCAATCTCTCCATATCTCTTCAGCATAGTTCTGGAAGTCCTTGCTAGAGCAATAATACAAAAAGGAGATCAAAGGGAAACAACATGGAAAGGAAGAATTCAAAGTATTCATCTGTAGATGATATGATATTATACCAGAGTGACCCCAAAACTTCTACCATGGAATTCCTTCAGCTGATAAACATCTTCAGCAAAGTGGCTAGATACAAATTATCTCAAAAAATATCAGTAGCCCTCTTGTATAAAAAGAGCAAATGGCTGAGAAAGAAATTATTGAAACAAAAGTAATTATACTATCTAACAAGGCCACCTTTTAGCCTAACCAGACATTTCCTCACTGGGGACTCCACATTTAAAAAGATAGGCTTCAAGGGGACATTGCAGTTCAAGTCACCAGCAAGTAGAAGAGGGATATCTAGGCTAAAAGAACATTGTTATCCTGAAACATTGTCATTCAATATAATTGTTAAAGAACAGGACTGACAATCTCCTTTGGTGAAAACGTGGAATATTTTCATAGAGGAATATTATTCAGCTAAGAAAATGACATCATGATAACTTCAGGCAAATGGATGGAACCAAGAGTAATCATCTTGGGTGAAGTAACTAAAATGCAGAAAGACAAATAGGGTATGGATTCACTTATTAGGAGTTCTCCTAATGTTGGGGGATTAAGTTTCAATAGGCTATCTATTGTGAACAAACCACTCTTCCACTAGGGAGATCTGATGGCAGTTATTTGAGTTGTGGGGCCAGGGCTTCCTATGGAAATTTTCAAGCAATCAAGGCTGTTGTTATTAAAATATGTTCCTCCCTGCCCTCAACTGATATATCAGTGCCATGTTCTTGTATCCATAGAGTTGCTTCCTTCTGCATTAAATTGGATTGCATACAGAAACCCACAGTCTGATATTATGTAGAGAGAGACCTTAAAACACCCAGCTCTAAATGGGATTTCCCTATGAAATTCTCCCTCCCCTCAGGGCTCTGGGATTCCTCTAGGAGACAAGGGAATGAGAGTGTCCTAAGTAGAAGGAATTGAGAACCCAAAGTGAGCAATCCTGGAGAATCAGCCCACAGAGGAAGTTGTAATGAGCTTCATAAGATCTGATGAGCTAGGGCAGATAGAAGGGGGAGGAGGACTGTGGACTGTAAATCTCAGGAACAGGAGGATTGCTCACTAACCACTGAGTAGGACATGGTACCAATCCATCAGGTCAGTGAAGTTACTGTTCATAGAGGTTTGGCAACACTATGTGTGGAATATCATTAGCTGTCAAATAGCTCATTGACCCTCAGTTCTCCTTTCACATTTCCAGATCTTTCTCTGTTTTGTCCAAATGAGTCCCAGGAATTTCATTGTTTCCTTCTCATTCCCTGCTCTTAAAGAATCAATACCCCAGGGAACTCTAGTCCCTGCAAGCCTATTTTATCAATAAGAAGCTGAAGGTACATTTACTGAGTACGCCAGTAACTGCTGAGTTCAATGTCACAACTTAGAAAATTTCAGATCTAAGACCACAGTAGGAGACCAGTTTTTCTTTCTGTACATTCCCCTTAATCCCACATCACTTTGAAGCTTCCCTACATAGAAAGTTCCCTACATTAAAGTTTCATATTCTACCTGACATTGTCACAGAGATAAACTGGAATAAATGTGTAGGAACTGGATAAAGGGATGAGATAAAGGCTTGTTGGGATACACAAGAAAAAGTCACATGTGCCCATGATCAGAGATACAATGCACTGAGGAAAGTTTGTTTAATCATCTACATGGAAAACTCAAGATTTTCTCAGGTGTTGATTGGCTAAGAGAGTAAATCATATCATGAAACAGGTAAGAGCCAGTAAGAGTTTCAGGAGCCAGTTATTTAAAGGGCCAAGTAGACAGCCTGCTTGAGAGAAATGCTTGGCAGCCCTACATGCCTCAAACTGGGCAGCTGAAAGCACACAACCCCCAGATGACAGTTCCTGTGTCCAGGACTCTTAGTTCAGGAAAATATTTCTTTCAAGTGGTCATTAATAGAGTCATGTGTCCTAGAAATGTGAGCTTCACATTATCACAGATTCCATTATTAATTGTTAAATGCAAAGATAAGTGCTCAGTCAGTGAATTACTTACTGTGAAAATGGCCCCTGATTAACTTACTTATATTATTTACAGAGACCATCTAGGATATCATGTCAGCAAGCAGTCATCTTGTAGTACTTCAGCAGACCTGAGAGCTTTTCATACTGATCCCCAGCATCAGGCAGAAAGAGTGAGACAGAGAGGGAAAGAGAAAGCTATAAAGACATATTCATAAATAGACCAAGACTAACTGAAAACAAAAAGATATAAAGTGACAGAGACCAAGAGACAGAGACTGCATTCTCTCTGGCCACTTTCATTGGCATATCAACCTCAAAGCACAGCCTCCTATATTATAACTCCAAAAGGAATTATATTATCTAACAAGACCATAACTCCTATCCCTTCCCAGACATTTCCTCACTGGGGACTAAACAGTAAATAGATGAGCTTCAAGTAGACATTGGAATTCAAATCACCAGAAGCAGAAGAAGATGGAGGGACTTCTAGGCTAAAAGAACATAGTTACCCTGTAGTTTGTCATTTAATACAATGATTAAAGTACCAGCAACTTCATATTTCTACAGAACAGGGCTTACAATCTCCTTTGGGGAAAATGTGAAACATTTCTATAATGAGTATTATTCAGTTAAGAAAATGGCATCATGATACTTTCAGACAAATTATAGGAACCAGGAAATATCCTGGCTGAAGTAACTAAACTGCAGAAAGAAAACATGGCATGTATTCACCTATTAGAAGGTCTCCTAATAGTGGGGGATAAAGTTCCAATAGGCCATCTATCGTGACCAAACCAGTCTTCCACTAGGTGAATTGGGTGGAAATGAATTGATTTGTTGGGACAGAGCATACTACCGAAATTTTGAAGCAACACAGGCTGTTGTTAATCAGTTGTTAATGAGTTAATCAGTTGAGTTAATACCCTCAACTGACAGATCAATGCCATGTTCCTGTATCCACTTAGATGGTCCCTTCTGCCTCATATCGGATTCCTTGCAGAGATCCACTGTCCAATATTATGCAGAGAGAACCCTTAAAACACCCAGCTCTAAATGGGATTTCCCTATGAAATTCTTTCTCCCCTCAGAGCTCTGGGAATCTTGCAGGAGAGGAGGCAGCAAAGTGTCGTAAGTAGAGGTAATTGAGGACACAAGAAGAACAATGCCCTGCGAATCAGGCTACAGAGAAAGATGATGCAGCTAAAATTGATGAGACCTCCTGAGAAGCTAGGGGAAGTTAGAAGGGGGAAGAAGACCTCAACTATCAGGGGAATTTTAGAAATTACATAGGGGTAGAAGAAGGGTATGTGGGACCAGAAGGAGAAGAGGGAGGGGACAGCAGAGGGGATACAAAGTGAACACTTTTTAATGAATAAATACATATGAAAAACTGTGATCAATGTGATGAAGAATAGAGCTCTTCAGGACTCATGGCTTCTTTTTGGGGATGTTGACAGAGCACTGCAAGGATGAACTCAGTTTTCTTTAAGGGACTTGGCATTGAGACTCTGATCATGTTACAATGAGTATATGAACAACACATACTTCAATTGATGTATTTTAAAGAAAAAAAATATTTTCATGTGATACATGGGAAAAAATTTGAACCTGGGAGCCATAGCAAGGGAGTGTAATGTATAGTATACAAAATTACCACGTAATCGATAAAAATAATATGTTAACAACTTTTACAATGACTTTTAACATGGAGAAAAGATTCTGCTAAATGACAGCAGAGTTTTACTTTGAAAGCTATCTTTTCAAGGAACTCATTATGTAGCAGAGAATCTTAGCCATAAACTAGTGGTTACCCAGCTACTTCAGACCCTGTGAGCTCAGGTGTCACCTCTGAATAATCGGTTCTGACACTAACACTGAGTATAAAAGGCTTATCTGGTAGGACACAACTTGAAACACAGCTGCTCTTGTGTCCTAGGCATGTAACATAGACCCATTTCTGTGTCCTGAAGGCCGGCTATTAACTGTAAACCCCAGAACTACGAGTATTGCTCACTGACCACTCTGTAGGACATAGCTGCCAATCCATCCAGGTCAATCAGCAATCCTGTTTATAGAAGGTTGGCAACACTAGTGTCAAATACTTTATTTCCCCTCTGTTCTCCTTTTCCATACACTGATCTTTCTCTGTTTCAGCAAACCAGGCCAAGGAATTGTCTGGTTTCTTTCTCTTTTCCCGGCTCTTAAAGGTTCAGTACCACAAGGATACCTAGACTCTGCCACCTCTTATATCAATAAGAATATGAAGGTTCATTTAGTGAGTATGGGAGTAACTGCTCAGTTCAAAGTCACAACCTAGAAATTTTCAGATCCACGAAAACAGTAGGAGACCATATTGTCATGGTGTACAGCTCTTTAATCCCACATCATGTTGAAGCTTCCCTATTTAGGAAGCTGTCCAATTAAATAAACATTAAATTTTCATTTCATACCTGACATTGTCACAAAGGTAAACAGGAATAAATGTGTGTGATGTGATAAAGGGATAAGATAAAGGCTTGGTGGGTTTCACAAGAAAAAGTCACATGTGCACATGATCAGAGATTCTGGACACTGAGGAAACTTTCTTTACTCATCTCCATGGAAAACTCAAGATTCACTCATGTGCTGATTTCTTAAGAGGGAGAACGATGTCGATGTCATGAAACAGGTAAAAGCCAGTAAGAGTTTCAGGAGCCAGTTATTAAAAGGGCTAAGTGGACCTTGTAGTTATTCAGCACAACTGAGAACATTTCATACTAAACCATACACAGCAGGCAGAGAGAGGGATAAAGATAGAGACAAAGAGAGAAATATCTAGAGAGACAGATTTAGAAATAGAAAGATGTAGACCAACTGAAAAAAAATATAAATTGATAGTGACTGAGAGACAGAGATGCCATTCTGTATGGTTGCATTCATTGGCATATCAAACTTAAATCACACCCTCCTATAATATAAATCCAATAAGAATTATACAATCTAAGATGTCCATACCTCCTAAAGGTTCCTGATATTTCCTCACTGGGCATTCAAAATATAAATTGAGGAACTGCTACGGATTTTTGTGTTTCAAATCTCCAGGAAGTAATAGAAGATGCAGGTACTTATAGTCTAAAAGAACATAGTTATCCTGATAGTTTGCCATTCTATATAATAATAAATTCCCAACAACTTAAAAGTTCTAAAGACCAGGACTGACAATATCCTTTAAGAAAAATGTGGAATATTTGCATAATTGATATTTCTTCAGCTAAGAAAGTAACATCATGATATTTTCAGAAAAATGGATGGAACCAGGAAAAATCATCGTGGGTGAAGTAAATAAAAAGCAGAAATACAAATATGTTATGAGGTCACTTATTAGAAGGTCTCCTAATACTGGCAGGTAAAGTTCCAAAAGGCCATCTATTGTGACCAAACCAGTCTTCCACAAGGTGGATTGGGTGGCAGTTAATTGAGTTGTTAACAGTACCCTAAGACCATATTCAAGAAACCCAGGCTCTTGTTATTAAAATATGCTGCTCTCTTCACTTACCGCATAGATCAGTGTAATGTTCATGGATCCACAGAAATGCTTCTTTCTGCATTAAATGGGATTGCATATATTGAAACAGAGTCTGATATTATTCAGAGACAGACCTTAAACACTGAGCTCTAAATGGTATTTTGTATGAAATTCTCTCCCTTCTCAGATCTCTGAGAAGCCTGCAGGAGAGGAGGCATGAAGAGTGTCAAAAATAGAGAGAATTATGGACACAAGGTGATTTCCCTGAGAATCAGGTTGCAGAGAAATACGATACACCAAGCCTTGATTAGACCTGATAAGCTAGGATCAGATAGAAAGGGAAGGAGGACCTCCCCTATAATAAAACTAGAGGAAGGGCATAGACATAGAAGGAGGAGGGTGGGTGGGAGTTGAAGGAGAAGAGGGAGGGGCAACAAAAGGGATACAAAGTGTCTAAATGTTAATAAATAAATACATACGAAAAATTGTGATCAACTCCTGCTGTTTAGCCATTTGCAGAGATACTCTTAGATGACAAAATGACAACATTTTCTAAGATTACTTTGTAAAGTCTTTTTTCTTAATAATAGATGTTATGTACTTCCTAATCTAAAGGTAGGATTAATATCATTTTTAGGTTTATACAAAGAGAGATGTCACACTTCTCTGGAAACTGTCTTATTCTTTTAAACATGAGATATTTTCATGGGTAAAAAATGTTAGTTATGCCTATGTAAAAAAGACACAAGAGTACATGCTAACCTAGTTTAGTCTGAAAAACTCAAAAATTGTATTCCTATGTTTAAAAATAAAACTGTCCACCCCATATCAAAAAGAGGCCAAGCCAAAGAGTAGCCAAAACCAATGTAAAAATCCAGATACAAGATGCCTAGGATATACTTAACACTAAGAGTAAGAGAGTTTATATGCTAATGCTAAGAAAGTTTATATAAAGTTCAGCTATAAAGGCATAACTGCTCATTCTAGGTAAATAAGGGGATAGGACAAATAACTCCAACATATATAAAAATGTAGGACTAAATCTCACAACAGGTACAAGATACTTATGTTTATATTGTACATTTTAAAAAGGGATTTATATAAAGTTTACTTAAAACATGCATTTACTATTGCTCAAGGTAACCAGTTTTAGGAAGGAGTAACTATTGCCCAGCATTGTCTTTTAGGGTAACTAAATAAACCCAGACTCTGTATGGTTATACAGTTGCTTAGAATTAACAGCAAGCTTTACTAAAGATAGTTGTCAGTAAATATTACTCTCACATACAACAACACTTTTTGACAAGCCCGAAGGATAGGTCAGTTGGTGCCCAGAAAAGGGACGTTGAAAATGAAGGGCAAGACGAGAAAGGCTGGTTTTTGGAGCTCCAGATGCCTAAGAATAAAAGTGCTTCGTGATGACTGCCCATCTCAGGAACAAAGACAAGATAGGCAGGCAGTGAAATCATGGGGCAGAGAAATAGCAGGGAGATATTAATGAGGAATATAAAGTCAAAAAGTGAGGAACTGGGAGAAACACACTTATCCTTTTTAGTTTGTAAATGAAGTAAGTCCCTGGTTCTCAGGTGAAGGTACCATCAATCTGGAAACTTGGGAAAAGGAATCTCACAAGTTAAAGAGTTACTTGGGGAAATTGGAACAGATAAACAGACAAAAAAAAAAAAAGGGACTTCTAAGGTTATTTCAAATGTTCATAAAGGAGCTCAAACAGATTTGTGTAATTTTTTTTTTTCTTATCAGTTACATTTTTTTTTATTATTTTTTTTATCAGTTACATTTTATTAACTCTGTATCCCAGTTGTGTCCCAATCCCTTATTACCTCCCAGGCCCTCCCTCCCTCCCTCATCTCCACCGTGCCCCTTTCCAAGTCCATTGATAGGGGGGACCTCCTCCCCATTCATCTGATCCTGTTTTATCAGGTATCTTCAGGACTGGCTGCAAAGCCCTCCTCTCTGGCCTAACAGGACTGCTCATCCCTTTGGGGGTGGGGAGACCAAAGAGCCAGTCATTGAGTTCCTGTTAGAAATAGTCCCTGTTCCCCTCACTTTGGGAAACCAATTGGTTACTGAGCTACCACAGGCTACATCTGATCGGAGGTTCTATGTTATATCCATACATGGTCCTTGGTTGAATGTCAGTCTCAGAAAAGACCCTGTGCCCAGATATATTTGGTCGTTGTGGAGCTCCTATCCTTTCCCCAACAGACTAACTCCCCTTCTTTCTTATGATTCCCTGTACTCTGCCAAAGGTTTGGTCATGAGTCTTTGCTTTGAAAACACTGCTAGTTAGAGTCTTTCAGATGCGCTCAGTAGACTCCTGTCATATGTTCAATGCACATCCCATCTGTCTTTCTAAACGAGGATTGATCATCTTACCCCATGTCCGCTCAATTGATTATCTTTTTTAGGTGTATAGATTTCATTATGTTGATCATATCTTATAGGTCTATATAAGTGAGTATATCCCATGTTTGTCTTTCTCCTTCTGGGATATTTCACTCAGAATGATCTTTTCTAGATCCCACCATTTGCCTGCAAATTTCATGATTTCCTCCTTTTTGATTGCTGAGTACTATTCCATTGTATAAAAATACCACAATTTCTGTACCCATTCCTCCATTGTTTCCAGGTTCTGGCTATTACAAATAGAGCTGCTATAAACATGGTTGAGCAAGTGTCCCTTTTGTGTACTTGAACAAACTTTGGGTATATACCTAGCAGTGGTATAGCTGGGTCTGGAGGAAGCACTATTCCTATTTGTCTTAGAAAGCGCCAGATAGCTTTCCAGAGTGGTTGTACCAGTTTACATTCCCACCAGCAGTGGAGGAGGGTTCCCCTTTCTCCACAACCTCTCCAGCATGTGTTATCGCTTGAGTTTTTCATCTTGGCCATTCTGATGGGTGTAAGGTGATATCTCAGGGTCGTTTTGATTTTCATTTCCCTGATGGCTAATGAGGATGAGCATTTCTTTAAGTGTTTTTCTGCCATTCGATATTCCTCTATCGAGAATTCTCTGTTTAGCTCTGTTAGATTTGTGTAATTTGAGAACAGAAAATAATTTAGGGGCTAGAAGGTGGGTATGAAATGGAGTCAGGGGAAAAAACTTCCAAGTCTCATACTTCAGACTAGCTTCCTGCACCCTCTGTCTCTATGGCTTTCCCTGCCCCATGTTCAGGAGATACTGGACGACTGCAAGAGGATATTACTGTTCCTGAGAGAAAGTCCAATTATAAAGAGAACAAGTTCAGTTATTAAGGGAATTAGAGAAATTAAAATTACAAAATAATAATAATAATAATAATAATAATAATAATAATAATAGTGTTAAATAATAAAATAATAATAATAAATTGGAGTATTTGCACTGGTAAATTTTAAAGTCTTTTTTTTTTACTTTTAAAATTAAAAATGTGCTTTATGATGTTTGAAGCCAGTGGCAATAAGGAGAGGGCCACAGGAGTAAGATATCTGCTCCCCTTCCGCCCCCAGAGGCAGCGAAATGCCCACAGCTCCGTGCTTGGATTTTGAAGACCTTGATTATTAAAAGGCAAAGCAGCCACCCAGACACGCTAGTGTGGGCTTTGCAACAGGCTAATTCAGCTAAGCCCAGAAAAGAACAACATGTGGTGCGGGAGACCAAACGCCAATCCTTAGCAAAAGCGGATCTCATTTTCAACCACCCAACCGTCTTCCCAAACTGGTCTTATTATTCTGGAAGTCATCTGTACAAAGTCCCAATTTATTTCTAATATCAGAGATCAGACCTCTACTCTTGCCTGATGCATCTAAAACAAAAAGGGGGAACTGTAGAGAGCTGCGGAATGCTATGCCTCAAAGATGGAGCTTGTTTCCACCTTCAACCTTCCCGATGATGAATGCTCTCTGTCACGAACAACTCCACATTTGGCTAAGGCCGAGGATCTGGCTTGCTTCCATGTAGGTGGACCTATCTGCATTGCCCCCGTGGCACGCTTGGGTTGGCTACCCAGAGGCTATTTAAGCTGTGGGCTGGCTTTCCCAGGGGTCCGAGGATTGTTCAATGTTCCTGAATAAACTGCATTGAAAAAAAAAAAAATCAAATTACTGTAAATATTTGTTGGCCGTTGTACAACTCTAAAAAATGTTCATTAAAATGGGATTCAGAGTTTGCTTGATCTCTGACTTGGGGAGAGAGAGGTCATTTATAGAAGCATGTAGAACGTTAAAAAAATAGCCTTGAACAAATGTTTAGAATTTGTTTCAATAAACTTATATGCCTGTACACTCTAAAAAACAAAATGTGCTTTATGATTTCACTCCTAAAGAGGATGCTTTGTTTTAATATTATGAAAACAGGTTTAAAAAAATATTTAAATGTGTAAATAAGCAGGTAATGCAGTTGTTTCTTGTCTTTGTATTTGTTGTTTGTTTGTTTGTTTGTTTGTTTTTGTCTGCTGGCTTCTGTTTTGGTTTCTGGTTTTGGTTTGCTTTCGAGGTCTGGGAAAGTTGGAGAGTTTCCAATCTGGTCGAGGGAATGTGGAGGATGCTCCAATTCCTGGAGAGAGGCACCTAATCTTCTACTCCTTTGGGGAACAGAGGGGCACTGGGACTGTGTGATAAGAGGGCTGCTGGAGACCACTCCATCTGGAAGCTGTGGAAAGGGACATGGGAGCTCTGCTCATTCTGAATCTATGTGTGTAGAGCAGACCCACGAGGGATCCACTCCTTCTCAAAACTGTGGAACTTGTGTCTTATAGGAGCTGGCCAAGTCCAGGCATTTGTGTATTCTGCTTACTCCAAGGTGACAATGTCAGATTTCTATGTTCCTTATGTATCTCTCTGTTTGTGTATGTTTTTCTCTAGATTTGAGTATTTTTAGACTTGAGACAATTTGAATCAATACCTCTGAGTTTGGTCCTGGAACATCACAGATAAATACTATAAAATATTTTAAAAGTAATCAGGTATTTTAAAACACTCTAACAAAGAACTTAAAATTTTCTCAACTCTTTCAGAAAAAAAAAATCCTTGGTAATTGTTTTATTATGTTTACAAAGCAAAAGCAAGCCATGCTGTTTAAACCAATTAAACAAAAACTGCAGTTATAGCAATATATTCACATGAAAATACTATAAAATATGTTGTTCTTTTTTTTTAAAAAAAAAGATTCTTCAATGCAAAATGTTTGCTTATGCTCTTGTACAGAAAAAAAAAAGACTACAGTTCCATGTTAGTCCAGGGTTATGCAGGTTTAGATTCAGATCATTCTTAACCATTATATAAAGTATATGCCTGGCTGCCAGTACCTAAATGATTTAATGCTGTTTCTTTCTGACCTATACATTTGGTATGTCCAGAATATTCCATTTTTGCTGAGGGCTACAGGCTAAGTGTACTTTTCTGTTTAATGTTAAATAAAACTTTGATCCTTTAATTTTTTGCTGTTAAGTTTTTTTTTTTTCCAGTGGACACATAATGTTAAATTTATTTTTCTTTCAGAATTATGGGAACATTCTTAAAAAACAAATTATTTACTCGTATATTAAATCTCACATGCAGTCATTCCTCCCTTCCTCAGGACCTCACCTCTTCCCTCTCCCATCCACCTTCTCCCTCCCCATCCACTCCTCCTCCACTTCTCTTTAGAAAATGGTAAAGATATCAACCAAACAATTGATATAAGATTAGGTGCCTTCCCTCATATTGTGGCTGGACTAAAGGAGGGGGCTGATTCTGGCACATTTGCTGTTAAGTTTTAATACAATATGATAAGATTAATAAGCTTTGCTAGCCCCTTTATAAGTTAGGACTAAGTGAAATTTTTATTTGAATTTATTTAAAAAAAGCAGACTTAAAGTTATGCTAAAGATTATGGATGAGTACAAGATTGAGTTTTACCTAGTCTCTTAGCTTAGTTTTTTTTTTTTTTAAGGTTAAATATAAAATTGGTAATCATAAAGTTTGCCTATGTAGATCTACCTAAAATTTGTTTCTAAAACATGTATTTAAAAAATATTCAAAATTGAGACTATCACATCCTGCTTTATACAATGAAGTTTTGAGCAGATAATGAAGGCAAACAAAGAGTACCTCAAATATGCTGGCCCTCAGACTTGTCAGAGATCTGATAAATATGGGCATTTTAATATATGTAAGCTTATTATGACATACTCTAAACTGTTGAGGCACAAAAAAATTAATTCAGTTTTTATAGGTGCAACCTATAGTTTTTCCATTTAAAACAAAATTGGCTTAATTATTGATACTTTAACTTCATTTACTGATGCTTTAGTATCTGATGTTGCTGCCTATGCTTATTAAAGAAAAACAATACCTTTTCAATTGTCTAACACATCTGCACAAAGAGCAGAGTTACCTGCAGTAATAAGCAGTCTTTGACATTTTTACAGATAGTGTATATGTAGCTTAGTCTTTGCCTGGGTTAGAAACTACAGGTCAATTTCAGACATCTCCTGCTGGAATTTTATTTTTACAAATTCAAACTTTGATACCAAAAAAAAAAAAAAAAACTTCCCCTTTGTTATAGGATATTTGAGGGCTCATTCTAATTTGCCAGGACCCTGTCTAAAGGAAATGCATTGGCAGATAAAGTCACGAAAGTTTATTGTTCAGATTTAAAAAAAGCTCAGGATGCCCATAATATGCATCATCTTAATAGTCAAACCTTGAGACTTAAATATGGATTGACTAAAGAACAGGCCGGTAGTATAGAGCTTGCAGTACTTGTCCTCAATTTCAATCTGTTCCTCATTTGGGTGTCAATCCTAAAGGATTGGTTCCAATGCAGATTTGGCAGATGTATATTACTCAGATTGCTGAATTTAAACAATTAAAATATGTAGAAGTCTGACTAGATACCTATTCTGGTTGTATTTTTGCCACTCTTCAACCAGCAAAAGCTGAAAAAAAAAAAAAAACACGTTATTGCTCAATGTCTAAAGGCTTTTAATGTTCTATGAGTTCCTAAAGCAATTTAAAACCGACAATGGAACAGTATATACTAGCAAATCTTTTAAAAGATTTTGTCAACAGTTTCAAGCTTCTCGTATAACTAAAATACCTTAAAATCCTCAAGGAAAAGGCATGATAGAGCATGCCCACTAAACAATTAAGATTTATTTACAAAAAAATCAAAGAAAGGGGAGCTGCTCCCCTAGACTCCTAAGAATCATCTTAATCTTGTTGTTTTTATTCTGAATTTTTAAAATTCAGAACGAAATACCAGGATAAACGTGGTAAATTTGCATCAGATAGATTTTTGCATACAGAAACCAGGAAAACTTTTGCTAAAGTAAAATAGAAGGGTATTTTAATAAATTATTTATGGTTATAACCTAGAACCTTTGCTCAGACAAAGCTTGTGGTAGCTCAATAACCAATTGGTTTCTCATGGTAATGGGAACAGGGACTATCTCTGACAGGAACTCAATGGCAGGCTCTTTGACCTCCCCACCCCCCAAGGGAGGAGCAGCCCTGCTAGGCTACAGAGGAGGACTTTGCAGCCAGCCCTGAAGATACTTGACAAAACAGGGCCAGAGGAAAGGGGAGAAGGTCCTCCCCAATCTGTGGACTTGGAATGGGGCAGGGAGAAGCTGAGGGTGGGATGATGGATTGGGAGGGAATAAGGAAGGGGGATACAGCTGGGATACAGAGTTAATAAAATGTAACTAGTAATAATAAACAATAAAAAAATAAATGGCATGGAACCGACCCTGTACTCATATGGGGATGAGGATCTGTCTGTGTTTTTGCACAGGAAAATGATAAAGCTCGATAGATACTGGAACTTCTGGTGCGAGAAATGGATGAGAAGTTTTCTCCTGACAATGATAATAATGTTAATGAAAACCCCTCCAGTAAAGATGACTGTTTATTGGGTGTATATTCCTAATCCACCTGTACTACATAGAGGTTTCTGGGATGATCAAGAAGTCCTTGTTTATGTCAACAAGAGTGGTTGCTGGGTTTTCCTGCTTTTAAAGGAACAGAAGTAAAACAGAATCTTAACTTAGCTTACCATTCTCAACTCTCCAGGTCAAAGGTCAGAATGCCTACTACTCTAAAGTTGGAGTGGCAGCTCAAGTCTCCCTTTGCAACCAGGCAAAGCAGAACATTGGTGGGATATTATTGTCCCTTCCTACCAGAGTTAAGAATGGCAGTCTTACATCTTCAGTTAGTTACCCAACTTTTGGGAAAGAGGTTCAATGCACTTGTCCTCAAATGATGGTTCCATGGACAATATGTATGGGAGAAAAGCCCACCATCTACTCCTGGGCAATGTGACCCTTCATTTACAGTTAGGGACTGGACTGGTCTATTGTTGAGGGTATTAAGAATTTGGCTTCTGGTAAAGGCATTTAAAATTCCTTTCTTTTAGAAAACAGCTGGACTTTTGAGGACTTCAAAAAAAATTGGCAAACCTATGTATGGAAATTGGGGGCTGCATTGTGAAATATAGGGAATGCAAGTAGCTTTACTAAATAAATTAAGTATACTTCTGTTTTGGCATGTGTTAATCCTTTTTATTTACTGCTAATTGGAAACATTGTAGTAAGACATTTTAAGAACAATGATATCTATTCAATTGAATATATATATTACAATCTTACTAATTGAGTTAGTGCTGAAAATAAGGCTCTTTCAGTATTAGTTGTTCAGCAATCTGCTTTTGTTATGATTCCTGTTAGGGTTTCTTATTCTTGGTATGATGAGTCAGTATTTAATTGGACTCAGGTTCAGAGTTACCTTGCTGGTATTTGGTCTATCAAAACTTCTCATTGCACATGTTAATGATGAGAAAATAAGATCCATGACATAGAATCTCTAAGAAACCTAGGTTAGAATTGACCAATACAACCTGGGATATATTTACTAGACTGAGGAGAAGCATTTGATTCTTTGACTCTGTGCTTAATTGGGGACTGACACTTGCAGGCATGAAGAGGGATTGGTTTGTTGGCATATGCCTGCCTTCCTTGTGTGGTACAGTTCCTTCTTCAAGAACTTTAATGCATGCAAGTACAGTTGCATGAACTTAACTCAAATATCTCTAACAATCTCATTTGATATGGAAGTAAGTGAATGACATGTAAGAGTAAAATTGTGGTTTTTCCAACCTAAGAAGGAGGCTCACAAAAATTGCATCTGAGACCTTGATGATGAAGGAGGAAAAATGCACATTTTGCCAACCTAAGTGAGGCTCTTCATAAAACAAAGAAGGGAAAACTGAAGGAAACTTGTAATGGGAATTCTGCCTCCTGGCCATGGCTGATGCAGGTCTTACCTAAGTTCCATATCACAGAGACTGTCCTTGGTGGTCTCTGCAAGCGGGTGTTCTAGGCCTGAGAAGTAGATAGAAAACTCCCTGCAACCTTGGTAACCAAAGAGTGAACTTGGTGTAACCTTGTGTTAATTGCTGGGTTGAGTGAATTGCCTTGCGAGGTGGCACAGATATGTTGCTAATATGAAAAAGAAATTTGCTTGTAACCTTTGCTTTATAAACTTTGATTGCATGTTCAGTGAATTGAGACTTGGAAAGGTAGCTGTTTTTTCTCTATTCTTTGCAACTCTGTTCCCCCTATTTACACTCCCTCTTTCAGGTGGACCCTGTTAGACAAGCCCACAGGACTCTCAGGATACCTTTTCTTTTCCCTGCTCTTGAAGAACTAATACTCCAGGGAACCCTAGACCCTGCCAACCTTTTGTATCATTAAGAATGTGAATGTCCATTTAGTCAATACAACAATAACTGCTCAGTTCAAAGTCAAACCTAGTAAATTTCAGATCCAAGACCACAGAAGGAGACCCCTTGTCATTCAGTACACTGCCTTTAATCTCATATTTCCAGACATTTCCTCACTGGGGAGAAAGAACTAGAGAGACAGATTCAGAAATAGATAGACCTAGACCAACAGAAAAAAAAAGATATAATGTAACAGAGACCGAGAGATAGAGGCTCCATTCTGTTTGGTCACTTTCTTTGGCATATCACTCTCATAGCACAACCTTCTATAATATAACTCCAATAAGAATTATATTTTTGGTGAAAAGATAGCGGTGTCAGGAGGACACTGTTTCTTAGGAGTAGGACAGCAGTGTTGGCACTGCGACCAGGAGACTGAACTCTGTGACCTAAAACACCAGTGTTTGTGATTGCCAGGTGAGAGGAAAGCCAACAGTGTGGAAATCAACTGGGGCCCGACCTCAGGTTACCCAATCAATACCTGGAAAAGGTTCTGGGGACCAGCAGGCGCACCTGCTGCCCAGATTGGAGGACACAGCCTTCTGCAGCACCGCCCAGCTGCCATCCAGGACTGGGACACACAGCCTCTGGCCAAAAATCAGGCACTCATCCTCCAGACCAGAGCAGAGACCTCAATTGCGGGCCCAGAGCGGAGTGCACAGCCTCTGACCCAAAGCTGGCCCAGATTGGTGACACCAACCACCATCTCCGACTGGGGGCACAGCCTCTAGTCCAGAGTGAGTCACCAACCCTCCATGCCAGAGCAGAGCTCTTAGTTGCCAGCTCAGAGAGACGTGCACAGCCTCTAGCCCAGAAGGGGACACACACTGCCAGCCCAGATCTGAGCACAGAGCCTCTGGACTAGAGCGGAGCCCCCAGCCACCTTCCCAGACAAACACAGCTTCCAGCCAAGACTGAGACGACCAGCCAACAGATCAGAGTACATCCCTCAGATGCCAGCATAGAGAGGAGTGCACAGCCTTGAACCAGAGGGGCACCCCCAGGCACCACACACAAGTTTGTGTGTACACAAACTTGGGCACACATTCTCCCATCCTAGAGCATAACTCTCAGCCTCTGTCCCAGAGACTTTCTGGGGGGTATCTCTCAACTTCCCAGACAGAACTGTGTGCCCCAGGGTACCAGACTGAGGTTCCCTCTTGGGAGAAAATCCGACAGCCAGGGAATCAGCAGGTTCTTCAAGAGGGCTATAACTGGAAAAGAGTGCAGCAGCTCACTAAATTCAGAATGAGAAACCAGCAGTGGGGCAGCTGTCTTGAGGACTTCTACGGGTGAGAGGAGAGACCCCCCGACTAAAACCACAACTATTCCTTAGGTCTAAATGCCTGAGGTGAACAGTGGCAATTCCTGGGAAACACTGGCCATACAGTGACCATGCCCAAAAAGCAGAGGAGGCATCTGTCAGTAAAAATCATCTTCCTGCCAAGGGGATTCTCCCTACCCCAGTATTCCAGGAAGTAGCAGAATCTAACAGCCAACACCTAAAACGGCCCAACTAGTAGAGGTCATCATAAAAGCTTAGCCAACAAAAGACAGAGCAATATGGCATCTCCAGAACCCAGTTATCCAGGGGCAAAGAGTCCTGGACACCCCAGCATAATTGAAATTCAAGAAGATGCCCTTATATCTATGCTGATGAAGAGGATAATAGAGGAAACAAATAAAGTAAGTAAAAAATTAGAGGAAGACAAAATCAAACAGATTATGGCCATCCGTGAAGAATATTGGAAGATACAGCCAAACAGTTTGTAGCCATCAGAGGAGAAATAATTAAATCACTGAAAGAAATAAAAGTAACAGAGGAATGTTCAAACACTTGAAGGAACTAAAAGTAAAACAGGAAAATACAATCAGATAGGTGAAGGAAATAAACAAAACTACTCAAGATCTGAAGATAGAATTGGAGAACTTAAAAGAAACACAAATGGACGAAGTCATGGAGAGGAAGAATTTAGGAAAGAAAACAGAAACTATAGAGGTAAGCATAATCAACAGACTACAAGAGATGGAAGAAAGAATCTCAGGTATAGAGACATACAATGGAAGAAATCGATGTATCCATCAAAGAAAATGTTAAATTCAAAAAAATCTTGACACAGACCATCCAAGAATTCAAAGACAATATGAAAGGACAAAACCTAACTATAATAGGAATTGAGGAAAAAGAAGATTCCCTGCTCCAAGGCCCAGAAAAATATCTTCAACAAAATCATAGAAGAAAATTTCCCTAACTTAAAGGACAGGCCTAAAAGATTACAAGAGGACTACAGAACACAAATAAATTAGAGCAAAAAAAGAAAATCCTCCCACCACATACTAATCAAAACAGTAAATACACAGAACAAAGAAAAAATCCTGAAAGCTGCAAGGGAAAAAGGCTAAGTAACATATAATGGCAAGCCCATCAGAATCACACCTGACTTCAAAACAGAGAAAATGAAAGCATGAAGGGCCTGGATTGACATAATGCAGGTCCTAAGAGAACACAGATATCAGCTCAGGCTAATATATCCAGCAAAAATCTCAGTCATTATAGATGGAGAAAACAAGATATCCAATGACAAAAAATTTCAATCAATACCTAGTCTTCAGCATTACAGAAGATACTAGAAGGAAAAATAGAACCCAGGAAAACTAATTACATTCAGAAAAACACAGGAAACAAATTACCTCACTACAGCAAAAAAAAGAAAGTAGCCAAGCACACAAATAAACTACCATAGACAGCAGCAAAATCAAAGAATTTAAAGGCCACTGGTCATTATTTTCCCTTAACATCAATGGACTCAACTCTACAATAAAAAGACACATAGTAACAGAATGGATGCATAAACAAGACCCAACAATCTATTACATACAAGAAACACACCTAAATCACAAAGATAAACAATACCTGAGAGTAAAGGGATGGAAGGTGGTTTTCCAAGAAAATGGAACCAAGAAGCAAGCAGGAATAGCCATTCTAATATCTGATAAAATAGACTTACAACCAAAATTAATAAAAAGATATGGGGAAGGACACTTCATATTCATCAAGGGAAAAATCTATGAAGAAGACATCACAATCCTGAATATCTATGCCCAAAATACAAGGGCACCCACATTTGTAAAAGAAACATTGATAAAATTTAAAACACACATAGAGCCCCACACATTAATAGTGAGAGACTTCAACACCCCACTATCAAGAAAGGACAGGTCAACAAACCAGAAATTACGCAAAGAAACAATGACAGTAAGAGAGGTCAAAAATCAAATGGACCTAACAAATATCTACAGAACCTTTCAGCCAAACACAAAAGAATTTATCTTTTTCTCAACACCTCATGGAACTTTCTCCAAAATAGACCTCATAGTGGGTCACAAAACAAGTCTTAACACATACAAGTAGATTGAAATAATTCCATGTGTCCTATCTGACCAACATGGACTAAGGCTCGATCTCTACTACTAATAACAAAAAGCTTACACATGCATGGGAAATGAACAAGTTTCTACTCTATGACAGTTGGATCAGGGAAGAAATAAAGAAATCAAAGTTTTCCTAGAATTCAATGAAAATGAAGGCACAACATACCCAGATTTATGGGGAAAAAATGGAAGCAGTGTCAAGAGGAATATTCATAGCACTAAGTGCCTATAAGAAGAAATTAGAAATATCTCATGCCAGTACCCTGATGGCTCACTTAAAAGCTCTGGGAAAAAAAAAAAAAGAAGCAGACATAAAAGAGGAGTAAACGGCTGGAAATAATCAAACTCAGGGCTGAAATCAATCAATTAGAAACAAATAAAACTATTGAACGAATCAATGAAACCAAGAGCTGGTTCTTTGAGAAAATCAACAAGATAGACAAACCGTTAACTAAACTAACTAAATGGCAAAGAGACACTATCCAAATCAAAAAAATCAGAAATCAAAAGGGGGATATAACAACAGACACTGAGGAAATCTAAATAATCATTAGGACTTACTTCAAAAGTCTGTATGCCACAAAATTTAAAACTATAAATGAAATGTACAATTTTCTGGATCAATTCCACTTACCAAAGTTCAATCAAGACCAGGTAAATCAACTAAACAGTCCTATATTCCCCAAGAAAATAAAAGAGGTCATAGAAAGTCTCCCATCCAAAAAGGCCCAGGAATAAATTGTTTCAGCACAGAATGCTACCAGACCTTCAAAGAAGAGCTAACACCAATTCTCTTCAAACTATTCCACAAAATAGAAACAGAAGGAATACTACAAAACTCATTCTAAGAAGCCACAGTCACCTTGGTACTTAAACCTCACAAATACCCAACAAAGAAAGAGAAGTTCAGGCCAATCTCCCTTATGAACATTGATGAAAAAATACTGAGCAAAGTAGTTGTAAACCAAATACAAGAACATATCAAAGATAGCATCAATTATGACCAAGTAGGCTTCATCCCAGGAAGGCAAGGATTGTTCAATATATGGAAATCTATCAGTGAAAGCCCTGCGTCTGCTTTCGTTGATATCAAAGCAGGTGTTGAGACTTACAGCCAAACTTTGGACAGAATGCAGGGAATCTTATGAAAGGAGTGGGAAGTAGTAAGATCTGGAGGACAGGTGGTCCAAAAGGAGAACAATAGAACCAAAAAAAAAAAAAATGAGCACAGGGTTCTTTCCTGAGACTCATACTCCAACCAAAGACCATTCATGGAGATAACCTAGAACCCTTGAACAGATGTAGCCCATGGCAGTTCAGTGTCCAAGTGGGTTCCATACTAATGGGAACAGGGACATCTTCTGACATGAAATGATTGGCCTGCTCTTTGATCACCTCCCCTTGAGTGGGGAGCAGCCTTACCAGACCACAGAGGAAGACAATGTATCCACTCCTGATGAGACCTAACAGACTAGGGTCAGAAGAAAGAAGAAGAAACCCCTACTGGTGGACTTGGGGTGGGGCATGTTTGGAGAAGTGGGAGAAAGGGAGGAATTGGGAGGGAAGGTAGGGAAATTGATCGAGGGATACCAAGTAAATAAAGTGTAATTAAAAATAAAATTTAATTAAAATTAAAAAAGAATTAAATTTTCTAACAAGATCATACCTCCATCCCAGATATTTCCTCTCTGGGGACTCCACATGAAAATAAATGAGCTCCAAGAAGACATTGCAGTCCAAATCACCAGGATGTGGAAGGAGGTGAAGGAAATTCTAGGCTAAGGACATAGTTATCCTGATAGTTTGTCTTTCAATACAAAGCTTAAAGTCTCAGCAACTTCAACTTCCGAGGACAAAAAACAGGACTGACAAACTTCTTTGGGTTAAATGTGGAATAATTCCATAATGGAGTATTATTCATCTAAGAAAATGACATCATGATATTTTCAGGCAAAAGGACAGAACCAGAGAAAATAATCCTGGGTGAAGTTACTAAAATGAAGAAAGACAAATATAGTATGTAGTCACTTATTAGGAGGTCTACTATTAGTGAAGGATAAAGTTCCAATAGGCCATCTATTGTTACTAATCCAGTGTTCCACTAGGGAGATGGGGGGGTCAATTAATTGAGTTGTGCCAGTGGATCCTACAGAAATTTTCAAGTAATCCTGGCTATTGTTATTGAAATATGTTGCTCTCTGCCCTCTAATAATAGATCAGTGCAATGTTCTTCAATCCACAGTGATGCTTCCTCTGCATCAAATGGAATCACATACAGAGACACACAGTCCAATATTAAGCAAAGAGATACCTTAAAACACGCACCTCTAAGTGGGATTTCCCTATGAAATTCTTCCTCAGCTCAGAACTCTGGGAAGCCTGCAGGAGAGTATGCAGGAAGAGTGTCATAAGTAGAGGAAATTGAAGTCACAAGAAGAAAAATCTCCTGAGATACAGGCCTCAGAGTAAAATGATGCAGCCAGTCTGGTTGACACCTGAAAAGCTAGGGTCAGATAGAAGGGAGAGGATGATCTCCCTTATCAGGGAACTAAGGACAGGGCATAGGGTTAGAAGAAGTGTGGGTGGTACTTGGAGGAGAAAAAGGGAGGGGACAACAGAGGGGAAACAAAGTGAACAAATTGTAGTAAAGAAATACATAAGAAAAAGTATGATCAAGGTGATGAAGTACAGAGCTCTTCTGGTCTGATGGCTTGTTCTTGGGGTTGGTGCCAGTGTGTGGCAAGGATGAACTCAGTTTTCCTTAAGAGACTTAGTACTGAGATTCTGATCATGTTCCAATGTGTAGATCGATAACACGTACTAGAATTGATGTATTTTAAAGATAAAAAATTAGTATGACACATGGGTACGAATTTGAAACTGTGACAATGGTGAAGGAGTGTAATGTATGTTATATCAAATTCCCACATAAGCAATAAAAAAAAAAAAATGTGTGGACAACTTTTGCAATGACTTTCAACATGGAAAAAGATTACGCTAAAGAAGGGCAGAGTTTGACTTTGTAAGGCATGCTTTCCGGGAACTCATTAGGTAGCAGACAATCCTAGCCATGAATTAGGGGTTACCCAGCTACCTCTGACCCCAAGAACTCATGTAGCACCTCCGAAGAAGCTGTCCTGGAACAAATACTACATTTAGAAGTATTTGTCTGGAGGATCACAGCAGGGAACACAGCTGCTCTTGTGTCCAAGGAATATAACAGAGATGTATTTCTCTGTCCTGAAGGCCCAGGTAAACATAAACACCTGGATCAAGACAATTTCTCACTGACTACTGAGAATGACAGAGCAGGTCAGTCAAAGTAACAGTGCTCATAGAGGGTTGGCAACAATAGTGTGGAACATCACCAGCTATCAAGAAGTTTATTACGCCTTAGTTTTCTTTTTATATACACCTACCTTTCTCTTTTAGCAAACAAGTCCCAGGAATTTTCTGGTTTCCTTCTCTTTTCCCTGCTCTTTAAAAACCTCAAAACCCCAGGAAACGCTAGACCATGCCAGCCTATTTATATCTATAAGAAAGTGAAGGTCCATTTAGTAAGTATGTGAGTTACTGCCCAGTTCAAAGTCACAACCAAGGATATTTCAGATCTAAGAGCACAGTAATAACTACCTTGTCATTCAGTACATTCCCTTTAATCCCTCATCACTTTGAAGCTTTCCTACTTAGGAAGCTGTCCAATTAAAAACATTGCAGTTTTATTTCCAACCTGATTTTGTCACAGAGGTAAACAGGAATAAAGGAGTGTGATCTGGATAAAGGGATGAGATAAAGGCTTGTTGGGTTTCACAAGAAAAAGTCACATGTGCACAGGATCAGAGGTACTGGACACTGAGGAATGTTTGTTTACTCATCTCCAAGGAAACCTCAAGAATCTCTCAAGTGCTGATTGACTGAGAGGGAGAATGATATCAAGAAACAAGTGAAAGCAAGTAAGAATTTCAGGAGCCAGTTATTTACAGGGCCAAGTGGACAGCCTGCTTGACAGAAAGGGTGGTTAGCCCTAAATGCCTCAATCTGGGTAGCTGAAAGCAAATAACCCAGAGATGACAGTTCCTGTGTACAAGACTCTTAGTTCAGGAAAAGTGTCACATATTTCTTTCAAGTGGTCATTAATAAACTTACTTGTATTTGACATGTGAGTTTCACATTATCACAGAGTCCATTATTATTTGTTAAATACAGATATGTCCTCAGTCAGTGAATTATTTACTGAGAAAACACTCCCAGAATAAGGCAACTCTTTGAACACAAAGCATTTAGTTGGGACCTTGTTTATATTTTTACAGAGACCATTCATGATATCAAAGTCAGCAAGCACTCATCTTGTTGCAGTATTTCAGCAGAACTGAGAGCTTTTCACACTGAACCACAAGTGGCAGGTAGAGAGAGGGAGACAGATAAAGAGCTAGAGAGAGCAATTCAGAAATAGGAAGATCTGGACAGGACAGGAACTCCACAAGGAGAGCAAGAAAACTAGAAGATTTGAACACAGGGGTCTTCTCAGGGACGCATACTCCAACCAAGTACCATGCATGGAGATAACCTCGAACCTCTGCAAAGATTTAACCCATGGAAGTTTAACATCGAAGTAGGTTACAGAGTAATGGGAAGAGGGACTGCTTCTGACATAATCTGATTGGACTACTGTTTGATCACTTCCCCCTGAGGAGGGAGCATCCTTACTAGGCCACAGAAGATGACAATGCAGCCACTCCTGATGAGATCTGATAGACTAAGAACAGAAGGAAGGAGAGGAAGACCTCCCCTATCAGTGGACTTGGGGAGGGGCATAGGTGAAGAAGGGGGAGGGAGGATGGGATCAAGAGAGGAGGAGGGAGGGACTTATGGGGGATACAAAGTGAATAAAGTATAATTAAAAAAATAGTTTCAAAAGCAAAATAAATAGAGTGAGATCAAAAGAAACAAATATATAAAGTGACAGACTGAGAGACAAAGACTCCATTATCTGTGGTCACTTTCATTGACATATCTACCTCACAGCAAACCCTTCTATAATATAACTACAATAGGAATTATATTATCTAACGATGCCATAACTCCTAATCCCTCCCAGATAGTTCTTTACTGGGGACTCCCCATGTAAATAAGGAGCTTCAAGAGGACATTGCAATTAAAATCACCAAGAAGTGGAATAATATGGAAGGACTTGTAGGATAAAAGAATATAGTAATATTATTTGATAGTTGCTTATACAATATAATGAGTAAAGTTCCAGCAACTTCCAAGGACAAAAATACAGGACTGAAATTTTTCTATGTTGAAAATGTGGAGTATCAACATAATGGAGTATTATTCTGCTAAGAAAATAACAGCATGATATATTCAGCTAAATGGACAGAACCAGGAAAATTCATCCAGGGTAAAGTAACTAAAATGCAGAAAGACAAACATGGTATGTATTCACTTATTAGGAGGTCTCCTAATAGTTGCGGATAATGATCCAATAGGCCATCTATTGTAACCAAACCAGTCTTGAAATAGGGAAATTGGGTGTCAGTGAATTGAGTTGTTGGGCTAGGTCATCCTACAAAAATTTTATAGCAGGGAACCAACGACCATGAGAACCTATTATATCTGTAAAAATGTAAAGTTATATTAATGAGTTCACAAGTAACTGTACAGTTTAAAGTCACAAACTAGGAAATTTCATATCCAAGACTGCAGTAGGAGACTAACTTTTCATTGGGTACATTCGCCTTAATTCCACATCATTTTGAAGCTTACCTACTTAGGAAGCAGTCCAATTAAATAAACATTAAAGTTACATTTCCTACCTCATATTGTCACAGAGATAAACAGGAGTAAAAGTGTGGGATCTGGATAAAGGGACCTGATAAATATTGTTGTGTTTCACAAGAAAACGTCACATGTGTACTGGATCAGAGATACTGTAAAATGAGGAGTTTGTTTATTCATCTCCATGGAAATATCAAGATTCTCTCAGATGCTGATTGGCTGAGAGGGAAAATGATGTCCTGCAATAGGGGAAATCCAGTAAGTGTTTCAGAAGGCAGTTATTAGAAGGGCCAAGTTGACAGCATGCATGGGGGAAAGGGTGGTCAGCCTTACATGCCTCAATCTGGGCAGCTGAAAGCATACAACAAAGATATCAGGTCCTGTGTCTAAGACTCTTAGTTCAAGAATAGTGACACATATTTCTTTCAAGTGGTCATTAATAAAGTCACGGGTCCTTGATGTGTGACTTTCACATTATCACAGATGCCGTTATTATTTGTTAAATGCACAGATATGTCTTCAATAAGTGAATTACTTAGTGTAAAAATGCTCCCTTACCAAGACAATTCTTTCAACAAAAAGTGTTTAATTGGGACCTTGCTTATATTTTTAAGGAGACCATCCATGATATCACATCATCAAGCAAGTTATCTTGTTATACTCCTTCAGCAGAACTGAGAAGTTTTCATACTGAACCACAAGTGGCAGGCAGACAGCAAGTGTCAGAGACAGAGAAGAAAGAAGTAGAAAGACACATTCAGAAATAGAGAGACTGAGAAGAAAAGAAACAATGATAGTAACTCACAGAGACCAAGAGAAAAAGACTCCATTATGTCTGGTCCCTTCCATTGGTATATCAACCTCACAGCACACTCTCCTGTAATATAATTCCTATTAACAAGACCATATCTTCTAGGACTTACCAGATAATTCCTCGATGGGGACTAAAAATGTAAATAGATGAGTATCAATGGGACATTGCTATTCAAATCACCTGGAAGTGGAAGAAGATGGAGGAACTTCTAGGCTAAAACAATATAGTTATCCTGATACTTTGTCATTCAATACAATGATTAAAGTCCCAGTAACTACTAAGGTCTACAGAAGAGGATTGACAATTTCTTTGGGGAAAAATTTGGATTAATCCATGATGAAGTATTATTCTGCTTAAAAAATGACATTTTATTTTCAGCCAAAAGGATAGAAGCAAAAAAAAAAATGATAAGGTGTGAGGTAATTAAAATGTATAAAGACAAATATGGTATGTATTCATTATTATTAGGAGGTCTCCTAATACTGGGGGATAAAATTAGAATAAACCTTCTCCTGTGAGTGAACCAGTCTACCACGAGGGAATGGGTGGCCTTTAATTGAGTTGTTGGGCTAAGGCATCCTATGGAAATTTTCAAGTAACCCAGGCCAACGTTATTTGAATATATTTCTTGCTGCCCTAAACTGATAGATGAGTACCATGTTCTTTGATCCACAAAGATGCTTCCTTCTGCATCAAAGGGGGTTGTTACAGAGAAACACAGTCCGATATTATGCAGAGAGATACCTTAAAACACCCAGCTATAAATGGGCATTCCCTATGAAATTCTCCCTCCCCTCAGAGCTCTGGAAAGCTACAGTAGAGAAGACTGGTAGATTGACATAAGTACAGGCAATTGAGGACACAAAGAGTACAATGCCCAGAGAATAAGACAACAAAGGAAGATGGTATAGCCAGCCTTGATGAATACTGGTAAGCTAGGGTCAGTTAGAAGGGGGAGGAGGACCTCACCTTCAGGAAATAGAGAAAGGTCATAGGGTTTGAAAAAAGAGGTTAAGTTGGACTGGATGGAGAAGACGGAGGGGGTAGAAGAGGGTATCAAATGTAAACAAATCATAATAAATAAATACATAAGAAAGTCTTGGATCAAGGTGATGAAGTACAGAGCTCTTCAGGGCTGATGGCTTCTTCTCAGGGTTGGTGCCTAGGTATGGCAAGGATGAACTCACTTTTCTTTAAGGCACTTGGCACTGAGATTCTGATCATGTTCCAATGAGAAGATGAACAACACATACTTCAATTGATGTAATTTAAAGAAAAAGAATTTGACTCATGGGTAGGAATTTGAACCTAGGAACAATGGAAAAGGAGTGTAATGTATAATATATGAAATTCCACATAAGCAATAAAAATAATATATTGACAAAATTTAAAATGACTTTTTACATGGAGAAAAAATTCCAATAGAGGAGGGCAGTGTTTGACTTTGTAAGGCAAGCTTTACAAGAACTCATTATATAATAGAGAATACTAGCCATGAAATAGGGACTATCCAGCTACCTCAGACCCATGAGCTCAGATAGCACCTCTGAACAAACAGAGGTGCACCAACACTACCTTCATAGGATTTGGTCAGAAGGACCACAGCTGGAAACACAGCTGCTCTTGTGTCTAGGCATATATCACAGACCCATATCTCCATCCTGTAAACCCATTTTTAACTGTAAACCCCAGGACCAGGAGAGTTCCTCACTGACCACTGAGTAGGACACAGCTCCCAATACAGCCATGTCTCTCAAGGCACACTGTTCATAGAGAGTTGCCAAGACTAGTGAGGAACAATACCTGTCAAATAGTTTATTGCCCTTCAGTTTTCCTTTCACATACAGCAACCTTTCTCTGTTTCAGCCAAACGAGTCCTAGTAATTATCTATTTTCCTTCTCTTTTCCCTGTTCTGAAAGACACAGTAATGGAGGAAACCCTAGAAATTGCCAGCCTATTATATTGATAATAATGTCAATGTATGCTTCGTGAGTATGTAAGTTCTCAATTCAAAGACAGAACCCAGGAAAATTCAGATGCAAGTCCATAGTGGGAAAACACCTTGTTATTTGTTAGTTTCCCTTTACTCACACATCACTTTGAAGCTTCCCTACTTAGAAAGCTGTCTAATTAAATAAACATTAAAATTTAATTTCCTACCTGGTATTGTCACAGAGGTAAACAGGAGTAAAGGTGTGGGATCTGGATGAAGGGATGAGATAAAGTCTTGTTGAGTTTCACAAGAAAATGTCACTTGTGTGCAGGATCAGAGATACTGGACACTGAGACAGTTCGTTCACTCATCTTCATGGAAACCTTAAGATTCTCTCAGGTGCTGATTGGCTGAGAGGGAGACTAATGTCATGAAACTGGTGAAAGTCAGTGAGAGTTTCAGGAGCCAGTTATTAAAACGGCAAATTGGACAGAATGTTTGAGAAAAAGGCTGAGTAGCCCTACATGCTTCAATCTGGGAAGCTGAAAGCACACAACCCAGAGAAGACAGTTCCTGTGTCCAAGACTCTTAGTTCAGGAATAGTTTCCCATAATTCTTTAAAGTGGTCATTAATAAAGGCAGGAGTCCTTGACATGTGATTTTCACATCATCACAGATTCCATTATTATTTGTTAAATGCACATGTGTCCTCAGTCAGTGAATTACTTCCTGAGAAAATGCTCCCTTACCAAGACAATTCTTTGAACAAAAACATTTAATTGGGACCTTGCTTATATTTTTACAGAAACCATCCATGATGTCATTTCAGCAAGCTCCAATCTTGTTATAGTCCTTTAGCAGATGTGAGACGTTTTCATATTGATCCACAAGTGGCAGGCAGAGAGAGGGACACAGAGATAGAGAGAGAGAGAGAGCTAGAGAGATCAGGAATTTCTCTCTGAATTGACACCAAGACCAACACAAACAAAGATAGAAAGTGACAGAGACTAGTGACAGACATTCCTTTCTCACTAGTCACTTTCATTGGCATATCAACCTCAAAAAATACCCTCCTATAAAATAACTCCAACAGGAATTGTATTATCTAACAATTGTATTATCTAACAATTGTATTATCTAATACCTCCTAACACTTCCCAGACACTTCCTTACTGGGATTCTACTGGTAAATACAGGAGTTTCAAGGATACATTGCAATTCAAATCACCAGGAAGTGGAAGAAGATGGAGGAACTTCTAGGCTAAAAGAGCATAGTTATCCTGATATTTTGTCATTCAACAAAATGAATAAATTCCCAGTAACTTCCAAGGCTAAAGAACAAGACTGACAATCTACTTTGAGGAAAACATGGAATATTTCCATAACAGATTATTTTTCAGCTCAGAAAATGACATCATAATATTTTCAGGCAAATGGAAGGAACCAGGAAAAATCATCCTGGGTGAAGTAACTATAATAAATAAGACACATATGGTATCTATTCACTTATTCGAATGTCTGCTAATAGTGGGTGATAAAGTTCCAATAGACCCAGTTTTAACTTTAAACGCCAGGACCAGGAGGCTTGCTCACTCACCACTGAGTAAGACATAGCTACCAATCCAGCCAGGTCATCCAAGGCAAACCATCTCATAGACAATTGGCAACACTAGTGTAGAACAGCACCAGATGTCAGAAAGTTTGCTACCTCTCAGTTCCCCATTCAAATTCACTGATCATTTTCTCTTTCAGCCAATCCAATCCCAAGCATTATCTTGTTTTCTTCTGTTTTTTTTTTTTTTTTTTTTTTTGTTTGTTTTTTGTTTTTTTCCTGCTCTTAAAGACTCAGTACTCCAAGGAACCATTGACCCTGCCAGGGTATTATATCAAAAAGAATGTGAAAGTTTAATTTAATGAGTACCTGAGTAACTGCTCATTTCACAGTCACAACCTAGGGATTTTAAATCCAAGACCACAGTAGGAGATCACTTTGACATTCCTTACATTTTCCTTAATCCCACATCACCTTGAAACAATCCTACTTAAGAAGCTGTCCAATTAAGTAAACATTACAATTTCATTTCCTACCTGACATTGTCACAGAGGTAAAAAGGAGTAAAAGTGTGGGATCTGGTTAAAGGGATGTGATAAAGGCTTGTTGGGTTTCACAAGAAGATTCACATGTGCACAGGATCAGAGCACTGGATTCTGAGGACAGTTTGTTCAGTCATCTCCATGGAAACCTCAAGATTCTGTCAGGTGCTCATTGGCTGAGAGGGAGAATGATGTCATGAAACAGGTGAAAGCCAGTAGGAGTTTCAGAAGCCAGTTATTAAAAGGGCTAAATGGAGAGCCTGCTTAAGAGAAAGGCTGAGCAACCATGCATGCTTCAATCTGGGCAGCTGAAAGCACAAAACCCAGAGAAGACAATTCCTGTGTCCAAGACTCTTAATTCAGCAAAAGAGTTACATATTTCTTTCATTTCTTTCAAAAGTGGTCATTAATAAATTCACATGACTTTCTCATTATCACAGATTCCATTATTATTTGTTAAATGCCCAGATAAGTCTTCAGTCAGTGAAATACTTACTGTGAAAATGCTCCCTGACCAAGGGACTCTTTGGACTAAAAGCTGAGTAATTTTGTAGATGGACTACGATTTCTGTATCGTTTTATAATTGGTGTGGGGGAGGCATCTGGGTGGTTTCCTATTCCTGGATTTTACAAATTAAATTGCTACAAACATGGTTGTGGAAATGTCCTTATTGTGTACTTGATCCTCTTTGGATATATACCTAGAGTTGGATACTGTATCTTGAGGAATCACTGGTCCTAGGTATCTGAGAAAGCACCAGAATTGAATTTCTATATGTAGACATCCAGTAGACCACCATCATTTGTTGAAGATGCTATCTTGTTTCCATTGAATGGCTTTTTCATCTTTACCAAAATCCAGGTCATCATAAGTATGTGGGATTATTCCTGGATCTTCTATTGAGTTCCATTGATCCACAATTCTGTTTCTATGCCAGTACTATGCACTTTTTATTACTGTTGTTCTTTAATACAGCTTGAGATCAGGGATGGAGATACCTCCAGAAGATCTTTTATTGTAGAGGATTGTTTTAACAATTCTTGGATTCTTGTTTTTCCATATGAAGTTGAAAATTTTTCTTTCAAACTCTGTAAAGAATTGTGTTGGTAATTTGATAAGAATTGCATTGAATTGCTTTTGGTACAATGGCCATTTTTACCATGTTAATCATCCCAAGGCATGAGCATGGGAGATCTCTCCATCTTCTAATATTTTCTTTTAATTCTTTGTGCAGACTCTTGAAATTGTTTTCAAACAAGTATTTCACTTCCTTGGTTAGGGTAACACCTAGGTTTTTGATGGAATACAAGAACAAATCAAAGATATCATTCACTATGACCAAGTTGGCTTCATCTCAGCTATGCAGGGTGGTTAAATATATGCACACCCTACAACGTTATCCACCATATTAAAGAAACAAACAAACAAACAAAAAAAAAAACACATGAAAATCTCCTTAGATACTGAAAAAGCATTTGACAAAATCCAACATCAATTCATCTTTAAAGTAGTGGAGAGATCAGGAATACAAGGCACATATATAAATATAGAAAAGGCAATATTCAGCAAGCCTATATCCAACATCAAACTAAACTGAGAGACATTTAAAGCAACTGCACTGAAATCAGGGACAAGTCAAGACTGCACAATCTATCCATATCTCTTCAAAATAATTCTGGAAGTACTTAATAGAGCAATAAGACAATTGAAGAAGATCAAAGGGATAAAAATATGAAAGGAAGAATTCAAAGATTCAGTATTTGCAGATGATATGAAAGTATACCTGAGTGACTCCAAAAATTTTACCAGGGAATTCCTTCAGCTGATAAACACCTTCCGCAAAGTGGCTGGATACAAAATTAAGTTAAAAAAATATATTAATAGCCCTCCTGTATACAAAAGATCAAAGGGCTGAGAAAAAAATTATGTTAACAAAGGAATTATATCATGTAACGAGGCCATACCTCCATCCCTAACCATACATTTCCTCAATGGGGACTCCACATGTAAATAGTTAGACTTAGAGGGGACATTGCAATTCAAATTACTAGGAAGTAGAAGAAGGTGGAGAAAATTCTGGGCTCAAGGAACATTGTTATCCTGAAAGTTTGTCATTCAACACAATGATTGAATTCCCAGCAGCTTCCAATGACTATAGAAAAGGACTGACAATCTCCTTCAGGGAAAATATAGAATATTTCCATTACAGAGTATTATTCAGCTAAGAAAATGACAACAAGGTATTTTCAGTCTCCTGGATGCAACCAGGAAAAATCATCCTGCGTAAAGAAATTAGATTGCAAAGAGACAAATATTCTATGTATTCACTTATTAGGAGGTCTCCTAATAGTGGGGGATTAAGTTCCAATTGGCCATCTACTGGGACCAAACCAGTCTTCCACTAAGGGGACAGGATGGCAGTTAATTCAGTTGTTGATCCAGGGTATCCTATGGAAATTGAAAAGGAACCCAGGCTGTTGTTATTAAAATATGTTGCTCTTAGCCCTCACTGATAGATCATTCCCATGTTCTTAGATCCAAAGATACTTCTTTCAGCATCAAATGGGATTGCATACAGAGACCCACATTCTGATATTATGCAGAAAGAGACCTTAAAACACCCAGCTATAAATGGGATTTCCGTATGAAATTCTACCTTCCCTCAGTTCTCTGCTAAGCATGCAGGAGAGTAGGCAGGAAGAGTGTCATAAATAGTGGTCATTGATGGCATAAGGAAAACAATGCCCTGACAATCAGGCTGCAAAGGAACATGTTGCAGCCAGCCTTGATGTGATCTGATAAGCTAGGGTAAGATAGAAGTGTGAGGAGTACCTCCTATATTTGGGAAGTAGAAAAAGCACATAGGGATAGAAGAATTAGGGTGGGTGGGACTGGAAGTAGAAGAGGGAAGGGGCAGCAGAGGGGATGCAAAGTGATCAACTCACAATAAAACATGAAAGTCTTTGAAGAAGGTGTTGAAGTATAGAGCTCTTCAGGACTGATGGCTTCTTTTCGATGTTGGTGGCAGTGTGTGGCCAGGATGAACTCAGTGTTCTTTAAGGAATTGGCACTGAGACTCTGATCATGTTCCAATGAGTATATGAACAACACTTATTAAATTGATGTATTTTAATGAAAAAAAATTAGTGTGACACATAGGAATTTAAACCTGGTGGCATGAGAAAAGGAGTATAATATGTGTAATACGAAATTCTCACATAATCAATGAAAATAATATGTTGACAACTTTTACAATGAATTTTAACATGGAGAAATGATTCCACTAATGGAGGGCAGATTTTGACTTTATAAGGCATGCTTTCCAGGAACTCATTGTGTAGCAGAGATTCAATGCCATGAACTAGTGGTTACCAGCTATGTCAAACCCCATGAGCTCAGGTGGTACCTCAGAACAAGCAGTCCTGGCACTAACACTAGGTTTAGAGGGTTTGTCTGGAGGACCACCACAGATAAAACAGCTACTCTGGCATGCTAGGCACATAACTCCATCCATTTCTCTGTCCTGACGGCCCAGGTTTTTTGTTTGTTTCTTTGTTTTTAATATTAGTTACATTTTATTAACTCTGTAGTTCAGCTGTATCCTGCTCTCTCATTCCCTCCCAATCCCACCCTCCCTCCCTCATCTCCTCCCTGCCCCTTTCAAAGTACACTGATTAGGGAGAACTTCCTTCCCTTTCATCTAATCCTATTTTATCAGGTATCTCAGGACTGGCTGCAAAGTCCTCCTCTGTGGCCTAGCAGGACTGCTCCTCCCTTGGAAGGTGGGGAGGTCAAAGAGCCTGCCATTGAGTTCCTGTCAGAAATAGTCCCTGTTCTCCTTACTATGGAAAACCAATTGGTTACTGAGCTAACACTGGCTTTATCCAAGCAGAGGTTCTAGGTTATATCCATACATGGTCCCTGGTGGAGTGTCAGTCTCAGAAAAGACCCCTGTGCTGATGATGCAGTTTTAAGTGTAAATCCAGGATCAGGAAACTTGCTGACTGATCACTGAATAGGATACAGCTGCCCATTCAGCCATGTCAGCCAAGGCAACCCGGCTCATAGTGGGTTGCCAACACTAGGAGTAGCACCAACTGTCACATAATATCTTGTCCTTCAGTTTTCCTTTTACAAATACTGTTTCAGCCAAACCATTCCCAGAAATTATCTGGTTTCCATTTCTTTTCCCTGCTCTTAAAGAATCAATACCACAGGGAACCCTAGTCCCTGACAGCCTATTATATCAATAACAATGTGAAGGTCCATTTAGTCAGTACTTCAGTAACTGCTCAGTTCAAAGTCACTAGCTAAGAAATTTCAGATCCAAGACCACAATTGGAGACTACCTTGTCAATAGGTACATTCCCCTTAATTCCACATCACTTTGAAGCTTCCCTACTTAGGAAGCTGTCCAATTAAATGAAGTAAGATTAAAGTTTCATTTCCTACCTAAAATTATCACAAAGGTAAACAAAAGTAAAGTTGTAGAGTCAGGATAAAGGGATGAGATAAAGGCTTGTTGGGTTTCACAATAAAAAGTCACATGTACACAGGATCAGAGATACTGAACACTGAGGAAAGTTTGTTTATTCATCTCCATAGAAACCTCAAGATTCTCTCAGGTGCTGAATGGTTGAGAGGGAAATTGATGTCATGCAACAGGTGAAAGCCATTAAGAGATTCAGGAGCCAGTTATTAAAAGAGCCAAGTGGACAGTCTACTTGAAAGAAAGGCTTAGGAGCTCTACATTCCTCAATCTGCGCAGCTGAAAGTACACAAAGCAGAGATGACAGTTTGTGTGTCCATGATGCTTATTTTGGGAAAAGTGACAGGTATTTCTTTCAAGCAATCTTCCATAACGTCAAGTGACTTTCACATTATAACAGATTCTATTATTATTTTTTTAAATACACAGTTATGTCCTCAGTCAGTGAATTACTTTCTATGAAAACTCTCCTTGACCAAGGCAAATATTTGAACTAAAAACGTCTTTTTTAGGACCTTGCTTATATTTTTACAGAGAGCATACAGGATGCCATGTCAGCAAGCAGTCATCTTGCTGTAGTTCTTCAGCAGAATTGAGAGCTTTCCATACTGAATCACAAGCTATAGGCAGAGAGAGGGAGACAAAGAGAGATAGAGCTAGAAAGAGCTAGAGAAAAAGATTCAGAAACAGACCAAGACCAATAAAAAAAAGATTCAAAATGACAGAGACCTAGAGAGAGAGTCCCCTTTCTGTCTGGTCACTTTAATTGGCTTATCAACCTCAAAGCACACCTCCTATAGTAACTCCAAAAGAAATTTTTTTTAATTTTTTAAAATTTTTATATGTATTACTCTTTATTCACTTTGTATACCCCCATAAAATCTCCCCCCTCCCTCCCAATCCCACCTTCTCCATGCATGCCCTTCCCGAAGTCCACTGAAAGAGGAGTTCTTCTCTTTCCTTCTCTTACTAGCCTATCATATCTCATCAGAAGTGCCTGTATTGTATTCCTCTCTGGTCTGGTAAGGCTGCTTCCCAATCAGGGTGAGATGAACAAAGAGCAGGGAAATCAGTTAATGTCAGAGGCAGTCCCTGTTCCCACTACTATGAACCCCCTTTGACACTGAATTTCCGTGGTCTATATTTGTGCAGGGGTTCTAAGTTATCTCCATGCATGATACTCAGTTGGAGTATGCGTCTCCAGAAGACCCTGTGCTCAGATATTTTTGTTCAGTTGCTCTCCTTGTGGATTTCCTGTTCTTCCTAGATCTTACTATTTTCCACTTCTTTCATTAGATTCCATTCATTTTGCCCAACAGTTGTCCATAAGTCTCAGCATCTGCTTTGATAGTGGGAAGGGCAGAGCCTTTCAGAGGTCCTCTGAGATAGGCTTCTAACTTGTTCCCTGTTCTCTCCTCCTTTTTATGTCCATCCTCTTTGTCTTTTGGCATTGGAATTTAGTATTTTACCAGTATCCTCCCTCTTGTTTAGTTTCCTTAGGTGCAAAGATTTTAGTATGTTTTTTCTTATATTATATGTCTACAAAAGAGTATATACCATGTGTGTCTTTCTGCTTCTGGAATAGCTCACTCAGAATGATCTTTTCCTGTTCCCACTATTTACCTACATATTTCACGATTTCCTTGTTTTTTTTTTTTTTTGTTTTGTTTTGTTTTGTTTTTTAATGCTGAGTAATATTCCATTTTTGTAGATGTACCACAAAATCTCTATTCATTTTTTCATTTGGGGGTTTCCAGGTTCTGGCTGTTACAAATAAAGCTGCTGCAAACATGGTTGAGCAAATGTCCTTGTTGTATACTTGGGCTCTTTTGGATATATGCCTAGAGGTGCATAGCTTAATCTTAAGGACAGGCTATTCCTAGTTGTCTGAGAAAGCACCAGATTGATTTCCAGAGTCACTTAACAAGTTTACATTTCCACCAACAGTGGAGGAGAGTTCCCCTTTCTGCACAACCTTTCCAGCATGTGTTGTTAATTGAGTTTTTGATCTTGGGCATTCTGAGGGGTGTAAGGTGAAATCACAGGGTCATTTTGATTAGCATTTCCCTGATGGCTAATGACGTTGAGCATTTCTTTAAGTGTTTCTCTGCCATTCTATATTACTCTATCAATAATTCTCTATTTGGCTCTGTTCCCCATTTTTTGATGGGATTACTTGTTAGTTGCTTTTCTACTTCTTTAGTTCTTTGCAAAAACAGATGGGTATCTGTTACATAGAGGTAAGGTGAAGATTCTTTCCCAATCTGTAGGCACTCATTTAATTTTGATGACAGTTTTTTTTTGTTTTTTTTTTTTTTTTTTTTTTTTTTTTTTTTTTTTTTTTTTTGCTTTACAGCAGTTCAGTTTCTTGAAGTCCCATTTACTGATTGTTACTCTTAGAGCCTGTGCTGTTGGTGTTCTGTTCAGGAAGTTGTCTCCTATGTCAATGAGTTCAAGACTCTTCCCCACTTTTTCTTCTAAACAATTTACTGAGTGTGGTTTTATGTTAGGTTTTCAAATAACCAGGACTTTAGTTTTGTGAAGGGTGATGCGTATGGATCTATTTGCATTTTGCTACATATAGATCTCCAGTTAGACCAGCACCATTTGTTGAAGATGCTATCTTTTCTCCATTTCTTGGTTTTGGCATCTTTGTCAAAACTCAGGTATCCATAAGTGTGTAGGTTTATATCTGGGTCTTCTCTATGGTTCTTTTGATCCACCATTCTATTTCTATGCCAGTACCAGGCAGTTTTTATTACTGTTGCTCTATGCTACAGCTTGAGATCAGGGACAATGATACCTCCAGAAGATCATTTATTGTGGAGGATTACTTTAGCAATTCTGGGATTCTTGTTTTTCTATATGAAGGTGAGACTTTTTCTTTCAATATCTGTAAAGAATTGTGTTGGTAATTTGATGGGAATTGAATTGAATCTGTAGTTTACTTTGGTAAGATGGACATTATTACAGTGTTAGTCATGCCAAAACTTGAGCATGGGAAATATTTCCATTCACTGATATCTTCTTTTCATTCTTTTCTTCAGAGACGTGAAATCTTTTTCATACAATCTTAGAATTTCTTTCATAGGATCATCTCAAGGTGCTTTGTCTTTGACCAAATACAAAAAAAAAAAAAAAAAACATCAAAAGTATCATGCACTATGACCAAGTAGTCTTCATCGCAGGTACACAAGGGTGGTTCAATATACAGAAATCCATCAATGTGATCCACCACTTAAAAAAAATGAAAGAAAAAAAACACATGATAATCTCCTTAGATGCTGAAAAAGCATTTGACAAAAGTCAGCACCTCTGATTTTGGTCCTGGACCATCGAGTTAAATTCTGTAAAACATTTTAAAATTTATCAGGTATTTTAAAAGTGTAACCCTTGGGCAGTCTAACAAAGAACTTAAAACAGTTTCTCAACTCTTTGGGGGAAATAAAAAACCTTTTGTATTTATTTTATTATGTTAACAAAGTAAAATCAAGCATGTTGTTTAAGCCAATTAAACAGAAGCTGCAGTTAGTACAATATATTCAGGTTAAAAAAAAAACGAACAAATTATAAAATATATTGTTCTTCATTTAAAAAGACTGGAGATCTTCAATGGAAAATGTTTGCTTATGCTCTTTACAGGATAAAAAGGACTAGAGTTCTATGTTAGCCCAGGATTATGCAGAGCTATATTCAGATCATTGTTAACCATTATATAAATTATATGCCTGGCTGAAGTACCTAATTAAATGATTTAATGCTGTTTCTTTCTGGCCTATAATTTGGTACTGCCACAGTAGTCAATTTTTGCTGAGGGCTACAGGATAAGTTTAGTTCTCTGTTTAATGTTAAATGAAACTTTTGTCCTTTAATTTTTTGCTGTTAAGTTTTGTTTTAATACAGTACGATAGGATTAGTAAGATTTGCTAGCCACATTATAAATTGTTTAATTAAAAGTTTTGCATTGATTTTAGTTTAAAAAGAAGAGATTTAAAGTTATGCTAATAATTATAGTTGAGTATAAGATTGAGTTTTACCTAGTCTCTTTGTTTAGTAATTTTGTTGTTGTTTTTTGTTTGTTTGTTTGTTTGTTTGTTTGTTTTTTTGAGGTTAAGTCTAAAATTTGTCACTATAAAGTTTCCCTATATAGATTGAACTAAAATTTGGTTCTAAAACATACAATTGAAAAATATGCCAAAATTGAGATTACAACATCCTGTTTTATAGGATGAAGTTTAGAGTAGATGATAAATGTAGACAAAGAGTAACTCAAATATGCTGGCCCTCAGGCTTGTCAGAGATCTGAAGAATATGGCCATTTTAACATAGTAAGCTTACTATGACAGAGTCCAAACTGTTTAAGAAAAAAAAAACACTTACAAATTAATTTTTATAGGTGCATCCTATAGTTTTTTTGATTAAAACAAAAGTTATTCCACTTGTTGATACTTTAATGGTATTTACTGATGCTTCAGTATTTAGTGTTACTGCCTATGCTTATGAAAGAAAAACAATATCATTTCAAGTGTCTAACACATCTACACAAATAGCAGTTACCTGAAGTATTGGCTGTGTTTCAAAGTTTTAATGAGCAGTCTTTTAACATTTTTTACAGATAGTGTATATGTAGCTCAGTCTTTGCCTAGGTTAGAGACTGCAGGTCAAATTAAGAAACCTTCTCCTGCTGGAATTTAATTTTTACAAATTCAAACTTTGATACAAAAAAACTTTCCCTTTTTTATAGGACATTTCAGGGCTCATTCAAAGTTCCTAAGACCCCTATCTAAAGGAAATGCATTGGCAAAGAAAGTCACCAAAGTTTATGGTTTAGAGTTAAAAAAAAACAACCCAGGATGCCCATAATATGAATCATCTTAATAGTTAAAGACTGAGACTTAAATAGGTATTAACTAAGGAACAGGGTGGTACTATAGGGCTTGCAGTACTTGTCCTCATTTTCAGCCTATTCCTTATTTGGGATTTAATCCTAATGGATTGACTCCAAATTAGATTTGACAAAGAGATATTATTCGTATTCCTAAATTTAAACAATTAAAATATGTACATGTTTGACTAGATACTTATTCTGGATTTATTTTTGCCACTCCTCAACCTGCAAAAGCTGCAAATGATGTTATTGCTCAATTTCTACAGGCTTTTAATGTTGTAGGAAATTTTAAGCAATTTAAAATGGACAATTGAACAGGATATACTAGCAAATCTTTTAAAAAGTTTTTGTCAACAGAACAAGGCATGGTAGAGCATGCCCACTAAATAATTAAGATATATTTGCAAAAAAAAAAAAAAAAAAAAAAAACAAAGAAAGGGGAGCTACTGCCCCAAAGAATCATCTTAATCATGTTGTTTTCATTCTGAATATTTTTAAATTGGATAAGCATGGTAAATGTTCAGCACATAGATTTTGACCTACAGACACAAGAAAACTTTTGCTGCAGTAAAATGGAGAGATCCTTTAACAAATAAATGGCATTAATCCAAGGCTGAACTCATATGGGAAAGAGGATCACTTTGTGTTTTTTCACAGGAAAAGATGCAGGTCCATGTCTACCAGAATGTCTTGTGCTAGAAGTAAGGAGTTTTCTCCTGACAATGATGATGTCAATTGTTGTGCCCAAATCTCAATACCCCAAAAGATCACCACCAGGAGCTGAGTCCATTGCAAACCACATGAGAATCTTTTTATTATAAATTACAAGCTGCAGCTTGGGTTTACACCCCCCACCATGGAAGCAGGGAGAGCTGAGAGTCCTGTGCTCAGATTAGCTGGGGGATTTAAAGATTCTGGCCCCAGCTATCATGCCAAAGGCACGGGTGATTCCTGCCTGTAAAGCATCTATTGGTCAAAATGCTACATTTTGAAATGATTTGATATAGGAAGGTCCCCAAACTATTAATGATCTGGTATCTCTCCTTAGGGGGATGGGCCAGTTTAAATGCTACATTTTGAAATGATTGGTTATAGGAAGATCCCCAAAGCATTAATGATCTACTATCCCTCCTTAGGGGGATGGGCCAGTTTCCTAGCAATTGTATCTCTAGTGGGTGAGGAAAGAACGCAGTATGGCAAGCTCTTCCCCTCAGGTCATTATTGGACTTCACCCAGCTAGTTCAGGCCTTAAACTTTAATAAAGGCTGATTTTCAATATTTTGGTCTCTTATTTCCCCCTTCCCATGAACATTTGAAGACCCAATCGTGAGTCTTCCTGGTATGACCCCTTGTTTACCATTTTACAATGGGATCTGAGTACCATTAGTGTTTTGCTCCCATTTTTTTTCATGAGAGCCACAAGCAATTTAAAATACAAGGCTCAAAGACAAAAATCAAAATGAGTAGGGGTCCCTTCAGGGTGGATATAAGGGTAGTAAGCTAAAGAGAACTATTATGCTTTGTCTCTAGTGTCTCTCTAGGCTTTTAGTCCAGTTGCTGCAATAGTAGTTTCCATTTGAGCTAAGCAGATGCCCAAGATAATAGCTAATGCCAGGGAGCCCCATTTGACTTAGCATTTCAACCTGCTAGGTGGGATTTGGGGCTGAAGATCCATCTTCTGGAGCTTCTTCAGGGTTCACAATGGACCATTGACATTTAGGGCAAGGGAGGCTGAAATGCCAGTCAAAGGGTTGGCAGTGGGGCAGTCACAGGCATCTGGTTAGTTGATCCACCTGAAGAGGAAGGAAGCAATCATGTCAGTTTCCAGGAAGTCCAGATTTCAACTTGCAGTCCATAGCTGGTCCTATAACAGAGTCAAACAGGTGAAAATCTGTTGAGACAAATTCAGACTAGAGACAGAAGTTAACATTTGTCTACTAATTGGGAGAAGTGAGGAATCCCAAGACCAGGGAAAAACTCATCTGGGATCCGTTTAAGCTATGCCAGATCCAGGTCTCATGACCTTTTGATTTCCTGAAACTCATGAATTTTTTGGTACACAAAAGGAAATATATATTTAAAAAAAACTCAAAAGAGTAACAACATTAAATCTCATATAAAACATTCTGATAGTAAAAGGTAAAACTACATCCAATGAAATGAGCATAAGTTAGCTGTTTGTTTTGTAACCTTTTATAAGCAACTTAAGTGAATCCACAGTCTGGAACTCTTAACACTTTTTCTGTGGACACAGCTGTTAGTAGCAGCCATCAATGGACCCTGGCCATTTTTCATACACTCAGCATCTACTTTTAGCTCCCACTTCCATGTCACATTGGAAAGTTAGGCAGAAATACATAAATGGCTTTAGTGCTAAACCTGGATGCTTGGACTTTCCTTAACAATGCAACTAAAAGGAATATGTTTAAGATATTCCCGTGTCAAAGTCTACCCCCAAAATGGCAGATACTAAGATTACCATAGTGAAAGCTATGAATTTTGGGTCAGATATACACATTAAACAAATGTTTTCAACATGACGAGAAGCACCTTTAAGTCTATCTCCAGAAGACTACCAAAGGAAAATAAAATCTCAAGTTGGTGACTTAATAATGAACAGTCAGTGCTCCATCAACTTATCAGAACTCTATTGATCAATGCCAAAACTCTGAATTTCTGAAATCTCATAACATAAGCACAACAGCAGCAAAGAGGAGGAGAAATCTAATGTATCTCCCATTTTTAATATGCTTTAAAATATTTTTATCTCTTTATACTCATAATTATATAACTTAAAACACCTATTTAGACTTTCCAATCTTTCTTGCAATAATCAACCCTGAAACATTTTCCAAATCAAACAACACTCTCTAGATTTTTACTATCTAAACTTCTATATCCTCAGACACTATATAAGCTCCATATTTTTATCCAGCTATATATCTTAAGACACAGGCAACTGATATGAATCCTGTGAGCAAGGCAAACTTGTTTTCCTTTCTAAATAAGAGATCTATTACCTAGTAGTTCTACCTAATGAACTGACCAATGAGCTAACAGTGGATCTAATTGTCTTTTCTCTAGCTGCAAAGCTACCATTAGCTTAGCATAGCCATCAAAGTAATCAGAGACTTGAGAGTGATAAATTATAAGCTAAATAAATATACCAATCCATGTGCCAATCAAAATAACAGAGATGACTAGTTAGTCCATCACCTAGGCAGTGTTCCTGGCTTCTGTGGTCTTACTGCATCCTGAACCAAGGCAGTCCAGTCAGGTACAGAAGGTGAGAGACTGCTTCTGTGAAAAAAGGAACATGAGCAATTGACCTTACCTTGCCACCTCACAATGTGAGACAATAGCTCTCCAAGTGTCCATGGCTTTGTCCACAGTTTAGGCTGGGCTCTAGCAGTGGGCCAGTTGAGGCAGTATTGCCCAGTGTTTAGCATACCACATTCCAGAGTTGCAGTCATCTGTTATTGTGCCCAAATCTTCTTCAAGACCTTGGGGAGCTACTGTCAGGGTTTTGGGACTTTCTGTCACATTAAGCTTACACATGTTAAAATGCCATATTCATCAGATCTCTGACAAGCTTGAGGGCCAGCATATCTAAGTTATTCTTTGTCTTTATCATCTGCTCTAAACTGTGTCCTATAAAACAGAATGCTATACTCTCTAGTTATAGCATATTTCTGAGATGCATGTTCTAGAACTATTCTAGGCTTAACAAATAAAAAACCTAAACAAAGAGACCAGGGCTCAACTATAGTATTTAGCATGACTTTAAATCTGCTCTTTCTGAACTAAAATCAAAGCAAACCTTTTAATCTGATACAGTTTATAAAGAGGTTAGCAAATCTTGTTGATCCTACTACTTTGCATTAAAATTCAACAGTAAAATGCTTTGCACGTAGCACTAATCAGAGGACTGAACATAACTCAGAGACCTAAACAAAGATGATCACAAATTCATGGCACCATCCTCTTTATTTCTGGACCATCAAGGCAGCTCCCCACCTGTAACTGAACTCAGCTGAAAGCCCTAAACAAACATGGCAGCAAAACTACAGCTTCACGTGCTCTCTATCCCTGAATCATCATGGTGGCTAGCCATGTGTTAGCACAGGCTGTGACTGACAATACCAAACATAGCCATTAGGCTTTGTTAGCTCCTATAACCAAAATTTCTAACATCATAATCAAATAAGTTTTAGAACCAACTGCATAACAGAACAGTACAGAACAATTTTAAACTGTATGAACTATTGTAGCCATAACAAACCTCTCAGCCAGAATATTTTCCCCTTAAAAGAGCATAAAAACATTTTGCAATGAAGAATCACCAGCCTTTTAAATGAATTATACCATATTTAAATACAGTTCTTTCTCAAATCATATTAACTCTCTGGATTTTTATAATACATCCACTAACTGTCTGCAACATTCTATATAGCTTCAGGTTCCTAGCATTGTTCTTCTGGCTTAACCAGACATTCTTACTTTAGACAAGCTGTTTATAAAATATCTCTTTGCTCTCTATCTTACTTTTCAGACAACATAAAAACTCTCATCAAAATATTTTCCATAATGACATTATCCAGCTCGAGCATTTCGTCCTCAATTTGTTGTTTATAGGCAAAACAAAAAGAAGTTACCTTAATACAAAAAAAGAAGTTCTGAAACTGCTAAACTCTTTTTCTAAAAATTACTTCCCTGTAGAAGATATGATCCAAGGTCACCTAAACAAACTCTAAGGAACTTAGAACAAGTTTTGAGGAACTTCATGTAACTTCCTCTTTTCTCTGTGCAAGATGAAGACCAGGGTGGTAACATGTTTTCCATAAACAAAGCACTTAAAAAGCAAACAGATCTCCACAGGATACATTGTAAAAACTGCATTTTTTTAAATTTTATATATATATATATATATATATATATATATATATAATAAAATATATAGCTTGGTTTCATTTAGTCAAATTAATAAAATAAATACCAACGTTTTTTTTTGTTCTCCCCAAAAGGACCAAGAAACTTTTAAATTTTCTGTTGGACTACCCAAGATCATAGTCTAAAATGCCTGATAAACTAAACATTTTCTAAAACCTGTTTTTGCAATATCAAAATAAAGTACCCCTTTTGTAAGAGAGAAGTCAGAAAGTATAACCATAATTTTAAAAGTCAAAACCATATTTTAAAACCAGAATTTACCAGTGAAAACAATCCAATCTATAAAGCCAATAACAATTTAAAATAACCCATCCTTTTAATCCAGAAGAAAATATGTCGCTACCAAGATGGCAGTCACAGGTCACATTGTGTTTCATGAGACTTATTTCAAGATGGCAGAGTCACACTATATGGCAACCTATCTTGTTGCCTTCAAACATATGCATTTATAAACCTTATAAACACATAGGCACACATACACATACACAAGTTTCATGAGGCCTTTCAGAACAAAAAACAGAAGGTAGACACAAACAAATACTGTACAGAGACACTGAGGCAAAAAAAAAAAAAAAGTCACCAGCTAGCCAAATTTCCTGTGACCAAAACTGATTTCTGAGGCAGGCCAAACATACTGATTCCTCCTCTGCTACACCCCAGTGGTGCAGGAGGCATGGGCCCTGATGCTTCAGGAGACACAAAGTGTGGGCTGTTGCCCCAGGACACACCACGTGGTGCTCACTGGGACCGGGCAGTATGGACCTTTGAGAGCAGGCATTCCGGAGCTTACAGTGTGGAGGGGTGACTATGCCCTGCCCCAGAGCTGGGAGTAGAAGGAAACCATACTCTGCCATGTTGGACAAGGCCACCGTGCTCTGCCATGTTGGAAGTGTGTCTGGCAAAGGTCTAACAATTTTACTCCCCACAGACACACAAAAAAACAAAACAGACTAGACATATTACCCACCAAAATACTGATGCAGCTAGGGATGTCCCCATGAACTTTGGCATTTGAGACTACCAGTGCATCTACCTTGATCATATCTTGCTACCCAGATACTGACACCATGATCTCTGAGGAATTTTCAGATAGAGAACAGAAAGTACTGCACATACAAACATTGCAAAGAAACATTCAGACACCCTCTTCATAAAAAACAAAAAAAAACAAAAAAAAAAAAACAAAAACATAAACAAAAAAACAAAAAAACCTCTGGGTCAGGTTCCTGGAGTCTTGGGGTCCCAGAATGAGCCCCCAAAACAATGAAGACCCATCTGGTTAACATGACTGTTTATTGGATGTATGTTCCTAATCAATCTCTACTACATCTAGTTTCCTGGAATAGTCCAGAAGCCCTTGTTTTTGTCAACAACACATGTTTGTTGGGTTTTCCTGCTTTGAAGGTACACAAGTGAAACAGACTTTTAACTTTCAGGAATAGGAAGAGTTCATCATCTTTGCTTTACAAGAGAGAATATTCATCAGGACTACTTACTAGTCTCCCCTGTCCGTGTCATAGTTCGGAATGCTTACTACTCTAAAGTTGGGGTGGCACCTCAAGTCTCCCTTTGCAAACAGACAAAGTTGAATATTGGAGGGATATTATTTTCCCTTTCCTACGGCAGTTAAGAATGAGAGTATTACATCTCCAGTGAGTTACATACCATTGGGAAAGGGGATCATAGCACTTGTCCTCAACTGATGGTTCCTTAGACAAGATGCATCAGAGAAACACCCACCATCTACTCCTGGGACAATGAGCCTGTGTTTGCAGTTATAGACTGGACTGGTCTATTGTTAATGGTATTAAGAACTTGGCTTGTGGTAAAGGCAGTCAAAATTCCTTTGCTTTAGAAAAAGCTTTTAGTACTGGACTTTGGAGGACTTCAAATAATAATTGGCAAACCTATGTATGGAAATTGAGGGGTGCCTTGCAATATATAGGCATTCTCTCTGGGAATGCAAGTAGATTTGCTAAATTAATCAAGTATACTTCTGTTTTGGCCTATGTAAATCCTCCTTATTGACTGCTAATTGGAAACATTGTAGTAAGACATTTTAAGAACAATTATACCTATTCAAATGAATGTGTATATAACAATCTTACTAATTGTGTTAGTGCTGAAAATAATGCTATTTCAGTATCAGTTGATAAGCAACATGCTTTTGTTATGATTCCTGTTCAGGTTTCTTGTTCTTGATATGATGAAATAAATTTAATTGGACTCAGAATCAGAATCACCTTGCTGGTATTTGGTCTAGCAAATACTTCTCATTGGACATGATAACAATGACAAATAAATCCATGACATAGATTCTGCCAAGAAACCTAGGTGAGAATTAGAATTAGAATTACTACCTGAGATATATTTCCTAGCCTCAGGAGGCATTTTTGATCCTTTGACTGTGCTAAATTGGGGACTGAAACTTGAAGGCCTGGTTGTTATGGGTTTGTTGGTGTGTGCCTGCCTTCCTTTTATGTTCACTTGCATGCATTAAAGTTCGTTCTTCAAGAACTTTAATGCATGCAAGTACAGTGGCATGAATTTAAATTAAAGATCTCTAACAACCCCATTTTATATGGAGGTAAGTCAATGATGTGTAAGATTAAAATTGTTGTTTTTCCAACATATGACAGAGGCTTATAAAATTGTAACTGAGACCTGGATGATAAGTAAGGAAAAATACACATTATGCCAACCTAAAACAGGATCTCCATAAAACAATGAAGGAGGAACTTAAGTATTCTGGTAATTAGAATTCTGCCTCCTTGCCATGGCAGATGTGGGTCAATTCTAGGTCCCATGTCTCAGAGACTGTCCTTTGTGGTCTCTGCAAGACAGGTATTTTGAGCCTGAGAAGTATATAGCAACCACCCTGGAACCATGGGAACTGGAGGGCAAACTTGGTGTAACCTTGAACAAATTCCTGGGTGCCTTGCCATGTGACACGGATGTGTTGTTAATGTGAAAAAAAAAAAAATGCTTGCACCATTTCTTTTATAAGAGTTGTTTTCTCATTCAGTAAACTGAGGCTTGATCAGCAATCTGTCTTGTCTCCATTCTTCAAGTCTCTGTCCCTCCTTCCTCTTTTACACTTCCTCTTTCAGGTGGATCCAGTTAGACTAGCCCACAGGACTGTCAGGTTACCTTCTCTTTTCCATGCTCTTGAAGACTCAATACCCCAGGGAACCCTAGACCATGCCTGCCTATTATATCAATAAGAATGTGAATGTACATTTAGTCAGTACACCAGTAACTGCTCAGTCCAAAGTCACAACTTAGGAAATTTCAGATCCAAGACTACCTTAGGAGACCACTTTTTCATTCAGTATGTTATCCTTAATCCAAAATCACTTTGAAGCTTCCCTATTTAGGAAGAACAATAATTAAATAAACATTAAAGTTTGATTTCCTATATTAAACAGGTAAACAGGAGTAAAGGTGTGGGAGCTGGATGAAGGGATGAGATAAAAGCTTGTAGAGTTTCACAAGAAAGAATCAAGTATGCATAGGAGAAGAGATATTTGGACACTGAGGAAAGTTGTTTACTCATCTCCATGGATTCCTCAAGATTCTCTCAGGTGCTGATTGGCCAAAAAGAGGAATGATAGCATGCAAAAGGTGAAAGCCAGTAAGAGTTTCAGGAGACAGTTATTAAAAGTCTCAAGAGGATAGCTTGCTTGAGAGAAAGGCTGAGCAGTCCTACATGCCTCAGTCTGGGCATCTGAAAGCACACAACACAGAGATGACACTATCTTTGTCCAAGACTCTTAGTTCAGGAAAAGTGTCACATATTTCTTTCAAATGGTCATTAAAAATTCATGTGTCCTTGATACATGAGTTTCACATTATCACAGATTCCATTATTAGTTATTAAATTCACAAATCTATCTCAGTCACTGAATTACTTACTGTGAAAATGCTCACTTGACAAAGGCAACTCTTTGAATAAAAAGCATTTACTTTACACCTTGCTTATGTTTTTACACAGAGCATCCATGATGTCATGTCAGCAAGCAGTCACCTTGCTGTAGTCTTCCAGCAGAACTGAGATGTTTTCATACTAAACCAGAATCAGCATCCAGAAAGAGGGATACTGAGAGTGACAGAGAGAGACAAGAGCTAGAGTGACAGACTCAGAAATAGAGAGACAGAGACCAATAGAAACAAATATATAAAGTGACAAAGACCAACAAACATCGACTCAATTGTAATGGTTATTTTCATTGGTATATCAACCTCAAAGCTCACCCTCCTATACTATAACTCCACTAGGAAATATATTATCTACCAAAGCCATACCTCCTAACTAGGATCAAACATTTCCTCACTGTGGACTCTACATGTAAATAGATTGGCTTCAAGGGGACATTGAAATTCAAATCACCAGAAAGTAGAAGATGAAGGGACTTCTAGGCTAAAAGAATATAGTTATCTTGAAAGTTTCTCATTCAATACAGTAAACAAATTCCCAGCAACTTCCAACTTCTAAAGAACAGGACTGGCAATATCCTCTGGAGAAAATGTGGAATATATCCATAATAGAGTATCTATCAGCTAAGAAAATGACAGTATGATATTTTCAGGCAAATGGATGGAGCCAGGAAAAATAATCCAGGGTGGAGCAACTAAATTGCAGAAAGAAAATATGGCATGTATTCACTTACTAATAGGTCTCCTTATAGTGAGGGATAAAATTCCAATAGACCATCTACTGTGACCAAACCAATCTTCTAAACAGGCAATTGGGTGGCAGTTAATTGATTTGTTGTGCCAGGGCATCCTATGGAAATTTTCAAGCAACCCAGGACCTGGTTATTAAAATATGCTGTTCTCTGCCCTCAAATGATAAATCACTGCCATGTTCTTGAATCCAAAGAGAATCTTCATTTTTCATCAAATGGGATTGCATACAGAGACCCACATTCCAATATTATGCAGAAAGAGACCTTAAAACACCCAGGTCTAAATGGGATTTCCCTATGAAATTCTCCTTCTCCTAAGAGCTCTGGGAAGCCTGCAGGAGAGAAGCAGGAAGAGTGTCATTAGTAGAGGCAATTAAGAACACAATAAGACTGATGCCCTGAGAATCAGGCTTCAGAAGAAGATGATGCAACCAGCCTTCATGTGACCTGATAAGCTAGGGTCAGAATGAAAGGGAAGGAGGACCACACCTATAAGGGAAGCAGAAGAAGGGCATAGGTTTTGAAGAAGGAGGGTAGGTGGTCCTAGGAGGAAAAGAAGGAAAGGTAGGAGAGGGGATAAAAAGTGAACAAATAGTGAAAACTTAATATATAAGAAAAACTGTGATCAAGGGGATGAAGTATAGAGTTCTTCTGGACTAATGGCTTCTTCTTGGGGGTTGTGCCAGGGTCCGACAGGGATGAACTCAGTTTTATCTAAGGGACTTGGCATTGAGACCCTTATCATGTTCCAATGTGTATACAAACAACACATACTTCAATCAATGTATTTTATAGAAAAAAAAAAATAGTGTGACAAATGGGTAAGAATTTGAACCTGGGAGCAATGGAAAAGGAGTGTAATGTATAGTGTATGAAATTCCCACACATATTCAATGAAACTAATATGTTGACAACTGTTACAATGTCATTTAAAATGAAGGAAATATTCCACTAAAGGAGGGAAGAGTTTGACCTTGTAAGGCATGATTTTGAGGAACTTATTATGTAACAGAGAATCCTAGCCATGAAGTCGTTCTTACCCAGCTACCTAAGACCACATGAGCTCAGGTGGCACCTGTGAACAAGCAGTCCTGGCACTAACACTTATTTTAGACAGTTTTTCTTGAGGACAAATGAAGGAAACACAGCTACGACTGTGTCCTAGGCATATAACACAGACACATTTCTCTGTCCCAAAGGCTCTGTTTTAAATGTAAACCCCAGTACCAAGAGGGTTTTCAATGATCAATGAGTAGTACACAGTTGCCCATCCAGCCATGTCAGCCAAGGTAACTGTGTTCATAGAGGGTTGGCAACCTAAGTGTTGAACAGGACCAATTTTTAAATGCTTTTTTGCCATTCACTTCTCCTTTTACACTCACAGATCTTTCTCTGTTTCAGGCAACCAGTCCCAGGAATTGTCAAGATTCCTTCTTTTTCACTGCTTTTAAAGACTCAGTGCCTCAGGGAACCCTATACCCTGCCAGCCTACTAAATCAATAAAAATGTGAAAGTACAATTAGTAAGTGAACACTCCTCTGTTCAAGGTCACAATCAAGGATATTTTAGATCCAAGACCCCAGTAGGTAACCACATTGTCATTCAATACGGTACATTCCCCTTAATGACACATCACTTTAAAGCTTCCCTAACTAGCAAGATTTCTGATTAAATAAACATTAAGGTTTCATTTCCTACATGACATTGTCACAGAGGTAAACAGCAGTAAAGGGGCAGGAATAGGTGAGGTAAAGTTTTGTTGGGTTTCATAAGTAAAAGTCATGTGTGCACAGGATCAGAGATCCTGGACAATGAGGAAAGTTTGTTTACTCATCTCCATGGAATCCTCAAGATTTTCTCAGGTGCTGATTGGCTGTGAGGGAGAATGATGTCATGAAGCAGGTGAAAGCCAGTAATAGTTTCAGGAAACAGTCATTAAAAAGGCCAAGTGGATAGCCTGCTTAAGAGCAAAGCTGAGCATACCTACATGACGAAATCTTGGCAAGTGGAAGCACACAACCCCGACATGTCAGTTCCTGAGTCCAAGACTATTAATTTAGTAAAAGGGTCCTATACTTCTATCAAGTAATCATTAAAAAATTCATGTGTCCCTGACATTGACTTTCACATTATCACAGATTCCATTTTTAGTTGCTAAATGCACACATATATCCTCAGTCAGTGAATTACTTTCTGTGAATATGCTCCTTGATCAAAATAAATCTTTGAACAAAAAGTGATTAATTGGAACCTTGCTTATATTTTTACAGATACCTTCCATGATGTCATGTCAGCAAGCAGTCATCTTGTAGATTTTCAGCAGATCTGAGAGCTTTTCATAATGAAACACAAGCTGCAAGCAGAGAGGGAGAGTCAGAGAGTGACAGAGAGAGAAAGAGTGAGAGAGATGATTCAGAAATAAAGATATTGATAACAACAGAAACAAATATATAAGGTGACAGAGACCAAGAGACAGAGACTCCATTTTTTCTGGTCACTTTCATTGACATATCACCCTGAAAGCACACCCTCCCATAATATAACTCCAAAATGAATAATTTTATCTAACAAGGCCATACCTCCTAACGTTTCCAAGACTGTTCCTCACTGGGGACTCCATGTAAATAGATGAGCTTCAAGGGGATATTGCAATTCAAATCACCAGGAAGAAGAAGAAGATAGAGGGACTTCTAGACCAAAAGAACAAAATTATCCTGATAGTTTGTCATTCAATACAGTGATTAAAGTCCCAACAACTTCCAACTTCTAAAAAAACAGGACTTAAAATATCCTTTGGGGAAAATATAGTATATTCCCATAAATGAGTATTATTCAACTAAGAAATTACATTGATATGAAGGAATATTTAAGGAACTAGGAAAAATCAGCCTGGGTGAAGTTCCTAAAATGCAGAAAGAGAAATATGGTATGTATTTCTCCTAATTGTAGGGGATAAAATTCCAATAGGGCATCCATTGTGACCAAACCAGTGTTCCAATAGGGCGACTGAGTGTCAGTTAATTGAGTTGTTAGGGCAGGGCACCTATGGAAATATTTTAAGCAAACCAGGCTGTTGTTAGTAAATATATTGCACTCTTCCCTTAACTGATATATCAGCCATGTTCTTGTACAGACAGAGATGCTTCCTTTTACATTATTGGGAATGCATAGATACCCACAGTCTGATATTATGCAGAGAGAAACCTGGAAACACCCAGCTCTAAATGGGATTTCATTATGAAATTCTCCCTTCCCGCAGAACTCTTGGAAGCCTGCAGGAGAGGAGGCAGGAAGAGTGATAAGCAGAGTACAGAAGAACAATGCCCTGAGACTCAGACTGCTGAGGAAGAGGATGCAGCCAGCCTTGATGAGACCTGATAAGCTAGGGCCAGATTGAAGGGGGAGGAGGTCGTTCCAAATCAGGGATCTAGACAAAGGAGCTTAAAAGGGGGTGGGGGAGACTTGAAGGAGAAGAGGGAGGGGGCAGCATAGGGAATACAAAGTGAACACATGGTGATATTTAAATATATAAGAAAAACAGTGATCAAGGTGATGAAGTATAGAGCTATTCAGGACTGATGGCTTCTTCTTGGGGGTGGATCCAGGGTTCAGCATTGATGAACTCAGTTTTCTTTAAGGGATTGGCACTGAGACTCTGATCATGTTCCTAAGAGTAGATGAACAATACATACTTCAATTGTATTTTAAAGAAAAACAAATTCTTTTTGTGTGACACAGAGGTAGGAATTTGATCCTGAGAGCAATGGAAAATGAGTTTAATATATATTATATGAAATTCAAACAATCAATAATAATTTGTTGATAACGTTTATAATGACTTTTAACATGGAGAAAAGATTCTGCTTAAGGAGGGCAGAGTTTGACTTTGTAAGGCATAATTTCCAGGAAGTCATTAGGTAGTAAAGAATCATAGCCATGAAATAGTGGTTACCCAGTTACTTCAGACCTCATGAACTCTGGTGGCAACACTGAATAAGAAGTGGTGGCATTCACACTACATTTAGAGTTTTTGCTGTAGGACACAACTGCTCTTGTTTCCTAGGCATATAACACAGACCCATTTTTCTGTCCTAAAGGCCCACTTTTAACTGTAAACCCCAGGACCAATGGGGTTCCTCACTGACCACTGAGGAGGGCACAGCTGCAGATCCAGCCAGGTCAGCCAAGGCAACCTCATAGAGGGTTGGCAACACTAGTGTGAAACAGGACAAGCTGTCAAATAGTATATTGCCCCTCAATTCTCCTTTTACACTCACCATTCTTTTTCTGTTTCACCTGAACCATTCCCAGGAATTACCAGGTGTTCTTCTCTTTTCCCTGCTCTTAAAGACTCAATACCACAGGGAACCCTAGACTCTGTCAGCCTATATCAATAAGAATGTGAAGGTACACTTAGTGAGGACTAGAGTAACTGCTCAGTTAAAAGTCACTACCTAGGAAATTTCAGATCTAAGACCACAGTCATTCAGTACTTTCCCCTTACTCCCATACCATTTTAAAGCTTCCCTAGAGCTGGTGATAATCCACACTAGTTTTGGCAACATTCTATGAGCAGGGTTTCCTTGGCTGTCTCAATGTGCAGCTGTATACTAATCAGTGATCAGTGAGCAAGTTTCCTGGTCTAGGGTTTACAGTTAAAAATGGGCCTTCAGGAAAGAGAGATGGGTAGGTGTTATATGCCTAGGAAACAAGAGCAGCTGTGTTACCTGCTGTGGTCCTCAAGACAAACCCTCTAAATGTAGTGCTTTATCCAGGACTGCTTGTTCAGGGATGCCTCCTGAGCTCTTTGGGTCTGAAATAGCTGGGGAACCACTAGTTCATGACTAGGATGCTTACATAAGGATTTTCTGGAAAGAATCCCTTACAATGTCAAACTTTGCCCTCCTTTAGTGGAATTATTTCTCCATGTTAAAAGTCATTGTAAAAGTTATCAACAAATTATTTTTATTGATTATGATGTGGTAATTTCATTATATATATATATAAATGTGACACATAGATATGAATTTGAACCTGGGAACAATGGGAAAGGATATGTATATATATATATATATATTTATTATATATTATATTATATATTATATATTAAATATATTCAAAATCATACCTATGTGTCACATTAATTTTTTTCTTTAAAATATATGTATTCAAGTAATTGTTGTTCATATACTCATTGGAACATGATCAGAGTCTGAGTACCAAGTCCCTTAAATAATACTGAGTTCATCATTCCCACACACTGGCCCACCCCCAAGAAGAAGGCATCAGTCCTGAAGAGCTCTATAATCCATTACATTGTTCACATTATTTCTTATATATTTATTTATTATGAATTGTTCCCTTTGTAACTCCACTGCAGCCCCTTCCTCCTTTTGGTTACATTCCCACCAACACACCTTCTTCCATCCCTATATCCTTTTTCTAGTTCCCTGATAGAGGGGGTACTCCTCACCATAGCTAATCATGTCTCATGATGGCTGGCTGCATCATCTTCCTCTGAGTCCTGGTTCTCAGGGCATTGTTCTTCTTCTGTCCTCAATTGCCTCTACTTATGACACTCTTCCTACCTATTCTCCTGCAGGCTTAGCAGAGAACTGAGGATAGGTAACATTTCATAGGGAAATCCCATTTAGAGGTGGGTGTTTTAAGGCCTCTCTTGTCACATTATCAGACTGTGGGTTTCTGTGTGCAATCCCATTTGATGCAAAAGGAAGCATCTTTGTGGATCCACGAACATGGCACTGACCAATCATTTGAGGGCAGAGAGCAACTTATTCTAATGAAAACAACATGGTTTGCCTTCAAATTGCCATAGGTTTTCCTTGCCCCACAAGTCAATTAACCCTCCTGGAAGACTGGTTTGGTCACAATAGATGGCTTATTGGAACTTAATCTCCCAATATAAGGAGATCTCCTAATAAGTGAATACATACCATATTTGTCTTTCTGTATTTTAGTTACTTCCTCCAGGATGATTTTTCCTGGTTCCATCCATTTGCCTGAAAATATCATGTTGTGGTTTTGTTAACTGAATAATATTCTTGTTATGGAACTATTCCATGTTTTCCCAAATGGAGATTGTCAGTCCTATTCTTTAGTCTTTCCAAGATGCTGGGACTTTGTTCATTGTATTGAATGACAAACTTTCAGGATAACAATGTTCTTTTAGCCTAGAATTCCTTCTTCCATCTTCTTCTACTTTCTGATGAATTGAAGTGCAATGCACCCTCAAAGCCCAATTATTTACATTTGGAGTCTTCAGTGAGGAAATGTCTGTTTAAGGATAGGAAGTATGTCCTTGTCAGTTAATACAATTCCTTTTGCATCACTAATTTCTTTTTCAGCCCTTTTATCTTTTGTATACAGGAGGGCTATTGATTTTTTTTTCTTTTTAGTTAATATTTTATCCAGCCACTTTGCTAAAGATGATTATCAGCTGAAGGAATTCCCTAGTAGAATTTTGGGGTCAATTAGGTATCATATCGTCTGCTGAGTGATACTTTGACTTTTTCCTTTCTGATTTGTATCTTCTTGATCTACTTCAATTGTCTTATTCTCTATTAAGGATTTCCAGAGCTATGTGGAAGAGATATGAAGAGAGTGGGCAGCCTTGCCTTGTTCCTGATTTCAGTGTGATTGCTTTACGTTTCTCTTATTTTAGTTTAATGTTGGATATAAGGCATTATATGGCCTTTACTATATTGTATCCCTGATCTCTCCAATACTTTAAACATGAAGAGATGTTGGATTTGGTCAAATGATTTTTCAGCATCTAATGAGATTATCATTTGTTTTTTTCTTTCATTTTTTTATTGTGGTGGATCACTTTGATGGATTTCTGTATATTGAACCACCCTTGCATACCTGGGATGAAGCCAACTTGGGCACAGTGGCTGATATCTTTGATGCGTTCTTGTATTCGTTCAAAGATATAAAGTACCTTGGTATGACCCTAACCAAACAAGTCAAAGATTATATGAAAAAAAAAAAAAAAGTCCAGTCTCTGAAGAAAGAATTAGAAGACGATATCAGAAGATAGAAAGATCTCCCATGCTTATGGCTTGGCAGGCTTGACATAGTAAATATGGTGACCTTACCAAAAGCAATCTACATATTCAATGCAATTCCCTTCAAATTAGCAACACAATTCTTTACAGAATTTGAAAGAAAAATTCTCAACTTCATATGGAAAAACAAGAAAACCAGAATTGCTAAAAAAAAAAAAATCTCTACAATAAAAGATCTTCTGGAGGTATCTATATCCCTGATCTCAAGCTGTATTATAGAGCACTAGTAATAACAACTGGTACTGGCATAGAAAACAAATGGTAGATAGCTGGAAACAAAGAGAAGACCCAGAAATAAAACTACACACTTATGGTCATATGATTTTTGACAAAGATGCCAAAACTACACAATGGAAAAAAGATAGCATCTTCAACAAATGGTGCTGATCTACTGGATGTCTACATGTAGAAAAATGCATTTAGATCCATAATTGTTACCCTGCACAAAACTAAAGTCCAAATGGATCAAATATCTCAACAAAAAAGCTGACACATTAAATCGGTTAGAAGAAAAAGTGGGGAAGAGCCTTGATCTTATCAGCACAGGAGATAACTTCCTGAACAGATCACCAATAGCACAAGCTCTAAAAGCAACAATCAGTAAGAAATGAAAAGCTTCTGTAAAGTAAAGTATACTTTCATCAAAACAAGGAATGCCTACAGATTGGGAAAGAATCTTCACCAAGCCTCTATGTGACAAAGGGCTAATATCCAGTATCTGTAAAAAACTAAAGAATTTGAAAAGCAACAAATCAAGTAATCCCATTAAAAAATGGATAACAGAGCTAAACAGAGAATTATGGATAGAGGAATACTGAAGGGAAGACAAACACTTAAATACGCAATGTCCTTAGCCATCAGGGAAATGCAAATTTACCTTATACCCATCAGAATGGCCAAGATCAAAAACTCAAATGACAACACATGCTGACGAGATTGTGGACAAAGGAGAACCCTCCTCCACTGTTGTTGTGAATGTAAACTTGTACAACCACTCTGGAAATTAATCTGGTGCTTTTTCAGACAACTAGGAATTGTGCTTTCTCAAGATTAAGCTTTCCACCTCTAGGCATATATCCAAAAAAGGCTCACGTTCACAATAAGGGCATTTGCTCAATCATGTTTGCAGCAGCTTTATGTGTAATAGCTAGAACTTGGAAACAACCAAGACATAGCCTCTCCAACTGAAAAGTGGATACAGAAATTTTGGTACATGTACACAATGGAATATTACTCAGCCATAAAAAACAAGGAAATCATGAAATTTGCAGATAAATGGTGGGAACTGAAAAGATCATGCTAAGTGAGCTATTCTAGAAGCAGAAAGACCCACATTGTAAATACTCACTAAGATACATATAATATAGGATAAACCTACTAAAAACTGTACACCTAAAGAAACTAATCAAGGGGGAAGACTCTGGCTAAAATGCTCGATCCCCATCACAAAAGACAAAGAAGATGGACATCAGAAAGAGAAAAGAGGGAATAATTTAGGAGCCTGCAAGTGAGAGCCTCTGAAAGGCTCTGCCTGTAGACTATCAAAGCAGATGCTGAGACTTAGGACCAACTCTTGTGAAAAGTACATGGAATCTAAAAAAAGAAGTGGGAAATAACAAGATCTGGAGAGGACAGGAGCTCCACAAGGTGAGCAACTGAAACAAAAAAAAAATTGAATACAGGGCCCTTTCCTGAGAGTATTACTAAGATCCCCTGCTCAGAGGTAGCCCATGGCAGTTTAGTATCCATATTTTTTGTTGTTTTATTGATACTTATTATTATTATTATTAATTATACTTTATTCATTTTGTATCCCCCATAAGCCTCTCCCTCCTCCCCTCCCAATCCGATCCTACCCTACCTCCCCTTTCTGCCTGCATGCTCCTCCCCATGTCCACTGATAGGGGAGGTCCTCCTCTCCTTCCTTCTGATCTTAGTCTATCAGATCACATCAGGAATGGCTGCATTGTCTTCTTCTGTGGCCTGGTAAGGCTGCTCCCCCCTCAGGGGAAGGTGAACAAAGAGCAGGACAATCAGTTTATGTCAGAGGCAGTCCCTCTTCCCATCACTATGTAAGCCACTTGGACACTAAACTGCCATAGGCTACATCTGTGCAGGGGTTCTAGGTTATCTCCATGAATAGTCCTTGGTTGGAGTATGAGTCTTTGAGAATTTCCCTGTGTTCAAATTTTCTTGTTCTGTTGCTCTCCTTGTGGAGTTCCTGTCCTCTCCAAAAATGGGGAACAGAGCTAAACAGAGAACTCTCTGTAGAGGAATATCGAATGGCAGAGAAGGATTTAAAGAAATGCTCAACCTCATTAGCCATTAGGGAAATGCAAATCAAAACAACGCTGAGATTTCACATTACACCCATCAGAATGGCCAAGATCAAAAACTCAAGTGACAACACATGCTAGAGAGGTTGTGGAGAAAGGGGAACCCATCTCCACTGCTGGTGGGAATGTAAACTTGTACAACCACTCTGGAAATAAATCTGGATTTTCTCAGACAACTAGGAATAGTGCTTCCTCAAGATCCAGCCATACCACTCCTAGGCATATATCCAAAAGAGGCTCAAGTACACAAAAAGAACATTTGCTCAACCATGTTTGTAGCTGCTTTATTTGTAATAGCCAGAAGCTGGAAACAGCCCAGATGCCTCTCAACTGAAGAATGGATGCAGAAATTGTGATACATCTATACAATGGAGTATTACTCAGCAATGAAAAATAAGAAAATCATGAAATTTGCAGGTAAATGGTGGGACCTAGAAAAGATTATCCTGAGTGAGTTATCCCAGAAGCAAAAAGACACACAGTATATACTCACTCATATAAACATACAACATAGGATAAACCCACTAAAATAGGCACATCTAAACAAACTAAGAAAAAGAGAGGACCGTAACTAAAATGCTCAATCCCCATCCTGAAAGGCAAAGAGGATGGACATCAAAAGAAGAAGAAAACAGGAAACAACCTAGGAACCTGCTACAGAGGGCCTCTGAAAGCCAGAAGAAGAAAAAAGGAAACAACCTAGGAACCTGCCACAGAGAGCATCTGAAATCCTCTGCCCTGCAGACTATCAAAACAGATGCTGAGCCTGATGGCCAAATGGCGGGCAGAGTAAATGGAATTTTATTTAAGAAGTGGGAAATAGTGTCTATATTAATGGGAAGAGGGACTGCCTCTGAGAGGAACTGATTGTTCTTTGAAAACAAAACCCTAATTGGGGAGCAGGCTTACCAGGCCACAGAGGAAGACAAAGCAACTGCTCCTGATGAGATCTGATAGACTAGGATGAGAAGGAATGAGAGGAAGTCCTACCCCATCAGTGGACTTGTGGAGGAGCATGCCTGGACAAAGAGGTGGGATGATGGGATTGAGAGGAGAAGAGGGGGGTGTTTATGGGGGATTACAAAGTGAATAAAGTACAACTCATAAAAATTAAAATAAAAAACATTAAAAAATATAATTCCCTTTGGAGTTATATCATAGGAGGGCGTGCTTGGAGATTGATATGTCAATGAAGGTGACCAGACAGAATGGAATCTCTGTTTCTTGGTCTCTGTCAATTTATATCTTTCTTTCAGTCTTGGTCTAAATATTTCTGAATCTTTTTCTCTAACTCTTTCTCTTGCTCTCCCTGTCACCCTCTCTTTGCCTGCCACTTGTGGTTCAGTATGAAAAGCTCTCAATTCTGCTGAAGGACTACAACAAGATAACTGCTTGCTGATGTGACCTCAAGATGGTCTCTGTAAATGTATGAGCAAGGTCCCAATTAAACACTTTTTGTTCAAAGATTTTCCTTGGTTAGGAAGCATTTTCACAGTAAGTAATTCACTGACTGAGGACATATCTCTGCATTTAACAAATAATAATGGTGTGATAATGTGATAATGTGAAAGTCACATGTCTAGTACACATGACTTTATTAATGAACACTTGAAAGCAATATGTGACATTTTTCTTGAACTAAGTCTTGGACACAGGAACTGTCATCTCTGGGATGTGTGCTCTAACCTGCCAAAATTGAGGCAGCTCTACACTTTGCCCTTTTAATAACTGGCTCCTGAAACTCTTACTGGCTTTCACCTTTTTTTATGACATCATTCAGCATCTCATCCAATCAGCGCCTGAGAGAATATTGAGATTTCCATAGAGATGAGTAAACAATCTTTCCTCAGTGTCCAGAATCACTGATCCTGTGCATGTGTGACTTTTTCTTGTAAAACCCAACAAAGCTTTATATCATTCCTTTATCCAGATCTCACACATTTATACATGTTTACCTCTGTGACAATATCAAATAAGAAATATAAATTTACTGTTTATTTAATTGGACACTTTCTTAAGTAGGAAAATTTCAAAGTCATATGGGATAAAGGGATATATAGAATAGCAATTAAGTCTCATACTGTGGTCTTGCATCTGAAATTTCCTAGGTTGTGACTTTGAAATGAGCATTTAATGGCACATTCACTAAAGGTGCCCTCAGCTCCTTATTGATATAATAGGCTGGCAGGATCTTTGGTTTCCAGGATATTGAGTCTTTAAGAGCAGGTGAAAGAGAAGGAAACCAGCCAATTCCTGGACTGATTTGGCTGAAACAGAGAAAATCGGTGAGTGTAAAATGAAAACTTAGGGAAAATAAAGTATTTAAAAGGTGGTGCTGTTCCACACTTGGCTGACCTTCCTGTGTTGACAGCTCTGTCCTACACTTGGGTCAGTGAGGAACCCTCCTGGTCCTGAGGTTTGCAGCTCAAACTGGGCCTTCAGCACAGAGAAATATGCCTGTCTTATTTGTCTAGGACATAAGAGCAGCAGCGTTTCCAGCTGTTGTCCTTCAGAGAAACCCTAAACCCTAGTGTTAGTGTCAGGACTGCTTCTTTAAGATGCCACCTGAACTCATGGAGTCTGAGGTAGTTGGATAACCAAATGTTTGCGGCTAGGATTCTCTGCTACACAATGAGTTCCTGGAAAGCAGCCCTTATAGAGTCAAACTCTGCCCTCCTTTAACGGAATCATTTTTACATGTTAAATGTCATTGTAAAAGTTGTAAATATATTATTTTTATTGATTATGTGGGAATTTCATATCATATACATTACAATCCTTTCCCATTGCTCCCAGGTTCAAATTCCTAATCCTGTGTCACAGTAAAATATATTTTTTACATCAATTAAAATATGTATTGTTCATACACTGATTGTAACATAATCAGGGCCAAGTCCCTTAAAGAAAACTGAGTTCATCCTTACCCTACTCTGGCACCATCCCCAAGAAGAAGCCATAAGTCTTGAAGAGCTCTATTCTTCATCACCTTGATCACAGTTTTTCCTATGTATTCATTCATTACAATGTGTTCACTTTGTATCCACTCTGCTGCTGTTCCCTCTTGTCCTTCCATTCCCAAACGCCCTCCTTCTACCACTATGTAGTTTCTAAAATTCCCCTGATAATTGAGATCCTCCTCCCCCTTCTAACTGACCCTAGCTTATCAGGAGGTCTCATCAATGCAAGCTGCATCATCTTCCTTTGCAGCCTGATTCAAGGGGCATTGTTCTTCTTGTGTCCTCAATTCCCTCTACTTAGGACACTTTTTCTGCCTCCTCCCTGCAGTATTCCCAGAGATCTGAGGGGAGGGAGAATTTCATAGGGAAATCTCATGGAAAGCTGGGTGTTTTAAGGGCTTTCTCTTCATAATATTGGACTGTGGGTATCTGCAAAGAATCCCATATGAGGCAGAAGGATCCATCTATGTGGTTACAGGAACATGGCAATGATCAATCAGTTGAGGGCAGAGAGCAAAATATTTCATTAACGACAGCCTGATTTGCTTCAAAATTTCAGTAGGATGCCATGGCCCAACAATTCAATTCACTGCAAACTGATGCCACTAGTGGAAGATTGGTGTGGTCACAATAGATGGCCTATTGGACCTTATCCCCCACTATTAGGAGACCTTCCAATAAGTGAATACATGCCATGTTTTTCTTTCTGCAGTTTACTTACTTCAACCAGGATGATATTTCCTGGTTCTTTTCATTTGCCTGAAAGTATCATGATGTCATTTTCTTAGATGAATAATACTCCTTATAGAAATATTCCACATTTTTCCCAAAGGATATTTAAGTTCCGTTCTTTAAAAATTGGAAGTTGCTGGGACTTTAATCATTGTATTGAATGACAAACTATCAGAATAAATATGTTCTTTTAGCCTAGAAGTCCCTCCATCTTCTGCTTCTGGTGATTTGAATTCCAATGTCTACTTGAAGCTCATCTATTTACTTGTTTAGTCCCCAGTGAGGAAATGTCTCTGGGAAGGGATAGGAGTTATGGTCCTGTTAGATAATCTAATTCCCATTGGAGTTTTATTATAGGAGGTTGTGCTTTAAAGATTATATGCCAATGAAAGTGGCCAGAGAGAATGGAGTTTCTGTCTCTCAGTATTTGTTACTTTATATCTTATTTTCTGTTGGAGTTGGTGTCTCTATTTTTGAATAATTCTTTCTAGCACTTTCTCTTTCTCTCTCTGTCTCCCTTTCTCTGCCTGCCACTTAGGGATCAGTATGGTTTTATTATTTTATTATTTTTTTTATTTTTTTTATCAGTTACATTTTATTAACTCTGTATCCCAGCCGTGTCCCGATATCTCATTCCCTCCCAGTCCCTCCTTCCCTCTCTCATCTCCACCATGCCCCTTTCCAAGTCCACTGATAGGGGGGACCTCCTCCCCATTCATCTGATCCTGTTTTATCATGTATCTTCAGGACTGGCTACAAAGCCCTCCTCTGTGGCCTAACAGGACTGCTCCTCCCTTCGGGGGTGGGGAGACCAAAGAGCCAGTCATTAAGTTCCTGTTAGAAATAGTCCTTGCTCCCCTCACTTTGGGAAACCAATTGGTTACTGAGCTACCACAGGCTACATCTGAGTAGAGGTTCTAGGTTATATCCATACATGGTCCTTGGTTGAATGTCAGTCTCAGAAAAGACCCTGTGCCCAGATATATTTGGTCGTTGTGGAGCTCCTATCCTTTCCCCAACAGACTAACTCCCCTTCTTTCTTATGATTCCCTGTACTCTGTCAAAGGTTTGGTCATGAGTCTTTGCTTTGACAACACTGCTAGTTAGAGTCTTTCAGATGCGCTCAGTAGACTCCTGTCATATGTTCAATGTACATCCCATCTGTCTTTCTAAACGAGGATTGATCATCTTACCCCATGTCCGCTCAATTGATTATCTTTTTTAGGTGTATAGATTTCATTATGTTTATCATATCTTATAAGTCTATATAAGTGAGTATATCCCTTTTTTGTCTTTCTCCTTCTGGATATTTCACTCAGAATGATCTTTTCTAGATCCCACCATTTGCCTGCAAATTTCATGATTTCCTCCTTTTTGATTGCTGAGTAGTATTCCATTGTGTAAAAATACCACAATTTCTGTACCCATTCCTCTGTTGATGGACATGTGGGTTGTTTCCAGGTTCTAGCTATTACAAATAAAGCTGCTATAAACATGGTTGAGCAAGTATCCTTTTTGTGTACTTGAACGAACTTTGGGTATATACCTAGCAGTGGTATAGCTGGGTCTTGAGGAAGCACTATTCCTAATTGTCTTAGAAAGTGCCAGATAGCTTTCCAGAGTGTTTGTACCAGTTTACATTCCCACCAGCAGTGGAGGAGGGTTCCCCTTTCTCCACAACCTCTCCAGCATGTGTTATCGCTTGAGTTTTTCATCTTGGCCATTCTGATGGGTGTAAGGTGATATCTCAGGGTCGTTTTGATTTGCATTTCCCTGGGCTAATGAGGATGAGCATTTCTTTAAGTGTTTTTCTGCCATTTGATATTCCTCTGTCGAGAATTCTCTGTTTAGCTCTGTTCCCCATTTTTTAATTGGATTACTTGGTTTGCTGCTTTTCAGCTTCTTTAGTTCTCTGTATATACTGGATATTAGTCCTCTGTCAGATAAACGGTTAGTAAAGATTCTTTCCAAATCTGTAGGCAGTCGTTTTTTTTTTATGATGGTATCCTTTGCTTTACAGAAACTTTTCAGTTTCATGAGGTCTCATTTATTGATTGTGGCTCTTAGAGCCTGTGCTGTTGGTGTTCTGTTCAGGAAGTTGTCTCCTGTGCCAATGAGTTCTAGGCTGTTCCCCACTTTTTTTTCCAATTGATTTAGCGTATCTGGTTTTATGTTGAGGTCCTTGATCCACTTTGACTTTAGTTTTGTGCAGGATGATAAATATGGATATATTTTCATTTTTCTGCATGTAGACATCCAGTTGGTCCAGCACCATTTGTTGAAGATGCTGTCTTTTTTCCATTGAATGGATTTGGGTTCTTTGTCAAATATCGAGTATTCATAGGTGTGTGGATTCATTTCTGGGTCTTCTATGCAGTTCCATTGATCCTCCTTTCTGTTTCTATGCCAATACCATGCAGTTTTTATTACTGTTGCCCTGTAGTACAGCTTGACATCAGGGATGGAGATACCTCCAGATGATCTGTTGTTGTACAGGATCATTTTGGAGATTCTGGGTTTTTTTCTTTCTCGATATGAAGCTCAGAATCTTTTTTTCAAGGTCTGTAAAGAATTGAGTTGGTATTTTGATGGGAATTGCATTGAATCTGTAGATTGCTTTTGGCAGGATGGCCATTTTCACAATGTTAATCCTACCAATACATGAGCATGGGAGATCTTTCCATCTTTTGATATCTTCTTCAATTTCTTTCTTCAGAGACTTGAAGTTTTTCTCAAACAGGTCTTTCAATTGCTTTGTTAGAGTCACACCAAGGTACTTTATGTTATTAGTGGCTATTGTGAAGGGTGTTGTTTCCCTAATTTCTTTCTCAGCCTTTTTGTCTTTGGTATATAGGAGGGCTTCTGATTTTTTTGAGTTGATTTTTTATCCTGCCACTTTGCTGAAGGTGTTTATCAGCTGAAGGAGTTCTCTGGTTGAACTCCTTTTGGGGTTGCTCATGTATACTATCATATCATCTGCAAATAGTAATGACCTCTTCCTTTCCGATTTGTATCCCCTTGATCTCCTTTAGTTGTCTTATTGCTCTGGCTAGGACTTCAAGTACTAAGTTAAAGAGATATGGGGACAATGGACAGCCTTGTCTTGTCCCTGATTTCAGTGGGATTGATTTAAGTTTCTCTCCATTGAGTTTGATGTTGGCTGTAGGCCTGCTGTATATTGCCTTTACTATCTTTAGGTATTTGCCTTTTATCCCTGATTTCTCCAAGACTTTAAACATGAATGGGTGTTGGACTTTGTCAAATGCTTTTTTGGCATCTAAGGAGATGATCATATGGTTTTTCCCCTTCAGTTTGTTTATGTAGTGGATTACATTGATGGATTTCCGTATGTTGAACCACCCTTGCATGCCTGGGATGAAGCCTACTTGGTCATGGTGCATGATATCTTTGATATGTTCTTGGATTCGGTTTGCAAGTATTTTATTGAGTATTTTTGCGTCAATGTTCATAAGAGAGATAGGCCTGATGTTCTCTTTTTTTGTTGGCTCTTTGTGTGGTTTAGGTATTAAGGTGACTGTGGCTTCCTAGAATGAGTTTGGTAGTGTTCCTTCTGTTTCTATTTTGTGGAATAGCTTGAGGAGAATTGGAGTTAGCACTTCTTTGAAGGTCTTGTAGAATTCTGCGCTGAAGCCATCTGGTCCACGGCTTTTTTTGGAGGGGAGACTGTTAATGACTCGATATCCTTGGGAGATATAGGGCTATTCAGTCTTTCTACCTGATCTTGACTTAGTTTTGGTAGATGGAATCTTTCAAGAAAATTATCCATTTCATTTAGATTTTCAAATTTTGTGGCATATAGGCTTTTGTAGTATGACCTAATAATTGTTTGGATTTCCTCAGTGTCTGTGGTTATGTCCCCATTTTCATTTCTGATTTTGCTCATCTGGATAGTTTCTCTCTGCTTTTTAGTTAGTTTGGCTAAGGGTTTGTCTATCTTGTTGATTTTCTCAAAGAACCAGCTTTTTGTTTCATTGATTATTTGGATAGTTTTTTTGTTTCTAGTTGATTGATTTCAGCCCTTAGTTTGATTATTTCCAGCCGTCTGCTCCTCTTGGGTGTATCTGCTTCTTTTTTTTCTAGGGTTTTCAGTTGGGCCATTAAGTTGTTTGTATGTGATGTTATGAATTTCTTCTTGCAGGCACTTAGTGCTATAAATTTTCCTCTGAGCACTGCTTTCAATGTGTCCCATAAATTTGTGTATGTTGTGCCTTCATTTTCATTGAATTCTAGGAAGTCTTTAATTTCTTTCTTTATTTCTTCCTTAATCCAGCTGTCATTGAGTAGTAAGTTTTTCATTTTCCATGTGTGTGTCGGCTTTTTGTTGTTTCTGTTGTTGTTGATGTCTAGCTTTAGTCCATGGTGGTCAGATAGTATACAAGGGATTATTTCAATCCTTTTGTATCTGTTGAGGCTTGCTTTGTGACCCATTATATGGTCTATTTTGGAAAAGGTTCCATGTGGTACTGAAAAGAAGGTGTACTCTTTTGAGTTTGGGTGAAACGATCTGTAGATGTCTATTAGGTCCATTTGATTTAGGGATTCTGTGAGTGCTTTTATTTCCCTATTTGGTCTCTGTCTAGTTGATCTGTCCCTTGGTGAGAGTGGGGTGTTGAAGTCTCCCACTATTATGGTATTAGGATCAATGTATGATTTAAGCTTTAATAATGTTTCATTTACGAATGTCGGTGCTCTTGTTTTGGGGCATAGATATTCAAGATTGTGATGTTCTCTTGGTGGATTTTTCCTTTGATGAGAATATAGTGGCCGTCCTTATCTTTTTTGATTAACTTGGGTTGACAGTCTATTTTATTAGATATTAGGATGGCTACTCCAGCTTATTTTTTGGAACCATTTGCTTGAAAAACAGTTTTCCAGCCCTTTACTCTGAGGTAGTGTTTATTTTTGTTGCATAGGTGTGTTTCTTGGATGCAACAGAATGTTGGATGCTGTTTCCTTAACCATTCTGTTAGCCTGTGTCTTTTTACTGGTGAGTTGAGTCCATTGATATTGATAGATAATAGTGACCAATGCATTTTAGTTCCTTTTGTAATGGAGTCGGTGATCTAACCCTGTTTCATTGCTTGTTTTCTTTTCATTTTCGTTGGGACATTATCTGTTTGCCCTGTTTTCTTGGGTGAATTTGTTTTCATTGGATTGGAGTTTTCCTTCTAGTATCTTCTGTAGGGATGGTTTGCTGTGTAGATATTGTGTAAATTTAGTTTTGTCATGGAATATTTTGTTTTCTCCATCTATGTTGATTGAAAGCTTTGCAGGGTATAGTAGTCTGGGTTGACATTTGTGATCTCTTAGAGTCTCCACGATACTTGTCCATGCCCTTCTGGCTTTCATAGTTTCTGATGAGAAGTCTGGTGTGATTCTGATAGGTCTACCTTCATATGTTACTTGGCCTTTTTCCCTTGCTGCTTTTAATATCTTTTCTTTGTTCTGTAGATTTAGTGTTTTGAATATGATGTGACATGATGTGTTTCTTTTCTGGTCTTGTCTATTTGGAGTTCTGTAGCCCTCTTGTATATTTATGGACATCTCTTTCTTTAAGTTGGGAAAATTTTCTTCTATGATTTTCTTGAAAATATTTTCTGGACCTTGGAGTCTGGAGTCTTCTTTTTCATGAATTCCTATTATTCTTAGATTTTGTCTTTTCATAGCATCCTTGGTTTCTTGGATATTTTGTGATTGGAACTTTTCTGATTTTACTTTTTCTTTGAGAGAAGTATCCATTTCTCAAGTGTGTCTTCAGCTCCAGAGATTCTCTCTTCCATCTCTTGTATTCTGTTGGTGATGCTTACTTTTGTGGTTCCTGATCTTTTCTCCAAGTTCTCCAGCTCAAGGGTTTTCTCATTTTGTGTTTTCTTTATTGATTCTAATTCTGTTTTCATGCCTTGCACCATTTTTTTCATGTGTTTGAATTTGGATTCCTGTTTCTCTACGATGGCCTCTATTTCTTTTTTCATTTCCTTTTTATATGCCACTAATTTTTCCTCTACTTGTGTATCTATTTGTTTGGCTATGTTTGCCTGTGTTTCTTTAAGGATATTGTCTATTTCTTCTTTCTTTGCCTCCAATTGACTGGCCATCTCTTTGAAAGACTTGTTCATTTCCTCCTTATGAGCCTCAAATAATTGGGCAAGCATGGCTTGAAAATCATTTTCCTGTGCTTCTGCTGAATTGGAGTATCCATCGATTTTGGGGTTTGCTGGTGAAGTCATGATGTCCTGATTTATGTTGGAAGTGTTATTTCGCCTACCCCTGGCCATTGGCTTATTTGAAACCTTCCCTGTTTGTTTTTGGATTCTGCAGATCAGACTGGTGCTGTCTCTCTCTGGTTTCTGGAGAGTTCTTCAGGAAGCTGAGCACTCTCAGCGTGTGCTGAGGACTAGCTGTACTTGTGGGAGGAAAGTACTCAGGCGCAAACGGGGCAAATGCAAGCGTGTGTGTGTGTGTGTGTGCGTGCGTGCGCACGCGTGTGTGTGTCTGTGTGTGTAAGCGTGTGTGGATTCGTGTCTCGAGGGATAGAGTGATGGTTAATGTTGAACCCTTGAGTGTGTGGGAGGGGCTCTGCACTGTATATGTCGCAGGCGCTAATGATGATCGCAGCGCAATTTCTGGCATTAACTGCCTAACTCCTCAATTAGGCCCACAGGGCAGGAACTTCAATGTCCCTAGTGCCCCTCTGTTTCCCAAAGTGGGTATGTGGGTGGGAGGGGGGTTCGATGCCTGGCTTCTGATTTAGAAGGACCCAGGGTCAGGGATCTGCAGAATCTCAAGGGTGCACTCACTTACAGGCAGGTCTCTTGGCAGAGATAGTGGTATCCGGGGCTCTCTGCTCTCTGGTTTGGCCCTGCTTCTTTGATGTGCTCTGCCAATTCTGTGCTGCTGTCACTGCCAGGTTCTGAGGTCTTGCTGCAGCTGGAGATTTCAGGGTGGTCACTTCAGCAGGGATGTGGTAACCAGGCTCTCTATTCTCTGGTTTGGCCCTGGTTAGTCTTAAACTGTAGGGTTGTGGTGCCCCACCAGTTCAGTTCTGCTCCGCTGTCACGTCCCGCTGTAACTGGAGACTGGGTTGCTACTCTGGATGCTTTCTGGGAAGTTTGGGGTCTCTTCGTTGTGCTCTTCAAGCTTGGGAGGCCCAGCACCTGGTGTGTCCAGGTTGTATGATGTTTCTGCCTGGTTTTGGTGAGTATATAGAATATTCTCTGTCACTGTGGGATTGGGCGAGCCGTACCGTCAGTGATGGCAATCCTGGGGAACTAGTATGGTGTCTAGCAGATTCGCACCCTGGGACGATGGTGCAGCCGTTGCACGAATCTGGGACTCCGGGACACGTACTGCTGGCTTTTGTCTGCCGCTAAAATGCTTGGGGCTCTGTCTCAGCGGCTGTATACCCCAGGCAGTTAGGTCTGCGCTGAGAAAGATGAGTCCACTGTGCCACTGTGCCGAGGAGGAAGGAGGTCTGGGGGAAGGGAGTGCCGCAAGATCAAAGGATCATTTCTCTCTTTCCCCAAACAAGTCCCCGGGTGACAGGAGACCAAAGTTTTCACCTCCTGCGATGTTCCCTTTTATTCAGAAAGCCTCACCATGATTTTCCTGGGTTAGGGGTCCTTCCATTCACCAACTGAGAAGATCAGGTATCCCACCGCTCAGAAACTGTGTGTGCTAGTCGCCATCTTGGCTCCGCCCTCTCCCAGGAATCAGTATGTAAAGCTCAGAGATCTGCTGAAGTACTACAACAAGATGACTTGCTTGTATGACAGCCTGGATATAAATAATATAAGCAAGTTCCCAATTAAAAGCTTTTTGTTCAAAGAGTTGCTTGCTCAGTGAGCATTTTCACATTAAGTAATTCATTGACTGAGGAGTTATATATGCATTTAACAAATAGTAATGTAATCTATGCTAATATAAATCTTCCACGGAAAAGACAGGTGATTTTACTAATGACCACATGAAAGAAATATGTGACATTTTTCCTAAACTAAGAGTCTTTTCCACAGAAACTGTCATTACTGGGTTGTGTGCTTTCTGATGCCCAGACTGAGGCATGTAGGTCTACTGAGGCTTTCTCTCAAGCAGGCTGTTTACTTGGGCCTTTTAATAACTGTCTCCTGAAACTCTCACTGGCTTTCACCTTTTTCATGACATCATTCTTCCTCTCAGCCAATCAACACCAGAGAGCATTTTGATTTTTCCATAGAGATGAGAAAACATACTTTCATACAGTGTCCTGTATCTCTGATCCTGGGCACATGTGACTTTATCTTGTGTATCCCAACAAGCCTTTATCTCATCCCTTTTTCTAGATCCCACACATTTATTACAGTTTACCTCTGTGACAATGTAAGGTAGGAAATGAAACTTTAATCAGTATTATCATACACATTTCTTTGTATGGAAACTTCAAAGTGATGTGGGATTTAGGGGAATTTAGGAATGACAAGGTGGTCTCCTACTGTAGTCTAAATCTGAAATTTCTTAGGTTGTGACTTTGAACTGAGCAGTTACTGGCATACTCACCAAATGTACCTTCATCTTCTTATTGATAAAATAAGCTGGCAGGGTCTAGAATTCTCTGGAGAATTGACTCTTGAGGAGCAGGGAATGAGAAGGAAACCCAAAATTTCCTGGGAATAGTTAGGCTACAACAGGAAAGATTTGTGAATGTAAAAGGAGAACTGAGGGGCAATAAACTATTTGACAACTAATGATGTTCCACACTAGTGTTGCCAAACCTCTATGAGCAAGGTTGCCTTTGCTGATCTGGCTGGATTGGTAGCTGTGTCATACTAAGTAGTCAGTGAGCAATTCTTCTGTTCCTGGGGTTTATAGCTCAAACTGGGCCTTTAGGACATAGATATGGGGTTGAATTATATGCCTAAGACACAAGAGCATCTAGTTTCCTTCAGTGGTCCTCCAGACAAACCATCTAAACCTTGTGTTAATACTAATACTACTTCTTCAGAGATGTCTGTCACCTGAGCTCATGGGGTCTGAGATAGGTGTGTAACCACTAGTTCATGGCAGAGATTATCTACTACATAATTAGTTCCTGGAAATCATGTCTTACAAAGTCAAACTCTGCCCTCCTTTAGCAAAATCTTTTCTCCATGTTAAAAGTCTTTGTAAAAGTTTTCAACATAATATTTTATTGCTTATATGCAAATTTAATAGAATACACATTACACTCCTTTTTCATTGCTCTCAGGTTCATGTGTGACAGTTATTTTTTTCCTTTAAAATACAACAATTGAAGTATGTGTTATTGATCTATTCATTTGGAACATGATCAGAGTTTCAGTGTCAAGTCCCTTAAAGAAAACTGAGTTCATCCTTTCTGCACCCTGACACCACCCCCAAGAAGAAGCCATAAGTCCTGAAAAGCTCTATACTTCTTTACCTTGAACACAGTTTTTAATGTATTTATTCATTTGTTCACTTTGTATCCCCTCTGCTGCTCCCTTCCTCTTCTCCTTCCATTCAAGCTACCCTTCTTCTTCTACCCCTTTCTAAAATTCCCCTGATAGGTGAGGTCCTCTTCCCCCTTCTATCTGCCCTAGCGCATCAGGTCCCATGTAGGCTGGCTACATCATCTTCCTCTCCGGGCTGATTCTCAGGACATTGTTCACCTTGTGTTCTCAATTCCCTATACTTATGACACTCTTCCTGCCTCCTCTCCCGTATGCTTAGCAGAGAATTGAGGTAAAGTAGTATTACATAGGGAAATTCCATTCACAGCTGGGTGTTTTAAGGTCTCTCACTGCATAATATCATAATGTGGGTCTCTCTATGCAATCCCATTTGATTCAGAAGGAAACATCTTTGTGGATCCAAGAACATGGCACTGATCTTTCAGTTGAGGACAGAGAGCAACATATTTAATTAACAGCCTTTGCTGCTTTAAAATTTCTTTATTATGCCCTGGCCCAACAACTCATACAACTGCCATCCAATCCCCTAATGGAAGACTGGTTTTGTCACAGTAGATAGCCTATTGGAACTTAATCCCCCACTATTAGGAGACCTCTTAATAAGTGAATACATACCACATTTGTCTTTATGCATTTTAGTTACTTCACCCAGGATGATTATTCTTGGTTTTATCCATTTGCCTGAAAATATCCTCCTGTCATTTTCTTAGCTGAATAATCCTTCTCTAAGGAAATATTCTATATTTTCCCCAAATGAGATTGTCAGTCCTGCTCTTTAGTCATTGAAATTTGCTGGGATTTTAATCATTGTATTGAATGACAAACTTTCAGGAAAAAAAATGTTCTAGCCTAGAAATCCCTCCATTTTCTTCTACTTCCTCATGATTTGAATTGCAATGTCCCCTAAAAGCCCATCTATTTATATGTGGAGTCCCCAGTGAGCAAATGTCTGGTTAGGATTAGAAGGTATGGCCTTGTTAGAAAATGTTATTTCTTTTGTTTCGATAATTTCTTTCTTGGCACTTTGGTCTTATAGGGCAGGGCTTACTGATTATTCTTAAGATAATTTTGTATCCAGCCACTTTGATAAAGGTGTTTATGAACTGAAGAAATTCCCTAGCAGAATTTTCGGGTCACACAGGTATACTAACCTATCATTTGCAAATAGTGATACTTTGACTTATTGCTTTCCTATTTATTTCCCCTCAAACTCCTTCTATTGTCTTATTGCTCTACCAAGGACTTCCAGAACTATGTTGAAGAGATATGGAGTAAGCAGGCAACCTGGCCTTGTCCCTGATTTCAGTGGGATTGCTGAATGTTTCTCTCAGTTTAGTTTCATATTGTTTCTAGGCTTGCTTTATTTTGCCTTTACTATATTTAGATATATGCCTGGTATCCCTGATATCTCCAATACTTTAAACATGAAGGAATATTTGATTTCATCAATGCTTTTTCAGCATCTAAGGAGATTATCATGTGTTTTTTATTTTTCGTTCATTTTTTGATATGTTGGATCACTTTGATGGATTTCCATGTATTGAACCACCACTGCATATCTATGATGAAGTCTACTTGGTCTAAATGGCTGATATCTTTGATGTGTTCTTTTATTTGGTCAAAAACATAAAGTACTTTGGTATGAACGTAACAAATCAAGTCGGTTTGTATGAAAAAAATTTCTAGTCTCTCAAGAAAGAATTCGAAGCAGACATCAGAAGATGGAAAGATCTCCCGTGCTCATGGCTTGGCAGGATTAACATGATAAAAATGGTCATCTTAAAAAAGCAATCTACAGATTCAGTCAAATTACCAACACAATTGTTTACAGAACTTAAAAGAAAAGTTCTGAACTTCATATGGAAAAACAGGAAACCAAGAATTGCTATAACAATCATTTACAATAAAAGATCTTCTGGAGTTATCTCAATCCCTGATCTCAAGTTCTACTATAGAACAACAGTAATAAAAATCACATGGTACTGACATAGAAACAGAATGGTGGAACAATGGAACTGAATAGGAGAAACAGAAATAAATCCCCACACTTCTGGAAAAATGATTTTTGACAAAGATGCCAAAATCATATAATGGAAATAATACAGCATCTTCAACAAACTGTGCTGGTATAACTGGATGTCTACATGTAGAAAAATGCAAATAGAGCCATACTTATCACCCTGCACAAAACTAAAGTCTAAGTGGATCAAAGACCTCAACATAAAACCAGACATACTAAGTTGGTTAGAAGAAAAAGTGGTAAAGAGTCTTGAACTCTTTGGCACAGGATACAGCATCCTGAAAAGAACACCAAGAGCACGGGCTCTAAGAGCAACAATCAGTAAATGGGACCTCATGAAACTGAAAAGCTTCTGTAAAGCAAAGACAGTGTCATCAAAACAAAACAAATGCCTAAAAATTTGGAAAGAATCATTCACCAACCTTCCATCTAACAGAGGGCTAATATCTAGTATATATAAAGAACTAAAGAAGCTGAAAAGCAACAAACCAAGTAATGAAATTATAAAATGGCTAACAGAGCTAAACAGAAAATTCTCGATAGAGGAATATCAAATGGTAGTGAAAATCTTTCTGTAATGCTCAACATCATTAGCCATAAGGGAAATGCAAATCAAAATGTCCCTCAGATTTCACCTTATACCCATCAAAATGGCCAAGATAAAAAACTCAAGTGACTACATATGCTGAAGAGGTTGTAGAGAAGGGGAACCCTACTCCACTGCTGGTGGCAATGTAAACTTGTACAACCACTCTGGACATCAATGTGGCATATTCTCAGACAACAAGGAACACTGCTTCCTCAAGATCCAGTTAAGCCACTCCTAGGTTTATATCCAAAAGAGACTCAAGTACACAGTAAGGGCATTTGCTCAACCATATTTGTAGTAGCTTTATTAGTAATAGCCAGAACCTTGAAACAATCCAGATGCCTCCCAATAGAAAAGTAGATACAGAAATTATGGAACATCTACACAACTGGATATTACTCAGCAATAAAAAACAAAAAAGCATGAAATTTACAGGTAAATGTTATTATGACATCACAATGCTATTATGACTTCAAAATGATATTATGACCTCAAAATTTACAGTGATATTATGATATCACAATGGTATTATGGCATCACAATGATATGAGTTCATAATACTATGATGACATCATAACAGTACTATTACATCAAAATGGCATTATGACATCAAAATTCATCATGACATCCCAATGCTATTATGACATGATTATGGTATAAAATCACAATGGAATTATAGCATCTCCAATGGAATTTTGTTTTCATAATGCTATTATGACATTACAATGTTTTTGTTATCACAATCGCACTATGACTACTCACTGCTTTTATAACTTTACATAGCTATCATAATGTCACAATATTATCATTACATCACAGTGGTTATCAGGACATCACCATGCTATTATGACCTGACAATTGTATGACATCTCAATACTACTATGACATCACAATGCTATTATGATGTAATATCACAATGCTTTGATGCCATCACAATGCTCTGAAGACACCACAATGGGTTTATGACCTCAAGTGGTATTATGATATCACAATGCTATATTGATATAACAATGGTATTAAGACATCATAGTGATATGACATGACACTACTATTATGAAATCATAATAGTGTTATGAGTTCAAAATGTTATGATGCCATCACAATGATATTATGAATTCATAATGGTATGATGTTATCTCAATGATAGTAGTACATCACAATGATATGAAATCACAGTAGTATTATGAAATCACAAAGGTATTATGACATCACAATGTTATGATAGCCCAATAGTATTATGATTTCAAAATGTTGTTTTGATATCATAATGACATTATGACATCACAATGCTATGATGACCTCACAATGCTATTATGCTATCATAATGGTGTTATGACATCACAATTCTTTTATGACATTACAATGATATTATGACATCACAATGACATTTTTGACATGAAAATTCATGACATCCCAATGTTATTATGACATAACCATGCTTTCATGACATTAAAATGCTATTATGTCATCACAATTTAACTATGACTTTCAACCAGATGAATTCACAATGGTAATAGTACATAACAATGCTATTATAACATCACAATACTATAATGACATCACATTGGGTTTATGACTTTAATATGCTATTAAAATATCACAATGCTATGTTTACATCATAATGCTTTTATGTCATCACAATGCTACAATGATATTATGCTACCATAATGGTGTCATGACTTCACAATGCTATAATGATATTATAATGCTATGAAGGATAACTATGTTATTATGACATCACATTGTTATGATGACATCCAATGGTGTTATGACATCACAATCATGCAAAGAACTAAATAGACTAGTATGACTTCACAATGGCAATATGATATCACAATGGTATTATAGCATCACAATGCTATGATAAACTCAGAAAGGTATTAGCACATTATAATGGTATTATGAAATCACAAATCTATCATTACTTCAAAAAGGTATTATGACATCACAATGGTATTATAATCTCAAAATGTTATTATGACATTATGACAGAATTTTAAATCAATCACAATGGTATTACAACATCACAATTGTGTTATGACTTTACAAAGCTATTATGACTTCACAATGATCTGATGATATCATTAAGTTATTATGATATCACAATGTTATCATGACTACAAAATTCATCATTATATTCCAATGTTATTATGACAGCACAATGTTTTCACAGCACAATGAATTTACAATGCTATTATGTCATTACAATGTTCTCACAATATGATTGTGTTATGAAAGCATAAGGGAATTAGGCATCCCATTGCTATCATGACATAAGAATGCTATTTTTTACTATGGTGTTATGACTTCACAATGCTATTATGACATCACAATGCGATTATGAGATCACAATGGCATCATGACATCCCATTGCTAAAATGAAATCACAATGTAGTTATAACATGATTGTCGTATAGCATCACAGTATAATTTTGACATCAAAAATCTATTATGACTTCACAACGGTGTGACTTCAGAAGGATATTAGGACATCACAATAATATGATGATATCCCAAAGGTATTATGACATCATAATGTTCTCATAACATCAAAATTTATCATAACATCACATTGCTATTCTCACATCACAATGCTATTATGGTATTACAATGCTGTTATGACATCTTAATGGTGTTATGACATCACAATGCTATGTTGACATCACAATGGCATTATGACTTCAAAATGGTATTATGACATCAACATGCTTTTAATACACTGGTATTACAACAAGATAGTGCTATGACATCACAATGGAAATTTGACATTAAAATGCTAGTATGACTTCACAACAGTATGACTTCACAATGCTATGATGATATCACACTGGTATTATTATACTACAATACTCTGATGAAATCACCATGCGATTATCCTATCACAATGTCATTATGACATCAAAATTCCTCATGACACCCCAGTGATATTCTGACGTCCAAATGCTATTATGACATGATTGCTTTATGACATCACAAGGAAAATTGACACTCACAATGCTATTGTGAATCACAATTCTATTTAGACATCACAATGCTCTCAAAACACCACTATATTATTATAACATCACGATGCTATTATGATCTCAAAGTGTTAATATAATATTACAATCATATGAAATCACAAAGTTATGACATCACAATGCTATTATGGCTTAACAATGCTATTATGATATCTCAATGCTATTACGACATTACAATGATATGAAATAAAAATGCTATTACAACATCACAAAAGTATTGACATCATAATACTCTTATGATATCATAAATTTATGACATCCCAGTTGTTTTAGGATTTAACAATTTTATTATGACATCATGATGCTCTTATGACATCACAATTCTATTATGATCTCACAATGCTTGATGATATCACAATGCTCTTGTGATATGATTGTGTTATGATATCACAATGGAATTATCACATTACATTGCTATTATGACTTCACAACAGTATGACTTTTAAATGATATTAAAACATCTCAATGCTATTATGACATTACAATGCTCTTATGACAACAAAATGCTATTATGATATTTCAGTGCTATAATGACATCACAATGATAGGAAATCACAATACTATAATGACATCAAAAAGGCATTTTGACATCACAATTCTATTATAACATTACAATATTATGACATCACAATGTTATTATGACTTCCCAATGATACTTCAACATGATTGTGTTATGACATCACAATGTAATTTTGAAATAAAAAAATATTATAACTTCAAAACAATAAGACTACACAATGATATTAGGCCACCAAATGATTTGATGACATCACAATGCAATTATGATATCATAATGGCATCTTGACATGAAAATTCACCATGACATCCTAAAGCTTTTAGGTATGACAACGGTTAGGTGCTGATTGGCAGAGAGGGAGAATGATGTTTTGAAAGAGGTTGAAGCCAGTAAGAGTCTCGGGAGTCAGTTATTAAAAGGGACAAGTGGACAGCCTACTTGAGAGATAGGTTGAGCAGCTCTACATGCCTCAATCTGGGCAGCTGAAAACACACAACACAGAGATGACAATTCCTGTGTCCAAACTCTTATTTCTTTAATCTGTCACATATTTCTTTCAAGTGGTCATTTTTAAAGTCCTGTGACTTTGACATGTGAATTTCATAGTGTCACAGAATCCAATATTGTTTATTAAATGCAAAGATATGTCTTCAGTCACTGAATTACTTACTGGGAAAAATGCTCTCTGACTAAGGCAAATTTTTGAACAAAAAGAATTTCATTGGAACCTTGCTTATATTTTTACAGAGACTAACCTGGATATCACATCAGCAAGCAATTTGTTGTAGTCCTTCAGCAGAACTGAGAGCTTTTCATACTGGACCACAAACAGCAGGAAGAGAGAGGGAGACTGAGGGAGACAGAGAGAGAAAGTACTAGAGAGACAGATTAAGAAATAGAGAGACTGAGACCTACAGAAATATAGGTATAAAGTGACAAAAACAAAGAAACAGAGACCCATTCTGTCTGGTCACATTCGTTGGCACATCAACCTCAAAACACAGCCTCATACAATATAAATCCAAAAGAAATTATATTATCTAACAAGTCCATATCTCCTAATTCCTTCACAGATATTTCCTCACTAGAGACTCAACATGTAAATAGATAGCTTCAATGGATATTGCAAATCAAATCACCAGGAAGACGAAGATGGAGGGAATTCTAGGCTAAAAGAACACAGTGATCCTGATAGTTTGTCATTCAATACAATGAGTAGAGTCCCAGCAAATTCCAAGTTCTAAAGAACAGGACTGACAATCCCCTTTCAGGATAATGTGGAATATTTCCATAATGGAAGAAAATGACATCATGATATTTTCAGGCAAATAGATGGAACCAGGAAAAATCATCCTTGCTAAAGTAACTAAAATGCAGACAGTCAAATATAGTATGTATTCACTTATTAGGATGTCTCCTAATTAGTGGAGCATAAAGGTCCAATAGGCCATCTGATTGAGACCAAACCAGTCGTCTGTTCGGCGGATTCAGTAGCAGGGAATTGAGCTCTTAGGCCATGGCATCTTTCAGAAATTTTCAAGCAACCCAGGATTTTATTAAAATATGCTGCTCTGTGCCATCAATTGATAGATCAGTGCCATGTTATTGGATACACAAAGATGATTCCTTCTGTATCAAATGGGATTGCATACAGAGACCCACAGTCTGATATTATGCAGAGAGAGACCTTAAAACACCCAGCTCTAAATGGGATTTCCCTATGAAATTCTCCCTCTATTAAGAGCTCTGGAAATTCTGAAGGAGAGGAGGTAGGAAGATTGTTATAAGTAGAAGGAATTGAGAACACAAGGAGAACAATTCCCTGAGAATCAGAATGAAAAGGAAGATGATGCATTCAGCCTTGGTGAGACCTGGTAAGCTAGGTTCAGATAGATGTATGAGGAGGGCCTCCCCTAACAGGGATCTAGAGAAAGGTCATAGGGGTAGAAGAAGGAGGAAGGGTGGGACTGCAAGGAGAAGGGGAGGAGGTATTAGAGGGGATAAAAATTGAACAATATGTAATAATTATATAAGAAATACTGTCATCAAGGTGATGAATGTAAACTTCTTCAAGACTGATGGATTTTTCTTGGGTGTGGTACCAGCATGTAGCAAGGAAGAACTCAGTTTTCTTTAAGGGACTTGGCACTGAGACTCTGATCATATTTCAATGAGTATGTGAACAACACACACTTCAATGATGTATTTTAAAGACAAAAAAAAATATATATATTTTTTTTGTGTGACACATGGGTAGGAATTTGAACCTGGAATCATTAGAAAAGGAGTATAATGTATAATATATGAAACTCCGCATAATCAATAAAAATAATAAGTTAAAAACTTTTGCAATGACTCTTAACATGGAGAAAAGATTCAGCTAAAGGAGGGCAGAGTTTGACTTTGTAAGGCATGCTTTCTAGGAACTCATTATGTAGGAGAGAATCCTAGCCATGAACTAGTGGTTACCCAACTACCTCAGACCTCATGAGCTCAGGTGGCACCTCTGAACAAGCAGTCCTGCCACTAACATTATGTTGGAGGATTTGGCTGGTGGACCACTACAGGAAACACTTCTGCTCTTGTGTCTTAGGCATATAACACAGACATATTTCTCTATCCTGAAGGACTAGTTTGAACTGTAAACCAAGACAAGCAGAATTACTCAGTGACCACAAAGTAGGACACAGCTGTCAATCCAGCCAGGTCAGCCAAGTCAACCATGCTCATAGAGGTTTGGCAACCCTATTGAGGAACAAAGCTAGTTATCAAAACCTTTATTGTCCCTAAGTTCTCCATTTACATGCAGATCTTTCTCTGTTGGAGCCAAACCAGTACCAGGAATTATCTGGATTCCTTCTCTTTTCCCTGCTATAAGACTCAATATCCCAGGGAACTCCAGGCCCAACCTGCCTATTATATCAATAAGAATGTGAAGATACATTTAGTGAGTAGGCCAGTAAATGCTCAGTTCAAAGTCACAACCTGTTAGAAATAGTCCCTGTTCCCCTCACTTTGGGAAACCAATTGGTTACTGAGCTACCACAGGCTACATCTGAGTGGAGGTTCTAGGTTATATCCATACATGGTCCTTGGTTGAATGTCAGTCTCAGAAAAGACCCTGTGCCCAGATATATTTGGTCCTTGTGGAGCTCCTATCCTTTCCCCATCAGACTAACTCCGCTTCTTTCTTATGATTCCCTGTACTCTGCCAAAGGTTTGGTCATGAGTCTTTGCTTTGAAAACACTGCTAGTTAGAGTCTTTCAGATGCGCTCAGTAGACTCCTGTCATACGTTCAATGCACATCCCATCTGTCTTTCTAAACAAGGATTGATCATCTTACCCCATGTCCGCTCAATTGATTATCTTTTTTAGGTGTATAGATTTCATTATGTTTATCATATCTTATAGGTCTATATAAGTGAGTATATCCCATGTTTGTCTTTCTCCTTCTGGGATATTTCACTCAGAATGATCTTTTCTAGATCCCACCATTTGCCTGCAAATTTCATGATTTCCTCCTTTTTGATTGCTGAGTAGTATTCCATTGTATAAAAACAGGAACTCGATGACTGGCTCTTTGGTCTCCCCATCCCCGAAGGGAGGAGCAGTCCTGTTAGGCCACAGAGGAGGGCTTTGCAGCCAGTCCTGAAGATACCTGATAAAACAGGATCAGATGAATGGGGAGGAGGTCCCCCCCATCAGTGGACTTGGAAAGGGGCACGGTGGAGATGAGGGAGGGAGGGAGGGAGGGACTGGGAGGGAATGAGGGATCGGGACACGGCTGGGATACAGAGTTAATAAAATGTAACTGATAAAAAATAAATAAATAAATTAAAAAAAAAGAAAAAAAGAAAAAAACAAAGTCACAACCTAGGAAATTTCAGATCCAAGGTCAAGTAAGAGAGCACCTTGTCATTTGGTACATTTCCCTTAATCCCACATCACTGTGAAGCTTCCTACTTGGAAGCTGTCCAATTAAATAAACAGTAAAGTTTCATATCCTACTGGACATTGTCACAGAGGTAAAAAGGAGTAAAGGCGTGGGATCTGGATAAAGGAATAGAGATAAAGGCTTGCTAGGTTTCACAAGAAAAATTCACCTGTGCACATGATCAGAGATACTGAACACTAAGGAAATGTTGTTTACTTATCTTCACAGAAACCTCAAGATTCTCTCCGGTGCTGATAGGCTGAGACAGAAATTGATATCATGAAATAAGTTAAAGGCAGTAAGAGATTCAGGAGCCAGGTATTAAAAGTGTCAAGTGGACATTTGCCTGAGAGAAAGTCTGAGCAGCCCTACATGCTTCAATCTGGGCAGCTGAAAGCACAGAACCCAGAGATGTCAGTTCCTGTGTTAAAGACTATTAGGTCAGGAAAAGTGTCACATATTTCTTTCAATTGTTCATTAATAAAGTCATGTGTCCTTGACATGTGAGTTTCACATTATGACAGAATCCATTATTATTTCTTAAATGCACAGATATGTCCTTAGTCAGTGAATTACTTACTTTGAAAATGTTCCCTGCCTGAGGTAACTCTTTGAACAAAAAGCATTTAATTGGGACCTTGCTCATATTTTTACAGACACCATCCAGGATGTCAAGTCGGCAAGCAGTCATCTTACAGTTCTTCAGCATAACTGAGAGCTTTTCACACTGAACCACAAGTGTTAGGCAGAGAGAAGAAGATTGAGAGAGACAGAGAGAGAACAAGAGCTAGAGAAACAAATTCAGTAATAATAAGACCGAGACCAACAGAAACAATGATATAAGTTGACCTCGAGCAAGAGACAAAGACTCAATTCTGTTTGGTCACTTTTATTGGTATATCAATCTCCAAACACAGCCTCTTACAATATAATTCCAAAAGGAATTATATATTTTTAATATTTTTTCATTTTCATTTTTATTAATTACTCTTTATTGACTTTGTATCCTCCCATAATCTCCTCCCTCTTTCCCTCCCAATTCCATTATCCCTCCTCCTTGTCCACCCATGCCCTTCCCTATATCCACTTATAGGGGAGGTCTTCTACTTCTTCCTCTGATCCTAGGCTATCAGATCTCATCTTGAGTGGCTGCATTGTCTACCTCTATGAACTGTTAAGGCTGCCCCCCATCAGGGTGTGCCCCTGATCAGACTAGGCCAATCAGTTCATGTCAGAGGCAGTCCCTGTTCACACTACTAAGAATTTCACTTGGACACTTAACTGCCATAGGCTACATCCTTGAAGGGGTTCTAGGTTATCTCCATGCATGGTTTTTGGTTGGAATATGAGTCTCAGGAAAGATTCCTGTGCTCAGACATTTTGGTTCTGTTGCTTTCCTTGTGGAGCTCCTGTCCTCTCCAGATCTTACTATTTCCCACTTCTTTCATTTGACTTTATGCACACCACACAACAGTTGGCCATAAGTCTCAGCATTTGATTTGATAGTCTGCAGGGCAGAGCATTTCAGAGGCCCTCTGTGGCAGCTCCTAACATGTTCCCTGTTTTCTCCTTCTGATGACTATGCTTTTTGCCTTTCTGGATAGGAATTTAACATTTTACCCAGAGTCCTCAATCATTATTAGTTTCTTTAGGTGTACAGATTTTAGTAGGTTTATCCTGTATTATATGTCTATATGAGTGGGTATATAAAGTATGTGTCATTCTGCTTATAGGATAGCTCACTTCCAGTTCCCACCATTTAACTACAAATTTCATTTTTCCTTGTTTTTTATTGCTGAGTAATATTCCATTGTGTAGATGTTCTGCAATTTCTGTATCCATTCTTCAGTTGGGGAGCATCTGGGTTTGTTTGTTTTTTTCCAGATTCTGGCTATTAGAAATAAAGCTGCTACAAACATGGTTAGGCAAATGTCCTTACTGTGTACTTGAGCCTCTTTTGGATATATGCCTAGGAGTGGTATAACTGGATCTTGAGGAAGCATGTTTTCTTGTTGTCTTATAAAGCACCAGATTGATTTCTAGAGTGATTGTATAAGTTTACATGCCCACCAGCAGTGGTACAAGATTACTTTCATACCAGCGGTGCAGAAGGGTTCTCCTTCTCCACAACCACTCTAGCAGTTGTTGAAACTTGAGTTTTTGATCTTGGCCATTCTGATGGGTGTAAGATAAAATCTCAGGGTTGTTTTTATATGTATTTCCCTGTTGTCTAATGATGTTGAGCATTTCTTTCAGTTTTTCTCTCCCATTTGATATTCCTCTATGGAGAATTCTCTCTTTAGCTCTTTTTACCATTTTTTTTAAAGTGGATTACTTGTTTTGTTGCTTTTCAATATCTCTAGTTCTTTCTATATACTGGATTATAGCCCTCTGTTACCCAGAGGTTAGGTAAAAATTCTTTCCCTATCTGTAGGCATTTGTTTTGTTTTTATGACTGTGTCCCTTGCTTTACAGAAACTTTTCAATTTCATGAGGTCTTATTTACTGATTGTTGGTCTTAGAGCCTGTGCTGTTGGTGTTCGGTTCAGGAAGTTGTTTCCTGTGCCAATCAGATCAAGGTTCTTCCTTACTTTTTCTTGTAACTGATTTAATATGTCTGGTTTTATGTTGAGGTCTTTGATCCACTTGGACTTTAGTTTTGTGCAGGGTGATACTTATGGATCTATTTACATTTTTCTACATGTATACATCCATTTAGTTAAGCACCATTTGTTGAAGATGCTATCTTTTTTTTTTTTTTCCATTTTATGGTTTTGGCATCTTTGTAAAAGATCAGGTATCCATAAGTGTGAGGGTTTATTTCTGGGTAATTAATTAGTTTCCATTGATCCACCATTCTATTTATATGCCTATAGTGTGCTGTTTTTATTATGTTTGCTCTATAGTACAGCTTGAGATCAGGAATGGAGATTATAGAAATACCTTCAGAAGATTATTTTGAGGTATTTTTTTTTAGCAATTTTGGGTTTCTTCTTTTTCCATATGAAGTTGAGAATTTTTCTCACAAGGTCTATAAAGAATTGTGTTGGTAACTTGATGGGAATTGCATTGAATATGTAGATTGCTTTTGGCAAAATGGCCATTGTTACAATGTTAATCCTGCCAAGCCATGAGCATGGGAGATCTTTCCATTTTCTGATATCTTCTTATAATTCTTTCTTCAGAGACTTGAATTTTTTTTTTCATAGAAATCCTTGATTTGGTTAGTTAGGGTCATACCAAGGTACTGTATGTTTTTGACCAAATACAAGAACACATTAAAGATATCATCCACTCTGACCAAGTAGGCTTCATCCCAGGTATGCATGGGTGGAGCAATATACGGAAATCACATCAAAGTGATCCACCATAATAAAAAAATGAAAGAAAAAAAAAACACATGATAATCTCCTTAGATCCTGAAAAAACATCTGATGAAATCCAACCTTTAGTCATGTTTAAAATATTGGAGAGATCAGGAATACAGGTACATATGTAAACATTGTAAAGGCAATATAAAGCAAGCCTACAGCCAACATCAAACTAAACTGAGGGAAACTTAAAGAAATCCCACTGAAATCAGGGACAAGAAAAGGCTGTCCACTCTCTCCATAATTATCAACATACTACTGGAAATCCTTGCTAGAGCAATAAGACATTTGTAAGAGTTCGATGGTAAACAAATCAAAAAAAAAAAAGGAATTAAATTATCAGTATTTGTAGATGATATAATAATATACCTGAGTGACCCCAAAAATTGTACCAGGGACTTGTACACCTGATAAACAACTTTGGAAATGCAGCTGGATTCAAAATTAACTTAAAAACTCAGTAGCACTCCTGTATACAAAAGACGAAGGTGCTCAGAAATAAATTATAGAAACAGAAGAAATTATATTATCTAACAAGGCCATACCTTCTAACCCTAACAAGACATTACCTCACTGGGGACTACACGTGTAAATAGATGTGCTTTGATGGGACATTGCAATTCAAATCAACAGGAAATGGAAGAAGATGGAGGAACTTCTAGGCTAAAAGTACAATTTTATCCTGAAAGTTTGTCATTAAATACAATGATGAAAGTCCTAGCAACTTCCAAGGACTAAAGAACGGGACTGACAATCTCCTTTGGGGAAAATGTGGAATATTTCCATAGAGGAGTATTATTCACCTAAGAAAATGATAAGAAGATATTTTCAGACAAATGGATAAAACCAAGAATAATCATCCTGGGTGAAGTCACTAAAATTCAAAAAGACAAATATGGTATGTATTTACTTATTAGGAGTTCTCTTAACAGTGAGGGATTAAATTCTAATAGGCCATCTATTGTGACAAAATCAGTCTTCCATTAGGGGGATTGGGTGGCAATTATATGAGTTGTTGTGCCAGGCCATAATACAGAAATTTTAAAGCAGAAAAGTCTGTTGTTAATTAAATGTGTTGCTCACTGCCCCCAACTGATAGATCAGTGCCATGTTCTTGGATCCACAAAGATGTTTCCTTCTGAATCAAATGGGATTGCATAGAGAGACTCACATTTCCATATTATGCAGAGAAAGACCTTAAAACACCCAGGTGTAAATGGGATTTCCCTACGAAATGCAACCTTATCTCAATTCTCTAAGCCTGCAGGAGAGGAGGCAGGAAGAGTGTCATAAGTAGAGGGAATTGAGGACACAAGAGAACAATGCCCTGAGAATCAGAACTCAGAGGAAGATGATGCAGAGATCCTTAAATGAGACCTGAAATGCTAGGGTCAAATAGAAGGGTGAGGAGAACCTTGCCCAGTAGGGACTTAAAAAATGGCATAGCGATAGAGGAAGAAGGGTGGGTGGGACTGGAAGGAGAAGAGGGAGTCGGTAGAAGAGTTGATACAAAGTGAACCAATCATAATAAATAAATACATAAGAAAAGTGTGATCAATGACTGATGGCTTCTCCTTGGGATGGTGCCAGTATGTGGCAATGATGAATTCAGTTTTCAAGGGATTTTGCACTGACATTCAGATCATGTTCCAATGAGTGTACTTCAATTGATTTATGTTAAAATGAATTAGTGTGATACATAGGTAGTAATTTTAACCTGGGAGTAATGGAAAAAGAAATATATTATATGTAGTATGAAATGCCCACATAATCAATAAAAATAATATGTTGAAAACCTTTACAATGACTTTTGATATGGAGAAAGGATTCCACTAAAGGAGGGGAGGATTTGACTTTGTAAGGCATTCTTTCCAGGAACTCATTATGTAGTAGAGAATTCTTGCCATGAACATACCCTGCTATGTCAGACCCCATGATCTCAAGTGTCACCTGTGAAGAAGCAGTCCTGGCACTAAATTTACCTTGAGAGGGTTTGTCTGGAGGACCACAGCAAGTAACACTGCTACTTTTGTATCCGAGGCATATAACACTGACACATTACTCTGTTCTGAAGGCCAAGTTTTAACTGTAAACAACACAACTAGGAAACTTGCTCAAGAATCACTGAGTAGGATACAGCTGACCATCCAGCCAGGTCAGCCAAGGCAACCCTTCTCATATAGGGTTGACAACACTAGTATGGAATAGCACCAGCTGTCATATAATATCTTGACCTTCAGTTCTCCTTTAAGAGACACTGATCTTTCTCTGTTTCAGCCAAACCAGACTAGGTATTATCTGGTTTCCTACTCTTTTCCCTGTTCTTAAAGAATCAATACCTCAGGGAACCCTAGACCCTGCCAGTCTATTATATCAAGAAGAATATGAAGGTACATTTAGTGAGTCAGCCAGTAACTGCTCAGTTCAAAGTCCTAAAATAGGAAATGTCAGATCCAATAGCACAATAGGAGACCACCTTGTCATTCAGCACATTCCCCCTAATCCCACATCACTTTGAAGCTTCCCTACTTAGGAAGCTCTCCAATTAAATAAAGTAAGATTAAAGTTTTATTTCCTACCTGAGATTTTCACTGAGGTAAACTGTATTAAAACTGTGGGGTCTGGATAAAGGGATGAGATAAACTTGTTGGGTTTCACAGAAAAAATCACATGTACACAGGATCAGAGATACTGGACACTGAGGAAAGTTTATTTCCTCATCTCCATGGAAACCTCAAGATTCTCTCAGGTGCTGATTGGCTGAGACGGAGAATGATGTCATGAAACAGATGAAAGCCAGTAAGAGTTTCAGGAGCCAGTTTTATTAGGTCCATGTCCTTGACATGTGACAATCACATTATCACAGACTCCATTATTATTTGTTAAATGAACAGATATGTCCTCAATCAGTGAATTACTTACTATGAATATACTGCATGACAAAGGCAACTCTTTGAACAAAAAGTGTTTAATGGGGACCTTCTATTTTTACAGAGACCATCCATGATGTCACATCAGCAAGTATACATCTTGTTGTATTCCTTCAGCAGAACTGAGAGCTTTTCATACTAAACCACAAGCAGCAATTTAAAAGAAGGAGATTGAGAGAGACAGAGAAAAAGAAGAGCTAGAGAGACCGATTCAGAAGTAGAGAGATTGAGACAGACAGAAAAAAATATATAGAGGGACAGAGAATGAGAGACAAAGAATCCATTGTATCTGACAATTTCATTGGCATATCAACCTCACAGCACATGCTCCTATAATATAATGCTAATAGGAATTATATCATCTAAAAAGGCCAAACCTCCTAAACTATACCAGACATTTCCTCACTTGAGACTCATCATCTAAATAGATGTTCAAGTGGACATTTCAATTCAAATCAATGGGAAGTGGAAGAAGATGTAGGGATTCTAGGCTAAAAGAACATAATTATTTTGATAGTTAGTCATTCAATACAATGATTAAAGTCCCAGCAACTTCCAAATTCTAAAGAACAGGATTGACAATCTCCTTTGGAGAAAATGTAGAATATTTCTATAACAGAGTATTCTTCAGCTAAGAAAATGACATCATGATATTATCAGGTAAATGGATGAACCCAGGATGAATAATTCTGGGTGAAGCAACTAAAATGCAGAAAGATAATATGGTATGTATTCACTTATTAGGAGGTTTCTTTATAGAGGAGGATAAAGTCCCAATAGGCCATTTTGTGACCAAACATGTCTTCCAATAGGGAGATTGGGTGGCAGTTAATTGAGTTTTGGGCCAGGGAATCCTACAGAAATTTTCAAGCATCCAGACTGTTTTTATTAAAATACTTTGCTCTCTGCCTCAACTGATAGATGTAGAAGGAAGAGATGCTTCCTTCTACAACAAATGGGATTGCATATAGAGACCCACAGTCCTATATTATGAAGAGAGACCATAAAACACTCAGCTCTAAATGGGATATCTATGAAATTTTCACTTCCTTCCAAGCTCTGGGAAGCCTGCTTGAGAGGAGGCAGGAAGAGTGTCCTAAGTAGAGGAAATTGAGAACACAAAGAGAACAATCAATCCCCCAAGAATCAGGCATCTGAGGAAGATGATGCAGCTTTCCTTGAAGAGACCTGATTAGCTAGGGTCAGATTGAAAAGGGAGTTTGACCACCCCCATCAGGGAAGCAGAGAGAGGGTGTAGGGATAGAGGAAGTAGGGTGGGTGGGAATTTAAAATAAGAAGGATAGGCCAGCAGAAGGGATACAAAGTGAACATATCTTAATAAATAAATTTGTAAGAAAAACTGTGATCAATATGATAAAGTATAGAGCTCTTCATGACTGATGTGTTCTTTTTGAGGGAGGTGCTAGGTTGAGGCAAGGATGAACTCAGTTTTTTTGTTTTTGTTTTTGTTTTTAATGGACTTGGCACTAAAATTCTGAGCATGGTCCAGTGAGTATATGAACAAAATATACTTCAATTGATGTATTTTAAAGACAATCCAATATTTTAGTGTAACACATGAGTACCAATTTGAACCTGTCAGCAATGGGAAAGGATTGTAATGTATGTTATATGACATTCCCACATAATCAGTAAAAATAATATATTGACAATATTAGAATGACTTTTAAAATGGAGAAAAGATTCCTCTAATGGAGGGCAGAGTTTGACTTTGTAAGGCATGCTTTCACAAACTAATTATGTAGCAGAGACTCCTAGCCATGAAGTAGTGGTTACCCAGCTACTTCAGACTCCATGAGCTCAGGTGACACCTCTGAACAAGGACTGAAACTGTGTTTACTGGGTTTATCTTTTGGAACATAGCATAAAACACCACTGCTCTTGTGTCCTAGGCATATAACATGGATCCATTTCTCTGTTTTGAAGGCAAGGTTGTTTTTGTTTTTGTTTTTGTTTTTATCCTTTCACCTGATTTTTTTTATTTTATTAAGTATACTTTATTCATTTTGTATCCCCCCATAAGCCCCTTCCTCCTCCCCTCCCAATCCTCCCCTCCCTCCCATTTCTGCATGCATGCCCCTACCCAAGTCCACTGATAGGGGAGGTTCTCCTCTCCTGTCTGATCTTAGTCTATCAGTTCACATCAAAAGTGGCTGCATTGTCCTCTACTGTGGAAGGCAAGCTTTTAACTCTAAACCTCAGAACTAGGAGGATTGCTCACTGACCACTCAGGAGGACCTAGCTGCTAATTCAGCCAGGTCAGCCAAGGCAATCCTGCTTATAGAGGAATTGGAAACCCTAGTGCAGAAAAGCACCTGCTGTCAAATGATATCTTGACCCTTAGTTCTCCTTTTACATAAACAGATCAATGGCATGGACCCAACCTTGTACTCATATAGGGATGAGGATCTCCTGTGTTTTTTCTCTGGAAAATGATGCAGCCTGATGGCTACTGGAACATCTGGTGTGACAAGCAGATGAATAGTTTTCTCCTGACAATGATAATGATGTCAGTGAATACCCCTCCAGTCAAGATGACTGTTTATTGGACATATATTCCTAATACATATCTATTACATACAGTTTCCTGGGATGATCCCAAAGTCCTTATTTATGTCAACAACACTTGGTTGCTGGGTTTTCCTGCTTTTAAAGGAACGCAAGTAAAACGGACTCTTAACTTTTCAGGAATAGGAAGAGGTCATCCTCTTTGCTTTACCAGAGAGAGTATTCATCAGGACAGCTTACCATTCTCTCCTATCCAAGTCATAGTTTGGAATGCCTACTACTCTAAAGTTGGGGTGGCAGCTCAAACCTCCCATTGCAAAAACACAAAGTGGAACATTGGAGGGATATTATTGTCCCTTCCTACAGGAGTTCAGAATGACAGTCTTACATCTCCAATTTCCTCACACTGTGAGAAAGCAGATTAATGCACTTATCCTCGAATGATTGTTCATTGGACAAGATGCAACTGGGAAATGCCCACCATCTAGCCCTGGGACAATGACCCTGGATTTACAGTCCTGGACTAGACTGGTCTATCGTTAAGGGTATTAAGAACTTGGTTTCAAAGCGACTGCCTACAGATTGGGAAAGAATCTTCACCAACCCTTTATCTGACAGAGGACTCATATCCAGTATATATAAAGAACAAAAGAAGCTGAAAAGCAGTAAACCAAGTAATCCAATTAAAAAATGGGGAACAGAGCTAAACAGAGAATTCTCAATAGAGAAATATCAAATGGCAGAGAAGCACTTAAAGAAATGTTCAACCTCATTAGCCATTAGAGAAATCAAAACAACCCTGAGATTTCACCTTACACCCATGAGAATGGCCAAGATCAAAAACTCAAGTGACAACACATGCTGGAGAGGTTGTGGAGAAAGGGGAACCCTTTCCCACTGCTGGTGGGAATGTAAAATTGTACAACCACTCTGGAAATCAATCTGGATATTTCTCAGACAACTAGGAATATCCCTTCCTCAAGATCCAGCCATACCACTCCTAGGCATATATCCAAAAGAGGCTCAAATATACAGAAAGGACATTTGTTCAACCATATTTGTTATAGCTTTATTTGTAATAGCCAGAAGCTGGAAACAGCCCAGATGCCCCTCAACTGAAGAATGGATGCAGAAACTGTGGTACATCTATACAATGGAGTATTACTCAGCAATGAAAAATGAGAAAATCATGAAATTTGCAGGTAAATGGTGGGAGCTGGAAAGGACCATCCTGATTGAGTTGTCCCAGAAGTAAAAAGACACACAGGGTATATACTCACTTATATAGACATACATCATAGGAAAAACCCACTAAAATCTGTGCATCCAAAGAAACCAAGCGAGAGGACCCTAACTAAAATGCTCAATCCCCATCCTGAAAGGCATAGAGGATGGACATCAGAAGAAGTAGAAAACTGGAAACAACCTAGGAACTTGCTACAGAGGGCCTCTGAAAGCCAGAAGAAGAAAACAGGAAACAAACTAGGAACCTGCCACAGAGGGCCTCTGAAAGCCTCTGCCCTGCAGACTATCAAAGGAGATACTGAGCCTGATGTCCAACTGTCAGGCAGAGTGAATGGAATTTTATGTAAGAAGTGGGAAATAGCAAGAGCTGGAGAGGACAGGACAAGGAGAGCAACAGAAAAAGAAAATTTGAACACAGGGAACTTCCCAGAGACTCATACTCCAAGCAAGGACTCTTCATGGAGATAACCTAGAACCCCTGCATAGATGTAGCCCATGGCAGTTCAGTGTCCAAGTGGGTTACATAGTAATGGGAAGAGGGACTGCCTCTGACATAATCTTATTGGCCTGCTCATTGATCACCCCCCGCCCCGAGGGAAGAGTAGCCTTACCAGGCCACAGAAGATAACAATGCAGCCACTTCTGATGAGAACTGATAGTCTAAGATCAGAAAGAAGGAGAGGAAGACCTCCCCTAATAGTGGACTTGGGGAGGGGCATGCATGCAGAAAGGGGAGGAAGGGTGGGATTGGGAGTGGAGGAGGGGGGGCTTGTGGGGGGATACAAAATGAATAAAGTGTAATTAATAATAATAATAATAATAAAGAAAAAATGTGAGCAAGGTCCCAATTAAGTGATTTAATATGTCTGGTTTTATGTTGAGGTCTTTAATCCACCTGGACTTTAGTTTTGTTCAGGGTAATAAGTATGTATCTATTTGCATTTTTCTACATGTAGACATTCAGTTAGAACACCACCATTTGTTGATGAGACTATCTTTTTATTTTATGGTTTTGGCATCTTTGTTAAAATCAGGTGTGCATAACTGTGGGTTTATTGTTGGGTCTTCTATTGGGTCCCTTTGATCCACCATTCTGATTCTATGCTAGTACCATGCAGTTTTTATTTCTGTTTCTCTACAGTACAGCTTGACATCAGCGATGGAGATACCCAAAAGATCTTTTCTTATAGAGGATTGTTTAGGAAAAATAGATTATTGGATTTTCTATATGAAGTTGAGAATTTTTCTTTCAAGGTCTGTAAATAATTATGTTGGTAATTTGATGGGAATTTCATTCTATCTGTAGATTGCTGTTTGTTCTAGGGCCATTTTTACTATGTTAATCCTGCCAAGCCATGAGCATTGGTGATCTTTCCATAGTCTTATAACTTCTTCTAATTTTTTTCTTCAGAGACTTGAAATTATTTATACCAATTTTTCACTTGCTCGCTTAGTTTCACACCAAGTTACTTTATACCTTTGATTGATTACCACAACACATCAATGATAACATCCACTATGATCAACTAGACTTCATTCCATGTATGCTGGTATGGTTAAATACACAGAAATCCATCAATCTGATCCATCATATTAAAAAAACAAAAGAAAAAACATATAATAATCTTCTTAGATGCTGAAAAAGTATTTCAAGAAATCCAATATCCATATCCCTTCATGTTTAAAGTATTGGAGTGATCAGGGATACAAGGCACATATCAAAACATAGTAAAGGCAATATACAACAAGCCTATAGCCAACATCAAACTAAAAGGAGAGAAACTTAAAGCAGTAACACTGAAATCAGGGACAAGGCAGGGCTGTTCCCTCTCTCCGTATTTCTTCAACATAGTGTCAAATGGGATTGCATACAGAGAACCACATTCCCATATGCAGAGAGAGACCTTAAAATACCCATCTCTGAATGGGATTTCCCTATGAAATTCTACCTCCCTTCAGTAATCTGCTAAGCCTGCAGGAGAGGAGGGAGGAAGAGAGTCATAAGTAGAGGAAATTGAGCACACAAAGAGATCAATGCCCTGGAATCAGGCCTCAGAGTAAGATGATGCAGACAACCTTGATGAGACCTGATAAGCTAGGGCCAGATAGAAGGGGGAGGAGGACCTTCCCTATCAGGGAACTAGAAAAAGGGGCATAGGGATAGAAGAAGGAGCATGGGTGGGACTGGAAAGAGAAAGGGGGGGGCAGCAAAGAGATACAAATTGACCAAATCGTAATAAATAAATGCATGAGAAAATCTGTGAAGAAGGTGATGAATTTTAGAACTCTCCAGGACTGATGTCTTTTTCTTGGGGGTGGTGCCAGTGTGCAGCAAAGATAAAAATCAGTTTTTTTTTTTAAGGGACATGGCACTGAGACTCTGATCATGTTCCAGTGAGTATATGAAGTACACTTACTTCAATTGATGTATTTTAAGGAAAAAAAAATTAATGTGACACATAGGTAGGAATTTGAACCTGGGAACAATGGAAAAGGAGTATAATATATATATATATAATACATATATATAATATTATATATATATATAATTATATATATATAATTTCATTATATATATATAATGAAATTCCAACATAATCAATAAAAATAATATTTTAACTTTTACAATGCATTTTAACATGGAGAAAAGATCCTGATAAAGTAGGGTAGAGTTAGACTTTGTAAGGTATGCCCTCCAGGAACTCATTATGTAGCAGAGTATTCTAGCCAAGAACTTGTGTTTAACCAACTACTTCAGACCCATGATCACAGGTGACACCTCTTAACAAGCAGTCCTGACACTAAACAGTATGTTTAGAGTGTTTTTCTGGAGGTCCCCAGCAGGAAACACAGCTGCTCTGTGTAATAGTCATAAAACATGGACCCATTTCTCTGTCCTGAAGTCCCAGTATTAACTGTAAAACCCCAGGACCAGAAGGACTGCTCACTGACTACAGAGTAGCACACAGCTGCAGATCCCCCCAAGTCAGCCAAGGCAACCGTGCTCATAGAAGTTTGGTTACACTAGTGTAGAACAGGATCAGCTGTCAAATAGTTTAATTGTCCCTCAGTTCTCAATTTACATACACAAATGTTTTGCTTTTTCAGCCAAACATGGTCCAGGAATTGTCTGGTTTCCTTTTCTTTTCCTTGCTTCTAAGGACTCAATACCCCAGAGAACCATAGACCCTAACAGCTTATTATATTAATAAGAATGTGAAGGCACATTTACTGATTACATGAGTAAATGCTCAGTTGAAAGAAACAACCTTGGAAATTTCAGATCCAATAACACACTAGGAGACAACCTTGTCATTCCATACATTCCCCTTAATCCCACATCACTTTGAAGCTTCCCCACTAAGGAAGCTGTAAAATAAATAAACATTAAAGTTTCATTTCCTACCTGACATTGTCACAGATGTAAACAAGAATAAAGGTGTGGGATATGGATAAAAGGATAATGTAAAGGCTTGTTGGTTTTCACAAGAAAAAGTCACGTGTTCACAGGTTCAGAGATACAGGACACTGAGGAAAGTTTGTTTACTTTCTTGAGTTTGGAAATCTCAAGATTCTCTCTGGTGCTGATTGGCTGAGAGGGAGAATGATGTCATGCAACAGGTCAAAGCCAGTAAGAATTTTAGGAGCCAGTTAATAAAATGGTCAAGTGGGCAGCCTTCTTGAGAGAAAGGCTGAGAAGACCTACATGCCTCTACTGGTCAGGAGAAAGCACACAACCCAGAGATGTCAGTTCCTGTGTCCACGACTCTTTGTTCAGGAAAAGTGTCACATATTTCTTTTAAGTGGTCATTAATAAAGTCACTTGTCCTTGACATGTGACTTTCACATTATCACAGCTTTCATTATTATATGTTAAATGCACAGATATGTCTTTAGTCAGTGAATTAATTACTGGGAAATTGCTGCCTTAAAAAGGCAACTATTTGAACAAAAAGAGTTTAATTGGGACCTTTCTTACATTTTTATGAAGACCATCCCTGATGTCACATCAGCAAGCAACAACATGTTGTAGCTTTCAGCATAACTGTGAGATTTTCATACTGAAAAACAAGTGGCAGACAGATTGAGGAAGACTGAGAGAGACATGGAGAGAAAAATCTAGAGGGAAAGATTCATAAATACAGAGGCCAACACCAACAGGAAAAATGATATAAAGTGACAGAGACTAAGAGATAGAGACTCCATGCAGTGTGGTCACTATCATTTGCATATTAACCTCAGCACAGCCTCCTACAATATAACTCCAATAGGAAATATATCATCTAACAAGGTCACATTTCCTCACACTTCCCAGGAATTTCCTTACTGAGGACTCCATGTGGAAATAGATGAGCTTCAAGGGCACATTGTAATTCAAATCACCAGGAAGTAGAAGAAGATTGTGGGACTTCTGGGCTAAAAGAATATCATTTTCATGATATAGTGTCATTCAATACAATGATTAGAGTACCAACAACTTAAAGGGCTAAAGAACAGAACTGATAATCTCCATCGGGAAAAATGTGGAATATTTTCATAAAGAAGTTTTATTCAGCTAAGGAAATGACATCATGATAAATTCAGGAAAATGTATGGAACCAGGAAAAATCATCCTTGGTGAAGAAACTAAATTGCAGACAGGTAAATATGGTATGTATTCACTTATAAGTGGTATTATAATAGTGGGTTTAAAGTTCCAATAGGCCATCTATTGCGACCAAACCAGGCTTCCAGTAGGGAAATTGGGTGGCAGTTAATTGAGTTTTGGGCTAGGGCATTCTATGGAGATTGTCAAGCAACCCAGTCTGTGTTTATTAAAATATATTGCTCTCTGTCCTCATATGATAGATCAGTGCCATGTTTTTGTATTTACTGAGATACTTCTTTCTCCATCAAATGGGATTGCATACAGAGACTGACAGCCCAATAATATGCAGTGAGAGACTTTAAAACACTCAGCTCTAAATGGGATTTCCCTAAGAAATTATCCCTCTACTCATGGTTATGGGAAACATGGAGAAGAGGAGGCAGGTAGAGTGTCATAAGTAGTGGGAATTGAGAACCCAAGGGGAACAAAGCGCCAAGAATCAGGCCACAGAGGAAGATGGTGCAGCCAGTCATATTGAGACTTGATGAGGAAGGGTCAGATAGAAGTGTGAGGAGGATCTCTGGAATCAGGGAATTAGAGAAAGAGCATAGGGGTATACAAAGGAGGGTGGGTGGTACTGGAAGGAAAAGGAGGGGTCAGCAGTGGAGATATGAAGCAAACAAATTATAATAAATATATACATAAAAACTGAGATCAATGTAAAGTAGAAAGCTCTTCAGGACTGATGGCTTCTTGTGGCTTGCATCAGGGTGAAGCAAGGATTCACTCAGTTTTCTTTAAGGGACAGGGCACTGAGACTGTGATCATGTTCCAATGAGTCTATGAACAACACATGCTTCAGGTGATATGTTTTAAAGAAAAAAGAATTCAGTGTGACACATGCGTAGGAATTTGGACCTGGGAGCAATGGAACAGTAGTATAATATATATTGTATGATATTCCCACATAATCAATAAAAATAATGTGTTGACAGATTTTAACATGGAGAAAAGATTCCACTAAAGGATTCTGCACTGTTTGATTATGTAAGGCATGCTTTACAGGAACTCATTATGTGGCAGATAATCCTAGCCATGAACTAGTGGTTAACCAGCTACCTCAGACCCCATGAGTTCAGGTAGCAACTGTGAACAAACACCCTGGCACTACCACTATGATTAGAGTGTTTATCTGAAGGACCACAGCAGGAAACACAGCTGCTCTTGTGTCCTAGGCATATAACAAGGACCCATTTCACTGTCCTGAAGGCCCAGTTTTAACTGCAACCCCAGGACTGAGAGGGTTCCTCTCTGACCACTGATTATAACACAGCTGCCAATCCAGCCATATCAGACAAGGCAACCCTGCTTTTACCGGGTTGGCAACACTACTGTGGAACATTACCAGCTATCAAATAAATATCTAGCCCTTCAGTTCTCCTCTAATTCTCACTGATCTTTTACTGTTTCAACAAACAAGTCCCAGAAACTGTCTGGTTTCCTTCTATTATCCCTATTCTTAAAGACTCAATACTCCAGGAAACCCTATCCCTGCCAGCCTATTATAACAATAAGAATGTGAAGGTACACTTAGTGAATACACAAGTAACTGTTCAGTTCAAAGTCACAACCTGGGAAATTTCAGATCCAAGACCACAGGACACTACATTGTCATTTGGTATATTCACCTTATCCCACATAACTTTGAAGCTTCCCTACTTAGGAAGCTATTCAATTAAATAAACATTAAAGTTTGATTTCTTACCTGACATTGTCACAGATGTAAACATGAGTAAAGGTGTGGGATCTGGATAAATTTATGAGATACAGGCTTGTTTGGATTCACAAGAAAAAGTCACATGTGCACAGGATCATAAATACTAGTCACTGATGAAAGTTTGCTTACTCATCACTGTGGAAATCTCAAGATTCTCTCAGGTGCTGATTGGCTGAGAGGAAGAATGATGTCATGCTACATGTGAACGTCAGTAAGTGTTTCAGGAGCCACTTATTAAATGGGCCAAGTGGACAGCCTGCATGAGAGAAAGGCTGAGAATACCTACATGCCTCTATTTGGGCAGCTGAAAGCATGCATCCCAGAGATGTCAGTTCCTGTGTCCAAAACTCTTAGTTCAGGAAAAGTGTCACATATTTCTTTCAAGTGGTCATTAATAAAATCACTCGTCCTTAACATGTAACTTTCACATTATCACATATTCCATTATTATTGGTTAAATTACAGATATGTCTCAGGCAGTGAATTACTTACTGTGAAAACACTCCCTGACTAAGGCAAATATTTGCACAAAAAGCATTTAATTGGGACCACACTTATATTGTCACAGTCTATCCCTGATGTCACATCAGCAAGCATTCATCTTGTTGGAGTACATCAGCAGAATTGAGAGTTTTTCATACCTAATGACAAGTGGCAGCTGAGAGAGGGAGACAGAGAGAGCAAGGGAAAGAACGAGCTAGAGAAACACATTTAGAAATATTGACCCAAGACCAACAGAAACAAAGATATAAATTAACAGAGATAGAGACTCAGAAACTCCATTATGTCTGGTCACTTTCATTGACATATCAACCAAGCATACCCTCCTATAATATAACTCCAAAATAATTATTTTTAAAAATATTTTTATGTTTTAATATTTATTAATTATACTTTATTCCCTTTGTATCTCTTCATAAAACCCACCTTCCTTCCCTTCCTTTACCACCTTCCACTTCTCTTATCCACCCATGCTCCCCGCCAAGTCTACTGAAAGGGGAGGTCTTCCTTTACTTCCTTCTGATCCTAGTATATCAGATATCATCAGGATTGGCTGCATTGTCTTCCTCTTTTGCCTGCCAAGGCTGCTCCCCCATAAGGGCTTAGGTGATCGTAGAGGAGGCCAATAAGTTCATGTCACAGGCAGTCCCTATTACCTCTATTATGGAAGCCCCTTGGAGACTGAACTGCAATGGGCTTCATCTGTGCAGGGTTCTAGGTTATCTCTGTGCATGGTTCTTGGATGGAGTATGAATCTCAAGAACAACCCCTTTGCTCAGCTATTTTTGTTCTGTTTCTCTCTTTGTAGAGCTCTTGTCTTCTCCAGATCTTACTATTTCCCCTTTTTTTAATGAGATTCCATGCAGTCTGACCAACAGTTGGCCATAAGTCTCAGCATTTGCTTTGATAGTCTGCAGGACAGAGCCTTTCAGAGGCCTTCTGTGGCAGGCTCCTAACTTGTTCCCTGTTTTCTCCTACTTCTGATGTTCATCCTTTTTGCCTTTTGGGTGGACACTGAACATTTGAGCCAGAGTTCTTCCTCCTGATTAAAAACTTTAGGTGTATAGATTTTAGTAGGTATATCTGATATCATACAGCTATATGAGTGAGTATACACCATGTGTGTCTTTCTGCTTCTGGGAGAGATCACTCAGGATGGTCCTTTCCAGGTCCTACCATTTACCTGCAAATTTCATGATTTCGTTGTTCTTTAGTGCTGGGTAATATTCCATTGTGCAGATACACAATGGATACAATTTTTGTATCCATTCTTCAGTTGGGGTCATCTGGGTTGTTTCCAGTTTCTGGCTATTAAAAATAAATGTGCTACAAACATGGTTTAGCAACTGTCTTTGTAGTGTACTTGTGCCTCTTTTGGATATATGCCCAGGAGTGGTATAGCTGGATCTTGAGGAAGCACTATTCCTAGTTGTCTGAGAAAGCACCAGATTGATTTCCAGAGTGGTTTGACAAGTTTACATTTCCAAAAGCATTGGAAGAGGGTTCAACAATCTCTCCATCATGTGTTGTCACTCCAGTTTTTTATCTTGAACATTGTGATGGGTATAAGGTGAAATCTCAGTGTTGTTTTGATTTACATTTCCCAGATGGCTAATGATGTTGAACATTTCTTTAAGTGCTTCTCTGCCTTTGGATATTCTTCTATTGAGACTTCTCTGTTTAGCTCTCTTCCCCATTTTTTAATTGGATTACTTGATTTTTTGCTTTTCACCTTCTTTTTTCTTTTTTTATTAAATTATTATTTTTTTATTTTTTAGCTTTTATTAATTACATTTTATTCACTTTGTATCCCCCATAAGCCCCTCCCCCCTCCCTTTCTGATTCCCACCCTCTCTCCCCCATCATCATTCATGCCCCTCCCCAAGTACACTGATAGGTGATGTCCTCCTCTCCTTCCTTCTGATCCTAGTTAATTAGGTCTCATCAGGAGTGGCTGCATTGCCATCTTCTGTGGCCTGGTAAGGCAGATGCCCCCTCAGGGGGAGGTGATCAAAGGGCAGGCCCATCAGATTATGTCAAAGGCAGCCACTCTTCCCATTACTATGGGACCCACTTGGACACTAAATTGCCATGGGCTACAGCTGTGCAGGGGTTCTAGGTTAACTCCATTGCATGGCACTTGGTTGGAAAATCAGTCTCAGGGAAGACCACTGTGTTTAAATTTTCTGGTTCTGTTGCTCTCCTTGTGGAGTTTCTGTCCTCTCCAGATCTTACTATTTCCAACTTCTTACATAAAATTTCATGCACTCTGTCCAACAGCTGGCCATAAGTCTCAGAGTTTGTTTTGATAGTCTGCATGGCAGAACCTTGCAGAGGCCCTCTGTGGCAGATTCCTAGCTTGTTTTCCATTTTCTTCTTCTGAATTCCATCCTCTTTGCCTTTCAGGATGGGGATTGATAACTTTATTCAGGGTCCTCTCTCTTGATTAGTTTCTTAAGATGTACAAATTTCATTAGGTTTATCCAATATTATATGTCTATATGAGTGAGTATACACTGTATGTGTCTTTTTGCATCTGGAACAGCTCACTCAGGATGATCCTTTCCAACTCCCACCATTTCCCTGCAAATTTCATGATTTCCATAGTTTTTATTGCAGAATAATATTTCATTATGTAGATGTACCACAATTTCTGCATTCATCCTTCAGTTGAGGGTCTTCTGGGCTGTTTCAAGATTCTGGCTATTACAAATAAAGCTGTTACAAAAATGGTTGAGCAAAATGTCCTCATTGTGTACTTGAAACACTTTTGGATATATATCTAGCAGTGGTTTGGGTGGATCTTGAGGAAGCGCTATTACTAGTTGTCTGAGAAAGCATGAGATTGATTTCCAGACTAGTTGTACAATATTCCATTTCCAGCAGCAGTGGAGGAGTGTTCCCCTTTCTCCATAACCTTTCCATCATGTGTTGTCACTTGAGTTTTTAATCTTGACTATTCTGATGGGTGTAAGGTGAAATCTCAGGGTTGTTTTGATTTGCATATCCCTAATGGCTAATGAAGTTGAGCAATTCTTTAAGTGTTTCTCTGCCATTCGATATTCCTCTATAGAGAATTCTCTGTTTATATTTGTTCCCCAGTTTTAAATTGAATTACTTGGTTTGCTGCTTTTCAGGTTTTTTAGTTCTTTATATATACTGGACTTTAGCCCTCACTCAGATAGAGCGTTGGTGGTGATTTTTCCCAATTTGTAGGCAGTCATTTTGTTTTGATGGATGACACTGTTCTTTGCTTTACAGAAGCTTTTCAGTTTCATGAGGTCCTATTTAAGATAAAACTAGACATATTAAATGGGTTAGAAGAAAAAGTGGGAAAAAGCCTTGAACTCATTGGCACAGGACACAACTTCCTGAACACAGCACCAAGACCACAGGCTATAAGAGCAATAATCAATACATGGGACCTCATGAAACTGAAAAGCTTCTGTAAAGCAAAAGACACTCTTGTCAGAATGAATTGACAGTCTATAAACAGGGAAAAGATCTTCACCAACCATATATCTGATAGAAGGCTGATATCCAGAATATATAAAGAACTAATGCAGTTTAAAAATAATAAATCAAGTAATCCATTTGAAAAAATGGAGCTAAACAGTTCTCTTATGAGGAATATAAAATGGCAGAGAAACACTTAAAGAGATGCTCAACATCCTTAGCCATCTGGGAGATGTAAATCAAAACGGCCCTGAGATTTCACCTTACACCCATCAAAATAGATAAAATCAAATCCTCAAATGACAACATATGGTGGAGAGGTTGTGGAGAAAGGGGAAACCTACTCCATTGCTGGTGGAAATGTAAAGTGGTAAAACCACTTTGGAAGTCAATCTGGGCTTTCTCAGACAATTAGGAAGAGTGCTTCCTCAAAACCCATATATACCACTCCTAGGTATATACCCAAAATTTGCTCAAGTACACAAGGACCTTTGTTCAACAATGTTTGTAGCAACTTTATTTGTTATAGCCAGAACCTCAAAACAGCCCAGATGTCTATCAACAGAGGAATGGATACAAAAATTGTGGTATTTTTACACCATGGAATAGTACTCAGCAATCAAAAATGAGGAAATCATGAAATTTGCAGTCAAATGGTGGGATCTAGAAAAGATCATTCAGAGTGATGTATCCCAGAAGGAGAAAGACTCACATGGTATATACTCACTTACATAGACCTATAAGATATGATAAACATAATGAAACCAATAAACCTAAAGAAGATAAACAAGAAAGAGGACCTGGGGTAAGATGATCAATCCTCACTTAGAATGACAAATGGAATGTGCATTGAACTTAGGAGAAAACAAGTAACAGGACAGGAGCCTAACACAGAGGGCCTGTGAAAGACTCTACCTAGCAGTGTATTAAAGCAGATATTAAGACTCATAAACAAACATTCAGCAGAGTGCAGGTAATCATTTGAAAGAAGGGGGAGTTCAGGATAGGAGCTCAACAAAGACCAAATACATCTTGGCACAAGGGTCTTTTTGGGACTCATACTCCACCAAGGACCATGTATAGATATCACCTAGAACCTCTGCTTGGAGGTAGCTTGTGGAAGCTCAGTAAAAAATTGGTTTCCCATAGTAAGGGGAACAAGGACTATTTCTGACAGGAATTCAATGGCAGGTTCTTTGACCTCCCCACTCCACAATAAAGGAGCAGTCCTGCTAGGCCACAAAGGAGGACTTTGCATCTAGTGCTGAAGATACCTGATAAAACAGGGTCAGCTGAAAGGGGAGGAGGTCCTCCCTAATCAGTGGACTTGGAAAGGGTCAGGGAGAAGATGATGGAGGGAGGGTAGGATTGTGAGGAAATGAGGGAGCAGGATACAGCGGGGATAAACAGTTAATAAAATGTAACTAATAATAAAAAATAAATAAATTTAACAAAAGGCAAAAAAAAAAAGATCTTCTGGAGGTATCTCCATTCCTGATATCAAGCTGTGCTATACAGAAACAGAAATAAAAACTGCATGGTACTAACATATAAAGCAAATGGTAGCTCAATGGAACCATAGAGAAGACCCAGAAATAAACCCACACACTAATGGACACCTGAGTTTGGCAAAGATGCCAAAAACCATACAATGGAAAATAGATAGCATCTTCAACAAATGTTGATGCTCTAACTGGATGTCTACATGTAGAAAAATGCAAATAGATAATACTTATCCCTGCACAAAACTCAAGTCTTAGTGGATCAAAGACCTCAACATAAAACCAGACCCATTAAATCAGTTCGAAGAAAAAGAGCATTGACTTCATTGGCACAGGAGACAACTTCCTGAACAGAACACAACATCACAGGCTTTAAGAGCAAAAATCAGTAAATGGGATCTCATGAAACTGAAAAAAGTTTCTGTAAAGCAAAGGGCACTGTCATCAAAACAAAATTAATGCCTACAAATTGGGAAGGAATCTTCACCAAGCCTCTATGTGACAGAGGGCTAATATCCAGTATATATACAGGACTAAAGAAGGTGAAAAGTGAAGAGACAAGATGGTGGCACCAGGAGAACACTGTATCTGAATAGCAGGACATTTTCTGTACAGCAACCAAGAGAAAGAACTCTGGGTCCTAAAACAACAGTGATCTTTTTTCCCAGGTGAGAGGAAACCCTCATAATATCGGAATAAGTCGGGACCACTATCAGGTCACGCTTCCAGAACCCGGAAGAGATCCCAGGTCGCACAGGCACTAGGTTGCCAGAACAGAGTCACACTCCTGCGTGTCCTGATCACCATTCTGGGCTTAAATATAGGCACAAAACACTAGAGACTGGGAGTCTCAGTTGCAAGAAACACCCACAGGGAAGGAAAGCAATGGGACTGGCCACAGGTCACCCAGTCTTTACCTCGAAAACGTCTCACAGACCGGATGATACAAGCCACCATTACCGAACTGGGCTCAAGCCATGAGCACATAGAGTTATTTTGTGCCTCTGCTCTCCAGTAGAGAAAGAGCTGGGCTCCCCAGGGTGACAGAGACTGGGAGTCACTGTCAGGAGAAAATCCCACAGGGAAGGAAGGAGATGGTACTGACTTGGGTAACCCAGTCTTTACCTGGAAAAGTTTTCACAGACCAGCAGGTACAAGCCACCACCACTGCACTGGGCTCCAGCCGCTAGCACAGAGAGTTGCTGTGTGCCCAGCTCTCTAGCACAGATAGAGCTCTGCATCCCAGGGCAACAGTGACTGGGAATCCCTATCGAGAGTAAACTCCACAGGGAAGGAAGAAAACGTGGACCTGAATTAGGTCACCTAGTATATCCCTGGAAAAGGTCCTGCAGACTGGCAGTGTGCATGCCTCCAGCCCAGAGACCTGCTCTGTACCAACTACTCCTCACAGACAGAACTGAGAGCCCCAGGGCAACAGAGACTTGGAGTCCCTGTCGGGAGAAATAGTCACAGGGAACTAAACAAAGGGGAAAACTTAGGCCACCCAGTATATCCCTGGAAAAGGTTCAACAGACTGGCCCAACTCAGGGACCTGCTGTGCACCAGATAGCCTGCTGTTACCAGGAGAGCAGTACTCACCTGCCACAGATTACCACTTCGATACTAGGACACAGAGCCCCAACCTCAGACCTACAAAAGCCCAGGATCACCGAGAACAATCCCCAGATACTGCTCCAAGTGGCAAATAGTTATCCCTAACAAAACTGACCAAGCCACGGTGCACACAAGTTACAGCAGCAGTTGACTAAATTTACAGTAAGAAAACCAGAAGCAGGGCAGATGTCTCTAGGACTTCTCTGGGTGACAGGAGAGCCCTCTTGACTATCAAGTACCACAGTTACCACTCAGGTCTTTACGCCTAAGGAGAGCTGTTGCAACTCCTCTAAAACACCAGCCATATAGTGACCATACCCAAAAAGCTAAGGAGGCTTCTTTCAGGAAAAACCATCTTCCTGCCAAGGGGATTCTCTCCACCGCAGAATTCCAGGAGCCACCAGAAATTAACTCCAAACATCTAAGATAGCCCAATGGGTAGAGGCTAGGATAAAAGCTCAACCAATAAAAGACAGAGCAATATGGCATCTCCAGAGCCCAGTTATCCAGGGGCAAGTAGCCCTGGACACCCCAGAATGATTGAAATTCAAGAAGATGACCTAACATCTATTCTCATGAAGAGGATAAAAGATGAATCAAAGAAAAGGCATAAAGACCTAGAGGAAAATAAACTCAGATTATGGACACACATAAAGAAATATAGGAAGATAAAAACAAACACATTATAGCCATCCATAAAGAAATACAGGAAGTTGCAGCCAAAAAGTTTGTGGCATTTAGAGAGGAAATGCTTAAATCACTGAGAAAAATAAAAGAAACAGAAGATTGTTCAAACAAACAGCTAAAGGAATTGAAGGAAAAACAGGAAAATAGTCAGACAGGTGAGGGAAAATGAGTCAACAAAATGACTCAAGATCTGAAGATAGAATTGGAAAAATGAAAGAGAACCCAAATGGAGGAAATTTTGGAGAGAAAGAACTTAGGGAAGAAAACAGAAACAACAGAGTTTAGCATAACCAATAGACTACAAGAGATGTAAGAAAGAATCTCAGGTATGGAAGATATAATGGAAGTAATAGATGTATCTGTCAAAGAAAATGTTAAATCTGAAAAATTCCTCACACAGATCATCCAAAAAATTCAAGACAATATAAAAAGACAAAACCTAAGAATAATAGGAATAGAGGAATAAGAAGATTCCCTGCACCAAGGCCCAGAAAATATTTTCAACAAAATCTTAGAAGAAAATTTCCCCAACTTAAAGGAGAGGCCAATAAGAATACAAGAGGCCTACAGAACACCCAATAAATTAGACCAGAAAAGAAAATCCTCCCACCACATAATAATCAAAACTGTAAGTATACAGAACAAAGAATCTCTCTCAACATCAATTGACTCAATTCTCCAATACAAGACACAGACTAACAGAGTGGATGCCTAAACAAGACCCAGAAATCTGTTGTGACCTAAGTCAAAAAGATAAGATATTACCTGATGGTAAAGGGCTGGAAGATGACTTTCCGAGGAAATGGATTCAGGAAACAAACAGGAGTAGCCATTCTAACATCTGATAAAATAGACATTCGACCAAAATTAATCAACAGAGATGGAGAAGGACACTTCATACTCATTAAGGGAAAATTCCACCAGGAAGACATCACAATCCTATACATCTATGGCCCAAATACAAGGACACACACATTTGTAAAAGATACATTGATAAAACCTAAACCACACATAGATACTCACACATTAACAGTACAAGACTTCAGCACCCCACACTCAACAAAGGACAGGCCAACAAAACAGAAATTAAACAAAGAAACAATGTCTCTAACAGAGGTCATGAATTAAATGGACCTAACAGACATTTACAGAACCTTACACCAAAACACAAAAGAATTTACCTTCTCAGCACCTCATGGAACCTTCTCCAAAATAGACCATATAGGTGGTCACAAAGTGAGTGTCACCAGATACAAGACGATTGAAATAATCCCTTGTACCTATATGATCACCATGTAATAAATCTGGACCTCAACAACAGAAGAAATAACAAAAAGTATACACACATGAAAACTGAACAACTTGCGACTAAATGACAACTGGGTCAAGGAAGAAATAAAGAAAGAAATTCAATGAAAATGAAGGTACAACATACCCAAAATTGTGGGAAATGAGAGCAGTGCTTAGTTTATAACAGTAAATGCCTTCAAGAAGAAATTTGAGAGAGCTCATTCAAGCAACTTAATGGCTAACCTAAAAACCCATGAATAAAAAGGAAAGAGACACACCAAAAAGGAGTAGACATCTGGAAATAATCAAACTCAGGGCTGAAATCAATCAATTAGAAACAAATAAAATAATCTAAAGAATCAATGAAACCAAGAGCTGGTTCTTTGAGAAAATCAACAAGATAGACAAACCCTTAGCCAAGCTAACTAAAAGGCAGCGAGACACCATCCAAATCAACAAAATCAGAAATGAAAAGAGGGACATAACTACAGACACTGAAGAAATCCAAACATTCATTAGGACTTACTTCAAAAGTCTATATGCCACAAAATTTGAAAATCTAAATGAAATGGACAATTTTCTGGATTGATTCCACTTACCAAAGCTGAATCAAGACCAGGTAAATCAATTAAATATTCCTATATCCCCTAAGGAAATAGAAGCAGTCATTGAGAGTCTACCAACCAAAAAAAGGCCAGGACCAGATGGTTTCAGTGCAAAATTCTACCAGACCTTCAAAGAAGACCTAACTCCAATTTTCTTCAAACTATTCCACAAAATAGAAACAGAAAGAACACTACAAAACTCATTCTATGAAGCCACAGTCACCTTGGTACCTAAACATCACAAAGACCCAACAATGAAAGAGAATTTCAGTCCAATCTACCTTATGAACATTGATGCAAAAATACTCAACAAAATACTTGCAAACCACATAGAAGAATACATCAAAGATATCATCCACTATCACCAAATAAGCTTCATCCCAGGTACAAAGGGGTGGTTCAATATATGGAAATCCATCAATGTGATACACAATGTTAACAAACTGAAAGAAAAAATAACACATGATAATTTCCTTAGATGCTGAAAAAGTATTTGACAAAATCCAACATCCATTCATCTTTAAAGTATTGGAGAGATCAGAGATATGAGGCACATATCTAAACATAGGAAAGGAAATATACAGCAAGCCTATAGCCAACATCAAACTAAATGGCGAGAAACTTAATGCAATCCCATTGAAATCAGGGGCAAGGCAAGGCTGCCCACTCTCTCCATATCTCTTCAACATAGTTCTGAAAGTCCTTGCTAGAGCAACAAGACAGTTGAAGGAGATCAAGGGGATACAAATTGGAAAGGAAGAAGTCAAAGTATCATATTCGCAGATGATATTATAATATACATAAGTGACCCCCAAAATTCTGCCAGGGAACTCCTACAGCTGAAGAACACCTTCAGCAAAGTGGCAGGATACAAAATTAACTCCAACAAATCAGTAGCCCTCCTATATACAAATGACAAATGGCTGAGAAATAAATTAGGGAAAGAACACCGTTCACAATAGCCACAAATGACATAAAAGTACCTAGGTGTAACACTAACCAAGCAAGTGAAAGACCTGAAAAAACATTTTCAAGTCTCTGAAGAAAGAATTAGAAGAAGATATCAGAAGATGGAAAGATCTGCCATGCTCATGGCTTGGCAGGATTAACATAGTAAAAATGGCCATTTTACCAAAAGCAATCTACAGATTCAATGTAATTCCCATCAAGTTACCAACACCATTCATTACAGATTTGAAAAAAAAAAATTCTCAATCTCATATGGAAAAAGAAGAAACCAAGAATTGCTAAAACAATCCTCTACAAAAAAACATCTTCTGAAGGTATCTCATTCCTGATCTCAAACTGTATTATAAAGCAACGGCAGTAAAAACTGCATGGAATTGGTATAAAAACAGAATGATGGATCAATGGAACCAAACAGAAGAACCAGAAATAAACCCACTCACTTATGGACACCTGATCTTTGACAAAGATGCCAAAACCACTCAATGGAGAAAAGATAGTACCTTCAACAAATGGTGCTTTTCTAACTGGATGACTACATGTAGAAAAATGGAAATATATACATAATTATCACCCTGCACAAAACTAAAGTCCAAATGGATCAAAGACCTGAACATAAAACCAGACACATTAAATCGTTTAGAAAAAAAGTTGGGGGGCTGGAGAGATGGCTCAGAGGTTAAGAGCACTGCTTGCTCTTCCAGAGGACCTGAGTTCAATTCCCAGCAACCATATGGTGGCTCACAACCATCTGTAGTGAAATCTGGTGCTCTCTTCTGTCGTTCAGATGTACACGCAGGCAAAACATTGTATACATAATAAAATAAATAAATTTAAAAAAAAAAAAGAAAAAAAAGTTGGGTATACCCTTGAACTCATTGCTACAGGAAAGAACTTCCTGAACAGAACACCAACAGCACAGTAAATGGGACTTCCTGAAACTGAAAAGCTTCTGTAAAGTAAAGGATACTGTTATCAAAACAAAATTAATGCCTTACATTTGGGAAAGACTTTACTTCTTCTAATATCTTCTTCAATTTCTTTCTTCAGATACTTATTTTTTTTTCAAACAGGTCTTTCACTTGGTTTGGTAAAGTCACCCCAAGATACTTTGTTATTATTGGCTACTGTGAAGGGTGTTGTTTCCCTGATTTCTTTCTCAGCCCTTTTTTCTTTAGTATTCAGGAAGGCTTCTGATTATTTTGAGTTGATTTTATATCCTACAATTTGCTGAAGGTGTTTATCAGCTGAAGGATTTCCATAGTAGAATTTTTCGGGTCGCTCATGTATATTATCATATCATCTGTGAATATTGACACTTTGACCTCTTCTATTCTTACTTGTATCCCCTTGATCTCCTTTCGTTGGCTTATTGCTTTAGCTAGGACTTCAAGTACTAGGTTGAAGAGATACGAAGAGAGCAGGCAGCATTTTCTTGCCCCTAATTTCAGTGGGATTGATTTAAGTTTCTCTCCATTGAGTTTGATGTTGGCTATAGGCATGCTGTATATTGCATTTACTATATTTAGGTTGCTTCGAATCACTGATCTCTCCAGGACTTTAAACAGGAATGGGTGCTGGACTTTGTCAAATGTTTTTTTCGGCATCTAAGGAGATTGTCATGTGGCTTTTCTCCTTCAGTTTGTTTATGTGGTGGATTACATTGATGGATTTAAGTATGTTGTACAACCCTTGCATTCCTTGGATTAAGCCTACTTGGTCATTGTGGATGATATCTTTGATGTGATCTTGGATTGGGTTTGCAAGTATTTTATTGAGTATTTTTGCATCAATGTTCATAAGAGAGATAGCTCTGAAGTTCTCTTTTTTGTTGGATCTTTGTTGTGGTTGAGGTACCAAGGTGTCTGTGGCTTCATGGAATGAGTTTGGTAATGTTCCTTCTCTTTCTATTTCGTGGAATAGTTTGAAGAGAATCGGTGTTAGCACTTCTTTGAAGGTCTGGTAGAATTCTGCACTGAATCCATCTGGCCCAGGTCTTTTTTTTTTTTTTTTTTTTTTTTTTTTGGAAGGGAGACTCTTGATGACTGCTTCTATTTCCTTGGGGGATATAGGAGAATTCAATTTTTTTTACCTGATCTTGACTTAATTTTGTTATATGGGAACTATCAAGAAAATTTTCTTTTTCTTTTAGATTTTCAAATTTTGTGGCATATGTGCTTTTGTAGTAAAACCTAATGATTATTTGGATTTTCTTAATGTCTGCAGTTATGTTCCTGTTTTCATTTCTGATTTTTCTGACTTGGATAGTTTTTCTCTGCCTTTCAGTTAGTTTAGCTAAGGTTTTGTCTATCTTCCTTATTTTCTCAAAGAACCAGCTCTTGATTTCATTGATTCTATGAATTGATTTATTTCTTTTTAATTGATTGATTTCCACCCTGAGTTTGATTATTTCCAGCTGTCTGCTCCTCTTGGGTTTATTTGCTTTTTATTTTTCTAGGGCTTTCAAGTGGCCATTATGTTGCTTGTATGAAATGTCACAAATTTCTTCTTGAAGGCACTTAGTGCTATGAATTTTCCTCTGAGCACTGCTTTCATTGTTTTCCATAAATTAGGGTATGCTGCATGTTCATTTTCAATAAATTCTAGGAAGACTTTAATTTCTTTATTTATTTCTTCCTTATTCCAACAGTTATTGAGGAGCAAGTGGTTCAGTTTCCATGTGCTTCTAGGCTTTTTTCTAATTCCACTGTTGTTGTGGTCCAGCTTCTGTCCATGGTGGTCAGAAATAACAAATGAGATTATTTCAAGAGTGAGTTTATTTAAAGTTTGACTATAAAGGCTTAACTAGGTACCTATATATATGTACATATATATATATGTATATGTATATATATATGGGTAGGACAAATAGCTACAACATATATAAAAATGTAGGGCTAAACCTCAAAACAGGTACAAGATACCTATGGTATGTTTATATTCTAAATTAAATAGGATTTTATATAAAGTTTACTTAAGACATGTGTTTTATATTGCTCAAGGCAACCAGCTTTTCTCTCTAATGGGAGGCTTCTCTAGGGAAATAGATAGCAACTTGGCCTGAGACAACAGGCACACAGTAGCCTGAAAAGATATTTTAATTTATCCAACCTTGTTTTGATGACAATGATTCTATGTTCAATAATAACGGTAACTTATATTGCTAATCCCTTTACATGGGAAGAACTCTAAACCTGACTGAGACATAAAAATATGACTCCAGCCAAAACTTTAACAATACTTCGCCAATAAATCCTTAACTATAGTATCCTCAAAATGTGTTATCCTAACCTTTTAATTGATATAGATTAAATTGGCTTACAGTTTAGTTTCATCCTGCGTATCTCATACATTTATAATTTTAGAACTGTATAATGCTTTGAGAAGTTATATATTTGTAGAAAAAAGTTCTAAACACCAGAGATGCTGGATCACACCTAACAGAATCATTCTTCAGCATGCTGAGATATTGACACATCTGCTCCAGTATCTTTCATGTTCCAGCATTCTGCCTCAAATGCATCAATTGCTGTTTCTCATCAAAGTCTGCTCCCAAAATAACTTTGAAGAAAGCTACTAATCTTAATTGGTCCCAAAGAGGACTTTTATTAAGTCTAAAATTTCTCAACATTCAAAGACTAGATCACAAATGTTATTGCTTGCTTTATTAGCCATTTTTCCCAATTTTATTTGCCCCCTCCCCCCTTACAGGATTTCTACATGTCCAAAATGTCAGCTAGAAGAAATCTGTAAGGACAAAGTCAAATATTCCACAAAGGGGGTTGGGTATGTTTTTGGTTGTTTGCTATGACTATGAAATTTTATTGTTATAGGGAGATGTTTATTATTAATGGTCTTATTCAAAGTGAAACAAGGAATATTCAGAGATATCTTAAAGGAATAGAAAAAAAAGGTAGATTATTGAATCTATTCAATTGTGGGTTTTATTTGTTATTGCCAAATCTATTTTAAAGCTGGTATTGGATTGTGCATATTGATGCAAAATAAGTATTTTTGATACATTGGTATAAGCTTTAGGATATTGATAGAAAGTCAAGGTTACTTCCAATACTTTTAAACTGCTATTAAAAAGTGGTTAGGATATTATATATGCAAGTTATTTGCTAGTTATTGAACTCATAGTCATGTCAGACACTAGTCTAATATATCATAGGAGTAAACATCCTAGATTTAACAGATAGATATGATTTTGTACACAGGTCAATTATATAAAGATATGGTAGTCTTCAAAAACTTCAGAGACCTACAGAATATGGTATTTAAAATATTTTTTATTATTTTAGAGATTCTTTAACAATGAGACAAGTCATTTCCTGACAGCACGCCACCTATCTCAAAGAAGATAATGAGCCTCAAAGAAATTCCCTCTGGAGATGGTTTCATATGTGGCAAACAAGCCACTTTGGTAAAATAATACCCTTGCTTCACAACAGACAGACAAATTCTGCCAAAATTGGGCAATCTTTAATGCAGGACAATTTGACTGCTTACCTCTGCTAAGACAGGGTAAGCAAGTCCTAAATAGTTCCTATTTCACATCTATGTCTGTCAAATATTCTAAGTCAGAAGGCTGAAAATGATTCTCCAATGTTACAGAGAGTATGGGTGACTGTTCAGGCAACAAACTGTATCTGTCAATTTTTTATTTGTTGTAAGCTGCTAACATGCACTTCCTATTTACTTAAGTAACTGATTTTATTCCTTCTCAAGTCTCTGATGAGGTTGAAGACCAAAGAGTTATAGTGCCACAATTAAGCTTGAGTTGTTTAGAAGGTAAGAAATCCTTTCATATAGGTAATATCAATAAGATATCATAATAACATTGGGATATCATCATAGTACTGTGATGTTATAATAATTCCATTATGATATTATACCATATGATGCAATTACTGCATTGTAATGTCAAAATAGCATAGTGATATTATAGTACTTTTATGATGTCATAATTCCATTGTGATGGCATTATAATATTGTCATGTCATAATACCATTGTGAATTCCTAATACCATTGTGTTGTCAAAAAGCATTTTGATGATAACATTGTGATGTCATTATACCATTGTGATGTCATAATTCATTGTGATATTATATGATATGATGTTATCATTGCATTGTATTTTCATAATAGCATGGTGATATCAAAAGAGCATTGTGATGTCCTCATAACATTGAGAGGTCCTAATATCATTGTAAAGTCATACTGTTGTGAAGTCATAATAGTATTGTAATGTCATAATTCCATTGTGATGTCATAATATCACTGTGAGTTCTTGACACAATTTTGAAGTCATTATCTCATTGTGATGTCCTAATACCATTGCTATGTCATAACACTATTGTGATGTCATCATAGTATTGTGAACTAATAATAACATTGTGATGTCATAACATCGTTGTGATTTCATATCATTGTGATGTCATAACAGCACTTACATGTCATACCATTGTGATAACATAATCACATTGTGATGCCATAATAACATTTTGAGGTCAAAATAGCATTATGATGTCATAATAGCATTTTGATGTCATATCATTGGGATATTATCAAAGCATTTAAGTGTCATACCACTGTGATGTCATATTACCTTTTGAAGTCATAAGAACATTGTGATGTCATAATACATTTTTTATGTCATAATAGCATCGTGATATTGTAATAGCATTTCGGTGTCATATTATCATTGGGATGTCCAAATTCCATTGCAATGTCATACCATAATCATATCATAATAGCATTGTGATGTCTCAATAGCATTGGGATATCATGATACCATTGTGCTATCATAATATCATTGTGAAGTCATAATAGCATTTTGATGTCATAAATCCATCATGATGCCACACCACGATCATGTTTTAATACCTATGTGATGTCATAAAAGTATGGTAATGTCATAATATTGTGATGTCATCATAGCATTTTGAGTTCATAACCCCATTGTCATGTCATAATAGTATTGTGATGTCATCATAGCATTGTGATTTCATACTTCGATTGTGATGTTATAGCACAATCATAGCATAATAGCATTGTCATCATAACATGGTGTGGTTATCATAGAATTGTGATTTCATAAAAGCATTTTGATGTCACAATAGCATTGTAATGTCATAATAACGTTATGAAGTCATAATAGCATTGAGATATCATACCTTTGTGATGTCACAAAAGCATTTTGATGTTATTTCCATTTGATGTAATTATAGCATTGTGATATATTACCATTGTGATGTTATAATATGATTGTGATGTCACAATAGCATTGTGATGTCATAAAACCATTGTGATATTATAACATTGTGATGTCATAATAGCATTTTTGGTGACATGCCATCATGGTGTAATTATAGTATTTTTGATGTTATAATAATAATGTAATGTTATAATACCCTTGTGTGATTTTGCCAAAACAGCATTGTGATCTTTTAGCCTTGTGATATGATAATACTCATGTGATGTATTAATTACATTATGATATCATACCATATGAAGCCATAATAGCACTGTGATGTCCTAACAGCATTGTTAAGACAAATTAGCACTGAGATGTCATGACACCATTGAATCAAATAACACCGATATGATGTCATAAAATATTGTAATGTCATAATACAATTGTGATAGTGTAATATAATTGAGATGTCATAAAAGCATTGTAATGTCATATCTTTGTGTTGTCATTGTACCATTGATATGTCAGACCATTGTGATGTCATAATAGCATTGTGATGTCATAATATCATTGTGATGTCACATCATTAGCATTGTGATGTTATAATTGGTTTGTGATGTCATACCATTGTGTTGTTAAAATAGCTTTGAAATGTCATACAAATGTGAAGTCATAACACCATTATGATGTCAAACCAAAATCACGTTATAATAGCATTGGAATGTCACAATACAATTATTAAGTCATAATAGCATTTTGAGTCTTAATGCCGTTATGATGTCAAAATTCCATTGTGATGTTATACAACAGTCACGTCAAAAAAGTGTTTTGATGTCATACTATTGAGATGACATAGTGGAACTGTATTGTCATAATAAAATTGTATTATCATAATAGCATTGTGAAGTCCAAATACCATTGTGATGTCATAATAGTACAATGAGATACCTTTGTGATGTCATATCATTGTCATGTCATTGGATCATTATGATGTCATAATAGCATTGAGATATCATATGAGCATTGTAATGTCATGATACCATTGTGAAATAAAATACCTTCGTGATGTCATAACATTGTGATGTCATTATAGCATTGTTATGCCTAATAGTATTGTTATATCATAATAGCATAAATGCATTGTGATGTCATATGAGCAATGTGATGTCATAATACTATTTTTCAGATCAAAATATCATTGTGATGTCAAAGTTTCATTGTGATGTTACTCCACAATCCTATCGGAATAGCATTGTGATATCATAATACAATTTTGATGTCATACTATCATTGTGATATCAAATTTCCACTGTGATGTCATAATACAATGTGACATCATGATAGAAGTGTGATGTTATAATACCATTGGGATATCATGACACTATTGTGATGTCATAATACCATTGTGATTTCCTCATAGCACTGAGATATCATGACACCATTTTGAGGACATGATACCATTCAGATGTCATAATAAAGTTGTGATGTCATAATAGCATTGTGATGTTATAATATAAATGTGATGTCATAATATTGTGATCTCATAATACCATTGTGAAGTCATAATAGCATTGTGAATTAATAATGCCATTCTGATGTCACAATAGCATCTTGGAGTTATAATATCCATGTCATAATACCTTATTGAAGTTACAAACCCCATTGTGATGTCATAATAAGCATTGTGATGTGATCATAGCAGTGTTATTTGTCATAACATTGTTGGTATCATGTTTTTTTGAAATATATACACCTTACCCTTGTTAATTTAAATACTGATTTCTACCTCCCACGCTATGGTTTCAATCTAAATATTACATTGTGATACTTATTCTAAGCATCCTATCTCAACTTGTATAAACCAGCCAGTATAAAGCAACTAGCTACAATGTTGAGCAATAGGAAGAGCCAAAGGGTAGGAAATGAGTGGGAGGAGAGAGGACAAGGGAGCAAACTTGAACAGCAGAGAGGGAGGAGAGATCTTGGAACAGTGTGGAGATAATAATGAACCAGATCTAAGACTTCACAAAAATCAAGTGTAATGGGCAAAATCTAAATATTTGGAAACTATGAGGGCTTGAAGGTTTAGGAGGGAGTAACTATTGACCAGCATTGTGTTCTAAGTTAACTGAATAAACCCAGTCTGTGTGGTGAATTGGTTATACAGCTATTTAGAATTAACAGCAAGCATTAATAAAAGATAAAACAATAGTAAATATTAATCAACACTTACAACATACTATTGTGAAGTCATGATACCATTGTGATGTCATAACTCCATTGTGATGTCATATCATTGTGAAGATATAATAGCATTGAGATGTCATATTAGCATTTTGATGTCATAATAGCATTGGGATTTTATAATACATTGGGATGTCATATGCCATCGGGATGTCATGACAACATTGTTATGTCATCATACCATGGTGGTGACATAATACCTTTGTGATGATACCATAGCATGGTGATGTCATAACATTGTGATGTCATAACACCATTGTGATATCATGATTGATTGTCATGCCATAAAAACATTGTGATGATAAAATACAATTTTGAGATTACAATGCCACTGTGAAATGAAAATTCCATTTTGATGTCATACCACAATGATATCATAACAGCATTGTGATTTCATAATAAGATTGTGGTATGATAAAAATAATGTGATATCATGATAGCATTGTGATGTCATAATTGCTTTATGTTATATTATTATTGTAATGTTAAAATTATATTGTGATATCATATGATATGAGGTCATAATAACATTGTGATAGCATAATAACATTCTGATGTCATTATTCCATTGTGATGTCATCATAGTATTACGATGTATAATAGTGTACAATGTATAATAGTACTTTAGTGATGGCAAATTCCATTTTTCTGTCATACGATGCAATTATATTAATGACCTCTTGAAAGAAATATATGACACTATTCCTGAACTAAGAATCTTGGACAGGAATGGTCATCTCTGGGTTGTGTGCTATCAGCTGCCCAGACTGAGGTATGTAGGGTTGCTCACTCTTTCTCTAAAGCAAGCTCTGTCCTACTCAGTGGTCAGTGAGGAACCCTCCTGGTCCTGGGGTTTTCAGTTATACCTAGACCTTCAGGACAGAGAAATGTGTTCATGCTATATGCCTTGGACAAAACAGCAGCTGTGTTTCCTTCAGTTCTGCTCCACACAAACCCTCTAAGCATAGTTTTAGTGCCAGGACTGCTTGTTCAGCAGGATCTTTTCTCCATTTTCACAGTCATTGTATAAGTTGTCAACGTATTATTTTTACTGATTATGTGGGAATTTCATATAAAATACAATACACTCCTTTTCCATTGCTCCCGGGTTCAAATTCATAACCATGTTTCACACACACACACACACACACACACTCACACAAAATGTTTAAAATACACGAATTCAAGTATGTGTTGTTCATATACTCATGGAACATAAGAACATAATCAGAGTCTCAGTTTAAGTCCCTTAAAAAACTGAGTTCATCCTTCCTGCTCCCTGCAACCACCACCAAGAAGAAGCCAAAAGTCCTGAAGAGCTCTATGCTTCATCACATTAATCACAGTTTATCTTATGCATTTATTTATTATGATTCATTCACCTCTGCTGCCTGTTCCCTCTTCTCTTTCCAGTCCCACCCACCCTCCTTATTCTAATCCTATGCCCTTTCTCTACCTCCCTAATGGAAGGGCCTAGTCCCCTTTCTATCTGACCCTAGCTTATCAGGTTTCAATAAGGCTGGCTACATCATCTTCCTCTGTGGCCTGATTGTCCTTGTGTCCTCAATTACCTCTACTTAGGATATTTTCCTGCCTACTCTCCTGCAGACTTCCCAGTGCTCTGAGGGGAGGGAGAATTTCATGGAGAAATTTCATTTAAACCTGGATGTTTTAATGTCACTCTCTACATAATATCTGACTGTGGGTTTCTGTATGCAATTGCATTTGATGCAGAAGGAAGCATCTCTGTGGATGAAAGAACATGGGACTGATCTTTCAGTTGAGGGCAGAGAGCAACATATTTTAATTACAACAGCTTGGGTTTTTTGAAATTTTCCATGTGATTCCCTGGCCCCACAACTCAATCAACTGTGACCCAATTCCCCTAGTGGAAGACTGAATTTGTTACAATAGATATCCTATTGGAATTTAATCCCACACTATTAGGACCCCTCCTAATAAGAGAACACATACCATATTTTTCTTTTAGTATTTTAGTTATTTCACCCAGGAAGATTTTTCCTGGTTCCATCAATTTTCCTGAAAATATCATGATGTCATATTCTTATCTGAATAATATTTCATTATGGAAATAATAAATTTTTTCACAAAGAAGATTGTTAGTCTGGTTCTTTAGAACTTTGATTTTTCTGGAACTTTAATCATTGTATTGAATGACAAATTATCAGGATAAATATGTCCTTTTAGACTACAAGTCCCTTCATCTTCTTCCACTTCCTGGTGACTTAAATTGCAATGACTCCTTGAAGCTCTTCTATTTACAAGATTAGTCCACAATGAGGAAATGTCTGGGAAAGGTTAGAGGGTATTGCCTTGTTAGATAATGTAATTCCTTTTGGAGTTATAATATGGGATGTTGTGTTTTGAGGTTGATATGGCAATGAAAGTGACCAAACACAATGGAGTCTCTATCAGTCTCTGTCACTTTATATCATTTTTTTTTCTGTCTTTCTCAGTCTATTTCTAGCTATTTGTCAGTCTCTCTATTTCTAGATATTTCTCAGTTTCCCTCTCTCTGCCAGCCACTTATGGTTCAGTATAAAAAGCTCTCAGTTCTGCTGAAGGACTACAACCAGAAGACTACTTGCTGATATGACATCCTTGGTGGTCTCTTTAAAAATGTAAGCATGGTCACAATTTACTGCATTTTGTTCAAAGAGTTGCCTTGCTCAGGCAGCATTTTCCCAGTAACTAATTCACTGACTTAGGACACAAAATGCATTTAACAAATAGTAATGGAATCTGTGATAATGAGAAAGTCACATGTGAAAGGTGATATTATTAATGACCACTTGAAAGAAATATGTGAGGTTTTTCCTGAACTAAGAGTCTTGGACACAGGAACTATCATCTCTGGGTTGTATGCTTTAACTGTCCAGATTCAGAGGACTGACCACCCTTTCACTCTAGCACACTGTCCACTTAGCCCCTTTAATAACTGGCTCATGATACTCTTACTGGCTTTCACCTGTTTCATGATTCCCTTCAGCCAACCAGCACCTGAGTTTTCCATGTTGATAAGAAAATAAATTTTCCAAAGTGTCCTATATCTCTTAGCACATATGACTTTTTCTTGTGAAAACCAACAAGCCTTTACCTCATCCATTTATCCATATCTTGCACCTTTATTCCTGTTTACCTCTGTGACAATGTCAGGTAGGAAATGAAACTTTAATGTTTAATTGGACAGCTTCCTAAGTAAGGAACTTCAAAGTGATATGGGATTAAGGTGAATGTACCTAATGACAATATGGTCTCCTACTGTGGTCTTGGATCTGAAACTTTCTATGTTGTGACTTTGACTTGAGCAGTTACTCACATCCTCACTAAATGTAACTTCACATTCTTATTAATATATTAGGCTGGCAGGGTCTAGGGTTCCCTGGGTTATTGAGTCTTTATGAGCAGTGAAAAGACAAGGAAACCGGACAATTACTGGGCCTGGTCTGGATGAAATAGAGAAAGATTGTTGAGTATAGAGAGAATTGAAGTGGAATAAAATATTTGATAGATGGTGCTCCTAATATGTGAATACATACCATATTTGTCTTTCTACACCCAGAATGATTTTTTCGTGGTTATATCAATTGCCATGAAAATATCATGATGTCAATTTCTTAGGTGAATGATACTCTATTATGGAAATAGTCCACATTTTTTCCCAAAGGAGATGGACAGGCATGTTCTTTAGAGTTTGGAAGTTGTTGAGTCTTTAATCAATGTATTGAATGACAAACTTTCAGGATAACTATGTTCTTTTAGCCTAGAAGCCCCTCCATCTTGTTCCACTTACTGTTTGTTTGAATTGTAATGCCCCCTTGAAGCCCATATATTTCCGTATGGAGTCCCCAGTGAGGAAATGCCTATGAAGGGTTAGGAGTTAAGGGAATGTTAGACAATATAATTCCTTTTGTTTCCCTAATGTCTTTTTCAGCCCTATTGATTTTCTATACAAGAGGGCTACTGATTTTTTTTAGTTATTTTTGTATCTGGGCACTGTGCTGAAGGTGTTTATAAGCTATAGGAGTTCCCTGGTAGTAATTTTGAGGTCACTTGGTATATTATCATTTTATCTGCAAAGAGTGATACTTTGACTTCTTTCTGATTTCTATCCCCTTGATCTTCTTCTGCTGTTTTATTGCTCTAGCAAGAATTTCCAGAACTATGTTGAAGAGATACAAAGAAAGTGGGCAACCTGGCCTTGGCCTTGTCTCTCATTACAGGGAGATTGATTTAATTTTCTCTCTGTTGATTCTAATGTTGGCTAAAGAGTTTCTGTATATTGCCTTTACTATATTTAGATATATATATATATATATTTAGATATATTTATATTTAGATATATATACGTATATATTTACTATAGTTAGATATATATTGTATCACTGATCTCTCCAATACTATAAACATGAGTGGATGTTGGATTGTGTCAAATACTTTTTCAGCATCTAAGTAGATTATCATGCAGATGTTTTTCTTTCAGTTTGTTAATATGGTGGATCACATTGATTGATTTCCGTATATTGAAACACCCCTGCATACCTGGGATGAAGCCTACTTGGTCATAGTGGATGATATCTTTAATATGTTCTGGTATTCAGTCAGAGACATAAAGTATCTTGGTGAGACCCTAACCAAGCAAGTCAAAGACTTGCATGAAAAAAACATTTGAAGTATCTTAAGAAAAAATTAGAAGAAGATATGAGAAGATGGAAAGATCTTTCATGCTCATGGCCTGGCAGTATTAACATTGTAAAAATGGCCCTCTTACCAAAAGCAAACTACAGAGTCAATGCAATCCACATCAAATTACCAACACAATTCTTTTCTGAACTTGAAAGAAAAATTCTCAAATTCATGTTGAAAAACAAGAAACGCAGAATTGTTAACACAATCCTCTTATAATAAAAGATCTTCCAGAGCTATCCCTATCCCTGATCACAAACTTTACTGTAGTGTAACAGTAATAAAATCTGCATAGTCCTGGCATAGAAACATAATGGTGGATCAATGGAACCAAACTGAAGACCCAGAAATAAACCCACACATTTAGGTACACCTGAGTTTTGACAAAGATGCTAAAATCATACAATGAAAAATAAGTAGCATCTTCAACAAATGGTGCTGGTCTAACTGGGTATCTACATGTAGAAAAAGGCAAATAGATCCATACTTATCATCTTACACAAAACTAAAGTCCAAGTGGATCAAAGACCTCAAAAAAAAAAAAGACACATTAAATCAGATACAAGAAAATGAACGCATTGGCACAGGAGACAACTTCCTGAACTGAACACCAACAGCACAGTAAATGGGAAACAGTAAACCTCATGAAACTGAAAAGCTTCTGTAAAGCAAAGGACACTCTCATCAAAACAAAGAATGCATACAGATAGGGAAAGAATCTTCACCAAACCTCTATGTGGCAGAGGGATAATATACAGTATATATATATATAAAAAAACTAAAGAAAAGCACAAATCAAGTAATCCAATTAAACAATGGGGAACAGAGCTAAACAGAGAATAGACAAATATCGAATGGCAGAGAAACACTTAAGGAAATGCTCAACATTGTTAGCCATCAGGGAAATGCAAATCAAAACTATCCTGAGATTTTACCTTATACCCATCAGAATGGCCAAGATGAAAAACTCAAGTGACAACACATGCTGAAGAGGTTGTGGAGAAAGGGGAACCCTCCTTCACTGCTGGTGGGAATGTAAACTTATACAACCACTCCGGAAATCAATCTGATGCTTTCTCAGACACCTAGGAATAAGGCTTCCAAGAGATCTAGCTTTACCACTCCTAGGCATATATCCAAAATAGGCTCAAGTACACAATAAGAACATTTACCCAACCATGTTTTTAGCAGCTTTATTTGTAATAGCCAGAACCTGGAAACAACCCAGATGGGACCAACTTAAAAATGGATTTAGAAATTGTGGTACATCTACACATTGGAATATTACTCAGCAATATTCCAATTAAAACAAGGAAAGCATGAAATTTTTAGATAAATGTTGGGAAATGGAAGTGAGCTATCCCAGAAGCAGAAAGATATAGATAGCATGTACTCACTCATATAGACATATAACGTAGGATAACCCTACTAAAAGCAGTACAAAAAAAGAAACTAAGCAAGAAAGAGGACTCTGGCTAAAATGCTCAATACCCATCCTGAAAGACAAAGAGTATGAACATCAGAGGAAGGAGAAAACAGGGAACAAATTAGGAGCCTGCCACAAAGGGCCTCTGAAATGCTCTGCCCTGCAGACTAACAAAACAGATGCTGAAGCTTATGGCCAACTATAGGGCATAGTGAATGGAATCTAATGAATAAAGAAGAAAATAATAAGATCTGGAGAGGACACTTGCTCCACAAGAAGAACAACAGAAACAAAAATTCTGAGCACAAGGGAATTTCCTGAGATTCATACTCCATACAAGTACCATGGATGGAGATACCCTAGAACTCCTGTACAGATGTACCCCATGGAAGTTCAGTGTCTAATAGGTTTCCATACTAATGGGAACAGGGACTGCCTCAGACATGAACTAATTGGCCTGTTCTTTGATCACCTCACCTGATGGGGGAGCAGCAATAACCAGGCCACAGAGGTAGATAAGGCATCCGTCCCTGATGTGATCTGAATAACTAGGATCAGAAGGAATGAGAGGAAGAGCAAAACTATCAGTGGACTTGTGGAGGGGCATGTTTGGACAAGGGGGAAAGAGGTGAGACTGCAAGAAGGGGTTAAAGAAGGACACAAAGCAAATAAAGTTTAATTAATAAAAATTAAAATAAAATATTAAAACATTATAATTTCTTTTGTAGTTATATTATATGAGGGTAAGCTTTGAGATTGGTATGCCAATGAATGTGATCAGACATAACAGAGTCTCTTTCTCTCAGTCTTTGTCACATTATATCTTTGTTTCTGTTTGTCTTGGTCTCTCTATTTCTGAATCCATCTCTCAGGCTCTTTCTCTCTCTGTCTATCTCTCTTTGCCTGCCACTTTGGTTCAGTATGAAAAGTTATCAGTTCTGCTCAAGAACTACAACTGGTTGTCTGCTTGCTGATGTGACATCATGGATGGTCTCTGTAAAAATATAAGCAAGTCCCCCAATTAAGTGCTTTATGTTCAAAGGTTTTCTTGGTCAGGGAGCATTTTAACAGTAAGTAATTGACTGACTGAGGACATATCTTTGCATTTACCAAATAATAATGGAATCTGTGATAATGGAAAACTCACATATCAAGGACACATGATTTTATTAATGACCACTTGAAAGAAATATGTAATACTTTTCCTGAACTAATAGTCTTGGAAACAGGAACTGGTACCTGTGGGTTGTGTGCTTTCAGGTGGCTAGATTGATGCATGTAGGGCTGCTCAGCCTTTCACTTAAGCAGGCTGTCCACTTGGCACTTTTACTAACTGGCTCCTGAAACTCTTACTGGCTTTCACCTGTTTAATGACATCATTCTGCCTCTCAGCCAATCAGCACCTGAGAGATTATTGAGATTTTCATGGAGATGAGTAAACAAACTTTCCTCAGTGTCAAGTACCATTGATCCTGTGCACAAGTGACTTTTTTTGTGAAACCCAACAAGCCTTTATCTCATTCCTTTATCCAGATCCCACATCTTCAATCCTGTTTAACTCTCTGAAAATGTCAGGTAAGAAATGAAACTTTAATGTTTATTTAATTGGACAGCATCTTAAGTACGGAAGCTTCAAAATGATGTGAGATTAAGGTGAATGTACCCAATGACAAGGAGATCTACTGTCATCTTGGATCTGAAATTTCCTAGGTTGTGACTTTGAACTGTGCAGTTACTCCTGTACGCAATAAATGTACCATGACATCCTTATTGATAAAATACGCTGGGAGGGTCTAGAGTTTCCTGGATTATTGAGTCTTTAAGAGATGGAAAAGTGAAGGAAACTATACAATTCCTGGGACTTTTTGGGGTGAAACAGAGAAAGATGGGTGTATTTGAAACAACTGAAAGGCAATAAACTCTTTGACAGCAGGTGCTCTTCTACACTAGTGTTGGAAACCCACTATTAGCAGGTTTGCCTTGGCTGAGCAGGCTGGTTCAGCAGCTGTGTCGTACTCTTGGGTCAGGGAGGAACCATCCTCATCTTAGGGTTTACATCAAAACTTGGAATTCAGGACAGAGAAATGGGTTTCTGTTATATGCCTATGACAAAAGAGCAGCTGTGTGTTCCTGCATATGTCCTCCAGACAAATGTTCTAAACTTCTTTTTAGTGCCAGGACTACTTGTTTGAGGTGCAACCTGAGCTAATGGGGTCAGAAGTAGTTGGGTAAATAGTTCATGGCTAGGATTCTCTGCTACATAATGAGTTCCTAGAAAGCATGCCATACGAAATCAAACTCTGCCCTCCATTAGCGGAATTTTTTCTCCATGTTAAAAGTCATTGCAGTAGTTGTCAATATATTATTTTTATTGATTATGTGGGAATTTCATAAAATATATATTACACTCCTTTTCCATTGCTCCCAGGTTCAAATTTCTACCCATGTGTCACAGTGAAATTTTATTTTGTTGAAATACATCAGTTGAAGAATGTGTTGTTCATACACTCATTGAAACATGATCAGAGTCTCAGTGCCATGTCTCTTAAAGAAAACTGAGTTCATCCTTGCCACACCCTGACACCACCTCCAAGAAGAAGCCATCAGTCCTGAAGAGCTCTATACTTCATCACCTTGATCACAATTTTTCTTATGTATTTATTTATTATGATTTGTTCACTTTATTTCCCCTGTGCTGCCCCCTCCCTCTTCTACCAGTCCCACTCACAGTCCTTATTCTACATTAGGCCCTTTCTTTAGTTCCATGATAGGGGCGTCTTCCTCCCCCTTCTATCTGCCCTAGCTTATTATGTGTTCTCTTGGCTGGCTACATGATCTTCCTCTAGGGTCTGATTCTGAGAGCAATGTTCTCCTTCTGTCCTCAATTCCCTCTACTCATGACAATCTTACTGCCTCCTCTCCTGCAGGCTCCCAGAAATATGACTGGAGGGATTATTTCATAGGGTAATCCCATTTAGATCTGGGTGGTTTAAAGTCTCTGTCTGCATAATATCAGATTGTGAGCCTCTGTATGCAATTCAATTTGATGCAGAAGGGAGCATCTCTGTGGAAGCAAGAACATGGCACTGACTATCAGTTGAGGGAAGAGAGCAACATATTTTAAAAACAACAGCTTCTCTTTCTTGAAAATTTCTGTCACATGTCTTGGCCCTTGATCATTTAACTACCACCCAATTCCCCTATTGGAAATTTATCCCTCACTATTAGGAGATTTCCTAATAAGTGAATATATTTATCTTACTGCATTGTATTTACTTCAAGAATGATTTTTCCTGATTCCTTCCATTTGCCTGAAAATATCATGATGTTTTCTTAACTGAATAATACCCCATTAGAGAAATATTCCACATTTTCATCAAAGGAGATGGCCAGTCCTGTTCTTTTGTCCTTGGAAGTTGCTGGGTCTTTAATCATTGTATTGAATGACAAACTATGATCATAACTATGTTCCTTTAGCCTAGAAGTACCCTCCATTTTCTTTCACCTCCTCATGTTTTGAAGTATAATGTCTCTTTGATGCTTAATAATTTACATGTTGATTCCCCAGTGAGTAAATGTCTTTCAAATGTTAGGAGGTATGGCCTTGTTAGATAATGTAATTCCTTTTGGAGTTAAATTTTTGGTAGGGTGTGCTTTGAGGTTGATATGCCAGTAAAAGTGACCAGACAGTATGGATTCTCTGTCTCTAGATCTCTGTCATTATATATCTTTCTTTCTGTTGGTCTTGGTCTCTCTATTTCTGAACCTGTCTCTCTATCTCTTTCCCCTTCTGCCTGCCACTTGTGATTCAGTATGAATAGATCTCAGATCTCCTGGAACATTAGAACAAGATGACTGCTTGCAGACATGACATCATGGATTGTCTCTGTAAAAATATAAGAAAACTCATAATTAAAGGGTTTTTGTTCAAATAGTTGCCTTTTTCAATGAGCATTTTCCCAGTAAGTAATTCACTGACTGAGGATATAACTGTGCACTTAACAAATAATAATTCAATCTGTGATAATGTGAAAGTCACATGTCAAAAACAGAGGACTTTATTAATGACCACTTGAAAGCAGTAGGTGACATTTTTCCTGAACTAAGAGTCTTGGACACAGGAACTATCATCTCTGGGTTGTGTGCTCTAATCTGCCCAGACTGAGGCTTTAGGACTGCTCAGACTTTCTCTCAAGGAGGCTGTTGACTTGGCCCTTATAACAACTGGCTCCTGAAATTCTTACTGGCATTCACCAGTTTCATGAATGTTTCATCATTCTCTCTGTCAACCAATCAACAACTGAGAGGATCTTGAGGTTTCTATGAAGATAAGTAAACAAACTTTCCTCAGAGTCCAGTACCTCTAATCCTGTGCACATGTGTCATTTTATTGTGAAACCCAACAAGCCTTTATCTCATCCCTTTATCCAGATCTCACACCTTACTCCTGTTTAACTGTCTGACAAAGTCAGGGAAGAAATGAAACTTTAATGTTTATTTAATTGGACAGCTTCCTAAGTAGGGAAGCTTCTAAATGATGTGGGATTTAGGGGAATTACTGAATAAGAACGTGGTCTCCTACTGTGGTATTGGATTTGAAATTTCTTAGGTTGTGAATTCCAACTGGGCAGTTACTCTAGAACTCACTAAATGTACCTTCACATTCTTATTGATAGGTTGGCAGGTTCTAGGGTCCCCTTGTATACTGAGTCTTTAAGAGCATGGAAAAGAGAAGGAAAACAGACAGTGCTTGTGACTGGTTTGGTTAAAACAAAGAAAGATCTATGTATGTTAAATTAAAAATAAGGGTCACTATACTCTTTGACTGATTGTGCTGCTCAAAACAATTGTTGCCAATCCTCTGAGCAGGGAAGCCTTGGGCTGACCTGGCTGGAATGGCAACTGTGTCCTCCTCCATAGTTATTGAGAAATCCTCCTGTTCTTGGGTTTTACAGTTAAAAAATGAGCCATCAAGACATCAAAATATGTCAGTGTTACATTCCGAGGACACAAGAGAAGCTGTGTATCCTCCTATAGTCCTCCAGACAAACCCACTAAACATACTGTTAGTTCCAGGACTGCTTGTTCAGAGATGCCACCTGAGCTCATAGGATCTGAGGTATGTGGGTAACCATTAGTTAATAGCTAGGATTCTTTGCAACATACATGAGTTCCTGGAAAGCATGCTTTATAAAGTCAAATTCTCTCCTACTTTAGCAGAATCTTTTCTTCATGTTAAAAGTCAATTAAAACTTATCAACATATTAGTTTTATTGATTATGTGGGGATATCATATAACATATATTATACTCTTTTTCCATTGTTCACAGGTTCAAATTCCTGCGCAAATGTCACCCTAAAAATTTGTTTTTCTGTAAAATACTTCAATTGAAGTATGTGCGGTTCATATACTCATTGGAATTTGATCAGATTCTCAGTACCAAAGCCCTTAAAGAAAACTGAGTTCATCCTTACAACACCCTGGGACCACCTCTAAGAAGAAAGCATTGATCCTGAAGAGCTCTATACTTCATCCCCTTAATCACAGTTTTCCTTATTTATTTATTTATTTATTTATTTATTTATTTATTATATGTTCACTTTGTATCCCTTTTGCTGCAGTAACCCATTTCTCCTTCCAGTCCCACCCTACCTCCTCCTTCTACTGATGTGCCCTTTCTCTAGTTCTCCCTTCTATTTGATTCTATCTTGTAAGGTATCACCAAGCCTGGATGCATTAATTTACCTCTGTGGCCTGATTTTCAGGGCATTGTTCTCCTTGTGTACTCAATTGCATCTACTTATGACACTCTTCTTGCCTTTTCTCCTGCAGGCTTCCCAGAGGTCTGAGGGGAGGGAAAATCTCATAGGGAAATCCCATTTAGAGTTGGATTAAAACATTAATCCAACATTTATTTTACAGGTCTCTCTCTGCATAGTATCAGACAGTGTGCCTGTGTATACAATCCCATTTGATGCAGAAGTAAGCATCTCTGGATCCAAGAATATGGCACTGATGTATCAGTTGAGGGCAGAGAGCAACATATTATACTAACAACAGCCTGGATACATGTAAATTTCTGTAGGATGCCCTGGCTCAGCAAATTAATTAATTGCCACTCAATCCCCCTAGGGGAAGAATGGTTTGTTTACAGTAGATGGCCTATTGGAACTTTATACCCCACCATAAGGAAGCCTTTAGTAAGTGAACACATATAATATTTGTCTTTCTGCATTTTAGTTGCTTCACACAGGATTATTTTTCTTTGGATCATCCATTTACCTGAAAATATGAAGTCATTTTCTTAGCTGAAGAATATTCCGTTATGGAAATATTCCACATTTTCCCCAAAAGAGATTGTCAGTCCTGTTCTTTAGAACTTAGAAGTTGCTGGGGCTTTAATCATTGTATTGAATGACAAACTATCAGGATAAGTATGTTCTTTTAGCCTAGAAGTCCTTCAGTCTTCTTCCACTTCCTGTTGATTTCAATTGAAATGTCCACTTGAAGCTCATCTATTTAGATGTTCAGTTTCCAGTGAGGAAATGTCTGGTTTGTGTTAAAAGGTATGTCCTTGTTAGATAATATAATTCCTAGTGGAGTTATATTTTAGGAGGGTGTGCTTTGAGGTTGATATGCCAATGAAAGTGACCAGGCACAATGGAGTCTCTGTCTCTTGGTCTATGTACCTTTATATATTTGTTTCTATTGGTCTCTGTCTTTCATTTCTGAATCTCTTACTCTAGATCTTATCTATCTCTGTCTCTTGCAGTCTTCATCTTTCATCCTGCCACATATGGTTTAGTTTGAAGTGCTCTCAGTTCAGTTGAAGGACAAAAACAAGTTGTCTGCTTGTTGATGTGACATCATGGATGGTCTCTGTAAAAATATACGGAAGTTCTCAATTAAATGCTTTTTTTTTATTTTTCAAAGAGTTGCCTAGACCAGGGAAAAGTTTCCCAGTAAGTTATTCACTGACTGAGAACATACCTGTGCACTTAACAAATAATAATGGAATCTGTGATAATGGGAAAGTAACATGTCCTAATGACCACTTGAAAGAAATATATGACACTTTTCCTTTACTAAGAGTTTGGACACAGAAACTGTCATTTCTGGGCTGTGTGCTTTCAACAGCACAGTTTGAGGCATGTAGGGTTGCTCAGCCTTTCTCTCAAGCAGTCTGTGAACTTGGGTGTTTTAGTAACTGGCTCCTGAAGCTCTTACTGGCTTTCACCTTTACATAGCATCATTCTCCCTCTCAGCCAGTCAGCACCTTAAAGAATCTTGAGTTTTCCATGGAGATGAGCAAACAAACTTTCAGTTTGTGTCCAGTATCTCTGATCCAGGGCACAATTGACATTTTCTAGTGAAACCCAACCAAGACGTGTTTATCTCAACCCTTTATCCAGATCTCACACCTTTACTCCTGTTTACCTCTGTGAAAATGTCCAGCAGGAAATTAAATGTTAATGTTTATTTAATTGGAGAGCTTCCTAAATTGTGAAGCTTCAAAGTGAAATAGGATTAAGGATAATGTTCCAAATTACAAAGTGGTCTTCTACTGTGGACTTGGTTCTAAAATTTTTTTAGGTTGTGACTGTGAACTGAGCAGTTACTGGAATACTGACTAAATGTACACCCAATAAACAGTCATCTTGAGCAGAGAGGTCTTCATTGACATCATTATCATTGTCAGAATAAAACTACTCATCCACTTGTCACACAAGATGTTCCAGTAGTCATAGAACTGCATCATTTTCCTGTGAAAAAACACAGACAGATTCTAGTCTGCATATGAGTATAGGGTTGTGTCCATGCCATTGATTTCTTAAAGTATCCCTCCATTGTACTTTAGCAAATTTTTTTTCTTGGTTTCTGTATGCCAAAATCTATCTGCTGCAGATTTTCCATGCTTATCCAAATTAAAAAAAAAAATCAGAATGAAAAGAACATGATTAAGATGATTCTTAGGTGTCCAGGGGAGTAGCTCCCATTTATTTATTTATTGCAAATAAATCTTAATTGTTTAGTGGGAATGCTCTACCACGCTTTGTCCTTGAGGATTGTAAGGTATTTTAGTTATAGGAGAAGCTTGAAGCTTTTGACAAAGTCTTTAAAAATATGTTCTAGTACATAATGTTTCATTGTCAGTTTTAAATTGCTTAGTATATCCTAGAACATTAAATCCTGTAGACAATGAGCAATAACATTCTTTGCAGCTTTTTCTGGTTGAGGAATGGCAAAAATAAAACCAGAATAGGTATCTATGCAATCATGTACATATTTTAATTGTTTAAATCACAAATATGAGTAATATCTATTTGCCAAATCTGATTTGGAACCAATCTTTAGGATTGACTCTCAAATGAGGATCAGGCTAAAACTGAGGACAAGTACTGCAAGCCTTGACTATACTATGGGCCTCTTCCTGAGACAATTCATATTTAAGTCTCAAGGTTTCACTATTAAGATGATGCATATAATGGGCATCCTGGGCTCTTTTTAACTGTGAACAATAAACTTTGGTGACGGGCTTGGGAGATGGCTCAGAGGTTAGGAACACTCCCTGTTCTTCCGAAGGTCCTGAGTTCAATTCCCAGTCAACCACATGGTGGCTCAGAACCATCTATAGTAAGATCTGGTGTGCAAGCAGAATGTTGTATAAACAAATAAACTTTGGTGACTTTATCTGCCAATGGATTTCCTTTAGACAGTAGTCCTGGCAAATTAGTATTAGCCCAGAAATGTCCTATGAAAAAGGGAAAGGTTTTTTGTTTGTTTGTTTTTTATCAAATTTTGAATTTGTCAAAATAAAATTCCACAGGAGAGATGTCTGAATTTGACCTGCAGTCTCTAACCTAGTCAAGGACTGAGCTACATATGCACTATCTATAAAAATATTCAAAGATTGCTTATTAAAACTTTGAACACAGACAATACTACATATAACTCTGCTACTTGCTTAAATGTGTTACACACTTGAAAATATATTGTTTTTCTTTTATAAGCATAGAGAGAAACACCAGATAATGAATCATCAGTAAATACTGTTAAAGTATCAATAATTGGGGTAACTTTTGTTTTAAACGGAATAACTATAGGATGTACCTATAAAAACTGAATTAATTTGTTTTTGTGCCTCAACAGGTTGGACTCTGTTATAATAAGCTCACATATCTTTAAATGCCATCTATCAGATCTCTGACAAGTCTGAGGGCTAGCATATTTGAGTTATTCTTTGTTTACCTTTATCATCTGCTCTAAACTTTAATTTATGAAAGAGGATGTTATAATCTCAATTTTGGCATATTTTAAAATCCATGTTTTAGAACCAAATTTTAGGTTTATGATTACAAATTATATATTTAACCAAAAAACAAACAAAACAAAACAAAAACATGTAAACAAAGAGACTAGGTAAAACTCAATCTTGTAGTTAACTATAATCTTTAGCATAACTTTAAACTAAAACTCTGCCCTTTTTTAAGCTAAAATAAAAACAAAATTTTTAATTATGCATAATTTATAAAGGGGCTAGCAGATATTATTAATGCTATCATATTGTATTAAAACTTAACAGCCAAAAATTAGAGAACAAAAGTTTTATTTAACATTAAACAGAAGCTCAGTAACCAAATAGTTTTCCAAAGTAAGGGGAACAAGGACTATTTCTAACAGGATCTCAAGGGCAGGCTCTTTGATACCCCTCCCCCAGCGGAGGAGCAGTCCTGTTAGGCCACAGAGGAGGATTTTGCAGCCAGCCCTGAAGATACCTGATAAAACAGGGTAAAATGAAAGGGGATGAGGTTCTCCCCTATCAGTGGACTTGGAAAGTGGCAGGGAGGAGACCAGGGAGGGAATGTGGGGTTGGGAAGGGAATGAGGAAGCGGGATACAGCTGGGACACAGAGTTAACAAAATGTAAATAAAAAGAAAAATAAAATTAAAAAAAATTAAACAGAGAACTATACTTAGCCTATAGCCCTCAGCAAAAGGAACTATTCTGGCTGTACCAAATCTATAGGACAGAAAAAAAAAAGCATTAAATCATTTCTGTAGGTACTGGCAAAAAGCTATATAATTTATATAATGGTTAACAAGGATCTAAATATAACCCTGCATAACCCTGGGCTAATATGGAACTGAAGTCCTCTTTTTCCTTAAAAGAGCATAAGCAAACATTTTGCATTGAAGAATCTCCAGACTTTTTAAATGAAGAACAACATATTTTATACTTTTTTATATTATATATTATAATTACTGCAGTTTTGTTTAATTGGCTTAAATAGCATGACTTGATTTTACTTTGTAAACTTAATAAAATGAATACAAAGGTTTTTCATTTCTCGCAAATGGTTGAGAAAATGTTTTAAGTTCTTAGACTGCCCAAGGGTTGCTATTTTAAAATACCTGATAAATTTTAAAAATGTTTTATAGAATTTAGCTCTGATTGTCCAATACCAAACTCAGATGTGTTGATTCAAATTGTCTCATGTATAAAAATATCCAAGACTACAGATAAACCTACACACATAAGGAACATAGAAATCTGACATTGTCACCTTGGAGTAACCAAAATACCCAAATGCCAGGGCTTGACCAGCCCCTACTGGACACAAGTCCCAGATTCCAGAAGTGTACCCCCTCATGGGTCCCCTCCACACACATATCCAAAAGGAGCAGAGCATCCACGGCTTTTTCTACAGCTTTGAGATGGAGAGCAGGCTCCAGTAGCCCTCTTCTCACACAGAATAGCGTCCCAGCGACCGTCTCTCCTGGTCCTAAAAGAAGGAGAACCTTTAGGGGCCTCTTCCCTAGCAATTGGAATGTCCTCTCCAATTGGAATGTTCCCTTGAGCAGAGAGGAAACTCTCCAAGTTTCCCAGACCTCGAAAGCAAACCAAAACCAGAAACCAAAACAAAAGCCACCAGACAAATACAAAAAACAGAGATAAAGACAAAAAAACATGGTACCAACTTTTTAAACATTTAAATAATTTTATAACCAGTTTTTGTAATATTAAAACAAAGCATCCTCTTTACAAATGAAATCATAAATAACATTTTCAATTTTAAAAGTCTAACCTAGACTTTAAAATTTACCAGTGCAAACAATCCAATTTTATTATTATTATTATTATTATTTATTACTATTATTATTATTATTGCTTTGTAATTTTATTTTCTCATATTCACTTAATAACTGAACTTGTTCCCTTTCTAATTGGACTTTCTCTCGGAGAACAGTAATATCCTCCTGCAGTGGTCCCATATCTCCTGCACATTTGGCAGGGAAAGCCACTGGGCAAAGGGTTCAGGAGGGCCGTCTGAATTATGAGACTTGGCAGTTTCTTCCTCTGAATCCATTTCATCCTCACTATATAGCTCCTAGATTATTTTCTGCTCTCAAATTACATAAATCTGTTTGAGGTCCTTTATGAACATTTGAAATAATCTTAGAAGTATGTTTTTTATGCCTGTTTGACTGCTCTAATTATTCCAAGTAACACTTTAGCTTGTGAGTTTCCTTTACCCACGTTTCCAGATTGATGGTACCTTAAACTGGGAACCAGGAACAAACTTCAATTACAAACTAAAGGGGATAAGGGCATTTCTCCCAATTAAGTCCTCATTAACAACTCCCTGCTATTTCTCTGCCTCATGATTTCACTGCCTGCCTATCTTGTTTTCCTCCCTGTGATGGGCTGTCATAATCAAGCACATTTTTTTCTCAGGCATCCAGAGCTCCAAAAACCAGCCTTTCTCAAGTTGCCCCTTGTTTTCAAGGTCCCGTATTCAGGTGCCACCTGCCTCAACCTTTGGGCTAGCTAAACAGGTTCCACCTATAAGAGGGAGTGTAAATGAGGGGACAGGGACAAGAAGAATGGAGACAAGACAGATTCCTGATAAAGCCTCAGTTTACTGGATGAGCAAACACTTATAAAGCAAAGGGTACAAGCAAAAAAAAAATTTTTTTCCCAATAGCAACACATTTGTGCCACCTGGCAAATCAACTAGGAATTCACTCAATTCAACCAGTGTTGCTCTCTGGTCCCCAAGGTTGCAGGGAGATTGCTATCTACTTCCAAGACTCAGAACACCCCACATGCAGAGACTACCAAGTAAAATCTTTAAGACGTAGTATTTAGTTAAGACCCACATCTGCCAAGGCCAGGAGGCAGAATTCCAATTACTAGAATCCTTCAGAAACTAGAGAATTTCTGGGACTGGTTTGGCTAAAAAAGAGAAAATCAGTGAGTGTAAAAGGAGAAATGAGGGGCAATAAACTATTTGACACCTGGTTCTGTTCCACATTAGTGTTGCCAAACCTCTATGAGCAGGGTTGCCTTGTCTGACCAGGCTGGATGGGCAGCTGTGTCCTACTCAGTGGTCAGTGAGGAAATCTCCTGGTTCTGGTGTTTACATTTAAAATTGGGCCTTCAGGACAGTGAAAAGGGTACATGTTATGTGCCTAGGAAACAAGAGCATCTGTGTGTCCTACTGTGATCCTGCAGACAAACCCACTAAATGTAGTGTTAGTACTCGGACTGCTTGCTCAGACACACCACTTGAGCTCATAGGGTTTAAAGTAGCTGGGTAACCACTAGTTCATGGCTAGGATTCTCCTCTACATAATGAGTTCCTGGAAAGCATGCCTTACAAAGTCAAACACTGCTCTCCTTTAGTGTAATCTTTTTCCATGTTAAAAGTAATTGTAAAAGTTGTCAACATATCATTTTTATTTCTTATGTTGAAATTTTGTATAATATACATTACACTAATTTTCCATTGCTCCCAGGTAGAAATTTCTACACATATGCCACTCTAATTTTTTTTCTTCAGAATTCATCAATCTAGTATGTGTTGTTCAGAAACACATTGGAACATGATCAGAGTCTCAGTGCCAAGTCTCTTAAAGAAAACTGTGTTCATCAGTGCCACACCCTGGCACTATCCCCAAGAAGAGACCATCAGTCCTGATGAGCTCTATATTACATCACCTTGATCGAAGTTTTTCTTATTTTTTATTACAATTTTTCACATTGTATCTCCTCTGCTGCCCTCTCCCTCTTCTCCTTCCAGTCCCACCCACCCTCCTTCTTCTACCCCTATAGTCTTTCTTTATTTCACTGATAGTGGAGGTCCTCCTCCCCCCTCTATCCGACCCTGGCTTGCCAGGTCTCATCAAGCCTGGCTGAATCATGTTCCTCTGCGTCCTGATTCTCAGGGCATTGTATTCCTTGTGTCTTCAATATCTTCTCCTTAGGACATGTCTCCTGCCTCCTCTCCTGCAGGCTTTCCAGAGCTCTGAGGGAGGGAGAATTCAATAAGGTAATACCATTTAGATCTGTGTGGTTTAAGGTATCTCTCTGTATAATATCAGTCTGTGGGTCTTTGCATGCAATCTGATTTGATGCAGAAGGAAGCATCTCTGTGTATACAAGGACATGGCACTGGTCTATCAGTTGAGGGTAGAGAGCAACATATTTTAAAAACAACATGCTGGGTTGCTTGAAAATGTCCATAGGATGCCTTGGCCCAACAACTCTTATCTGCCACCCAATCCCCCTAGTGGAACATTGATTTGTTCACAATAGATGGCCATTTTGAAGTTTTTCCACACTTTTAGGAGACATCCTAATAAGTGAATAGATACCTAATTTGTCTTTCTGCATTTTAGGAACTTCACTCAGGATGATCTTCCTAGTTCTATCCATTAGCCTGAAAATACCATGATTCCATTTTCTTAGATGAATAATACTTTTATGGAAATTTCTATTTTTCCCCAAAGAAGATTGTCAGTCCTGTTCTTTAGTCCTTGGAAGTTGCTGGCACTTTAATCATTGTATTTAATGACAAACCATCGGGATTACTATATTCTTTTAGCCTAGAAGTCCCTCCATCTTTTTCTACTTCCTGGTGATTTGAATTACAATGTTCCCTTGAAGATCATGTATTAATATGTGGAGAACCCTGTGAGGAAATATCTGGGAAGTGTTAGAAGGTATGGCCTTATTAGATAATATATTTCCTATTAGAAGGGTGTGCTTTGAGTTTGATATGCCATTGATTGTGCTGAGACAGAATGGAGTCTCTTTTTCTTGGTCTCTGCCACTTTATATCTTTCTTTCTGTTGATCTCAATCTCCCGCTTTCTGAATCTGTCTCTCCAGCACTTTCTCTCTTTGTCTCTCTCAGTCTATCTCTCTCTCTCCTCTCCTTGGTTTGAAAAGCTCGCATTTGGATACTGAACTTCCATGGGCTACATCTGTGCAGGGGTCTTAGGTTATCTGCATGCATAGTCTTTGGTTGGAATAGCAGTCTCAGGAAAGACCCCTATGCTCAGATTTTTTGGTTCTGTTGCTCTCCTTATGGAGTTCCTTTCTTCTCCAGATCTTACAGTTTCCTACTTCTTTCCTAAGATTCCCTGCACTCTGCCCACAGGTTGCCCATAAGTCTCAGTATCTACACTGATAGTCTGCAGGGGAGAGCTTTTCAGAGGTCCTCTGTGACTCCTGACTTGTTCCCTCTTTTCTCCTTCTTCTGTTGTCCAGCATCTTTGCCTTTCTGGATAGGAATTGAGCATTTTAGCAAGAGTCCCCCCTCTTGACTAGTTTCTTTAGGTGTACAGATTTTAGTAGGTTTATCCTATATTCTATGTCTATATGAGTGAATATATACTGTGTGCATCCCTCTGCTTCTGGGATAGCTCACTCAGGATGATCTTTTCCAGATCCCACCATTTACCTGGAAATTTCATGATTTTCTTGTTTTTTATTGCTGAGTAATATTCTATTGTGTAGGTATACCACAATTTGTGCATTCATTCCTCCACTGAGGGGCATCTGGGTTGTTTTCCACTTCTGACTATTACAAATAAGGCTGCTACAAACATTGTTGAGCAAATGTCCTTATTGTGCACTTGAGAATCTTTTGGATATATGCTTAGGAGTGGTATAGCTGGACAATTATTCCTAGTTGTCTGAGAAAGTGCCGAATTGTTTCCAGAGTGGCTGTACAAGTTTATATTCCCACCAGCAGTGGAGGAGGGTTCCCCTTTCTCCACAGCCTCTCTAGCATGTATTGTCTCTTGAGTTTTTGATCTTAGCCATTCTGATGGGTGTAAGGTGATATCTCAGGGTCATTTTGATTTGCATTTCCCTGATGGCTAATGAGGATGAGCATTTCTTTAAGTGTTTTTCTGCCATTTGATATTCCTCTGCAGAGAATTCTTTGTTTAGCTCTGTACCCAATTTTTTTTAATTGGATTACTTGATTTTTTGCTGTTTAACTTCTTTAGTTCTTTATATACAGTGGATATGAGTCCTCAGTCAGATAAAGGGTAGGTGAAGATCTTTTCCCAATCTGTAGACTGTTGTTTTGTTCTAAGGACAGTATCCTTTGCTTTACAGAAGCTTTTCAGTTTCATGAGGTCCCATTTATTGATTGTTTCTCTTAGAGCTTGTGCTGTTCGTTGTGATAGGAACAGGGACTGTCTCTGACATGAACTGATTGGCCTGCTCTTTAATTACCTCCCCCTGAGAGGTAAGCAGCATTACCAGGCCACAGAATAGGACAAGGCATCCACTCCTGATGAGACCTAATTGACTAGGATCAGAAGGAAGGGAAAAAAGACTTCCTCTATCAGTGGACTTGGGGAAGGGCATGCATGCAGAGGGTGGAGGAAGGGAGGGATTGGGATGGGAGGAGGAAGGGAACCATGTGGGGGATACAAAGTGAGTAAAGTGTAATTAATAAAGAAAAATTAAAAAAAAGAAAAGCTCTCATTTTTGCTGAAGGACTACAACAAGATGACCTCTTGTTAATGTGACATCCTGGATAGTCTCTAGAAAAATATAACCAAGGTCCTAATTAAAAGCTTTTTTTTTTTTTCAAAGATTTGCATTGGTCAAGGAGCTTTTTCACAGTAATTAATTCACTGACTGGGGCATATCTGTGCACTTAACAAATTATAATGGTAGCTGTGATAATGTGAAAGTCACATGACTTTATTAATGACCACTTGAAAGAAATATGTGACACTTTTCCTGAACTAAGAGTCTTGGACACAGGAAATGTCATTTCTGGGCTGTATGCTTTCAGCTGCCCAGATTGAAGCATTTAGGGCTGCACAGCCTTTCTCTCAAGCATGCTGTCTACTTGACTTTTTACTAAATAGCTCCTGAAACTCTTACTGGTTTTTACCTGTTTCATAACATCAATCTTTCCCTCAACCAATCAGCACCTGAGAGAATCTTGAGGTTTTTTTGGAGATGAATAAACAAAGTTTCCTTAGTGTCCAGTGTTAGGAATAATGTTCTTTTAAAATGTATACACCTTACCCTTGTACGTTCAAATGCTGAATTCTCCACCCTTTATTCAGATCCGACATATTTACTCACGTTTACTTCAGTGACAATGTTTGGTAGGAAATGAAACTTTATTATTATTTTACTTAATTGGACTCTTTAATAAGTAGGGAAGCTTCAAAGTGATATGGGATTAGGGCGAAGGTACTGAATGACAAGGTGGTCTCATGCTGTGGTCTTGGATCTGAAATTTCCAAGTTGTGACTTTCAACCGAGTAGTTATTTGTGTACTCACTAAATGGACCTTCACATTCTTATTAATATGATAGGCTAGCAAGGTTTAGGGTTCCCTGGGTTATTGAGTCTTTAAGAGCAGGGAAAATAAAAGGAAAACAGACAATTGCTGGCACTGGTTTGGCCAAAACAGTGAAAGATCAGTGTATATAAAAGGAGAACAATGGGGAAATAAACTTTTAACCGATGGTACTCTTCCAACCTCTATGTGTTGCCAACCCTCTCTGAGCAGGGTTGCCTTGGCTGACCTGGATGGATTGGGATGTATGTTCTACTCAGAACTCAGTGAGCACTCCTCCTGGTCCTAGGCTTTACAGATAAAAGTGGTCTTTCAGGATGGAAAAATGGGTCCATGTTATATACCCAGGACAAAATAGCATCTGTGTTTCCTGCTGTGGTCCTCCAGACATACCCTCTAAATATATTATTAGTTCCATGACTGATTGTTCAGAGGTGCCACCTGAGCTTATGGGGGCTGATGAAGCTGAGTAATCACTATTTCATAGGTTGGATTCTCGGCTATATAATGGGTTCCTGGAAAGCACACCTTACAAAGTCAAACTCTTCATTAGCAGAATATCTACTCCATATTAAAAGCCATTGTAAAAGTTGTCAACATATTAGTTTTATTGTTTATATGGGCATTTTATATAACATACATCCTCTTCCATTGCTCCCAGGTTTGAATTCCTATCCATGTGTCACACTAAAAATTTGTTTTACTTTAAAATACATCAATTGAAGTATGTGTTGTTCATCTACTCATTGGAACATGATGAGAGTCTCAGTGCCACCTCCCTTAAAGAAAACTGAATTCATCATTACTACATCTGGTCACTACCCCAAAAAGAAGCCATCAGACCTGAAGACATCTAGCCTCCATCACAGTTTTTCTTACCTATTTATTTATTATTATTTGTTCACTTTGTATCCCCTCTGCTGCCCTCTCCCTCTTCTCCTTCCAGTCCCACCCAGCCTCCTTCATCTTCCCTATGCCCTTTCTCTAGTTCCCTGATAGGAGAGGTTCTCTTCCCCCTCATATATGACCCCAGGTTATCAGACCTCATTAAGGCCGGCTGCATCATTTTCCTCTGTGGCCTGGTTTTCAAGACATTGTTGTTGTGTCCTCAATTCCCTCTACTCATGACACTCTTTCAGTCTCATCTCCTGCATGCTTCCAAGATCTCTGAAGAGAGGGAGAATTTCATAGGCAAATCCCATTTATGGCTGGGTGTTTTAAGGTCTCTCTTCGCATAATATCAGATTCTGGTTCTCTGTATGCAAACCCATTTGATGCAGAAGAAAGCATCTCTGTCGATCCAAGAACATGGCAATGATCAATCAGTTGAGGGCAGAGAGCAACATATTTTAATAACAACAGGCTTGGTTGCTTAAAAATTTCTGCAGGATGACCTTTCCCAACAACTCCAGTCACTGTCACCCAATTTTCCTAGTAGAAGACTGGTTTGGTCACAATTAGATGGTCTATTCAACTTTATTCCCTACTATTTGGAGATCTCCTAATAAGTGAAAACATACCATACTTGTCTTTTCTACTTTTTAGTTAGTTTACCCAGTATGATATTTCCTGCTTCCATCTATTTGCCTGAAAATATCATCATGTCATTTTCTTAACTGAGTAATACACCATTTTGGAAATAGTCCACATTTTCTCCAAAGGAGATTGTCAGTCCTTTTCTTTGGTCCTTGCCAGTTGCTGGAAGTTAAACATTGTATTGAATGTCAAACTATCAGGATAACTATGTTCTTTTAGCTTAGAAGTCCCTAGGAAGTTGTGCTTTGCGCTTGATATGCCAATGTAAGTGAGCAGACCGAATGGCTTTCTGTCTGTCTGTCACTTTATATATTTGTTTCTGTAGATCTTCTTTTCTCCATTTCTGAATCTGTGGCTCTAGCTCTTTCTCTCTCTGTCACTCTTAGTCTCTGTCTTTCTGCCTGCTGCTAGTGGTTCAGTAGGAAAAGCTCTCAGTTCTGCTGAAGGACCACAAGTTGTCTGCTTGCTGATGGATCTTGCTGACTATCATGGATAGTCTTTGTAAAAATATAAGCTAGGTCCTAATTAAATGCTTTTTGTTCAAAGATTTGCCTTGGTCAGGGATCATTTTCCTAGTAAGTAATTCACTCATTGAGAACATATCTGTGCATTTAAAAAATAATAATGGAATCTGTGATAATGTAAAACTCAAATGTCAAGGGAACAGGACTTTATTAGTGACCACATGAAAAGAAAATATGACACTTTTCCTGAACTACGCATCTTGGATAAAGGAACTGTTATCGCTGGGTTGTGTGCTTTCAGCTGCCCAGATTGAGGTATATAGGGCTGTTCAGCCTTTCTCTCAAGCACTGTGTCCACTTGGCCTTTTTAATAACTGGCTCTTGAAACACTTACTGGCTTTTACCTGTTTCATGACATAATTCTCCCTTTCAGCCAATAAACACCTTACCATTTTGATATCATAATAGCATTGGGATTCATAATGAATTTTGATGTCATGATGCAATTGTGATGTCATAAAATCATTGCAATGTCATCATAGCTTTGGATTCCTAATATCATACAGTTGTGAAGTTATAATAGTTTTTGATTTCAAAATTCTATTGCGATGTCATACAACAATCATGTCATAATATTATTGCAAAGTCATAATAGCATGGTGATATCATAATACTTTTGTGAAGTCATAATACCATTGTGATGTCATAATAGCATTGTAATGTCCTCATAGCATGGTGATGTCACAATAACATTGTGAAGTCATAATAGCACTTTGATATCAAAATACCTTTCTGATGTTATAATAGTATTGTGATTCCCTACCATTGTGATGTTATAATAACATTGAGATATCATAATAGCGTTATGAAGTCATAATAGCATTGTGATGTCATAACAGCATTGTGATATCATAATAGTATTGTGAAGTCATACAGCATTGCAATGTCATAATTGCATTGAAATGTCCTAATAACATTGAAAGTCATAGCGTTTTGAATTCATAATAGCATTGTAATGTCACAATTCCATTGTGAAGTAATACCACAATCATGTCTTAATAGCATTGTACTCTCATAGGAACAATGGGATGTCACAATGAATTTTGATGTCATTATACCACTGAGATATCATAATAGCATTGTGATGTCAAAATTCCATTGTGATATCATATCACAGTCATATCATAATAGCATTGTGATGTCATAATAGCATTGGGATGTCATGAGGAGTTTTGATCTCATGATACCATTGTGATGTCATAATAGCATTGTGATGTATAATATCATTGTGAAATAATGATACCATCATATCATAATAAGATTTTGATATCATAATACCATTTGATGTCATAATGCCATTGTGATTTCAAAATTCCTTTGTGATTTCAAACCACAATCACATCGAAATAGATTTGTGATGTCATAATTCCATTGGGATATCATGACATCATTGTTATTTCATAATAATATTGTGATGTAATAAAACCAATGAGATTCATGACACCATTGTTATGACATAAGACTGAGATGACATAATAAAGTTTTGATACCATAATACCATTGTGATTTCATAATTGCAATTTGATGTCATAATAGCATTTTGATCTTATGAAGCCTTTGTGATGTCATAATATCATTGCGATGTCCTAAAAGAATTCTGATGTCCTATCAGTATGATGTCATAATATCAGTGTAATGTCATAATAGAAGTGTGATATCATAACACTGTAATGTCATCATAGCATTGTGAGGTCATAATAGCATTGTGAAGTCATAATATCATTGTAATGTCATAATAGTAATTTGAAGTCATAATGCCATTGTGATTTCAAAATTCTATTGTGATTACATATCATAATCATGTTGATATATAATTGTGATGTCATAATCTCATTGTGATGTCATAATGTCACTATGATGTCATAATAGGATTGTGATGTCATATGATTGTGGGGTCATCATAGCATTGTGAGTTCGTAATAGCAATGTGATGTCATAATACAATTGTGCAGTCATTTCACCACTGTGATGTCATTATAACATTAAGATGGCAGACTATTGTGATGTCATAACATCATTGTGATCTCATAATACTATTGTGATTCCATAATTGTATTGGAATATCATATTATTTTGATGTCATAAGAGCATTTTGATGTCATAATACCATTGTGATGTCATAATATCATTGTGAAGTCATAATACCATTCTGATATCATAATACCACTGTGATGTCATAATAGTATTTTTGAGGTCATAATGCAATTGTGATATCAAAATTCTATTGCTTTTACATACCATAGTCATGTATAAATGCCATTTTATTGTCATAACAGCATTTTGAAGTCATAAGAGCACTGAGATATGACACGGTTGTGATGACATAAAGCCACTGATGTGTCATAATAAAGTTGTGATGTCATATTACATCTGTGAAGTCATAATAGAATGTGATGTCATAATAACATTGTAAAGTCAAGACACCATTGTGATGTCATAACACCACTTTAATGTCATAATGCCATTGCGATGTCATAATAGCATTGTTTTCTACATAGCACCATGCTGTTTTAATAGCATTGTGAAGTGATTATGCCACTGTGATGTCACAATTGTGATGTCATATCATTGTGAAGACTTACTAGCATTATGATGTCAATAGTTTTGTGATGTTATAATAACATTGTGATATCATAATGCCATTTTGATATCATGACACAAATGTTATGATATAATACCATTGTGATATCATGATGCCATTGTGATGTCATAATACCATTTTGATATCATGATAACACTGTGATGTTAAAAGAGCATTGTGATGGTTTAATAGTATTTTTAGGTCATAATCTCATTTTGATGTCAAAATTCTATTGTGATGTCATACCACAATTATGTCGGAATAGCATTATGTCATAATAGTATTGTGATATTATAATACCATTGTGATGTCATAAAACTGTTGTGAAAATCATAGTACCTTTGTATGACATACCATTGTACGGTCATAATAACATTATGATGTCATAATTGCATTGCTATGTTATATTATTATTTTGATGTTCTAATTTCATAATGATATTATACCATATGATGTCATGATAGCATTGTGATGTCAAAATTCCATTATGATGTCATATGACAATCATGTTGAAATAGCATTATGGTGTCATAATAGCAATGTGATATCACAATAGAATTGGGATGTCATAACTCTATTGTGGTGCCATCATTGCATTGTGATATCATGATTCTATTGTGATGTCAAAATGACATAGTGATATCATAATAGCATTTTGAGGGTATAATTCCATTGTGAGTTCAAAATTACACTGGGATGTCATAATAACATTTTGAATCCATTATACCATTGTGATATCAGCTTAGCATAGGGTTAGAATTAAGGTTAGGGCTAGGGTTAGTCATCATGTACCTGGGTTTTGGCATTTGTTTTGGCTATCTTTTGTGTGTGCCCTTTTTGATATGGGATGGACTTTGCCTTTTAAACATATGAAGTATAGCTTTTGAGTTTTAGGCTGGTATATCCTTTGCCAGTTTTAAGCCTCCTGTGTCTATCTTGCATTAGGCATGACCAATATTTATTCCCTGTGAAAATACCTAATGCTGAAAGGATAAGCCAGCTTCCAGAGCAGTGTGGCATGTTAATCTAGTCAGCATTTAAGTTTTTTTTTTTTTTTTAATGGCAGGTGTGCACCTTGCATGTTTGTCTCCCAGCCTAATTTTAGGTCCTTACATTAACCAACAAAACAAATCTCTTAAGCCAACATGCCCTTAGGCACCAGTTCTTTTGTGAAAGCCCCACTTTCTGAGATTGGCTGGCCTTTTTAGATCACTGTGACATGATGACATGATCTCTCCTCATATAAACCTAAAATTGATGTGAATTCAATCTTTACAACAGTAAAGACATAACATCTGTCATTAAGAAAAAAGAACTTACAGGGTAACCTTAAGGAAAATTTTGTCATTTTAAATCTTAGGATATCTCTGCAAGTGGCTAAACAGCAAGAGTTGCCATCCTGGTTTTTATTATGTAAATTAGGCTGATCAGAGACTCACAAATGTTTCTTTTTACTTTTGTGTTGGGATTAAAGGCATGTGCCTTCATCAACTTGTTCAAATATTTTTTCTGAAATCAATAGTATTGTAACTCAAAGCCTTTAAATGAAAATTAAGCAAAGAGACAAGAAATTTTTAAGTTTTGGGTCAGTTGTTACACTGAAACAAGCAAAGCCCAGTTGGTTGTTTTATGGAATTTAGTTGAATTTATTTTAGTGAATTAGTGGATCCTTACCAGATAGAGCTGACAAATATCTTGCAGCCAGAGAGCTTTGAATTTTAGCCATTATTAATCTAATTTTTAGTAGGAAGAGTCTATTGTCTGTAACTTAGTATTCCATTCCTAGGTTGTTTTCCCCATTTTCTCCTTACACTTTCTTGGAGAAGCTCTCGAGAAGAACAACTACCATTAAATAAATTGCAATCAGATCCATAACTATGACAACCAAAACAAAGCCAAAGTGGATTAAAACACCTCTGCCATGGCATTTTTTTTTTTTCTATTTTAGATGAAGTTTTAGGCCAAGCTCTGTCTAGAGTCTGTGTGTCTCCAATTCATTTCTTTCCAGACATGGCTGCTGAGTTTAGCTGAGCTGAGCCAGCCACAGTATAAGGAAGCCATGCTTGTGTATCCTACTGTTAGACTGTAGCAGCAGCCAGTTTTGTTATGTTAAGTCTCAGGTCTGTCCTGAGGCTGTGTTTTGCTCCTGGGCCTGTTTAAGAGTCTCTTTTAGAGAGACAGAAATTGACATGGAGTTTTTAGGTTTTAAGTTTGGGTTATTGGGACTATATTACTGGAAGCTTATACCCCCAACAAATTATGTTAAAGTATGATTTGAAGAGTGTGGATACTTAGATTAGTTGGTGGACATTTGTTGTACAGTTAGATTAGCTGGGTGCCATTTTTTGATAGTTATTATTATTTACTATTGAAATGTCTTTTAGTTAAGCAATGGTTATTCCTAAACCAGCTATTTACCCAAATAATGACAGAGAATGGGATTTATTTAATTAACCTAGAACACAATGCTGGGCAATAGTTATTCCATCCTAAAGCTCCAATTCTGCACAGATTTTTACCATTCATTTTTCACTCATCATATGTGCTTTTAGTCATATCTTAGGTTCAGTCTCTCCACATGGTTCCAAGACCTCTACTCCTGATTCTCCACCTGTACTCCCTGATTCCTTCCTCTTCCTCCTGCTAGGGACCAGGACATCCCACCCTATCATCACCAGTGCTCAGCATTATATCTGGTTGTTTTATTGTAATACAGAGAACAAATGGTTGAAAGAATCAAACTATATTTGTAACCTATATTTCTGTTAATTGCCTTATAACATATTTTCAATTTTAAGCCCATGTTAATTAAAGCCTCTTAGTGCTTCCCCACAGAGCCAAGGAATTTAAAAGTTCCTGACATTAGTCATCTCTGAGGGCAGAGATAAGTAAGAGAACAAGTAGAGATCTCTACTAAATGGAGAGAAAATCCCTGGCTGGTGCTTGTGAAATGAGCTTTGTTTGTAAACTCGGACAAATGTCCCCAATCCTTCTCCTGAATAGCTCCTGACCTTTGATCCAAAGCCTGTGACCCCCACTCCTCAGAACAGACATGGGATGAGTTATTCAATCTCCCACCTTTAACTGTGGCTATATCTCATATTGTAGGAAATTCCAAACTGAATTGAAGATCAGATATTTATGACAGGGCTAACTGGACCAAAGTGTGCCCAGAACCAACCAATTATTTTCAAAGTTAAATACCTTTTCTAAACCTGAATTACCAAGATTGCAACCCCTGGAATTTCCCACGCTTTGTATTTTAAAAACCTAAGGAAGGCCTTTGTCTCCAGGTGCCACTTCTTGCTGACCAGCAGGGGTGACCCCATTGTGCATAGGTCAAAATAAACCTCTTGTGATTTTGCATCAAAGATTAGTCTCCCGGGTTCTCTTCATAACTTCTTAATTATTAGGCTCTTGCTGGGCCTAACATGGTGGCATGTTTACACAAACTCGAGACAGGTGATGCATAGAAAAAGCATCACAGTGCCATTTCTGAATTGAAACCAGAGATTGGGGAACAGAAATCAGCATTTGGATGAACAAGGGTAAATAGCATACATTCCAAAAGAACTTTGTACCAACAATTTATTTACTTATTTTTTTATGTATATTGTATATTCAGTGTTCTGCCTGCATACTGAAAGAGGGCACCAGATCTCATTATAGATGGTTGTGAGCCACTGTGTAGTTGCTGGGAATTGAAGAAAGATTTCTGTAAGAATAACCAATGTTTTTACCCTCTGAGCCACCCCTCATGCCCTGGTCCAAATTTTCTTTAGTATGTATTCCTTAAATTTTCACTAAAATTATATCATTGTACTATCAAAATAACATTGTTATATCATAATACCATGGTGACATCCCAATACCATTATGATGTCATGATAACATTGTGATGTTATAATAGCATTGTGATGTCATATCATTGTAAAGTCATAATACCATTGTGTAGTCATAAAACCATTGTGATGTCATACTACCATTGTGTTGTCATAATAGCATTGTGCAGTCATAATAGCATTGTGATTTCAAAATACCATTGTTTTGTCATAATAACATTTAGAAGTCATATCATTGTGACATCTTAAAATCTTTTGAAGTGATAATAGACTGTGATGCCATAATAGCCTTGTAATATCATAATACCATTGTGATTTCATAATACTATTTTTCAGTCATAATAACATTATGATGTCATGATAGAATTGAGAAGTCATTCCAGTGTCATGTCATAAAATCTTTGTAATGTCATAATAGCATTGTGATATCAAGACACCATTGTGATATCATGAAAGCATTGTGATGTCATAAAACCATTGTGTGGTCATAATACCATTGTGATTTCAAAATTTCATTGTGATATTTTTCCATACGATGTCATAGTTCCATTGTGATATCATAATAGCAAATTGATATCATAACTCCATTGTGATGTCATAATACCACTGTTATGTCTTCATAGCATTGTGATGTTATATTACCAATGGGATGTAATAACAACATTTTGCTATCATATTTTCATTGTAATTAACTGATAGTATTGTGATGACATTATATTATTGTGATGTCATAATAGCATTGTAAATTCATAATACCATTTTTTTAAATTTTTTATTAATTACACTTTATTCATTTTGTATCCCCCCATTGGCCTCTCCCTCCTCCCCTCCCGATCCCACCCTCCCTCCATTTCTGCATTCATGCCACTCCCCAAGTTCCACTGATAGGGGAGGTTCTCCTCTACTTTCTGATCTTAGTCTATCAGTTCTCGTCAAAAGTAGCTGCATTGTCCTCTTCTGTGGCCTGATAGGGCTGCTCCTCCCTCTGAGGGAGGTGATCAAAGAGCAGGCCAATCAGATTATGTCAGAGGCAGTCCCTCTTCCCATTGCTATGGAACCCACTTGGACACTGAACTGCAATGGGCTACATCTGTGCAGGGGTTCTAGGTTATCTCCATGAAGAGTCCTTGCTTAGAGTATGAGTCTCTGGGAAGTTCCCTGTGTTCAAATTTTCTTGTTTTGTTGCTCTCATAGTGGAGACCCTGGCCTCTCCAGCTCTTACTATTTCCCACTTCTTACCTAAAATTCCATTCACTCTGCCCAACAGTTTGCCATAGTACCATTTTTAAGTCAGAATACCATTGTGATCTCATAATAGCATTTGGATATGATACAATTGTGATGTCATAATTCCATTGGCATATTATAATAACATTGGGAGGTCATCATATTATTGTGACATCATAATTCCATTATTATAGTATACCATATGATGTCATTATTGCATTGTGATATCATAATAGCATAGTGATATTATAATATTTTTATGATGTCATAATTCCTTTGTGAGGTCATCATAATATTGTGGTGTCAGAATACCATTGTGATGTCATAAAAGCATTTTGATGATAAAATAACATTATGATGTATTATACCATTATGATGTCATAATGCCATTGTGATATTACAATATATAATGTCATCATAGCATGGTGATATCATAAAAGCATTGTAATGTCATAATTTCATTGTGATGTGTTACCAGAATCATGTCGTAATAGCATTGTGATATCCTAATAGGATTTGGAAGTCATGATGAATTTTGATTTTATGTTGCCACTCTGATGTCATCATACCACTGTGATGTCATAATTGCATTGTGACGTCCTAATATCATTGTGAAGTCATACCTTTTTGAAGTCATAATCACATATTAATATCAAAATTCCATTGTGATGTCATACCACAATCATGTTGTAATTCTATTGTGATGTCATAATAGCACTGTAATGTCAAAAGAGCAAAACATTGTGATATCATAATAGCACTGTGATGTCAAAATATCAAGTAATAGCATTGTGAATTCATATCATTGTGATGTCTTAATAGCTTTGAGATATCATAATAGCATTGTGAAGTCAAAATAGTATTGTGATGTAAAAATAGCATTGCTATGACAGAATAGTATATTGCTCTTATGAAGCCATTGTGATGTCATAACAGCATTGTGATATCATAATAGCTTTGCAATGTCATAATATCATTTTTGATGTCATAATAGCACTGTGATGTCATTATAGCATTTGATGTCATAAAAGCATTGTTATGTCAAAATACTATGCTGTGTTCATAATACAATTTTGCGGTCATAATATTATTGTGATGTGATAATATCATTGTGATGTCATTAATAGCCTATTTAAGTAATAATGTGGTTGTGATGTCAAAAATACCATAAAAGCATTTTTAAGTCATCCCACCATTCTTTTGTCATAAAAGCACTGCACAGTCATAAAAACAATGAGATGTCATACCATTGACATGTCATAATAACATTGTAATATCATAATAGAATTGTGTCATCATAATTGCATTGTGATGTCACCAGAGAATTGTAATATAATAATATCATTGTGAAGTTATAACTTTGAGAAGTGAAAATTTCAGTGTGATATAAAACAATCATGTCAGAAAACTATGTGATGTCATGATAGTATTGTGATGTCATATTAGAATTGTGATGTTCTAATAAAATTATGATATCCTAATAGCTTTGTAATATCATAATAGAATTGTGATGTCATAATAGCATTATAATATGATATCTTTGTGATATCATAGTAGAATTGTGTTGTCATAATAGCATTGTATGTTGTGATGTCATAATAGCATTGTGATGTCATCATAGCATTGTGATTTCATACTATTGTTATGTCATAGTAGCATATTGATCTAATAAACCCATTGTGATGTCAGAATAGCCTATTGATGTAATAATATGATTGTGTGTCATAATACCCTTGTGATGTTATCATAGTAATGGGATGTCATTATGAAATTTGATGTCATGATGCCATTCTGATGTCATAAAAGCATTTGAAAGTGATTATAGCACTGTGATGTTATCATAACATTGTCATAATACCATTGCTATTTCATAATAGGATTCTGAAGTTATAATAGCATTGTGTGAAGCAATGGAATGAAATAACACCTTTGTAATGTCATTTTTAGCCGAATCATACTCCTTTATGGAAATTTTCCACATTTTCCCTAAAGTAGATTGTCAGTCCTGTTCTTTAGTCCTTGGAATTTTCAGGGACTTTATCATTGTATTGAATGGCAAACTATGTTCTTTTAGCTTAGAAGTAGCTCCATCTTCTTCCACTTCCTTGTCTCTCTATTTCTGAATCTGTCTCTCTACCTCTTTCTGTCTCTGTCTCTCTCCATCTCCCTCTCTCTACCTGCTGCTTGTGGTTCAGTATGAAAAGCTCTCAGTTCTGCTGAAGTCTATAACAAGATGACTGCTTGCTGAAGTGACATCAGGGATGGTCTTTGTAAAAGTATGAGCAACGTCCAGGGTAAATGCTTTTTGTTTGAAGGTTTGCCTTGGTAAGGCATCATTTTCACAGTAAGTAATTCACTGACTGATGGCATATCTGTGCATTAAACAAATATTAATGGGACCTGTGGTAATGTGAAAGTCACATGTCAAGGACACATGAGTTTAGTAAAGAACACTTGAAATAAATATGTGATACTTTTCCTGAACTAAGAGACTTGGACAGAGGAACTGTTTTCTCTGGCTTGCATGCTTTCAGCTTCCCAGATTGAGGAATGTAGGGCTGCACAACCTTTCTCTGAAGCACTTTTTCCACTTGTCCCTTTCAATAACTGGATCCTGAAACTCTTACTGGCTTTTACCTGTTTCATGACATCATTCTGCCCTCAGCCAATCAGCACCTAAGAGAATCTTTAGGTTTCCATGGAGATGGAATCTTTCTCAGTGTCCAGTATCTCTGCTCCTGTGCATACTTGAGATTTTCTTTTGAAACCTAACAAGTGGTTATCTCATTCTTTTCTCCAGATTCCACACCTTTGCTCCTGTTTACCTCTGTAATAATATCAGGTAGGAAATTAATCTTTAATATTTGTTTAATTGGACAGCTTCCTAAGTAAGGAAGCTTCAAAGTGATGTGGAATTAAGAAGAATGTACCCAATGACAAGGGGCTCTCCTACTGTGGTCTTGGATCTGAAATTGCCTTGATTGTGACTTAGACTTGAGCTGTTACTCCTGTACTCACTAAATGTACCTTTACATTCTTACTAATATTATAGGTTGGCAGGGTCTAGGGTTGCCTGAGATATTGAGTTATTAAGAACAGGGAAACGAGAAGGAATCCACGTCATTCCTGAAAAAGTTTTGGATGAAACAGAGAAAGTTCTGCAAATTTAAAATGAAAACTGAGGGGCAACATATTATTTGCCAGCTGTTGATATTCCACACTAGTGATGGTTGCCTTGGCTGTCCTATTATCAGCTGTGTCCTACTCAGTGCTTAGTGAGCATTCCTCCTGGTCCTGGTGTTTACAGTTCAAACTGGTCCTTCAGAACAGGGAAATGAGTCCATGTTTTATGCCTAGGACACAAAAGCAGCTGTACTAACTTCTATGGTCCTCCAGTCAAACCCTCGAAAGTTAGTGTTAGTATGAGGAGGACTTCTTATTCAGAGGTACCACCTGAACTCATATGGTCTGAGGAACCTGGGTAACCACTAGTTCATGGGAACAATTCTCTTCTACATAATGAGTTCCCTGAAAGCATGCTTTACAAAGTCAAACTCTGCCCTCCTTTAGCTGAATCTTTTCTCCATTTTAAAAGTCATTGTGAAAGTTGTCAACATATTATTTTTATTGATTATGTGGTAATTTCATATAACATGCATTAAACTCTTTTCCATTACCCCCAGGTTCAAATTCCTACCCATGTGTCACACTAATATTTTTTTCTTTAAAATAAATCAATTTTAGTATGGGTTGTTTATACACTCATTGGAACATGATCAGAGTCTCAGTGCCAAGTCCCTTAAAGAAAACTGAGTTCATCTGTGCCTTACCCTGTCACCAGCCCCCCCTTCTGCTTTTAGTTCCACCCACCCTCCTTCTTCCACCCCATGCCTTTTCTCTAGTTCCATGATTGGGGAGTTCTTCCCCTCCTTAAATCCGATCCTAGCTTATCATGTCTCATTAAGGCTGGCTGTATCATCTTCATCTGTGCACTGATTCACAGGGCAGTGTTCCCTTGTGTCCTCAATTGCCTCTACATATGACACTCTTCCTGCCTACTGTCTTGAAGGCTTCCGAGAGCTCTGAGAGAAGGAAGAATTTCATAGGAAAATCCCATTTAGAGCGAGGTGTTTTAAGGTCTCTTTCTATAAAATATCAGACTCTGAGTCTCTATGCAATTCTGTTTATTGCAGAAGGAAGCATCTTTTTTAAAGTATAATTTTATTTAATTTTCTCCTTTCTTTACCTCTTTTAGTATTGTTATTTTTTATTAATTACAATTTATTAATTTTGTTTTATTATTATTTACTAATTACACTTTATTAATTTTGTATCTCCCCATTAGCCTCTCCCTCCTCCCCTTCTGATCCCACCCTCCCTCCCATTTCTGCATGCATGTCCTCTCCAGCTCTTACTATTTCCCACTTCTTACATAAAATTCCATTAGGAAGCATCTTTTGGATGCAAGAACATGGCACTGATCTATCAGTTGAGCAGTGTGTTTTAATAATAATGCCCTGGGTTACTTGAAAATTTTGTAGGGTGCCCTGCAGCCAAACTCAATTCATTGCCACCCGTCTTCCTAGTGAAAGAGTGGTTTAGACAAAACAGATGGCCTATTGGGATTTTACCTTCCACTATTAGGAGACCTCCTAATTAGTGAATACATACCATATTTGGCTTTCTGAATTTTAGTTACTTCACCCGAAATAATTTTTAAACAAAAAACTCTTTTTGTTCAAAGAGTTGCCTTGGTCAGGGAGCATTTTAACAGTAAATAATTCACTGACTGAGGACCTATCTGTGCATTTAATAAATAATAATGGAGTCATTGATAATGTGAAAGTCACATATCAAAGACAAGTGACTTTATTTATGACCACTTGAAAGATGTATGTGACACTTCCTGATCTAAGAGTCTTGGACACAGGACTCTCTCTCATCTCTGGGTTGTGTGCCCTCAGCTGCCCAGTTTGAGGCATGTAGGCCTGCTCAGCCTTTCAAGTTTGTTTTCCACTTGTCACTTATAGTTACTGGTTCCTGATGCACTCACTGGCTTTCACCTCATGCATTGCAGTATTCTGCCTCTCACAATCAGCACCTGAGAGAATCTTGAGGCTTCCATGGAGATGAGCAAACAAACTTTCCTCAGTTTCCAGGATCTCTGATCCTGTGCACATGTGACTTTTTCTTGTGAATCCCAACAAGTCTTTATCTCCTCCCTTTATCCAGATCCCACACCTTTATTCCTGTTAACGTCTGTGATAATCTCAGGTAGGAAATGAAACTTTTGTGTATTTAATTGGACAGCTTTCTAAGTAGGGAAGCTTGAAAGTGATGTGGGATTAAGGGAATGTACCTAATGACAAGATGGTCTCCTGCTGTGCTGTTGTATCTGAAATTTCCTAGGTTTTGAGTTTGAAGTGAGCAGTTACTCACATCCTTACCTGCAGGGTCTAGGGTTCCCTGGGGTATTGACTCTTTAAGAGTGGGGAAACAGAAGGAAACCTGAAAATTCCTGGGACTGGTTTGGTTGAAACAGAGAAAGATTCATGAGTGTAAAGGGAAAAGAGGGACCATAAACTATTTAACAGCTAGTTCTATTCCACAATAGTGCTGGCATCCCTCTATGAGCACATCTGCTTTGGCTGACCAGGTTGATTCAACAGGTATGTCCTGCTCAGTGTTCAGTGAGGAACACTTCTGGTCCAGGGGTTTTCATTTAAAAATGTTACTTCAGGTCATATAATTGGGTACTTGTTAAAGGCCTAAGATACAAGAGCAGGTGTATTTCCTGCTGTGCTCCTCCAGTCAAACACTCTAAATGTAGTGGAAACCAAGAATGCTATTGCTGTGGTGCCACCTGAGCTCATGGGGTCTGAAGTAGGTGAGTAACCACTAGTTCATGGCTGAGATTTTGTTACATAATGAGTTTCTGGAAAGCATGCCTTACAAAACCATACTCTACCCTCCTTTAGCCAAATCTTTTTTTCCATGTTAAAAGTCATTGTAAATGTTGTCACCATATTATTTCTATTGATTACGTGGGAATTTCATATAATATACATCACACTCCTTTTCCATTGCTCCCATGTTCAAATTCCTAACTTTTTGTGAAACTAATTTTTTTTTCAAAATACATCAATTGAAGTATGTGTTGCTCATCTATTCATTGGACCATGATCACAATCTCAGTACCAAGCCCATTAACGAATACTGAGCTCATCCTTGCTGCACCCTGGCACCACCTCCAAGAAGTCCTGAATAGCTCTATATTTCACCACCTTAATCACAGTTTTTCTTATGTATTTACTTATTTATTAAGATTTGTTAAATTTGTATCCCCTTTGCTTCCTCCTCCCTCTTCTCCTTCCATTTCCACCCAGCCTCTTTCTTTTACTCTTATGCCATTTCTCTAGTTTCCTGATAGGGGAGGACCTATTTCCCCTTCTATCTGACCTTAGCTTATGAGGTCTCATTCAAGACTAGCTACATCACCTATATCTGTGGCCTGATTCTCGGGGCATTGTTCTCCATGTGTCCTCAATTCCTTCTATTTGTGTCACTCTTCCTCCCTACTCTTTGCAGGTTTCCCAGAGGTCTGAAGGGAGGGATAATTTCATAGGAAATCCCATTTAGGTCTGGGTGTTTTAAGGTCTCTCTCTCTCTCTCTCTCTCTCTCTGATATTGGAATGTGGTTGTCTGTAACCAATAACATTTGATTCAGAAGGAAACATCTCTGTGGATGGAAGAACATGGCATTGATCTATCAGTTGTGGGCAGAGAGCAACATATTTTAATAACAACAGCCTGGGTTGCTTGAAAATTTCCATAGGATGCCCTGCCCTACCCAGTCCCCCTAGTGGAAGATGACCTATTGGAACTTTATCCCCTAACACTAGGAAACCTCTTAATGAGTGAATACATACTATATCTGTCTTTGTGCATTTTAGGTACTTCAACCAGGATGATTTTTCCTGGTTCTATCCATACCTCTGAAAGTATCATGATGTCATTTTCATAGCTTAATAATATTCTGTTATGGAAATAATGCACAATTTTTTCCAAGGAGATTGTCAGTCCCTTTCTTTCTTTCTTTCTTTCTTTCTTTCTTTCTTTCTTAATTTTTTTTCTTATTAGTTACATTTTATTACCTTCCCTTTCAATCTCACCCTCTCTCCCTCATCTCTACCCTGCCCCTTTCCAAGTCCACTAATAGGAGGGACCTCCTCCCCATTCATCTGACCCTATTTAATCATGTCTGCAAAGTCCTCCTCTGTGGCCTAACAGGACTGCTCCTCCCTTGGGGGTAGGGGAGGTAAAAAAGCCAGCCACTGAGTTCCTGTTAGAAATAGTCTTTGTTCCCCTTACTATGGGAAACCAATTGGTTACTGAGCTACCACGGGCTACATCTGAGCAGAGGTTCTAGGTTATATTGATACATGGTCCTTGGTTGAATGTCAGTCCCAGAAAAGATCCTGTGCCCAGATATATTTGGTCCTTGTGGAGCTCCTATCCTTTTTCCATCATACTAACTCCCCTTCTTTCATATGATTCCCTGTACTCTGCCAAAGGTTTGGTTATGAGTCTTAGTGTCTGCTTTGAAACACTGCTACATAGAGTCTTTCAGATGCCTTCTGTGGTAGACTCCTGTCATACGTTCAATCCGCATCACATCTGTCTTTATAAATGAGGATTGATCATTTTACCCTGTGTCAGTTCTCTTATCATTTTTAAGTGTATAGATTTCATTATGTTTATCATATCTTATAGGTCTATATAAGCAAGTATATACTGTGTTTTTCTTTCTCCTTCTGGGATATTTCACTCAGAATGATCTTTTCTAGATCCCACCATTTGCCTGCAAATTTCATGATTTCCTCCTTTTTGATTGCTGAGTAGAATTCCATTGTGTGAAAAAAAAGACACACACGGTATATACTCACTCATATAAACATACAACATAGGATAAACCCACTAAAATAGGTATGTCTAAACAAACTAAGCAAAAGAGAAGACCCTAACTAAAACACTCAATCCCCATCCTGAAAGGCAAAGAGGATGGATATCAGAAGAAGAAGAAAACAGGAAACAACCTAGGAACCTTCTACAGAGGGCCTCTGAAAGCCAGAAGTAGAAAACAGGAAACCACAGAGGGCACAGATGGCATCTGAAAGGCTCTGCCATGCAGACTATCAAAACAGATGCTGAGCCTGATGGCCAACTGGTGGGCAGATTGAGTAGAATTTTATGTAAGAAGTGGGAAATAGCAAGAACTGGAGAGGGCAGGAACTCCACAAGGAGAGCAACAGAACTAGAAAATTTGAACACAGGGAACTTACCAAAGATTCATACTTCAACCAAGGACTGTTCATGGAGATAACCTAGAACCCCTGCACAGATGTAGCCCATGGCAGTTCAGTGTCCAAGTGGCTTACATAGTGATGGGAAGAGGGACTGCCTCTGACATAAACTGATTGGCCTGCTCTTTGATCACCTCCCCCTGAGGGGGGAGCAGCCTTACCAGGCCACAGAAGAAGACAATGCAGCCATTCCTGATGTGATCTGATAGACTAAGATCAGAAGGAAGGAGAGGAGGACCTCCCGTATCAGTGGATGTGGGGAGGAGCATGCACACAGAAAGGGAAGGTAGGGTGGGATCAGGAGGGGAAGGACGGAGGGGCTAATGGGGGGATACAAAATGAATAAAGTATAATTAATAATAATAATAAAGAAAAAAATACCGCAATTTCTGTATCTACTCTTCCATTGATGGACATCTGTGTTGTTTTCAGTTTCTGGTTATTACAAATAAAGCTGCTTTAAACATGGTTGAGCAAATATCTCTGTTGTGTACTTGAGCAAATTTTGGATATATACCTAGCAGTGGTATAGCTGGGTCTTGAGGACGCACTATTCCTAATTGTCTGAGAAAGTGCCAGATAGACTTCCAAAGAGGTTGTACCAGTTTACATTCCCACGAGCAGTGGAGGAGGGTTGCCCTTTCTCCACAACCTGTCCAGCATGTGTTGTCATTTGAGTATTTCTGTTGTTGTTGAGGTCCAGCTTTAGTCCATGGTGGTCAAATAGAATACAAGGGATTATTTCAATCTTTTTGTACCTGTTGAGGCTTGCTTTATGACCAACTATATGGTCTATTTTGGAGAAGGTTCCATGTGGTGCTGAAAAGAAGGTATACTCTTTTGAATTTGGGTTAAAAGATCTGTAGAAGTCTATTAGGTCCATTTGATTTAGGGACTCAGTCAGTGCTTTTATTTCCCTATTTGTTTTCTGTCTAGTTGATCTCTCCCTTGGTGAGAGTGGAGTGTTGAAGTCTCCCACTATTAAGATATTAGGATCAATGTGTGATTTAAGCTTTAATATTGTTTCATTTATGAATGTAGGTGCTCTTGTATTTGGGGCATAGATATTCAAAATTGTGATGTCCTCTTGGTGGATTTTTCCTTTGATGAGAATCTAGTGGCCCTTCTTATATTTTTTTATTAACTTGGGTTGAAAGTCTATTTTATTAGGTACTAGTATGGTTACTCCAGCTTGTTTTCTGGAACCATTTGCTTGAAAAACATTTTCAGGCCCTTTACTCTGAGGTAGTGTTTATCTTTGTTGCATAGGTGTGTGTGTTTCTTGGATGCAGCAGAATGTTGGATCCTGTTTCTGCAACCATTCTGTTAGTCTGTGTCTTTTTATTGGGGAGTTGAGTCCGTTGATGTTGATAGAAACTAGTGACCAACAATTGTTACTTACTTTAGATGTGGGGTTGGTGGTGTCACTGAGTTTCATTGCTTGAATTCTTTTTGTTGTTGTTGTTGTTGTTGTGTAGTTATCTATTTCCTCTGTTTGCTTAGATGTTGCTTTTTTCTTTGGTTTGGAGTTTCCCTTCTAGTAACTTCTGTAGAACTGGGTTACTATGAAGATATTGTTTAAATTTGCTTTTGTCTTGGAATATTTTAAATTATCTGTCTATGTTGATTGAAAGTTTTCCTGGGTATAGTAGTTTGGATTGGAATCTGTGGTCCCTTAAGGACTGCATGATTTCTCTCCAGGCCTTTCTGCCTTTCATAGTTTCTGTTGAGAAATCTGTTGTGATTCTGATAGGTCTACCTTCATATGTTACTTGGCCTTTTTCCCTTGCTGATTTTCGAATTTTTTCTTTGTTCTGTAGGTTCAGTGTTTTGACTATGATGTGACTTGAAGAAATTTTTTCCTGGTCTATTTGGTGTTCTGTAGGCCTCTTGCATGTTTATGGACATATCTTTCTTTAAGTAGGGAAATTTTTCTTCTATATTTTTTCTTGAAAATATTTTCTGGACCTTTGAGCCTGATGTCTTCTTTCTCTTCTACTCCTATTATTCTTAGATTTTGTCTTTTCATGGTGTCCTTGAATTCTTGGATGTTTTTTGTTTGGAACTTTTCTAATTTTATTTTTTCTTTGAGAGACGTGTCCATTTCCGCAAGTGTATCTTCAGCTCCTGAGATTTTTCTTCCATCTCTTGTATTTTGTTGGTGATGCTTAACTTTGTAGTTCCTGGTCTTTTTTCTATGTTCTCCAGCTCCAGGTTTTTCTCTATTTGTGTTTTCTTCATTGATTCTATTTCTGTTTTCATGTCTTGCACCATTTCCTTCATCTGTTTGAATGTGGAGTCCTGTTTTTTAATGACGGCTTCTGTTTTTTTTTTTTTTTTTTGTCTGTTTCCTCTCTATATAACACTAATGGTGCCTCTACTTCTCTGGCTGTATGTGCTTGTATTTTTATGAGAGCTTTGTTTATTTCTTCTTTATTGGCCTTCATTTGTGTGGACATTTCTTTGAGGGCTTTGCTCATTTCCTGTTTGTTTGTCTCAACTTTCATGGTCATGTCTCTAAGAGCTTTACTTATTTCCTCTTTGTTCCTCTCAATTTCTTTGGCTATTTCTCTGAGGGCTTTGTTCATTTCATCTTTATGGGCCTCTAATAGCTGTAGAAACATAGTTTCTTGTATATCTAGTGAATTGAAGTGTCCACTGGTTTGTGGGGTTGCTGGTGAGGTCATTATGTCCTGATTTTTGTTGGGAGTGATCTTATGTCTGCCTCTAGCCATCTGGTTATTTATAATCCTCACTGTTTGTTTCTCGAGATTGTAGTTCAGGCTATGATCATCTTTTTCTGTTTTCTGGACTGTTTTTTCAGGATTTTGAGAGAGGTTCACTGGTTTGGGAGTATGCACTGTGGTTTCAGTTTTGCCTAAGTAAGGAATGTGATGCTGGCACTATTCGTGTGAGCTTTTAGCAAGCTCAGTGTGCATATGCAGATTCTCTGTCAATGACACATGAACTTAGTAATGAAGACTTGAAAGAACTATTTGACACTTTTCTATGAACAAGGGTTGCCTTGACTGATCTGGCTGTATCAACAGCTGTTTCCTACTCTGGGGTCAGTGAGGAAACCTCCTGGTCTTGGGGTTTAGAGTTAAAACAGGGAATTCAGGACAGATAAATCGGTCTGTGCTATATGCCTAGGACAAAAGAGTGGCTGTGATTCCTGCATATGTTCTCTAGAAAAATACTCTAAATGTATTGTTATGCCAGGAATACTTTTTGAGAGGTGCCACCTGAGTTCATGGGGTCTGAAGTAGTTGGGTAACTAATAGTTCATGGCTATGATTCATATCCCTAACCTTATTCATAATAGCATTGTGAAGTCATCATAGCATTGTGATGTCATAATATCATTGTGAATTCATAACACAATTTTGATGTCATAATAGCATTAGTCATGTCATAATACCTTTCTGATGTCATATAACCATTGTAATGTCATAATACTATTTTAAGTTACTATAGCATTGTGTGATGTCATAACACCATGTGATGTCATAATTTCATTGTGATTTCTTAATAGCATTGAGATATCATACTTTTGTGAAGGAATAATCATGTTATTGTGTCATAATAGCATTGTGATTACATAATTCCTTTGTGATGTCATAAAACTATCTTAGTGTAATAGTATTGTGATGCTGTAATAGCAATGTGATGTCAAAATTCCATTTGGATATCATTCCAAAATTATATCATAATAGCATTGTGGTGCCAAACAATTGTTATGTCATAACACCATTGTGATGTCATAAAAGCATTGTGAAGTCATAACACCATGTGCTGTCATAATATTAGCATTGTAATGTCATAATAGCATTGTGATAATTCCATTGTGTTTTCTTCATATTATTGAGATGTCATACTTTTGTGATGGTATAATAGCATTGTTGTGTCATCATATCAATGTTATTTCATAATTCCCTTGCAATGCCATGAAACTATCTTATCATAAGAGTATTGTGATGATTTTATAGCATTGTGATCCAAAAATTCCATTTTGATGTCATACGAAAATTATGTGATAGTAGCATTAGGTGTCATACAATTGTGATGTCATAATAGCATTGAGATGTCATAACATTCAGAAGTCATCATAGCATTAAGATGTCATACCTATGCTGGATTATGCCAAGACACAGTAAGCAAGTCCTAAATAGTTCCTACTTCACAAATATATCTATCAAATATTCTGAGCCAGAAGGCTGAACATGATGCTCCAAAGTTAGAGAGTTATGGGTGACTGTTTAGGCAACAAAATGTTTCTGTTATTTTATTTTATTTTATTTTTGGAAGCTGCTATCATGCACTTCCTATTTACTCTAGTAACTAATTTTATTCCTTCTCAAGTCTCTGATGGGGTTGAAGACCAAATAGCTATAGTGCCACAAAAAAGCTTAAGTTCTTTAGAAGTTAAGAAATGCTTTCATATAGGTAATACCAGTGAGGATAAAAGTTAATTTAGGCATATAATTCTAAACTTGTCAAGATGGATATGATAATCAGATACTCTCTTCTAATTTGCTAAATACACATGGACTGGACATTGCACATGTAGATTTTACCTAACAGTTTTCATAATTTTCATTGTATTGAAAGAAAATGAGTCTTTTATTGGACTTAAAGGGAGAAATGTTGGTATAATGTTTTTTTGAAATGTATACAACTTATCCTTGTTCATTCATACACTAATTTCTCCTGCCCCCTCTGGTTTCAATACAGATATTGCATTGTGATAGTTATTCTCTGCATCCTGTCTCAACAGGCAAAAATAAAGCAACTAGCCACAATGTTGAGCAAGGAGAGGAGAAGAGCCAGAGGACAGCAAAGAGGGTAGGATCCAGAGTACAGGAAATTAGTGAGAGGAAAAAAAAGGTGAGGGCAGAGCTAGAAGAACCAAGCTGGGAGGGGAACGAGGAACTACATGGAGAATGAACCAGACTTAAGATTTCACAAAAAAGCAAGTAAAATGGGTAAAATCTAAATGTTAAGAAAATATGAGGTCTTAAAGGTTTAGGAGGGAGTAACTATCGGCAAGCATTGTGTTCTAGGTTAACTAAATATAATTGATTTGGTTATACAGCTCTATAGGATTAACAGCACCTTTAGCAGAAGACATATCAAATATAAATATTAATCGACACATACAACAGAGCTGTCATACAATTGTGATGTCATAAAAACATTGTAAAGTCTTAATAGCATCATAAGTCATAAAACTATTGTGAAGTCATAATACCACTGTGATGTCATAAAAGCCGTATTATGTCATAACTGCATTGTGAAGTCATAATAGCACTGAAAAGTCATTACACCATTGTGAATCAAGATACCATTGGGATGTGATACCACTGTGATATCAACATAGCATTGTGATGTCATAATACCATTGTAATGCCATATCATTTTTAAGGCATAATGGTATTGAGATGTCTTAATAGCATTGTGATGTCATAATACCACTGTTATGTCATAATAGAATTGGGATGTCATACCATTTCGATGTCATCATACCATTGTGAGGTCAGGATAGCATTATGATATAATAATTGCATTGTGATGTCATAATAAAAGTATGATGTCATAATATTTCAATGTCATCATATCACTGTGATGTACTAATAACAATGTGATGTCATATGATTGTGTTTTCATAATGCCATTGAGATATAATACCACTGTGATGTCATTATAGCATTGTGATGACCTAATACCATAGTGATTTCATTTTGCCATTGTGATGTCATAATATTCTGATGTCATAATAGCATTGTGATTTAATAAAAGCATGTGGCATCATATTATGATGTCCTAAATGCATTCTGAACTCATACCACTATGTAGTCATAATAGCATCATGACATCATATCAGTGTGATGTCAAAATAACATTGTAATGTCATAATACCACTGTGAAGTCTTAAGAGCATTGTGATGTCATAGTTCCATCGTGATGATATAATACCATCATGATGATATAATACCATTGTGATGTCATAACAGCATTGTGAGGTCATACCATTGTGAAGTCATGATAGCTTTGTGATGTCATAATAGCTTTGTAATATCATAATAGCAGTTGGTTGCATAAAAGCATTGTGATGTCATATCATAGTGATGTCCTACTACCTTTGAGAACTCATACCATTAGTAATCAAAATAGCATTGTGACATCCTAATATCATTCCGATGTCAAAATACCATTGTAATGTCATAATAGCACTATGATGTCATAATAACATTCTGAAATCAGAAAACCATTGTGAAGTCATAATTCCATTGAGACATCATAATAGCATTTTGATGTCATAATAGTAATGTGATATCTTAATAGCATTGTGATATCAAAATCGGATTGTGTCATAACATTGTAATGTAATTATAGCATTGTGATGTCTTAATATTATTGTGATGTCATAATACCTTTGTGACATCATAATATCATTGTGATGTCATAATACCAATCTTAAGTCAAAAACCATTGAGTCATATTACCATTGGGATGTCATACCATTGGGATGTCATAATAGCATTGTGATATCATAATAGCATTGTGGTGTCATATCATTGTGATGTAATTATACCATTGTGATGTCATAGTAAAATTTTGCTGTCATAATACCATTGTGATGTCAAAATAGCATTGGGATGTCCTATCATTGTGAATTCACAAAATCACTATGATGTCATAACATTGTGATGTCCTATATAGCATTGAAATGACATACCAATATGAGTCATATAGCATTTGGTGTCATAAAACTACTGTGACATTATAATACAATTTTGATGTCAAAACAGCATTGTGATGTCATAATACCAATTATGATAAGATAATTCTGATGTGATGTCAAAATAGCATTGTGGTATCATAATTGGATTGTTATGTTATAAAATCATTGTGATGTTATAATTCCATTGTGCTATCATATAATATGATGTCATAATAGCAGATGTCCTTATAGCATTGTGAAGTCAAAATAGCACTGAAGTATTTTGACACCATTGAGATGACATAACTCTATTGAGATGTCATAATACAATTATGAAAACATAATATAACTGAGATGTCATAAAAGTATTGTGATATCATATCATTGTGTTGTCATGATACTGTTGATATGTCATACACTTTACTCCTGTTTTCCTCTGTGGCAATCGGAGTTAGGAAATGAAACATAATGTTTATTTAATTGGACAGTTTCCTAAGTAGGGAAGCTTCAAAGTGATGTGGAATTAAGGGGAATGTACCAAATGACAAGGTGGTCTCCTACTGTGGTCTTGGATCTGAAATATACATGGTTGTGACTTTGAACTGAGCAGTTTCTATTATACTCATTAAATAGACCTTTTCATTCTTATTGATATAATAGGCAGGCAGAGTCTAGGGTTCCCTGTGGTGTTGAGAGTCTAAGTGCAGGAAAAGAGAAGCAAACAAAAAAAATTAAGGATATTATTAGCTGAAACAGAAAAAAATGAATGTATACAAAAGGAGAACTAAGGGGCGATAAAGTCTTTGACAGCTGGTGATGTTCCACAGCATTATTGCCAACTGTCTATGATCATGGTTGCTTTAGTAACCTGGCTGTATTGGCAGCTCTGTCCTGCTCAATAGTCCCTCAGCAATCTTCCAGATCCAGGGGTTTAAAGTTAAAACTGGGCCTTCACAACACAGAAATGTGTCTGTGTTATATAACTAAGACACAAGAGCAGCTGTGTTTCTTCCTGTGGTCCTCCAGACAAACCATCTAAATATAGTGTTAGTGCCAGGACTGTTTGATCATAGGTGCCATGAGCTCATGAGGTTTGAGGTAGCTGGGTAACACTAGTTCATGGTTAGGATTTTCTGCTACATATTGAGTTCCTGGAAAGAATGCCTTACAAAGGAAACAGCCCAGATGCCCCTCAACTGAATGGATGCAGAAATTGTGGTACATCTACACAATGGAATATTACTCTGCAAAGAAAAATAAGGAAATCATTAAAATTTCAGGTAAATGGTGGGACCTGAAAAGGAACATCCTGAGTGAGCTGTCCCAGAAACAGAAAGACACAAATTGTATATACTCACTCATATAGACATATAATATGATAAACCTACTAAAATCTGTACATCTAAAGAAACTAATCAAGAGGAAGGACCCTCAATAAAACGCTCAATCCCCATCCCAAAAAGCAAAGAGGATGGACATCAGAAAGAGAAAACAGGAAACAAGCTAGGAACCTGCCACAGAGGGCCTCTGAAAGGCTCTGCCCTGCAGAATATCAAAGCATATACTGAGACTTATTGCCAACTATTGGGCAGAGTGCATGGAATCTTATGTAAGAATTGGGAAATAGCAAGATCTGGAGAGGACAGGAACTCCACAAGGAGAGCAACAGAACTAGAAAATTTGAACACAGGGGTCTTCCCAGAGACTCATACTCCAGGCAAGTACCATGCATGGAGATTACCTAGAACCCCTGCACAGATGTAGCCCATGGAAGGTCAGTGTCCAAGTGGGTTCCATAGTAAGGGGAAGAGGGACTGTCTCTGACATAATCTGATTGGCCTGCTCTTTGATCACTTCCCACTGAGGGGAGAGCAGCCTTGCCAGGCCACAGAAGATGACAATGCAGCCATGTCATCTAATGACATGATCTAATGACAGATCTAATGATGTGATCTGATAGACTAAGATCAGAATGAAAGAGAGGAGGACCTCCCCTATCAGTGGACTTGGAGGGGGGCATGTGTGAAGAAGGGAGAGAGAGGGTGGGATTAGGAGTGGAGGAGGGTGGGGACTATGGGATGTACAAAGTGAATAAAGTGTAATTAATAAAAAAATATTGTAAAAAAGTCAAACTGCCTTCCTTTAGCAGAATTTTTTTTCCATTTTAAAAGTCATTGTAAAATTTTTCAACATTATTTTTATTGAATCTGTGGGAATTTTATTTAATGTATATTACGCTCATTTTCCATTGTTAGCAGGTTCAAATTCCTACCCATGTGTCACACTACTTTTTCTTTAAAATACATCAATTTAAGCATATGTTGTTCATATAGTCATTGGAAGATGATCAGATTCTCAGTGCCAAGTTCTCTAAAGAAAACTGAGTTCATCCTTGCCGCACCCTGATAGCACTACCAAGAAGTCATCAGTCCTGAAGTGCTTCATATTTCATTGCCTTGATCACAGTTTTCCTTATTTATTTATTTATTACAATATGTTTACAACATATCTCCTCTGGTGCCCACTGCCTCTTCTTCTTCCAATCACACTCACACTCCTTCTTCTACCCCTATGCCCTTCTCTAGTTTCAGGGTAGGGAAGGTCCTCCTCGCACTTCTATTTGACTCTAGGTTATCAGATATCAACAAGACTGGCTGCATCATCATCCTCAGCAGCCTGATTTTCAGGGCATTATTCTCCTTTTTTCCTCAATTTCCTCTACTTATGATACTCTTCTGGCCTCCTCTCCTGCAGGCTTCCCAGAGTTCTGAGGGGATGGAGAATTTCAAAGGGAAATCCCAATTAGAGCTAAGTGTTTTAATTTCTCTCTCTCTGCATAATATTAGACTGTGGGTCTCTGTAGCCAATCCCATTTGATGCAGAAGGAAGCATCTCTGTGGTTTGAAGAACATGGCACTGAACTATCAATTGCTGGCAGAGAGCAATATATTTTAATAACAACAGACTGGGTTGCTTTAAAATTTCTGTAGGGTGACCTGGTCTAAGAAATCAATTAACTGTCCCCCAATCACACTAATAGACGGTTGGTTTGGTCACAATGGGTGACCTATGGAACTTTACTTCCCACTATTTTGAGACCTCCCAATAAGTGATATATACTATATTTGCCTTTCTGAATTTTAGTTACTTCACCCAGGTTGATTTTTCCTGATTCCATCCATTTTCCTGAATATATCATGATGTCATTTTCTTAGCTGAATAATAATCTGTTAAAAAAATATTACACACTTCCCCCAAGGAGATTCTCAGTCCTGTTCTTTAGTCCTTGGAATTTGCTGGAATTTAAGTCATTGTATTGAATGACAAACTCAGGATAAATACGTTCTTTTAGCCTAGAAATCCCTCAATATTCTTCCACTTTCTGGTGATTTGAATTACAATGTCCTCTTCAACCTTATCTGTTTACATGTTGAGTCCCCAGTGAGGAAATATCTGGTAAGTGTTCGGGGTTATGGCCTTGTTAGATAATATAATTCCTTTTTTTTAATTTTTTTTATCAGTTACATTTTAACTCTATATCCCAGCCGTGTCCCGATCCCTCATTCCCTCCCAGTCCCTCCCTCCCTCCCTCATCTCCACCGTGCCCCTTTCCAAGTCCACTGATGGGGGGACCTCCTCCCCATTCATCTGATCCTGTTTTATCAGGTATCTTCAGGACTGGCTGCAAAGTCCTCCTCTGTGGCCTAACAGGACTGCTCCTCCCTTCGGGGGTGGGGAGATCAAAGAGCCAGTCATTGAGTTCCTGTTAGAAATAGTCCTTGTTCCCCTCACTTTGGGAAACCAATTGGTTACTGAGCTACCACAGGCTACATCTGAGTGGAGGTTCTAGGTTATATCCATCCATGGTCCTTGGTTGAATGTCAGTCTCAGAAAAGACCCTGTGCCCAGATATATTTGGTCCTTGTGGAGCTCCTGTCCTTTCCCCATCAGACTAACTCCCCTTCTTTCTTATGATTCCCTGTACTCTGCCAAAGGTTTGGTCATGAGTCTTTGCTTTGAAAACACTGCTAGAGTCTTTCAGATGCGCTCAGTAGACTCCTGTCATACGTTCAATGCACATCCCATCTGTCTTTCTAAACGAGGATTGATCATCTTAACCCATGTCCACTCAATTGGTTATCTTTTTTAGGTGTATAGATTTCATTATGTTTATCATATCTTATAGGTCTATATAAGTGAGTATATCCCATGTTTGTCTTTCTCCTTCTGGGATATTGGAGTTATGACATAGGAGAGTGTGATTTTGAGGTTGATAAGCCAATGAAAGTAAACAACAGAATGGAATCTCTCTTTCTCAGTCTCTGTCACTGTATATATTTGATTTTGTTGGTCTCAGTCTCTCTATCTGAATCTGTGTAACTCTTTCTCTCACTCTTTCTCTCTGTGTCTGCCTCTCTCTGACTGCTGATTGTGGGTCTTATGAAAAGCCTTCAGTTCTGCTGAAGGACTACAAGATAACTGTTTACAGACATGTACCTAGATGTTCTCTGTAAAAATATAAGCAAGGTTTGAATTAAACATTTTGTGTTCAAAGATTTGCCTTTGTTAAGGAGCATTTCCCACTAAGTAAATCATTGACTGAGGAAACATCTGTGCTTTTAACAAAAAATAATGACATATGTGATAATGTGAAACTCACATGTCAAAGAGACTAGACATTATTAATGACCTCTTGAAAGAAATATGTCACACTTTTCTTGAACTAAGATTCTTGGATACAGGAACTGACATCTCTGTGTTGTGTGCTTTCATCTGCCAAGATTGAGGTACACAGGGCTGCTCAGTCTTTCTCTCAAGCAGACAATCCACTTCACCCTTTTAATAACTGGCTGCTGAAACTGTTACTGGCTTTCACCTGTTTCATGACATCATTCTCCCTTGCAGCAAATCAGCACCTGAGAGAATCTTGAGAGTTCCATGGAGATGAGTAAACAAACATTCCTCAGTGTCCATATATCTGATTCTGTGCACAAGTGACTTTCTGTTGTGAAAACCAACAAGCCTTTATTTCATGCCTTTATCCAGATCCCACACCTTTACTCCTGTTTACTTCTGTGAAAATGTCAGTTAGGAAATGAAACTTTATTGTTTATTTAATTGGACAGCTTCCTAAGTGGAGAAGCTTCAAAGTGATGTGGGATTAAGGCGAATGTACGGAATGACAAGGTGGTCTCATAATTTGGTCTTGAATCTGAAATTTCCTAGGTTGTGACTTTGAAGTGAGCAGTTACTCCTGTATCTACTAAATATACCTTCAAATTTTTATTGATATAATAGGCTGGCAGGGTCTACAGTTCCCTGTGGCATTGAGTCTTTAAGATTAGGGAAAAGAAAAGAAAACCAGACAACTCCTGGGACTGGTTTGAGTGAAACAGAGAAAGACTGGTTATGTAAAAGGAAAACTGAGGGGCAATAAACTCTTTCACAGCTGGTGCTGTTCCACAGTAGTGTTGGCAACTCTATATGAGGAGAGTTGCATTGGGTGACCTGCCTAGATTGGCAGATGTGTCCTTCTCAGTGGTTATTGAGAAATCCTCCTGGTCCCAGGGTTTACCATTAAAACTGGTCATATCAGACAGAAAAATGGGTCCCTATTATATGCCTAAGATGCAAAGCAGAAGTGTTTCTTGATGTTTTCCTCCAGACAAACTATCTAAACATAGTGTTAGTGCCAGAAATGTTTGTTCAGAAGTGAAACCTGATCTCATGGGGTCTAAAGTAGCTGTGTTAATCAAGTAGCTAGTTAATGGCAAGGTTTCTCTGCTACATAATGATTTCTGGGAAATCATGCCTTGCACAGTCAAACTCTGCCCTTCTTTAGTGGAATGTTTTCTCTATGTTAAAAGTCATTATAAAAGATGTCAACATATTATTTATTGATTATGTGGGGATTTCATATAATATACATTATTCTCCTTTTCCATTGCTTCCAGGTTCGAATTCTACTCATGTGTCACACTAAAATATTTTATTTCTTTAAAGTGTGTGTTGTTCATATACTCATTGGAACATGATCAGAATCTCAGTGCCAAGTCATTTGAAGAAAACTGAGTTTATCATACCCACTCCCAGACACCATCCCTTAGAAGAAGCCATCAGTCTTGAAGAGCTTTATACTTCATTACCTTGATCACAGTTTTTCTTATGTTTTTATTATGAGTTTTTCACTTTGTATCCCCTCTGCTGCCATCTCCCTCTTTTCTTTCCAATCCCACCCACCCTCCTTCTTCTACCCCTATGACCTCGATTTAGTTCCCTGACAGGGGAGGTCCTTTTTCCCCTTCTCTCTGACCCAGCTTGTCATGTTTCAATAAGGCTTGCTGCATCTTCTTCTTCTGTAGCCTGATTCTCAGTGCATTGTTTTCCTTGTGTCCTCAATTTCCTCTACTCATGACACACTTCCTGCCTCCTCTCCTGCAGGTTTCCCTGAGCTCTAAGGCAATGGAGAATTTCATAGGGAAATCCCATTTAGAGCTGGGTTTTTTAAGGTCTCTCTCTGCATAATATCATACTGTCAGTCTCTATATGCAATTCCTTTTGATCCTGAAGGATGCATCTCTGTGGATCCAAGAACATGACACTGATCTATCAGTTGAAGGCAGAGAGTAACATATTTTAATAACAACATCCTGGATTGATATAACATTTCTGTAGGATGCCCTGGCAAAACAACTCAAAAAATGCCACCCAAATTTCTCTACTGGAAAACTGGTGTGGTCACAAAAGATGGCCAAATGGAACTTTATCTCCCACTATGAGGAGACCTGCTAATAACTGAATAAATACCATACTTCTTTCTGCATTTTAGTTACTTCACCCAAGATGATTTTTCCTGGTTCTATCCATTAGCCTGAAAATATCATGATGTCATTTTCTTAGCTGAATAATACTCCATTATGGAAATATTTCACATTTTCCCCAAAGGTGTTTTTCAAACCTATTTTTTGGAACTTGAAAGTAATTGGGTGGTTAAACATTGTATTGAATGACAAACTATCAGGATAGCTATGTTTATTTAGCCTAGAATTCCCTCCATCTTCTTCCACTTCCTGGTGATATGTATTGCAATGTTCCCTAGAAACTCATCTATTTACATGTTAGTTTTCAGTGAGGAAGTATCTGCGAAGTGTTCAGAGGTATGGCCTTGTTAGATGATATAATTCTTTTAGGAGTGATAATTTAGGAGGGTGTGCTTCGAGGTTGATAAGGCAATGGAAGTGATCAGACAGAATGGAGTCTTGTCTCTCTATCTCTGTCAGTTTATAACTTTGTTTCTGTCTCATTCTATTTCTCAATCTGTCTCTCTAGCACTTTCTCTCTCTGTCTTTCTCACTTTCTTTCTCTCTGCTGGCCTCTTGTGGTTAAATATGAAATGCTTTTAGATCTGATGAAGGACTACAACAAGACGATTGTGAGGTGATGTGACATCTTTGATGGTTACTGTAAAAATATAATTAAGGTCCCAATTAAACACTCTTTGTTCAAAGAGTGGCCTTGGTCAGGGAACATTTTCCCAGTAAATATTTCCATGACAGAGGACATATTTGTGCATTTAACTAATACTAATGGAATCTGTGATAATGTGAAATTTACTAAAGACTAGTTGAAAAAAATATGTGACACTTTTTGTGAACTAAAAGACTTGGACACAGGAACTGTCATCTTTGGGTTGTGTGTTTTCAGATGCCCACAACAAAGCATGTAGGGTTGCTCAGCCTTTCATTTAAGCAGGCTGCCCACTTGGACATTTTTATAACTTGCTCCTGAAACTCTTACTGGATTTCACCTGCTTCATTACATCATTCTGCCTCTCAGACAATCAGCACCTGAGAGAATCTCGGGGTTTCAATGGTGATGAGTAAACAAACTTTCCTCAGTGTCCATATCTCTCATCCTGTGCATACTTGACTTTTTCTTGTGAAAACCAATAATGCTTTATCTCATCCATTTATCCCGATCCCAGACCTTAAGTCCTGTTTACCTCTATGACAATGTTAAGTAGGAAATGAAATTTTAACTTTTATTTAATTGGAAAACATCCTAAGTAGGGAAGCTTCATAGCGATGTGGTATCAATGGGAATGTACCAAATGACAAGGTGGTCTTATAATGTGGTCTTGGATATGAACTTTCCTAGGTTGTGACTTAGTACTGAGCAGTTACTAGTGTAATCACTAAATATACCTTCACATTCTTATTGATATTATAGGCTGGCAGGGCCTAGATATTCTTGCTGTATTGAGTCTTTAAGAAGAGGGAAAACAGTAGGAAACCAGACAATTCCTGGGACTTGTTTGGCTGAAAAAGAGAAACATGTAAAAGGAGTGAGTGTAAAAGGAGAACTGAGGGGCAATAAACTATTTGACAGCTGGGGATGTTCCACACCAGGGTTGGCATAGAGGGTTGCTCTGACTGGCCTGTCCAGTTCAGCAGCTGTGTGCTGCTCAGTGGTCAGTGAGCAATCCTGCTGGACCTGGGATTTACAGTTAAAACTGGGCTTTCAGGACAGAGAAATGTGTCCATGTTATATGCCTTCCACACAAGAAAAGCTGTGCATCCTGCTCTGGTACTTCAGACAAAACCTCTAAACATAGTTATACTGCCTGGACAGCTTTTTCAGAGTACAACCTGAATTAATGGGGTCTGAGGTATTTGTGTAACCACTAGTTCATGGCTAGTATTCTCTGCTACATAATGAGTTCTGGAAAGCATTCTTTACAAAGTAAAACTCTGCCCTTCTTTAGCTGAATCTTTTCTCCATGTTAAGCGTCATTGTAAAAGTTGTTAACATATTATTTTTCTTGATTATGTGGAGTTTCATATATTCTACATTACATTCCTTTTCTAATGATTTCAGATTCAAATTCCTACCCATTTGTCACACAAAAATGTTTTTTTTTTCTTTAAAATTCATCAATTGAACTATGTGTCATTCATATATTCATTGGAACATGATCAGAGACTCAGTGCCAAATTCCTTAAAGAAAACAGAGTTCATCCTTGCCCTTGCCGTACCCTGGCAACACCCCCAAGAAGAAGCCATTAGGCCTTAAAAGCCTTATACTTCATCACCTTGACCATAGTTTTTCTTATGTTTTTATTTAAGAATTTTCTTTATCCCATCTGCTGCCTAATCTCTCTTCTCATTCCAGGCCACTATCCTTCTTCTATCCCTATTGCCGTTCACTAGTTTTGTGTTAAGGGAGGTAATCTTCCCACTTCTATTTGACCCTAGCTTATCAGGTCTCATCAAGACTCTCTGCATCATCTTCCTCTGTGTCCTGATTATCAGGGCATTGTTCTCCTTGTGTCCTCAATTCCCTCTACTTATGACACTCTACCTGCCTTTTTCTTGCAGGCTTCCCAGTGCTCTGATGGGAGAATTTCATAGGGAAATCCCATTTAGCACTGGTTTTTCTAAGGTTTCTCTCTGCATAATATTGGATTGTGGGTATATATATATATATATATATATATATAGTCCCATTTGATGCAGAAAGAAGCATATCTGTGAAAACAAGATCATGGAACTGTTCAATCAGTTGAGGGCAGAAAGCAGCATATTTTAATAACAACAGCCTGAATTTCTTGAATTTTCTTAGTATGCCCTGGATCAACAACTCAAATAACTGCCACCCATCCCTCCCTCCCCCAGTGGAACACTAGTTTGGTCACAATAGATGTTCTATTGGCACTTTATCCCCCAGTATTAGGAGACCACTTAATAAGTGAATACATACCATATTTTTTTTCTCCAATTTAGTAACTTCACCTAGGATGATTTTTCCTGGTTCCATCCATTTGCCTGAAAATATCATGATGTCATTTTTTTAGTTGAATAATACTTCATTATGAAAATATTCCACATTTTCCTCCAAAGGAGATTGTCCTTTAGTACTTGGAAGGCGCTGGGACATTAATCATTGTATCGAATGACAAACATTCAGGATAAGTATATTCTTTTAGCCTAGAAGTCCCTCCATCTTCTTCCACTTCCTGGTGATTTGAATTGCACTGTCCCCTTGAATCTCATCTACTTACATGTAGAGTCCCCAGTGAGGAAATGTCTGGACATTTGATATATAATGTCAATATAAGCATTATCCAAAGTTAGGAGGTATGGCCTTGTTAGATAATATAATTCCTATTGGAGTTATATTGTAGGAGGATGTGCTGTGAGGTTGATATGCCAATGAAAGTGAGCAGACAGAATGGATTCTCTGTCTCTCAGTCTCTGTCACTTTATATCTTTGTTTTTGTTGGTCTCAGTCTCTCCATTTCTGAAACTGTCTCTCTAATCTTTCTCTCTATGCTTTTCCCAGTCTCCCTTTCACTACCTGCCACTGTGGTTCACTATAGAATGCTCTCAGTTCTGTTTAGGGACTACATCAAGATTACTGCTTCTTGATGTTACTTCCTTGATGGTCTCTGTAAAACTATAAGCAAGGAGCCAATTAAATGTTTTTTGTTCAGAGAGTTTCTTTTGTCAGTGAACATTTTCACAGTAGGTAATTCACTGACTAAGGACATATCTATGTATTTAACAAATAATAATGGAATCTGTGATAATGTAAAACTCACATGTAAAGGACACATGACTTTATTATAGACCACTTGAAAGAAATATGTGACACTGATCCTGAACTAATATTCTTGGACACAGGAACTGTCATCTCTCGCTTGTGTACTTTCAGCTGCCCAGATTGAGGCATGTAGGGCTGCTCACCCTTTCTCTCAAGCAGGCTGTTTCCTTGGCCATTTTGGTAAGTGACTCCTGGAATTCTTTATGCTTTCATCTGTTTCATGACATAATTCTCCCTCTCTGCAATCAGTACCTGTGAGAATCTTGACGTTTCCAAGGAGATGAGTAAACAAACTTTCCTCACTGTCGAAAATCTCTGATTCTGTGTATACTTAACTTTTTCTTGTGAAACCCAACAAGCATTTATCTCATCCATTTATCCAAATCCCACACCTTTACTCCTGTTTACCTCTGTGATAATGTAAGGTAGGAAATGAAATTTTAATATTTATTTAATTGGAGAGTTTCCTAAGCAGGGAAGCTTCCAAGTAATGTGGATTAACGGGAATGTACCCAATGACAAGGTAGTCTCCTACTGTGGCCTTGGTTCTGAAATTTCCTATGTTGTTATTTTGAACTGAGTAGTTATTCATGTACACACCAATCTACCTTCATGTTCTTATTGATATAATAAGGTTGCAGGGCCTTGGATTTCCAGCAATATTGATTCTTTAAGATCAGGAAAAATAGAAGGAAACCAGACAATTCCTGGGAATGTTTTGTCTAAAACAGAGAAAGAATCGTGAGTGTAAAAAGAGAACTGGGGACAATAAACTATTTGACAGCTGATGCTGTTCCACACTAGTGTTGGCAACCTTCTATGAGCAGGGTTGCTTTGGATGATCTGCCTGGATATGCATCTGTGTCCTCCTCAGAGATCAGTGAGGAACCCTCTTGGTCCTGGGGTTTACAGTTAAAACTGTGCCTTCAGAACAGAGAAATGGGTCCCTGTTATATGACTGGGACAGAAGAGCAGCTGAGTCCTCCAGAAAATGGTCTAAGGGTAGTGTTAATGCCAAGACTGTTTGTTCAGAGGTGCTACCAGAGGTTATTGGGTCTGAAGTAGCTGAGTAACCTCTAGTTCATGACTGGGATTCTCTGTTACATAATGAGTTCCTGGAAATCATGCCTTATAATGTCAAACTCCACCCTCCTTGAGCAGAATCATTTCTACATGTTAAAAGTCATTATAAAAGTTGTATAGTCCAACTAAGTACCATGCATGGAGATAACCTAGAACCCCTGCACACATGGCAGTTCAGTGTCCAAGTGGGTTCCATAGTAATGGGAACAGGGACTGCCTCTGATATGAACTGATTGGCTTGCTCTTTCATCACCTACCCCTGAGAGGGGCACAGCCTTACCAGGCCACAGCAGAAGACAATGCAGCCACTCCTGATGAGACTTAACAACCTAGGATCAGAAGGAAAAAAAAGAAAACCTCCTCTACCAGTGTACTTAGGGAAGGGCATGCGTGGAGAGGTTGGGGAAGGAGGGATTTGCAGGGGAAAGAGGGAGGGAACTAGAGGGGGATACAAAGTAAATAAAGTATAATTTAAAAAGGAAAAAAGTTGTTAACATATTATTTTATTGTTTTTGTGGGAATTTCATATAACATACATTAAACTCCTTTTCCATGGCTCCCAGGTTCAAATTCCTAACCATGATTCAAACTAATTTTTTTTCCTTAAAATATATCAATTGAAGTATGCATTCTTCATCTACTCATTGGCACTTGATCAGAGTCTCAGTGCCAAGTCCCTTGAAGAAAACTGAGTTTATCCATGCCCCACCTGGGCACCACCCCCAAGAAGAAGCCATCAGTCCTGAAGAGCTCTACAATTCATTACCTTGATTACAGTTTTTCTTTGTATTTACTAAGTATGATTTGTTCACATTGTATTTCCTCTGCTTCCATCTCCATCTTCTCCTTCCAGTTTCACTCCTACTCCTACTTCTATACCTATGACCTTTCTCTCGTTACCTGATAGAGGGTTATCTGGCTCTAGCTCTTCAAGTATAAGCAAGGCTGGCTCTATCTTCTTCTCTGTGGTCTGATTCTCAGAGCATTGTTCTCCTTGTATCCGAAATTCCTAATACTTATGTCACTCTTCCTGCCTCTCTCCTGCATTCTTCCCAGAGCTCTGAGTGGAGGGAGAATTTCATAGGGAAACCCCATTAAAGCTGAGTGTTTTAAGGTCTCTCTCTGCATAATATAAAAAAGTAGGTCTCTATATGCAATCCTGTTTGATGCAGAAGGAAGCATCTCTGTGGATCCAAGAACATGGCATTGATTTATCAGTTGAGGGCAGAGAACAACATAGTTAAATAACTACATACTGGGTTGCTTTAAATTTTCCATAGGATGCCCTGGGTCAACAACTCAATTAACTGCTACCTAATCTCCCTGTGGTAGATTTGCTGGGTCACAATAGAAGGCCTATTGGAACTTTCTCTCCCACTATTAGGAGTCATCCTAATAAGTGAATATATACCATATTCACCTTTTTGAATTTTTGTTACTTCACCCAAGAATGAAACAACCCAGATGCTCCCACCCCCAAATGAAGAATGGATACAGAAATTGAGGAACATCTACACAATGGAATATTACTCAGCCATAAAAAACAGGGAAATCATGAAATTTGCAGAAAAATGGTGGGAACTGGAAAGAATCATTCTGAGTGAGCTATCCCAGATGGAGAAAGACAAATCATATACATACTCACTCTTATAGAGATATAATATAGGATAAACCCACTAAAATATGTACACCTAAAAAACTAATCAAGATGGAGGACCCTGACTAAACTGTTCAATCTCCATTCTGAAAGGCAAACAGGATGGACATCTGAAGAAGGAGAAAACAGGGAACAAGTTAGAAGTCTGCCACAGAGGGCCTCTCTTAGTATCGTTGTGTCATTATACCCTTTTGATGTCATAATAGCACTGTGATAACAACAGTATTACAATGTAAGGTATTTTAGTTATATGAGAAACTTGAAACTGTTGACAAAAGCTTTTAAATGATTTGCTACTATATCATGTTCCATTGTCAGTTTTAAATTGCTTAGTAAGTCCAAGAACATTAAAAGTCAGTAGACAATGAGCAATAACATTCTTTGCAGCTTTTCCTGTTTGAGGAGTGGCAAAAATAAATCATGAATAGGTATCTATGCAAACATGTATATATTTTAGTCGTTTAAATTCAGGAATATAAGCAATATCCATTTGCCAAGTCTGATGTGCAACGAATCCTTTAGGATTGACTCCAAAATTAGGAACAGGATAAAATTGAAGACATGTACTGCAAGCGTTGATTATACTATGGGCCTGTTCCTAAATATGTCAATCCATATTTAATTATCAAGGTTTGACTATAAAGATGATGCATATTATGGGCATCCTGGGCTCTTTTTAACTGTGAACAATAAACTTTGGTGATTTTATCTGCCAATACATTTCCTTTAGACAGAGTTCCTGGCAAATTGAAATGAGCCATCAAAAGTCCTAAAATAATGAAAGAGGTTTTTTTTTTTTTGCATCAAATTTTTAATTTGTAAAAAAAAAAAATTCAAGCAGAAGATGTCTGAATTTGAGCTGCAGTTTCTAACATAAGCAAAGACTGAGCTATATTTGCTCTATCTGTAAAAATGTTCAAAGACTGCTTATTAAAACTTTGAAACACAGGCAATACTGTAGATAACTCTGCTATTTGCACAGATGTGTTAGACATTTGAAAAGATATTTTTTCTTTTATATGTATAGGCAGCAACACCAGATAATGAACCACCAATAAATACTGTTAAATTATCAACAATTGGGCTAACTTCTGTTTTAAATGGAAAAACTATAGACTGCAACTATAAAAACTGTGTTAATTTGTTTTGTTTTGTTTTGTTTTTTGTGCCTCAACATGTTGGACTCTGTCATAATAAGCTTACGTATGTTACAATGACATAATATCAGATCTCTGACAAGTCTGAAGGCCAGCATAATTGAGTTACTCGTTGTTTACTTATATCATATGTTCTAAATTTCATCATATAAAACAAAATGTTCTAATCTCAATTTTGGCATTTTTTTAAATGTATGTTTTAGAACCAAATTTTAGGTAGATCTATATAGGAAAACTTTATAATTACCAATTTTAGTTTTAACCTTAAAAAAAAAAGAAAACAAATGAAACAAAGAGAGTATGTAAAACCCAATCTTGTACTCAACTATAATCTTTAGCATAACTTTATTTCTTTCTTTATTTTTTGAATTTTATTTTTTTTTTTATCAGTTACATTTTATTAACTCTGTATCCCAGCCGTGTCCCGATCCCTCATTCCCTCTCAGTCCCTCCCTCCCTCCCTTATCTCCACCGTGACCCTAACCAAGTCCACTGATAGGGGAGGACCTCCTCCCCATTCATCTGATCCTGTTTTATCAGGTATCTTCAGGACTGACTGCAAAGTCCTCCTCTGTGGCCTAACAGGACTGCTCCTCCCTTGGGGGGTGTGGAGGCCAAAGAGCCAGTCATTGAGTTCCTGATAGAAATAGTCCATGTTTCCCTCACTTTGAGAATCCAATTGGTTACTGAGCTATCACAGGCTACATCTGAGCGGAGGTTCTAGGTTATATCCATATATGGTCTTTGGTTGAATGTCAGTCTCAGAAAAGACCCTGTGCCCAGATATATTTGGTCTTTGTGTAGCTCCTATTCTTTCCCCATCAGACTAACTCCCCTTCTTATGATTCCCTGTACTCTGTCAAAGGTTTGGTCATGAGGCTTTGCTTTGAAAACACTGCTAGTTAGAGTCTTTCAGATGTGCTCAGTAGACTCCTGCCATATGTTCAATGCACATCCCATCTGTCTTTCTAAAGGAGGATTGATCATCTTACCAACTCTCTTGATTAATCATCTTTTTTAGGTGTATAGATTTCATTATGTTTATCATATCTTATAGGTCTATATAAGTGAGTATATACAGTATTTGTGTGTTTGTCTTTCTCCTTCTTAGATATTTCACTCAGAATGATCTTTTCTAGATCCTACCATTTGCCTGCAAATTTCATGATTTCCTCATTTTGATTGCTGAGTAGTATTCCATTGTGTAGAAATAACACAATTTCTGTACCCATTCTTCCGTTGATGGACATCTGGGTTGTTTCCAGGTTCTGGATATTACAAATAAAGCTGCTATAAACATGGTTGAGCAAGTATCCTTTTTGTATACTTGAGCAAACTTTGGGTATATACCTAGGAGTGGTATAGCTGGATCTTGAGGAAGCACTATTCCTAATTGTCTTAGAAAGCACCAGATAGATTTCCAGAGGGGTTGTTCCAGTTTACATTCCCACCAGCAGTGGAGGAGGGTTCCCCTTTCTCCACAACCTCTCCAGCATGTGTTGTTGCTTGAGTTTTTTATCTTGGCCATTCTGATAGGTGTAAGGTGATATCTCTGGGTCATTTTGATTTGCATTTCCCTGATGGCTAATGAGGATGAGCATTTCTTTAAGTGTTTCTCTGCCATTTGATATTTCTCTGTCGATAATTCTCTGTTTAGCTCTGTTCCCCATTTTTTAATTGGATTACTTGGTTTGCTGCTTTTCAGCTTCTTTAGTTTTTTGTATATACTGGATATTAGTCCTCTGTCAGATAAAGGTTAGGGAAGATTCTTTCCTAATCTGTAGGCAGTCATTTTGTTTTGATGATCGTGTCCTTTGCATTACAGAAGCTTTTCAGTTTCATGAGGTCCATTTATTGATTGTTGCTCTTAGAGCCTGTGCTGTTGGTGTTCTGTTCAGGAAATTGTCTCCTGTGCCAATGAGTTCTGGGCTGTTCCCCACTTTTTTTTCCAATTAATTTAGAGTATCTGGTTTTATGTTGAGGTCCTTGATCCACTTTGACTTTAGTTTTGTGCAGGGTGATAAATTTGGATCTATTTTCATTTTTCTGCATGTAGACATCCAGTTGGACTAGCACCATTTGTTGAAGATGCTGTCTCTTTTCCATTGAATGGATTTGGCTTCTTTGTCAAATATCGAGTATTCATAGGTGTGTGGGTTTATTTCTGGGTGTTCTAAGCGGTTCCATTGATCCTGCTTTCTATTCCTATGCCATGCAGTTTTATTACTGTTGCCTGTAGTACAGCTTGACATCAGGGATGGAGATACCTCCAAATGATCAATGTTGTTGTACAGGATTGTTTTGGAGATTCTGGGTTTTTTGTTTCTCCATATGAAGCTCAGAATCTTTTTTTCAAGGTCTGTAAAGAATTGAGTTGGTATTTTGATGGGAATTGCATTGAATCTGTAGATTGCTTTTGGCAGGATGGCCATTTTCACAATGTTAATCCTCCCAATCCATGAGCATGGGAGATCTTTCCATCTTCTGATATCTTCTTCAATTTCTTTCTTCAGAGACTTGAAGTTTTTCTCAAACAGGTCTTTCAATTGCTTGGTTAGAGTCACACCAAAGTACTTTATGTTATTCGTGGCTGTTGTGAAGGGTGTTGTTTCCCTAATTTCTTTCTCAGCCATTTTGTTTTTGGTATACAGGAGGGCTTCTGATTTTTTTTTTTTTTTTTGTTAGTTGATTTTGTGTCCTGCCACTTTGCTGAAGGTGTTGATCAGCTGAAGAAGTTCTCTGGTTGAATTTTTGGGGTCGCTCATGTATACTATCATATCATCTGCAAATAGTGACACTTTGACCTCTTTCTTTCCAATTTGTATCCCCTTGATCTCCTTTAGTTGTCTTATTGCTCTGGCTAGGACTTCAAGTACTATGTTGAAGAGATATGGAGACAATGGGCAGCCTTGTCTTGTCCCTGATTTCAGTGGGATTGATTTAAGTTTCTCTCCATTGAGTTTCATGTTAGCTATAGGCTTGCTGTATATTGCCTTTACTATCTTTAGGTATGTGCCTTGTATCCCTGATCTCTCCAAGACTTTAAACAAGAATGGGTGTTGGACTTTGTCAAATGCTTTTTCAGCTGCTAAGGAGATGATAATGTGGTTTTTCTCCTTCAGTTTGTTTTTGTGTTGGATTACAATGATGGATTTCCGTATGTTGAACCACCCTTGCATGCCTGGGATGAAGCCTACTTGGTCATGGTGGATGATATCTTTGATATGTTCTTGGATTTGGTTTGCAAGTATTTTATTGAGTATTTTTGCGTTAATGTTCATAAGAGAGATTGGCCTCAAGTTCTCTTTTTTGTTGTTGGATCTTTGTGTGGTTTAGGTATCAAGGTGACTGTGGCTTCATAAAATGAGATTGGTAGTGTTCCTTCTGTTTCTACTTATAGCTTGAGGGGAATTTGAGTTAGCACTTCTTTGAAGGTGTTGTAGAATTCTGTGCTGAAGCCATCTGGTCCAGAGCTTTTTTTGGAGGGAAGACTGTTAATTCTGCTTCAATTTCCTTGGGAGATATAGGGCTATTCAGTCTTTCTACCTGATCTTGACTTAGTTTTGGTAGATGGAATCTTTCAAGAAAATTATCCATTTCATTTAGATTTTCAAATTTTGTGGCACATAGGCTTTTGTAGTATGACCTAATAATTGTTTGGATTTCCTCAGTGTCTGTGGTTATGTCCCCATTTTCAATTCTGATTTTGCTGATTTGAATAGTTTCTCTGCTTTTTAGTTAGTTTGGCCAAGGGTTTGTCTATCTTATTGATTTTCTCAAAGAACCAGCTTTTTGTTTCATTGATTCTTTGAATAGTTTTTTTTCTAATTGGTTGATTTCAGCCGTTAGTTTGATTATTTCCAGCCATCTGCTCCTCTTGGGTGTATCTGCTTCTTTTTTTTTTTTTCTAGGTTTTTCAGTTGGGCCATTAAGTTGTTTGCATGTGATGTTACAAATTTCTTCTTGCAGGCACTTAGTGCTATAAATTTTCCTCTGAGCACTTCTTTCAATGTGTCCCAGAAATTTGTGTATGTTGTGCCTTCATTTTCATTGAATTCTAGGAAGTCTTTAATTTATTTCTTTATTTCTTCCTTAACCCAGCTTTCATTATGTAATAAGGTCTTCAGTTTCCATGTACATGTCAGCTTTTTGTTGTTTCTGTTGCTGTTTATGTCCAGCTTTAGTACATGGTGGTCAGATAGTATACAAGGAATTATTTCAATCCTTTTTTTTCTGTTGAGGCTTGCTTTGTGACCAACTATGTGGTCTATCTTGGAGAAGGTTCCATGCGGTGCTGAAAAGAACCATGTGGTAACTGAAAAGTTACTTGGCCTTTTTCCCTTGCTACTTTTAATATCTTTTCTTTGTTCTGTAGATTTACTGTTTTGACTATGATGTGTTTCTTTTCCTTTTTTATCTGTTGAGGCTTGCTTTGTGACCAACTATGTGGTCTATTTTAGAGAAGGTTCCATGCGGTACTGTTTTCAGTTTGGGTGAAAAGATCTGTAGACATCTATTAGGTCCATTTGATTTAGGGATACTGTGAGTACTTTTATTTCCCTATTTGGTCTCTGTCTAGTTGATCTGTTCCTTGGTGAGAGTGGAGTGTTGAAGTCTCCCACTATTCAGGTATTAGGATAAATGTATGATTTAAGCTTTAATAATGTTTCATTTACGAATGTCGGTGCTCTTGTATTTGAGGCATAGATATTGAAGATTGTGATGTCCTCTTTGTGGATTTTTTACTTTGATGAAAATATAGTGGCCATCCTTATCTTTTTTGATTAACTTGGGTTGAAAGTCTATTTTATTAGATATTAGGATGGCTACTCCAGCTTGTTTTCTGAAACCATTTGCTTGAAAAACAGTTTTCAGCCCTTTACTCTGAGGTAGTGTTTATCTTTGTTGCATAGGTGTGTTTCTTGGATGCAGAAGAATGTTGGATCTTGTTTCCGTAACCATTATGTTAGCCTGTGTCTTTTTATTGGTGAGTTGAGTCCATTGATATTGATAGATAATAGTGACAAATGAATGTTCGTTCCTTTTGTAATGGAGTCGGGATCTAACCCTGTTTTATTGCTTGTTTTCTTTTCATTTTTGTTGGGATATTATCTGTATGCCCTGTTTTCTTGGGTGAATTTGTTTTTGTTGGATTGGAGTTTTCCTTCTAGTATCTTCTGTAGGGTTGGTTTGCTGTGTAGATATTGTGTAAATTTAGTTTTGTCGTGGCATATTTTGTTTTCTCCATCTATGTTGATTGAAAGCTTTGCAGGGTATAGTAGTCTGGGTTGACATTTGTGATCTCTTAGAGTCTCCATGATACTTGCCCAGGCCCTTCTGGCTTTCACAGTTTCTGATGAGAAGTTCCATGTGATTCTGATAGGTCTACCTTCATATGTTACTTGGCCTTTTTCCCTTGCTGCTTTTAATATCTTTTCTTTGTTCTGTAGATTTAGTGTTTTGACTATGATGTGACATGATGTGTTTCTTTTCTGGTCTAGTCTATTTGGAGTTCTGTAGGCCTCTTGTATATTTATGGACATCTCTTTCTTTAAGTTGGGAAAATTCTTTTCTATGATTTTCTTGAAAATATTTTCTGGACCTTGGAGTTTGGAGTCTTCTTTTTCATGAATTCCTATTATTCTTAGATTTTGTCCTTTCATAACATCCTTGATTTCTTGGATATTTTGTGATTGGAACTTTTCTGATTTTACTTTTTCTTTGAGAGAAGTATCAATTTCTGCAAGTGTGTCTTCAGCTCCAGAGATTCTCTCTTCCATCTCTTGTATTCTGTTGGTGATACTTACTTTTGTGGTTCCTGATCTTTTCTCCAATTTCCCCAGCTCAAGGGTTTTCTCATTTTGTGTTTTCTTTATTGATTCTAATTCTGTTTTCATGCCTTGCACCATTTTTTTCATGTGTTTGAATTTGGATTCCTGTCTCTCTACGATGGCCTCTATTTCTTTTTTCATTTCCTTTTTATATGCCACTATTTTTTCCTCTACTTGTGTATCTATTTGTTTGGCTATGTTTGCCTGTGTTTCTTTAAGGATTTTGTCTATTTCTTCTTTCTTTACCTCCAATTGACTGGCCAAATCTTTGAATGATTTATTCATTTCCTCCTTATTTGCCTCAAATAATTGGGCCAGCATGGCTTTAAAATCATTTTCCTGTGCTTCTGCTGAATTGGAGTATCCATTGATTTTGGGGTTTGATGGTGAATTCATGCTGTCCTGATTTATGTTGGAAGTGTTATTTCTCCTACCCCTGGCCATTGCTTATCTGAAACCTTCCCTGTTTGTTTTTGGATTCTGCAGATCAGACTGGTGCTGTCTCTCTCTGGTTTCTGGAGAGTTCTTCAGGAAGCTGAGCACTCTCAGCGTGTGCTGAGTACTAGCTGTACCTGTGGGAGGAAAGTACGCAGGCACAAATGGGGCAAATGCAAGCATGCATGCGTGTGTGTGTGTGTGTGTGTGTGTGTGTGTGTGTGTAAGTGTGCGTGGACATGTGCCTCGAGGGACAGAGTGATGGCTAATGTTGAACCCTTGAGTGTGTGGGAGGGGGTCTGCACTGTATATGTCGCAGGAGCTAGTCATGATCTCAGTGCAATTTCTGGCATTAACTTCCTTAACTCCTCAATTAGACCCACAGAGCAGGAACTTCAATGTCCCTAGTACCCCCCTGTTTCCCAAAGTGGGTATGTGGGTGGGAGGGGGTTCGATGCCTGGCTTCTGTTTTAGAAGGACCCAGGATCTAGGGATCTGCAGATTCTCAAGGGTGCACTCACTTACAGGCAGGTCACTTGGCAGAGATCATGGTATCCCGCTTCTCTGCTCTCTGGTTTGGCCCTGCATCTTTGATGTTTTCCGCCAGTTCTGTGCTGCTGTCACTGGCAGGTTCTGAGGTCTTGCTGCAGCTGGAGATTTCAGGGTGGTCACATCAGCAGGGATGGGGTAACCAGGCTCTCTGTTCCCTGGTTTGGCCCTGGTTAGTCTGAAACTGGAGGGCTTTTGTGCCCCGCCAGCTCAGTTTTGCTCCGCTGCCAAGTCCTGCTGTAACTGGAGACTGGGTCCTAGTTCCGATGCTTTCTGGGAAGTCTTGGGGTCTCTTCACTGTGCTCTCCACGCTTGGGAGGCCCAGAATCTGGTGTGTCTAGGTTGTATGACATTTGTGCCTGGTTTTGGTGAGTATATAGCGTATTCTCTGTCACTGTGGGATCGGTTGGGCCATACCTTCAGTGATGGCGATCCTGCGGAGCTAGTATGGCGTCTAGCAGAGTCGGGCCCTGAGAGGATGGTGCAGCCTCCATGTGAATCTGGGACTCCGGGACATGTACTGCTGGTCTTTGCCTGCTGCTAAAGGGCTTGGAGCTCCACCTCAGTGGCTGTATATCCCAGGCAGTTAGGTCTGCGCTGAGAAAGATGAGTCTACTGTGCAGCTGTGCCAAGGAGGAAGGATGTTTGGGGGAGGGGAGTGCTGCGAGATCAAAGGATAGTTTCTCTCCTTCCCCAAGCAAGTCCCTGGGTGACCCAAGACCAAAGTTTTCACCTCCTGCAATGTTCCCTATTGTTTAGAAAGCCTCACCATTGTTTTCCTGGGTTAGAGGTCCTTCCATTCACCAACTTAGAAGTTCAGGTATTCCACCGCTCAAAGACTGTGTGTGCTAGTCACCATCTTGGCTCTGCCCCCTCTTAGCATAACTTTAAATCTGTTCTTTTTAAAAGAAAATCAAACAAAACTTTTAATTAAACCTAATTTATAAAGTGCCTTGGAAATCTTATTAATCCTATCATATTGCATTTAAACTTAACAGCAAAAAGTTAAAGGACAAAACTTTTATTTAACATGGAACAGAGAATTAAACTTAGCCTATAGCTCTCAGTAAAAATGGATGATTCTGGCTGTACCAAATCAGAAAGAAACAGTATTAAATCATTTATTTAGGTACTAGCAGCCAGACATATATTTTTATATAATGGTTAACAATGATCTGAGTATAACCCTACATAATACTGGGCTAACATGGAACAGTAGTCCTTTTTATCTGTAAAAGAGCATAAGCAAACATTTTGCAATGAAGAATCTACAGCCTTTTTAAATGAAGAAAATATGTATACATTTTTACATGATATATTGTAATAACTGCAGTTTTTGTTTAAGTAGCTTAAACAGCATGGCTTGGTTTTACTTTGTAAACCTAATAAAATATATACCAAGGTTTTTTAATTCCTCCAAAGGTTTGAGAAACTGTTTTAAGTGCTTTGTTAGACTGCCCAAGGGTTCCTATTTTAAAATAACTGATAAATTTTAAAATGTTTTATACATTTAAACTCCAATGGTTCAGGACCAAATGCAGAGGTGTGGATTCAAATTGTTTCATGTCTAAAAATATCCAAGTCTACAGATAAACATACATACAGAGAAAAATACATAAAGAACATAGAATTCCGACACTGTCATCTTGGAGTAACCAGAATACCCAAATAGCAGGATTTGACTAGCCCATACTGGACACAAGTTTCATAGGTTCCAGTAAGAGTGGACCCCCTTATGGGTCCTCTCCACCTACATAGATTCCAGAAGGAGCAGAGACCCCATGGACCTTTCCTCAGCTTCCAGATGGAAAGCAGGCTCCAGCAGCCCTCTTATCACACAGAATACAGTCCCAGTGGCCACTTCTCCTTGTCCCAAAAGGAGCAGAACCATTAGAGGCCTTGTCCCTGAGAATTGGAGCTTCCTCCCGAATCCATCAACCAGATTGGAAACTCTCCTAGTTTCTAACTCTTTCGAGCAAACCAAAACCAGAAACCAGAACAGAAGCTGGCAGACAAAAACAAAAACAAAAAAGAAAAACAAACAAATAAACAAACAAAAAACAGAGACAAAGGCAGAAAACAGCCATGGTGCCTGTTTTTTAATCATTTAAATATTTTTTAAACCTGTTTTTGTAATATTAAAACAAAGTATCCTCTTTAGGAGTGAAATCAGAAATCACATTTATAATTTAATAGTCAAAACCAGACTTTAAAATTTACCAATTTTACAATCCAATTTTATTATTATTATTTTGTAATTTTAATTTCTTTAATTCCCTTAATAACTGAACTTGTTCCCTTTCTAATTGGGCTTTGTCTCAGAGAATAGTAATATCCTCCTGCAGTGGTCCTGTGTCTTCTGCACATGTGGCAGGGAATGACTCATCAGCAGATTGCTCAGGAGACCAGTCTGAATGATGAGACTTGGTAATTTCTTCCTCTGACTACATTTCATCCTCACTATCTAGCTCCTAAATTATTTTCTGCCCTCAAATTACACAAATCTGTTTGAGCTCCTTTATGAACATTTGGAATAACCTTAGAAGTACTTTTTTATCCTGCCTGTTTGGCTGGTCTAATTTCCCCAAGTAGCCCTTTAGCTTGTGAAGTTCCTTTTCACAAGTTTCCAGATTGATGGTACCTTCAATTTGGAACCAGATACAAACTTTTTTTTACAAAGTAATTGGGATAAGGGTGTTTCTCCCAATTTCTCTCTTTTATTAACATTGACTTTAAAGTCCTCATTAACATCTCCCTGCTCTTTCTCTGCCCCTTGATTTAGCTGCCTGCCTACCTTGTCTTCGTCCATACTATTGGCAGTCTTCAGGAAGCACTTTTTTTTTTCCTTAGGCATCCTGAACTCCAAAAACAGCATTTCTCATGTTGTCTCTTGTTTTCAAGGTCCTTTATTAGGAAGCCAACTGACCAGACCTGCTAGTCGAACAGGGTCCACCTGGAAGAGGGAGTGTAAATGGGGAGACAGAGCCATGAAGAATGGAGATAAGACAGACTCCTGATTAAGTGCAACAACACTTATAAAGCAAAGGGTACAATAAAATTGTTTTCACAATAGGAACATGTCTGTGCCATCTGCCAGGACATCCAGGAATTCAAAAAACGTCATGCCACGTTTGCTCTCTTGTTCCCAAGGTTGTAGGGAGCTTGCTATCTACTTCTCAGGGTCAGAACACCCCACATGCAGAGACTGCCAAGGACAGACTCTGAGACATGGAACTTGGAATAGACCTGCATCTGCAAAGGCCAGGAGGCAGAATTCCAAACACCAGACTCCTTTAGAAACCAGACAATTCCTGGGAATGTGTTGGCTGAAACAGAAAATCTGTAAGTGTAAAGGGAGAACTGAGGGGCAATAAACTATTTGACTGCTGGTTCTGTTCCATGCTAGTGTTGCCAAATCTCTATGAGCAGGGTTGCCTTAGCTGGCCAGACTGGATGGGCAGCTATGTCCTACTCAGTGTTCAGTGAGGAACTCTCCTGTTCCTGGTGTTTACATTTAAAGATGTGCCTTCAGGACAGCGAAATGGCTCAGTACATATGCCTAGGACACAAGGGCAGCTGTGTTTTCTGCTGTTGTCCTCCAGACTATCCATCTAAATGTAGTGTTAGTGCTAGGATTGCTTGTTCAGAGGTTGCAGTCTCTGGTAGGTGTGTAACCAGTAGTTCATGGCTATGATTCTCTACTACATAAGGAGTTCCTAGAATGCATGTTTTACGAAGTAAAACTCTGTCCTCCTTTAGCAGAATGTTTTCTCTATGTTAAAGTCATTGTGAAAGTTGTCAATATATATATTTTTTACTCTGTGAGAATTTTCTGTAATAGACATTATACTCCTTTTCCATTGCTTCCAGGTTCAAATACCTACCCATGTGTCACAGTATTTCTTTTTCTTTTTAGTTAAAATACATCATTTGAAGTACGTGTTGGTCATATACTCATGGGAACATGATCACAGTCTCGGTGCCAAGTCCCTTTAGGAAAACTGAGTTCATCATTGTCACACCCTGGCACCACCTCCAAGAAGAACCCATCAGTCCTGAAGAGATCTATAATTCATCCCCTTGATCACAGGTTTTTTTTATATCTATTCATTATCATTTGTTCGCTTTCTATCCCCTCTGCTGACCCCTCGCTCTTCTTCTTCCACTCCAACCAACCCTCCTTCTTCTGTCCCTATGCCCTTTCTCTAGTTCCACCTTCTTTCTGACCCTAGCTTATCTGGTCTCATCAAAGATGGCTACATTATCTTCTTCTCTGTCCTGATTCTCAGGGCATTGTTCTCCTTGTGTTCTCAATTCCCTCTACTTATGACAGCTTTCATGCCTCTGCTCCTGCAGGTTTCCCAGAGCTCTGAGGTAAGGGAGAATTTCATAGTGAAATACCATATAGGGTTGGGTGTTGAAATACCCATAGTGAAATACCATATGTGGCTCTCTCTCTCTTTCTTTGCATAGTATCAGACTGTGTGTATCTTTATGTACTCCCATTTATACAGAAGAAAGCATTTCTATGGATCCAAGAACTTGGCACTGATCTATTAGTTAAGGGCAGAGGACAACATATTTTAATAACAACAGCATAGGTTACTTAACTATTTTTGTAGGGTGCCCTGGCACCAACTCAATTAACTGCCACCCAATCCCTCTAGTGTTAGACAGGTTTGCTGAAAATAGATGAACTATTGGAACTTTACCTGCCACTATTAGGAGACCTCATAATAAGTGAATACATACCATGTTTGTCTTTCTGCATTTTAGTTACTTCACCCAGGTTGATTTTTCCTGATTCCATTGATTTGCAAGAAAATATAAAGATGTAATTTTCCTACCTGAAGAATACTCTGTTATGAAAATATTCCACATTTTCCCCAAAAGAGATTGTCAGTCCTATTCTTTATTACTTGAAATTTGCTGGGATTTTAATCATTGTATTGAAAGACAAACTATCACGATAACTACATTCTTTTATTCTAGAAGTCTCTCTATCTTCTTCCACTTCCTGGTAATTTGAATTGCAATGTCCATGTGAAGCTTATCTGTTCACATGCTGAGTTTCTGTTGAGGAAATGTCTGGGAAGTGTAAGGAGGTGGCCTTGTTAGATAATATAATTCCTATTGGAGTAATAACATAGGACAGTATGCTTTGAGGTTGTTATGGCAATGAATGTGACCAGACAGAATGGAGTCTGTGTCTCTAGGTAAGTGTAAATGCCAGGAGTGATTGTTCATAGGTGCCACCAGAGCTCATGGGGTCTGAGGTAGCTAGATAACCTCTAGTTAATGGCTAGGATTCTCTGCTATATAATGAGTTACTAGAAAGCATGCCTTACAAAGTCAAACTCTGCCCTCCTTTACTGAAATCTTTTTTCTATGTTAAAAGTCATTGTAAAAGTTGTCAACATATTATTTTTATTGCTTATGCAGGAATTTTTTATAATATACATTACAATCCTTTTCTATTGCTCCCAGGTTCAACTTCCTATGTGTCACACTATTAAAAAAAATTAAATACATCAGTTTAATTATCTGTTGTTCATATACACATTGGAACACGAGCAGATTCTCAGTGCTAAGTCCCTTAAAGAAAACTGAGTTCATCATTTCTGCACCTTGGCACCACCCCAAAGAAGAAGCTATCAGTCCTGAAGAGCTTGATACTTCATCACCTTAATCACAGTTTTTATGTATTTATTCATTACGATTTGTTAACTTGGTATACTCTCTGCTGCCCCTCACATTCACTTCCCAGATGCACCCACCCTCTTTCTTCTAACCTTATGACCATTCTCTAGTTCCTAATGTGGGAGGTCCTCCTCCCCTTCTATTTGACCCTAGCTTCTCAGGTCTCATCAAGGCTGGCTTTATCATCTTCCTCTGCAGTCTGATTCTCAAGGCATTGTTCTTGTATTCTCAATTGCCTCTATTTATGACACTCTTTCTTCCTCCTCTCCTGCAGGTTTCCTAGAGCTCTGAAGGGAGGGTCAAATTCAAAGGAAAATCCTTTTTAGAGCTGGGTGTTTTAATATTGGTGTTTTAATATTGCTACATAATATTGGACTATGGTCTTTGTATACAATCCCATTTGATGCAGAAGGAAGCATCTCTATGGATCCAAGTACATGGCACTAATCTATCTTTGGGGGCAGAAAGCCACACATTTTAATAACAACAGACTGGGTTGCTTTAAAATTTCCATATGATGACCTGGCCTAACAACCCAATTAACTACCACCCAATCCCCCTGGTGGAAGACTGGTTTGGTCAAAATAGATGTCCTAGTAGAACTTTATTCCACACTTTTAGGAGACTTCCTAATAAGTGAATACATATCATGTTTATCTTTCTGCATTATAGTTACTTCTCCCAGTATGATTTTTTCTGGTTCCATCCATTTGCCCAAAAATATCATGATGTCATTGTCTTAGCTGAATAATACTCCACTGTGGAAATATTCCACATTTTTCTCAAAGTTCCGTTCTTTAGATCTTCAAAGCTGCTGGGATTTTAATCATTGTATTGAATGACAAACTATCAGGATAACTATGTTCTTTTAGCCTAGAAGTTCCTCCATCTTCTTCCACTTCCTGGTGATTTGAATTGCAATGTCAATTCAAATGTGTGTTTTGAGGTTGATATGCCAATGATTGTTAGTAGACAGAATGGAGTCTTTGTTTCTCAGTCTATATCACTTTATATCTTTGTTTCTGTCAGTGTCATTCTCTGTATTTCTGAATCTCTCACTCTAGGTCTTTGTCTCTCTCTGTCTGTCAGTCTCCTTCTCTGTGGATGCCCTTCTGGTACCTTGCTCACTCCTGAATTTTGGCATCTGGCTTGGCCTGGCCTAATGGCCTACTGCTTGGATACAATAGTGCATTCCTTGCTAACCTGGGGCTTTCCATAAGATGTGAAATACCTTAAACCCTCCTCTCACTTGTGACTACTTTAGTAACACTTCTGATGAACTTTCCAAACAACCATAATTAGCCCATCTTGTGATTTCTCTGGTGGGCCATTCTGTGATTCCTAGTCACTTAGTAACCCTACTAAAGGCAATTATATTCCTTCTGCCCTGCCTATAAAGTTGTATGAAAAATTCAACTAAACTGAGACCTTGACAGGAGGAACTGTCCTCGTCTTCATTTCTTGTGTCCCTTGTCCCTTTTTCATTCCCACTCCCCCATTTGGGATCTCTGGTGACAGACCTATGGGAAGGGTCAAGTGGTGCCAAATTGGGGCCTGAATATGGGGAAAATGTGAGGAACACTGTCAGATAGATCGGCCTAGATTAATATGCTTTTGGTGAATGTTAGTGATTATGGGACAAGAAATTAGCAGTCATAACTTGTATGCTAAACAGTTAAATGAGGCACTTCAGCTGAATGAGGGTTAAAGGTGAGAGTAAAAGATTTATTAAGATTTTTTAGTTTGCTTAAGAATGTCTGTCCCTGGTTCCCACAGGAGGGGTCCATTAATGAAAGGCACTGGGACCAAGTGGGAGAGGCTATGAAAGAGTATTACAGGACTTTGGGGCCTGAAAAAAAAATCCCTGCAACAATCTTTCCTATTGAATCTCATTCAAGATATTATTAAATTGAGAAAGGACGATCCCCTGCTGGGGACTGCTATCCAATCAAGGGAAGAAATGTTGAGAGATAGTACAAGAAAAAAAGCTGGTACCAGAAAGCCTCCTAAAGAGATAGACCTCATCTCATTAGAAACTGAGGAAGATTCAAACAGCAAGGAGGAAATCTTAAAAAACAAAACAAAACAAAAAACAAATAAACAAACAACCAAAAAAAAAAAAAAAAAACACTCTCCCCTCTTATTAAAAAAGTTGTCAAACCTACAGTTTCAGAAACTAAAAAAGACAAGCCCTCCAATATGAAACAAGGATGGACTAAAAGAGAGAGACCCTTATATCCCTCTTTGAAGACCTTCAAAGTCACCAAAATAATGAGTCTGAAGCAGACACTGAAGCTTCATGAGTCTGAAGCAGACACTGAAGGGCATGAGTCTGAAGCAGACACTGAAGGGGTTGATTGGGGAGATCTAAAGAGGTATGGACACCCTCCTCCATATGTCTCCCCTCCCCCTCTGGCTCCGCAGCACTCTCTGTCTTCTGTTTCTGCCTTGGCAGCAGCCCTCTACTAACCCTAACAATTGTAGCCATTTACAGAAAGAAATTGATTATTTTAAAATTAAATCAAACTTCAGAATGAATGCCAAAGACTCTCAAAGCAACTTCAGGTCCTTAAGGCATAGAGAGATGCCACCCTCTCAGACCATCTGGTACCTCGTTACAACCTGATCATTTCCTGGTGGTAGAAACCCCTAAAAAAGATATCTTTGGAGAGGATGATGGCATAGAGAGATAATACAAACGTTTGGGATTTAAGACATAAAGGAGCTTAAGGCTGTTGTGACTCAGTACTGTCCAGTTGCTCCCTTCACCCTTTCCATTCTGGAGGCATTGAGTGATATGTGGCTCTTGCCAAATGATTGGTACTAGCTGGCTAGTGCGACACTTTTGGGGGGAGATTTTGTTCTATGGAAATCTGAATATTCAGAAAATTACAAAGAGACAGTTCGCTGTTACTTGGTGGTTGGTGGAGACAGTGCTGATTGGACGTTTGACGTGCTCAGAGGAAACAAACCCTTTGATAGCCCTGAGGTTCAAAAAGATTTTCCTTATGGCCTTTTTTCTCAAATTCAAAACTTCCTCAAAAGGAGCCTCTCACTACCTCTCTGGCCAATATAAGGCAGAGGCCTGATGAACCTTATAGTGATTTCAATAGTAGCCTAACCACAGTGGCTGAGAAGCTGTTCTGCTCAACTGATACTGAAACCGATTTTGGAACCCATTTGACTTTTGAAAATGCTAATCCTGCCTGTCAAGCTGCTATTCGTCCCCACGGACATGGCAAGGGACTAGCTGATTATATACATTATTGCTCAGGCATTCGTAGTGCCCATGCCATGGGACTGACTATTGGGGCCGCCTTAAAGCATTATGCTCCAGGTCAAAATTCTCAGGGCCGGGCCAAACCAAACCATGTTTTAATTGTAGACTAACTGGTCATTTTGCACCAAAACTGTCCAATTCCCAAAAAAGACCATCCTAAGACCAGTCAGGCAGCTCCGACGAGTCTGTGCCCTCGGTGTAAGAGAGGAAAGCATTGGGGAAACAAATGTTGATCTAAAACTGATGACCAGGGCAACACCCTCCCTCTGTGGCAGGGAAACGTGGTTTGGGACAGGGCCCAAGACCCTCTCCCAGGACAAACTTATGGGACAGTCACCTTTGTTCCAGCCTGCAAAGCAGCCAGTCTCTGAGCTCTCCCGAGCCACTCCAGGAAGTGCTGGATTGGACCTCAGTCCCTCCACCCACGCAGTATTAACTCTGATAATGGGACCCCAGGCCATTTCTATGGGTGTTTTCAGGCCACTCCAAGAAAACTGCTTTGGCCTCCTTCTGGGCTGAGCCCACTCAACCCTTCAGGGCCTCCAAATTTTCCCTGGTATAATTGATAAGGGCTATACTGGTGAAATTAAGATCATAGCCCAAGCTCTATATGGTGTTGTCTCCATCCATGCAAAACATCTAATTGCTCAATTTGTTCTGCTCCCCTAACAAGCGCTCCCCCCAAAAAAATCTCTCTCCAGGACACAGAGAGATCATGGTCCTGGCTCCTTTGATGCTTACTGGGTCCAACCAGTTACAAAGGAAAAATCTTTGCTAGACTTATGGTTAGATGGCAAACAATTCTCAGACCTGGTAAATACGGGTGCAGATGTCTCCATTATGAAAAAGGATTATTGGCCATCTGCTTGGCCACTTTCCCTCACACTTACCAATCTGAGGAGAATTGGCCAGAAATGTAATCCTGAACAAAGCTCTAAGATGTTAACTTGGAGAGATGAAAAGGGAAATCAAGGGAATTTACAGCCTTTTGTGATCCTGGGTCTGCCAGTAAATCTGCTGTAGAGACATCCTCTCTCAAATGGGAATTTTAATGTGTAGTCCTAATGACATTGTCACTACCCAGATGCTGCACAGGGTCATACCCCTGGAAAAGGGCTGGGCAAAGTTGAAAATGGTATCCCTTCACCTCTTCAGGCTGCACCCAAAACAAATCAACTAGGCTTGAGAAATTTATAATCAGGGCCACTGAGATTCCTGAACTTCCTCACAGACACTCAGCCGCTATTACTTGGAAAAATGATACTCTGGCCTGGGTGAATCAGTGGCCTCTCACCCAAGAAAAACTTCTTGCTGCCAGGCTGCTAGTGCAGGAACAGTTGGTTGTAGGATATTTATTTGAGAGTTCTCCCCTTTGGAATACTCCCAATTTTTGTTATTAAAAAAATGCACAGGAATGTGGCTGCTCCTACAAGACATTACGGCTGTTAATGCCACTATGGTTATTATGGGGGGCTTTACAGCTTAGTTTGCCTAGTTCTATTGCCATTCCACTTAGGTTGTTTCATGTTGCTATTGATTTAAAAGACTGTTTTTTTCTTTCTGTTGTTTGTTTGTTTGTTTTTTATTTTTTTACCATCCCTCTTCACCCAATGATTAACAGTGCTTTGCTTTCAGTCTGCTTTAAATTAATTGTAAAGATCCCATACAAAGATACAAATGGACTGTTTTCCACAGGGTATGGCAAATAACCTTACTCTATATCAAAAGTTTGTGTCCTCTGCCCCAAGGGGGTTAGCGCTAAATGGTCACAAATGTATATTGTTCATTACATGGATGATATTTTGCTTGCTGGAGCCCATGAAACTGAGATTCTTCTTTGCTGTGCTAATTCACAAATTCTTTAGAGGCCTATGGCCTGGTCATTGTGTCTGATAAAATCCAGCTACATGACTCATATACTATATTGATTTTCAACTTTCTGGAGGTAAAATAACCACACCTAGGGCAGAGTTGTGGCTTGATAAACTTTCTACTCTCAATGACTTTCAGAGATTTTTAGGGAATATTAATTAGTTGTGCCCCTATTTAAAAATTACTATGGGAGATTTAAAAGCCTTATTTGACATCTTAAAGGGAGACCCTCACTTTAATTTTCCCTGCTCATTATCATTGAGGGTCAACTTGCCCTTTATCAGGTAGAAGATGTTATTGCCAGTCAATTTGTTACCCAGATCAATTATGTGCTCCCTCTCCTGTTTCTGGTATTTAAAACCTGCCTTACTCCAACTGGACTGGCTTGTTCTGGCAGGAGGCACCCATTCTCTGAATTTATTTGCCCTCATTTCCTAAGCAGGTTATTTACCCCTAATATGTTGCAGTAGCTGACTTAATTTTGCAAGGCAGAGGCAGCTCAAAAAAAAATATTTTGGAAAAGACCCTGATGCTATTGTGACACCCTTTTCCAGTGCTCAGGTTACTTGGCTCATTCAGATTGCCTGTGCTTCCTTTTCTGGTTAGATAATCATTACCTTCAGCAACAAACTAATTCATTTCTTTAACCTTCATGAGTTTATTTTTTCAAAAATTACTAAGTCCTGGCCTTTTTCGGGATGGTACTTCTGTTTTCACTGATGGTTCCTCCTCCAGAGTTGCAGCATTTGTAGTTGATGGTCAAACAACTCACTTCCTGACCTTTTCCCAGTCCACCCAGCTTAATGAGCTTCATGCTGTTATTGCTATCTTTCGGGCCTTCCCCAATGTTTCCCTCAATATTTTAACAGACAGTTCCTACTTTGCTCATTCAGTTCCCTTCTTGGAAACTGCAGACCAAATGAAGTTCTCCTCTGCGGCTGCTGCCCCCTTTGTCAATGCCAATGTTTAATTTGTGGCAAGTCTGACCTCTTTTTCATAAGTCACCTATGTGAAAATTCTGGTTTCCCAGGACCGCTTGCTGCAGGCAATGCCACTGCTGATTTTCCCACCAGCCCCCACGTTGTTTCTCTCATCTCCATGGGTGACCATCTCTCTGTGGCTCAGACTGCACATTCATTACGTCATGTAAATGCCCATACTCTTAGATTCTTGTTCAAAATTATCAATGAACAGGCCCATCAGATTGTTAAACAGTGCCCTTCCTGCTTTCCCTTGCTCCTATCCCCCACCTAAGAGTTAACCCAAGAGGGCTAATACCTAATTTTCTTTGTCAAATGGATGTTACTCATCATACAGAATTTGGAAACTTAAAGTCTATTTCATGTTTCCATTGATACCTTTAGTGGATTTCTCTTCGTTTCTCTTCAAACTGGGGAGGCTGGAAGACATGTCATTATCCATTTACTGTTGGCCTTTTCTGTTATGGGACTCCCTTATTCTATTAATACTGATAATGGGCCTTGCAATGTGGGCCACCAGTTTCAGCATTTTTTTTGCCAAACCTTAAATATTAAGCACATTACTGGTATTCCTTACAATCCCCAGGGACAAGGCATTGTTGAACGCACCCATCTGTCTCTTAAAAATGCCCCTACAGAAAAAAAAAAAAAAAAGAATGGGACCCCTCCAACAGGTCCCCCTGAAATTTCTTATCTCATGCACTCTTCATTTTAAATTTTCTCTCATTGGACCAAGACGGTCTTTCTGCAGCAGACAGATTCTGGCATCATGAATCACTCTCGTTTCATATAATCATATAATGCTCTCGTTTATTGGAAAGATCCTTTTAACAACAATTCAACAAATGGAAAGGACCTGACCCTATCCTAATTTGGGGATGAGGTTTAGTTTGTATATTCTCTAAAGAAATGGATGCCGCCAGAATGTTACCTGAGTGACTGGTTAAATAAACAGATAATGTTAATATTCATCAATCCAGAGAAGAAACCCTTCCCTGAGAATTCCTAATTCCTTTTCTTTGCTTTTTTTTTCCTCACCATGTCATGGCTCAACTGTGCTGGCTGACACTTTGAATTTCAACCCTTCTCTCCTTGAAAGTTGTATATGGAAGTTTTTAGGCCTTTGATTCCCAGAATGTCTGGGAGGCACTGAAAAAGTTTTACAGTAAACCCTGTGATGGTAAGGAAGACACAATGGTGCTCATTTCTGGCGTATATATTCTAAGGCAGGTTGACTGTGTTGACCACACAGCTTTTAAGGCCCTCCAGGCACACAATACAAGGTCTACCTTAAAGTAGCAGTGTGCTAGTAAGCCCAAAATCATACCTAAGACCAAAGACAAACTCCCTAGGCCCTGCCCTTGTAATTCCTTTCAGATATCCATGCACAGTAAATGCTACAGTAGTGTGCAACAATGCACAGAAAAAGACAATAAAAACCTACTTTACTGCCATCCTGGGCAGAACCTTGCCAGAAATAGCTGGAGTGTATTGGTCTGTTTGGGCACAAGTGCTGAGCAATTACAAGCTGTCCTAAGCACCCTGTCTTGGCCAGGTAGGAAAGCCTGTGTGCTGGAACATACTTTCCCCCATGCACATCTCGGATGGTGGCAGGCCTCAGGATCAGTTCAGACAATTAGAGATTAAGCAATGTATTGAGAAACTTATAGAAAGGGAATATCCCTCCATCAATCATCATCCCTTAGTTTTCCCTGACAGTAAATGAGATCTCCCCATTGATCTCCAAACTTTTGACATACTGCCTGCCACTCATTGCTTGCTTAATGACTCCAACCCCTCTCTGGCACAAAATTGCTGACTTTGCCTCAGGCAGGGACAGCCAGTCTCCCTTGTTCTACCTGTGCTTAATTCCACATACACACCCTCCTCTAAGGGCTGTTTTGATGTCCTCCATGCATGTACAACCTCTTTTCTATCAAAATATCTCCTGTCTATATAAACATTTTAAGAACGATAGTTCTGATTTGAATGTTGGGGATGCAACATTTGCTTTCTGTAAAACAGTTGTGGACATTTCAACAGCTCTCTACCCTAATGGTGATACCGTCTTCCTTTGCAGAAACATGAGGTTTTTACCTTCTTGCCTGCCAACTGGATTGGGACATGCATTCAGGTATCTCTCCATCTGGACATCAGTATTATCCCTGGAGATGAGCCTATAGTGGCTGGCAGACAAAAGAGAGCTGTTGAACTCTCTTGGTGGGACTGTGTCCCTGGCCACAGGATCAGCAGGATTGGGAGTCTCACTGCATAAATATCATGAGCTCTCACAGCAACTGATTGATAATGTCCATCTCTTGTCTAGTACCTTTACAGGATATTCTGGAGCAGTTAGATTCCTTATCAGAAATGGTATTACAAAACAGAAGAGGATTATACTAACTAACAGCAGAAAAGGGAGGTATCTGTTTGGCTTTAAAGGAACAATGCTGCTTCTATGCCAGTAAATTGAGCATAGTAAGGGGCAAAATAAAGAAGCTACAAAAAGTCCTGGAGAGGTGACAAAGGGAGTTGACAGAATCTCCCTTCTGGAATGGTTTAAACAAGCTACTTCCCTATCTCCCTCCTTTCCTTGGTCCCCTGCTTACCTTATGATAATTATTATAATAGGACCAGTTCTCTTCAACAAAATTATGGTGTTTATTAAACAACAGATTGACACTTTAAAGGTACAGCCCATCCAAGTGGACTATAAAAGGCCTGAAATAATTGACCATGAGGTTTAGGATTAGACCTGATACTAATCATCCCAGTCAGCTGAACCAGTTGGCCAGTGAAGGGTAAGAGAATCCACAGTGGTCTTCTGTTCCCCTTTTGCCACCTACGGCAGGAGCTCAGCTAATCTCTGCTGATGTACTCAATGACAGGCTTAGCAAAAGCTGAAGATCCCGGATTCCAGCCTAAGACAGGCATAGTTCCCTTGGGATTATGGCCTTGCAAAATAAAATGGAAGGATCTATGGGAGGCCTTTTAGCACCTTGCTCACCCCTGAATTTTGGCATCTGGCTTGGTCTGGCCTAATGGCCTACTGCTTGGATACAATAGTGCATTCCAGGCTGACCTAGGGGTTTTCATAAGATCATCTTAAATCCTCACTCACTCAGAGCTTTCTAAGTAAAACTTCTGATGAACTTTCCAAACAACCATTATAAGCACATCTTGTGATTTCTCTGGTGCGCCATTCTGTAATGCCTAGTTACTTAGTAACCCTACTAAAGGCAATTACATTCTTTCTGCCCTGCATATAAAGTTGCATGAAAAATTCAACTAAACTGAGATCTTGATCGGAGAAACTGTCTTGGTCTTCATTTCCTGTGACCCTTGTCCCTTTTTCATTCCCACTCCCCCAATTAGGATCTCCAGTGACAGACCTTCAGGACAGGTCACCTCTTTTTTCATTGCCACTTGTGGTTCTGTAACAAATGCTCTCAGTTCTGCTGAAGAACTACAACAAGATGAAAGCTTGCACATGTGATATCCTGGATGGTCTCTGTAAAAAATAAAAGCAAGGTCCCAATTAAGTGCTTTTTGTTCAAAGAGTTGCCTAGGTCAGGAAACATTTTCCCAGTAAGCAATTCACTGACTTAGGAAAAATCTGTGCATTTAACAAATAACAATAGAATCTGTGCTAAGAGTCTTGGACACAGGAACTGACATCTCTGGGTTGGGCTTTCACATTCCCAGATTGAGGCATGTAGGGTTGCTGAACCTTTCTCTCAAGCACACTGTCCACTTGGCACTTTTAATAACTGGCTCATGAAACTGTTACTGGCTTTCACCTGTTTTATGACATCATTTTCCCTCTCAGCCAATCAGCAACTGAGAGAATCTTGAGGTTTCCATGGATATGAGTAAAACAACCTTCCTCAGTGTCCAGTATCTCTAATCCCATCCACATGTGAAATTTTCTTGTGAAACCCAACAAGCTTTTATCTCATCCCATTTTCCATATCCCTCACCTTTATTCCTGTTTATCTCTGTGACAATGTCAGGTAGAAAATGAAACTTTAATTATACTTTATTTAATTGTAGAGCTTCCTAAGTAGGGAAGCTTCAATGTGATGTGGGACTAATGAGAAGGTGGTCTCCTACTGATGTCTTGGATCTAAAATTTGCTAGGTTGTGACTTTGAACTGAGCAGTTACTGGTGTACTCACTAAATGTAAATTCACATTCTTATTTATATAATAGGCTGCCAGGGTCTAGGGTTCCTTGAGTTATTGAGTATTTAAGAGTAGGGAAAGGGGAAGGAAAACAGACAGTTCCTGAGACTGGTTTGTCTGAAACAGCGAAAGATCTGTGCATGTAAAAGGAGAAATGAGGGGCAAGATATTATTTGACAGCCGGGGATGTTCCACACTAGTGTTGCCAACACTCTATGACCAGAGTTGCCTGGGCTGATATAGCTGAATGGACAGCTATGTCATTTTCAGTGGTCAGTGAGCAATCCTACTGGTTCTGGTGTCTACAGTTAAAATTCTGCCATCAGGGCAGAGAAATCGGTCAGTATTATATGCCTAAGACATCAGAGCAGCAGTGTTCACTGCAGTGATCCTCAAGACAAACTCTCTAAATGTAGTGTTAGTGCAAGGAATGCTTGTTCCACGATGCCACCTGAGCTCTTGGGGTCTGAGCTAGCTGGGCAAACACTAGTTCATGGCTAGGATTCTCTGCAACATAATGAGTTCCTGGAACTTATGCCTTGCATGTTCAAACTCCACCTTCCTTCAACCGAATTAATTTTCCATGTTAAAAGTCATGTTAAATGTTGACAACGTATTATTTTTTATTGATTATGTGGGAATTGCATATAATATATATTATACTCCTTTTCTATTGCTCCCAGGTTTGAATTCTCAATCCATGAGTCACAATATTTTTTTCCTTTAAAATACATCAATTCCAATATGTTTTGTTACTATATTCATTAGAACATGATGAAAATCTGAGTGCCAAGTCCTTTAAAGAAAACTGAGTTCATCCTTGCAGCACCCTGGCACCACCCCCAAGGTGAAGTCATCAGCTCTGAAGTGCTTTATACTTCATCAACTTGCTCACAGTTTTTCTTATGTATTTATTCATTAGGATTTTTTCATTTTCTATCTTCTCACCCCCTCCCTCTTCTACTTCCAGTACCATCCAGGATCCTCCTTCTATCCCTATGTCCTTTCTCTAGTTCCCTGACAGGGTGGTCCTACTCTCCCTCTAACTGACCCAAGCTTATCAAGTCTCATCAAGGCTTGCTGCATCATCTTCCTCTGCAGCCTAATTCTCAGGACACTGTTCTCCTTGTGTCCTCGATTCCCTCTACTTATGACACTCTTCATGCCTCCTCTCCTGCTGGATTCCAGGAGCTCTGAGGGGAGGGAGAATTTCATGTGGAAATTTTATTTAGACCTCTGTAGTTTAAGGTCTCTCTCTGCATAATATTGGACTGTGGATGTCTGTATTCAACCCCATTTGTTGGAGAAGGAAGCATTTCTGTGGATACAAGAACATGGCACTGATCTACCAGTTGAGAGTAGAGAGCAGCATATTTTAATAACAATAGCCTGCATGGCTTGAAAATTTTCATAGGATGCCCTTGCCCAACATTTCAAATAACAGCCACCCAATTCCCCTAGTGGAAGACTGGTTTGATGACAATAGGTGGCCTAAAGGAACTTTATCCCCTACTATTTGGACACCATCTAATAAGTGAATACATACCATATTTGTCTTTCTGCATTGTAGTTACTTCATCTAGGATGATTTTTCTGGTTCCATCCATGTCTGAAAATATCTTGATGTCATTTTTTTTTTTATCAGAATAATATTCTTTTATGGAAATAATCCACATTTTCCCAAAAGAAATGGTCAGTCCTCTTCTTTAGACCTTGAAAGTTGCTGCAACTTTAATTCCTGTATTGAATGACAAACTATGAGGATAAGTCTGTTCTTTTAGCCCAGAAATCCCTCAATCTTCTAATAGTTTATTGTGATTTGAATTGCAATGTTCCCTTGAAGCTCCTCTATTTAGATGTGGTATCCCCAGTAAAGAAATTTCAGGGGAACTGGGGGGGGGGTCCAAGATGGCAGCACCAGGAGAACACTGTGTCTGAGCAGCAGGACAACATCTTCCATACAGAGACCAAGAGACTGAACTCTGGGCCCTAAAACATCAGCAATCGTGTTTCCCAAGTGAGAGGAAACCCCCACAGCCTGAGAAATAGCAAGGTCCACTCTGTGGTCATCCAGCAAGAACCCAGAAGAGATCTTGGGTCGTGCAGGCACTAGGTCATGGGACTAGAGGCACAAGCCTGAAAGTCCTGATCATCTTCCCAGGCTGATCAGTGGACATAAAGAGCAGGGAAATAGAAGGAAAACAGACCATTTCTGGGACTTGTTCCTTGAAACAGTAAAATATCTGAGAGTGTTAAAGGAGTACTGAGGGGCAAGATATTATTTGACAGCTAGTAATGTTCCACATTAGTGTTGCCAAATATCTAAGAGCAGGGTTGCCTTGGCTGATCTGGGTGGATTGGCAGCTGTGTTATACTGAGTGGTCAGAGAGGGACTCTCCTGGTCCTGGAGTTGCAGTACAATTGGGTCCTTGTTATATGCCTAGGAATCAAGAGCAGCTGTGTTTCCTGCTGTTTTCCTCCAGACAAACACTCTAATCACAGCGTTCATGCCAGGACTGATTGTTCAGTGGTGCACCTGAGCTCATGGAGTCTGAGGTAGCTGGGTAACCACTAGTTCATGGCAAGGGTTCTCTGCTACATAATGAGTTCCTGGAAAGCATGCCTTACATAGTCAAAAATTGCCCTCCTATAGCAGAATATTTTCTCCATGTTAAAAGTCATTGTAAGATTTGTCAACACTTTAGTTTTATTGAATATGTTGGAATATCATATAATATACATTACACTACTTTTCCTACCCATGTGTCACATTAAATTATATTTTCTTTAAAATACATCAACTGAAGTATGTGTTGTTCATATACTCAGTGGAACATGATCACAGTCTCAGCACCAAGTCCCCTAAAGAAACCTGAGTTCATCCTGCCGAACTCTGGTACCACCCCCAAAACAATCCATCAGTCTTGAAGAGCTCACCACCTTGTTACTTCATCACCTTGATCACAGTTTTTTTATGGACAAATTTAATATGATTTGTTCACTTTGTATCTTCTGTGCTGCCCCCTTCTTATTCTTCCATTACTACCCACCCTCCTTCTTATACCCCTATGCCCTTTCTCTAGTTCTCTGACAGTGGAGATCCTCTTCCCCCTCCTATCTGACCCTAGCTTATCAGGTCTCATCAAGGCTGGTGGCATCTTCACCTTTTCAGCCTTATTCCCAGGGCATTGTTCTCCTTGTGTCCTCAATTCCCTCTACTTATGACACTCCTCCTGTCTCTTCTCCTGCATACTTTCAGGCACTTTGAGGGAAGGGAGAATTTCTTATATATATCTATACATATATCTATATATATATATATAGATAGATAGATAGATATAGATATATATTTAATTTATTTTTTTCTTATCAGTTACATTTTATTAACTCTGTATCCCAGCCGTGTCCTGATCCCTCATTCCCTCCCATTCCCTCGCTCCCTCCCTCATCTCCACCGTGCCCCTAACCATGTCCACTGATAGGGGAGGACCTCCTCCCCATTCATCTGATCCTGTTTTATCAGGTATCTTCAGGACTGGCTGCAAAGCCCTCCTCTGTGGCCTAACAGGACTGCTCCTCCCTTGGGGGTGGGGAGGCCAAAGAGCCAGTCATTGAGTTTCTGTTAGAAATAGTCCTTGTTCCCCTCACTTTGGAAAACCAATTGGTTACTGAGCTACCACAGGATACTTCTGAGTGGAGGTTCTAGAGAATTTCATAGGGCAATCCCACTCAGTGCTGGGGCTCTTAATGTCTCTCTGAATATTGTCAGGCTGTCTCTCTCTCGCTGTATGCAATCCCATTTGATGTAGAAAGAAGTATCTCGGTAGATACAAGAACATGGCACTGATCTATCAGATGAGGGCAGAGAGCAATATATTTTTATAAAAACAGCATGGGTTGCTTGAAAATTTCCATGAAATGCCCTGGCCCAACACCTCAATTAACTGCCACCCAATTTCCCTAGTTGAAGCCTGCTTTGGTCACAATAGAGGGCCTATTGGAACTTTATTTTTTTTTTAATTTTTCATCAATTACACTTTATTCATTCTGCATCCCCCCCATAAGCCCCTCCCTTCTCCCCTCCCAATTCCACCCTCCCTCCTCCCTCTGCTTGCATGCCACTCCCCAAGTCCACTAATAGGGGAGGTTCTCCTCTCCTTTCTGATCTTAGTCTGTCAGTTCACATCAAAAGTGGCTGCATTGTCCTCTACTATGGCCTGGTAAGGCAGCTCCCCTGCAGAGGGAGGTGATCAAAGAGCAGGCAAATCAGATTATGTCAGAGGCAGTCCCTCTTCACATTACTCTGTAACCCAATTGGACTCTGAACTGCCCTGGGCTACATCTGTGCAGGGGTTCTGGGTTATCTCCATGAATAGTCCTTGGTTGGAGTATGATTCTCTGGGAAGTTCCCTGTGTTCAAATTTTCTTGTTCTGTTGCTCTCCTTGTGGAGACCCTGTCCTCTCCAGCTCTTACTATTTCCCAGTTCTTACATAAAATTCCATTCACTCTGCCCAACACTTGCCCATCAGGCTCAGCATCTGCTTTGATAGTCTGAAGGGCAGAGGCTTTCAGAGGCCCTCTGTGGTAGGTTCCTAGGTTGTTTCCTGTTTTCTTCTCCTTCTGATATCCATCCTCTTTGCCTTTCCGAATGGGGATTGGACATTTTAATTAGGGTCCTCTCTCTTGCTTAGTTTCTTTAGATGCACAGGTTTTAGTGGGTCTGTCCTATGTTGTATGTATATATGATTGAGTATATACCATGTGTGTCTTCTTGCTTCTGGGACAACTCACTCAGGATGATCCTTTCCAGATCCCACCATTTACCTGAGAATTTCATGATTTCCTTATTTTTCATTGCTGAGTAATATTCCATTGTGTAGATGTACCACAATTTCTTCATCCATTCTTCAGTTGAGGGGCATCGGGGTTGTTTCCAGCTTCTGGTGATTACAAATAAAGCTGCTACAAACATGGTTGAGCAAATGTCCTTTTTGTGTACTTGAGCCTCTTGGAAATATGCCTAGAGGTGGATAGCTGAATCTTGAGGAAGTGCTATTCTTAGTTGTCTGATAAAGCACCAGATTGATTTTCAGAGTGGTTTTACAAGTTTACATTCCCACCAGCAGTGGAGAAGGGTTCCCCTTTCTTAACAACCTCTCCAGCATGTGTTGTCACTTGAGTTTTTGATCTTGGCCATTCTCATGGGTGTAAGGTGAAATCTCAGGGTTGTTTTGATTTGTATTTCCCTAATGGCTAGTGAGGTTGAGCATTTCTTTAAGTGCTTCTCTGCCATTCGGTATTCCTCTACAGAGAATTCTCTGTTTAGCTCTGTTCCCCATTTTTTAAGTGGATCATTTGGTTTGCTGCTTTTCAGCTTCTTTAGTTCTTTATATATACTGGATATGAATCCTCTGTCAGATAAAGGGTTGGTGAAGATTCTTTCCCAATCTGTAGGTGGTCGCTTTGTTTTGATGACGGTGTCCTTTGCTTTACAGAAGCTTTTAAGTTTCATGAGGTCCCATTTATTGACTGTTGCTCTTAGAGCCTGTGCTGTTGGTGTTCTGTTCAGGAAGTTTTCCCCTGTACCAATGAGTTCTAGGGTATTTCCCACTTTTTTTCAAGCTGATTTAATGTGTCTGGTTTTATGTTGAAGTCTTTGATCCACTTGGACTTCAGTTTTGTGCAGGGTGACAAGTATGGATCTATTTTCATTTTTCTACATGTAGACATCCAGTTAGACCAGCACCATTTGTTGAAGATGCTATCTTTTTTCCATTGTATGGTTTTGGCGTCTTTGTCAAAGATCAGATGTCCATAAGTGTGTGGGTTTATTTCTGGGTCCTCTGTTCGGTTCCATTGATCCACCATTCTGTTTCTATGCCAGTACCATGCAGTTTTTAAAACTGTTGCTCTATAGTACAACTTAAGATCAGGGATGGAGATACCTCTGGAAGATCTTTCATTATAGAGGATTGTTTTAGCAATTCTGGGTTTCTTGTTATTCCAGTTGAAGTTGAGAATTTTTCTTTCCAGGTCTGTAAAGAATTGTGTTGGTAATTTGATGGGCATTGCATTGAATCTGTAGATTGCTTTTGGTAAGATGGCCACTTTTACTATGTTAATCTTGCCAAGCCATGAGCATGGGAGATCTTTCCATCTTCTCATATCTTCTTCTAAGTCTTTCTTCAGAGATTTGAAATTTTTTTCATACAAGTCTTTGACTTCCTTGGTTAGGGTTACTCCGAGGTACCTTATGTCATTTGTGGCTATTGTGAAGGGTGTTGTTTCCCTAATTTCTTTCTCAGCCCTTTTGTCTTTTGTATACAGGAGGGCTACTGATTTTTTTGAGTTAATTTTATATCCGGCCACTTTGCTGAAGGTGTTTATCAGCTGTAGGAGTTCCCTGGTAGAGTTTTTGGGGTCACTCACGTATACTATCATATCATCTGCAAATAGGGATAATTTGACTTCTTCCTTTCCAATTTGTATCACCTTAATGTCCTTCAACTGTCTTATTGCTCTAGCAAGGAATTCCAGCAGTATGTTGAAGAGATATGGAGAGAGTGGGCAGCCTTGTCTTGTCCCTGATTTCAGTGGGATTGCTTTAAGTTTCTCTCCATTCAGTTTGATGTTGGCTATAGGCTTGGTGTATATCGCCTTTACTATGTTTAGATATGTGCCTTGTATCCCTGATCTCTCCAATACTTTGAACATGAATGGATGTTGGATTTTGTCAAAGGCTTTTTCAGCATCTAGGGAGATTATCATGTGGTTTTTTTCTTTCAGTTTGTTAATATGTTGGATCACATTGATGGATTTCCATATATTGAACCACCCCTGCATACCTGGGATGAAGCCTACTTGGTCATAGTGGACAATATTTTTGATGTGTTCTTAGATTCGGTTTGCAAGTATTTTATTAAGTATTTTTGCATCAATGTTCATAAGGGAGATTGGCCAGAAATTCTTTCTTTGTTGACTCTTTGTGAGGTTTAGGTACCAAGGTGACTGTGGCTTCATAGAATGAATTTGGTAATATTCCTTCTGTTTCTATTTTGTGGAATAGTTTGAAGAGAATTGGTGTTAGCTCTTCTTTGAAGGTCTGGTAGAATTCTGCGCTGAAGCCATCTGGTCCTGGGCTTTTTTTGGATGGTAGACTTTTGATGACCGCTTCTATTTCTTTGGGGGACATAGGACTATTTAGTTGATTTACCTGGTCCTGATTCAGCTTTGGTAAGTCAAATCGATCAAGAAAATTGTCCATTTCATTTAGATTTTCAAATTTTGTGGCATATAGACTTTTGAAGTAAGTCCTAATGATTGTTTGGATTTCCTCAGTGTCTGTAGTTATATCCCCCTTTTCATTTCTGATTTTGTTGATTTGGGTGGTGTCTCTCTGCCTTTTAGTTAGCCTGGCTAAGGGTTTGTCGATCTTGTTGATTTTCTCAAAGAACCAGCTCTTGGTTTCATTGATTCTTTGAATTGTTTTATTTGTTTCTAATTGATTTCAGCCCTGAGTTTGATTATTTCCAGCCGTCTACTCCTTCTTGGTGTGTATGCTTCTTCTTTTTCTAGGGTTTTTAAGTGAGCCATTAGGGTGCTTGAATGAGCTGTCTCGAATTTCTTCTTGAAGGCACTTAGTGCTATGAACTTTCCTCTTAGTACTACTTTCACTGTGTCCCACAAGTTTGGGTATGTTGTGTCTTCATTTTCATTGATTTCTAGAAAGACTTTAATTTCTTTCTTTATTTCTTCCCTGACCCAGCTGTCATTTAGTAACAAGTTGTTCAGTTTCCATGTGTGTGTAGGCTTTTTATTATTTCTGTTATTGTTGAGGTCCAGCTTTATTCCATGGTGATCAGGCAAGATACATGGGATTATTTCAATCTTCTTGTATCTGTTGAGGCTTGCTTTGTGACCCACTATATGGTCTATTTTGGAGAAGGTTCCATGAGGTGCTGAGAAGAAGGTAAATTCTTTTGTGTTTGGCTGTAAAGTTCTGTAAATGTCTGTTAGGTCCATTTGATTCATGACCTCTGTCAGAGACATTGTTTCTTTGTTTAATTTCTGTTTTGTTGACCTGTCCTTTGTTGAGAGTGGGGTGTTGAAGTCTCCCACTATTAATGTGTGGGGATCTATATGTGCTTTAAATTTTATCAATGTTTCTTTCACAAATGTGCGTGCCCTTGTATTTGGGGCATAGATGTTCAGGATTGTGATGTCTTCCTGGTGGAATTTTCCTTTGATGAGTATAAAGTGTCCTTCCCCATCTCTTTTGATTAATTTTGGTTGAAAGTCTATTTTATCAGATATTAGAATTGCTAATCCTGCTTGCTTCTTGGGTCCTTTTGCTTGGAAAGTCGTCTTCCAACCCTTTACCCTCAGGTAATGTCTATCTTTGTGTCTTAGGTGTGTTTCTTGTATGCAACAGATTGCTGGGTTTTGTTTATGTATCCATTCTGTTAATCTGTGTCTTTTTATTGGAGAGTTGAGTCCATTGATGTTGACAGAGATTAATGACCAGTGGCTGTTAGATCTCTTGATTTTGATGTTGGCTGTGGTCATCAGGTTGTGTGCTTGGTTGCTTTTTGTTTTATTGTAGTGAGGTTATTTATTTCCTGTGTTTTCTTGAATGTAGCTAGCTTTCTTGGGTTGTATTTTCTCTTCCAGTGTCTTCTGTAATGCTGGATTTGTTTGTAGGTATTGTTGAAATTTGTTTTTGTCATTGAATATCATGTTTTCTCTATCTATGAGGACTGAGAGTTTTGCGGGGTATAGTAGCCTTGGCTGACATCTGTGTTCTCTTAGGGTCTGCATGATATCCGTCCAGGCCCTTCTGGCTTTCATAGTCTTTGTTGAAAAGTCAGGTGTGATTCTAATGGGTTTGCCATTATATGTTACTTGGCCTTTTTCCCTTGCAGCTTTTAGTATTTTTTCTTTATTCTGTATACTTACTGTTTTGATTATTATGTGGCGGGAGGATTTTCTTTTGTGGTCAAATTTGTTGGGTGTTCTGTAGGCCTCATGTATTCTAATTGGCCTCTCCTTTAGCTTGGGAAAATTTTCTTCAATGATTTTGTTGAAAATATTTTCTGGGCCTTGGAGAAGGGAGTCTTCTTTTTCCTCTATACCTATTATTCTTAGGTTTTGTCTTTTCATATTGTCTTGCATTTCTTGGGCGGTCTGTGTCAGGAATTTTTCAGATTTAACATTTTCTTTGACAGATACATCTATTTCTTCCATTGTATCTTCTAAACGTGAGATTCTTTCTTCCATCTCTTGTAGTCTGTTGGTTATGCTTATCTCTGTAGTTCCTGTTTTCTTCCCTAGATTCTTCCTTTCCATTATTTCTTCCATTTGTGTTTTCTTTAATTTTTCCAATTCTATCTTCAGGTCTTGAGTTGTTTTGTTTACTTCCTTCACCTGTCTGATTGTACTTTCCTGTTTTTCTTTTAGTTCCTTCAACTCTGTTTCTATCATTTCATTCAGTGTTTTAAGCATTTACTTTCTAAAGGCCATAAACTGTTTGGCTTTAGCTTCCTCTATTTCTTTACGGATGGCAATATTCTGTTTGAGTTTATCTTCCTCTATGTCTTTACGAATCTTATTTGTTTCCTCTGTTATCATCTTCATGAGCATACTTGTTAGGTCATCTTCTTGGATTTCAGTTATGCTGGGGTGTCCACGGCTACTTGCCCCTGGGTAACTGGGTTCTGGAGATGCCATATTGCTCTGACTTTTGTTGCTTGAGCTTTTACGCTGGCCTCTACCCATTGTGTTATCTGAGGTGTTTGGGGTTATTTTCCAGTGGTTCCTGGGGATCCTGTGGTGGAGAGAATCCCATTTGCAGAAAGCTGGTTTTTCCTGAGGGATGTCTTCTCAGCTTTTTGGGTATAATCCCTTGATGGCTGGTGTTTTTTCAGGAGTTGCTCACCTCAGGGATATAGACCTGAGTGGTAACTGTGGTCTTTGTTAGTCAAGAGGGTTTTCTTCTAACCCAGGGAAGTCCTGAGGGCAGCTGCCCTGTTTCTGGGTTTCTTGTTGTAAATTTAATGATCAGCTGCTGTGACCCAGTTGGATATCAGTCGCGCCTCAACTGTTTGTGCCTGTGTCTGGAGCACAGCTGAGTGCTGGTGCCTCGGCCCCACTAGACTGCTAGACTTTTTCTAGGGAAGGATTGGGTGATTTAGGTCAGTACAGTTTCCTTCCTTCCCTGTGGATTCTCTGGAGACACAGAATCCCAGTGTCTTTTTTTGCCCTGGTGCACACTGCTCAGTGTCTGCCAGCTGGCTGGCTGCAGAAACTGCCTGTGCCTGGAGCACAGCTGTGTGATGGCGACTCAGTCTCTGCCAGCTGTCTGGTGCGCAGAAACTGCCTGTGTCTGCCTTTGCGGCTTTTGGCAGCCTGAGTGTCTCCCTAAGCTGGGTAATTTTCCGGGGACCTTTTCAGGTTGGGGGTGAGCTGAGTGCTCTGAGATCAGACCCGCCGTTTCTATGTCTGGCGGCGAATCAGGTGCGCAGGCAGGCAGGGCTCAGTGCTGGAACCTGGGTCCCTGGCTCTGGCTCCGGGCTGGCTCCTGGGGTGCCCGTGGAACCCAGTCTTTTCCAGGAGATGTCTGGGTGACCTACGGCTGGTCCCAATCGTTTCCTGTACCCTGGGGTTATCTCTCGACTGAAAATTCCAGTCTCTGATAGTGTGGTGCACATGGTTCAGTCTGGGACCGTGACCAGAGAGACACTGGCTTGTGGCTCTGTGCTGGGGCTGGGGCTGGTGGCCGGCAGCCAAGCATCTGGCGGAACCAGGAACTCTTCCGCGGTTTAGCTGGGTCAGTTAAAAGTTGATTGAATCCCCCACCGTGGGGTATCCTCTCACCTGGGAAACACAATGATTGTGTCTTATGGCCGAGAGTTCTGATTCCTGGTCACTGTGCTGATCCTGCTGTGCTGCTGCTCAGAATGAGAGTCCTCCCTGCGCCGCCATCTTGCCCCTCCTCCCTATTGGAACTTTAAACCTCACTATTTGGAGACATCCTAATAAGTGAACACATACCATATTTGTCTGTCTGCAACTTAATTACTTAACAGAGAATGATTTTTTTTCTGGTTCCATCCATTTGCCTGAAAATATCATGTCATTTTCTTAGCTGAATAATACTTCATTATGGAAATATTCCACATTTCCCCCATAGTAGTTTGTTAGTCCTGTTCTTTAATCCTTTAAGTTTTTGGTACTCTACTCATTGTACTGAATGACAAACCATCAGGATAACTATATTCTTTAGCCTAGAAGTCCCTCCATCTTCTTCTACTTCCTGGTGATTTGAATTACAATGTCCTCTTGAAGCTCATCTTTTTCCATGTGGAGTCCCCAGTAAGGAAATAGCTGGGAAGGGTGAGGAAGTATGGCCTTGTAAGGTGACATAATTGCTATTGGAGTTATATTGTAGGAAGGTGTGCTTTGAGGATGATATGCAAAAGGCACTGACTACACTGAATGAAGTCTATCTCTCAGTCTCTGTCACTTTTTTATATCTTTGTTCCTGTTGGTTTTGGTCTCTCTATTTGTCTAGATTTTCTCTCTCTGTTTCTCTCAGTCCCCCTCTCTTAGTCAGCCACATGTGATTCAGTATGAATATCTCACTCTTCTGCTTAAGGCTACAAAAACATGACTGCTTGCTGACATGATGTCAGGGATGGTCTTTGTATAAATATAAACAAGGTCATAAATAAATGCTATTTGTTCAGAGTTGCCTTGGTCAGGGAATATTTTCACAGTAATTAGTTCACTGACTGAGGACATATCTGTGCATTTAACAAATAATAATGGAATCTGTGATAATGGGAAACTCACATGTCAAGGACAAGTGAACTTATTAAAGAACAATTGAGAGAAATATGTGAGACATTTCCTGAACTAAGATTCTTGGACACAGGAACAGACATCTCCGGGTTGTGTGCTTTAAGCTGCCCAGATTGAGGAATGTAGGGTTGCTCAGCCTTTCTCTCAAGCAGAATGTCAACTTGGTCCTTTTACTAACTGGCTCCTGAAACTCTTACTGGATTTCAACTTTTGCATGGCATCATTCTCCCTCTCAGCCAATTAGTACCCAAGAGAATCTTGAGGTTTCCCTGTAGATGAGTAAACAAACTTTCCTCTGTGTCCAGTATCTCTGATACTGTGCACACTTGACTCTACTAAAACCCAACAAGCCTTTATCTCATTCCTTTATCCAGATCCCACACATTTACTCCTGTTTACCTCTGTGTCAATGTCAGGTAGAAATTGAATCTTTAATGTTTATTTAATTGGACAGCTTCCTAGGTAGGGCAGCTTCAAAGTGATTTGGGATAAAGGGAAAGGTATGGAATGACAAGGTCGTCTCCTACTGTGGTATTAGATATGAAATTTCCTAGGTTGTGACTTTGAAGTGTGCAATTACTCTCATAGTCACTAAATGGACCTTCACATTCTGACTCATACAATTGGCTGGCATGGTCTAAGTTTCCCTGTAGTATTGAGTCTTAAGAGGAGGGAAAAGAGAAGGAAACCAGGTAATTCCTGGGACTGTTTTGGCTGAAACAGAGAAAGATGCATTAGTGTAAAAGGAGAACTGAAGGAAATGAAAAAAATTGATATCTGGTGTTGTTCCACACTAGTGTTAGCAACCCTCTGTGAGAAGGATTGCCTTGGTTGACTTGGATGGATGGGTAGCTGTATGTTATTCAGTGATCAGTGAGCAAGTTTCCTGGTCATGGAGTTAAGATTGACAACTAGGACATCAGGACAAAGAAATGTGTCAGTGTTATATGCCTAGGATATAAGAGCAGCTGTGTTTCCTGCTGTGACTCTCCAGACAAACCCTCCAAAAGTAGTGTTAATGTCAGGATTACATGTTCAGAGGTTCCACCTGAGCTCAAGGGTTCTGACATGGCTAGGTAACCATTAGTTCTTGGCAAGGATTTTCTGCAACAAAATAAGTTCCTGGAAAGTATGCCTTACAAAATCAATCTCTACCCTCCTTTATGGGAATCTTTTCTCCATGTTAAAAGTCATTTTAAAAATTGTCAACATATTATTTTTATTAATTATGTGGGAATTTCATATTACATTTATTACACTCATTTTTTCATTGCTCCCAGGTTCAAATTCTTACCTATGTGTCACATTAAAATTTTTTTTTAAACTACTTCATTTGAAATATGTGTTGTTCATATACTCATTGGAACATGATTAGAGTTTCAATGCCAAGTCCATTAAAGAAAACAGTTCATCATTGTTGCACACTGGTACCACCACCAAGAAGAAGCCATCAGTCCTGAAGAGGTCTATACTTCATCACTCTGCTCACAGATTTTCTTATATAATTATTTATTGTGATTTGATCACTTTGTATCCCCTGTACTTCCCTCTCCCTCTTCCTTGTCCAGTCCCAACCACACTCCTTCTTCTATCCCTATGCCATTTTTCTAGTTCCCTAATAGGGGGGATCCTCTTCAACCTTCTCTCTGACCCAAGCTTATCAGATCTCATCAAGGTTGCCTGTATCATCTTCCTCTGCAGCCTGGTTCTCAGGGCATTGTTCTCCTTGTGTCCTAAATTCCAACTACTTATGACACTCTTGCTTCCTACACTCCTGCAGGCTTAGCAGAGAAATGAGGGAGAGTAGAATTTCACAGGGAAATCCCTTTCAGAGTTGGGTGTAATAAGGTCTCTCTCTCTGCATAATATCAGACTGTGGGTCTCTGTATGCAATCACTTTTTGATGTAGAAGGAAGCACTTTGTGAATCCAAGAACATAGCATTGATGTAGTAGTTGAGGGCAAAGAGGAACATATTTTAATATCAACAGCCTAGGTGTTGACATTTCCATAGGTTGCCGTAGCACAACAACTTAATTAACTGCCATTCAATCCCCCTAGTAGAAGACTGGTCTGGTCAAAATAGATGGCCTATTTGAACTTAATCCCCCAATATTAGGAGACCTCCTAATAAGTGAATATATACCATATTTTTCTTTCTGCATTTTAGTTACTTCACCAGGATGATTTTTCCTGGTTCCATCCATTTACTATTTGTTATCATTTTCTTAGCTGAACAATACTCCATTATGGAAATATTCCACATTTACCTGAAGGAGATTGTCAGTCATGTTCTTTAGTCTTTGAAAGTTGCTGGGATTTTATTCATTGTATTGAATGACAAACTTTCAGGAAAATATTCTTTTAGCCTAGAATTCCCTCGATCTTCTACTTCCTGGTGATTTGAATTGCAATGCCCCCTTGAAGCCCATCTATTTACAAGTGGAGTCTCCAGTGAGGAAATGTCTGGTTAGGGTTAAAAGGATGGCATTTTTGGATAATATACTTCCTTTCGTTTCCCTAATTTCTCTCTTAGCCTTTTTATCTTTTCTATATAGTTGAGCTATGGTTTGTTTTTTATTTTTTTTTCTGTGTGTGTGTTAATTTTGTATCCAGCCACTTTGGTGAAAGTGTTTACCAGGTGTAGGATTTCTCTGGTAAAATTTTTGGGGTCACTCAGGAATACTGTCATATCATCTGCAAATAGTGATACTTTGACTTCTTCCATCCCAATTTGTAGCCACTTGATCTCCTTCAATTGTCTTATTGCTGAAGAAAGGACTTCCACAACTATGTTGAAGAGATATGGCGTGAGTGGGCAACCATAACTTTTCCCTGATTTTAGTGGAATTGCTTCAATTTTCTCTCTGTTTATTTTGATATTGGCTATAGGCTTGCTGTATATTGCCTTCACTATATATATGTGCCTTGTATCCCTGATCTCGCCAACATTTTAAACATGAATGGATGCTGGATTTTTTCAAAGCTTTTTCAGGATCTAAGGAGATTATCATGTGTTTTATTTTTCTCTCACCTTTATTTTTCTTTCGATTTTTTACATATGGTGGATCACATTGAAGAATTACCATATATTGAACCACCCCTGCATACCTGGGATGAAGCCTACTTGGTCATAGTGGATGATATCTTTGATGTGTTCTTGTATTCAGTCAAAGACATAAAGTACCATCATGTGACCCTAACCAAGCAAATCAAGTATGAAAAAATGTCAAGTCTCTGGAGAAAAAAAAAAAAAGAAGATATTCTTAAATGGAAAGATCTCTCATTCTCATGGTTTGGCAAGGTTATCATTTTCAAAATGGCCATTTTACAAAAAGCAATATAGATATTCCTTGCAAATCCCATCAAATTACAAACACAATTCTTTACAGACATTGAAAGAAAAATTCTCAACGTGATATGGAAAACCAAGAAACCTGAATTGCTAAAATAATCCTCTACAAGAAAAGATCTTCTGGAGGTATCTCCATCCCTGATCTCAAGCAATATTATAGTGAAAAATTAATAAAAATTGCATGGTACTGGCATAGAAACAGAATGGTGGAGTAATGGAACCAGACAGAAGACCCAGACATAAACCCACACACTTCGGGACACCTGAGTTTTGACAAAGATGCCAAAATCATACAATGGAAAAAAAGAGAGCATCTTCAATAAATAGTGCTGGACTAGCTGAATGTCTAAATGTAGAGAAATTCAAATAGATTCATATTTATAACCTTGCACAAAACTAAAGTCCAAGTGGATCAAAGATCTCAATGTAAAATCAGACATATTAAATGGTTTAGAAGAAAAAGTGGGAAAGAGCCTTGAACTCATTGGCACAGAAGACAACTTCCTGAACAGAACCCCAACAGCACAGGCTCTAAGAGCAACAATCAGTAAATGGCATGTCATGAAAACGAAAAGCTTCTGTAAAGGAAAGGATATTGTCATCAAAACAAAATTAATGTCTAGAGATTGGGAAAGAATCTTCACCAAGCCTCTGTGTGACAGGGGGCTAATATCCAGTATATGTAAAGAACTAAAGGAGTTAAAAAGCCCAAATCACGTAATCTAATTAAATAATGGGGAACAGAACTTAATAGAAAATACTCCATAGAGGAATATCAAATGGCAGAGAAACACTTTTAAAAATTGCTCAACATTGTTAGCCATCAGGGAAATGCAAAAAAAAAAAAAAAAAAAAAAAAAAAAAAATGACCCTGAGATTTTACATTACTCCCATCAGAACAGTCAAGAAAAAACCTCAAGTGACACTTGAAGAGGTTGTGGACAAAGGGGAACCATCCTCCACTGTTGGTAGGAAGGTAAACTTATACAAGCACTCTGGAAATCAATCTGCTATTTTCTCATACAACTAGGAATACCGCTTCCTCAAGATCTAGCTTTACCACTCATAGGCATATATCCAAAAGAGGCTCATGTACACAATAGGGACATTTACTCAACCATGTTTGTAGCAGCTTTATTTGTAATAGCCAGAAGCTGAAAACAACTCAGATGCAACCAACTTAAAAAATGGATACAGAAATTGTGGTACAGCTCTACAATGGAATATTACTCAGCCATATAAAACAAGAAAATCATAAAATTTGCAAGTAAATGGTGGAACAGGAAAAGATCATCCTGAGTGGGTTATTCCTGAAGCAGAAAGACACACGGCATATGCTCACTAACAGGCATATAATATAAGATAAATCTACTAAAATCTGTACAGCTAAAGAAACTAACCAAGAGGGAGGACTCTAGCTAAAATGCCCAATTGCCATCCTGAAAGCAAAGAGGATGGACATCAGAAGGAGAAAACAGGGAACAAGTTAGAAGCCTGCAAAGAGGGCACTGAAAGAGTCTGACATGCAGAATATCAAAGCAGATGCTGAGACTTATGGCCAACTTTTTGGGCAAAATGGAATCTAATGAAAGAATTTGGAAATAGTAAGATATGGAGAGGGCAGGAGCTCCACAAAGAGAGCAACAGTACCAAAAAAATCTGAGAACAGGATTCTTTCCTGTGACATATACTTCAACCAAGTACCATGCATCTAGATAATCTAGAACCCCTGCACAGATATAGCCCATGGAAGTTCAGTATCCAAGGGGCTTCTGTAGAAATGGTAGCACAACTGCCTCTGACTTGAACTGATTGGCCTACTCTTTCCTCTGATGGGGGAAAGCAGCCTTACCAGGCCAGAGAAAAGCAATGCAGCCACGCCTGATGAGATCTGATAGACTAGCATCAGAAGGAAAGAGAAGAAAAACTCCCCTTTCAGTGGACTTGGGGAAGGGTATGTGCGGAGAAAGGTGAGAGAAGGTGGGATTGCAAGGGGAGAAGGCGGCTCTTATGGGGTGATACAAAGTGAATAAATAATAATTATTAAAAAATTAAAAATATATTTTTGGGATTGTATTAAAGGATGTATGTTTTGAGGTTGATATGCCAATTAAAGTGACCAGAAAGAATGGACTCTCTGTCTCTCAATCTCTGTCACTTTATATCTGTTTCTGTTGGTCTCGGTCTCTTTATTTCTGAATCTCTCTCTATACCTCTTTCTCATTCAGCCTCTCTGTCCCCCTCTCCCTGTCTGACTCTTGTGATACATAATGAAAAGCTCTAAATTCTGCTCAAGTACTACAACAAAATGACTGCTTGCTGACATGGTGTCCTGGATAGTCTCTGTAAAAATATTAGCAAGGTCCTAATTACATACTTTTTGTTCAATGATTTGCCTTGTTCAAGGAGTGTTTTCACAGTAAGTAATTCACTGACTGAGGACATATCTGTGCATTTAACTAATAATAATGTAATTTGTGATAATGTGAAAGTCATGTGAATTTATTAATGCCCAATTGAAAGAAATATGTGAGACTTCTCCTGAACTAAGGGTCTTGGACACAGGAACAGTCATTTCTGGGTTGTGTGTTTTCAGCTGCCCAGATTGAGGCATGTATGGCTGCTCAGCCTTTCTCTCAGGCAGATGTCAACTTGGCCCTTTTAATAACAGACTCCTGAAACTCTTACTGGCTTTCAACTGTTGCATGATATCATTCTCTCTTGCAGCAAATCAGCACCTGATAGAATCTTGAGTTCTCCATGGAGATGTGTAAACAAACTTTCCTCAGTGTCCAGTATCTCTGATGCTGTGCATAAGTGACTTTTTTTTTGTGAAACCCAACAAGCCTTTACCTCATCCCTTTATCTAGATCCCACATCTTTATTCCTGTTTATTTCTGTAACAATGTCATTTAGGAAATGACTTTAATCTTAGTTTGTAGGGAAGCTTCAAAGTGAATTGGGATCCACACAATTGCTCCTGTACTCACTAAATGGACCTTCACATTCTTACTCATAGACTGGCAAGGTCTAGGGTTCCCTAGGGTATAAAGTCTTTAAGAACATGGAAAATCAAAGGACACCTCTGCTCGGATGTGACCCGTGATAGCTCAGTAATCAATTGGTTTCCCATAGTAAGGGGAACAAGGACTATTTCTAACATGAACTCAATGACTGGCTCTTTGACCTCCCCACCTCCAAGGGAGGAGCAGTACTGTTAGGCCACATAGGAGGACTTTGCAGCCAGTCCGGAAAATACCTGACAAAAGCGAGTCATATGAAAGGGGAGGAGGTCCTCCCCTATTAGTGGACTTGGAAAGGGGCAGGGAGAAGATGAGGGAGGGAGGGTGGGATTGGGGAGGGAATGAGGGATACAGCTGGGATACAGAATTAACAAAATGTAACTAATGAGAAAAATAAAATTATGGAAAAAAAAGAAACTTAATAACCCACTATTAGGAGACCTCCTAATAAATGAATATATACCATATTTTTCTTTCTACATTTTAGTTACTTCATCCAGGATGATTTTCCCTTTTTCTATTCATTTGCCTGAAAATATCTTGTTGTCATTTTCTTAGGTGAATAATTTTCTGAAATGGAAATAGTCTACCTTTATCCTAAAGGAGATTGTCACTACTGTCTTTAGTCTTTGGAAGTTGCTGGGATTTTAATCATTGTATTGAATGATAAACTTTTAGGATAACAGAAGTCTTTTAGCCTAGATTTCCCTCCATCTTCTTATACTTCCTGGTGATTTGAATTGCAATGTCCCCTTGAAGCCTATCTATTTACAATTGGAGTCCCCAGTGAGGAAATGTCTAGGAAGGGTTAGGAGTTAAGGCAAGGTTAGATAAATTCCTTTTGTTTCCCTAATGTGTTTTTCAGCCATATTGATTTTCTATACAAAAGGGCTACTGATTTTTTTGAGTTAATTTTGCATCCAGCAAGTTTGGTGAAGATGTTTGTCAGCTACATGATTTCTGGTAGAATATTTGGGTTCACTCAGGAATACTATCATATCATCTGCTAATTATGATACTTTGACTTTGCAGGTAAATGGTGGGAACTGGAAAAGATCATCCTGAGTGATCAGTATATCCTCACTCACAGAAAAATATAATATAGAAGAAACTTCCTAAAATTTGTACAATTAAAGAAATAATCAAGATGGAGAACTCTGGCTAAAAGGCTCAATCTCCATCCTGAAAGGCAAAGAGGATGGACATCAGAAGAAGGAAAAAACAGGAAAGAAGATAGGAGCCTGTAACAGAGGGCCTCTCTGAAAGGCTGTGACCAACAGACTATGAAAGCAGCTGCTGAAACTTATGGCCAACTGTTGGCAAAGTGTATGGAATATATTGAAAGAAGTGGGAAATAGATCTGGAGAGGACAGGAGCTCCACAAGGAGAGAAAACAGAATGAAAAAATCTGAGCAAAGGAGTCTTTCCTGAGACTCATACTCTAACCAAGTACCATTCATGGAGATAGAACAACTGAACAGGTGTAGCCCATCGCAGTTCAGTGTCCAAGTGGGTTCCATAGTAATGGAAAAAGGGACTACCTCAGACATGAACTGATAGACCTCCTCTTTGATCAAATCCCCCTGATGGTGAACAGCCTTACCAGGCCACAGAGAAAGACAGTGCAGCCACTCCAGATGAGATCTGATACAATAAGATCAGAAGGAAGGAGTGGAAGAGTTCCCCTATCAGTGGACTTGAGGAGGGACATATGTGGAGAAGGTCGAAGGAAGGTGGAATGGGTGAGTTATGGGGGAATTCAAAGTGAATAAGACATCATTCATAAAAATTAAATAATATTGAAAAATATAATTGATTTTGGAGTTATTTTAGGAAGTTGTGCTTTGAGATTGATATGCCAATGAAAGTGACTAGATAGAATGGACAGAATGGAGTCTGTGTCAATCAGTCTCTTTACATCTTTTTTTTTTGTCGACTTTCGTCTATCTTTGAATCTGTCTCTCTAGCTCTTTCTTTCTCTGTATCTCTCAGTCTCCCTCTCTCTGCTACAGCTTGAGGTTCAGTATGAAAATCTCTGTGCATTTAACACATAATAATAAAATCTTTAATAATGTGAAAGTCACATGACCAGGACAAGTGACTTTATTATTGATCATTTGAAAGAAATATATGACAGTTTTCTTGGACACAGGAACTGTCATCTCTGGTTTGTGATCTTTCAGGTACTCATATTGAGGCATGCAGGGTGGCTCAGCCTTTCTCTCAGGCTTGTTGTCCACCTGTTCATTTTAATAACTGGCTCCTGAAGTTCTCACTGGCTTTCACCTGTTGTATAACATCATTCTGCCTCTCTGAAAATCAGCAACTGAGAATATCTTGAGGTATCCATGGAGATGAGCAAACAAACTTTCCTCAGTGTCCAGTATCTCATATCCTGTGCACACTGACTTTTTCTTTTGAAACTGGACAAGCCTGTCATTCCTTTAACCAGATCCCACACCTTTACTCTTGTTTATCTCTGTGATAAAATCAGGTTGGAAATGAGACTTTAATGTTTATTTACTAGGACAGTTTCCTAAGTAGGGAAGTTTCAAAATGATGTGGGATTAAGAGGAATGTACCCAATGACAAGGTGATTTCCTATTGTGGTCTTGGATCTGAAATTTCCTAGGTTGTGACATTTGAGCAGTTCCTGGTGTACTCACTATATGAATCTGCACATTCTTATTGATATAATAGGCTGGCAGGGTCGAGGGTTCCTTGGGGTATTGAGTCTTTAAGAGCAGGAAAATTAAAGGAAACCAGACATTCCTGAATCTAGTTTGGCTGAAACAGAGAATGACCAGTGTATGTAAAAGGAGAACTGAGCTTCAGTAAACTTTTGACAGCTGGTGCTATTCCACACTAGTGTTGCCAAACCTCTATGAGCAGGCTTGCCTTGGCTGACTTGGCTGGATCAGTAGTGTGTCCTACTGAAAGGTCAGTGTGGAACCATCCTGATCTTGGGGATTACACTTAAAACTGTGCCTTCAGGAGAGACAATTTTGCCCTTGTTCTATGCCTAGGACACAATAGCTTCTGTGTCCTCCAGACAAACTCTCTGAAAGTATTGTTAGTGCCAGGACTGATTGTTCAGAGGTGCCAGCTGAGTTCATGGGGTCTCAGATAGTTGGGTAACCACTTGTTCATGGACAGGATTCTTTGCTTCTTAATGGGTTCCTGGAAAGCATGCCATATAATGTCAAGATCTGTCCTCCTTTACCAGAATAATTTCTCCATGTTAAAAGTCATTGTAAAAGTTTTTGACAAACTATTTTTATTGATTATGTAATTTCATATAATATATATTACACTCCTTTTCTATTGCTCCGAGGTTCAAATTCCCAATCATGTGTGACACAAAAAATTTTTTGTCTTTAAAATACATCAATTGAAGTATGCTGGCCCCTCTCTCTACTATTTCTAGTCCGTCCCACACTCCTTTTTCTATCCCTATGCCCTTTCTCTATTTTCCTGATAGGATAGGTCCTATTTGCCCTTCTATCTGACCCTAGCTTATCATTTCTCATCATGTCTGGCTGCATCATCCTCCACAGTGGCGTGATTCTCAGAGCATTGTTCTGCTTGTGTTCTCAATTCTGTCAATTCCCTACTCATGACACTCTTCCTGCCTCAACTTGTTCATGCTTCCAAGAGGACTGAGAAATTGGGAGAATTTCAAACAGAAATTCCTTTTAGATCTGGGTGTTTCAAAGTCTCTCTCTGCATAATAGCGGACTGTGGGTCTCTGTATGCTGTCCCACTTGATGGAGAAGAAAGCATCTCTGTGGATCCAAGAAGATGGTACTCATCTATCAGTTGAGGGCAGAGAGCAACATATTTTAATATTAACAACATGGGTTGCTTTAAAATTTCCATAGGATACCCTGACCCAACAACTCAAAAAACTGCCACACAATTCCCCTACTGGAAGACTGGTTTGGTTATAATTAGATGTCTTATTGGAACACTAACCCCCATTATTAGGAGACCTCAGATAAGTGAATACATACCACATTTTTTTTCCGCATTTTAGGTACTTCACCCAGGATGATTTTTCCTGGTTCCATCTATTTGCCTGAAAGTATCATGATGCAATTTTCTTAGCTGAATAATACTCTGAAATGACAATATTCCACATTTTCCCCAAAGGAGATTGACATTCCTGTTCTTTAGACCTTAGAATTTGCTGGGACTTTAATCATTGTATAGAATGACAAACTATCAGAATAACTATGTTCTTTTAGCCTAGAAGTTCCTCCATCTTCCTCCACTTCTTTGTGATTTGAATTGCAATGTCCCTTTGAAGCTCATCTATGTTTAGTCCCCAGGGAGGAAATGTCTGGGAAGGCCTAGGAGGTATACAGGAGGGTGTGCTGTGAGGTTGATATGCCAATCAATGTGACCAGACAGAATGGAGTCTTTGTCTCTAGATCTCTGTCACATTCTATCATTGTTCCTGTCAGTCTTGGTCTCTCTATTTCTGAATCTCTCTCTAGCTCTCTCTCTCTCTCTCTCTCTCTCTCTCTCTCTCTCCCGCTCTCTTCCTGCCACCTGTTGTTCATTATGAAAACCTCACAGTTCTGGCTGAAGGAGTACAACAAGATGACTGCCAGATGACCTGATATCATGGATGGTCTCTGTAAAAATTTAAGCAAGGTCCCAATTAAATGCTTTTTTAGTTGTTTCCCTGTGGGAGTATTTTTCCAGTAAGTAATTCACTGACTGAGGACTTATCTGTGCATTTAGCAAATAATGGAATTTGTGATAATGTGAATATCACACATGTGACTAATAAAAATGACCACTTGAAAGATATATGTGACACTTTTCCTGAACTAAGAGTCTTGGAGACAGGAGCTAACATCTCTGGATTGTGAGATTACATTTGCCCACACTTGAGGCAGAAGAAAGCATCTCTGTGTAAACAAGTTTATCACACTGATCTATCAGTTGAGGACAGCGAGCAGCATATTTTAATAACAACAACCTGGGTTGTCTGAACATTTTGGTATGATGCCCTGGCTCAACAACTCAATGAACTGCTTCCCAGTCTCTCTAGGGGAAGACTGGTTTGGTCACAACAGATGGCCTATTGGAACTTTATCATCCACTATTAGGAGAACTCCTAATAAATGAATGCACACCATAATTGTCTTTTTGTATTTTTGTTACTTCACACAGGACTTTTTTTTACTGGATCTGTCCATTTAGCTAAAAATATCATAATGTCATTTTCTTAGCAGAATAATACTCTCTTATGGAAATATTCTACATTTTTCCCAAAGGAGATTGTCAAGCCTGTTCTTTAGTCCTTGGAATTTGCTGTGACGTAACACATTGTATTGAATGAGAAACTATCAATGTAACTGTGTGCTTTTAGCCTAGAAGTTCCTCCATCTTCTTCCACTCACTGGTGATTTGAATTGCAATGTCCCCTTGAAACTCCTGTATCTACATGTGAAGTTCTCAATAAAGAAATGTCTGGGAATGGTTAGGAGTTATGGCATTGTTAGATAATATGATTCTTATTGTAGTTATATTATAGAAGGTTTTGCTGTGAGGTTGATATGTCAATGAAAGTAACCAGACAGAATTGAGTCTCTGTCTCTCAATCTCTGTTACTTTATATCTTTGTTTCTCTCGATCTCCATCTCTCTATTTTTTAATATCTCTCTAGCTCTTTGTCTCTCTGCCTCTCTCTGCCTGCTTCTTGTGGTTCACTATAATTCTGGTGAAGGATTACAGCAAGATGACTTTTTGCTGATTTGACATAGTGAATGGTCTCTCTAAAAATATAAGCAAGGTACAAATTAAATGCTTTTTGTTCATAGATTTGCCTTGGTCAGGGAGCATTTTCCCCGTAAATAATTCACTGACTGAGGACAAATCTGTACATTTAACATATAATAATGGAATCTGTGATTATGTGAAACTCACATGTCAAGGACAAATAACTTTATTAATGACCACTTGAAAGATATATGCCACACTTTTCCAGAAATAATAGTCTTGAACACAGGAACAGTTATCTCTGTGTTGGGTGCTTTCAGCTGCCCAGATTGAGGCATGTAGGGCTGCTCAGCCTTTCTCTCAAGCAGACTGTCAACTTGGCCCTTTTAATAACTGGCTCCTGAAACTCTTACTGGCTTCTTCCTGTTGCATGACATCATTCTCCCTCTAAGTCAATCAGCACCAGAGAGAATCTTGAGGTTTCCATGGAGATGAGTAAATAAACTTTTGTCAGTGTCCTGTATCTCTGATCCTGTGCGGATGTGACTTTCTCTTGTGAAACCCAACAAGTGTTTATCTCATCACTTAATCCAAAACCCACACCTTTACTCCTATTTACCCCAGTGACAATGTCAGGTAGGAAATGAAACTTTAATGTTTATTTAATGGGACAGCTTCCTTAGTAAGGTAGCTTCAAAATGATATGGGATTACAGGGAATGTACTCAATGACAAGGTGGTTCCTACTGTGGTCTTTGAACTGAGCAGTTACTCACATACTTACTATATGGTCTGTCACATTCTTGTTGATATAACAGGCTGGCAGGGTGTAGTGATCCCTTGGGTATTGAGTTTTTACTAGCAGGAAAAGAGAAGGAAACCAGAGAATTCCTTGGACTTGTTAGGTGAAAAAGAGAAAACTCAGTGTATATAAAAGGAGAACTAAGAGGTAATAAACTCTTTGACAGCAGGTGATGTTCCATACTGTTGTTGCCAATTCGCAATGAGTACTGTTGCCTAGGCTCACATTACAAGATTATCAGCTTTGTCCTACTCAGTAGTCAGTGAGGAATCCTCCTGATTCAGGGGTTTAAAGTTAAAACTGGGCCTTCAGGACAGAGAATGTGGTCCATGTTGTATGTCTAGGATACAAGAGCAGCTGTGTTTCCTGCTGTGGTCCTCCAGACAAACCCTCTAAATATAGAGTTAGTTCCAGGACTGCTTGACCCAAGGTGCCACATGAGCTCATGAGGTTTGAGGTAGCTGGTTACCACTAGTTTATGACTAGGATTTTTTGTTACATATTGAGTTCCAGGAAAGCATGCCTTACAATATCAAATTCTGCACTCCTTGAGAGGAATCTTTTCTCTATGTTAAAAGACATTATAAAAGTTGTTAACCTAATATTTTTATTGATTGTGTTGCAATTTCATATAATATACTACTTTTCTATTACTCCCAGGATCAAATTCTTTCCCATGTGTCACACTAAATTATTTTAATACTTAAAACACATCAACTCAAGTGTGTAATACTCATTGGAACATGATCAGTGCAAAGTCCCTTAAATAAAACTGAGTTCATCTTTGCCATACCCTAGGACTACCACAAGATGAAGCCATTAGTCCTGAATAGCACTATACTTCATTCGCTTGATCAGCGATTTTCTTATGTATTTATTTATTATGATTGGTTCACATTGTATCCCCTCTCCTCTACCCTTCCTCTGCTCCTTCCAGTCTAACCTACCCTCCTTCTTCTAGCCCTAGGACCTTTCTCTACTGATAAGTGAAGTCCTTCTCCCCTTCTATCTTACTCTAGATTATCAGGTCTCATCAAGTCTGGATGCATCATCTTCCTCTTTGGCCTGATTCTCAGGGCATTGTTCTCCTTGTGTCCGCAATTCCCTCTACTTAGGACACACTTCTTACATCCTCTCCTGCAGGCTTCCCAGAGCTCTGAGGGGAGGGACAATTTTATAGGGAAATCCCATTCAGTGCTGTGTGTTTTAAGGACTCTCTCTGCACAATAATAGACTATGGGTCTCCTTATGCAACCCGATTTGATGTAGAAAAAAGCATCTCTGTGAATCCCAGAACATGACATTGTTCTCTCAGTTGAGGGCAGAGAACAAAAATTTTTTTCTATTAAAAACACCCTGGGTTTCTTGAAAATTTCTGTAGGATGCCCTTGCACAACAACTGAATCACTGTCACCCAATACCCCTAGTGGAAGAGAAGACTGGTTTGGTCACAACAATGGCCTATTAGAATTTTATCCTCCACTATTAGGAGATATCCTCATAGGTGAATATATACTATATTTGTCTTTCTACATTTATTTACTTCACCCAGGATGATTTTTCCTGTTTCCATCCTTTTGTCTGAAAATATCATGATGTCATTTTCTTAGCTGAATAATACTCCATAATGGAAATATTCCACATTTTCCCCAAAGGAGTTTGTCAGTCCTATACTTTAATACTTGGAAGTTGCTGGGACTTTAATTATTACATTGAATGACAAACTATCAGGATAACTATATTCTTTTAGCCTAGAAGTTCCTCCATCTTCTTCCACTTCCTGATGATTTGAATTACAATGTCCCCTTGAAACTCATCTATTTACATGAGGAGTCCCCAAAGAAGAAATATCCAGGAAAGGTTAGGTGTAATGGCCTTGTTAGATAATATAATTCGTATTCCAGTTATATTTTAGGAGGGTGTGCTGTGAGGTTGATATAACAAATAAGTGACCAGATAGAATGGAGTCTCTGTCTCTTGGTCTTTGTCAATTATATCTTTGTTTTTGTTGGTCTAGATCTCTCTATTTCTGAATCTGTCTCTCTAGGTCTTTCTCCCCAGTCAGTAAATGTCTGGAAATGTGGGATTGAGGGGAATGTACCAAATGACAAGGTATTCTCCTACTGTGGTCTTGGATATCTAATTTCCTAAGTTGTGACTTTGAACTGAGCAGTTACTGGCATATTTACTAAATGTAATTTCACATTATTATTGATATAATAGGCTGGCAGGGTGTAGGGTTCCCTGGAGTATTGAGTCTTTAAAGGCAGGGAAAAGAGAAGGTAACCTGATATTCCTGCAGGCTAGTCTAACAGTGTATACCTGAAAGAGGGAGTGAAAATGGGGGGTGACAGAGATGTGAAGAATGGAGAAAAGACAGATTCCAGTCTTAGTTTATTGAACCTACAAAGAATGATGATAAAGCAAAGAGTACGAGCAAATGTTTTTTTCAGAGTATCAACACATCTATGCCACCCTGCAAGGCATCCAGGAATTCACACAACATTACACCAAGTTTGCTCTCTCATTCCCAAGGTTGCAATGGAGCTTGCTATCTACTTCTCAGGCTCAATACACCCAGCTTGAAGAAACCTACAAGGACACTCTCTGAGACATGGTACTTAGATAAGAACTGCATCTGCCATGGTCAGGATTTGGAATTCATTTCCCCCTTCTGTGTTTTACAGAGAGTCTGTCTTAGGTTTTCAAAATGTGCATTTTTCCTTACTTGTCATCAAGGTCTTAGATGTGATTTTTTACGAGCCTCACTTTTAAGTTGGAATAACCACAATTTTATTCTTACACATCAATCACTTACCTCCATATCACATGAGGTTGTTAAATATCTTCAATTTAAATCCATTCAATTGCTTTTGATTGTGTTGAAGTTGTTGAAGAAGGAACTTTAACAAGGAAGTTGTAACAAGAAAGGCAGGCACAGGCCAACAAACCCATACCCACCAGACCTGCAAGTGTCAGTCCCCACTTAAGCACAGAGCCAAAGGATGGAAAGCAGTTCCTGAGTATAGTAACTGTATCCCAGGCTGTACTGGCCAATTATAACCTAGGTTTCTTGGCAGAGTCTATGTCATGGATCTTATTTCTCATCATTAACATTTTCAATGAGAAGTTTTGCTAGACCAAATACCAGCAAGGTGATTCTGAACCTGAGTCCAATTAAATTATTTTTCATTATACCAAGAATCAGAAACCCTAACAGGAATCATAACAAAAGTAGGTTGCTTAACAACTAATAGTGAAAGAGCATTATTATCAGCACTAACACACTTAGTAAGATTGTAATATACACATTCAATTGAATAGGTATCATTGTTCTTAAAATGTCTTACTACAATGTTTACAATTAGCAGTAAACAAGGAGGATTAACACATGCCAAAAAGGAAGTATACTTGATTGATTTTGAAAAGCTACTTGCATTCCCTGAGAGAATGACTATATATCCCAATGCAGCCCACAATTTCCATATATAGGTTTGCCAATTTTTATTTGAAGTCCTCCAGCACGAAAAGATTTTTCTAAAACAAAGGCTTTTTGACTGCCTTTATCAGAAGCCAAGTTCTTAATACCCTTAAAGATAGACCAGGCCAGTACATAAGAGTAAATGCAGGCTCACAGTCCAAGGAGGTGAGTGTTTCTCTGATGCATCTTGTCCAAGGAACAATCAGTAAAGGACAAGTTCATTGATCCCCTTTCTCACAGGGTGGGTAACTCACTAGAATTGTAAGACTGTTGTTCTTAACTCCCATAGAAAGGGACAATAATATCCCTACAATGTTCTACTCTGCTTGGTTGCAAAGGAAGTCTTCAGATGCCACCCCACCTTTCAAGTAGTAGCCATTCTGACCTATGACCTGGACAATGGAGACTAGTAAGCTAGCAAGCTGTCCTGATCAATACTCTCCCTGGTAAAGTAAAGAGAATGACTTCATCCTATTCCTGAAAGATTAAGAGTCTGTTTTACTTCAAAAGCAGAAAAACCGAGCAACCAAGTGTTGTTGACATAACAAGGATTTCTGGATTATCCCAGGAAATTGAATAGAGGTGAGTAGAAACTGAGTAGAAGTGGAATAGTAGAGGTGGAATACCCCCAATAAACAGTTATCATGACCAGAGGGGTTTTCATTGACATCATTATCATTGTCAGGGGAAAACTCCTCATCCACTTGTTGCTCCAGATATTCCAGTAGCCATAGAGCTACATCATTTTCATGCGAAAAAACACAGGCAGATCCTCATCCCCATATGAGTACAGGGTCGGATCCATGCCATTTATTTGTTAAAGGATCCCTCCATTTTACTTTAGCAAAATTTTTCTTTGTTTCTGTATGCCAAAATCTATCTGCTGCAGATTTACCAAACTTATCAGAATTTTAAAATTTCAGAATGAAAAGAACAAAATTAAGATGATTCTTAGGTGTCCAGGGGATAGCTCCCCTTTCTTTGTTGTTTTGCAAATAAATCTTAATTCTTTAGTGGGCATGCTTTACCATACCTTATTCTTGAAGATTGTAAGGTATTTTTGTTATAAGAGAAACTTGAAACTGTTGACAAAATCTTTTAAAAGATTCGCAGTATGTCCTGTTCCATTGTCAGTTTTAAATTGTTTAGGAACTCCACTAGAACATTAAAAGCCTATAGACAATGAGTCATAACATACTTTGCAACTTTTCCTGTTTGAGGCCAGGCAAAAATAAATCCAGAATAGTTATCTATGCAATCACATACATATTTTAATTGTTTAAATTCAGGAATATGAGTAATATCCATTTGCCAAATCTGATTTGGAACCAATACTTTACGATTGATTCCCAAATGAGGAAGATACTGAAAGTGAGGAAAAGTAATGCAAGCCTTGACTATACTATGAGCTTTTTCCTTAGTCAATCCATATTTAAGTCTAAAGGTTTGACTATTAAGAGCATGTATATTATGGGTACCCTAGGTTCTTTTTAACAGTGAACAATAAACTTTGGTGACTTTATCTGCCAATGCATTTCCTTTAGACAGGGGTCCTGGCAACTTAGAATGTGTACTCAAATATCCTACAAAAAAGGGAAAGCTATTTTTTAATCCAATTTTGAATTTGTAAAATTAAAATTCTAACGGGAGAATAGGTCTGAATTTGACCTGCAGTATCTAAACTAGGCAAAGACTGAGCTACATATGTACTACTGTAAAATATTCAAAGACTGTTTATTAAAACTTTGAAACACAACCAATACTGCAAATAACTGCTATTTGCACAGATGTGTTAGACACTTGAAAAGATATTGGTTTTCTTTTATAAGCATTGGCAACAACACCAGATAATGAGCCATCAGTAAACACTGTTAAAGTATCAACAATTGGGCTAACTTTTGTTTTAAATGGACAAACTGTAGGTTGTACCTATAAAAAATTGAATTGATTTATTATTTGTGCCTCAGCAGGTTAGACTCTGTCATAATAAGTTTTGCATATGTTAAAATGCCATATTTATCAGATCTCTGACAAGTCTGAGGGCCAGTATATTTGAGATACTCTTTGTCTGCCTTTATCATCTGCTCTACACTTCATCCTATAAAACAGGATGTTATAATCTCAATTTTGGCATATTTTTTAAATTTATGTTTTAGAACCAAATTTTAGGGAGATCTATATAGGCAAACTTTACGATTACCAATTTTAGATTAAAAAAAAAAACTAAACAAAGACTTGCTAAAACTCAATCTTGTACTCAACTATAATCTTTAGCATAACTATAAATCTGCTCTTTTCTCTGCGATGCAACTGTCAAAGCAGATGCTGAGCCAGATGGCCCATTGTCGGGAAGAGTGAATGGAATTTTATGTAAGAAGTGGGAAATAGTAAGAGCTGGAGAGGACAGAAACTCCACAAGGAGAGCAACAGAACAAGAAAATTTGAGACTCATACTCCAACCAAGGACTATTCATTGAGATAACCTAGAAACCTGACAATGCAGCCACTTCTGATGAGAACTGATAGACTAAGATCAGAAAGGAGAGGAGGACCCCCCATCAGTGGACTTGGGGAGGGGCATGCATGCAGAAAGTGGGGAAGGGTGGAACCGAGACGGGAGGAGGGAGGGACTTATGGGGAGATACAAAATGAATAAAGTATAATTAATAAAAGTTAAATAAAAAATTAAAAATAAATAAATAAAGAATGGATGCAGAAATTGTGGTACATCTATACAATGGAATATTACTCAGAAATGAAAAATAAGGAAATCATGAAATTTGCAGGTAAATGGTGGGACTTGGAAAGACTCATCCTGAGTGAGTTGTCCCAGAAGCAAAAAGACACACACAGTATATACTCACTCATATAGACATACAGCATAGGACAAACCCATTAAAATCTTTGCATCTAACGAAACTAAGCAAGAGAGAGGACCCTAACTAAAATGGTCAATCCCCATCCTGAAAGGCAAAGAGGATGGACATCAGAAGAAGAAGAAAACAGGAAACAACCTAGGAACCTTCTACAGAGGGCTTCTGAAAGCCAGAAAAAGAAAACAGGAAACAAACTAGGAACCTACCACAGAGGGCCTCTGAAAGCCTCTGCCCTGCAGACTATCAAAGCAGATGCTAAGCCTGATGATCAACAGTTGGGCAGAGTGAGTGGAATTTTATGTAAGAAGTGGGAAATAGTAAGAGCTGGAGAGGACAGGGTCTCCACAAGGAGAGCAACAGAACAAGAAAATTTGAACACAGGGGACTTCCCAGAGACTCATACTCCAACCAAGGACTATTCATGGAGATAACCTAGAACCCCTGCACAGATGTAGACTATAGAAGTTCAGTGTCCAAGTCGGTTACATAGTAATGGGAAGAGGGACTGCCTCTGACATAGTCTGATTGGTCTGCTCTTTGATCACCTGGTAAGAGGGGAGCAGCCTTACCAGGCTACAGTAGAGGACAATGCAGCCACTTTTGATGAGAACTGATAGACTAAGATCAGAAAGGAGAGGAGAACCTCCCCTATCAGTGGACTTTGTGAGTGTCATGCATGCAGAAAGGGGAGGGAGGGTGGGATTGGAAGGGGAGGAGGGAGGGGTACAAAATGAATAAAAGGAAATTAATAAAATAAAGTAATAAATAAATAAATAAAAGCAAAATGTTTAATTAAATATAATTTATGAATTGGCTAGCAAATATTATTGATTCTATCATATTATATTAAAACTTAACACCAAAATTTGAAGGAGAAATGTTTTATTTATCATTGAACAAAGAAAGTTAGCCTGTAGTTCTCACTGAAACTGGACTATTCTGGCCATACAAAATCTATAGGCCAGAAAGAAACAACATTAAATTATTAATTTAGGTATTGGCAGCCAGGCATATACTTTATATAATAGTTAACAATGATCTGAATATAACCCTGCATAACTCTGGTCTAACATGGAAATGTAGTCATATTTTTCCTGTAAAAGAGCATAAACATTTTGCATTGAAGAATCTCCAGCCTTTTTAAATGAAGAACAACATATTTTATAGATTTTTACATGAATATATTGTAATAACTGCAGTTTTTGTTTAAATGGATTGAACAGCATGGCTTGGTTTTACTTTGTAAACTTAATAAAATAAATACCAAGATTTTGTATTTCCCACAAAGGGTTGAGAAACTGTTTTAAGTTCTTTGCTAGACTGCCCAAGGATTACTATTTTAAAATGCCTCATAAATTTTAAAGTATTTTATGGAATTTAACTCTGATTGTCCAGGACCAAACTCAGAGGTGTTCATTCAAATTGTCTCATGGCTAAAAATGGCCAAGTCTATACATAAACATACAGACAAATAGAGATACATGAGGAACATAGAAATCTGATATCGTCACGTTGGGAGTAACCAGAATAGCCAAATACCAGGACTTGACCAGACCCTACTGGACACATGTCCCACAGATTCCAGATCCCCTCATGAATCCCTTCCACTCACATAGATTCCAGAAGGAGCAAAGACACTATGGGCCTTTCCACAGCTTCCAGATGGAGAAGAGACTCCAACAGCTCTCTTATCACACAGAATACAGTCCCAGTGAACCTTTCTCCTGGTCCCAAAAGGAATGGAACTTTTAGAGACCTCTTCCGAGAAACTGGAGAGTCCTCCAGATTCCCTAGACCAGATTGGAAACTCTCCAAGTTTCTCAGACCTGGCAAGCAAACCAAAACCAGAAAACAAAACAAAAGCCAGCAGAAAAACATAAAAGAACAGACACAAAGACATAAAACAACCATAGTATCTGCTTTTTAAACATTTAAATATTTTTAAACCTGTTTTTGTAATATTAAAACAAAGCATCCTCTTTACGAGTGAAATCATAAAGCACATTTATAATTTTAAAAGTCAAAACCAGACTTTAAAATTTACCAATGCCCATTCCACCATTGATGGACATCTGAGTTGTTTCCAGGTTCTGGCTATTACAAATAGAGCTGCTATAAACATGGTTGAGCAAGTGTCCTTTTTGTGTACTTGAACAAACTTTGGGTATATACCTAGCAGTGGTATAGCTGGGTCTGGAGGAAGCACTATTCCTATTTGTCTTAGAAAGCGCCAGATAGCTTTCCAGAGTGGTTGTACCAGTTTACATTCCCACCAGCAGTGGAGGAGGGTTCCCCTTTCTCCACAACCTCTCCAGCATGAGTTTTTCATCTTGGCCATTCTGATGGGTGTAAGGTGATATCTCAGGGTCGTTTTGATTTGCATTTCCCTGATGGCTAATGAGGATGAGCATTTCTTTAAGTGTTTTTCTGCCATTCGATATTCCTCTGTCGAGAATTCTCTGTTTAGCTGTTCCCCATTTTTTAATTGGATTACTTGGTTTGCTGCTTTTCAGCTTCTTTAGTTCTTTGTATATACTGGATATTAGTCCTCTGTCAGATAAAGGGTTAGTGAAGATTCTTTCCCAATCTGTAGGCAGTCGTTTTGTTTTGATGACGGTATCCTTTGCTTTACAGAAACTTTTCAGTTTCATGAGGTTCCATTTATTGATTGTTGCTCTTAGAGCCTGTGCTGTTGGTGTTCTGTTCAGGAAGTTGTCTCCTGTGCCAATGAGTTCTAGGCTGTTCCCTACTTTTTTTTTCCAATTGATTTAGGGTATCTGGTTTTATGTTGAGGCCCTTGATCCACTTTGACTTTAGTTTTGTGCAGGATGATAAATATGGATCTATTTTCATTTTTCTGCATGTAGAAATCCAGTTGGTCCAGCACCATTTGTTGAAGATGCTGTCTTTTTTCCATTGAATGGATTTAGCTTCTTTGTCAAATATGGAATATTCATAGGTGTGTGGATTTATTTCTGGGTCTTCTATTCGGTTCCATTGATCCTCCTTTCTGTTTCTATGCCAATACCATGCAGTTTTTATTACTGTTGACCTGTAGTACAGCTATAATCAATTGAGCGGACATGGGGTAAGATGATCAATCCTTATTTAGAAAGACAGATGGGATGTACATTGAACGTATGACAGGAGTCTACTGAGTGCATCTGAAAGACTCTACCTAGCAGTGTTTCAAAGCAGAAACTAAGACTCATGACTAAACCTTTGGCGGAGTACAGGGAATCATAAGAAAGAAGGGGAGTTAGTCTGATGGGGAAAGGATAGGAGCTCCACAAGGACCAAATATATCTGGGCACAGGGTCTTTTCTGAGACTGACATTCAACCAAGGACCATGGATGAATATAACCTAGAACCTCCACTCAGATGTAGCCTGTGGTAGCTCAGTAACCAATTGGTTTCCCAAAGTGAGGGGAACAGGGACTATTTCTAACAGGAACTCAATGACTGGCTCTTTGGTCTCCCCACCCACGAAGGGAGGAGCAGTCCTGGTAGGCCACAGAGGAGGGCTTTGCAGCCAGTCCTGAAGATACCTGATAAAACAGGATCAGATGAATGGGGAGGATTCAGAGGAATGGGGAGGTCCCCCCTATCAGTGGACATGGAAAGGGGCACGGTGGAGATGAGGGAGGGAGGGAGGGACTGGGAGGGAATGAGGGATCAGGACACGGCTGGGATACAAGAGTTAATAAAATGTAACTGATAAAAAAATAAAAATAAAAAATAAATTTGCATTGTTGTACATGGAAAAATAAATAAAATAAAATTTACCAATGCCAACAATCCAATTTTATTATTGTTGTTGTTTTGTAATTTTAATTTCTCTAATTCCCTTAATAACTGAACTTGTTCCCTTTCTAATTGTGCTTTATCTTGGAGAACATTAATATCTTCCTGCAGTGGTCTTGTGTCTCCTGCACCTGTGGTAGGGAAAGACACAAGGGCAGAGGGTGCAGGAAGACTATCTGAATTATGAGACTTGGCAGTGTATTCCTCTGTCTCCATTTCATCCTCACTATCTAGCTCCTAAATTATTTTCTGCTCTCAAATTACACAAACCTGTTTGATCTCCATTATGAACATTTGAAATAACGTTAGAAGTATTTTTTTCTGCCCGTTTGGCACTCTAAGTTCCCCAAGTAACTCTTTATCTTCTGAGATTCCTTTTCCCAAGCTTCCAGATTGATGGTACCTTCAATGAGGAACCAGATAAAAACTAAAGGTGGTAAGGGCATTTCTCCCAATTCCTCACTTTTATTAGCATTGATTTTAAAATCCTCATTAACATCTCCGTTATTTTTCTGCCCTATGATTTAGCTGCCTACCTACCTTGTCTACCTTGTTGCAATGGGCTGTTATCACAAAGCACATTTTTTTCCTTAGGCATCTGGACCTTCAAAACCAGCCTTTCTCATGTTGCCCCTCGTTTTGAAGATCCCTTGTTTTGATGCAAACTGACCCATCCTTCAGGCTTGTCGAAAAGTGTTGTATATGAGATTAATATTTACTAATAATTATCTTTATTAAAGCTTTCAGTTTTATTTTAGTCTGTTTATCACAATGCAATACCTGTATTGAACCCTTAGCAAAGAATCAAAAACATACCCAACCCTCTTTAAGGAAAATTGGACATTGTTCTCATGGATTTCTTCTAGCTGACATTTTGGACATGTAGAAATATTGTAGGGGGCCCAAATAAAATTGGGAAACATTGTTAATTAAGCAGGCAATAACATTTGTGGTCCAGTCTTTCAATGTTGAGAAATTTTAGGCTTAATAAAAGTTCTCTTTGGAACAGTCTAAAATGCTGGATCAATTATGATTAATAGCATTCCTCAATGTTCTTTTGGGAGCCTGCTTTGATAAGAACCAGCAATTGAAGCAGTTGAGCAAGAAAAGGCAGAATTCTGGAACATGCAAGATGCTGGAACCTATGTGTCAATGTATCAGCATGCTGAAGAATGATTCTGTCAATTGGATCCAGCATCTCTGGTGTCTAGGTCTTTTGTTCTGTAAACATATAATTTCTCACAAGCATTATAGAGTTCTAAAATTATGAATGTAAGAAATGTGCAGGATGAAACTAAACTGTAAGCCAATCTAATGTACATCAATTAAGAGGTTAGCATAATACACATTAAAGATATTATAGCCAAGGATTTATTGGCCAAGTATTGTTGAAGTTTTGGCTGGAGACACATTTTTATTACTCAGTCAGTTTTAGAGTTGTTCCCATGTAAAGGAATTAGCAATATAAGTGACCATTTTTATTGAACATACAATCATTATCATGTTGAAATAGAAACAAAGTTGGATAGATCAAAATATCTTTTTGTTCGCTTGCATGTCTGTTGTATTATGCCAAGCTGCTACCTATTTAAATAGAGAAGCCTCACACTAGGGAGACAAGCTGGTTACCTTGAGCAATAGAAAATGTATGTTTTAAGTAAACTTTATATAAACTCTTTTTGAATTTAGAATATAAGAATACTATAGGTATCTCATACCTGTTTTAAGATTTAGTCCTATATTTTTATATATATATTGTAGCTATTTATCCTATTCCCTTGTAATTTACTGGGGGTTTTTAACTTTGGGTTTTTTCACTGGGAGCTTAATCCCCCCACCAATTTATGATAAAGTATGATTTAAGGGATGTAGATACTTAGATTACTTGGGCACCATTGGTTGTAAGGGACTATTAATATTTACTATTGATTTATCTTCTAATAAAGCTGCTGTTAGTCCTAAACAGCTCTATAACCAAATCACCACACAGAGACTGGGTTTATTTAGTTAACCTAGAACACAATGCTGGGCAATAGTTACTCCCTCCTAAACCTCCAAGCCCTCATAGTTTCCTAATATTTAGATTTTACTGATTATACTTGCTTTTTGTGAAATATTATGTCCAGTCCATTTCCACGTAGTTTCAAGATCTGTCCTCCAGCTCTCTCTCTCCAAACTCTCCCTTTTCTCCCACTCATTTCCTGCCCCCGGCTCTTCCCCTCTTTCCCGTCCTCTGGCTCCTCCCTTTGTACAACATAGTTACTAGGTGTTTTATTTTGGTCTGTTTATCACAATGCAAAATCCGGATTGAACCCAGAGACTGAGGGAGAGAAATCAGCATTTGAATGAAAAAGGGCAAGGTGTATACATTTCAAAAGAACATTACACCAACTGAAAAGGGTCCACTTGAAATAGGGAGTGTAAATAGGGGACAGAGACATGAAGAATGGAGACAAGACAGATTCCTGACCAAGTCTCAGTTTACTGAATGACAAATAACACATATAAAGCAAAGGGTACAAGCAATTTTTTTTTCACAATAGCAATACATCTGTACCACCTGGCCAGGAATCAAGAAATTCCCTAAAGGTTACACAAAGTTTGTCATCTGGTTCTGATGGTTGCAGGGAGCTTACTATCTATTTCTCAGACACAGAACTGTCCACTTGAAAAGACCACCAAGAACAGTCTCTGAGACATAGAACTTAGACCAGCATCTGCCAAGACCAGGAGGCAAGATTCCAATTACCACACTCCTTCAGAAACCAGACAATTCCTGGGACTGATTTGGTTAAAAAAGAGAAAATCTGTGAGTGTAAAAGTAAAAATGAGGAGAGATAAACTATTTGACAGCTGGTTCTGTTCCACATGAGTGTTGCAAACCTCTATGAGCAGTGTAGCCTTTGCTGACCTGGCTGATTTGGCAGCTATGTCCTACTCAGTGGTCAGTGAGGAACCCTCCTGGTCCTGGGGTTTACATTTAAAATTGGGCCTTCAGAACAGTGAAATGTTTCAGTGTTATACACCTAGCACACAAGAGCAGATGTGTTTCAAACTGTGGTCTTCCAGACAAAACCTCTAAATGTAGTGTTAGGACCAGGACAGTGGGGCCGCCTGAGCTCATGGAGTCTGAAGTAGGTGGGTAACCACTACTTCATGACTAGGATTCTCTGCAACATAATGAGTTTCTACAAAGCATGCCTTACAAAGTCCAACTCTGCCCTCCATTAGCGGAATCATTTCTCCATGTTAAAAGTCAGTGTAAAAGATTTCAACATATTGTTTTTATTGATTATGTAGGAATTTCATTTAACATACATTACACTCCTTTTCCATTGTTCCCAGGTTCAAATTCCTACCCATGTGTCACACTAATTTTTTTCTTTTCTTTAAAATACATCAATTGAAGTCTACATTTTTATATACTCATTGGAACATGATCAGAGTTTCAGTGCCAAGTCCCTTAAAGAAAAATGAGTTCAACCTTGCTGTACACTGGCACACCCCCAAGGAGAAGCCATCAGTCCAGAAGAGCTCTATACTTCATCACCTTTATCACAGTTTTTTATGTGATTATTTCTTTACAATGTAGCTCCTCTCCTGCCACCTCCCTCTTCTCCTTCCATTCCCACCCACCCTCCTTCTACCCCTATACCCTTTCTCTAGTTCCCAGATAGGGGAGGACCTCCTCACCCCTCTATCTCAACATAGCTTATCAGGTATCACCAATGCTGACTGCATCAGCTTCCTCTGTGGCCAGCTTCTCAGGACATTTTTTCTCCTTGTGTCATCAATTCCCTCTGCTTAGGACCCTCTCTGTGCCTCCTCTCCTGCAGGCTTAGCAGAGAACTGAGGGAATATAGAATTTCAGAGGAAAATCCCATTTAGCGATGGGTGTTTTAAGGTCTCTCTCCGCATAATATCAAAATATAGGTCTCTGTATAGAATCCCATTGGATGAAGTAGAAAGCATCTCTGTGGATAGAAAGACATGACACTGATCTATCAGTTGAGGGCAGAGAGCAACATAATTTATTAACAACAGCCTTGGTTGCTTGAAAAATCTGTAGGATACCCTGGCCCAACAACTCAATTAACTGACACCTAGCGAAAGACTTACTTGTTCACAATAGATGGCTCTTGAACTTTTTCACACACAGTTAGGCACCTCATAATAAGTGAATACATACCATATTTGTGTTTCTGCATTTTAGTAACTTCATCCAGGATGATTTTTCCTAGTTCCAACCATTTGCCTGAAAATATCATGATCTCATTTTCTTAGCTGAATAATACTCCATTATGGAAATAGTACACATTTTTCCCAAAGTAATTTGACAGTGCTGTTCTTTAGTCCTTGGAAGTTGTTGTGACTTTAATCATTGTATTTAATAACAAATTATCAGGATAACTATGTTTTTTTTAGCCAAGAAGTCCCTCCATCTTCTTCCTCTTCCTGGTAATTTGAATTTCAAATCCCCTTGAAACTCATCTTTTAACATGTTTAGTCCCCAGTGAGGAAATGTCTGGGAAGGGTGAGGTGTATGGCCTTATTAGATAATATAATTCCTTTTCTTTCCCTAATTTCTATTTCAGCCATTTTTGTCTTTTGTATACAAGAGGGTTACTGATTTTTTAAATAAATTTTGGATCCAGTCATTTTCCAAGGGTGTTTATCAGCTGTAGGAGTTCCCAAAAAAAATTTTGGGGGTCAGTCAGCTATCATATCATCTGGAAAAGTGATACTATGACTTTTTAATTCCAAATTTGTATTCCCTTGATCTCCTTCAATTGTCTTTTTGCTCTAGCCAGGACTTCCAGAACTATGTTGAATAGATATGGAGAGAGTGGGCAGCCTTGCCTTGTACCTGATTTCAGTAGAATTGCTTTCAGTTTCTCTCAGTTTAGTTTTATATTGGCTATATGTTTGCTGTATATTGCCTTTAGTATATTTAGATATGTACTTTGTATCACTGATCTCTCCAATACTTTAAATATGAAGAGATACTGGATTTTGTCAAATGCTTTTTCAGCATCTAAGTAGATTATCATGAGTTTTTTTTCTTTCATTTTTTTTTTAATATGGTAGATCACATTGATGGGTTTCTGTATACTTAACCACCTCTGCATACCTGGGATAAAGCCTACTTGGTCATAGTGGATGATATCTTTGATATGTTCTTATATTTGTTCAAAGATATAAATACCCTGGTATATCCCTAACCAAGCAAGTCAAAACTTATAAATGAAAAACAATCAACACTCTGAAGAAAGAATTAGATGATATCTGAAGATTAAAAATCTCCCATGGTCATGGGTTGGCAGGATTATTATTGAAATAATGGCCACTAAACCAAAAGCAATCTACAGATACAGTGTAATTCCCATCTAATTACCAACAGAATTCTTTAAATACCTTAAAAGAAAAATGCTCAACTTCCTATCAAAAAACAAGAAGGCCAGAATTGCTAACACAATGTTCTACAACTAAAGGTCTTCTGGCAGTAGATCAATCCCAGATCTTAAGCTGTTCTATCAAGAAACAGTAATAAAAACTGCATAGTAGTGGCATAGAAACAGAAGGGTGGATCCATGGAACAGAACAGAAGAACCAGAAATGAACACACACACTTATGGACATCTGATCTTTGACAAAGATGCCAAAAACATACAATGCAAAAAAGATAGTATCTTCAACAAATGGTGGTTGTCTAACTGGATATTTACATGTAGAAAAATGCAAATAGATCCATAAATATAAGCCTGCACAAAACTAAAGTCCAAGTAGATCAAAGACCTCAACATAAAACCAGCTCCATTAAATCAGTTAGAAGAAAAAGTGGGGAAGAGCCTTGAACTCATTAGCAGAGGGAACAACTTCCTGAACAGAACACCAACAGCACAGGATCTAAGAGCAACAATTGATAATAGGGAGGTCATGAAAATGAAGATTTTCTGTAAAGCAAAGAACACTGTAATCAAAAGAAAACAAATGTCTATAGATTGGGAAAGAACATTCATCAAGCCTCTATGTGACAGAGGGCTAATATCCAGTACATATAAAGAACAAGGAGGTTAAAAAGCAACAAATCAAATTATCCAATTAAAAAACTGGGAACTGAGCTAAAGAGAGAATACTCCATAGAGGAATATCGAATGTGGCAGAAAAATATTTAAAGAAATGTTCCAGCTCATTAGCCATCAGGGAAATGCAAATCAAAACAACCCTGAGATTTCACCTTACACCCATCAGAATGGCAAAGATCAAAAACTCAAATGACAACATTTGCTGCAGAGATTGTTGACAAAGGGGAGACTTCCTCTCTTGCTAGTGGGGATGTAAACTTGTACATCCTCTCTTGAAATCAATCTGACACTTTATCAGACAATTAGGAATAGCACTGCCTCAAGATTCAGCTATACCACTCTTAGACATATATCCAAAAATGGCTCATGTACACAATAAAGACATTTGCTCAACCATGTTAGTAGCAAATTTATTTGTAATAGCCAGAAACTGGAAACAACCCAGATGGCCCCCGATTGAAGAATGGATAAAGAAATTGTGGTACATCTACATGTTGGAATATTACTCAGCAATATAAAACAAGGAAATCATTAGATTTGCAGGTAAATGGTGGGAACTGGAAAGGATCATCCTGAGTGAGCTATCACAGAAGCAGAAAGACACACATGGTATATACTCTCTCATATAGACATATAATATAGGAAAAACCTGCTAAACTCTGTACACTTAAAAAACTAATCAAGAGGGAGGACTCTGGCTAAAATGCTCAATCCCCACCCTGAAATGCAAAGAAGCTGGACATCAAAAGAACGAGAAAACAGAGAACAAGTTAGGTGCCTGCCATAGAGGGTCTCTGAAAGGCTCTGCCCTGCAGAATTTCAAAGCAGATGATGAGACTTATGACCAACTATTTGGCAGAGTTCATGGAATCTAATGAAAGAAGTAGTAAGTTCTGGAGAGGATAGGCGCTCCACAAGGAAAGCAACAGAACCAAAATATCTGAGCAGAGGGGTCTTTCCTGAAACTCATACACAAATCAAGAATGATGCATGGAATATATAACTTAGAACCTCTGCAAAGATGTAGCCCATTACAGTTCAGTATCCAAGTGGGTACCATAGTAATGGGAACAGGGACTATCTCTGACATGAACAGATTGGCCTCATCTTTGATCACCTCACCCTGATGGGGGAGTAGCCATACCAGGTCACAAGAGAAAGAGAATGTAGCCACTTCAGATGAGATAGATAGACTAGAATCAGAAGGAATGAGAGGAAGTCCTCCCCTATATATGAAGGGGCATGTGTGAAGAAGGGGGAGGGAAGGTTGGATTGGGAGGGAAGGAGTGTTATGGTGGCATACAAAGTAAATAAAGTGTAATTAATAAAAATTAAAATAAAAAATATTAAAAATATAATTCCTTTTAGATTTATATGATGGGAGGGTAGGCTTTGAGATTGTTATGCCAAAGAAAGTGACCAAAGAGAATGGAGTCTCTGTCTCTAGGTCTCTTTCACTTTATATGTTTGTTCCTTTTTGTCTTCACAAATTTCTGAATCTGTCTCTCTAGATTTTTCTCTGTTTCTCTCAATCTCCCTCTCTCTGCCTACCACATATGGTTAAGTATGAAAAACTTTAAGTTTTAGTGAAGGACTACAACAAGATGACTGCTTGCTGATGTGACACAATCAATGGTCTTTTTAAAAACATAAGCAATGTCCCAAATAAATGCTTTTTGTTCAAAGATTTGCCTTGGTCAGGGAGGGTTTTCACAGTAAGTAATTCACTGAATGTGGACATATCTGTGTATTTAACAAATAATAATGGAATCTGTGATAATGTGAAATTCACAAGTCAAGGACATGTGACTTTATTAATGACCATCTGAAGGAATTATGTGGAACTAGCTTTGGCAGCACATATACTGAAATTGTAACAATACAGAGAAGATTAGCATGGTTCATGAACAAGGATGACATGCAAATTCCTGCAGTGTTCTACTTGTTTTGTTGAAATTAAAGACAACAGAAGCAAAGGAAATTGTGGAGAGAAAGAACATAGGGAAGAAAACAGGAACTACAGAGTTAAGCATAATCAATAGACTAAAAGAGATGGAAGAAAGAAACTCAGGTGTGAAAGATACAATGGAAAAATCGAGGTATCTGTCAAATAAAATATTAAAACTAAAAATATCTGACAGAGCATCCAAGAAATTCAAGACTTCATAAAAAGAAAAAAGAAAAAACAAAACAAAACTTTAGGATAATAGAAATAGAGGAAAAAGAAGATTGCCTCTTCCAAGGCCCAGAAAATATTTTCAACAAAATCATGGAAAAAAATTTCCCCAAATTAAAGGAGAGACCAATAAAAATACAAGAGGTATATGGAACACCCAATAAATTAGTCCAGAAAAGAAATTCTTCTGGCAAAAAATTATCAAAATATTAAGTATACTGAACAAAGAAAAAAATACTAAAAGCTGCAAAGGGAAAAGGCCAAGAAACATATAATGCAAACCCATCAAATTCACACCTGACTTCTCAATAGAGACCATGAAAGCCAGAAGGGCCTGGATGAATATCATGCAGGCCCTAAGAGAATACAGATGTCAGCCCAGGCTACTATACCCAGCAAAACTCTCAGTCCTCACAGACAGAGAAAAGAAGATATTCAATGACAAAAACAAATTTCAACAATACCTACACACAAATCCAGCATTACAGAAGACACTAGAAGGAAAAATACAACCCAAGAAAACTAGCTTCGTTCAAGAAAACACAGGAAATAAGTAACCTCACTATAGTAAAACCAAAAGCAACCAAGCACACAAACTACCACAGCCAGCATCAAAACAAAGGCTCTAACAGCCACTTGTCATTAATCTCTTTCAACATCACTGGACTCAATTCTCAATAAAAAGATACAGACTAACAGAATGTATGCATAAACAACACTTGGCAATCTTTTGCATACAAGAAACATACCTAAGTCACAAATATAAACATTACCTGAGGGTAAAGGGCTGGAAGATGGCTTTCCAAGCAAATGGATCCAAGAAGCAAGCAGGAATAGCCATTCTAATATCTGATAAAATAGACTTTAAACCAAATTTAATTAAAAGTGATGGGCACTTCATACTCATCAAGGGAAAATTCCACCAGGAAGACACCACAATCCTGAACATCTATGTTCCAAATACAAGGGCACCCACATATGTAAAAGAAGCATTGATAACACTGAAACCACACATAGATCCCCAAACATTAATACAAGAAGACTTCAACAAAGGACAGGTAAACAAAACAGAAATTAAACAAAGAAATAATGTCTCTAATGGAGGTCATGAATCAAATGAAACTAACAGATATTTAGAGAACCTTACACCCAACACAAAATAATTTACCTTCTCAGCACATTATGAAACCTTCTCCAAAACAGACCATATACTTGGTCACAAAGTGAGCCTCAACAGATATAAGATTGAAATACTCCCATGTGTCTTATCTGATCACCATGAAATAAAGTTAGAACTCAACATGAAGAGAAATAGAAAAAAGCCTCCACACATATGGAAAATTACTACTAAATGAAAGCTGGGTCAGGAAAAAAATAAAGAAATAAATTAAAGTCTTCCTAAAATGAAGATAAAAATAAAAATGATGGCACAATTTACCCAAATTTGTAGGACAGAATGAAAACAGTGCTGAGAGAAAAGTTCATAGCACTAAATGCCTTCAAGAAGAAATTCGAGACAGCTCATTCAAGCAACTTAATGGCTCACCTAAAAACCCTAGAAAAAGTAGAAGCAGACACACCAAAGAGGAGTAGACAGCTTGAAATAATCAAACTCAGTTACTTAGAAACAAATAAAACAATTCAAAGAAACACTGAAACCAAGAACTGGTTCTTTGAGAAAATCAACAAGCTCGACAAACCCTTTGCCATGCTAACTAAAAGGCAAAGAGACACCATCCAAATCAACAAAATCACATGAAAAGGGGGACATAACTACAGACACTGAAGAAATCCAAACAATCATTAGGACTTACTTCAAAAGTCTATATGCCACAAATTTGAAAATCTAAATGAAATGGACAATTTTCTTGATCTATTCTACTTACCAAAGCTGAATCAAGACCAGGTAAATAATTAAATAGTTGTACATCCTCTAAGGAAAAAGAAGTGGTCATCGAAAGTCTCTCATCAAAAAAAAAAAAAAAAAAAAAAAAAAAAACTTAGGACCAGATGTTTTCAGCACAGAATTCTACAAGACCTTCAAGGAAGAGCTAACTCTAGTTCTCTTCAAACTATTCCACAAAATAGAAACAGAAGGAACATTACCAAATTCATTCCATGAAGCCACAGTAACCTTGGTTCTTTAACCTCACAAAGACCCAACAAAGAAAGAGAATTTCAGGCCAATCTCCCTTATAAACATTGATGCAAAAATATTGAACAAAATACTTAGAAACTGAATACAAGAATACATCAAAGATATCATCCACTAGGACCAAGTAGGCTTCAGCCCAGGTATGCAAGTGTGGTTCAATATATGGAAATCCATCAATGTGATCCACCCTATATTAACTGAAAGAAAAAGATCACATGATAATCTCCTTAGATATTGAAAAAGTGTTTGACAACATCTAATACCATTCACGTTTACAGTATTAGAGAGATCAGGGACAGAAGGCACATATCTAAACATAGGAAAGGTATATACAGCAAACTTACAGCCAACATCAAACTGAATGGAGAAAAACTTAAAGCAATCCCACTGAAATCAGGGACAAGACAAGGCTGCCCACTCTCTCCATATCTCTTCAACATAGTTCTGGAACTCCTTGCTAGAGCAATAAGACAGTTGAAGGAGATCAAGGGGATACAACAAAATTCTTTACAGACCTAGAAAGAAAAGTTCTCAACTTCATATGGAATAACAAGAAACCAAGAAATGCTAAAACAATCCTCTACAATAAAAGATCTTCCAGAGGTATCTCCATCTCTGATCTTAAGTTGTACTATACAGCAACAGTTTTAAAAACTGCATGGTACTGGCATAGAAACAGAATGGTGCATCAATGGAACCAAACAGAGGACCTAGAAATAAATCCACACACTTATGGACACCTGATCTTTGACAAAGACGCCAAAACCATACAATGGAAAAAAGATAGCATCTTCAACAAATGGTGCTGGTCCAACTGGATGTCTAAATGTAGAAAAATGCAAATAGATCCATACTTATCATCCTGCACAAAACTAAAGTCCAAGTGGATCTAAGACCTCAGCATAAAACCAGACACCTTAAATCAGTTAGAAGAAAAATTGGGGAAAACCCTAGAACTCATTGGTAGAGGAGACAACTTCCTGAACAAAACACCAAGAGAACAGGCTACATCTAAGAGCAACAATCAGTAAATGGGACCTCATGAAACGGAAAAGCTTCTGTAAAGCAAAGGACACTTTGTAATCAAAAGAAAATGAATGCCTACAGATTGGGAGAGAATCTTCACCAACCCTGGATCTGACAAAGGGCTTATATCCAGTATATATAAAGAACTAAAGAAGCTGAAAAGCAACAAACCAAGTAATCCAATTAAAAAATGGGGAACAGAGCTAAAAAGGGAATTCAAGATAGAGGAATATCAAATGTCAAATAACTCTTAAAGAAATGCTCAACCTCATTAGCCATCAGGGAAATGAAAATCAAAATGACCCTGAGATGTCACCTTACACACATCAGAATGGCCAAGGTCAAAATCTCAAGTGACAGCACATACTGGAGAGGTTGTAGAGAAAGGGGAACTCTCCTCCACTGCTGGTGGGAATGTAAAATTGTACAACCACTCTGGAAATCGATCTGGCACTTTCTCAGATAACTGTTAGGAATAATGCTTCCTCAAGATCCAGCTACACCACCCCAGCATATATTACAAAAGAGGCTCAAGTATACAATAAATACATTTCCTCAACCATGTTTGTAGCAGCTTTATTTGTAATAGCAAGAAGTTGGAAACAACCCAGAAGCCCCTCAAATGAAGAATGGATACAGAAATTGTTGTCCATCTACACAATGGACTCAGCAATGAAAAACAAGGAAATCATGAAATTTTCAGGTAAATGGTAGGACCTGGAAAGGATCATCCTGAGTGAGCTCTACCTGCAGCAGAAAGACACATACGGTATATGCTCACATATGATATAGGATAAACCTACTAAAATCTGTACATCCGTAGAAATTAATCAAGAGGAAGGACTGTGACTAAAATGCTCAATCCCCATCCTGAAAAGCAAAGAGGATGGATATCAGAAGAAGAAGAATTTGTCATTTTCTTATCTGAATAATACTCCATTATGGAAATATTCCACATTTTCCCTGAAGATTGTCAGTCCTATTCTTTAGTCATTGGAAGTTGCTGGGAGTTAGTTATTGTATTGAATGACAAACTTTCAGGATAACAATGTTCTTTTATCCTAATATTCCCTCCATCTTCTACTTTCTGGTGATTTGAATTGCAAAGTCCTCTTGAAGCCCATCTGTTTACATGTGGAGTGCCCAGTGAGGAAATGTCTGGTTAGAGATTGGAGATATTGCCTTGTTAGATAATATAATTTTTCCCCCTAATTTTTTTCTCCACCCTTTTATCTGTTGTATACAGGAGGGATACTTAATTTTTTGTGTTAATTTTTTTATCCAGCCACTTCGGTGAAGGTGTTTGTCAGCTGTAGGAGTTCCCTGGTAGAATTTTTTGGTAACTCAGGTATCATATCATCTGCAAATAGAGATATTTGACTTCTTCCTTTCCTATTTGCATCCCCTTGATATCCTTCAATTGTCTTATTGCTCTAGGAAGGACTTCCAGAACTACGTTGAAGAGATAAAAAGAGAGTGAGCAGCCTTGCCTTGTCCCTGATTTCAGTGAAATTGCTTTAATAGTCTCTCTGTTTAGTTTGATGTTGGCTATAGACTCCGTGTATATTGTCTTTAGTGTATTTAGATATGTACCTTGTATCCCTGATCTCTCCAATACTTTAAATATGGATGAATGATGGATTTTGTAAATTATTTTTCAGAATCTAAGGAAATCATCAAGTGTTTTTTTTTTTCTTTCATTTTTTTAATACGATGCATCACATTGATGTATTTCTGTATATTGTTCCACCCCTACATACCTGGGATGGAGCCTACTTGGTCATAGTGGATGATAGCTTTGATGTTTTCTTGTACTCGGTCAAAGACATAAAGTACCTTCGTATGACCCTAACCAAGCAAGACAAAGACTTGTATGACAAAAAAAATCACATCACTGAAGAAAGAAGATATCAGAAGATTGAAAGATCTCCTATTCTCATGGCTTGGCAGGATTAAAATTGTAAAAATGGTCATCTTAACAAAAGCAATCTACATTTTCAATGCAATACCCATCAAATTACCAACACAATTCTTTACAGAACTTGATAGAAAATTTTTCAAATTCATATTTTAGAAACCGAGAATTGCTGAAACAATCCACTAAAAGAAAAGATCTTCTGGAGGTAGCTCCATCCCTGATCTCAAACTTTAGTATAGAGCAAAAGTAAGAAAAACTACCTGGTACTGGCATAATAACAGAATGGTTGATCAATGGAAACAGAGGACTCAAAATTAAACACACACACACTTCTGACTTTTGACAAAGTTGCCAAAAACATGTAATGGAAAAAATATAGCATCTTCAACAAATGGTGCTGGTCTAACTGGATGTCTAACTACATGTAGAAAAATGCAAATATATCCATACAGCCTGCACAAAACAGTCCAAGTAGATCAAAGACTTCAATATAAAATAAGGCACATTAAATAGTTTAGAAGAAAAAGTGGGGAAGAGCCTTGAACTCATTGGCAGAGGAGACAACTTCTTGAAAGGAATACCAAGATCACAGAGTCTAAGAGCAACTCTCAATATATGGGTCCTCATGAAAGCTTCTGTAAAGCAAAGGACACTGTCATCAAAACAAAGAGACTGCCTACAGATTGGGAAAGCACCTTCACCAACCCTTTATCTGACAGAGGACTCATATCAAGTATATATAAAGAACTAAAGAAGCTGAAAAGCAGCAAACCAAATGATCCACTTAAAAAATGGGGAACAGAGCTAAACAGACAACTCTCTGTAGAGGAATATCGAATGGCAGAGAAGGTGGGCTGGCTTTCCCCAGGGTCAGATGATTGTTCAAGGTTCCTGAATAAACTGCATTGAAAAAAAAAAAAGAAACAATGCTCAACCTCATTATCCATTAGGGAAATTCAAATAAAAACAACCCTGAGATTTCACCTTACACCCATCAGAATGGCCAAGATGACAAACTCAAGTGACAACACATGCTGGAGAGGTTGTGGAGAAAGGGGAACCCTCCTTCACTGCTGGTGGGAATGTAAACTTATACAACCACTCCGGAAATCAATCTGATGCTTTCTCAGACACCTTGGAATAAGGCTTCTAAGAGATCCAGCTTTACCACTCCTAGGCATATATCCAAAATAGGCTCAAGTACACAATAAGGACATTTACCCAGCCATGTTTTTAGCAGCTTTATTTGTAATAGCCAGGAACTGGAAAAAATCCAGATGCCCCCAAACTGAAAAATGGATAAAGAAATTGTGGTACATCTACACAATAGAATATTACTCAGCAATACAAAACAAGGAAATCGTCAAATTTGCAGGTAAATGGTGGGAATTGGAAAATATCATCCTGAGTGAGCTATTCCAGAAGCAGAAAGACACATATGGTATACACTCACTAACACATATATAAGATAAACCTAATAAAATCTATACACATAAAGAAACTAATCAAGCGGGAGGACTCTGGCTAAAATGCTTAATCTCCATTCTGAAAGTTAAAGAGGATGGTCATCAGAAGACGGAGAAAAAAGGTTACAAGTTAGGAGCCTGCTACAGTGGGCATCTGAAAGGCTCTGCCCTGCAAACTGTCAAAGCAGATGCTGAGATTTGTAGCCAACTGTTGAGCAGAGTGCCTGGAATCTAATAAAAGAATTGGGAAATAGTAAGATCTGGAGAGGACAGGACCTCTACAAGGAAAGCAACAGAACCAAAAAATCTGAGCACAGGGGTCTTTCCTGAGACTCATACTCCAAAGAAAAACCATGCATGGAGATAACCTAGAACCCCTGCACAGATGAAGCCCATGTTAGTTCAGTGTCCAAGGGGATTCCATAGTAATGGGAAGAGGGACTGCCTCTGACATAAAAAGATTAGCCTGCTCTTTGATCACCTCATCCTGAGGGGGGAGCAGCCTTCCTAGGCCACAGAGGAAGAGAATGTAGCCACTCCTGCTGATATTTGATAGACTAGGAACAAAAGTAAGCAGAGGAAGTTGACACCAAACAGTGGACTTTGGGAGGGCCATGCGTGGAGAAGGAATAGGGAAGGTGGGATGGGTAGGGAAAGATGGAGGTGTTTGTTGGGGAATACACAGTGAATAAAGTTTAATTAAGAAAAATTAAAATAAAAAATATTGAAAAAAATAATTCTTTTTGGATTTATTATAGGAGGCTGTCCTTTGAGATTGATATGTCAATGAAAGTGACCAGACAGAATGGAGTCTTTGCCTCTCAGTCTCTGTGACTTTGTTTCAGTTGGTCTAGGTCTCTATTTCTGAATCTGTCTCTCTAGCTCTTTCTCCCTCTATATATGTCAGTCTCCCTCTCTCTGCCTGCCACTTCTGGTTCAGTATAAAAAGCTCTCAGTTCTGGTGAAGGACTAAAACAAGATGAGAGCTTGTTGACTTGACATCCTGAAGGGTTTCTGTAAAAATATAAGCTAGGTCCCAATTAAACTCTTTCTGTTCAAAGATTTGCCTTGGCTAGGGAATGTTTTCCCAGTAAGTAATTCACTGACTGAGGACATATCTTTGCATTTATCAAATAATAATGGAATCTGTGATAATGTGAAAGTCACATGTCAGGGACAAGTGACATTATTAATTCCACTTGAAAAATATGTGAGCCTTTTTCTGAACTAAGAGTCTTGAACATAGAAACTCTAATCTCTGTGTTGTGTGCTTTAGGCTGCCCAGATTGAGACATGTAGGGCTGAACACCCTGTCTCTCAAGCATGCTGCCCTTTTAATAACTGGTCCTGAAACACTTCCTGGCTTTCACCTGTTTCAGGACATCATTCTCCCTCTCAGCCAATTAGCACCTGAGAGAATCTTGAGTTTTCCATGGAGATGCCACCTGAGCTCATGGGGTTTGAGGTAGCTGGCCAACCACTAGTTCAGGGCTAGGATTCTCTGCAATATAATGAGATCCTGGAAAGCATGCCTTACAAAGTCAAAATCTGCCTTCTTTAGTGAAATATTTTCTTCATCTTAAAAAGTCATTTTAAAAGTTGTCAACATATTTTTATTGGTTATGTGATGTTGTAGGAGACTATTAATATTTACTATTGGTTTATCTTCTAATAAAGCTTGTTATTAATCTTAAACAGCTGTTTAACCAAATCACCACACAGAGACTGGGTTTTTAGTTAACCTAGAACACAATGCTGAGCAAAATTTAATCCCTCCTAAGCCACCAAGCCCTCAATTTCCTAACATTTAGCTTTCCTACATTATACTTGCTTTTTGTGAAATCTTAGGTCTGGTTCATGCTCCAAGTCCTCCAAGATCTCCCTCCCACTCTCTCTCCTTCTCGCTTTCCTCTTGCCCCTTCTCCTCCTTCTCCTCTTACTCCTCTCCTGCATTCTGACTCCTCCCCTCTTTGCTGTCCTCTGGCTCCTCCCTGCTCAACATTCTGTCTAGTTGCTTTATTTTGTTCCTGTTTACACAGGAGTTGAGACAGGATGCTTAGAATGAGTATCACAATACAATATCCATTTTGAAACCAAAGAGTTGGGGGTGCATTGGGGAGAAATCAGCATTGGAATGAACAAGGTTAAGGTCTATACATTAAAACAAACAAACAAACAAACAAACAAAAAAAACATTATACCAAGAATGTGGGAATTTGGTATACTATACAGGAAACACCTTTTCCATTGCTCCCAATTTCAAATTCTCACCCATGTATTACACTAATATATTTTTTAAATACAACAGTTCAAGTATGTGTTATTCATATACCCACTGGAACATGATCAGAGTCTCAGTGCCAAGTCCCTTAAAACTGAGTTCATGCTTGCAGAATCATGGCACCACCCCCAAGAAGAAGCCATCAGTCCTGAAGATATCTATATTTCATAACCTTGATCACAGTTTTCCTTATCCATTTATTTATTGTGATTTATTTACACTTTATCCCCTCTACTGCCCCCTCACTCATCTATATCCAGCCCCGCCTAGCCTCCTTCTACCCCTTTGCAATTTCTAACATTCTCCTGATAGTGGAGGTCCTCCTCAACCTCCTAATTGACCCTAGCTTATCAGGTATCACCCAGGCTGCCTGCATCATCTTTCTCTGCAGGCTGATTCTCAGGGCATTGTTATCCTTTTGTCCTTAATTTTCTGTATTTATGACAATCATCCTTCCTCCACTTCTATAGGATTTACAGAGCACTGAGGAGAGGGAGAATTTCATGGGGAAATCCCATTAAGACCTAGGTGTTTTAAGGCCTCTCTCTGCATAATATTGGACTGTGGGTCTCTGTATGCAATCTGATTTGATGCAGAAGGAAGCATCTCTGCAGATCCAAAAACATGGCAATAATCAATCAGTTGAGGTCAGAGAGCTGTATATTTTAATAACAACAGCCTGGTTTGCTTGAAATTTTCCTTAGGATGCCCTTGCCCAGCAGTTCAATTCACTGCCACCCAATCTCCCTAGTAGAAGACTGGTTTAGTCACAATTAGATGGCCTCTTGAAACTTCATCCCCCACTCTTAGGAAACCTCCTAATAAGTGAACACATGCCATATTTGTCTTTCTGCATTTTAGTTCCCTTATCCAGGATGATTTTTCCTGGTTACATCTATTTGCCTGAAAATATGATGTCATTTTCTTAACTAAATAATACTTCATGTTGGAAATATTCCACAATTTCTTCAAAGGATATTGTCAGTCCTGATCTTTAGTGCTTGCAACTTGCTGGGACTTTAATCATTGCATTGGATGACAAACTATCCGGATAACTATGTTATTTTAGCCTAGAAGTCTCTAGGAAGGTGTGCTTTGAGGTTGATATGCCAATGTAAGTGACCAGTCAGAATGGGTTTCTGTCTCTTTGTCTCTGTCATTTTATATATTTGTTTCTGTAGGTCTCTGTTTCTCTATTTCTTAATCTGTCTCTCTAGCTCTTTCTCTCTCTGTTTCTCTCAGTCTCCCTCTCTCTGCCTGCTGCTGGTGGTTCAGTAGGAAAAGCTCTCAGTTCTGCTGAAGGACATCAACAAGTTGTCTGCTTGCTGATGTGGCATCATGAATAATCTCTGTAAAAATATAAGCAATGTTCCAATTAAATGCTTTTTGTTCAGAGTTGCCTTTGTCACGGAGCATTTTTCCCAGTAAGTAATTCACTGACTGAGAACATATCTGTGCATTTAATAAATAATAATGGAATCTCTGATGATGGAAAACTCACATGTCAAGGACATAGGACTTTATTAATGAAAACTTGAAAGAAATGTGGGACAGATTAACTGAACTAAGGATCTTGGACACAGGAACTGTCATCTCTGGGTTGTGTCCTTTCACCTGCCAAGATTGAGGTATGAAGCGCTTCTCAGCCTTTCTCTCAAGCAGGCTATACACCTGGCCCTTTTAATAACTGGCTCTGGAAACTCTGTCTGGCTTTCACCTATTTCATGACATCATTTTCCCTCTCAGCCAATCAGCACCTTGCCCTTGTGATGTGAAAAGAGATGTGGATGTCGTTATGAATTTTTATGTTGTGATGCAATTGCGATGTCATAACAGCATTGCAACTGGATGTCCTAATATCATTGTGAAGTTTTACCATTTTTGAGGTCATAATAGCTTTGTGATGTCAAAATTCCATTGTGATGTCATACCACAATCATTTTGTAATAACATTGCGAAATCATAATAGCATGGTGATGTCAAATACCATTGTAAAATCATCATACTATTGGGAAGTAATAATATTTTAATGACATTATATTATTTTGATGTCAAAATCCATTTGTGATGTTATAATAGCATTGTGATTTTCTACCATTGTGATGATGTAATAGCATTGAGATATCATAATACCATTGTGATGTCATAGTAAATTTTGTGGTCATAATAGCATGGTGATGTCATAATACCATTTTGATGTCTTAACCGCATTTTGATATCATAATAGCATTGTGATATTCTAAGAGCATTATAATGTCATAATAGCATTGAGATGTCCTAATATCATTGTAAAGTCATACTGTTTTGAAGTCATAATAACACTGTAACGTCATAATTTCATAGCAACGTCATACTGCAATCATGTTTTCATAGCATTTTGCTGTCATAAGAGCAATGTAATATCATTATGAATTTTGATGTCATAAAATAATTGTGATGTCATAATAGCATTGTGAAATCATAACACCACTGTGATAGCATAATACCATTCAGATGTCATTATAGCATTGAGATGTCCAAATACTAATGTAAATTCATACCATTGTGAACGCATAATAGTATTGTAATGCCATAATTCCATTGTGATGTCATAACACAATCATATCATAAGAGCATTGTGTTGTCATAATAGCAGTGTGTTGTCATAATAGCATTGTGATGTCATACTAGCATTGTTGTCATAATAGCATTGTGTTGTAATAAAAGTGTTTTAATGTGATAATAGCATTGTTAACTAATATCACCAATGTGATAGCATAATAGCATTGTGATATCATCATAGCATTGTGATGCCATAATAGAATTGGGATGTCATGATAGCATTGGGATATTTTAATAGAATAGGGATGCCATAATACCTTTGTGATATCATGGCAACCTTTTGAAATCATCATAGCCTTGTGATATCCTAATACTATTGTGATGGCATAGTAGCAATGTGATGTCATCATAGCATTGTGATGTCATAATTCTATTGTAATATCAACACTTCATTGTGATGTCATACCACAGTCATGTCTTGTGGTAGCATAATAGCTTTGTAATGTCATGATGAATTTTGTTGTCACAATATTGTGATATCATAAAACTTATTACTGTCACTAAAGCATTGTAAGATCTTAATAGCAATATAAAACTATAAGACAATTTTGATGTTGTAATAGCATTGTGATGTCATAATAACATTTTGAGGTCATAATAGCATTTTGATGTCAAAATAGCATTGAGATTTCAGACAATTTTAACGCCATAATACAATTTTGATGTAATACATTTTTGAGGTCATAATAGCATTATGATGTCATACTAGTATATTTAGGTCTTAATGTGATTGTGATGTTATAATAACTTTGTGATGTCATCAGAACATTATTATGTCATAACAACATAGTTATGTTGTCATAGCTTTGTAATGTCACCATAATATTTTAAAGTCATAACACCACTGTGATAGCATAATAGCATTGTGATGTCATCATAGCATTGTGTTGATATAAGACCATTGTGATGTCATAATAATATAGTAAAATCATATTACCATTGGAATGTCATAACTTTGTGATGTCATAATAGCTTTGTTTTATCAAAATACCTTTGTGATGTAGTAATAGCATTGAGATATCATAATTTCATTGTGATGTCATAATTGCATTGTGATTTTGTAATACCACTGTTTTTAAAAGGCAAAACTTCCATCCATACCAAAAGGGCATAAACCAAATAAAGCCAAAACAAATGTCAAACCCAGGTACAAATGCCTACCCTAAACCTAAACCTAATCCCTAACCCTAACCCTAACCCTAACCCTAACCTTTTAAACATATGAAGTATAATTTTTGAGTCTTCAATATTTAACTAGGCTGGTGTATACTTTGCCAGCTGTAAGCCTCCTGTGTCTATCTTGCATTAGGCATGACCAACAGTTATTCCATGTGAAAATATCTCATGTTGAAAGGATAAGTCAGCTTCCAGAGCAGTTTGATATGTTAATTTAGTCAGCATTTAAATTTTTTTTGACATGGCAGATGTGCAGTTTCCATATTTGTCACCCAGCCTAATTTTAGGTCCTTACAATGACAAACAGAACATATCTCTTAAGCCAAAATGCCCTTTAGCACCAGTTGCTCTGTGGAAGTCCCACTTGCTGAGATTGGGTGGAATTTTTAGAGAATTATGACATGATCTCTCCTCATATAAACCTAAAATTAATGAGAATTCCTCTTTAAAACAGTAAGGACATAACAGCTATCATTAAGGAAAAAGAACTTACATGTTAACTTTAAGAAAAAAATTGTCATTTTGAATCTTGTAACTCAAAGTCTTTAAATGAAAATGAAGCAAAGGGACAAGAAAATTTTAAGTTTTGGGTCAGTTGTTAACCTAAAACATGCAAAGCCCAGTTGGTTGTTTTTTGGAATTTAGTTGACGTTTTAGTGAATTGGTGGACCCTAATAAGAAAGAGCTGACAAGTATCTTACATCCAGAGAGCTTTAAATTTTAGCTGTTATTAGATTGATATTTATTAGATTGATATTTTATTAGATTGATATATTTATCAATCTAATTTCCGTTGTCTATAACTTTAGTATTCCATTCCTTGGTTGTTTTCCCAGTTTCTCCTTGCACTTTCTTGGAGAAGTCCTCCAGAAAAGCCACCACCATGAAATATATTGCAAACAGATCCATGACTATGACAAACAAAACAAAGTCAAAGTGGATTAAAACACTCTATGCCATGGCATTTATTTTTAATTTTAAATGCAGTTTTAAGCCAAGCTCTATCTAGAGGTCTGTGTGCCTTCATTTCCTTTCTTTCCAGATATGGCTGCTGAGTTTAGCTGAGCTGAGCCAGCCAAAGTATAAGGGAACCATGCTTGTGTATCCTCCTGTTAGAATGTAGCCACAGCCAGTTTTGTTATGTTAAGTCTCAGGTCTGTCCACAATAGGCTGTCTTTTGCTTTAGGGCCTGTTTAAGAGTCTTTTATTATAGAAACAGTAATTGACCTGGGAGTTTTTAGTTTTAAGTTTGGGTTATTGGGCTTGTATTACTGTGAGCTTATTCCCCCCACCAAATTAGTTAAAGTAGGAATTAAGGGCTGTGGAAACTCATTATTGTACAGTTAGATTAGCTGGGTGCCATTTGTTGATATTTATTAATATTAACTATTGAAATATCTTTTAGTTAAGCAGCAGTTATTCCTAAACCACCTGTATACCCAAATCACAACACAGACACTGGGATTTATTTAATTAACCTAGAACACAATGCTGGGCAATATTTATTCCATCCTAAATCTCCAAGACAGCATAGATTCCTACCTTTCAGATTTCACTCATTTTATGTGCTTTATCATATCTTATGTATGGTCCATCTCTCCACGTGGATCTAGGACCTCTCCTCCTGATTCTCCACCTCTCCTCCCCTGCTTCCTTACTCTTCCTTCCACTATGGACCAGGATGACCCACCCTATTCTCTGCATTGCTCAGCGTTGTAGCTGGTTGTTTTATTGACGATACAGAGAATGTTGTAATCGACTATTAATATTTACTATGGGTTTATCTTCTAGCAAATCTTGCTGTTAATTTTAAACAGCTGTTTAACCAAATCACCACACAGAGACTGGGTTTTTAGTTAACCTAGAACACAATGCTGGGCAATATTTACTCCCTCCTAAACCTCCAAGCCCTCAGTTTCCTAACATTTAGATTTTCCACATTTTACTTGCTTTTTGTGAAATCTTAGGTCTGGTTCATGCTCCATGTCCTCCAAGCTCTCTCCTCCAGCTCTGCTCTCCTCACTCTCTTCTCACCCCTTCTCCTCCCACTCCTTTCCTGCTCTCTAGCTCCTCCCCTCTCCCCTGTCCTCTGGTTCCTCCCATTGAACAACATTGTATCTACTTGCTTTATTTTGTCCTGTTTACACAAGAGTTGAGACAGGATGCTTATAGTGAGTATCACAACGCAATATCTGGATTGAAACCAGAGAGTGGGGGAAGAAATCAGCGTTTGAATTAACAAGGGTAAGGTATTACATTTTAAAAGAACATTATACCAACAAGAGAACAAATGGCGGCATGTTTACACAAACTTGAGACAAGTGATACATAGAATAAGCATAACAGTGCAGAGAGTGGGGGACAGACATCAGCATTTGAACAAACAACGGTAAATTTTATACATTCCAAAAGAACATTGTACCAACAATTTATTTACATATATATAGTATACATAATATTCTGCCTGCATGCCACAGGTTGTGACCTACCCTGTGGTTGCTGGGAATTGAAGAATGACTTCTATAAGAGTAAACAATGCTCTTAACCTCTGAGTTGCTTCTCCAGCCCTGGTCCCAAATTTCTCTAGTTCAAATTGCTTAAATTTTCATTGTCATAATAGCATTGTGGTATCATAATAAGACTGTGATGTTATAATACCATGGTGAAATCATAATACCATTGTGTTGTCATAATACCATTGTAAAATCATAAAACTATTGGATGTCATGAAACTAATGCAATGACATAATACCATTGTGATGTCATAATTCCACTGTGATATCATACCACAATCATGTCTAAATAGCATAATGCTGTCATAATAGCATTGGGATGGCATGATGAATATTGATGTCATAATGCCATTGTGATATCATTATACATACTGATGACATAACAGCATTGTGATTTCATAATAGCAATGTGATGTCAAAATAGCATTGTAATGTCATATCATTGTAAATTAATAACACCATTGTGTAGTCATAATACCATTGTGATGTCTTAATAACATTGAGAGGTCATTCCATTGCCATATCTTTTTTTTTTAAGGTCCTAAGAGCATTGTGATATCATCATAGCATTTTGATGTCCTAATAGAATTGCAAAGCCACACCAAAATTATGACGTCATAATACAATTGGGATGTAATAATACCATGGGGATATCATTATACTGTGAGTCATAATACCATTGAAATGTCATAATAGCATTGTGAAGTCATGAGACCATTTTGATATCATAAAAGCATTGTGATGTAATAATACCATTTTGAGGTCATAATACCATTTTAATTTCAAAATTCCATTGTGATATTTTTCCATATGAGGTCATAATTGCATTGTGATATCATAATAGCACTGTGGTGTCATAGTAGAATTGTGATCTGATAACTCCATTGTGATGTCATAAGACCATTGTAACTAAATGATAGTATTGTGGTATCATCATAGTTTTGGTATGTCATCATAGTTTTGGGATGTCATCATAGTTTTGGGATGTCATAATAGCATTGTGATAAGATAATACCATTGTGAATTCAGAATACCATTGGGATCTCATAATACGTTTGGGATCTCATAACACCATTGAGATATCATACAATTGTGATATTATAATATTATTGGGTATTACATTAGATTAGGTTCAGAAGGAAGGAGTGGGGGACCTCCACTATCAGTGGACTTGGGGAGGGGCATGCTTGAAGGAGAGGGAGGGAAGGTGGGATTTAGGAGGGGAGGAAAGAGGGGATTATGGGGTGATACAAACTGAATGAACTGTAACTAATAAAAGTTAAAAATGAAGACATAAGGGTCATCAAATAATGGTAGCAATTCATCAAGACTCTAAAAAGAAAAATAAAAGGCAATCTACCACAAATAAATATTTATCTAGGAGTACATTTGTAAAAAGACTTCTTGGTTATGGAAATTTTAGTGACACAATTAAAAAATAAAAATATTAGAAATTTTAAAAAATGGGGAACAGAGCTAAACAGAGAATTCTAGATAAAGGAATATCGAATGGCAGAGAAACACTTAAAGAAATGCTCAATGTCATTAGCCATTATGGAAATGCATATCAAAATGACCCTGAGATTTCACCTTACGCCCATCAGAATGGCTAAGATAAAAATCTCAAGTGACAACACATGCTAGAGAGATTGTGGAGAAAGGAAAACCCTCCTCCACTGCTGGTTGGAATGTAAACTTGTACAACCACTCTGGAAATAAATCTTGTGCTTTCTTAGACAACTAGGAATAGCACTTGCTCATGATTCAGCTATCCAGCTCTAGGCATATATCCAAAAGAGACTCAAGGATATAATAACAACATTTGCTCAACCATGTTTCTAAGTAGCTTTGTTTGTAATATCCAGAATCTGGAAACAACCCAGATGCCCCCAATTGAAAAATGGATACAGAAATTGTGGTACATCTACACAACGTAATATTACTCAGCAATAAAAAAGAAAGGAAATCCTGTAAGTTGCAAATAAGTGGTGGGAATTGGAAAGGATCATCCTGAGTGAGGTATCCCAGAAGCAGAAAGACATACACGATATATACTTACTCATACAGACAAACATTATAGGATAAACATACTGAAATCTGTACACGTAAGTAAACTAATCAAGAGGGAGGACTCTGGCTAAAATGCTCAATTCCCATCCTGGGAGGCAAAGAAGATGGACATCTGAAGAAGAAGAAAAGAGCAAAGAAGTTAGGAGCCTGTCACAAAGGGCCTCTGAAAGGCTCTGCCCTGCAGACTATCAAAGCAGATGCTGACACGTATGGCCAAATGTTTGACAAGTGTATGGAATCTAATTAAAGAAGTGGGAAATAGTAAGATATGGGGAGGACAGAAGCTCCACAAGGAGAGCAAAAGAACCAAAAAATCTGAGCACAGGGGTCTTTCCTGAGACTCATACTCCAAACAAAAACCATGCATGGATATAATCTAGAACCCCTGCACAGATGTAGCCCATGGAATTTCAGTGTCCAAGGTGCTTCCATAGTAGTGGGAACAGGGACTGCTTCTGACATGAACTGATTAGCCTGCTCTTTTATTACCTTTCCCTGAGAGGTAGTCAGTCTAACCAGACCACAGAAGATGACAATGAAACAAGTCCTGTTGAGATATGATAAACTAGGTTCAGAAAGAAGGAAAAGAACTCACCTATCAGTGGACTTGAAGAGGGGCATGTGTGCAGATGGGGAAGGGAAGCTGGTACTGTGAGGGGAGGAGAGAGGAGTTTATGGGGGAGACAAAGTGAATACACTGTAATTAATTAAAATTAAAATAAAAAAGTGACAATTTTCCTGATAGGGGAGGTCCTTCTCTGGCTTCTATCTGACCATAGCTTATCAGTTCTCACCAAGGCTGACTGCATCATCTTTCTCTGTGGCCTGATTCTCATGGCATTGTTCTCCATATGTCCTCAATTACCTCCACTTATGACACTCTATAACTCCTCTCCTACAGACTTCCCAGAACTCTGAACGGAGGGAGAATTTCATAGACAAATCCCATTTTGAGCTGGCTGTTTTAAGGTCTTTATCTGCATAATATTAGACTGTGGGTCTTTCTATGCAATCACATTTGATTCAGAAAGAAGTGTCTCTGTGGATAAAAGAACATGGCACTGATCTATCAGGTGAGGGCAAAGAGCAACATATTTAAATAACAACAGCCAGGGTTGCTTGAAATTTCCCATAAGATACCTTGACCCAAAAACTCAACTCACTGCCATCCTATTCCCCTAGTGGAAGACTAGTTTATTCAGAATAAATAGCCTTTTGAAACTTTATCCCCCATAATTTGGAGATTAGTAAATGCATACCATATTTGTCTTTTTGCATTTTAGTTACTTCAACCGGGATGATAATTCCTGTTTTCATCCATTTGCCTGAAAAAATCATGATATCATTATCTTAGCTTAAGAACATTCCATTATGGAAATGTTCCATGTTTTCCCAAAAGGAATTTTTCAGTCCTGTTCTTTAGTCTTTAGAAGTTGCTGGGACTTTAATCATTGTACTATATTACAAACTATCAGGATAACTATATTCTTTTAGCATATAAACCCCTCCATCTTCTACTTCCTGATGATTTGAATTGCAATGTTTCCCTGAAGCTTATTTATTTATATGTGGAGTCCCCATTGAGTAAATGTCTAGGAAGTGTTAGGATATATGGACTTGTGGGATAATATAATTCCTGAAATTATATTATAGGAGGGTATGCCTTGAGGATGATATGCCAATGAATGTGAGCAGACAGAATGGAGTCTCTCTCTCTCTCTCTGTCTCTGTCAATTTATATATTTTTTGTCAGTCTTTGTCTCTGTATGAATGTGTTTCTCTAGCTCTTTCGGTCTGTGTCACCTTCTCTCTGCCTGCCCTTTGTGGTTAAGTATGAAAAGCTCTCAGTTCAGCTAAAGGACTAGAACAAGATGACTGCTTGCTGATGTGACATTATTCCCCAGAAAAATATGAGCAAGGTCCCAATAAAACCCTTTTTGTTCAAAGAGTTGCCTTGGTCAGGGAGCATTTTTCAAGGCAGAACTTCCAGACTGAGGACATATCTGTGTGATAGTGACCAGAGAAAATGGAGTCTCTGTCTCTCAGTCTTTATCACTTTATATCATTGTTTCTTTTGGTCTTCATCTCTCTATTTCTGAATCTGTCTCTGTAGTTCTTTCTCTGTCCATCTTTCTCAGTCTCCCTTTTTCTACCTGCTGCTTGGGTTCAGTGTGAAAAGCTCTCAGTTTTGCTGAAGGACTACATCAAGATGACTGCTTGCTGACCTTACATGGTGGATGGTCTCAGTAAAAATCTAAACAAGTAGCTAATTAACCTTTTTGCTCAGAGACTTGCCTTGGTCAGGGAGCATTTTCACAGTAGGTAATTAACTGATGGAGGACATATCTATGCATTTAACAAATGAAAGTGTTGTCTGTGATAATATGAAACTCACATATCAAAGACACATGACATTATTAATGATCATTTGAAAAAATTATGTGACACTTTTCTTGAACTAAGAGTCTGGGCCACAGACTCTTAGTTACACAGAAAGTGTAATATCTGGGTTCTGTGCTTCCAGCTGAGACTATTGAGGCATGTAGGAATGCTCAAATAGGACCACTTGGTCCTTTTAATAACTGGCTCCTGAAACTGTTATTGGCTTTCATGACATTATTCTCCCTCTCAGCCAATCAGCACTTAAGAGAACCTTGAGGCTTCCATGGAGATGAGTACATAAACTTTTCTTAGTTTCAAGTATCTCTGATCCTGTGTACATGTGACTTTTTCTTGTGAAACCCAACAAGCCTTTATCTCATCACTGAAATCACATTCCACACCTTTACTTCTTTTTACCTCTCTGACAATGTCAGGTAGGAAATGAAACATTAATGTTTATTTAACTATATTTTTCATAAGTAGGGAAGCTTCAAAGTCATGTGGGATTAAGAGGAATGTACCAAATGACAAGGTAGTCTCCTACTGTGGTCTTGGAACTGAAATTTCCTAGGTTGTAACTTTGAACTGAGCAGTTACTTGTGTACTCACTCAATGTACCTTCACATTCTTACTTATATAATAGGCTGGCAGTGTCTAGAGTTCCCTGTGGTATTGAGTCTTTAAGAGCAGGAAAAAGAGAAAGAAAGCAGATAATTCCTGGGAGTGGATTGGCTGAAAGAGTGAAAGATCAATGCATGTAAAAGGAGAACTGAGGGGCAATAAACTAATTGACAGCTGGTGCTGTTCCACAGTAGTGTTGCCAACTTTCTATTATCATGTTTGCCTTGTATAATCTGGCTGGATTGGCAGATGTAGCCTACTCAGTGGTCAGTGAGGAACCCTCCTCATCCTGGGCTTTACAGTTAAAACTGAGCCTGTCTTATATTCATAGGACAAAAGAGCAGCTGGGTTTTTTTTTTTTTTTTTTTTTTTTTTTTTTTTTTTGCTATGTTCCTCTAGACAAACCCTCTTAAGGTAGTGTTAGTGCCAGAAGTACTTGTTGAGAGGTGCCACATGACCTCAGGGGGTCTGAAGTAGCAGGTAACCACCAGTTCATGGCTAGGATTATCTGCTACATATTGAGTTCCTGGAAAGCATGTCTGATAAATTAAATCTCTGCCCTCCTTTAGCAGACTCTATTATCCATGATAAGTCATTGTAAAAGTTCTCAACATAATATTTTTATTGATTATATGGTAATTTCATAGAACATTCATTACACTCTTTTTCCATTGCTCCCAGGTTCAAATTTCTACCCACCATGTGTCACACAAATTTTCTTTTAAAATACATTAATTAAAGTATGTGCTGTTCATATACTCATTGAAACATGATCAGAGCCTCAGTGCCAAATCCTTAAATAAAACTGAGCTCATCCTTGCTGCAACTTTTGTACCATCACCAAGAAGTAGCGATCAGTCCTGAAGATCTCTATAATTTTTCACCACCACAATCAGTCTTAATACAATTATGTCATAATAGCAGTGAGATGTCATAATACAATTGTTAATTAATAATACCATTGTGATATCATCATAGATTTGAGATGTCCTAATATCATTTTAAAGACTTACCATAGTGAAGTCATAATAGGATCATAATGTCATAATTCCATTGTGATGTCATAACACAATTATGCTGTAAGAGCATTGTGATGTCATCATAGCCATGTGATGTCATAATAGCACTGTCAGTTCATATCATTGTGCTGTTGTAATAACATTGTGATGTATTCATAACATTATGATGTCATAATAACATTGTGATGTCATCATAGCATTGTTAACTCATAGCACCATTGGCATGTGGCATTGTAATGCCATAACACCATTGAGGTGTCATAATACGATTGTGATGTTATAATACCATTGTGATGAAATATTTGCCTTGTGATCTCATCATATCATTCAGATGTCATAATAGCATTGCGATGTCATAAGAGAAATTATAGTCGATGACAAGATGGCAGTGCCAGGAGAACAGGGCAGCTGAGGAGCAGGACAACATTTCCTGTACAGCTACCAAGAGACTGAACTCTGGGCCCTAAAACAACAGCAATCGTGTTTTCCACGTGAGAGGAAACCCCCACGGCATGGGAATCAGTTGGGACCACTCTCAGGTCACCAGCCAGAACCCAGAAGAGATCCTGGGTTGCTCAGACACTTGGTCCCCAGACCAGAGCTACAGGCCTTCCAGTCCTGATCATATTCCCAGGCTGATCTGTGGGCACAAAAACAACATAGACCAGGAGTCCCTGTCCTGAGAGAATCCACAGGAAAGGACGGAAATGGTTCTGACTTGGGTCACCTCGTCTTTCCCTGGAAAATGTCTCGCAGACTGTTGGGTCCTAGAAGCCATCTCTGAGTTGTGCTTCAAACACAGGCACAGTTTCTGTGCTCCAGCTATCTGGCACAGACTGAGCTGTGTGTCCCAGGGCAAAAAAGAGACTGGTAGTCCCTGTTGCAAGAGAATCCACAGGGAAGGAAGGAAACTGTACTGACTTAAACCACCCAGTCCTTTCCTGGAAAAAGTCTCACAGACCAGAGGGTCCAAGTGGCCGTCACTGCACTGGGCTCCAGCAGCAGGCACAAACAGTCGCTTCGCACCAGCTCTCCAACTGTGTGCCCCAGGGCAACAGAGACTGGGAGTCACTGTCACGAGAAATCCTCACAGGGAACTAAGCAAAGAGGACAGACTTAGGCCACCAGTATTATCCCTGGAATAGGTCACACAGACTGGCCCAACCCAGGGACCTGCTGTGCACCAGATAGCCTGCTGTTACCAGGAAAGCTTTACCCACCCACCACAGATTACCGCTTAGGATTGGGACACAGAGCTCCAAACTCAGACCTACAAAAGCCCAGAATCCCCAAGATCAACCCACAGATAAGGCTCCAAGGGGCAATTAGTTATCCCTAACAAAACTGATCAAACCACAGGACACACAGTTCATAGCAGCAGATCATTAAATTTACAGCAAAAAACCCAGAAGAAGGGCAGCTGTTTTCAGGACATCCCTGGGTAAAGAGGAGAATTCTCTGGACTAAAAAAAGACCACAGTTACCACTCAGGTCTCTATCCCTGAGGGGAGCAGCGGCAACTCCTGAAAAATGACAGCCATCCAGTGACTATGCACAAAAAGCTGAGAAGACTTCCTTCAAGAAAAAAACAGCTTTCTGCCAAGGGGATTCCTCCACCACAAGATCCACAGGAACCACCAGAAACTAACACCAAACATCTAAGCCCAATGGGTAGCCCAATGGGTAGAGGCCAGTGTAAAAGCTCAACCAACAAAAGACAGAGTAATATGGCATCTCCATAACCCAGTTATCAAGGGGCAAGTAGCCCAGGGAACCCCAGCATAACTGAAATCCAAGAAGATGACCTAACAACTATACTCATAAAGATAATAACAGAGGAAACAAATAAAAAAACGTAAAGAACTAGAGGAAGATAAACTCAAACAGAATATGGCCAGCTGTGAAGAAATAGAGGAAGTTACAGCCAAACAGTTTGTGGGATTTAGAAGGGAAATGCTTAAATCACTGAATGAAATAAAAGAAATAGAGTTTTCCTCAAACAAATAGTTGAAAGAATTAACGGAAAAAACAGGAAAATACAGTGAGACAGGGGAAGGAAATCAACAAAATGGCTCAAGATCTGAAGATAGAATTGGAAAACTTAAAGAAAACACAAATGGAGGAAATTGTGGAGAAAAAGAACTTAGGGAAGAAAACAGGAACTACAGAGGTTAGCATAACCAATAGACTACAAGAGATGGAAGAAAGAATCTCAGGTGTGGAAGATACAATGGAAGAAATAGATGTATCTGTAAAAGAAAATGTTAAATCTAAAAAATTCCTGACACAGACTTTCCAAGAAATTCAAGACAAAATAAAAAGACAAAACCGAAGAATAATAGGAATAAAGGAAAAAGAAGATTCCCTGCACAAAGGCCCAGAAAATATTTTCAACAAGATCATTGAAGAAAATTTCCCCAACTTAAAGGAGAGGCCAATAAGAATACAAGAGGCCTACAGAAAACCAAATAAATTAGACTAGAAAAGAAAATCCTCCCACCATATGATAATAAAAACCGTAAGTATACAGAACAAAGAAAAAATACTAAGAGTTGCAAGGGAAAAAGGCCAAGTAAGATATAATGGCATAACCATTAGAATCACACATGATATTTCAACAGAATCTATGAAAGCCAGAAGGGCCTGGACAGATATCATGCAGACCCTAAGAAAACACAGATGTCAGCCCAGGCTACTATACCTGGCAAAATTCTCAGTACTAGTAGATGGAGAAAACAAGATATTCAATAAAAAAATACAAATTTCAACAATACCTACGCACAAATCCAGCATTACAGAAGACACTAGAAGGGAAAATACATCCCAAGAAAACTATCTACTTTCAAGAAAACAGAAGACATAATTAACCTCACTAAGGTAAAACAAAAAGCAACCAAGCACACAACCTTATGACCGCAGCCAACATCAAAATCAAAGGATCTAACAGCCACTGGTCATTAATCTCTCTCAACATCAGTGGATTCAATTCTCCAATAAAAAGACACAGCCTAACAGAATGGATGCATAAACAAAACCCAGAAATCTGTTGCATACAAGAAACACACCTAAGTCACAAAGATAGACATTACCAGAGGGTAAAGAGAGCTTTCCAAGCAAATGGACCCAAGAAGAAAGCAGGAGTAGCCATTCTAATATCTGATAAAATAGACTTTCAACCAAAATTACTTAAAAGAAATGGGGAAGGACACTTCATACTCATCAAGGGAAAATTGCACCAGGAATACATCACAATCCTGAACATCTATGACCCAAATACAAGGGCACCCACATTTGTATAAGAAATATTGATAAAATTTAAACCACATAGAGATCCCCACACATTAATAGGGGGAGAATTCAATACCCCACTCTCAACAAATGACAGGTCAACAAAACAGAAATTAAACAAAAAATCAATGTCTCTGAAAAAGGTCATGAATTAAATGGACATAACAAACGTTTATAGAATCATATACCCAAACTGAAAAGAATTTACCTTCTTCTCAGCACCTCATGGAACCTTCTCCAAAGTAGACCACATAGTTGGTCACAAAGCAAACCTCAACAGATACAAGAAGATTGTAATAATTCCTTTGTATCCTGTCTGATCACTATGGAATAAAGCTGGACCTCAACAAAAACAGAAATGGCAAAAAGCCTACACACACATGGAAGCTGAACAACTTGCTGATAAATGACAACTAGGCCAGGGAAGAAATAATGAAAGAAATCAAAGTCATCCTAGAACTCAATGAAAATGAAGACACAACATACTCAAACTTGTGGGAAACAATGAAGGCAGTGCTAAAAGGAAAGTTCATAGCACTAAGTACCTTCAAGAAGAAATTCGAAACAGTGAATTCAAGCAACTTGATGGCTCACTTAAAAACCCGAGAAAAAGAAGAAGCAGACACCCTAAAAAAGGGTAGATGGCTGGAAATAATCAAACTCAGGGCTGATATCAATAAATAAGAAACAAATAAAACAATTCAAAGAATCAATGAAACCAAGAGCTGGTTCTTTGAGAAAATCAACAAGATAGACAAACCCTTAGCCAAGCTAATTAAAAGGCAGTGAAACACCATACAAATCAACAAAATCAGAAATGAAATGGGGGTTATAACCACAGACACTGAGGAAATCCAAACAATCATTAGGACTCACTTCAAAAGTCTATATGCCACAACATTTGAAAATTTAAATGAAATAGACAATTTTCTTGATCAATTCGACTTATCAAAGCTGAATCGGGAGCAGGTAAATAGATTAAATAGCTCTATATCCCCCAAGGAAATAGAAGCAGTCATTGAAAGTCTCCCATCCAAAAAAATGCCAAGGAACAGATGATTTCAGTGCTGAATTCTACCAGACCTTCAAAGAAGAGCTAACTCCAGTTCTTTTCAAAGTATTTCACAAATTAGAAACAGAAGGAACACTACCAAATTCATTCTATGAAGCCACAGTCACCTTGGTCCGAAAACCTCACAAAGACCCAACAAAGAAAGAGAATTTCAGGCCAATCTACATTATGAACATTGATGCAAAAGTACTCAACAAAATACTTGCAAACCAAATACAAGAACACATCAAAGATATCATCCTCTATGACCAAGTAGGCTTCATCCAAGGCATACAAGGGTAGTTCAATATACAGAAATCCATCAATGTGATCCACCATATTAACAAACTGAAAGAAAAAAAAATCACATTATAAACTCCCTAGATGCTGAAAAAGCATTTGACAAAATCCAGTATCCATTCATGTTTAAAGTATTGGAGAGATCAGGGATATAAGGCACATATCTGAACATAGTAAAGGAGATTTACAGCAAGCCTATAGGCAACATCAAACTGAATGGAGAGAAATTTAAAGCAATCCCACTGAAATCAGGGACAAGACAATGCTGCCCACTCTCTCCATATCTCTTTAACATAGTGCTGACAGTCCTTGCTAGAGCAATAAGATAGTTGAAGGAGATCAAGGGGATACAAATTGGAAAGGCAGAAGTCAAATTATCACTATTCGCAGATGATATGATAGTATACATGAGTGATCCCAAAAACTCTACCAGGGAACTCCTACAGTTGATAAATACCTTCAGCAAAGTGGCCGGATACAAAATTAACTCAAAAAAAAAAAAATCAGTAACCCTCCTGTATACAAAAGACAAAAGGGCTGAGAAAGAAATTAGTGAAACAACACCCTTCTCAATAGCCACAAATGACATAAAGTACCTTGGAGTAACCCTAACCAAGGAAGTCAAAGGCTTGTATGAAAAAAAATTTCAAGTCTCTAAAGAAAGAAATAGAAGAAGATATGAGAAGGTGAAAAGATCTCCCATACTCATGGGTTGGCAGGATTAACATAGTAAAAATGGCCAACTTATCAAAGGCAATCTACAAATTCAATGCAATTCCCATCAAATTACCAACACAATTCTTTTCAGACCTGGAAAGAACAATTCTGAACTTCATATGGAATAACAAGAAAAACAGAATTGTTAAAATTATTCTCTACAATAAAAGATCTTCTGGAGGTATCTCCATCTGTGATCTTAAGCTGTATTATAGAGCAACAGAAACAGAATGGTGGATCAATGGAACTGAACAGGGCACTCAGAAATAAACCCACACACTTATGGGCACCTGATCTTTGACCAATATGCCAAAAACATACAATGGATAAAAAGATAGCATCTTCAACAAATGGTGCTGGTCTAACTGGATGTGGACATGTAAAGATATGAAAATAAATCTATACTTATCACCCTGCACAAAACTATAGCCCAAGTAGATCAAAGACCTCAACATTAAACTGGACACATTAAATCAGTTAGAAAAAAAAAACAGTGGGGAATAAGTGGGGAATACCCTCAAACTCATTGGTACAGGAGACAACTTCCTGAACAGAATTCCAAACATCACAGGCACTAAGAGTAACAATCAGTAATTGGGACCTCATGAAATTGAAAATCTTCTGTAAAGCAAAGGAAACCATCATCAAAACAAAACAACTGCCTAGAGAGTGGGAAAGAATCTTCACCAACCCTTTATCTGACAGAGGGGTAATATCCATTATATATAAAAAACTAAAGAAGATGAAAAACAGCAAAACAAGTAATCCAATTAAAAATGGGTAACAGAGCTAAATAGAGAACTCTCTGTAGAGGAATATCTAATGGCAAAGAAGCACTTAAAGAAATGTTCAACATCATTAGCCGTTAGGGAAATGCAAATCAAAACAACCCTGAGATTTCACCTTACACCCATGAGAATGGCCAAGATCAAAAACACAAGTGACAACACATGCTGGAGAGGTTGTGGAGAAAGGTGAACCCTCCTCCACTGCTGGTGGGAAAGTAAACTTGTACAACCACTCTGGAAAGCTATCTGGCACTTTCTCCGACAACTTGGATTAAGGCTTCCTCAAGATCCAGCCATCCCACTCCTAGGCACATATCGAAAAGTGGCTCAAGTACACAATAAAGACATTTGCTCAATGTTTGTAGCAGCTTTATTTGTAATGGCCAGAAGTTGGAAACAGTCCAGATGCCCCTCAACTGAAGAATGGATACAGAAATTGTGGTACATCTACACAATGGAGTACTACCATGCAAAGAAAAATAAGGAAATCATGAAATTTGCAGGTTAATGGTGGGACCTGGAAAGGATCATCCTTAGTGAGCTGTCCCAGAAGCAGAAAGACACAAATGGTATATACTCACTCATATAGACATATAAAATAGGATAAACCTAGTAAAACCTGAACATCTAATAAAACTAATTAAGAGGGAGGACCCTGATTAAAATAATCAATCCCCATCTGAAAGACAAAGAGGATAGTCATCAGAAGAAGAAGAAAACAGGAAACAATCTATGAACCTGCCACAGAGGGCCTCTGAAAGGCTCTGCCATGCAGACTATCAAAGCAGACATTCAGACTTATGGCCAATTGTTGGGCAAAGTGCAGGGAATCTTATGTAAGAAGTGGGAAACAGTAAGATTTGGAGAGGACAGGAACCCCACAAAGAGAGCAACAGAACCAGAAAATTGGAACACAGGGAACTTCCCAGAGACTCATACTCCAAAATGTACCAGGCATGGAGATATGCTAGAACCCCTGAGCAGATGTAGTCCATGGCAGTGCAGTGTCCAATTGGGTTACATAGTAATGGGAAGAGGGACTGCCTCTGACATAATCTCATAGGTCTGTTCTTTGATCACCTCCCCCCTGAGGGGACGGCAGCCTTGCCAGGCCACAAAAGATGACAATGCAAGCTACTCCTGATATGATCTGATAGACTAAGATCAGAAGGAAGGAGAGGAGGAACTCCCCTATCAGGAGACTTGGGGAAGGGCATGGGTGAAGAAGGGGGAGAGAGGGTGGGGCTGAGAGGGGAGGAGGGAGAGGCTTATGGGGGAATACAAAGTGAATAAAGTGTAATTAATAAAAAATAAAATAAATGCTAGAAAATAAAAGAGCATTATAATATGATAACAGCATTGTGAAGCCATAAGACCACTGTGATACGTAAAAGCATTATGATTTAATCATAGCATCGTAATACCATTGTAATATCATAATACCATTGTAATGTCATCATTGCACTGTGAATTAATAACACATTGTGATCTCATAACAGCATTTAGATGTTATACTATTGTGATATCATAATAGTATTTTGATGGCATAATACCATTTTGCTGTCAAAATAGCATTGTGATGTCATTATACCATTATGATGTCATAACAGCATTGTGATGTCACAATGGCATTGTTATATCATATAAACATTGTAAAGTCATAGCATTATTGTGATAGCACAGTAGTATTGTAATTTCATCCTAGCTTTGAGATGTCCTTATATTATCAAAATGTCATCCCTTTCTGAAGTCATAATAGCATATAATGTCATAATTCCATTGTATTGTCATAACACAACCATGTCCTGATATAATAGTGATGTCATCATAACATTGTATTGTCATAATAGAATTCTGCTATCATAATAGCATTGTGATATATTAATAGCATATTAATCTCATGAACCCATTTTAATGTGATAATAGCATTGTGATTTCATCATAACTTTGGGATGTCATGAAGCATTTTGATGTCATGACGCCATTCAAATGTCATAATTCATTGTGATTTTATCATACCAATTGTGATGCCTTGACTCCATTGCAATTTCATATTAGCATTTAAATATCATAACACCATTATGTTTTCATATTATTGTGATGTCATAATTGCATTGTGATATCATAAAAAACTTTATGATATTAAAATTGCATTGTGATGTCATACCACAATCATGTCATAATAGCTTTGTGATGTCAGAATAGCATTGGGATGTCATGAAGAATATTGATTTCTTGATGCCATTGTAATTCCATAATAGAATTATGATGTCATCACAGCATTTTGATTTCCTTATATCATTGTGAAGTTATACCATTGTGAAGTCATAAGTGCATTTTGATGTCAAACTTCCATTGTAATATGATACCACAATCATACCGTAATACCATTAAATCATATTAGGATAGTGATACCATAATACCATTGTAATTTCATAAGAGCATTGTACTGTCATAATAGCCTTGTGATCGTAACATTGTTGCGATAGCATAACATTGTGAAGTCATCATAGGATTGAGAAGTCCTAATATCATTGTAAAGTCATACCTTTGTGTATTCATAATAGCATTGTAATATACCATTGTGATATCATAATAGCTTTGAGATGTCATAATAGTATTGTGAAGTAATAATACCTTTGGAATGTCAAAATAATATTTTTAAGTCATAATAGCTTGGTGATGTCATAATAGCATTGTGATGTCATCAGTGCTCATGACACCTTTGTAATGTCACAACACCATTGTGATGACATAGCAGAATTGTGATGTCATAATATCATTGTTATGTCATAATAACATTGTGAAGTTGTAAAACATTGTGAGGTCATAATATTGTAATGTCATAATAACATTATGAAGTCCTAACACCATTGTTATGGAATAATAGCCTTGTGATGTCATCATAGCATTGAGATGTCCTAATATCATTATAAAGTCATCCTGTTATGAAGTCGTAATAACACTGAAATTTCATAATTCCATTGCGATCTCATAACAAATAATCATGTTGTAATAAAATTGAGATGTCATAATAGCACTATGATGTTATAACATTGTGATGTTATATTACCATTGTGATGTCATTAATACAATTCAGTATCATAATAGCATTGTGATGTCAAAGAAAAATTATGATGTCATAATAGCTTATGATATCATAATAGCATTGACATGTCTCATTCCATTGAGATGTCATAATATCTTTTTATGATCATAATACCACTGTGATGTCATAACAGTATTATAATGTCATAATTACATTGTGATGTGCAAATTCCAATGTGATATCATATTATAATCATGTAATAGCATTGGTTGTTATAATAGCATTGGGATGTCATGATGATTTTTTTATCTCATGATCCAATTGCAATGTCATAATAGCATTTTAATGTTATAATAGCATTGTAAAGTAATAACATTGTTGTGATAGCATAATACCACTGTGATGCCATAACACCATTATGATTTCATAATAGCATTCTGATGTCATAATAGCATTGTGATGTCATATCATTGTGATGTCATAACCTCATTAGGATACCATAATAAAATTATGAGGTCATAACAGCTTTGTAATATCAAATCATTGGATGTCCTAATACTATTGTGAAGTCATACCGGTCATACTGTTATGAATTCACAATGGTATTGTGATGTCATAATATCAGTGTGATGTGAAAATACCATTTTGATGTCATAATAAAATTGTGAAGTCATAATACCTTTGTGATGTCATCATAGCATTGTGATCTCATACCTTTGTGATGTCATAATAGCATTTTTAAGTCAGAATACCATTGTGAAGTCATAATTTCATAATGATATCATACAATTGTGAATGCCATAATAGCTTTATGTTATCATAATAGCACCTGTGATGTCTTATCATTCTCAAGTCATAAAACCATTGAAATGTCAAAACATTGTAGTGTCATAATAGCATTGAGGTGACATATTATTATGATATAATTATAGCATTTTGATGTCATAATACCACTTTGATGTTATAATACCATCATGATGTTAAAACAGCATGTGATGTCATAGTACCATTGTGATATAATATACATGTGATGTCAGGATATCATTGTGATGTCATAATTGCATTATTGTTATATTATTATTGTGATGTTGTAATTTCATTGTTATATCATACCATATGATGTCATATTAGCTTTGTGAAATCATAATAGCACTCAGATGTTATGACATCATTGAGATTACAAAACATTGAGATGTCATAATAAAATTGTGATGTCATAATACCATTATGAAATCATAAAATTGGGATGTATTGTTGTTGTGATGTCATGATATATTGTTATGTCGTATTAGCATTGTGATATCTTAATACCATTGTGAGGTCATATCATTGTGTTGTCATAATAGCATTGATATGTCATACAATTATGATGTCATAATAACATTATGGTTTCATAACAGCATTATGTTGTCCTAATACCATTGTGATGTCATACAATTGTGATTTCATAATAGAATTGTGAAGTCATAACACCATTGTGAAATCATAATAGTAGTGTGATGTCATAACACTACTGTGATATCATAATAGCATTGAGGTCTTATATCATGGTAATATCATAATAGCGTATCTTATTCTTTTTATTATTAGTTACATTTATTAACTCTGTATCTGGAGAACTTAGAGAAAAGATCAGGAACCACAAAGGTAAGCATCAGCAACAGAATACACAAAATGGAAGAGAGAATCTCTAGTATTGAAGATATTCTCACAGAAATTCATACTTCTCTCAAAGAAAAAAATAAAATCAGAAAAATCCCCAAAACAAAATATTCAAGAAATCAAGGACTCCATGAAAATATGAAATCTAAGAATAATAGAAATCTATGGAAAAGAATACTTCAGGCTCCAAGGTCTAGAAAATATCTTCAAGAAAAATCGTAGAAGAAAATTTTCCCATCTTAAAGAGATATCCATAAATATACAGGAGGCCCAAAGAAAACCCAATATACTAGACCAGAAAAGAATTACATCACATCACATAGTGAAAACACTAAATCTAAAGAACAAAGAAAATATATTAAAAGCAACAAGGGAAAAAGCTAAGTAACATACGAAGGTAGACCCACCAGAATCTTACCAGAATTCTCATTAGAAACTATGAAAGCCAAAAGGGCCTAGGAAGGTGTCATGCAGACTCTAAGAGACCAAAGATGCCAACCCTGCAAAGCTTTCAATAAACATACATGGAGAAATAATTGTATTTTGATGTCAAAATGTTATTGTGATGTCATAATGTTATAATAGCATTGTGATGTCATAATACCATTGTGATGCCATAATACCATTGTGATGTCATATCATTGTGAGGCTATTATAGAATTAGGATGTCTTACCATTGTTATGTAGTAATTCCATTATATGTCATAAGAGAACGGTGATGTCATAATACCATTGTGACACTATAATAGCATTTTAATGTCATAATATTGTGATGTCATAATACCATTGGGATATCATGACACCATTATTATATTATACCATTGTGATGTCATAAAAGCACTGAGATGTCATGAAACAATTGTTATGAAATTATATCAATGTGATATCACAATAGCATTTAGATGTCATAATGAAAGTGTGATATCATCATAAAATATGATGTCATACAATTTTTATGTCATAATGCCATTTTGATATAATAGCATTCTGTTGTTACATAGTGATGTGATGTCATAATACCTTTGTGATATCATAATAGTACTGAGAAATCATACCATTTTGATGACATAATATGAGATGCCATAATAAAGTTGTGATGTCATAATAGAATTTTGATGTCATAATAATATTGAAATGTCATAAAAACTTTGTGTTGTCATATTGTGTTGTCATAATTGCCTTGAAATGTCATACCATTGTAATATCATTATAGTATTGTGATGTGATTGTGTCAATAAGATTTCATAACAGCATTGTGATGTAATATAATTGTGATGTCAAGATACCATTGTGATATCAAAATAACATTTTAATGTCATAATGCCATTGTAATGTCACAATACCACTGTGATGTCATAATTGCCTTTTGAGATCATAATGCCATTGTGATGTCAAAATTCTATTGTGATTACATACCACAGTCATTCAAAATACCATTGTGATGTTATAATAGAATTGTGATGTCGTTATATCACTGTAATGTGATTTCATCATTGTAAGGCCATAATAGGATTGTGATATCGTTATACAATTGTGCAGTCATAACATCATTGTGATATCCTATCATTGTGATGTCAGATAGCACTGAGATCTCAGACTACTGTGATGTCATAATATAATTATGATCTCATAATACTGTTGTGATGTCATAATTCCATTGGAATGTCATACTATTCAGATGTCGTAATAGCATTTAGATATCATATTACCATTGCAATGTCATAATCCCATTGGATATCATACCACTGTGCTCTCAGAATAGCATTGTGATGTTATAAATGCATTGTTATGTTATAATTTCATTGTGATATCTTACAATTAATGTAATAATAATCCTGTGATGTCATAATTCCATTGTGATATCATATTATCATTGTGATGTTAACATACCAATGTGAGAGCATACTAGAATTTTGAAATCATAAAGCCATTGTGATGTCAAAATTCTATTGAGATGCCATACAACAATCATTTCATCATAGCATTCTGATATCATAATAACAGTTATGTCAAAATACCACTGTTATGTTATAATAGCACTGAAAAGTCATGACACCATTGTGATGGCATGATATAATTGAGATGTCACAAGAAGGCTGTGATGTCATAATATCATTGAGGTGTCATAATAGCATTGTGATCTCATAATACCACTTTGAAATCTTAAGAGCATTGTAAATTAATAATACCATTATGATGTCATAACAACATTTTGATGACATAATGCCATTGTGATGTCATAATAGCATTGTGTTGTCATCATAGCACTGTGATATCATACCATTGTTGGTATGTTTTTTTTTTTTTTTGAAAGTTATATACCTACCCCTGTTCATTCAAATCCTGATTTCTACCTCCCACTCTCTGGCTACCAACCAAATATTGCATTGTGATACTTATTCTAAGCATCCTGTCTCAACTTTGTGTAAACAGGCCAGAATAAAGCAACTAGCCACAATGTTGAGTGATGGGAGGAGCCAGAGGGTGGGAAATGAGTGGAAGGAGCCATATTTTAGGAAATAAGTGGAAGGAGAGAGGGCAAGGGAGCAGAGCTTGGAGAGCAAACAGAAAAAGAGATCTTGGAACAGGGTTGAGGAAATGAACCAGAACTAATACTTCACAAAAAGCAAGTATAATGGGTAAAATCTAAATTTTTCTTATGTATTTATTTATTATGATTTGTTCAATTTGTATACTCTCTGCTGCCAACTCAGTCTTTTCCTACTAGTCCCACCCACCATCATTCTTCTACCCCTATGCCTTTCTTCAATTACCCATATAGGGGTAGTCCTCCATCTTCTTCTATTTCCTGGTGAATTGAATTAAAAATGTCCCCTCGAAGCACATCAATTTATATGTGGATCCATAGTGAGGAGATGTCTGCTTAGAGTTAGGAGGTATGGCCTTCTTAGATAATATGATTTCTTTTATTTCCCTAATTTCTTTATCACCCCTTTTATCTTTTGTATACAGGATGGCTACTGATTTTATTTGAGTTAATTTTTTTATCCATCCACTTTGCTGATGGTGTTTAGCAGGTGTAAGAATTGACAGGTAGAATTTTGGGTTTGACTCAGGTATCATATGACCTGCAAACAGTGATACTTTGACTTCTTCCTTCCCAATTTGTATCCCCTTGATCTCCTCCAATCGTCTTATTGCTCTAGCAAGGACTTCCAGAACTATGTTGAACATATATGGAGAGAGTGGGCAGCCTTGTCTTGTCCCTGATTTCATTGGGATTGCTTTAATTTTCTCTCTGTTTAGGTTAATATTGTCTATAAGCTTGATGTATATTGCCTTTACTATATCTAGATATGTACTTTGTATCCCTGATCTATCCAATACTTTAAACATGAAGGGATATTGGATTTTGTCAAATGCTTTTTCAGCATTCAAAGAGATTATCATGGTTTTATTTTTTTCATTTTTTTAATATGGTGGATAACATCCATTTATTTCTGTATATTGAACCACCCTTGTTTATATGGAATGAAGCCTACTTAGTCATAGTGGATGATATCTTTGATGTGTTCTGGCATTCAGTCAAAGACAGAAACTAGGTTGTTATGACCCTAACCAAGCAAGTCAAAGTCTCTGAAGAAAGAATTAGAAGAAGATATCACAAGATGCAAAGATGTCCCATGCTCATGACTTGGCAAGCCTAACTTTGTTAAAATGGCCATCTTACTATAAGCAATCTACAGATACAATGCAATTCCCATCAAATTACCAACATAATCCTTTACAAATTTTGAAAGAAAAATTCTCAACTTCATAACAAGAAACCCAGAATTGCTGAAAAAATGCTCTATAATAAAAGATATTCAGAAGGTATCTCCATCCCTGATCTCAAGCCATATTATAGAGCAACAGTAATACAAAAGTGCATGGAAATGGCACAGAAAACAAAATGTGGATCAATGGAATCAATCAGAAGACACAGAAATAAACCCAAACACTTATGGACACCTAAGATTAAAAAAGATGCCAAAAGCACATAATGGAAAAAAAGATAGCATCTTCAACAAATGGTGCTGGCCTAACTGGATGTCTATAGGTAGAAAAATGCAAATAGTTTCATACTTATCAACCAGCACACAACTAAAGTCCAAGTGGATCAAAGAACTCAAAATAAAATCAGACACATTAAATCACTTAGAAGAAAAATTGGGGAAGAGCCATTAACACAGGAGACAACTTCCTGAACAGAACATCACCAGCACAGGCTCTAAGAGCAAGAATCAGTAAAGGGGACATCATGAAACTGGAAGGCTTCTGTAAAGCACAGGACACTGTCATCAAAACAAAATGAATGCCTACAGTTTGAGAAAGAATCTTCACCAAGCCTCTATGTGACAGAGGGCTAATGTCCAGTATATATAAAGAACTAAAGAAGTTGAAAAGCAACAAGTCAAGAAATCCAATTAAAAAATGGGGAACCAAGCTAAACATAAAATTCTTGATAGAGGAATATAGAATGGCAGAGAAACACTTAAAGAAATGCTCAACCTCATTAGCCATCAGGGAAATGTAAATTAAAACGACCCTGAGATTTCACCTTACACCCATCAGAATGGCCAAGATCAAAAACTCAAGTGACAGCACATGCTGAAGAGGTTGTGGACAAAGGGAAACACTACTCCATTGCTGTTGGAAATGTAAACTTGTACAACCACTCTGGAAATCAATCTGGTGCTTGCTCATAAAACCAGGAAGATTGCTTATTCAAGATCCAGCTATGCAACTCCTAGTCATATATCCAAAAAAGGCTCCAATACACAAAAAGGACATTTGCTCAACCATGTTTGTAGCAGCTTAATTTGTAATACGCAGAACCTGGAAAAAACCCAGATGCCCCCTCAACTGAAGAATGGTTACAGAAATTGTGGTAATTCTACACAGTAGAAAATTAGTCAGCCAATAAAAAAAGAAAAGAAAACAGTAAATTTGAAGATAAATGGTGGTAACTGGAAAAGATCATCCTGAGTGAGCTATCCAAGAGGCAGAAAGACACATGTGTATATATTCCTCATATAGACATATAATATGAGATAAACCTACAAAAGTCTGTACATATAAATAAACTAATCAAGAGGGAGGACTCTGGCTGAAATGTTCAATCCCCATCCTGAAATGCAAAGAAGATGGACATCAAAAGAAGGAGAAAACAGGGAACACGTTAGGAGCCTGCCATAAAGTGTCTCTAAAAGGCGCTGCTCTGTAGACTGTGAAAGCAGATGTTGAGAATTATGGCCAACTGTTGAGCAGAGTGCATGGAATCTAATAAAAGAAGTGGGAAATAGTAAGATCTGGAGAAGACAGGAGGTCCGCAGGAGAGCAACAGAACCAAAAAATTTGAGTTACAGGGGTCTTTCCTGAGAATCATACTCCAACCAATACTATGCATGGAAATAACCTACAACCCCTGCACAGATGTAGCCCTTGACAGTTCAGTGTCAAAGGGGTTATGGTTTAGTATGAAAATCTACCAGTTCTTCTGAAGGACTACAAGTTGTCTGCTTTCTGACATGATGTCATGGATGGTCTCTGTAAATATATAAGCAAATTCTGAGTTAAATTCTTTATGTTCAAAGATTTTCTTGGTTAGGGAGCATTTGAACAGATAGTAATTCACTGACTGAGAACATATCTGTGCATTTAGCAAATAATAGTGGAATTTGTGATGATGTGAAAGTCACCTGTCAAAGATACATGACTTTATTAATGACCAGTTGAAAGAAATATGTGATACTTGCTGAAATAATAGTCTTGTTATCTCTGGGTTGTGTGCTTTCAGCTGCCCAGATTTAAACATGTGGGGATGCTCAGCCTTTATCTCAAGCAGGCTGTCCATTTGGCTCTTTTAATAACTGACTCCTGGTACTCTTACTGGCTTTAACCTGTTTAATGACATCATTCTGCCTCTCAGCCAATCAGGGCCTGTGAGAATATTGAGATTTCCATGGAGATGAATACACAAAAATTTCTCAGTGTCCAGTATCCCTGATCCTGGGCACAAGTTATTTTCTTGTGAAACCCAACAAGTCTTTATCTCATCCCTTTATCCAGGTCCTATACCTTTACTCCTGTTTACCTTTGTGACAATATCTGGTAGGAAATGAAACTTTAATGTTTGTTTAACTGGACACCTCCCAAGTAGGCAAGCTTCAAAGTGATGAGGGATTAAAGGTGAATGTGCTAAATGACAAGGTGGTCTTCTACTGTGGTCTTGGATCTAAAATTTCCTATGTTTTGACTTTGAACTAACCAATTACTCCTGTACTCAATAAATGTACCTTCACAATCTTATTGATAAAATAGGCTGGCAAGGTTTAGAGTTCCCTGGATTATTGAGTCTTTAAGAGCTGGAAATGTGAAAGAAACCATATACAATGCCTGGGACTGTTTTGGGTGAAACAGAGAAAGATTGGTGTATATGAAAGAACTGAGAGGCAATAATCTTTGACAGCTGGTACTTTTCCACAAAAGTGTCGGCAACCCTCTATGAGCAGGGTTGCCTTGGCTGACCAGGCTGAAGCAACAGCTGTGTCCTACTCTGGGGTCAGAGAGAAACCCTCCTGGTCTTGGGGTTTACAGTCAAAACTGGGAATTCAGAACAGAGAAATGGGTTTGTGTTATATGCCTAGGACAAAAGAGCAGCTATGTATTCCTGCATATGTCCTCCAGACAAATGCTCAAAACTTACTATTAGTGCCAGGACTGCTTGTTTTAGGTGCCACCTGAGCTAATGAGGTCTGAGGTATTTGGGTAACCACTAGTTCATGGCTAAGAATCTCTGCTACATAATGAGGTCCTGAAAGCATGCTTTACAAACTCTGCCCTCCTTTAGTAGAATTTTTGCTCCCTGTTAAAAGTCATTGCAGTAGTTGTCAACGTATTTTTTTATTGATTATGTGGGAATTTCATATAACATATATTACACTCCTTTTCCATTGTTCCCAGGTTGAAATTCCTGCCCATTTGCCACAGTAAAATTTTATTTCTTTAAAACGCATCAATTGAAGAATGTGTTTTTCATATACTCATTGAAACATGGTCATATTCTCAGTACCAAGTGCCTTAAGGAAAACTGATTTCATCCTTGCCATACCCTGCCACCACCCCCACGAAGAAGCTATCAGTCCTGACGAGCTCTGTACATTATCACCTTGATCACCGATTTTTTTTATGTATTTGTTTATTATGATTTGTTCACTTTGTTTCCCCTCTGCTGCCCCTTCCCTCCTCTGCTTTGTCATTCAACACATTCTCCTAAATCCCACATCTTTAAGATGTTTCCCTACTTAGCAAGCTGTCAAATTAAATGAATTTAAAGTTACATTTCTTACCTGACATTGTCACAGAGGTAAACAGGAGTAAAGGTCCCACCCACAGTCCTTCTCCTCCCCTTAGGCCATTTCTCTAGTTACATGATAGGGGAGGTCCTCCTCCCCTTCTATCTGCCCTAGCTTATCAGGTGTCATCAAGACTGGCTGCAGCATCTTCCTCTAGGGTCTGATTATCAGGGTATTGTTCTCCTTGTGTCCTAAATTCCCTCTACTTATGACACTCTTACTGTCTTCTCTCCTGCAAGCTCCCCAGAGATATGACAGAAGGGAGAATTTCATAGGGAAACCTCATTTAGATCTGGGTGTTTTCAGGTCTCTCTGCACAATATCAAATTGTGAGTCTCTTATGCAAGCACTTTTGATGCTGAAGGAAGCATCTCTGTGGAAGCAAGAACATTTGCACTGACTATCAGTTGAGGGCAGAGAGCAACATATTTTAAATACAAGAGCCTCAGTTTTTTGAAAATTTCTATGGGATGCCCTGGCCCTGAATTCAATTAACTTCAACCCAATACCCCTAGTGGAATACTGGTTTGTTCACAATAGAGGGCCCATTCGAACTTTATACCTCACTATTAGGAGACCTCCTAATAAATGAATACATACTGTATTTGTATTACTGCATTTTATTTACTTCAACAAGAATGGTATTTCCTGGTTCCATCTGTTTGCCTGAAAATATCATGATGTCATTTTCTTAACTGAGTAATATTCTGTTATAGAAATATTCCACATTTTCCCCTAAGAAGATTGTCAGTCCTGTTCTTTAGTCCTTGGAATTTTCTGGGACTTTAATCATTGTATTGGATGATAAACTATCAGGGCTATGTTCTTTTAGCCTAGAAGTACCTTCCATCTTCTTTCACCTTCTTGTGATTTGAAGTTCAATGTTTCCTTGTAGCTTAATATTTTACATGTTGAGCATCCAGTGAGGAAATGTCTGCAAAGTGTTAGGACGTATGTCCTTGTTAGATAATGTAATTCCTTTTGGAGTTATATTTTAGGAGGGTGTGCTTTGAGGGTGATATGCCAATGAAAGTGACCAGACAGAATGGAGCCTCTGTCTTTCATTCTCTGTCACTTTATTTCTTTGTTTCTGTTGGTCTCAGTCTCTCTATTTCTGAATCTGTCTCTCTATCTCTTTCCCCTTCAGCCTGCCACTTGTGGTTCAGTATGAACAACTCTCTGATCTGTTGGAGGACTACAATAAGATGACTGCTTGCTGACATGACATCATGGATGGTCTCTGTAAAAATATAAGAAAACCACAAATTAAGTGCTTTTTATTCAGAGTTGCCTTTGTCAAGGAGCATTTTCCAAGTAAGTAATTCACTGACTGAGGACATATCTGTGCACTTAATAATTAATAATGGAATCTGTGATAATGTGAAATTCACATGTCAAGGATACATGACTTTACTAATGAGCACTGGAAACCAATATGTGACATTTTTCCTGAACTAAGAGTCTTGGACACAGGAAATGTCATCTCTGTGTTTTGTGCTTTAAGCTGCCAAGATTAAGGCATGTAGAGCTTCTAAGACTTTCTCTCAAGCAGGCTGTCTACTTGGCGCTTATAACACCTGGCTCCTGAAATTCTTACTGGCTTTCACCCATTTCATGACATCATTCTCTCTCTCAGCCAATCAGCAACTTAGAGAATTTTGAAATTTCTATGGAGATGAGTAAAGAAACTTTGCTCAGAATCCAGTATCTCTAATTCTGTGCTCATGTGACTTTTTATTGTGAAAACATGCAAGCCTTCATCTCAGCCCTTCATCCAGATCCACACCTTTACTCCTGTTTACCTCTGTGACAATGTCAGGTAAGAAATGTAACTTTAAATTCATTTAATTTGACAGCTTGCTAAGTAGGGAAACATCTTAAAGATGTGGGATTTAGGAGAATGTGTTGAATGACAAAGTAGTCTCCTACTGTGGTATTGGATTTGAAATTTCCTGGTTGTGTTTTTAATTGAACAGTAACTCATGTACTTCACATTCTTATTGATATAATATATGGCAGGGTCTAGAAAAGGAAACAGAAAAGTCCTGTTATTAGTTTGGCTAAAATAGAGAAAAATCAGTGTATATAAAATTAGAAAAGAGGGACAGTATACTCTTTGACAGCTGGTGCTGTAGAAAACTACTGTTGCCTACCCTTTACAAGCAGGGATGCCTTGGCTGACATGGCTGGAATGGCAACTGTATCCTTCTCCATGGTCAGTGAGAAATCCTCTTGGTCCTGGGGTTTAGAGTAAAGACTGGTCCATCAGGACAGAGTAATGTGACCATGTTATATCATAGGTCACAATAGGAGCAGTGTTTCCTGCTGAGGACCTCCAGACAAACACTCTAAACATAGTTTTAGTGCCAGGACTGCTTGTTCATAGATGCCACCAGAGCTCATGGGGTCTGAAGTACCTGGGTAACCACCAATTCATGGCTAGGATTCTCTGAAACATAATAAGTTCCTGAAAAGCATGCCTTATAATGTCATACTCTGCCCTACTTTAGCAGAATCTTTTCTCCATGTTAAAAGTCATTGTAAAAGTTGTCAACATAGTAGTTTAATTGATTATGTGGAAATATCATATAACATACATTACACTCCTTTTCCATTACTCCCAGGTTCAAATTGCTGCCTATGTGTCAGACTAAAAATTTGTTTTACTGTAAAATATTACAGTTGAAGTATGTACTCATTGGAATTTGATCAGATTCTCAGTGCCAAGGCCCTTAAAAAAACTGAGTTCACAGTTTCCACACCCTGGCACCACCACTAAGAAGAAAACAGCAATCCTGAAGAGCTCTATACTTCATTCCCTTAATCACAGTTTTTTCTTATATATTTATTTATTATGATGTGTTCCCTTTGTATCCCTTCTGCTGCAGTCACATTCCTCCTCCTCTATTTCCTCCCAACATCCTCCTTCTACCAATATGCCCTTTCTCTAGTTCTCTGATAAGAGAGATCCTCCTCCCACTTCTATGTGATTCTGGCTTGTAAGGTATCTCCAAGGCTCGCTGCATCATATTCCTCTGTGGCCTAATTCTCAGGAAATTTTTCTCCTGTGTTCTCAATTACCTCTTTTTATGACACTCTTCTTGTGTCCTCTCCTGCAGGCTGCCCAGAACTCTGAGGATAGGGAGCATTTCATAGGGAAATCCCATTTACAGATGGGGGTTTCAAGGTCTCTCTCTGAATAATATCAGACTGTGGGTCTATGTATGCAATCCCGTTTGATGCAGAAGTAAACCTCTCTGGATGCAAGAACATGGCACTGATCTATCAGTTGAGGGCAGAGAGTAACATACCATAATAACAACAGCCTGGGTGCATGAAAATTTCCCTAGGATGCTCTGGCTCAAAAAATATATTAACTGCCACTCAATCCCCTTAGTGGAAGACTGGTTTGGTCATAATAGATAGCTTACTGAAACTTTATACCCCTAATAAGTTCATACATACCATATTTTCTTTCTGCTTTAGCTACTTTAGTTGTTTCACACAGGATTATATTTATTTGGTTCATCCATTTACCTGAATGAAAAAAAAATGATGTAATTTTCTTAGCTGAAGAATAGTCTGTTATGGAAATATTCCACATTTTCCCCAAAGGAGAATGTCAGTCCTCTTCTTTAGAACTTTGAAGTTGCTAGGACTTTAGTCATTGTATTGAATGACAAACTATCAGCATAGCTATGTTCTTTTAGTCTAGAAGTCCGTCAATCTTCTTCCACTTCCTGATGATTTGAATTGAAATGTCCACCTGAAGCTCATCTATTTATATTTTGAGTCCCCAGTGAGTCTGGTATGTGTTAGAATAACTTGTTATATAATTCCTAATGGAATTATTTTTTATAAGGGTGTGCTTTAAAGTTGATATGCCAATGAAAGTGATCAGGCACACTGGAGTCTCTGTCTCTTGGTCAATGTTCCTTTATATATTTATTTCTGTTGGTCTCTCTCTCTCATTTCTGAATCTGTACTTAGCTCTTAGCTCTTAGCTCTCTGTCTCTCTGTCTCTCTCTTTCAACCTGCCACATGTAGTTTAGTTTGAAGTGCTCTCAGTTCAGCTGAAGGATTAAAACATGTTGTCTGCTGGCTGATGTGACATCATGGATGGTCTCTGTAAAAATATAAGGTCCCAATTAAATGCTTTTTGTTCAAAGAGTTGCCTTGGTCAGGGAGCATTTCCACACTAAGTAATTCACTGACTGAAGAGATATCTGTGCACTTAACAAATAGTAATGGTATCTGTGATTATGTGAAAGTCACATGTCCTAATGATCACTTGAAAGAAATATGTGACACTTTTACTGAACTAACAGTAAAAGTGTTGGACACGGGAACTGTCATCTCTGGGCTGTGTGCTTTCAGCAGCGCAGATTGAAACAGGTAGAGCTGCTTAGCCTGTCTATCAAGCAGGCTATCTATCCACTTAGCCCTTCTAATAACTGGCTACTGAAACTTTTACTGATTTTACCTTATGCATGACATCATTTTCCCTCTTATCCAGTCAGCACCTGAGAGAATCTTGAGTTTCAAAGGACATGAATAAATGAACTTTCCTCCGTGTCCATTATCTCTGATCCTTGGCACAAGTGACTTTTTCTTGTGAAACCCAACAAGCCTTTTTCTCATACCTTTATCCAGATATCACACCTTTACTCTTGTTTACCTCTGTGACAATGTCAGGTAGGAAATGAAACTTTAATGTATATTTAATTGGACAGCTTCCTACGTAGGAAAGCTTTAAAGTGAAGTAGTATTAAAGGTAATGTACCAAATGACAAAGTGGTCTCTTGCTGTGTTCTTGGATCTGAAATTTCTTAGGTTGTGACTTTGAACTGAGCATTTATTGGCATACTAACTAAAAGTACCTTCATATTCTTATTGATGAAATAGGCTGGAAGCATCTAGGTTTCCCTGAGAAATTGAGTCACTAAGAGCAGGGAAAAAAGAATATAACCTGACCAGTCCTGCAGACTAGTCAAACAGAATCCACCTGAAAGAGGAAGTGGAAATGTGGGGACAAAGACTCAAGAATGGAGATAAGAAAGATTTCTGATCAAGTCTCAGTTTACAGAACTTTCAAACAACACATAAAGCAAAGGGATCAAGAAAAATTTTTTTTCATAGTAACAACATATCTGTACCACCTGGCAAGGCATCCAGGAATTCACTCAAGGTTACACAAATTTTGCTCACTGGTTCCCTAGGTTGCAGGGAGCTTGCTATCTACTTCTCAGGCTCAGAAAACCCTATTTGCAGACACTGCCAAGGACTGTCTCTGAGACATGGAACTTACATAAAACCACATCTGCCGTGGCCAGAGTGCAGAATTCCAATAACCAGACACCTTCAGTTCCCCCTTCTTTGTGTTATGGATAGCCTGTCTTAGGTTGGCAAAATGTGCATTTTTCCTTACTCGTCATCAAGGTGTAGAATGCAGTATTACGAGCCTTTGTCTTATGTTGGAGAAACTACAATTTTGCTCTTACACGTCACTGAGTCATTGTCTTACATCCATATTAAAGGGGATTGTTAGTGATATTAAATATAAATTCATGTAACTACACTTGCATATGTTGAAGTTGTTGAAGAAGAAACTGACACACCAGGAAGGCAGGCACAGGCCAACAAACCCATACCTGCCATGTTCACGATTATCAGTCCCCATTTAAGCACAGAGTCAAAGGATCAAAAACACCTCCCGAGGATAGTAAATATATCCCAGACTGTATTAGCAAATTATAACCAAGGTTTCTTGGAAGATTCTATGTCATGGATCTTATTTCTCATCGTTAACATGTCCAATGAGAAGGTTTTGTTAATCCAAATACCAGCAAGTTGATTCTGAACCTGAGTACAATTAAATTCTCTTTCACCATACCAAGAATCAAAAACCCCATCAGGAATCATAACAAAAGCAGGTTGTTTAACAATTAATACTGAAAGAGCATTATTATCAGTACTAATATAATTAGTAAGATTGTGATATACAAATTGAATAGTATCATTGTTCTTAAAATGTCTTACTACAATGTTTAAAATTAGCAGTAAATAAGGAGGATTAACACATGCCAAAACAGAATTATACTTGATTACTTTAGCAAATCTCCTTGCATTTCCAGAGAGAATGCCTATATGTCCCAATGCAGCCCCCAATTTCCATACATAGATTTGCCACTTTTTTATTTGAAGTCCTCCAAGTGCAGCACAAAAAGATTTTTCTAAAACAAAGGAATTTTGACTGACTTTAACAGGAGTCAAGTTCTTAATACCCTTAAGGATGGACAAGTCCAGCCAACAACTGTAAATGCAGGGTCATTGTCCCAGGAGTAGATGGTGGGCATTTCTCCAATACATTTTGTCCAAGGAACGATCAGTCGAGGAGAAGTTTTAATGTTCCACTTTGCCTTGTTGCAAAGGGAGGCTTGAGCTGCCACCCCAACTTCAGAGTAGTAGACATTCCGAACTATGACCTGGACGGGGGAGACTGGTAAGTAGTCCTGATGAATAGTCTCTCTTGTAAAGCAAAGATGATAACCTCTTCCTATTCCTGTAACTTAAGAGTCTGTTTTACTTGTGTTCCTTCAAAAGCAGGAAAACTCAGCAAATGTGTTGTTGACAAAAACAAGGGCTTCTGGACTATTCCAGGAAACTGGATGTCTTAGAGGTAGATTAGGAAATACGCTCAATAAACAGTCACCTTTACTTCAGTGGTCTTCATTGACATCATTATCATTGTCAGGAGAAAACTCCTCAATCACTTGTCTCACCAGACACCCTTGGAGCCATCGAACTGCACCATTTTTCCCATGGAAAAGTACAGATCCTCTTCCCCATATGAGTACAGGGTCGGGTCCATGCTATTGATTTGTTAAAGGATCCCTCCATTTTAGTTTAGGAAAAGTTTTCTTAGTTTCTGTATGCCAAAATCTATCTGCTGCAGATTTACCAAGCTTATCCAAATTTTAAAAATTCAGAATGAAAAGAAAATGATTAAGATGATTCTTAGGTGTCCAGAGGAGTAAATCCCCCCCCTTTTTTTTTTGCAAATAAATCTTAATTCTTTAGTGGGCATGCTCTACCATGTCTTGTCTTTGAGGACTGTAAGGTATTTTAGTTATATGAGAAACTTGAAACCATTGCCAAAATCTTTTAAAAGATTTGCTAGTATATCCTGTTCCATTGTCGGTTTTAAATTGCTTAGGAGCTCCTAGAACATTAAAAGCCTGTAGAAAATGATCAATAACTTTTTTATAAGTTTTACTGGTTGAGGAGTGGCAAAAATAAATCCAGAATAGGTATCTATGCAATCATGTACGTATTTTAATTGTTTAAATTCCAGAATATGAGTAATACCCATTTGCCAAAACTGATTTGGAACCAGTCCTTTAGCATTGACTCCCAAATGAGGAAAAGGCTGAAATTGAGGATAAATACTGCAAGCCTTGACTATACTATAGGCCTTTCCTTTGTCAATCCATATTTGAGTCTCAAGGTTTCACTATTAAGATGATGCATATTATAGACATCATGGGCTCTTTTTAACTGTGAACAATAAACTTTGGTGACTTTATCTGCCAATGCATTTCCTTTAGATAGGGCTCCTGGCAACTTAGAATGAACCCTCAAATGTCCTATAAAAAAAGGAAAGTTTATTTTAATCAAATTTTGAATTTGTAAACATAAAATTCCAGCAGGAGAGATGTCTGAATTTGACTACCTAGAAAAAAAGACTGAGCTACATATGCACTATGTGTAAAAATGTCCAAAGACTGCTTAATAAAACTTTGTAACACAGCCATTACTGCAGATAACGCTGCTATTTGTGCATATGTGTTAGACACTTGTAAAAATATTGTTTTACTTTTATAAGCATAGACAGCAACACCACATAATGAACCATCAATAAATACCTTTAAAGTGTTGAAAATTGGGCTATTTTTATTTTAAATTAAAAAAAACTATAGGTTGCACCTGTAAAAACTGAATTAATTTGTTTTTTGTGTCTAAACAGGTTGGACTCTGTCATAATAAGCTTACATATGTTAAAATGCCACATTTATTAGATCTCTGACAAGTCTGAGTGCCAGCATATTTGAGTGACTCTTTGTCTTCCTTTATCAACTACTTTATACTTCATCCTATAAAACACAATGTTATATTCTCAATTTGGCATATTTTTCAAATGTTTGTTTTACAACCAAATTTTAGGTTGATCTATATAGGCAAAACTTTATGATTACCAATTTTAGATTTAACCTTAAAAAAAAATCCTAAACAAAGAGGCTAGGTAAACTCAATCCTATACTCAACTATAATCTTTAGCATAACTTTAAATCTGCTCTTTTTAAAATGAAATCAAAGCAAAACTTTTAATTAAACCTAATTTATAAAGGGGCTAGCAAGTCTTATTAATCCTATCATGTTGTATTAAAATTTAACAGCAAAAAATTAAAGGACAAAAGTTTTATTTAACATTAAATAGAGAACTAAACAGACTATAACCCTCAGCAAAAATAGACTATTCTGGCCATACCAAACCTATAGGCCAGAAAAAAACAGCGTTAAATCATTTATTGAGGTACTGGCAGCCTGGTTGAAAAAAAACCACAATTTTACTCTCATACATCATTGATTTACTTCCATATCAAATGAGGTCATTAGAGATCATTAAGTTAAATTCATGCAATTTTACTTGCATGCTTTGAAGTTGTTGAAGAAGGATCTGTAACACTTAAGGAAGGTAGGCACAGGCGAAAAGTTCTACCTGCCAGGACTGCAAATGTCAGTCCCCACTTTAGCATAGAGTCAAAAGATCAAAAACATCTCCTGAGGATAGTAAATATATTACAGGCTGTATTGGCCAATTCTAAGATAGGTTTCATGGCAGATTATATGTTATGGAGGTGGGTTGAAGATGGGATTAGGAGGGGAGAAGGGAGAGCTTTATTTGGGGGATAAATAAAGTAAATAAAGTGTAATTAATAAAATTTTAAAAATGTCAGAATATTGTTTTTCTTTAAAATTCGTCAGTTGAAGTATGTGTTGTTCATATACTCATTGGAACATGATCAGAGTTTCATTGCCATGTCCCTTAAAGAAAACTGAGCTGGGGGGGGTGGCAAGATGGCAGCGCTGGGAGAACACTGTGTCTGAGAAGTGGGAGAGCACTCTCCCAAACACTGACATAACCTTGCCTTACTTAGGTAAAATTGAAACCACAGTGCACACTCCCGGACCAGTGAACCTCTGTAACCTTCCTGAAAAAACAGTCCAAAAAACAGAAAGAGATGATCAGAGCCCGAACTACAATCTCAAGGAACAAACAGTAAGGATTATGAATAACCAGATGGATAGAGGCAGATGCAAGAACACTACCAACAAAAATCAGGACATAATGACCTCACCAGCAACCCCATAAAAAAAATTGACACTTCAATTCACTAGATATACAAGAAAACGACCTCAAAACTATGTTTCTCCAGCTATTAGAGGCCCATAAAGATAAAATGAACAAAGCCCTCAGAGAAATAGCCAAAGAAATTGAGACTAACCAAGAGGAAACAAATTGTGCTCTCAGAGAAATGACCACGAAAATTGAGGCAAACAAAGAAGAAATGCACAAAGCTCTCAAAGAAATGTCCACACAAATGAAGGCAAATAAAGAAGAACAAACAAAGCTATCATAGAAATGCAGGCAATTATACCCAAAGAAGTAGAGGCACAATTAGTGATACATAGAGAGGAAACAGACAAAAAAATAGAAGCTCTCATTGAAAGCAGGACTCCACACTCAAATAGATGAAGGAAATGGTGGAAGACGTGAAAACAGAATTAGAATCAATAAAGAAAACACAAATAGAGAAAAACCAGGAGATGGAAAACATAGAGAAAGGATCAGGAACTACAAAGGTAAGCATCACCAACAGAATACAAGAGATGGAAGAAAGAATCTCAGGAGCCGAAGATACACTTGTCGAAATTGACAAGTCTCTCAAAGAAAAAATAAAATGAGAAAAGTTCCAAACAGAAAACATCCAAGAAATCAAGGACACCATGAAAAAACAAAACCTAAAAATAATAGGAGTATAAGAAAAAGAAGATATCAGGCTCAAAGGTCTGGACAATATTTTCAAGAAAATTATAGAAGAAAACTTTCCAAACTTAAAAAAGGAGATGGCATAAACATACAAGAGGCCTACAGAATACCAAGTAGACTAGACCAGAAAAGAAATACTTCATGTCACATCATAGTCAAAACCATGAACCTACAGAACAAAGAAAAAATTCTAAAAGCAGCAAGGAAAAAGGCCAAGTAACATATGAAGGTAGACCTACCATAATCACACCAGATTTCTCAACAGAAACTATGAAAGCCAGAAGGGCCTGGACAGAAATCATACAGTCCTTAAGGGACCACAGATTCCAACCCAGAATACTATACCCAGCAAAACTTTCAATCAACATAGAGAATTCAAAATATTCCAAGATAGAACCAAATTTAAACAATATCTACATAGTAACCCAGCTCTACAGAAGTTACTAGAAGGGAAACTCCAAACCAAAGAAAACAACTACATCTAAGGAAACAGAGGAAATAGATAACTACACAACAACAACAAAAAATAAATAAAACACCAAAAGAATACAAGCAATGAAACTCAGTGACACCACCAACCCCACATCTAAAGTAAGCAACAATTGTTGGTCACTAGTTTCTATCAACATCAACGGACTCAACTCCCCAATAAAAAGACACAGACTAGCAGGATGGTTAGGGAAACAGGATCGAATATTCTGTTCTGTTGCATCCAAGAAGCACACCTATGTAACAAAGATAAACAGTACCTCAGAGTGAAGGGCTGGACAAATGTTTTTCAAGCAAATGGTTCTGGAAAACAAGCTGGAGTAGCCATCGTAATAATTAATAAAATAGACTTTCAACCCAAGTTAATAAATAAAGATAAGGAGGGCCACTATATTCTCATCAAAGGAAAATTCCACCAAGAGGACATCACAATTTTGAATATCTATGCCCCAATACAAGAGCACATACATTCATAAATGAAACAATATTAAAGCTGAAATCACACATTGATCCTGCTACCCCAATAGTGGGAGACCTCAACACTCCACTCTCACCAAGGGACAGATCAACTAGACAGAAAACAAATAGAGAAGTAAAAACACTTAAAGAGACCCTAAATCAAATGGACCTAACAGATGTCTATAGATCTGTTCATCCAAACTCAAAAGAGTATACCTTCTTTTCAGCACCACATGGAACCTTCTCCAAAATAGACAATGTAGTTGCTCATAAAGCAAGCCTCAACAGATACAAAAAGATTGAAATAATCCCTTGTATTCTATCTGACCACCATGGACTAAAGCTGGTCCTCAACAACAACAGAAATAACAAAAAGCTGACATGAACATGGAAACTGAACAACTTCTTATTCAATGACAGCAGGGGTAAGGAAGAAATAAAGAAAGAAATTAAAGAATTCCTAGAATTCAATGAAAATGAAGCACAACATAATCAAATTTATCAGACACATTGAAAGCAGTGTACAGGGGAAAATTTATAGCACTAAGTGCCTGCAAGAAGAAATTTGTAACGTCACATACAAACAACTTAATGGCCAAACTGAAAACCCTAGAAAAAAATAAAAGAAGCAGACACACCCAAGATGAGCAGATGACTGGAAATAATCAAACTCAGGGCTGAAATCAATCAATTAGAAACAAATAAAACTATTCAAAGAATCAATGAAACAAAAAGCTGGTTCTTTGAGAAAATCAACAAGATAGACAAACCCTTAGCCAAACTAACTAAAAAGTAGAGAGAATCTATCCAAATCAACAAAATCAGAGATGAAAAGAATGACATAACTACAGACACTGAGGAAATTCAATCATTAGGTCATACTACAAAAGCCTATATGCCACAAAATTTGAAAACCTAAATGAAGTGGACAATTTTCTTGATAGATTCTATCTTCCAACATTAAGTCAAGATCAGGTAGAAAGACTGAATAGCCCTATACTCCCCCAAGGAAATTGAAGCAGTCATTCACAGTCTCCCTTCCAAAAAAAAAAAAAAAAGCCCTGGGCCAGATTGATTCAGTGGGAATTCTACCAGACCTTCAAAAAAATACTAACAGCAATTCTCCGCAAACTATTCCACAAAATAAAAACAGAAGGTACATTACCAAACTCATTCTATGAAGCAACAGTCACCCTGACACCTAAACCACACAAAGACCCAACAAAAAAAGAGAACTTCAGACCTATCTCTCTTATGAACATTAATGCAAAAATACTCAATAAAATACTTGCAAACTGAATCCAAGAACACATTAAAGATATCATCCACCATGACCAAGTAGGTTTCATCCCAGGCATGCAAGGGTGGTTCAACATATGGAAATCCATCAATGTAATCCACCACATAAACAAACTGAAAGAGAAACACTACATGATCATCTCTTTAGATGCTGAAAAAGCATTTGACAAAGTCCAACACCCATTCATGTTTAAACTCTTGGAGAGATCAGGGATACAAGGCACATATCTAAACATAGTAAAGGCAATATACAGCAAGCCTATAGCCAACATCAAATTCAATGGAGAAAAACCTAAATCAATCCTACTGAAAACAGGGACAAGACAAGGCTGCCCACTCTCTCCATACCTCTTCAACATAGTATTGAAATCCTAGCCAGAGCAATAAGACAACTAAAGGAGATCAAGGGGATACAAATCAGAAAAGAAGAGGTCAAAGTGTCACTATATGCAGATGATATGATAGTAAACATGAACGACCCCAAAAATTCAACCAGAGAACTCCTTAAGCTGATAAACAACTTCAGCAAAGTGGCAGGATACAAAATCAACTCAAAAAAATCAGAAGCCCTCTTGTATACCAAAGACAAAAGGGCTGAGAAATAAATTAGAGAAACAACTCCCTTCACAGTAGCCACTAATAACATAAAGTACCTTGGAGTGACATTAACCAAGCAAGTGAAAGGCCTGTTTGAGAAAAACTTAAAGTCTCTGAAGAAAGAAATTGAATAAGATATTAGAAGATGGAAAGATCTCCTGTGCTCATGGATTGGTAGGATTAACATTGTGAAAATGGCCATCCTGCCAAAATCAATCTACAGACTCAATGCAATTCCCATCAAAATACCAACTCAATTCTTTACAGACCTTGAAAAAAAGATTCTGAGCTTCATCTGGACAAATAAAAAACCCAGAATCTCCAAAACAATCGTGTACAACAACAGATCATCTGGAGGCATCTCCATCCCTGATCTCAAGTTGTACTACAGAGCAATAGTAATAAAAAAACTGCATGGTATTGGCATAAAAACAGAAAGGAGGATCAATGGAATCACATAGAAGACGCAGAAATAAATCCACACACCTATGAATACTCAAATTTTACAAAGAAGCCAAATCCATTCAATGGAAAAAGACAGCATCTTCAACAAACGATGCTGGTCCAACGGGATGTCCAAATGCAGAAAAATAAAAATAGATCTATATTCATTACCCTGCACAAAACTAAATTCCAAGTGGATCAAAGACCTCAGCATAAAACAAGATACTCTAAATCTATTAGAAGAAAAATTGGGGAACAGCCTAGAACTCATTGGCACAGGAAATAACTTCCTGAACAGAACACCAACAGCACAGGCTCTAAGAGCAACAAACAATAAATGGGTCCTCATGAAACTGAAAATATTCAGTAAAGCAAAGGACACCATCATCAAAACAAAATGACTGCCTACAGATTGGGAAAGAATCTTCACTAACCCTTTATCTGACAGAGGGCTAATAGACAGTATATACAAAGAACTAAAGAAGCTGAAAAGCAGTAAACCAAGTAACCCAATTGAAAAATGGGGAACAGAACTAAACAGAGAATTCTCGACAGAGGAATATCGAATGGCAGAGAAACACTTAAAGAAATGCTCAACCTCATTAGCCATCAGGGAAATGCAAATCAAAACGACCCTGAGATATCACTTACACCTATCAGAATGGCCACGATGAAATACTCAAGTGATAACACATGCTGGAGAGGATGTGGAGAAAGGGGAACCCTCCTCCACTGCTGGTGGGAATGTAAACAGGTACAAACACTTTGGAAATGTATCTGGTGTTTTCTCAAACAATTAGGAATAGTGCTTCCTCAACACCCTGCTATACCACTCCTAGGTATATACCCAAAATTTGCTTAAGTACACAATTGGGATATTTGCTCAACCATGTTTATAGCAGCTTTATTTGTAACAGCCAGAACCTGGAAACAACCCAGATGTCCTTCAGTGGAGGAATGGGTACAGAAATTGTGGTATTTTTACACAATGGAATACTACTCAGCAATCAAAAAGGAGGAAATCATGAAATTTGCAGGCAAATGGTGGGATCTAGAAAAGATCATTCTGAGTGAAATATCCCAGAAGAAGAAAGACAAACACGGTATATACTCCCTTATATAGACCTATAAGATATCATAAACATTATGAAATCTATATACCTAAAAAAGATAATCAAGAGAGCAGACATGGGGTAAGATGATCAATCCTCATTTAGAAAGACAGATGGGATGTGCATTGAACATATGACAGGAGTCTACTGAGCGCATCTGAAAGACTCTACCTAGCAGTGTTTCAAAGCAGAAACTAAGACTCATGACTAAACCTTTGGCGGAGTACAGTGAATCATAAGAAAGAAGGGGAGTTAGTCTGATGGGGAAAGGATAGGAGCTCCACAAGGACCAAATATATCTGGGCACAGGGTCTTTTCTGAGACTGACATTCAACCAAGGACCATGGATGGATATAACCTAGAACCTCCACTCAGATGTAGCCTGTGGTAGCTCAGTAACCAATTGGTTTCCCAAAGTGAGGGGAACAAGGACTATTTCTAACAGGAACTCAATGACTGTCTCTTTGGCCTCCCCACCCCCAAGGGAGGAGCAGTCCTGTTAGGCCATAGAAGAGCGCTTTACAGCTAGTCCTGAAGATACCTGATAAAACAGAATCAGATGAATGGGAGGAGGTCCCCCCTATCAGTGGACTTAGAAAGGGGTACAGTGGATATGAGGAAGGGAGGGAGGGTCTGGGAGGGAATGAGGGATTGGGACATGGCTGGGATACAGAGTTAATAAAATGTAACTGATAAAAAAATAAAATTAAAAAAAAGAAACAAAAAAATTAATATTTAGAATTATTTGTTGATTGCCTCACATTCCAAACACTTAATGTTTTTAATAAAAAAAAAAAAAAGAAAGAAAACTGAGCTCATCCTTGCCACTCCCGGGCAGCACCTCAAAGAAGAAGCCATCACTCCCGAAGTAGCTCTATTGTTCATCACCTTGATTACAGTATTTCTTACATAATTATTCATTACAATTTGTTCACATTGTACCACCTCTGTTGCCTTCCCTTTTCTCCTTGCAAGCCCTACCACCCCCCTTCTTCTACCCCATGCCCTTTCTCTAGTTCCTTGATAGGGGATGTCTTCCTCCCCTTTTATCTGACCCTGCCTTATCAGATCTCATCAAGGCTGGCAGCATCATCTTCCTATGTGGCCTGATTATCAAGGCAGTTCTGATTGTGTCCTCAAATTACTCCATTTAGGACACTCTTTATGCCTCCTCTCCTGCAGGCTTCCAAGAGCTCTGAAAGTAGGGAGAATTTCATAGGCAAATCCCATCTAGAGCTGGTTGTTTTAAGGTCTTTCTCTGCATAATATCTGACTGTGGGTCTCTGTATATAATTTGATTTTATGCAGAAGAAACCATCTCTGTGGTTGCAAGAACATGGCAACTATCAATCAGTTGAGAACAAAGACCAGCATAATAACAACAGCCTGGGTTGCTTGAAAATTTCTGTAGGATGCCCTTGCCCAACACCTCAATTGACTCCACCCAATCTCTCTAGTAGAAGACTGTTTGGTCACAATTAGATGGCTTATTTGAACTTTATCCTCCACTATTAGAAAATCTCCTAATAAGTGAATATATACCATATTTGTATTTCTGCCTTTTAGTTACTTTACCCAGGATGATTTTTCCTGGTTCCATTTTTTTTTTTTGCCTTAAAAATATCATGATCTTATTTTCTTTACTGAATAATACCCTCTTTTTGAAATATTCTACAATTTCCTCAAAGGAAATTGTCAGTCCTGATCTTTAGTCCTTGCTAGTTGCTGGGAGTTTAATCATTGTATTGAATGACAAACTATCAGGATAACTATGTTCTTTTATCCTAGAAGTCACTAGGAAGATGTGCTTTGAGGTTGATATGCCAATGTAAGTGACCAGACAGAATGCCTCTCTGTCTCTGTCACTTTATATCTTTGTTTCTGTTGGTCTCCATCTCTCTATTTCTGAATCTGTCTCTCTAGCTCTTTATCTCTCTGTCTCTCTCAGTCTCCCACTCTCTGCCTGGTGCTGGAGGTTTAGAAGGAAAACCTCTCAGTTCTGCTGAAGGACTATAACAAGTTGTCTGTTTGCTGATGTGACATCATGTAAAATATATATTTCTGTAAAAATATAAGCAAGCTCCTAATGAAACACTTTTTGTTCAAAGATTTCCCTTGCTCAGGGAATATTTTCCCAGTAAGTAATTCACTGACTGAGAACATATCTGTGAATTTAATGAATAATAATGGAATCTGTGATAATGGGAAACTGATATGTCAAAGACTCAGGACTTTATTAATGAGCACTTGAAAGAAATATGTGATAGATTATCTGAACTAACCATCTTGGACACAGGAACTGTCATCTCTGGTTTGTGTGCTTTCAGCTGCCCAGATTGAGGCATGTAGGGCTGCTCAGCATTTCTCTCAATCAGGCTGCTCACTTGGCTCTTTTAATAACTGGCTCTAGAAACTCTTACTGTTTCATTACATTATTCACCCTCTCAGGCAATCAGCACCTACCCACTGTTATATCATAAAAGCATTCAGATATCATAATGGATTTGATGTCATGATACAACTGTGATGTCATAAAAGCATTGTGATGTGATCATAGCATTGGATGTCCTAATATCATTTCAAAGTCTTACTGTTGTGAAGTCATAATAGCTTTTTGATGTCAAAATTCTATTGTGCTCTCATATCACTATCCTGTCTTAACACCATTTCAAAATCATAATACCATGGTGATATCATAATATCATTGTGATGTCATAATATAATTGTGATGACAAAAGAGCATTGTAATATCATAATAGCATGGCGATGTCCTAATATCATTGTAAAGTCATACCATTGTGATGTCATAATAGCATTTTAATGTCATAATTCCATTGCGATGTCATACCACAAGCATGTTGTAATAACATTGTGATGTCCTAAGAACAATTAGATGGAATGATGAAGTTTTATGTCAAAATGCCATTGTGATATAATAATGGCCTTGTGATCTCATAAAATCATTGTGAAATCATAACACCATTTTGATAGCATAATTGCATTCAAATTCCATCATAGCATTGTGATGTCCTAATAGAATAAAGATATCATAATGATATTGGGATGTTATAATAGCATAGGGATCTCAATACCTTTGTGATGTAATGACAATTTTTTGAAGCCATCATAGTTTGGTTATATCCTAATACTTTTGTGATGTTATAATACCATTGTGATGTCATAATTACATTTTGAAGTAATCATAGCATTGTGATATCCTAATACTATTGTGATATCATAGTACCAATGTGATAGCATAATAGCCTTGTGATGTCATAATTCTATTGTGACATCAACAGTCCATTGTGATGTCATACCACAATCATGTCTAAAAAGCATTGCGCTAACATAATAGCATTGTGATGTCATGATGAATTTTGTTGTAACAATACCATTGTGATATCACAATAACTTACTGATGTCATCAGAATACTGGGAAGTGATAATAGAACTGTAAAGTTATAACACAATAATGATGTTGTAATAGCATTCTGACATCATAATTCCATTGGGATCGCATAATAGCATTCGAGGTCATAATATTTGAGGTATTAATAGCATTATCATATCATAATAGCATTGAGATTTCATACCATTTTAATGTGATAATACATTGTAATGTCATAATGCATGTTTGAATTCATAATAGCTTTGTGATGTAATAATACCTTTATGATTTCAAAATAACATTGTTCTGTCATAAGAGCTTTGACATGTCATAATACCATTGTGTTGTCTATACACCATTGTGATATCATATTAGCATTGTGATATCATAATAGTATATTAAGGACATAAGCTCAGTCATAATTGCTTTGTGATGTCCGAGTACCATTGTGTAGTGATCTGGTTGTGAAGTCATAATAGCATTTTTATGCCATAATAGAATTGTAATGATATTAAAAGTTCTAATGTCATAATACCATTGGTATGTCATGTGAATCTTGATGTCAAAAATGCCATAATATCATTGTAACGTCATAATAGATTTGTGATGTCATAACACCATTATGATAGCATAATAGCATTGTGAAGTCATCATAGCATTGTGATGTCCTAATAGCATTGAGATATCATAATAGTATTATGAATTAATAATATCATTGTAATTGCATCATAGCATTCTGAACTCATAACACCATTGTGATGTCATTATAGATTTGTGATGTTATATCATTGTAATGTCATAATACCATTTTGATGTGATAATGCTTTTGTGATTTCATCAATGCATTATGATAAAATCATAGCATTGTTATGTTATAGCAACATTACTAAGTCTTAATAGCTTTATAATGTCATCATAGCATTGTGATGTAATAACAGCATTATAATGTCACAATAGCATTGTGATATCATAATAATTTGTGATGTCATAATATCATAGTGATGTCAAAATGCCTTTGTGATATTATAAAACAATCATGTAGTATTATCATTGTGACATCAGAATAGCATTGGGTTGTCATGATGAATTTTGATGTAATAATGCCATTGTGATAGCATAATCACATTTTGATGTCATCATATCATTGTGATGTAATAATACCATTGTGAAGTCATAATACCATTTGTTGTCAAAATTCCAATGCGATGTCTTAGCACAATCATGTTGTAATACATCTGTGATGTCTCAATAGCATGGTAATGTCATAATACAATTTTGAAATCTTAATACTATTGTGATATCAACATAGCATTGTGATGTCCTAATACTATTGTGATGTTATAACAGCATTATTATATCATAATATCATTTTGATGTCATAATTCTATTGTGATGTCATAATACCATTGTCATATCATGATACCATTGTGACATCATAACAGTATTTTGAAGTAACAATAGAATTTTGATGGCATAAACCATTGTGATATCATAATACTATTGTGATGTCATAACACCTTTGTGATGTCTTGTATTTATGTCATAAAGCATCGAAATATCATATTATTTGTCATACCATTGTGATGTCTTAAGAGTATTGTGATCTCATAATAACATTGTGAATGTCACAATACTATCGTGGTGTCATAAGTGAATGGAATGTCATATTAATTTGATGTCAAAATAGCATTTTGATGTCATTATATCATTGTGAAGTCATAACATCACCATGATATCATAATATGAGTGAGATGTCATAATAGTATTTTGAGGTCATAATGCCATTGCGAATACATAATTCCTTTGTAATTTCATCTCACAGTCATGTTGAAATGGCTTTGTGATGTCATATTTCCATTAGGATATCATGACACGTTCATATTTTCTAATAATATTGTGATGCAATAAAAGCAATGAAATGTCATGACACTATTGTTATGACATACCATTGAGATGACATAAAAAAATTTTAACATCATACCATTGTGATGTTATAATTGCATTTTGATGTTATAATTCCATTTTGATGTCATGATGCCTTTGTGATGTCATAATACTTTTGTGATGTCATAACACCTTTGTGATGTCCTATAACTGTGATGTCAAAATAGCATTGAGATGTTAGACCATTGTGATGTCATAAAAGCATTTTGAAGTCAAAATGTCATTGTGACATCAAAATTCTATTGTGATTACATACCACAAACATGTTGAAATACCATTTTTTATGTCATAGTACCATTGTAAGGTCAAAATGCCATTGGTGCGTCATAATACCATTGGGATATTGCCACACTAACTCCAGTGTCTATGTGAGCATAAAAATGTGCTATATAAGCAGAAAATTATGCTGCTAAGATGAAGAGACACTTTTCCTACGGGAATCCACTCCCTGGAAGTCACTGGAGATTCTCCCTGGCCATCTACACCAAAAAGACATACTCTGAAAATTCTGCTTTCTCAGATGAAGGATTGAATTAATCCTTTTGTTTTATCTTTGTGATTTTTGGAACAGCACAGTTAGCTACTTAAGAAAATATATTTTCGATAGATTATTAGAAGCTTTAGCAAAAATAGAGTAAAAGAAAAATAAGTAATGAATCAGATTTAGTATCAGAAAGCATTATAAGAATAGAAAAAGAAATAATAGGTTCCCTCTTAGGAAAAAATAGCATAAGCAAGTAGAGCAGGCTTGAGCATGCCTCCCTTAAGCCATTTGTTTCTAAGGAAGATTAGAAATCTTTAGCAAGACACATGGGATGATGGTTGACCAAGGTGTATTTAGACTTTAATGTAGAAAAATATTTTGGCAGGTATTTGACTTGTCTCAGTGGACTATTACAGCTCCTAACTTTCCCCTTCTCTAGTCAGTGATAATGAAACCACAGTTTGAGGTTTTTGTTTTGTGTTTGTGTTGATCAGAATGTTTCTAGGCCAAGATTTCTTGTGGGCTTTGCTTTATATTTAGCTGCACTTTCGAGTTAAAACAAACTTTGTATCCTTGGTAAAAGTTTGAATGTTCTGGAAAGCATGCCAACTTTAAGGAGCTTCCTAATGAAATCACTATAAAATTATTAGCCTGACTTCAGTAAAATTTCAGCAAAGTCAAAGCTATCTCGGTGTTGTCTCTGTCAACTCGCCTGAAACTGTGCCTTCCTGATATCCAAAACTCTGATTCTCCCGAGGACGCAGGGAACCTGACTGGGCTGGTCCATGGCAAGATATCATGACACCATTGTGATGTCATATCATTGTAATGTCATAATAGCATTAAGAGGTCATGACACAATTGTGATGACATAATACCATTAGGCTGACCAGGAATTCACAGACTGGCCTGTTTCTTTTTAATTTGTGTTAGGATTAAAGGAATGTGCCTTCGTCAACTTGTTCAAGTATTTTTTTTCTCAAATCAATATAATTGTATCTCAAAGCCTTTAAATGAAAAAATAAGCAAAGTGATGAGAAGATTTTAAGTTTGGGGTCAGTTATTATGCTGTAACAAACAAAGCCCAGTTTGTTGTTTTTTGGAATTTAGTTGATGTTTTAGTGAATTGGTGGACCCTTACCAGAAAGAGCTGACAAGTATCTTGCAGCCAGAGAGCTTTGAGTTTTAAACATTATTAATCTAATTTTTATTAGGGAGAGTGCCCTTTCTATTTTCTGTAACTTAGTATTCCATTTATTGGTTGTTTTCCCCATTTTTCTCTTTCCACCTTCTTGGAGAAATTCCTCCAGAAGAGCCACCACCATTAAATATATCGCAAACAGATCCATGACTATGACAAACAAAATAAAGCCAAAGTGAATTAAAACACTGTCTGCCATGGCATATTTATTTTTTATTTTTTTTAATTGCAGTTTTAGGCCAAGTTCTGTAGAGAGGTCTGTGTGCCTCCATTTCCTTTCTTTCCAGACATGGCTGCTGAGTTTAGTAGAGCTGAGCCAGCCATATGTTAAGGAAGCCATGCTTCAGTATCCTTCTGTTAGACTGTAGCAGCAGCCAGTTTTGTTATGTTAAGTCTCAGGTCTGTCCAAAATAGGCTGTCTTTTTCTCCTGGCCCTGTTTAAGACTGTCTTTTAAAAAGACAGTAATTTATCTAGGAGTTTTTAGGTTTTAAGTTCTAGTTATTGGGGCTGTATTACTGCAAAATTATTCCCCCAAACTTATGTTAAAGTGTGATTTAAAGAGTGTGAATACTTAGATTAGTTGGTGGCCACTTATTGTACAGTTAGATTAGCTGGGTGCCATTTGTTGATAGTTATTAATATTTACTATTGAAATATCTTTTAGTTAAACAGCAGTTAATCCTAAACCAGCTGTTTACCCCAATCACGACACAGAGACTGGGATTTATTTAATTAACCTAGAGAATACTGCTGGGAGATAGATATTTCAACCTAAACCTCAAAGACCACATAGATTCCTACCATTCAGATTTCACTCATCATATTTGCTTTAGTGCTTTGTCATATCTTACATAGAGACCATCTCTCCACATGGTTCCAAGACCTCTTCTCCTGATTCTCAACCTTCCCTCCTCCTGCTATGGATCAGGATGACCCACCTTATCCTCTTCATTGCTCAGAGCTGTAGCTGGTTGCTTTATTGAAAATAAAGAGGACAAATGGTGGCATGTTTATACAAACTTAAGACAGGTGATGCGTAGAATAAGCATCACAGTGTAATTTCCGGATTGAAACCAGAGAGTGTGGGACAGAAATCAGCATTTGAATGAAAAAGCATAAAATGTATACATTCGAAACAAACTTTGTACCAACAATTTAATATATATAATTTATATATATATATACATACATATATATAATTTATATATATGTATATATATACACTGTTATACATATATATTTTATATATATATATATATATATAAAACACTGTTCTGCCTGCATACTGAAAGAGGGCACCAGATCTCATTATATATGGAAGTGAGCCACCCTGTGGTTGCTGAGAATTGAAGAAGGACTTCTGTAAGAGTAACCAATGCTCTTAAATTTTAAGCCGCATCTTCAGCCCCAATTTTCTTTAGTTCATAGTACTTAAACTTTTGGTGTCCTAATAGCATAGTCATATCATAATAACTTCGTGATATTATAATACCATGGTGAAATCATAATACCATTTTGATATCATCATACCACTGTGAATTAATAAAAATAGAGGATGTCATTATATTATTGTGATATAATTATACTATTGTAATGTCATACTATTATGATGTCCTAAATTATTTGCAATGTCATATCATTGTGATGTTATAATACTATTTTGAAGTCATCATTGTGATATTATAAAGGTATGGTGATATCATAATACTACTGTGATGTCATAATATTAAAGTGAAGTCATCATATCATAGTAATGTCATACTATTGATATGTCATAAGACCATTGTGACATCATAATATCATTTTGATGTCATAAAAGCATTATGATATCATCATAGTATTGTGATGTTGTAGTGCTATTTTGATGACATAAGAGCACTGTGATATAATCATAGCATCTTGATAAAATAATAGTATGTGATGTCATCATAACATTGTGATATAATACCATTGTGAATTCAGCATACAATTGTGAAGTCATAACACAATTTGATGTCATAATACAATGGGGATGTAATAATACCATAATAATACCATTTGGATGTCCTACCACTGTGTTGTAATACCATTCGAAATGTCATAATAGCATTGTAAAGTCATAACACCATTGTGATACCATAAAAGCATTGTGATGATAAAATAACATAGTGAAGTCATTATACCATTGTGATGTCATAATTCCATTGTGAAATTATAGCATATGATATAATCATTGAATTGTGGTGTCATAAAAGCATGGTGATATAAAAGCATTGTGATGTCAAAATTCCATTATGATGTCATACCACAATCATGTCATAATAGCATTGTGATATGATAAAAGCATTGTTATATCATAATATTGAGATGTCATAATAGCATTATGAAGTAATAATGTAATTGTGATGTGATAATAGAATTGTGATGTCATAATAGCATGGTGATATCATAAAAGCCTTGTGATGTCAAAATTCTATAAAAACATTTTGATGCTATACTTGCATTTTTATATCCAAATAGCATTGTGATGTCCAAATAGCATTGTGAGGACATAATAGCAGTATATGTCATAGTAGCATTGTGAAATCATAAAACCATTTTGATAGAATAATAGTATTGTGTTGTCATCAGAGTATTGTGATGTCATAATTGCATTGGGATATCAAAATAGCTTTGAGATGTCCTAATGTATTTTAATGTAATGTCATTGTAAATTCATAATAGCATTTAGATGTCATATCACTGTGATATCATACACCATTGTGATTTCACAATAGCATTGTGAGGTCATATCATTGTGATGTCATAATAATATTTAGGTGTCATACCATTGTCGTCATAATACCATTTTGAGGTCATAATAGCATTGTGATGTCATCATAGCATTGAATTGTTCTAATATTACATAGTCATAATAGCATTGTAAAGTCATAATTCAATTGTGATATCATAAAACAATCATGTCGTAATAGCATTGTGATGTTACTATAATATATGATGCTATAACAGCATTGTGAATTCATAATAGCATTTTGATGTCAAAATTCCATTGTGATGCCATTCCACAATCATCTCATAATGGCACTGTGATGTCTTAATAGCATGGTAATATCATAAAATCATTGTGAATCATAATACTATTATGATGTCATAATATCATTGGGATGTCATGATGAATTTTGATGTCATAATAGCTTTGTGATGTCATCATTGCTTTGTGATGTCATAATACCATTGTGATGTTCTAATAGCATTGTGAAGTCATATGACTGTATAGTCATAATAATATTTAGATATCAAAAATCCAATGTGATATCATACCCCATTTATGTCATGATACCATTATGAAGTCATATCATTTTGAGATCATAATAGCATTGTGATGTCATAATACAACTGTGATATTATAATATCATTGAGATGTCAGAAAATATTATGACATCATAATTGCATTTTGAAGTCATAATGAAACTGTTAGATGAAAATTTCACTGTGATATGATAATGACAATTTGAAGTCCTACTTGAATATTGATGTCATAATAGCATTGGACTATCATGACAACATTGTTATGTCATAATACCATAGTTATGTCATAATAGCAGTGAGATGTCATGACAAAATTGTGATGAGATGATAGAATTAAGATGCCATAATAAAGTTATAATGACATAATATACTTGTGATGTCATATTATCAATGGGATGTCATAGTAGCATTGCGATCTTATAATACCTTTGTTAAGTCATAATAGCATTATGAATTAATAATACCATTGTGATGTCATTATAGCATTTTGATGTCATAATATCAATGTGATGTCCTAATAGCATATTGAGGTCATAACCCCATTATGATATCATAATAGTATTGTGATATCATCATAACATTTTGATGTTGTAATACCATTGTTGTTATAATGTTCTTTTGAAATGTATACACCTTACCCTCATTCATTCAAATGCTGATTTCTATTCCCTCACTCTCTGGTTTCAATCCGGATATTGCATTGTGATACTTATTATAAGCAACTGTCTCAACTTTGTATAAACAGGACAGAATAAAGTAACTAGCCACTATATTGAGGAAAGGGAGGAGCCAGAGGGCAGGAAATGAGTGGGTGGAGAAAGGGCGAGGAAGAAGAGCTTGGAGAGCAGAGCAGGAGGAGAGATCTTGGAACAGCATAAAAAGAATGAACCAGACCTAACACTTCACTAAAGGCAAGTATAATGGGTAAAATCTAACTGTTAGGAAACTATGAGGGCTTGAAGTTTTAGAAGGGAGTAATTATTGCCCAGCATTGTGTTCTAAGTTAACTAAATAAAGCTAGTCTCTTTGTGGTGAATTGGTTATTCAGCTGTCTGAGAATAAGAGCAAACATTAATAAAACATAAATGAATAGTAAATAATAATCATCACCTACAAGATACCATTGTGAAGACATTATATGATTGTGATATCATAACACCATAGCAATGTCATATCATTGTGAACTTATAATAGCTTTGTGATGTCATAATAACATTGTGAAGTCATAATAGCATTGTGATATTATAATAACATGGGATGTCATAACACTAGGATATCATCACAACAATATCATGTCATCATACCATGGTGAGTCATAATTCCAGTGTGATATCATGATTTCATTGTGATGTCATAAAATCATTGTGATGATGTAATAGTATTTTGATATAATAATGCCACTGTGAAGTCAAAACTCCATTGTGATGTCATACCACAATGATATGACACTTATGACAGTCTTCCTCTGTCCTCTCATGCATGAGTATTGTGATGTCATAATACAATTGTGATATGATACCAATAATGTGATGTCATGTAAGCATTGTAATGTCTCAATTGCATTGTTCTGTTATTGTGATTTTATAATTACATTGTTATCATACCATATGAGGTCATAATAGTATTGTGATATTATAATAACATTGTGATGTCATGATTTCATTGTTATATCTTTGGCCAACCCTCTATGAGCACAGTTGACTTCACTGATGTGTCTGGATTGGCAAATGTCTCCCACTCAGTGATCAGTGAGGAACACCTCAATCCTGATGATTGCAGTTAAACTGGGCCTTCAGGAGAGAGAAATGGGTTTGGGGTTATATGCCTATATACAAGATACAAGGATACAAGAGCAGCTGTGTTTTCTGTTGTGGTCCAACAGACAATCCTTCTAAAAGTAGTTTATTCCAGGACTGCTTGTTCAGAGGTGCCACATGAGCTCATGTGGTTAGAGGTAGTTGTATAACCACTAATTCATGAATTCATGGCTAGGTTTCTCTGCTAAAACAATCCTCTAGAGTAAAAGTTCTTCTGGAGATATCTCTATCCCTGAATTCATGCTGTGTTATAGAGTTACAGCAATAAAAACTGCATGGAACTGCATAAAAACAGAATGGCAGAACCAAATGGAAGACCCACAAATAAACCTACACACATATGGGCACCTGAGTTTTGACAGAGATACAAAAACCATACAATGGAAAAAAGACAGATCTTCAGCAAATAGTGCTGGTCTAACTGGATGTCTACATATAGAAAAAATGTAAATAGATCCATACTTATCACCCTGCACAAAAGCAAAGTCCAAGACCTCAATATAAAACCAGACACATTAAATCAGTTAGAAGAAAATGTGGGGAAGAACCTTGAACTGATTGGACTAGAAGACAACTTCCTGAACAGAACACCAACAGCACAGGCTCTAAGAGCAAGAGTCAGTAAATGGGACCTCATGGAATGGAAAAGCTTCTGTAAAGCAAAGAACACTGTCTTCAAAACAAAATGAATGCTTACAGATTGGGAAAGAATCATCACCAAGCCTCGATGTTACAGAGGGATAATATCCAGTATATATACAGAACTAAAGAGGTTGAAAAGCAACAAGTCAAGTTATCCAATTAAAAAATGGGGAACAGAGCTAAAGAGAGAATTCTCAATAGAGGAATATTGAATGGCAGAGAAACACTTAAAGAAATGCTCAAAATTATTAGCCATCAGTGAAAAACAAATGAAAACAATACTGAGATTACACCTTACAACCATCAGAATGGCCAAGATCAAAACCTCAAGTGACAACACATAGTGGAGATGTTCTGCATAATGGGAACCCTCCTCCACTGCTGGTAGGAAGGTAAACTTGTACAACCACTCTGGAAATTAATCTGGTGCTTTCTCAGAAAACTAGGTACAGTGCTTCCTCAATATACAGCTATTCCACACCTAGGCACATATCCAAAGGTAGCTCAAGTAATAAGGACATCTGCACAACCATGTTTATAGCAGCTTTATTTATAATAGCCAGAACCTGGAAACAATCCAGATGACCCCCAACTGAAAAATGGATACAGATGTGGTGATACAGCTACACAATGGAATATTGTTCAGCAATTAAAATAAAAACAAGGAAATCATAAAATCTGCAGGTAAATGGTGGGAACTGTAAAATATCATTCTAAGTGAGCTATCCCAGAAAAAGAAATACACACAATATATATACTCACTCATATGGATACATAATATAGGAAAAACCTACTGAAATCCCAACACCTACAGAAAATAATATAGAGAGAGGACTCTGGCAAAAATGCTCATTCCACATCTACACAATGGAATATTATTCAGCAATGAAAAATAAGGAAATCATGAAATTTGCAGGTAAATGGTGGGATCTGTAAAGGATCATCCTGAGTGAGTTGTCCCAGAAGCAAAAAGACACATATGGTATATACTCACTCATATAGACATACAACATAGGACAAACCCACTAAAACCTGTGCATCTAAAGAAACTAAGCAAGAGAGAGGACCCTAACTAAAATATCCAATCCCCATCCGGAAAGGCAAAGAGGATGGACATCAGAAGAAGAAGAAAACAGGAAACAACCTAGGAACCTACCACAGAGGGCCTTTGAAAGCCTCTGCCCTTCAGACTATCAAAGCAGATGCTGAGCCTGATGGGCAACTGTTGGGCAGAGTGAATGGAATTTTAGGTAAGAACTGGGAAATAGTAAGAGCTAGAGAGGACAGGGTCTCCACAAGGAGAGCAACAGAACAAGAAAATTTGAACACAGGGAACTTCCCAGAGACTCATACTCTAACCAAGGATTATTCATGGAGATAACCCAGAACCCCTGCACAGATGTAGCCCAGGGCAGTTCAGAGTCCAAGTGGGTTACATAGTAATGGGAAGAGGGACTGCCTCTGACAATCTGATTGGCCTGCTCTTTGATCACCTCCCCCTGGGGGGGAGCAGCCTTACCAGGCCATAGTAGAGGACAATGCAGCCACTTTTGATGTGAACTGATAGACTAAGATCAGAAAGGAGAGGAGAACCTCCCCTATCAGTGGACTTGGGGAGGGGCATGCAAGCAGAGGGAGGAGGGAGGGTGGGATTGGGAGGGGAGAAAGGAGGGGCTTATGGGGGGATGCAGAATGAATAAAGAGTAATTGATGAAAAATTTAAAAGAAAAAAGGGAAAAAATAATTTAAGAACCTTAAATGACTTTCAAAAGTAGAGGAAAACATGGAGTTAGTCAATTGGCATGGAGCACGTCTCGCCCCAGGGGGCAATGGTCTCCTGAACCTACTCAGACCTCGGACACAACCACGGCTAGTTCTAGAACTGACGCAGGATGTTCCAATGAGGGGGTTAAGGCTTCTCATAATATTTCCTGTAAGCCCACACCTGTTTCTTTATATCTCCCATTTTTCTTCATTATTAGCCAGATAGAGCCAAGTAATTGTGGTAATGATACTTGCTTTTTGCCCAATGCTGGAATGCTAGTAAATTTAGGTATGTCCTAGTTACTCGCATGCCTCGCTGGCTGTCTGTGCCCGTTGATTCCCCTCACGCTATGACTCTCTTCACACAGAAAAGGGATCTTGGAACTACAGCCACCATTGTTACTGCCATCTCATTGGCGGCTGTTGGAGCTACCACCGGGACATTAGCCATGAGTCATAGTGGGCAGACTGCTCAGACCCTGAATAATCATTTAGCCAATATATCTCATGACTTAGTTGTACAAAAAGGAATTAATGCTCAACTAAAAGGAAGCTTAATGGTGTTCAATCAGAGGATTGACATCGTGCAGGAGCAAATTGATACCCTATGGCAAATTGCTCAACTTGGCTGTCAATGAAAATATGCTAGACTTTGAGTCACTAGCATATAACATGTGAATTTTTCCTGTGCTACAAATCTGTCTAAACAATTGTTGAGCTATATTTTAGGTAATTGGACTGGAGAATTCGATACTACGATGGAGCAGCTGAGAGTAGCCATTGTCACAGTAAATTCTACCAGAGTGGACGCAGGACTAGCCACAGGATTATCATCATGGATTGCTGCAGCCATGAATCATCTGAAGGAATGGGCGGGCATGGGAGCGTTAGCAGGCCTTCTGGTGTTGGTCTCCTTGGTTTGCCTGTGGTATATATGCAAGATTAGAGTCTCACAACAGCGTAATGCAGCCATGACCATTCAGGCCTTTACAGCCATTGAAGCAGGACAGTCTGCCTAAGCATGGTTGGCTACCATAAAAAGCTAAAATGTTACGCTCAGGATGCGAGGCTAAGCACTGCACTCAGGGTCAGCTGCTTTGGACCCCGAGAAGAGCATGTCTGATTGCATGCGGGTTGATGCCCCAGGTCCCGCCTCTGAGAAAAAGGTATCGGTCGGGTCTGATGCTCTTCGGGTGGATGACACCTAAATGAACATCAGTACAAAGTCCTAATTTATTTCTAATATCAGAGATCAGACCTCTACTCTTGCCTGATGCATCTAAAACAAAAAGGGGGAACTGTAGAGAGCTGTGGAATGTTGTGCCTTAAAGATGGAGCTGGTTTCCGCCTTCTATCTTCCCGATGGTGAGTGCTCTCTGTCAGGAACAATTCCACATTTGGCTAAGGCTGTGGATCTGGCTTTCTTACATGTATGTGGACCTATCTGCAATGACCACGTGGCACGCTGGGGTTGGCTACCCAGAGGCTATTTAAGATGTGGGCTGGCTTTCCCCAGTGTCAGATGTTTGTTCAAGGTTCCTGAATAAACTGCATTGAAAAAAAAAATGTTCATTCCACCTCCCAAAAGGCAAACAGAATGGAAATAAGAAGAAGGAGAAAATAAAGAACAAGTTAGAAGCCTGTCACAGAGGGCCTCTGAAAGGCTGTGCCCTGCAGACTATCAAAGCAGATGCTGAAATTTATGGCCAACTGTTGGGCAAAAAGCATAGAATCTAATGAAAGAAGTATGAAATAGGAAGATCTTGAAAGGACAGGAGCTCCACAAGGAGAGCAACAGAAAAATAATCTGAGCACAGGGGTCTTTGCTGAGACTCTTATACCAACCAAGGACCATGCATGAAGATAACCTATAACTTTGCACAGATATAACCCATGGAAGTTCATTGTTCAAGGGAGTTCCATAGTAATAGGAACAGGCTCTGCCTCTGACATGAACTGATTTGCATGTCCTTTAATCACCTCACTCTGATGGGGGAACAGCCTTGCAATGAAGACAATTGAAGACAATGCAGCCACTCATGATGAGATCTGACAAACTAGGATCAGAAGGAATGAGAGGAAGATCTCCGTTATCAGTGAACTCGAGGAAGGGCATGCATGAAGATGGAGGAGAGATTGTGAGAAGGGAGATTATGGTGGTATACAAAGCGAATGAAGTGTAAGCAATAAAAATTAAAATAAAAAATACTAAAAAATATAGTTCCTTTGTATTAATATTATAGGAGGGTGTGCTTTGATGCTGATATGCCAAAGAAAGTGACCAGAGGGAATGGAATCTCTGTCTCTAGGTTTCTATCAATTTATGTATTTGTTACTGTCTATCTCAGTCTCTCTATTTCTGAATCTGTCTCCCTAGCTTTTCCCCTGTTTCTCTCATTCTCCCTATCTATGCCTGCTGTTTGTGGTTCATTATGAAAGTTATAAGTTTTGATAAATGACTACAACAAGATGACTGCTTGATGACATGACTTCATGGATCATTTCTTTAAAAATAAAAGCAATATCCCAAGTAAACATTTTTTGTTCAATGATTTGCCTTGGTAAGGGAGCACTTTACAGTAAATAATTCACTGAGTGAGAACATATCTTTGCATTTGACAAATAATAATTGAATCTGTGATTAAGTGAAACTCACAAGTCAAGGGCACAAGACTTTATTAATGACCACTAGAAAGAAATATGTGATGCTTGTTTCTTTAGCACATATATTTCTTTCTAGTATACTTTCTAGTATACATATACTGAAATTGGAATTATACAGAGAAGTTTGCATGGCCCCTGTACAAGGATAACAGGAAAATTCGAGTAGTTGTTCATATTGTTTGAGAAAATAAAGAAAACACAAATAAAGGAAATTGTGGAGAGAAAGAACTTAGGGAAGAAAACAGAGGTAAGAATAACCAATACACTACAAGAGATGTAAGAAAGAATCTCAGTGTGGAAGATACAATGGAGGAAATCAATGTCTCTGTCAAAGAAAATGTTAAATCTAAAAATTCCTGACACAGACCATCCAAAAAATTCAAGACTACATAAAAAGAAAAAGAAAAATCTTCCTGCCACATAATAATAAACAGTAAGTATACAGAACAAAGGAAATATACTAAAAGCTGCAAGAGGAAAAGGCCAAGGAACATATAAAGGTAAACCCATCAGAATCACACCTGACTTCTCAACAGAGACTAGGAAAGCCAGAAGAGACTGGGCAGATATCATTCAGACCCTAAGAGAACACAGATGTCAGTCCAGGCTACTATACCCAGCAAAATCCTCAGTCCTCATGAATGGAGAAAACAAGATATTCAATGACAATAACAAATTTCAACAATACCTACACACAAATCTAGCATTACAAAAGACACTAGAAGGAAAAATACAAGCCAAGAATAGTAGCTACTTTCAAGAAAACACAGGAAATAATTAACCTCACTACAGTGAAACAAAAGCAACCAAACATACAAACTTACTACCACAGCCAACATCAAAATCAAAGGCTCTAACAGTCACTGGTCATTAATCTCTCTCAGCATCAATGAACTCCATACTCCAATAAAAAGACACAGACTAACATAATGGATGCGTAATCAAGACCCAGCAAGCTGTTGCATACAAGAAACGCACATAAGTCACAAAGATAGACATTATATGAGGGGAAAGGGCTGGAAGACGGCTTTCCAAGCAAACAGTGCCAAGAAGCTAGCAGGAGTAGCCATTCTAATATCTGATAAAATTAGACTTTCAACAAAAATTAATTAAAAAAAATGTACAGCGACACTTCATACTCATCAAGGGAAAATTCTACCAGGAAGACATCACAAACCTAAACATATATGCCCCAAATATAAGGGAGAAATTTATTCTCCATATTAAAAGTCATTGTAAAAATTGTCAAAATATTATTTTTTATTTGGATATTTCATATAATATACATTACACTACTTTTCCATTGTTCCAGGTTCAAATTCCTACCCATGTGTCACACATAAATTATTTTTCTTTAAAATACACCAGTTGTATGTGTTCAAATTCTCACCAAAACATGATCAGAGTCTCAGGGCCAACTTACTTAAATAAAACTGAGTTTGTCCTTGCCATGCCCAGACACCACCTGCAAGAAGACAATCAGTCCTGAAGAGCTCTATACTTCATCCCCTTGATCACAGTTTTTCTTACGTATTTATTTATTATGATTTTTTTTTTTTTTACTTTGAATTCCTTCTGCTGTATACTCTCTCATTTTCTTCAAGTCCCACCCAGCCTCCTTCTTCTACTGCTATGAACTTTTTCTAGTTCCCTTATCGGGAAGGTCTTTCTCCAGCTTCTATATGACCCTAGCTTCTCAGGTCTCACCAAGGCTGGCTTATCATCTTCCTCTGAGGCCCGATTCTTAGGGCATTGTTCTCTTTGTGTTCTCAATTCCCTCTACTTATGACATCCTCCCTGCCTCCTCTCCTGCAGGCTTCCCAGAGCTCTGAGGATAAGGAGAATTTCATAGGGAAATCCCATTTAGAGATGCATGTCTTAAGGTCTTTCTGTATATAATATTGAACTGCGGGTCTCTGTATTCTATCACATTTGATGTAGAAGGAATCATCTTTGTGGACCCAAGATCATAGCACTGATCTATCAGTTGAGGGCAGAGAGCAACATATTTAAATAACAACAGCTTGGGTTGCTTGAAAATTTCCATAGGATGACTTGGCTCAACAGTTCTCTTCATTGCCACCCTATTCATTCCTAGTGGAAGACTCGTTTGGTCACAATGGATGGATTAATTGAACTTTATCCCCCACTATTAGGACACATGCTAATAAGTGAATACATGCCATATTTGTCTTTCTGCATTTTAGTTCCTTCACACCGATGATTTTTCCTGGTTCTATCCATTTGCCTGAAAACATCATGATATCATTTTTTTTTTAGCTGAAGAATACTAGGTTATTGAAATATTCCACATTTTCCCCAAAAGAGATTGTCAGTCCTATTCTTTAGAAGTTGCAGGGACTGTATTCATTTTATTAAATAAAAAACTATCTTGATAACTATGTTCTTTTAGCCTAGAATTCCCTCAATCTTCTTCCACTTCCTCGTGATTTGAATTTCAATTTCCCCTTGAAGCTAATCTATTTACATGTTGAGTCTCCAGTAAGGAAATGTCTGAGAATGGTTAAGAGTAATGGCCATGTTCGATAATAATATTCCTACTGGAGTTATATTATGGGAGGGTGTGCTTTCTGTTGATATGCCAATGAAAGTGACCAGAAAAATGAAGTCTCTGTCTCTTGGTCTATGTCACTTTATCTCTTTGATTCAGTCATTCTCTATCTCTCCATCTGAATCTATCTCTCTAGCTCCTTCTCTCTCTGTCCCTCTGTCTCCCTCTCTCTGACTGTGGCTTGTGAAACACTCTCAGTTCTGCTGAAGGACTACAATAAGATGACTGCTTGCTGATGTGACATCATGGATGGTCTCTGTAAAAATATAAGCAAGGTGCCACTTTAATGCTTTACGTTCAAAGAGTTGGATTTCTCAGGAAGCTTTTTTACAGAAAGTAATTCACTGACTGAGGACATACCTGTGCATTTAACAAATAATAATGGAATCTGTGATAATGTGAAAGTCACATGTCAAGGACTAGTGACTTCAGTAATGACCACTTAAAAGAAATATTTGACACTTTTCCTACTAGAATCTTGGACACAGACACTGAAATCTCTGGGTTGTGTGCTTTCACCTGGACACATTGAAGCATACTCAGCCTTTCTCTCAAGCAGGCTTTCCACTTGGCCCTTTTAATACCTGTGTCCTGAGTGTATTTAACCTGTTTCATAACATTATTCTCTGTTCAATCAATCAGCACCTGAGAGCATATTGAAGTTTCCATGGAGATGAATAAACAAACTTTCATCACAGTGCAATTTCTGTGATCCTGTACACACTTGACTTTTTCTTGTGAAACCCAAAAAGCGTTTATCTCATCCCTTTATCCAGATCCCATATCTTTACTCCTATTTACCTCTATGACAATGTCAGGTAGGAAATGAGACTTTACTGTTTATTTAATTGGACACCTTCCTAATTAGGAAGCTTCATGGTGATGTGGGATTAAGGGGAATGTACCAAATGACAAGGAGGTCTGCTACTGTGGTCTTGGATCTGAAATTTCCTAGGTTGTGACTTTGAACTGAGCATTTACTGGTGTACTCACTAAATGAACCTTCACATTCATATTGATATAATAGGAAGGCTGGGCCTAGGCTATTGAGACTTTTAAGCAGGAAAAAAAAAAAAAAAAGGAAACCAGATAATTCCTGGAATTGGTTTGGTTGAACCAGAGAAATATCTGTGAGTTTAAAAGGAGAACTGAGGGGCAATAAAGGATTTGACAGCTGATGCAGTTCCACACTAGGTTTGCCAACCATCTATGAGAAGGGTTGAGTTGGCTGACCTGGCTGGATCTGCAGCTGTGTCCTACTCATTGGTCATTGAGCAATGCTCATTGTCTAGGTTTACAGTTCAAACTAGTTCTTCAGGAATGAGTAATATGTCCATGTTATATGCCTAGGACCCAAGAGCAACAGTGATTCCTGCAGTGGTCCTCCAGGCAACCCCTCCAAACATAGTGTTATCGTGCAGGACTGCTCGTTCAGAGGTGCCACCTGAGCTCATGGGGTCTGAGTTAGCTGGGTGACCACTAGTTCATGGCTAGGATTCTCTGCTACATAATTAGTTCCTGGAAAGCATGCCTTACAAAGTCAAACTCTGTCCTCCTTTAGCAGAATCTTTTCTCTAGCTTAAATTTTATTGTAAAAGTTGTACACATATCATTTTTATTGATTATGTGGAAAATTCATATACTATACATTATACTCCTGTTCCATTGCTCCCACATTAAAATTCCTACTCATGTGTCACACTAAAATTTTTGTCTTTAAAATACATCAATTGAAGAGTTGTGGTTCATACACTCATTGAAATATGATCAGAGTCTCAGTGCCAATTTCCTTAAAGAAAACTTAGTTCATCCTTGCTGTATGCTGGTACCACCCCCAAGAAAATGCCATTAGTCCTGAAGAGCTCTATAATTCATCACCTTGATCACATTTTTTCTTATATATTTATTTATTACATATTGTTCAATTTGTATCTCCTCTGTTGCCCTCTCCCCTTCTCCTTTCAGTCCTACCAACCTTCCTTCTACTCCTATGAACTTTCTGTAGTTCCCTGATAGGGCAGGTCCTCCTCGTCCTTCTATCTGAACCTAGCTTATCATGTCCAACAAGGCTTGTTGCATCAGCTTCCTCTGCAGTCTGATTCTGAGGACATTTTTCTCTTTGTGTCCTCAATCCCCTCTACTTGTGAGCCTCTTCATGCCTCCTCTCCTGCAGGCTTCCCAGAGCTCTGAGGGGAGGGAGAATTTTATAGGAAATCCCATTTAGAGCTGGGTGTTTTAAGGTCTCTCTGTGCATAAATCGGGTGATGGGTCTTTGTATGCAAACCGATTTGATACAGAAGAAAGCATTTCTGTGGATCCAAAAACATGGCAACGATCAATCAGTTATGGGCAGCAAGCAGCATATTTTAAAAACAACAGCCAGGGTTTCTTGAAAATTTCCATAGGATTCCCTGGCCCAATATCTCAATTCACTGTCACCCAATCCACCTAGTGAAAGACTGGTATGGTCACAAACAATGGCAAAATGGAAGTTTATCTCCCTCTTTTAGAACTACTAACAAATGAATACATACTATATTTCTTTCTGCATTTTAGTTACTTCACCCAGAATGATTTTTCTTGGTTCCATTCTTTTGCCTGAAAATATCATGATGTCATTTTCTTAGCTGAATAATACTTTGTTAGGGAAATAACAAAGTATTTTGCTATCTACATTTTCCCCAAAGGAGGTTGTCAGTCCTGTTCTTTAGAACTTAGAAGTAATTGGGTCTTAAAACATTATATTTAATGACAAACTATCAGGATAACTATATTATTTTAGCCTAGAAGTCACTCAGTGTTCTTCCACTTCCTGGTGATTTGAATTAAAATGTTCCCTTGAAGCTCATTAACATTTTGAGTCCCCAGTGAGGCAATATCTGGGAAGGGTTAGGAGGTATGGCCTTCTGAGATAATGTAATTCCTATTGGAGTTATATTGTAGGAGGGTGTGCTTTGATGTTGATATGCCAATGAAAGTGAAAGACACACAGAATGGGTGTCTTTCTCTTTGTCTCAGACACTTTGTCTTGTTTCTGTAGGTCTAGGTCTCTCTATTTCTGAATCTGTCTCTCTAGCTCTTTCTCTATCTCTCTCAGTCTCCTTATCTCTGCCTGTTGCTTGTGGTTCAGTATGAAAAGTGTCAGTTCTGCTGAAAGACTACAACAAGTTGTCATCTTGCTGATGTGACATCATGCATACTCTCTGTAAAAATAGAAGCAAGGTCCCAAATAAACAGTTTTTGTTCCAAGAGTTACATTTTTCTGGGAGCATTTTTCAAGGAAGTAATTCACTTACTGAGGACATAGCTGCACATTTAACAAATAATAAAGGAATGTGTGATAATGTGAAAATCACATGTCAAAGACATAGGTCTTTATTAATGATCACTTGAAAAAAATATGTGACACTTTTCCTGAAATAAAAGTCTTGTACTCAGGGACTCTCATCTCTGTGTTGTGTGATTTCATCTGCCCAGATTGAGGTATGTTAGACTCCTCAGCCTTTCTCTTAAGAACATTGTACACTTGGCCCTTTTAATAACTGGATCCAGCAACTCTTACTGGCTTTCAGCTATCTCATGACATCATTCTCCCATTCAGGCAATCAGCATGTAACAATTGTGGTATCATAATAGCATTGGGAATGTCATGATGAATTTTCATGTCATGATGCCGTTATGAAGAAATAATAACATTGTGATATTATCATATCATTGCATTTCCTAATATCATTGTGAACTTCTAATGTTGTGAAGACATAATAGGTTCATTTCAAAATTCCATTGTGATGACATAACACAATCATGTTGAAGTACCATTTTGAAGTCATAATAGCATTGTGATGTTATATTAACATTGTTTAGTCATAATACTATTTGGATGTCATATTTTAATGTCATAATAACATTGTGATATCAAAATATGTTTGTGATATCATAATAGCATTGTGATTTCTTTTTTTTTTCAATGCAGTTTATTCAGGAACCTTGAACAATCACCTGACCCTGGGTAAAGCCAGCCCACTTTAAATAGCCTCTGGGTAGCCAACCTCAGCATGACACATTGGCAATGAAGATAGGTCCACATACATGGAAGCAAGCCAGATCCTCAGCCTTAGCCAAATGTGGAGTTGTTTGTGACAGAGAGCACTCACCATCGGGAAGGTGGAAGGCGGAAACCAGCTCCATCTTTCAGGCGCGGCATTATGCAGCTCTCTACAGTGATTTCTTATCATTATGATGTCCTGATAGCATTGAAATATCATGATTACATTATGATATCAGAAGATCATTTAATATCATAATAACATTGAGATGTCTTAATATCTTTGTAAAGTCATTGTAGTATCATAAATCCACTGTGATATCATAATACAACCATGTTGTAAGAGCATTGTGATGTCATCAAACATTGTGATGTCATAATAGAATTGTGATATCAAAATAGCATTGTGATATCATAATAATGTTGTGAAATAGTAATAGCATTTGGATGTCATAATATTGTGATGTCATAATAGAATTATGATATCATAATACCTTTGTGATATTGTAATGGCTGTGTGATTTCATATCATTATAATATCATAATAGCATTGAGATATCATAATAGCATTGTGACATCATAAAATCATTGTGATGTCATTTCACTGTGACACCATAATAACATTTCGAGGTCATAATAGCATCGTGAGGTCATTATGATATTATAATGTTATAATGTCATTGTTATTGTTGAAATTCCTCTGGGATATCATAAAACAATCATATCATAATAGCATTTTGTTGTCAAAATAGCATTTGGATGACAAGATGAATTTTTATGTCATAATGCCATTGTGATAGAAAGATCGAATTGTGATGTCATCAAAGCATTGTGATGTCATAATACCATTCTAATATCATCAGAGCATTGCAAGTTAATTCCTTTGTGTAGTCATAGTAGCATTTTGATGTCAAAATTTGTTGTGATGTCATAGCACAATCTTATAATACCACTGTATAAATATCATGGTGATGTCATAATACTATTTAGAAGTCATAATACCATTGTGATGTCAACATATGATATTTCATATCATTGTGATGCCATAATAACATTATGAGGTCACAATAGCATTATGATGTCATAATAGCATTTTGATGTCATATCATTGTGATATTATAAAAGCATTTAAGTGTCATACCATTGTGGTGTCATTTTCCTTTTTTAAGTCATAAGAGCATTGTGATGCCATAATACAATTGTGATATCATAATAACATTATTATGTCATCATAGTTTTATGATGTCCTAATTCCAGTGTGATGTCATAAAACTGATATGTCATAATGCTATTGGGAAGTCATAATAGCAATGTGATGTCATTTTCCATTGTAATGTCATTATACCCTTCAGATATCATAATAGCATTCAGGTGTTATATTATGTTGATATCATGATTGCATTGATATGTGAAGACCATTGTGAAGTTATAATATCTTTGTATTATTATAATAGCATTTTGGGTCATAATAGCATAGTGATGTTGTAATTCCCCTGTGAAGTCATAACATGATTGTGAAATTATAGCACCGCTGTGATGTCAGATCATTGTAAGGATATTATTGCATTGGTATGTTTTACTGTTGTCATATAATAATTCCATTAGATGTCATAATAGCATTGTGATATCATAATGCCTTTCTGATATTATAATAGCATTGAAGTATCATACTATCTTGATATCATAATATCATTGTGATGTCATAATAACTTTGCTATTTCATGACACCATTTTTATTTCATAAGATCATGTGATGTCATAAAACCATGTATATGTGATGATACCCTTGTGATGACATAATACCATTAAGATGTCATAATAAAGTTTTGATGTCATAATATCATTGTGATGTGATTGTATCAATAAGGTATCATAATAACATTGTGATATCATAGCACCATTATGATTCTTACAATTATAATGTCATAATAGCATTCAAATGTCATACCACTGTGATATCATAATAGCATTGTGATCTTATAATATCATTGTGTTGTCAAAATACCGTTGTGATGTCATAATTATTTTGAAATATCACACTATTTTGATGTAATAATAACATTTTGATGTCATAATAACTTTGTGATAGCATCATTGTGAAATCAAAATACCATCGTGATATCTTAATAATATTGTGATGTCATAATAGCATTTTGAGATAATAATGCCATTGTGATTTCAAAATTCCATTGTTTTTCATGCCACAATCATTTCCAAATAGCTCTGATTTCATAATATCATTAGGATATTATGACACTGTTGTGATTTCATAATACCATTGTGATGCAATAAAGGACATGAGAAGTCATGACACCATTGTTATGATGTAATGACATTGAGATGCCATAATAAAATTGTAATGTAATAATATCATTTTGATGCCATAATAGCATTTTGATGTCATAATGCCTTTTTGATGACATAATACCATGGTGTTGTCATCATAGCATTGTGCTGTTGCAATGTCATTGTAAAGTGATTATGTCATTGTGATGTTATAATACCATTGAGATGTATCATGGTAAAGACATAAGAGCATTGTGATATCATAATAGTATTGTCATGTTATAATAGCATTGGGATATCATAATGCCTTTTAGATAACATGACGCAAATGTTATGTCAAAATACCAGTGTGAAATCATGATACCATTGAGATGTTGTTATAATATTTTGATGTTATATAATTGTGATTTCATAATGGCATTGGGATATTATATTATTGTTGTGATGTTATAAGAGTGTTGTAAAGATTTAATTTTATTTTTAGGTCATAATGCCATTATGATGTCAAAATGTGAGTTCATATGACAATCATGTCATAATTAAATTTTAAAGTCCTAATAGCATTGTGCTATCATAATAGCTTTGTGATATCAAAATCCCATTGTGATATCATACAACAATCAAGTCATAATAGCATTTTGGTGTCATAACAACTTTGTGATGTCATAATAACATTGGGCTGACATGACACTATTGTGATGTCATCAAAGCATTGTGATATCATCATTCCTTTGTGATGTCATAATATCATTGTGATGTCAAAATGCCATAATGATATTATAATAACATTTTGAGGTTATACTGAAATTGTGATGTCAAAATTCCATTGTGATATCATAATAGCATTTTGAAGCCAATATACCATTGTGATGTCAGCAGAGCATAGGGTTAGGTTTTTGGTTAGGGTTAGGCATCTTGTACCTGGGTTTTGACATTTGTTTTGGCTATGTTTTTCTTTGTGCACATTTTGATATGGGATGAACAGTTTTGCCTTTTACACATATGAAATATAATATTTGAGTTTTTAGTACTTAACTAGGCTGGTGTATACTTGCCAGCTGTAAGCCTCCTTTGTCTATCTTGCATTAGGCATGAGCAATATTTATCCCCTTTAAAATATCTCATGTTGAAAGGAGATAACTCAACTTCCAGAACAGTGTGACATATTAATTTAGTCAACATTTAAAAGTTTTTTGACATGACAGGCATGCAGTTTGCATGTTTGTCTCCCAGCCTATTTTAGGTCTTTTCATTGACCAACAGAACATATCTCTAAAGCCAAAATGCCCTTTGGTACGAGTTCTTCTGTGGAAGTCCCACTTTCTGAAATTGGCTGGCATTTTTAGAGCATTGTGACATCATCTCTCCTCATATAAATCTAAAATTGATGTGAATTCAATCTTTAAAACAGTAAGGACATAACAGCTATCATTAAGAAAAAAGAAATGACATGGTAACCTTAAGGAAAATTTTGTCATTTTGAATCTAGGCTATCTCTGCAAGTAGATAAAGTGCAGGAGTTGCCATCCTGGGTTTTATTATGTAAATTTGGATGATCGAGGACTCACCCTTCTGCCTGTTTCTTTTTACTTTGTGTTGGGATTAAAGGCATGTGCCTTCATCAATTTGCTCCAATATTTTTTTCTCAAATCAATATAATTACAACTCAAAACCTTTAAATGAAAATTAAGCAAAGAGATAAGAAAATTTTAAGTTTTGGGTTAGTTGTTATGCTGTAAAAAGCAAAGCCCAACTGTTTTTTTTTTTCTTTTTTTATGGAATTTAGTCGATGTCTTAGTGAATTGGTACACACTTACCCAAAAAAGCTGACAAGTATCTTGCAGCCAGAGAGCTTTGAATTTTAAACATTATTAATCTAATTTTTATTAGGGAGAGTGCCCTTTCTATTTTCTGTAACTTAGTATTCCATTCCTTGGTTATTTTCCCCAGTTCCTCCTTGGAGAAGTCCTCCAGAAGAGCCATCACCATTAAATATGTTGCAACCAGATCCATGAATACAAGAACGAAAACAAAGCAAAAGTGAATTAAAACACCTTCTGCCATGGCATTTCTTTTTATTTTAGTTTAGATGCAGTTATAGTTCAAGCTCTGTCTGTGTGCCTCCAGTTCCTTTCTTTTCAGACAAGACAATTTTAAGTTTTGGATGAGTTGTTATGCTGAAACAAGCAAAGCCCAGTTGGTTGTTTTATGGAATTTAGTTGATATTTTAGTGAATTGGTGGACCCTTACCAGAAAGAGCTGACAAGTATCTTACAGCCAGAGAGCTTTGAATTTTAGCCATTATTAATCTATTTTTTATTAGAGAGAATGCCCTTTCAAAGTATTTTCTGTAACTTAGTATTCTATTCTTGGTTGTTTTCCCCATTTTCTCCTTCCAATTGCTTGGAGAATTCCTCCAGAAGAGCCACCACCATTAAATATATTGCAAACAGATCCATGACTATGACAAACAAAATAAAGCCAAAGTGGATTAAAACACTCTCTGCCATGGCATTTTTTTTTTCAATTTTTTAAATTGCAGTTTTAGGTCAAGTTCTGAAGAGAGGTCTGTTTGCCTCCATTTCCTTTCTTTCCAGACATGGCTGCTGAGTTTAGCTGAGCTGAGCCAGTCACAGTTTAAGGGAGCCATGCTTGTGTATTTTTCTGTTAGACTGTAGCAGAAGCCAGTTTTGTTATGTTAAGTTTCAAGTTTGTCCATGTTAGGCTGTCTTTTGCTCCTGGGCCTTTTTAAGACTCTCTCTTAAAGAGACAGTAATTGAGCTGAGAGTTTTTAGGTTTTAAGTTTGGGTTATTGGGGTTGTATTACTGCAAGCTTATTTCCCCAACCAAATTATTTTGAAGTATGATTTTAAGGATGTGGGTACTTAGAGAAGTTGGTGGCCATTTATTGTACAGTTATATTATTTGGGTACCATTTGTTGATAGTTATTAATATTTAGTATTGAAATATGTTTTAGTTAAGCAGCGGTTATTCCTAAACCAGCTATATATCCAAATCACAACACAGAAACTGGGATTTATCTAATTAACCTATTGCATAATTCTGGGCAATAGTTATTCCATCTTAAACCTCCAAGATCACATAGATTCCTACCATTCAGAATTCCTTCATTATATTTGCTTTTAGTCATATCTTAGGAACTGTCCATCTCTCCACGTGTTTCCAAGCCCTCTCCTCCTGATTCTCCACCTCTCCTCCGCTGTTTCCTTCCTCTTCCTCCCATTAATGGACCAGGATGTCCCGCTCTATCATCTCCATGGCTCAGCATTATAGATGTTTGTTTTATTGAAAATTCAGAAAAGGTGGGCAAGAAAAGATGGGTGCACCACGAGAACAGGGCACCTGAGGAGCTGGACAACATTTCCTGTACTGTGACCAAGAGACTAAACCCTGGACCCTAAACAAACAGTGATCGTGTTTTTCAGGTGAGAGGAAAACCCCACGGCATGGGTAACTCTCAGGTCCCCCATCCAGAACCCAGAAGAGATCCCAGGTCACACAGGCACTAGGTCCTCAGACCAGAGCCACAAACCTGCATGCCCTGGTCACCTTCCCAGGCTGATCGGTGGGCACAAAAACACCAGAGATTGGGAGTCCCTGTCATGAGAGAATCAACAGGGAAGGAAAGAAGCTGTACTGACTTAAATCACCCAGTCCTTCCCTGGAAAAAGTCTCGCATACCAGCGGGCCAAGCTGCCATCACTGAGTTGTGCTCTAGACACAGGCACAAACAGTTGCTGCGCACCAGCTATCTAACTGTGTCACAGCAGCTGATCATTAAATTTACAGCAAGAAACCCAGAAACAGGACAGTTGTCTTCAGGATTTCCCTGGGTGAGAGGAGAACCCTCTCAACTAACAAAGACCACACTTACCACTCAGGTCTCTATCCATGACGGGAGCAGCAGCAACTTCTGAAAAAGTGCCAGCCATCCAGGGACTATACCCAAAAAGCTGAGAAGACTTTCTTCAAGAAAAACGAGCTTTCTGCCAAGGGGATTCTCTCTACCACAGGATCCCCAGGAATTGCCAGAAACTAACCCCAAACACCTAAGATAGCCCAATGGGTAGAGGACAGAATAAAAGCAAAAGCAACAAAAGACAGAGCAATATGGCATCTACAGAACCTAGTTACCCAGGGGAAAGTAGCCCTGGATACCACAGCATAACTGAAATCCAAGAAGATTACCTAAAAACTATGCTCATGAAGATGATAACAGAGAAAACAAATAAAATATGTAAAGTCATAGAGGAAGATAAACTCAAACAGAATATTACCATCCCTAAAGAAATAGAGGAAGTTGCAGCCAAACAGTTTATGGCCTTTAGAAAGGAAATACTTAAAGCACTGAAATAAAAAAAAAAAAAAAAAAAAAAAAAAAACAGAGGTTGGTTCAAACAAACAGCTGAATGAAGTGATGGAAAACTAGGAAAATGCAGTCAGACAGGTGAAGGAAATCATCAAAATAGCTCAAGATCTGAAGATAGAATTGGAAAACTTAAAGAAAACACAAATGGAGGAAATTGCAGAGAGAACGATATTAGGGAAGAAAACAGGAACTACAGAGGTTAGCCTAACCAATAGACTACAAGAGATAAAAGAAAGAATCTCAGGTGTGGAAGATAAAATGGAAGAAATAGATGTATGTTAAATCTAAAAAATTCCTGACACAGACCATCCAAGAAATTCAAGACAACATAAAAAGACAAAATATAAGAATAATAGGAATAGAGGAAAAAGAAGATTCTCTGCTCCAAGGCCCAGAAACTATTTTCAACAAAATCATTGAAGAAAATTTCCCCAACTTCCAGGAGAGGCCAATAAGAACACAAGAGGCATACAGAACAACAAATAAATTAGACCAGAAAAAAAATCCTCCTGCCACATAATAATCAAAACAGTAAGTATACAGAACAACAACAACAATAAATACTAAGAGCTGCAAGAGAAATAGGCCAAGTAACATATAATGGCAAACCCATTAGAATCACACCTGACTTTTCAACATAGACTATGAAAGCCAGGATGGCCTGGACTGATATCATACAGACCCTAAGAGAACACAGATATCAGCCCAGGCTACTATATCCTGCAAAACTCTCAGTCCTCACAAAGACCCAACAAAGAAAGAGAATGTTAGGCCAATCTCCCTTATGAACATTGATGCAAAAATACTCAACAAAATGCTTGCAAACCAAATACAAGAATACATTAAAGATATCATCCACTATGACCAAGTGGGCTTCAACCCAGGCATGCAGGGGTGGTTCAATATACGGAAATCCATCAATGTGATTCACCATATTAACAAACTGAAAGAAAAAAAAACATGATGATCTCTCTAGATGGTGAAAAAGCATTCATTCATGTTTAAAGTATTGGAGATATCAGGGATACAAGGCACATACCTAAACATGGTAAAAATGATATACAGAAAAACTACAGCCAACATCAAACTGAATGGAGAGAAACATAAAGCAATCCCACTGAAATCAGGGACAAGACAATGCTGTCCACTCTCTCCATATCTCTTCAACATAGTACTTGAAGTCCTTGCTAGAGCAATAAGACAGTTGAAGGAGATCAAGGGGATACAAATTGGAAAGGAAGAAATCAAATTATCACTATTTGCAGATGATATGATAGTATACGTGAGTGACCCCAAAAACTCTACCAGGGAACTCCTACAGCTGATAAACACCTTCAGCAAAGTGGCCGGATACAAAATTAACTCAAAAAAATCAGTAGCCCTCCTGTATACAAAAGACAAAATGGCTGAGAAATAAATTAGGGAAACAACACTCTTCACAATAGCCACAAATGACATAAAGTACCTTGGAGTAACCCTAACCAAGCAAGACAAAGACTTGTATGAAAAACAATTTCAAGTCTCTGAAGAAAGAAATAGAAGAAGATATCAGAAGATGGAAAGATCTTCCATTCTCATGGATGGGCAGGATTAACATAGTAAAAATGGCCGTCTTACCAAAAGCAATCTACAGATTCAATGCAAATCTCCGCAAATTACCAACACAATTCTTTACAGACGTGGAAAGAAAAATTCTCACCTTCATATGGAATAACAAGAAACCCAGAATTTCTAAAACAATTCTCTACAATAAAAGATCTTCTGGAAGTATCTTCAACCCTGAACTCAGACTGTGCTATAGAGTAACAGCAATAAAAACTGCATGGAACTGCATAGAAACTGAATGGCGGAACCAAATGGAAGACCAACAAATAAACCCACATATCTATGGCCACCTGATCTTTGACGAAGATGCCAAAACCATACAATGGAAAAAAGATAGCATCTTCAACAAATGGTGCTGGTCTAACTGGATGTCTACATGTAGAAAAATGAAAATAGTTCCATACTTATCACCATGCACAAAGCTGAAGTCCAAGTGGATTAAAGACCTCAATGTAAAACCGGACACTCTAAATCAGTTAGAAAAAAAAAGTGAGGAATACCCTCCAACTCATTGGCACAGGAGACAAATTCCTGAACAGAACACCAACAGCACAGGCTCTAACTGCATCAATAAATGGGACCTCATGAAACTGAAAATATTCTGTAAAGCGAAGGACACCATCATCAAAATAAGATGACTGCTTACAGACTAGGAAAGAATCTTCACCAACCCTTTATCTGACAGAAGACTAATATCCAGTATATATAAAGACCTAAAGAAGTTGAAAAAGAGGAAATGAAGTAATCCACTTAAATAAAAGGGGGGAACAGAGCTAAACAGAGAACTCTCTGTAGAGGAATATCGAATGGCAGAGAAACAGTTAAAGAAATGCTCAATATCATTAGCCATTCAGGAAATGCAAATCAAAACCACACTGAGATTTCACCTTACACCCATCAGAATGGCTATGATGAAAAACTCAAGTTACAACACATGCTGGAGAGGCTGTGGAGAAAGGGGAACCCTCCTCCACTGCTGGTGGGAATGTAAACCGGTACAACCACTCTGGAAATCAATCTAGCACTTTCTCAGACAACTAGGAATAGCACTTCCTGAAGATCAGGCCATACCACTCCTAGGCATATATCCAAAAGGGGCTCAAGTACACAATAAAGACATTTGCTCAACAATGTTTGTAGCAGCTTTATTTGTAATAGCCAGAAGTTGGAAACAGCCCAGATGCCCCCCCACTGAAGAATGGATGCAGAATTTGTGTACATCTACAAAATGGAGTATTACTCTACAATGAACAATAAGAAAATCATGAAATTTGCAGGTAAATGGTGGGACTTGGAAAGGATCATCCTGAGTGAGCTGTCCCAGAAGCTCACACACATGGTATATACTTGCGCATAAAGACATATAATATAGGATAAACCTACTAAAACCGTGAATATCTAAACTAATCAAGAGAGTGGACCCTGACTAAAACGCTCAATCCCCATTCCGAAAGGCAAAGAGGATAGACTTCAGAAGAAGAAGAAAACAGGAAACAATCTAGGAACTTGCCACAGAGGGCCTCTGAAAGGCTCTGCCCTACAGATTATCAAAGCAGGCACTGAGACTTAAGGCCAACTGATGGGCAAAGTGCATGGAATCTTAAGTAAGATGTGGGAAATAGTAAGATCTGGAGTGGACAGGAACCCCACAAGGAGAGCAAAAGAACCAGAAAATTTGAACACAGGGGTCTCCCCAGGGACTCATATTCCAACCAAGGAACATTGATGGAGATAACTTAAAACCCCTGTACAGATGTAGTCCATAACAGTGTAGTATCCAAGTGGGTTCCATAGTAATGGGAAAAGGGACTGCCTCTGACATAATCTGATAGGCCTGTTCTTTGATCTCTTCCCTCTGAGGGGAGAGCAGCTCTACCAGGCCACAGAAGATGACAATGCAGCCACTTCTGATGGGATCTGATAGACTAAGATCAGAAGGAAGGAGAGGAGGAACTCCCCTATCAGTGAACTTGAGAGAGGCAAGCAAGAAAAAGGGGGAAGTACGGTGGCCCTGGGAGGGGAGGAGGGAGGAGCTTATGGGGGGATACAAAGTGAATAAACTGTAATTAATAAAAAATAAAAAAAAGATTTAAAAAAGAAAATACAGAAAACAAATGGTGGCATGTTTACACAAACTTGATACAGGTGATGCGTAGATAAGAATCACAGTGCAATTTCCAGATTGTAACCAGAGAGTGCAGGACAGAAATCAGCATTTGAATGAACAAGGGTAAATTGTATACATTCCAAAAGAACCTTGTAAAGACAATTTATTTAATATAATATAATAATTTATGTAAAATACATATAACACTATATGTGTATATATATATATATGTATACACACACACACACACACACAAACATATAAATGTTTTGCTTGCATGCCGAAAGAGGGCAGCAGATCTCATTATAGATTTATAGATTGTTGTGAGCCACAGTGTGGTTGCTGGGAATTGAAGAATGACATCTCTAACAGTAACCAATGCTCTTAACCTCTGAGCCCTGTCTCTGGCCCTGGTCCCAATTTTCTTTAGTTCATATTCCTTAAATTTGTTGTGTGATATTAGCATTGTGGTATCATAATAACTTTGTGATGTCATAATAGCATTGTGAAATCATAAAACCATTGGGATGTCATGATATTAATGTGATATAATACTATTGTAATGCCATAATAACGTTATGATGTCATACAACCTTTGTATTATATCATGTGATGTCATAATAGCATTGTGATCCAATAAAACCAATGTGATGTTATAATATTATCGAGATGTCATAATACCTATATGATGTCATGAAAGTTTTGTGAGGTGATACCATTGTGATGTAATAATACCATTTTAATATCATTATTTTATTGTGATATAATAATAGTATGGTGATATCATAATACTATTGTGATGTCATAATACCAATGAGATGTTATCATAGCATAGTAATGTCATAATATTGTATTGTCATAATATCATTGTGATGTCATAAGAGCATTGTGATATCATAGTCTTGCATTGTTGTAATACCATTTTGAGGTTGTAAAAGCACTGTGATGTCATCATAACATACTGAGGATATAATAGTATTGGGATGTCATCAGACCATTGAGATGTAATAATACCATTGTGAAGTCAGACTAGAGTTGTGAAGTCATAACATAATTGTGAACTGTGATGTCATAATACACTTGGGATGTAAAAATACCATTGGGATGTAATACCACTGAGATATCATAATATAATTGGAATGTCATGTTAGCATTTTGAATTCATGACACCATTGTGATAACATAAAAATATTGTGATGTCATAATACCATTGGGAGGTCATAAAAGCATTGTGATGATAAAATAACATTGTGATGTCATTATACCATTGTGATATCATAATTCCATTGTGAAATTATACCATATGATATCATCATTGCATTGTGATATCAAAATACCATGATGATGTCAAAATTCCATTGTGATGTCATACCACAATCTGTCATAATAGCATTGCAATGTGATAATAGCATTGGGATGTCATCATAACATGGTGATGTCATGAAAGCATTGTGATGTCGTAAGAGCACTATGAAGTAATAATACAATTGGGATGTCATATTAACATAGGGATGTCATAATATTAATTTGATGTCAAAATTCCATTGCGATGTCATACAATGATCATGTTGAAATAGAATTGTGATATCATAATAGCATTGTGATATCATCATAACATTTTGATGTTATAATAGCATTTGTTATGTTGTAACACCATATTGTTCTCATAAACCAATTGTAATGTCAAAATAGCATTGTTATGTCATAATTGCATTGTGATATCATAATAAGATTGCAATGTCATAATGCATTGTAAAGTCATAAAACCATTGTGATATAATAATAACATTGTGTTGTCATCATAGTATTGTGAGATCAAAATAGCTTTGTGATGTTCTAATGCATTGTAATATATCATTGTGAAGTTATAATAGCATTTAGATGTCATATGATTATGAATTGTTTATAGATTTGTGATGTTATAATAGTATTGTGAAATCATAATACTAATGAGATGTCATAATGCCATTTCGAGGTCAGAATACCATTTTGATGTTATCATAGTATTGGGATGTCCTAGTATCATTGAAAGGTCATATCATTGTAAAGTCATAATAGCATTGTAATGTAATAATTCCTTTGTGATGTCTAACAATCATGTCATAGTAGTATTGTGATGTCATAACATTTTGTGTTCATAATAGCATTGTGATGTCATAATACTATTTTGATGTCATAATAACATTGTGATTTCATCATACCCTTGTGAGGTCCTAAAATCATTGTGAAGTCATAATAGCATTTTGATATAAAAAATCCATTGTGAGTCATACCCCAATCAGTCTTATTACCATTATGAAGTCATAATACCATTTTGCTATCATAATATTATTGTGATGTTATAATAAAATTGTGATATCATAATATAATTGACATATAAAAGTATTGTGGTATCATAATTGCATTTTGAGGTCATAATGAAACTGTGATATCCAAAATTCCAATATGATGTCATAATGATAATTTAAAGTCATAATAGAATTGTGATGTCATAATACTATTGTACTATTATGACATCACTGTAATGTCATAATACCATTGTGATGTCATAATAGCAATGGGATGTCATGACAACATTTTGATGACATACCATTGAGATGTCATAGTAATGTTATAATATCATAATAGCACTGAGATGTCATGACACAATTGTGATGACTTGATAACATTGAGATGTCATAATAAAGTTGTGATGTGATAATGTAGTTGTGGCATAATACCATTAAGATGTCATAATAGCATTGTGAATTAATAATACCATTGTGATGTCATGATAGCATTTTGATATCTGAATATCAATGCGATGACACAATAGCATATTGAGGTCGTAACCCCATTGTAATGTCATAATAGTGTTGTGATGTCATCATAATATTGTGTTGTTGTCAACCATTGTTGTTATAATGTTCTTTTGAAATGCATACACCTTACCCTTGTTCATTCAAATATTCATTCAAATGCCCCCACTCTTTGGATTCAATCCAGATATTGCATTGTGATACTTATTCTAAGCATCTTGTCTCAACTTTGTGTAAACAGGCCAGAATAAAGCAACCACCCACTTTGTTGAACAATGTGAGGAGCCAGAGGGCAGGAAATGAGTCTTTGTGTGGTAAATTGGCTATATAGCTGTTTAGGACTAACAACAAACATTAATAAAAGATAAACCAATATTAAATATTAAGCATCACCTAGAACATACAATTTTAAAGTCATTATACTATTATGATGTCATAGCACCATTGCAATGTCATAACATTTTGAAGATATAAAAGCATTGTGATGTAATAATAGCTTTGTGATGTCATAATAGCATTGTGATATTATAATGTATTGAGGTGTCATATACAATTGGGATATCTGACATCATTGCTATGTTATCATACCATGGTGATGTCATAATACAATTGGGATGTCATCATACATTGTCATGTCATAACACCATTGTGATATCAGGATACCATTGGACTATCATAAAAGCATTGTGATGATATAACAGTATTTTGAGGTAATACTGCAACTGTGAATTCAAAATTCTATTGTGATATCATGCCACAATTATGATGTAATCGAATTGTGATGTCATAACACAATTGTGATATGATAACAATAATGTTAATGAAATCATAGCATTGTGATTTCATAAATGCATTGTTCTGTTATATTATTTTGGTGTTATAATTCCACTGTGATATCGTACCATATGAGGTTATAATAGCATTGAGATATCATAATAGCATTGTGATGTCATAATTCCACAGTGATGTCATAATATCAGTATGTCATAATAGCATATTGAGGTTATAAACCCATGTTATGTCATAATACCATTGTGATGTCAAAATTCCATTTTGCTGCCATATTAGGTGATTTTATTAATGTCCTTATGAAAGAAATATGTGACAGTATTCCTGAAATAAGAGTCTTGAACACAGGAACTGTCATCTCTGGGTTGTGTGCTACCAGCTGCCATGATGGTGGTATGTAGGGCTGCTCAGCCTTTCTCTCAAGCAAGCTGTGTTCTCCTCAGTGGTCAGTGAGGAATATGATCAGAGTCTCAGTACCAAGTCCCTTAAAGTAAACTTAGTTCATCATTGCCACAGCCTGGAACCTCCCTGAAGAAGAGCACTATACTTCATCCCCTTGATTTCAGATTTTCTTATGTATTTATTTATTATTATTTGTTTACTTTGTATCCCCTCTGCTGTCCCTTTAGTCTTCTCCTTCCAGTCCCACCTACCGTGCTTCTTCTACCCCTATGCCTATCACTAATTACCCATATAGGCTTGGTCATCCTCTCCATTCTAACTGACCCTAGCTTATCAGGTCTTATCAAGGCTGGCTGCATCTTCATCTTCTGCAGTCTGATTCTCAAGGTATAGTTCTTATTGTGTCCTCAATTTCCTCTACTTATGATACACTTCTTGCCTCCTCTCCTGGAGACTTCCCAGAGCTCTGAGGGGAGATAGAATTTTTGAAAGAAATCCAAGTTAGAGCTGGGTGTATTAATGTCTCTCTGTGCATAATATTAGACTGTGGGTCTCTGTATGCATTCACAATTGATGTGGCAGGAAGCATCTCTGTGGATAAAAGAATGTGGCATTGATATATCATTTGAAGGCAGAGAGCAAATTATCTTAATAATAACAGCTGTGTTTGCTTGAAAATTTCCATAGGATGATATTGTCAGTCCTATCCTTTAGAATTTGGAAATTGCTTGGACTTTAGTTATTGTATTTTGAATGGCAAACAATGTTCTTTTAGTCTAAAAGTCCCTCCATCTTCTTTTTACTTCCTGGTGACTTGAATTGCAATATCCCTTTGAAGCTCATCTATTTACATGTGGAATCTCCAGTGAGGAAAAGTTGGGGAAGTGTTAGGAGGTATGGCCTTTTCAGATAAATTAATTCTTTTTGGATTTATATTATAGGAGTGTGTGCTTTGAGGTTGATATGCCAATGAAAGCGACCATCAGAATGTAGTCTCTGTCTCTCAGTCTTTGTCACTTTATATCTTTGTTTCTGTTCGTCTCTGTCACTCTATTTTTGAATCTGTTGCTCTAGCTGTTTCTCTCTTTCTCTCTCCCTCCCTCTGCCTGCCACTTGTGATTCAGTATGAAAAGCTCTCCATTTTGCTGAAAGACTACAATAGATGACTGTTTACTGACTTGACATCAGGGATGGTCTTTGTAAAATTAAAAGCAAGGTCCCAATTAAATGCTTCTTATTCAAAGATTTGACTTGGTAAGGCAGCATTTCACCCTAAGTAATTCACAGTCTGAGGACCTATCTGTGCATTTAACAAAAAATAATGGAATCTGTGCTAATATAAAACTCACATGTTAAGGACACATGACTTTATTAATGACCTCTTAAAAGAAATATGTGACACTCTTCCTTAACTAAGAGTCTTGGACACAAGAACTGTCATTTCTAAATTCTGTGCTTTCAGCTGCCCCGATTGAGGCATGTAGGGCTGCTTAGCCTTTCCCTCAAGCAGGTTGTCCACTTGACCACTTTAATAACTGGCTCCTGGAAACTCTTACTGGATTTCACCTGTTTCATGACATGATTATTCCTCTTAGCCAATCAGCATCTGAGAGAATCTTGAGCTTTCCATGGAGATGAGTAAACAAACTTTCCTCTGTGTCTAGTATCTCTGATCCTGTGCACAAATGATTTTTTTTCTTGTGAAACTGAACAAGACTTTATCTCAATTCGTTTATCTAGATCCCACACCTTTACTCTCATTTACTTCTGTAACAATGTCAGGTAGGAAATGCAACTTTAATGTTTATTTAATTGGAGCTATTCCTAAGTAGGGAAGCTTCAAAAGTGATATGGGATTAAAGGGAATGTACACAATGACAAGGTTGTCTACTACTGTGGTCTTGGATCTGAAATTTTCTAGGTTTTGACTTTGAACTGTTCAGTTTACTGTTGTGTTCACAAAATGTACCTTCACATTCTTTTTTATATAATTGACTGGTGGGGTCTACAGATCCCTGGGGTACTGATTCTGTAAGAACAAGGATAAGAAACTGAAACCAGACAATTCCTGGGACTTGTTTGGTTGAAACAGTAAAAGATCAATGTATGCAAAAGGAGAACTGAGGGGCAATTAACTACTTGACAGCTGGTACTTTTTCAGACTTGTATTGCCAACCCTCTCTGAGAAGGGTTACCTTCACTCATCTGGCTGGATCAGCAGTTGTGTCCTACACAGTGGTCAGTGAGGAAACCCCCTGGTTCAGTGGTTTACAGTAAAACTAGGACTTCAGGACAGTGAAATGGATTTGTGATACGTGCCTAGGACACAAGAGCAGCTATATTTCCTACATGTGTTCTTCATGTGTCCTCTAAATGTAGCGTTAGTGCCAGGACTACTTGTTCAGAGGTGCCACCTGAGCTCATGGGGTTTGAGGTGGCTAGTTAAGCACTAGTTCATGGCTAAGATTCTCTACTCTGTAATGAGTTCCTGGAAAGCCTGTCTTATGGAGTCAAACTCTGCCCTCTTTTATTGAAATCGTTTCTCCATGTTAAAAGTGTTTGTAAAATTGTGAACAGGTTGTTTTTATTGCTTATGTGGAAATTTCATATAATACAGATTACACTCCTTTTTATTTGCTCCTGTGTTCAAATTCCTACCCATATGTCACACTAATAATAATAATAATAATAATAGTAAATATTTTTACAATATTTCACATCAACTATGTGTTGTTCATATACTCATTGGAACATGATCAGAACCCCAGTGCCAAGTTCCTTAAAGTAAACTGAGTTCATCCTTTCCACACTCTGGATCTACCCCCAAGAAGAAGCCATCAGTCCTGATGAGCTCTATTCTTCATCCTCTTGATCATAGTTTTTCTTTCGTATTTGTTTATTACTATTTGTTCAATTTGTATCCCCTCTGCTGTCCCCTCCCTCTTCTTCCAGTCCCACCAACTCTCATTCTTCTACCCCTATGCCCTTTCTCTATTTCCCTGTTAGAGGAGGGCTTTCTCCCTTCTATCTGATGCTAGCTCATCAGGTCTCTTCTTGGTTGGCTGCATCATCTTCTTCTGCGGCCTGATTCTCAGATCATTGTTCTTCTTGTGGCCTCAATTCCCTTTACTTACAACACTCTCTTTTCCTCTACTCCTGCAGGCTTCCCAGAGCTCCAAGCAGAGGGAGAATTTCTTAGGGAAATTCCAGTGAGAGCTGGGTGTACTAAGGTCTCTCTCTGTGTAATATCAGACTGTGGGACTCTGTATGCAATCCTATTTGATGCAGAATAAAGTGTTTCTGTGAATCCAAGAACATGGCACTGATCTATCAGTTGAGGGTAGAGAACAAAATATTTTAATAACAACAGCCTAGATTGCTTGAAAATTTCCGTAGGATGCCCTGGCCCAACAATTCAATTCACTGCCACCCAATCCTCCTAGTGGCAGACCAGTTTGGTCACAATAGATGGCCTATTAGAACTTTATCCCCCACTGTTTGGAGACCTCATATAAGGAAATACATACAATATTTGTCTTTCTGCATTTTAGTTACTTTACCCAAGATGGTTTTTCTTGGTTCAGTCCATTTAGCTGAGAATATTATGATGTCATTTTCTTAGATGAATAATAATCCATTATGGAAATACTCCACATTTTCCCCAAAAGAGATTATCAGGCCTGTTCTTTATACTTTAGAAATTGCTGGGACTTGAATCATTCTATTGAATTACAAACTATCAGGATAACTATGTCCTTTTAGCCTAGAAGTTCCTCCATCTTCTACTATCTGCTGATTTGAACTGCAATGTCTCCTTGAACTTCATGTATTTACATGTTGACTGCCCATTGATGAAATGTCTGGGTAGGGTTAGGAGGTATGGCCTTGTTATATAATTCCTAATGTAGTTATATTTGCGGTTAATATGCCAATGAACCTGACCAGACAGAATGGAGTCTCTGTCTCTTGGTCTCTGTCATTTCTATCTTTGTTTCTGTTGGTCTCAGACTCTCTAATTCTGAACCTATCTCTCTAGCTCTTTCTCTGTCTTTCCTTTTCTGCCTGTTGCATGTGGTTTAGTAAGAAAAGCTCTCGGTTCTGCTGAAGAACTACAAAAGATGACCACTTCCTGACTGACATCATAGAAGGTCTCTTCAAAAATATAATGAAGCTCTCAATTAAATGCTATTTGTTCAAAGATTTGCCTTGGCCTATGAGCATTATCTCAGTAAGTAATACACTGATTGAGGATATATCTTTGTATTTAACAAAAAATAATGCAATCTGTGATACTGTAAAACTCACATGTTAAGGACACGTGACTTTGTTAATGACCATTGAAAGAAATATGTAATACTTTTCTTGAACTAAGAGTCTTAGACACAAGTACTGCCATCTCTGGGTTGTTTACTTTCAGCTGCCCAGATTGAAGCATGTAGGGCTGTTCAGCCTTTCTCTCAAGCACACTTTCCACTTGGCCCTTTTATTAACTGGCTCCTGAAATGCTTACTGGCTTTCACCTGTGTCATGACATCATTCTGCCTCTCAGCCAATCAGCACCTGAGAGAACCTTGAAATTTGCATGAGGATGAGCAAACAAACTTTCCTCAGTGTCCAGTATCTCTGATCCTGTGCACAGTGATTTTTTCTTGTGAAACCCAACAAGCCTTTATTTCATCTCTTTATCCAGATCCCACACCTTTACTCCTGTATATCTCTGTGACAATTGTCAGGTGGGAAATTAATTTTTAATATTTATTTAATTGGACAGCCTCCAATTAAATTAAACTAGGGAAGATTAAATGTCATGTGGGATTGAGGTTTATGTACTGAATGACAAGTTGGTATTTCACTGTGGTCTTGGATCTGAAATTTCCTAGGTCGTGAATTTGAACTGAGCATTTACTGGTGTACTCACTAAATGTACCTTCATATTCTTGGCAGGGCCTTGGGTTCCCTGGCAGGGCCTTGGGTTCCCTGGCGTACTGATTCTTTAAGAGCAGGGTAAAGAGAACGAAACGAGACAATTCCTCAGACTGGTTTGGCTGAAATAGAAAAAGATCAGTGTATGTAAATGGATAACCGAGAAGCAATAAAGTATTTGAGAATTGGTGCTGTTATTTATTAGTGTTGCCAACCATCTATGTGAAGGGTTGCCTTTGATGACCAGGCTGGATCAATACCTGTGTCTGACACAGTGGTCAGTGAGGATCCCTCCTTGTTTGGGGGTATACAATTCAAACTGGGCCTTCAGGATAGAGAAATATGTCAGTTTTATATGCCTAGAACACAAGAACAGCTGTGTTTCTTGCTGTGGTCCTTGAGACAAACCATCTGAAGGTAGTGTTATTGCCAGGACTGCTTGTTCAGAGGTGCCACCTAATCTCATGAGGTTTCAGGTGGATTCCTAACCACTACTTCATGGCTAGGATTCTCTGCTAAATAATAAGTTCCTGAAAAGCATGCCTTACAAAGTCAAACTGTGCCCTCCTTTAGCTGAATCTTTTCTCCAGGTTAACATTCATTGTAAAAGTTGTCAGCATACCATTTTTATTGATTATGTGGGAATTTAATATAATAAACATTACACTCTTTTTCCATTTCTCCCATTTTCAAATTCCAACCCATGTGTCACAGAAAAATTTTTCACTTTAAAATAAATCAACTCAAGTATGTGTTGTTAATAAACTCATTGAAACAGGATCAGAGTATCAATGCCATGTTCCTTAAAGGAAATGAGTTCATCCTTGCCATGCCCTGACAACACCCATAAAAAGAAGCCATTAGTCCTGAAGAGCTCTATGCTTCATGATCTTGATCACAGTTTTTCTTATGAAATTATTTATTACAATTTGTTCACTTTGAATCAATTTTGCTGCTACATGCCTCATCTCTTTCCCTTCCCACACAGGCTCCTTCTTCTACCCCTATGACTTTTCTCTAGTTTCCTAATAGGGGAGATCCTTATCCTCCTTCTATCTGACCCTAGCTTAACAGGTCTTATCAAGGCTGGCTGCATTATCTTCCTCTGCGGCCTGATTCTCAGGACATTGTTCTCCTTGTGTCTTCAATTCCTTCTACTTATTACACTCTTCCTGCCTTCTCTCCTGCAGGCTTAGCAGAGCTCTGAGGGGAAGGAAAATTTCATAGAGAAATTCCACTTAGAGCTGGGTGTTTTAAGGTCTCTCTCTGCATAATATCTGACTGTGGGTCTCTGTATGCAACCACATTTGATATAGAAGGAACCATCTCTGTAAATCCAAGAACATGGCACTGAATTATCAGTTGAGGGAGAGCAGGATATTTTAATAACAACAGCCTGGGTTGTTTGAAAGTGTCCTGGCCTTAACACTCAAATAACTGCATCCCAATTCTCCTAGGGGAAGACTGGTTTGGTGACAATAGATGGCCTATTGGAACTTATCCCCCACTATTAGGAGACCTCCTAATGAGTGAATACATACCATATTTTTCTCTATGCATTTTAATGGCACAGGATGATTTTTCCTGGTGCCATTCATTTCTCTGAAAATATCTTGTCATTTCTTAGATGAATAATATTCCATTATGGAAATATTCCACTTCTCCCTGTCAGCCCTGTTCTTTAGTCTTTGGAAGTTGCTGGTACTTAAGTCATTGTTTGGAATGACACACTTTCAGAATAACAATATTCTTTTAGCCTAGAATTCCCTCCATCTTCTTCCACTTCCTGATGATTTGGAATTGCAATGTCCCCTTGAAGCTTGAGTATTTACATTTAGAGTCCCCAGTGAGGAAATGTTTGGTTAGGATTAGGAGGTATAGACATGTTAGAATATATAATTCCTTTTGCTTCGCTAATTTATTTCTCAGCCCTTTTATCTTTTGTATACAGGAGGACTACTGATTTATTTGAGTTAATTTAGTATCCAGCCACATTGCTGTAGGTGTTTATCAGCTGTAGATGTTCCCTGGTAGAATGTTTGGGGTTATACAGATAACATATGATATAAAAACAGTGATACTTTGAATTCTTCCTTTCCTATTTGTATCCCCTTGATCTCCTTCAATTGTCTTATTGCTCTAGCAAGGACTTCCAGAACAATGTTGAAGAGATATAGACAGAGTAGGCTGCTTTACCTTGTCCCTGATTTCAGTGAGATTGCTTTAAGTTTCTCTCAGTATACTTTGATGTTGGCTATCGGCTTGCTCTATATTGCCTTTACTATATGTAGATATGTGCTTTGTATCCCTGATTTCTCCAATACTTTAATGATGAATGTATGTTGGATTTTGTCAAATGATTTTTAGCATCTAAGGAGATTATGTTTTTACTTTCTTTTTTTTTAATATAGTGGATTACATTGATTAATTTCCATATATTGAACCACCCCTGCATACTTGGGATGAAGCCTACTTAGTCATAGAGGATTGTATCTTTCATGTGTTGTTGTATTCAGTCAAAGACATAAAATACCTTGGTAGGACCCTAACCAAGGAAGTCAAAGACTTGTATGAAAACAAATTCAAGTCTCTTAAGAATGAATTAGAGGAAGGTATCAGAAGATGAAAAGATCTCCCATTCTCATGGCTTGACCATCATACTAAAAAGGCAATCTACAGATTCAATGCAATTCCCATAAAATTACCAATACAATTCTTTACAGACCTTGAAAGAAAAATTCTCAATTTCATATGGAAAAACAAGAAACCCAGAATTGCTAAAACAATTTTCTCAATAAAAGATCTTCTAAAGGTATCTCCATCCATGATCTCAAGCTGTAGTATAGAGCAACAGTAATAAAAACTGCATGGTACTGGCATAGAAACAGAATGGTGAAGTAATGGAACTGAATAGAAAAAGAGAAATAAACTCACACACTTATGGCCACCTGGATTTTGACAAAGGTACCAAAACCATATAATGGAAAAAAGATAGCATCTTCAACAAATGGTGCAGGTCTAACTGGATGTCTACATGTAGAAAAATGCAAATGGATCCATACGTATCAGCCTGCACAAAACTAAAGTCCAAGTGGATCAAACCCTCAATATAAAACCAGCTCCATTGAATCAGTCAGAAGAAAAAAGAGGGGAAGAGCCATGAACTCATTGGCACAGGAGATAACTTTCCGAACAGAACAGGAACAGTACAGGCTCTAGTTTTAGGACTGCTTGATCCAAGGTGCCACATGAGGTCATGAGGATTGAGGTAGCTGAGTAACAATAATTCATAGGTAGTATTCTCTGCTACATAATGAATTCCTAGAAATCATGCCTTACAAAGTCAAACTCTGCCCTCCTTGAGAGGAATTTTTTCTCCATGTTAAAAGTCATTATAAAAGTTATTAACCTATAATTTTTATTAATCATATGGGAGATTTATATAATATAATAGTTTTCCATGCTCCCATGTTCAAATTCCTTCCCATGAGTCAAAGTATTTTTTTTCTTTAAAATACATAAATTCAAGTATGTGGTTTTTATCTGCTCATTGGAACAGGATTAGAGTCTCAGTGCAAAGTCCCTTAAAGAAACATGAGTTCATCCTTGCCACATCCTGGGACTACCCCCAAGAAGAGGCCATCATTCCAGAAGAGGTCTATACTTCATCATCTTGATCACAGAATTTCTTATGTGCTTATTTATTATTATTTCTTCACATTTTATTTTCTCTGCTGCCCCCCCCTCTTCTCATTCCAGTGCCACCTACCCTACTTCTTCTAACCCAATGCCCTTTCTTTACTTCCCTGAGATGGGATGTCCTCCTCACCCTCATGTCTGACCCTAGCTTATCAGGTCTCATCAAGGCTGGCTGCATCATATTCCTCTGAGGTCCGATTCTCCTGTTCTCCTTGTGTCTTCAATTCCATCTACTTAAGACACTCTTCTTGAATCCTGCATGCTTCCCAGAGTTCTGAGGGAAGGGAGAATTTCATAGGGAAATCTTATACATTGCTGGGTGTTTTATGGTCTCTCTGTGCATAATATCAGATTGGGGGTCTCTGTATGAAATCCCATTAGATGAAGAAAGATCTCTGTGGATCCAAGAACATGGCACTGATCTATCAATTGAGGGCCCAGAAAACATATTTTAATAACAACAGCCTGGGTGGCTTGCAAATTTCCATAGGTTGCCCAGGCACAACAACTCAATTAACTGCCACCCAGTCCCATTTGTAGAAGACTGGTTTGTTCACAATAGATGTCCTATTGTAACATCATACTCCAATATTAGGAGACCTACTAATCAGTGAATATGTACTATATTTGTCTTTCTACATTTACTTATTGCACCTAGGATTATTTTTCCTGGTTCCATATATTTGCCTGAAAATATCAAGATGACATTTTCTTAGCTGAAGAATACTCCCTTTATCGAAATATTCCACATTTTTCTCAAAGGAGCTGGGAATTTAATTATTGTTTTGAATTACAAACTATCACAATAAGTATTTTATTTTAGCCTAGAATTCCATCCAACTTCTTCCACTTCCTTGTGATTTGAAATTCAGTGTCCCCTTGAATCTCATCTATTTACATCCTTGCCACATCCTTCCCCACATGCTATGGGGAATCTCTAGTGAGGAAATGTATTTAAAGGTAAGGAGGAATGACCTTGTTAGATAATATAATTGGAGTTATTTTATAGGAAGGTGTGCTTTGAGACTGATATGGAAATGAAAGTGACCAGATAGAATGGATTTTCTGTATCTAGGTTTCTGCCAATTTTTATCTTTGTTTCTTTTGGTATCAGTCTCTCTATTTCTGAATATGTCTCTCTAGCTATTTCTCTCTGTCTATCTCAGTCTCCCTCTATCAGCCTGCCACCTGTGGTTCAGTATGAAAATCTCTCAGTTCTGCTAACAGACTACAAGATAAGTGCTTGTTGACAAGAAGTCCTGATGGTCTCTGTAAAAATATTAGCAAGGTCACAATTTTTTATTTTTTTTCAAAGATTTGTCTTGGTAGGGGAGCATTTTTGCAGTAAGTAATTCACTAACTGAGGACATATCTCTGCATTTAACAAATAATAATGGAATCAGTGATGATATCCAAGTCACATGTCAAGGACACCTGACTTTATTAATGACCACTTGAAAGAAATAAGTGACACTTTGCCTGAACTAAGAGTCTTGGATACAGCCACAGTCATCTCAGAGTTGTGTGCTTTCAGCTGCCCAAATTATGGCATGTAGGGGCTGGTCAGCCTTTTCTCAAGCAGGTTGTCCATTTGGCCCTTTTAATAGCTGTCTCCTGAAACACTCATTGGCTTTCACTTGTTTCATGACATTATTCTTCCTCTCAGCCAATCTGTACCTGAGAGAATCTTCTGGTTTCCATGGAGATAAGTAAAGAAATATCCTCAATGTCTCTAATCCTGTGCATACCTGACATTTTCTTATTAAACCCAAAAAGCCTTAATCTCATCCCTTTATGCAGTTCCCACAACTTCACTCCTGATTACCTCTGTGAAAACATCAGGAGTGAAATGAAAATTTAATGTTTATTTAATTGGAAAGTTTCCTAATTAGGGAAGCTTCAAAGTGATGTGGAACTAAGGGGAATAAACCAAATGACAAAGTGGTCTTTAACTGTCCTCTTGGATCTGAAATTTCCTAGGTTATAACTTAGAACTGAGTACTTATTTGCACACTCACTAAATAGGCCTTGACCTTCTTATTGATATCCTAGGCTGGCATGGTCTAGGGTTCCCTGGGGTATTGAGCCTTTAAGCACAGTGAAAAGAGAAGGAAAACAGATAATTCCTGCAACTGGTTTGCCTAAAACAGAGAAAATTCTTTGAGTGTAAAAGGAGAAATAAAGGCCAATAAAGTATTGGATAGCTGGTGCTGATTCACACTAGTGTTGGTAAACCTCTATGACCAGGATTGCCTTGGCTGTCCTGGCTGGATCTGCAGCTGTGTCATACTCAGTGGTCAGTAAGCAAGCCTTCTGGTCCTGGTGTTTACAGTTAAAAACAGTAATTTAGGACAAAAAAATGGGTCTGTGTTATATGCCTCGCACACAGAGCTGCTGTGTTTTTTGCTGTGCTCCTCCAGACAAAACTTCTAAACATACTGTTAGTGCCAGGACTTTTGTTCAGAGGTGACACCTGAGCTCATGGTGCCTCAGGTAGCTGGGTAACTGCTCGTTCATGGCTAGGATTCTCTGCCACATAAGGAGTTCCTGGAAAGCATGCCTTATAAAGTCAAACTCTGCCTTCCTTTACAGGAATCTTTTCTCCATGTTAAAAGTCCTTATAAATGTTGTCAACATATGTTTATTGATTATATGGGAATTTCATATATTATACATTACACTCCTTTTCCATTGTTCCAAGGTTCAAATTCCTTCACATGTGTCACATTAATATTTTTTTCTTTAGAATATATCAATTGAAGTATGTTTTGTTCATATATTCATTGCAAAATGATCAGATTCTCAGTGACAAGTATCTTAAAGAAAACTGAGTTCATCCATGCTGCATGCTGGTACCACCCCCAAAAGATGCCATCAGTCCTGAAAAGCTCTATACATTATCACCTTGATCACAGTTTTACTTAACTATTTATATATTATGATTTGTTCATAATTTGTATCTATTCACTGTCCCCCCTCTTCTTTTTTCAGTCCCACCTGCCCTCCTTTTTCTTTCCTTATGCCCTTTCTCTAGAGCAGATAGGGAAAGATAGGGGAGGCCCTGATCTACCTTCTATCTGATACTACCTTATCAGATATCACCAAGGCTGGCTGCATCACCTTCCTAGGAGGCCTGAATCTCATGGCATTGTTCTCCTCATGTCCTCAGTTCCCTCTACTTATGACACTCTTCCTGCCTCCTCTCCTGCAGGCTTCCCAGAGCTCTGAGAGGAGAGAGTATTTCATGGGGAAATCTCATTTAGAGCTGGGTGTTTTAAGGTCTATCTCTGCATAATATTGGACTGTCTCTATATGCAATCCCATTTGATGCAGAAGGAACCATCTCTATGGATGCAAGAACATGGCACTGATCTACCATTTGATGTTAGAGAGCAACATATTTAATATTAACAACATGAGTTGCTTGAAATTTTCCATAGGATGCCATTGTCCCACAACTCAACTGCCACAAAATCCTCCTAGTTAGAAAATGGGTTGGTCAAAATAGATGTCCTAGTGGAACTTAATCTGCCACTATTAGGAGACCTGTTAATAACTGAATACATACCGTATTTGCCTTTCTGCAATTTAGTTACTTCATCCAGGATGATTTTTTCTTGTTTCATTCATTTGACTGAATATATAATGATGTCATTTTCTTAGATGAATAATACTCCCTTGTGGAAATATTCCACATTTTCCCCAAATTAGATTGTCAGTCCTGTCTTTAGTCCTTAGAAGTTGCTGGGACTTTAATCATTGTATTGAATAACAAACTATCAGGATTACTGTGTTCTTTTTTCGTAGAAGACCCTTCATCTTCTACCACTTCCTGGTGATTTAAATCGAAATGTCCAATTGAAGCTCATCTATTTACATGTTTAATCCCTTGTGAGGAAATGTCTGGGAATGTTTTGGAGGAACACTTGTTAGATAATATAATTCCTTTTGTTTCCTTAATTTCTTACTTGGCCTTTTGGCTTTTTCATACAGGAGGTTTACTGATTTTTTTTTATTTAATTTTGTATACAGCCATTGTGCTGAAGGTGTTTATTACCTGTAGAAGTTCTCTAGTAGAATTTTTGGGTTTACTCAGGTATACTATCATATCATCTTTAAAAATGATGATTTGACTCCTTCCTATCCAATTTGTATCCTCTGGATCTCCTTTAATTGTCTTATTGCTCTAGCTAGGCCTTCCAGATCTAATATATATAGAGAGTGGGCAGCCTTGCCTTGTCCCTAATTTCAGTGGGATTGCTATAAGTTTCTCTCTGTTTAGTTTGTTGTTGCCTATAGGCTTCCTGTATGTGCCTTATATCCTGACCTCCCCAATAGTTTAAACATGAATGGATGTTGGATTTTGTCAAATGATTTCCAGCATCTGAGGAGATTATCATGTGATTTTTTTTTCTTTCAGTTTGTTAATATGGTGGATCACATTGATGGAAATCCATATATTGAAACTGGGATGGAGCCTACTTGGTCATATTGGAAGATATCTTTCACATTTTGTTATATTTGGTGAAAGACATAATGTACCTTGGTGTGACCATAACCAAGGAGGTCAAAGACTTGTATGAAAAAAAATTTCAAGTCTCTGAAGAAAGAATTAGAAGAAGATATCAGAAGATGGAAAGAACTCCCATGCTCATGTCTTGGCAGGATTAATGTAATAAAAATGGCCATTTTACCAAAACCTATCTACAGATTTAATGCAATTCCCATCAAATTACCAATACAATTCTTTACAGTCCTTGTAAGAAAAATTCTCAACTTCATATGGAAAAACAAGAAACCCCGAATTGCTAAAACAATCCTCTACAATAAAAAATCTTCTGGATGTATCTCCTTCCCTGTTCTCAAGCTGTACTATAGAGCAACAGTAATAAAAACTTGATGGTACTGGCATAGACATAGAATGGTAGATAAATGGAACTGAAGAGAAGACCCAGAAGTAAATCCACACATTTAGGGATACCTGAGTTTTGTCAAAGATGCCAAAACCATACAATGGATAAAAGATGGCATCTTCAACAAATGCTGCTAGTGTAACTGGATGTCTACATTTAGAGAAATGCAAATGAATTCATACATATCAGCCTGCACAAAACTAAAGTCCAAGTAGATCAAAGACCTCAACATAAAACCAGACAGATTAAACCAATTAGAAGAAAAAGTGGGAAAAAGCCTGGAACTCTTTGGCACAGGAGAAAACTTCCTGAATAGAACACCAACTGGATAGGTCTAAGAATAACAATTAATTAGTGGGACCTCATGAAACTGAAATGCTTCTGTAATGTAAAGGACACTGTCATCCAAACAAACGAATGCCTACACATTAAAAACAAAAAATCTTCACCAAGCCTCTATGTGACAGAGAGCCAATATCCAGTATATATAAAGAACTAAACAAGTTGAAAAGCAAAAAGTCAAGTAATTCAATTTAAAAATGGAGAACAGAGCTAAACAGAGAATTCTCAATAGAAGAATATAGAATGGCAGAGAAACACTTAAAGAAATGCTCACCTTCATTAGCCATTTGGGAAATGCAATTCAAAATGACCTGAGATTTTACGTTACATCCATCAGAATGTCCAAGATCAAAAACAGAAGTGACAACACATGCTGGAGAGGTTGTGCAGAAAGTAAAACCTTCCTGCCCTGCTGGTGGGAATGTAAACATGTACAACCACTCTTGAAATCAATCCGGTGCTTTCTCAGACAACGAGGAATAGCTCTTCCTCAAGGTCCAGCTATACCACTCCTAGGCATATATCCAAAATAGCCTCAAGTACACGTTTGCCCAACCATGTTTGTATCAGCTTTATTTGTAATAGCGTAACCTGGAAACAAAGCAGATGCCCCCCCCAACTAAAAAAATGGATACGGAAATTGTGGTAAATCTACACAACGGAATATTACTTAGCAATAAGAAATAAGGGAATCATGAAATTTGCAAGTCAAAGGTGGCAGCTGGAAATGATCATCTTGAGTGAGCTATCTCAGAAACAGAAAGACACACATGGTATATACTCACTCATATAGACATATAAATAGGATAAACCTACTAAAATCTAGAGAAATCAATCAAAAGGGAAGACTCTGGTTAAAATAGTCAATCCCAATCCCAAAAGGCAAAGAGGATGGACATCAGAAGAAGGTGAAAATAGGGAGCAAGTTAGCAGTCTGCCAAACAGGGCCTCTGAAATGCTCTGCCCTGCAGACTATCAGAGCAGATGCTGAGACTTATAGCTAACAGTTGGGCACAGTTCATAGAATTTAATAAAAGAATAAGGAAATAGTAAGAATGGAGATGATAGGAGCTCCACAAGGAGGCAACAGAACCAAAAAAAATAAAAAATAAAAGAAAAATCTGAGCACAGGAGTCTTTCCTGACACTCATACTCCAACCAAGTACCATGCATGGAGAGAAAATAGAACCCCTGCAGAGATATTGCCCATGGCATCAGTGTCTAAGGTCCTTCATAGTAATGGGAACAAGGACTGCCTCTGACAGAAACTGATTGGCCTGCACTTTGATCACCTCATCATGTTATGGGAAGAGCCTAATCAGGACACAGAGTAAGAGAATGACACCACTCCGGATGAGATCTGATAGAATAGGATCATAAGGAAGGAGAGGAAGACCACCCCTATTTGTGAACTTGGGGAAGGATATGGAGGACAAAGCAGAAGGAAGGTTAGGTTGGGAGGGTGGGGGTTGGAGGACTATAAAGTGAATAAAGTGTAACTAATAAAAATAATTAAATATTATTTTATTAAATATTCAAAAAATATAAAAAATAAAGTTCCTTTTGTATTTATATTATAGGAGGGTGTGCTTTGAGGTTGATATGAAATGAAAGTGACCAAACAGAATGGAGTGTCTATCTCTCTGTGTATGTCACTTTATATCTTTGTTTCTGTTGGTCTCAATATCTCTATATCTGAATCTATCTCTCTGTAGCTCTTTCTCTTTCAATGTCTCTCACTCTCTATCTCTCAGGCTCCAGCTTGTTGTTCAGTATGAAAAGCTCTCAGTTCTGCTGAAGGTCTATAAGATGACTGGGTAATGACTTGACATCATGGATGGTCTCTGTAAAAATATAAACAAGATCCCAATTAAACATTTTTTTTGTTCAGAGAGTTGCCTTTGTCAGGGAGTGTTTTCACAGTAAGTAATTCACTGACTGACATATCTGTGCATTTAATAAATAATAATGGAATCTGTGATAATGTGAAATTCACATGTCAAAGATATGTGACTTTCATAATGACCACATGAAAGAAATGTGTGACACTTGTTTTCTGAGCTGAAAGTCTTGAACACAGGAACTGACATTTCTAATTTCTGTGCTTTCAGATGCCCAGATTGAGGCATGTAGGGGTGCTCAGCCTTTTTCTCAAGCAATCTTTCCACTTCGCCACTTTAATAACTGGCTCCTGAAACTCTTCTTGCTCTCACCTGTTTCAGGACATCATTTCCCTCATAGCCAATCAGCACCTGAGTGAGTCTTGAGGTTTCCATGGATATGAGTAAACAAACTTTCTTCAGTGCTCAGTATCTCTGATCCTGTGCACATGTAAATTTTTTTTTTTGTGAAACCAACAAGAAATCACCTTTTTTCAGATTCCACACTTTTACTCCTGTTTACCCCTGTGACAATGTCAGATAGGAAATAAAACTTTCATGTTTATTTAATTGGACAGCTTCCTAAGTAGGGAAGCTTCAAAGTGATGTGGGATTAAGGGGAATGTACAGAATGATAACTTGGTCTTGGATAAGAAATTTCTGAGGTTGTGACTTTGAACTGAGCAGTTACTCATGTACTCACTCAATGTACCTTCACATTCATATTGATATAATAGGCTGACAATGAATAGTGTTACCTGGCACATTGAGTCTTTAAGAGTAGGATTATGAGAAGGAAACCACACAATTCTGGTAATTGTTTGGGGGAAACGGAGAATGATCGGTGTATGTGAAAGGAGAACTGACCAGCAAGATATAATTTCACATCTGGTGCTATTCCACACTAGTTTTGCCAACCCTCTATGAGCAGGTTTTCCTTGGCTTACCTGGTTGGCTCGGCACTGTGTCCTACTCAGTGGTCAGTGAGGAACCCTCCTGATCCTGTGGTTTACATTTAAATCTGGGACTTCAGGACAGAGAAATGGGTCTGTTTTATATGCCTATGACACAAGAGCAGCTGTATTTCCTTCTGTGTCCTACAGACAAAGTCTCTAAACATAATGTTAGTGCCAGGACTAATTTTCCAGAGATGCTTTCTGATCTCATGGGATCTGAATTAGCTGGCTAACCACTAGTTCATAGCTAGGATTCTCTGCTATATAATGAGATTCTGGGAAGCATAACCTACAAATGCAAAATCTGCCTTCCTTAGTGGAATGTTTTCTCCATTTAAAAAGTCATTGTAAAAGTTGTCAACATATTATTTTTATGTATTTTTTCACAATTAATAAATTTTTTATTATTTGTTACAATTTATTCTCTTTTTTATCCAAGCTGTGACTCCCTCTCTCATTCCCTCCTAATCCTATATTCACTCCCTCATCTCCTCCCATAGTCCACTGTTAGTGAGGTCCACCTACACTTCTTTTTGACCCTAGCCTACCAGTATTAACAGGACTTGCTTCATCATCTTCCTCTGTGGCCTGGCAAAGCTGCAGTCCTGAGGAGGATGTGATCAGAGAGCCTGTGCATAATATCAGACTGTGAGTATCTGTTTGCAATCCCATTTGATGCAGAAGGAAGCATCTGTGGATGCAGTGAACATGGCACTGATCTATCATTTGAGGGCAAGGAGCAACATATTTTGAAAACCACAGCCTGGGTTCTTTGACAATTCCTGTAGAATGCCCTGGCCCAACAACTCAATTAGCTGCCATCTAATCCACCTAGTGGAAGACTGGTTTGGTCACAATAGATGCCTTATTGGAACTTAATCCCCCACAATTATGACACATCATAATCATTGTATTGAATGAAGATCTTTGAAAATAACAATGTACTCTTAGCCTAGAAATCCCTCCATCTTCTACTTCCTGGTGATTTGAATTTCAATGTCCCCTTGAAGCCCATCTATTTACATGTTGAGTGCTCCGTGAGGAAATGTCTGGGTAGGGTTAAGGAGGTATGGTCTTGTTAAATAATATAATTCCTTTTGTGTCCCTGATTTCATTCTCAGCCCTTTTATTTTTGTATATAGGAGGCTTACTGATTTTTTTGAGTTAATTTTGTATCCAGCCATTGTGTTGAATGTGTTTATCAGCTGTAGGAGTTCCCTGGTAGAATTTTTGTTTTCACTCAGGTATACTATCATTTCATCTGCAAACAGTGATACTTTGACTTCTTTTTTGTTTTCTGGTTTGTATTCCCTTGATATCCTTTAATTATCTTATTGCTCTAGCAAGGACTTCCAGAACTATGTTGTAAAGATATGGAGAGAGGGCAGCCTTGCCTTGTCCCTGATTTCAATGGGATTGCTTTAAGTTTGTGTCTGTTTAGCTTGATGTTGGCTATAGGCTTGCTCTTAACCTCTGAGCCACACTTCCAGCCCTGGTCCCAATTTTCTTTAGCTCATATTCCTTAAATTTTTGGTGTCATAATAGCATTGTGATATAATAACTTTGTGATGTTATAATACTATTGTGAATTCATAATGCCATTGTGATGTCATATTCTCATTGTGATGTCATAACAGTATTGTGATAGCATAATACCATTTTGATATCAAAGTTCTATTGTGATATCATACCACAATTGTGTTGTAATTGCATTGTGCTATCATAATGGCATTGGGATGTCATGATAAATTTTGATGTCATAATACATTGTGATATCATTATAGCATTTTGATGATATCATAACATTGTGACATCATAATAGGATTGTGATGTCATGATAGTATTGTGATGTCATATCATTATGATGTCACTAAAGCATTGTAATGTCAAAATAGCATTGTGAGTCCTAACACTATTATGATAGCATACCATTGTGACATCAAAATTCCAGTGTGATGTTATACCACTATCATATCTTAATAGAATTGTGCTGTCATAACAACATTAGGATGTCATGATGCCATGGTGATTTCATAATAGCAATGTGATGTCCTAATATCATTGTGAAGACATACTAGCATTTTTATGTCAAAATTCCATTGTGATGTCATACTACAATCATGTTGTGATACCATTGTTATATCATAATAGCATTTTGTTGTCATAGTAGAATTATCAGGTCATAAAAGCATTGTGATTTCTTATCTTTTTGAAATAATAATATCATTGAAATATGATAATAGGATTGTAATGTTATAACACCATTGTGATGTCATAACACTATTTTGATATCAGATCATTGTTTTGTCATAAAAGCATTTTTATATCATACTATTTTGGTGTCATAATAGCATCATGATATCCAAATGACATTGTAATCATCATAGCATTGTGATGTCATACCTCAATCATGTCATAATAGCTTTGTGATGCTATAAGAGCATTGGGATGTATTGTTGAATTTTGATATCATGATACCATTGTGATGTCCTATATGAATGTAAAGTCTTACTGTTGTGAAGTCATAATAGCATTTTTATGACAAAAATCCATTGTGATGTAATACCACAATCATGTCATAATATTGTCATGTCATAATAGCATTCTGATGTAATATTAACATTATGAAGTCATACTACCATTGTCATGTCATAAGAGCATTGTGAAGTCATAACACCATTGTGATAGCATAAGAGCTTTGTGATGTCATCATAGCATTGAGATGTCCTAATATCATTGTAAAGTGATGATATCATTGTAAAGTCATAATGGCATTGTGATGTCATCATAACATTGTGAACTAATAACACCATTGTGATGTCACAATACCACTGTGATGTCATAACACACATATGTTGTCATAATACCATTTTAAGATCAAAATAGGATTGTGATGTCAAAATACTATTGCAGTGTCATATCATTGTGATGTCATGACAGCATTTGGATATCATACCATTGTGATGTCTTAATATCTTTTTGAAGTTATAATAGCCTTGTGATGTGATAATACCATTGTGATATCATAATACTCTTTTGTGGTCATAATAACATGTGACATAATAACAGCATTGTGATGTTATAATACCATTTTGCGGTCATAATAGCATTATGACATCAAAATGCCATTGTGATATCATAATACCATTTTACATCATAATACTATTGTGATTTCATAATAGAATTAAGATGACATACCTTTGTGATCACATAATATCATTGTTGTGTCATAACACCATCTCCTAGTTCTATTGTTATTTCATGCAACTATCTTATCGTAATAGTATTGTGATCTTGTTATAGCATTGTGATGTCAAAATTCCATTTTGATGTCATACCAAAATCATGTCATAATAACATTGAGGTGTCATCCAGTTGTGATATCATAATAGCATTGTGATGTCATTACATTGGGATGTCATCATAGCATTAAGATGTCATACCTTTACCAGACTCCACCAAGAAACATTAAGCAAGTCCTAAATAGTTCCTCCTTCACATATATGTCTGTCAAATATTCTGAGCCAAAAAGGTGAAGATGGTGCTCCAATGTTACAGAGAGTTATGGGTGACTGTTCAGGCAACAAATTTTTCTGAATTTTTATTTTTTTTTTATTTTTTGGAAGCTGCTAACATGAAGCTTACTATTTACTTACTTTACTTTACTTTACTTACTTACTTACTTTACTTACTATTTACTCTAGTAACTAATTTTATTCCTTCTCAAGTCTCTGATACTGTTGAAGACCAAATAGTTATAGTGCCACAAAAAAAGCTTAAGTTGTTTAGAAGTTAAGAAATGTTTTCATATACCAATGATATAGTCAATTTATGTATAGAATTCTAAACTTGTTAACATAGATAGGACAATTGGATACTTTCTCCTAAGTTGCTAAATACATACAGACTGGACATTGCACATGTAGATTTTTCCTTAAAGTTTTCATAATTTCATAATTATTATTGTATTGAAATTAAAGGAGTTTTTTATTGGACTTAAAGGGGGAAATGTTGGTAAAATGTACTTTTGAAATACATACAGCATAGTCTTGTTCATTCAAATGCTGATTTCTACACCATACTCTCTGGTTTCAATCTGGATATTGCATTTTGATACTTATTCTAAGAATACTGTCTCAACTCTGTGTAAACAGGCCAAAATAATGCAACTAGCCACAATGTTGAGCAAAGAGAGGGGAGGAGCCAGATGACAAGAAAGAGGGGAGGAGCCAGAGTGCAGAAAATGAGTGGGAGGAACCAAAGGCAAGGGCATAACTAGGAGAGCTGAGCTGGGAGGGGGACTAGGAAATACATGGAGAATGAACCAGAATTAAGATTTTACAAAAATCTCAATTTTTGTAAGTGAAAAAAAGTAAGTGAAATGGGTAAAATCTAAATGTTACGAAACTATTAGGGTTTGGAGTTTTAGGAGGGAGTTACTATTGGCCAGCATTGTGTTCTAGGTTAACTAGATAAAATCAGAATCTGTGTGGTGATTTGGTTATACAACACTAGAGGATTAACAGCAGCTTTACCATAGATATATCAAAAGTAAATATTAATCGACACATACAACAGAGATGTCATACAATTGTGATCTTATAAAAACATTGTAATGTCATTATACCATGTGATGTACATAATACCATTGTGATATCATAATAGCATTGTGATATCATAATAGCATTGTGATGTCATAATACAATTGTGATGTCATAATACCATTATGAACTCATCCGTTTGTGAAGTCATAATAGCATTGTGATGTTATAATAGCATTGCTTTGTCTGGGATGTTATGACACCAATTTGATGTCATCATAGCATTGTGGTATCTTAACACTATTCTAATGTCATAATACCTTTGGATGTCATAATATTATTCTGATGTCACAATAGCATTGTGATATCATATCATTGTGATGTCCTAATACCATTGTGAATTCATACTATTATGAAGTCATAATAGCACTGTGATGTTATAATAGCATTGCTTTGTCATAATAGCTCTCTGATGTCATAATATCATTGTTATGTCAAAATTACATTGGGATGTCAGAGCATAATCATGTCGTAGTAGTATTGTGATGTCATGATAGCATTGGGAAGTCATGAATAATTTTGATATGATGCCATATGATGGCATGATGCCATTGTGATTTCATAGTAGCATTGGGATATCACCAGAGCATTGTGAAGTAATAGCTTTGGGATTTCTTCATATTTTCATATCAAATATCCATTCTGATGACATTTCACATTCACGTTGTAATACCATTGTGATGTAGCATGGTGATGTCAAAATACCATTATAAAGTCATAATACCATAGTGATGTCATAGTAGTATTGTAATGTCATAATAGCATGATGAAGTCATAACACTGTTGTGATAGTGTCATAATAGCATTGTGATATCTTCATAACATTGACATGTTCTAAACCATTGTAAAGTCATACCTTTGAGAACTCTAATAGAATTGTAATATCCTATCAAAAAATGTTGTAATAGCATTGTGATGTCATCATAATATTGTGATGTCATAATGGCATTGTGATATCATATAATTTTAAATTTGTAATGCCATTGAGATATCATAATAGTTTTGTGAAGTCATAATAACATTGTGATATCAACACTATTGTGATTATTATATCATTGTGATGTCAAATAGCATATAGATATCATAGCATTGTGATGTCATAATTTATTATTGAGGTCAAAATAGCATTGTGTTATCATTATAAAATTAGCATATATGTCATAGTATTATGATGTCATAGTTAATTATTGAGGTCATAATATCATTGTGATATAATCATAGAAATGAGATGTCCTAATATTGTAAATTCATACAGCTGTGAAGTCATAATTGCATTGTAATGTCATAATCCCATTGTGATATCATAACACAATTATGCCATATACAATTGTGACATCATATCATTATGATGTCATAATAGCATTGAGATATAATAATAGCATTGTGAAATCATAATAGAATTCTAATGTCATATTACCATTGTGATATCATTACAGAATTGACATGTCATACCATTGCCATATCATAATAGCGTTGTAATGTCATAATAGAATTGTGAAGTCATAACAGAATTATGACATCATGATAGTATTGTGATGTCTTAATACCATTTTGCAGTTATAGAGCATTGTGATGTCATAATAACATTGTGATATCATGACAGCATTTTGAAGTAATAATATCCTTTTGAGGTCATAATAGCACTGTGATGTCAGAATAGCATTGTGATATCAAAGTTCTATTGTGTTGTCCTAACACAATCATGTCCTAACACAATATAATAGCATTATAATATCATAATAGCATTATGATATCATAATAACATTGTGAACTCACCCTGTTGTGAAGTCATACATCACAATAGCATTGTGATGTTATAATAGCATTGCTTTGTAATAATACCATTGGTATGTCATGACACCATTTTGATGTAATCATAGCATTGTGACATCTTAACAAGATTGTGATGACATAATACTTTTGTGATGTCATTATAAGCATTCTGATGTCATATTAGCATTGTTGTTTCAGAATAGCATTGGAATGTCATGATGAATATTGATGTCATGATGTCTTTATGATGTGATAACAGCACTGTGATGTCATAATACCATTTTGAGGTCATGATTGCATTTTGAAGTCCCCAAACCATTGGGATGTCATCATACCATTATGAAATCATACACCACTGTGATGTCATATGATTGTGTTTTCATAATATCATTTAGATGTCATCCCATTGTGATGTCATGATAGCTTTGTGATATCATAATAGAATTGTGATGTCATAATACCTTTGGGGTGTCATAATACCATGTCGAGATCATAATTCTTTTTGAGGTCATAGTAGCCTGCTGAAGTCATAATAACATTATGATGTTATAATAGTTTTGTGATGTCATACCACAATTATTTTATAATATCATTGTGATGTCATAATATCATTGTGATATCATAATAACATTGTGAAATAATAATATGGAATACAATGAAAGCATTCCTAAGAGGAAAGTTCATAGCACTGAAGTGCCTTCAAGGAGTAATTCAAAACATCTCATGCAAGCAACTTAATGGCTCACTTAAAAGCCCTAGACAAAAAAGAAGCAGACACACCAAAGAGGAGTAGATGGCTGGAAATAATCAAACTCAGGACTGAAATCAATAAATTAGAAACAAATAAAACAATTCAAAGAATCAATGAAACCATGACCTGGTTCTTTGAGAAAATTAACAAGGTAGAGAAACCCTTTGCTAAACTAACTAAAAGTCAGAGAGATACCGTCAAAATCAACAAAATCAGCAATGAAAAGGGGACACAACTATAGACACTGAGGAAATCCAAACAATCATCAGGACTTGCTTCAAAAGTCTATATGCCACAAAATTTGAATATCTAAAAGAAATAGTCAATTTTCTTGTTCGATTCCACTTACTAAAGCTGTATCAAGAATAGGTTAATCAATTAAAGAGTCCTATATCCCCTAAGGAAATAGAAGTGGTCATCAAAAGTCTCCCATCCAAAAAAAAAAAGCCCAGGGACAAATGGTTTCAGCACAGAATTTTGCATATTTTAATGACCACACCATCTGTGGCTTGAAATTTTCCAAAGGATGTCCTGGCCCAACGTCTCAATTAACTGCCCACCAATATCCCTAGTTGAAGACTGTTTTGATCCCAATAGATGGCCTATTTGAATTTTTCCCCCATTATTAGAAGACCTCCTAATAAGTGAATATATACCATATTTGTCTTTCTGCATTTTAGTTACTTTACCCAGGATGATTTTTCTTGGTTCCATCCTTTTGCCTGAAAATATGTTGTCATTTTCTTAGCTGAAGAATACTCCATTAAGGAAATATTGCACATTTTTCCCAAAGGAGAGTGTCATTCCTGTTCTTTATTCCTTGGAAGTTGCTGGGAATTTATTCATTGTATTGAATGACAAATATTCAGGATAACTATGTTCTTTTACTCTTTTACTCTTTTACCTCCATCTTCTTCCACTTCCTGGTGATTTGAAATACAATGTAAACTTGAAGCTCATCTATTTAAGAGTGGAGTTCCCAGAGAGGAAATGTCTTGTTATGGCCTTGTTAGATAATATAATTCCTTTTGGAGTTATATTATATAGGAGGGTGTGCTTTGAGGTTGATATGACAATAAAATTGATCAGACCTAATATAGTCTCTTGGTCTCTTTCACTCTATAACTTTGATTCTATTGGTCTTGGTCTATTTCTGAATCTGTCTATCTCTTTCTTTCTCTGTTTCTGTCTCCCTCTCTCTGCCTGCCACTTTCAGTTTCAGTATGAAAAGCTTTCAGTTCTGCTGAAGGACTACAACAAAATGAATGCTTGCTGACTAGACATCCTAGATGGCCTCTGTAAACATATAAGTAAGGTGCCAATTAAATGCTTTTTTTTTTTTTCAAAAATTTGGTTTGGTCAGGGATGGTTTTCCCTATAAGTAATTCACTGACTGAGGACATATCTGTGAATTTAACAAATAATAATGGAATCTGTGACAATGTGAAATCCACAAGTCATGGACACATGGCTTTTTTAATGACCACTTTAAAGAAATATGAGACATTTTTCCTTAACTAAGTCTTCAACAAAGGAACAGTCATCTCTAGGTTGTCTGCTTTCAGCTAGCCAGACTGAGGCATGTAGGGCTGCTCACCCTTTCTCTCAAGCACATTACTTGGCCCACTTAATATCTGGCTCTTGAAACTTTTACTGGTTTTCACCTGTTGCATCATCATTCTCCTTCTCAGCCAATCAGCACCTGAGACAATCTTGAGGATTCCATGGACTTGAGTAAACAAACTTTCCTTATTTTCCAGTATCTCTGGTCCAGTATTTCTGAATCTGTCTATCTCTTTCTTTCCAAAGGAAAGAAGTGCCTTCAAGGAGTAATTCAAAACATCTCATGCAAGCAACATGGGATTACACATATGATTCTTTCTTGTGAAACCCAAACAAGCCTTTATCTTATTTCTTTATTGAGATCCCACACATTTGCTCTTGTGTATCTTATTGATTTAGATAGCTTCCTAAATGGGGAAGCTTCAAAGTGATGTTGGATTAAAGGGAATGTACCAAATGACAAGGTGGAATCCTAGTGTGATCTTGGATCTGAAATTTCCTAGTTTGTGACTTTGAACTGAGCATTTACTTGCAAAATCCCTAAATGGAACTTCACATTTTTATTGGTATAATAGGACCTCAGGGTTAAGGGTTCTCTAAGGGTATTGAGTCTTTAAGAACATGGAAAAAAGAAGGAAACCAGACAATTCCTGGCACTGGATTGGCTGAAAGAGAGAAAGATCAATGTATGTAAAAGGAGAACTGAGGGGCAATAGCCTCTTTGACAGATGGTGTTATTCCACACTAGTGTTGGCAACTCTCTCTGAGCAGGGTTGCCTTGGCTGACTTGACTGGATTGGCAGCTGTGCTGTACACAGTGGTCAGTGAGTAATCCTCCTGGTCCTGGGTTTTAGAATTAAAACTGAGCCCCGAGGACAGTGAAACATGTCTTGTTGTGTTGTATGCCTAGGACACAAGAATAGCTCTATTTCCTGCTGTGGTTCTCCAGACAAACCCTCTGCATGTAGTGTTAGTGCAAGGACTGATAATTTAGAGGTGCCACCTGAGCTCATGGGGTCTGAGGTCACTGGGTAAACACTAGTTTATGGCTCGGGTACTCTGCTACATAATGAATTCCTGGAAAGCATGCCTTACAATTCAAAATCTGCCCTCTTTAATGCGAATGTTTTCTCCATGTTAGAAGTCATTGTAAAAGTTGTCAACATACTATTTTTTATTGATTATTTGATATTTTCACATAACATACATCACAATCCTTTTCCATTGCTTCCAGGTCCAAAATCCTTCCCATGTGTCACACTAAAAAGTTTTTTTTTTTTCTTTAAATTACTTCACTTCAAGTACGTATTGTTTGTCTACTCACTGGAACATGATCAGAGTTTCAGTGCCAAGTCCCTTAAAGAAAACTGAGTTCATCCTTGCCACACCCTTTTCCCATCCCCCAAAGGAGAAGCCATCAGTCCTGAAGAGCTCTAGACTTCATCTCATGGATCACAGTTGTTATTATGTAAAATTAATTTATTGCGATTTGTTCACTTTTTATATCCTCTGCTGCCTCCTCCCTCATCTCCTTCCATTACCATCGAGGCTCCCTTTCCTACAGCTATGCCTTTTCTCCACGTCCCTGATAATGGAGGTTCTTCTCCCTTATCTAGCTGACCCTAGATTATCAGGTCTCATCAAAGCTTGCTCAATTGTCTTCCTCTGCAGTCTGATTCTCATGGCATTGTTCTCCTTGTATTCTCAATTCCCTCTACTTCTGACATTCTTCATGCCTCTTCTCCTGCAGGCTTCCCAGTGCTATTAGGGGAGGGGAAATAACATTTAGAGCTGGGTGTTTTAAGGCCTCTCTCTGCATACTATTGTACTTGGGTTTCTGTATGCAATCACATTTAAGGCAGAAGATAGCATCTCTGTGTAAACAAGTATATCACAAGGATCTATCAGTTGATGGCAGAGAGCAACATATTTTAATGACAACAGCCCAGTAAGATGCCCTGCCCCAACAAATCAATTAGCTGCCACCCAGTCCCCCTAGTGGAAGACTGGTTTGGTCACAATAGATGGCCTATGGGAACTTTATCCCCTACTATTAGGAGACCTAATTAGTGACTACATACCATGTTTGTCTTTCTGCATTTTAGTTACCCAGGATGATTGTGCCTGGTTCCATTGATTTGCCTGAAAATATCATGATGTCATTTTCTTAGCTGAATAATACTCCATAATGGAGATATTTCACATTTTCCCCAAAGGAGATTGTCAGTCCAGTTCTTTTGTCCTTGGAAGTTGCTGGGACTTCACTCCTAGTATTGAATGAGAAACTATCAATATAACTATGTTCTTTTAACCTAGAAGTCCCTCCATCTTCTTCCATTCCTGGTGATTTTAATTGCAATGCCACTTTTAAGCTCCTCTATTTACAGGTAGAGTCTCCAGTAAAGAAATGTCTGGGAAGGGTTAAGATTTATGGCCTTGTTTGATAATGTAATTCCTATTGTAGTTATATTATAGAAGGGTTTGCTGTGAGTTTGATAGGCCAATGAAAGTGAGCACACAGAATGGAATGATAGAGATCTCTCAGTCTCTGCCACTTTATATCTTGGTTTCTGTTGATCTCTGTCTCTCTATTTCTGATTCTGTCTCTCCAGCTCTTTCTCTGTCTCCCTTTCTCTGCCTGCAGCTTGTGGTTCAGTATGAAAAGCTCTCAGTTATGAAGAAGAACAACAACAAGATGACTGCTTACTGACTTGACATCGTTAATGGTCTTTTTAAACATATATGAAAGGTTCCAATTAAATGCTTTTTGTTCAAAGTGTTGCCTTGATCAGGGTGTATTTTCCCAGTAAGGAATTCACTTACTGAGGACATATCTGTGCATTTAACAAATAATAATATTATTTGAAACTAACATGTCAAAGACAAGTTAGTCTTTGACACTTGTCAAATCTGTCACACATTTCCTGAACTAAAAGTCCTAGACACAGTAACTATCATCTCTCTGACCTATGCTTTCAGCTTCCCAGATTGAGCCATGTATGACTGCTCATCCTTTCTCATAAACACACTGTCCACTTGGCCTCATTAATAACTGACTCCTGAAACTCTAACTGGCTTTCACCTATTTCTTGACAACATTCTCCCTCTCGGCCAATCTGTACCTGAGAAAATCTTGAGATTTCCATGGAGATGAGTAAACAAACTTTCCTCTCTGTCCAGTATCTCTGATCCTGTGCACATGTGACATTTTCTTGTGAAACCCAATAAGCCATTATCTTGTCCCTTTATCGAAATCCCACACCTTTACTCCTGTTTACCTCTGTGACAATGTCAGGTAAGAAATGAAACTTTAATGTTTATTTAATTGGACAGCTTCCTAAGTGAAAGCTTTAAAGTGATGTGGGATTAAGGGGAATGTACTGAATGACAAGTTGGTTTCTATTGTATTCTTGGATCTGAAATATCCTTGGTTGTGACTTTGAACTGAGCAGTTACTCACTTACTAAATGTACCTTCACATTCTTATTAACATATTAGGCTGGCAGTGTCTAGGGTTCCCTGAGGTATTGAGTCTTTAAGAGCAGGAAAAGTGAAGCAAACCAGAAAATTCCTGGGGATTGTTAGCTGAAACAGAAAAAAAAAAAAAAAAAAAAAAAAAAAAAAAAAAAGATCCGTGTACATAAAAGTAGGACTAAGGGGCAATAAACTCTTTGACAGTTTGTGATGTTCTACACTATTATTGCCAACTGAATTAGTTGGATTTGCAACTCTGTCGTATTTTGTAGTCAGTAAGCAACCCTCTTGACCCAGGGGTTTGAAGTTAAAACTGGGTCTTCAGGACAGAAAAAATGGGTCCATGTTACATGTATAGGACAGAAGAGCAGCTGTGTTTCCTCCAGTAAACCCTCTAAACATAGTGTTAGTGTCATGATTGCTTGTTGAGAGGTGCTACCTGAGTTAACGGGGTCTAAGGTAGCTGGGTAAACACTAGTTTACGGCTAGGATTCTCTGCTACATAATGAGTTCCTGGAAAGCATGTCTTACAAAGCCAACTCTGCACTCCTTGAGAGAAATATTTTTTCCATATTAAAAATTATTATAAAAGTTGTCAACCTATTATTTTTATTGATTATATGGGAATTTCATATATACTACTTTTCCATTTCTCTCAGGTTCATATTTCCCATGTGTCACAGTAATTTTTTTTTCTCTAAAATGGATCAATCCAAGTATGTGTTTTTCATCTACTCATTGGAATATGATCAGAGTCTTAGTGCAATGCCCCTTAAAGAAACCTGAGTTCATCCTTGCCACACCCTGGGACCATGCCCAAGAAGAAGCCATTAGTACAGAAGAGCTCTATACTTCATCCCCTTGACCACAGTTTTTCTTATGTATTTATTTATTACAATTTGTTCACATTATACTCCTTCTGTTCCCCCTTCCTCTTCTCCTTCCAACCAACTTACCCTTCTTCTTCTACTCCTAGGAGCTTTCTAGAGTTCCCTGATAGGAAAAGTCCTCCTCTCCCTTGTATCTCACCCTAGCTAAACAGGTCTCAACATGTCTGGTTATATCATGTTTCTCTTAAGCCTTATTTACAGGGCATTGTTCTCCTTGTATCCTCAATTGCCTTTAATTATGACACTCTTCCTGCCTCCTCTCCTGCAGACTTCTCAGATCTCTGAGGGAAGGGAGAATTTGATAGGGAAATCCCATTCATTGCTGGGTGTTTTAATGTCTCTTTCTGAATAATATTGGACTGTGGGTGTCTGTATGCAATCTTATTTGATGCAGAAGGAATCATCTCTGTGGATACAAGACCATGGCACTGATCTATCAGTTGAGGCTAGAGAGCAACATATTTTAATAACAACAGCCTGGGTGGCTTGAAAATTTTCATAATATACCTGGTGCATCAACTCAATTCATTGCCACCCAATCCCCCTAGTTTAAGACTGGTTTGGTCACAAGAGGTAGCCTATTGGAATTTTATTCAGTACCATTCGGAGACCTCCTAAACAGTGAATACATAACATATTTCTCTTTCTACATTTATTTACTTCACCCAGGATGATTTTTCCTGGTTCTATCAATTTGCCTGAAAATATCATGATGTAATTTTCTTAGCAAAATAATACTTCCTTATGGAAATATTCCACATTTTTCCCAAAGGAGATTGTCAGTGCTGTTCTTTAGAACTTGGAAGTTGTTGGGACTTAAATCTTTGTATTGAATGACAAACTATTGATTTACTATGTTCATTTAGCATAAATGTCCCTCCATCATCTTCTGCCTCATGGTGATTTTTATTGCAATGTCCCTCTGAATCTCAACTATTTACATGTTGACTCCCCAGGGAAGAAATGTGTGGCAAGGGTTAGGAATAATGGCTTTGTTAGATAATATATTTCGATTAGAGTTATAATATAGGATGGTGTCCTTTGAATTTGATATGCCAATGAAAGTGACCAGACAGAATGGAGTCTGTCTCTGGGTCTCTATCATTTTACATCTTTTTTTCTGTTGGTCTCAATCTCTCTATTTCTGAATCTGTCTATGTCTTTCTCTGTCTCTGTCTGTCTCCCTCTCTCTGCCTGCTGCTTGTGGTTCATTATGAAAAGCTATTAGTTCTGATGAAGGACAACAACAAAATGACTGCTTGCTGACGTGACATCATGGATGGTCTCTGCAACAATATAAGCAAGGTTCCAATTAAATTATTTTTGTTCAAAGAATTGCTTTGTTCAGGAAGAATTTTCAAAGTAAGTAATTCACTGACTGAGGACATATGTGTGCATTATCAAATACTAATGTAATCTGTGATAAGGTGAAACTAACAGGTCAAAGACACGTGAGTTTTTAATGATCACTTGAAGACATACATGACATTTTTCCAAAACTAAGAGTTTGGAGACAGGATCTTTCCTCTGAGTTTTGTGCTTTCTTTTTTTTAATTTTTTTTAATTATACTTTATTCTCTTTGTATCACCCCATAAAACCCCTTCCTCCTCCCATCCCAATTCCACCCTCCCTCCCTAAATTCATGCATGCCCCTCCCCAAGTCCACTGATAGTGGAGGTCTTCCTCTCCTTCCTTCTGATCTTAGCCTATGAGATCACATCAGGAGTGGCTGTATTGTCATCTTCTGTGGCCTGGGTAAGGCTGCTCCCTCCTCAGGGGGAAGTGGTCAAAGAGCAGGCCAATCAGATTATGTCAGAGGCACTCTCTCTTCCCATTACTATGGAGACTACTTTGACACTGAATGGACATGCACTACATCTGAGCAGGGGTTCTAGGTTATCTCCATGCATGGTTCTTGGTTAGAGTATGACTCTTGGTGAAGACCCCTGTGTTCAAATTTTCTGGTTCTTTTACTTTCCTTGTAGAGTTTCTGCCCTCTCCAGATCTTACTATTTCCCACTTCTTACTTAAGATTCTAAGCACTCTGCCCAACAGTTTGTCATAAGTCTCAGCATCTGCTTTGATAGTCTGAAGGGCAGAGCCTTTCAGAGGCCCTCTGTGGCAGGTTACTAACTTGTTTCCTGTTTTCTTCTTCTTCTTCTGATGTCCATCCTTTTTGCCTTTCTGAATGGGATTGAACATTTTTGTCATGGTCCTCTCTCTTGATTACTTTCTTTAGATGTACAATTTAGTAGGTTTATCCTATATTATATTTCTATATGAGTGATTATATACCATGTGCGTCTTTCTGCTTCTGGGACAGCTCACTCAGGATTATCCTTTCCAGGTCCCACCATTTACCTGAAAATTTCATAATGTCCTTATCTTTCATTGTTGAGTAATATTCCATTGATTAGATGTATCACAATTTTTGCATCCATTCCTCAGTTGAGGGGCATCTGGGTGGTTTCCAGCTTCTATTAAAGATAAAGCTGCTACAAACATGGTTGATCAAATGTCATTATTGTGTACTTGAACCTCTTTTGGATGCCTAGGAGTGGAATGGCTGGATCTTGAGGAAGCGCTATTCCTAGTTGTCTGAGAAAGTGCCAGATTGATTTCCAGTATGACAGAGGGCTAATGTCCAGTATATATAAAGAATTAAAGAAGCTGAGAAGCAGCAAACAAAGTAATCCAATTAAAAATGGGGAACAGAGCCAAATGGAGAACTCTCTGTAGAGGAATATTGAATGGCAGAAAAACACTTAAAGAAATGCTCAACATCATTTGCCATTAGGGAATGCAAATCAAAACAACCCTGAGGTTTCACCTTACACCCATCAGAATGGCCAAGATGAAAACAACACATGCTGAAGAGGTTGTGGAGAAAGGAGAACCCTCCTCCAATGCTGGTGGGAATGTAAACTTGTACAACCACTCTGGTTTTTTGCTTTCAGCTGCCTTGAATAAGGCATGTAGGGCTGTTCAGCCTCTCTCACAAGCATTTTGTCCACTGGGCCTCATTAATAACTGGCTCCTGAAACTCTTACTGGCCTTCACCTGTTTCTTGACATCATTCTTCCTTTCAGCCAATCTGTACCTGAGAAAATCTTGAGGAAAATGAGAAGGAAACCAGAAAATTTCTGAGACTGGTTTGGCTGAAACTGAAAGATTGATGTGTGTAAAAGAGAACTAATGGGCAAAAAATTATTTGACAGCTGTTGCTGTTCTACACTAATGTTGAGCAGGGTTGCCTTGGGTGATCTGGCTAGATTGGCAGTTGTGTCAGTGGTCAATGAGGAACCCTCCTGTTCCTGGGGGTTACAGTTAAAACTGGGCAGTCAGGACAGTGAAATGTGTCTGTGCTATATGTCTAGGACACAATAGCAGCTCTGTTTCTTGCTATGGTCCTCCAGACAAACCCTCTAAATGTAGTGTTAGTGTCAGGAATGCTTGTTTAGAGGTGCCACCTAAGCTCATGGGGTCTGAGTGAGTTGCCTAACCACTTGTTCATGGCTAGGATTCTCTGATACAAAATGAGTTATTGGAGAGCATGCCTTACAAAGTCAAACTCTGTCCTCCTTTAGCAGAAATTTATTCAACATGTTAAAAGTCATTGTAAAAGTCAACATATTATTTTTATTGCTTATGTGGGAATTTCATATTATATACATTACACTCCTTTTCCAATGCTCCCATGTTCAAATTCCTATCCATGTGTCAATTTTTAAAAATATATCAATTGAAGTATGTGTTCTTCATATACTCATTGGAACATGATAATAGTCTCAGTGACAAGTCCCTTAAAGAAAACTAAGGTCATACTTGCCACATCATGGCATTGCCCCAAAAAAGAAGCCACCAGTCCTGAGAGCTGTATATACCATCCCCTGTCAAAATATAAACAAGGCACAAATGAAAAATTTTTGTAAAAAAAAAATGGTGCCTTGATATGGGAACATTTTCCAAGTGAGCAATTCACTGACTGAGGACATAGCTGTGCTTTTAACAAGCAATAATGGAATCTGTGATAATGTGAAAGTCACATGTCAAGGACAGATGACCTTATTAAAGACCACTTGAAAGAAATATGTAACAGTTAGTCTTGGGCACAGTAACTGTCATCTCTCTGTTGCTGCCTTTAGCTGTCCAAACTGAGTCATGTAGGGCTGACCACCCTTCTCTCCAGCAGGATGTCTATTTGGCCCTTTTAATAACTGGTTCCTGATACTCTTACTGGCTTTCACCTGCTTCATGACATCATTCTTCCTCTCAGCCGATTTGCACCTGAGAGAATCTTGTGGTTTCCATAGAGATGAATAAACAAAATTTCCTCAGTGTCCTGTATCTGTTATTCTGTGCACATGTGACATTTTCTTGTGCAAACCAAAAGCCTTTATCTTGTCCTTCAATCCAGATCCTGCAACTTTGCTAATATTTAACTCTATGAAAATGTTATGTAGAAAATGAAAATTAAATGTTTAATTGGAGAGTTTCCTAAGTTCAAAGTGATTTTGGAATAAAGGGAAGTACCCAATGACAAAGTGGTCTCCTACTGTGGTCTTGGATCCAACATTTGCTAGGTTGTGACTTTAAATGGAGCAGATACTCTTGACTCACTAACTGTACCTTCACATTCTTATTGACATACTAGGCTGGCAGTGACTAGGGTTCCCTATTGTATTGAGTTTAAGAGAAGGGAAAATAGAAGAGAGACCAGACAATTCCTGGGACTGATTTGGCTGAAACAGAGAAAGATCACTGACTGTAAAAAGAGAACTGAGGGAAAATAAAATATTTGACAGTTTGACTACTTCTTTTATGGTTTTTATCCCTTCAATCTCCTTGATTTGTTTTACTGCTCTAGCAAGGACTTCCAGAACTATGTTGAAGGGATACCAAGAGAGTAGGCAGCATTGCTTTGTCTCTGATTTCAGTGGGATTACATTAAATTTCTCTATGTTTAGTTTGATGTCAGCTATAAGCTTGCTCTATATTGCCTTTACTATGTTTACATATATGCCTTGTATCTCTGATCTCTCCAATATTTTAAATGAATGGATGTTGGATTTTGATAAATGATTTTTCAGCATCTAAAGAGATTGTGTTTTTTTTTCTTTCATTTTGTTAATATGTTGGGTGACATTGAAGAATATCCATATATTGAACAACCTCTGCATAGCTGGGATGGAGCCAATTGGATATATTGGATGAATCTTCAATGTGTTCTTCTATTCAGTCAAAGACATAAAGTACCTTGGTATGATCCTAAGCAAGCAAGTCAAAGAGTTGTATGAAAAAATTTCAATTGTTTGAAGAAAGAATTAGAGGAAGATACCAGAAGTTGAAAAGATCTCCCATTCTCATGGCTTGGCAGAATTAATATAGTGAAAATGGTCATCTTACCAAAAACAATCTACAGATTCAATGCAATTCCCATCAAATTACCAACACAATTCTTTAGAGACTTGAAAGAATACTTCTCAACTTCATATGGAAAAACAAGAAAGCCAGAATTGATAAAACAATCGTCTACAATAAAAGATCGTCTGACCTATCTCCATCCATGATCTCAAGCTGTAGTATACAGAAACAGTAATAAAATCTGCATGGAACTGGCATAGAAACAGAATGTTGGTTCAATGGAAACAAATAAAAGACCCAGAAATAAACTCACAAACTTATGGACACCTGATTTTTAACAAAAATGCCAAAATCGTACAATGGGAAAAGATATCATCTTCAAAAAATGCTGCTGGTATAACTGGATGTCTACATCTAGAAAAATGCAAATAGATCCATACTTATCACCCTGCACAAAACTAAAGTCTAAGTGGATCAAAGATCTCAACATAAAACCAGGCATGTTAAATTGGTTAGGAATAAAGTGAGAAAGAGCCTTGAACTCATTTTGACAGGAGACAACTTCATGAACAGAACACCAACAGCAGAGGCTCCAAGAGCAACAATGAGTAAATGGGACCTCATGAAACAGAAAAGCTTCTGTAAAGGAAAGGACACTGTCATCAAAACAAAAGGAATGCCTACAGATTGGGAAAGAATATTTCTCAAGCCTCTATGTGACAGAGGTCTAATAACCAGTATATATAAAGAACTAAAGAAGTTGAAAAGCAACAAATCAACTAATCTAATTAAAAAATGGGGAATTTTCAATAGAGGAATATTGAATGGCAGAGACACTGAAAGAAATGCTCACCATCATTAGCCATCAGGGAAATGCAAATCAAAACAACCCTGAGATTTCACCTTACACCCATCAGAGTGATCAAGATGAAAACCTCAAGTGACAACACATGCTGGAGAAACTGTGGACAAAGGGGAAGACTACTCCACTGCTGTTGGGAAAGTAAACTTGTACAACCACTCTGAAAATCAATCTGGTGCTTTATCAGACAACTAAGAATAGCACTTCCTCAAGATTCAGCTATCCACCTCTAGGCATATTTCCAAGAAGCTCAAGTACAAAATAAGGACATTTGCCCAAACATGTTTGTAGCAGCTTTATTTGTAACAGCCAGAACCTGGAAACCACCAGATGACTCATGACTGAAGAATGGATACAGAAATTGTGGTACATCTACACAATGGAATATTTCTCAGCAGTTAAAAAAACAAAGAAATCTTGAAATTTGCATGTCACTTGTGGAAACTGGAAAAGATCATCCTGAGTGAGTGATCCCAGAAGCAGAAAGACACACATGGTATATACTCACTCATATGAACACATACTATTGGATAAACTTACTAAAGTCTTTGCACATACAGAACTAATCAAGAGGGAAGACTCTGGCTAAAATGATCAATCAACATCCTGGAAGGCAAAGAGAATAGTCATCAGAAAAAAGAGAAAACAGGGAACAAGTTAGGAGCTTGCCACAGAGGGCCTCAGAAAGGCTCTGCCCTATAGATTATCAAAGAAGACACTGACACTTATGGCCAACTGAGTTCATTCTTGCTGCACTCTGGCACACCCCCAAGTACAAACCTTCAGTCCTGAAGAGCTTTACACTTCATAATCTTGATCACAGTTTTTTTTTATGTATGTATTTATTATGATTTGTTCACATTTTATTTCCTCTGCTGCCCCCTCATTCTTCTCCTTCCATTACCACCCCCCTCCTTTTTTGTACCCCTAGGCCCTTGCTCTAGTTCCCTGACAGGGGGGTACTCCTACCCCTTCTATCTGACCTGAGCTGACCTGAGCTTCTCAGTTCTCATCAAGGCTGGCTGCATCAACTTCCTCTAGAGCCTGATTCCCACCAGGTCATTGTTCTCCTTGTGTCCTCAGTTCATTCTGCTTTTGGCACTCTTCCTACCTCCTCTCCTGCATGCTTACCATAGCTCCAAGAGGATGGAGAATTTCATTTCGAATTCCCATTTAGAGCTGGCTATTTTAAGGTCTCTCTCTGCATATCAGACTATGGGAGTCTGCCCATGTGATACAGAAGGTAGCATCTCTATGAATCCAAGAACATGGCATTAATCTATCAGTTGAGGGCACAGAGCAATATATTTTAATAACTACAGTGTGGGTTACTTGAAAATTTCCATAGAATGCCCTGGCCCAAAAACTCAATTAACTGCCACCCAAATCCCCTAGTGGAACCCTGGTTTGGTCACATAGATATCCTATTTGAACTTTAACCCCCACTATTAGGAGACCGCCTCATAAGTAAATACATACTATATTTGTCTGTTTGCAATTTAGTTACTTCACCAAGGATGATTTTTCCTGGTTCCATCCATTTGCCTGAAAATACCATGATGTCATTTTCTTAGCTGAATAATACTTCCTTATGGAAATATTCCACATTTTCCTCAAAGGAGATTGTCAGTCTTGTTCTTTAATCCTTTAAGTTGTTGGTACTGTATCAATGTATTAAATGACAATTTATCAGGAATATCTATGTTCTTTTAGCCTAGAAGTCCATCTTCTTCCACTTCCTGGTGATTTGAATTGCAATATCCCCTTGAAGCTCATCTAGTTACATGTGGAGTAAGCAGTAAGGAAATATCTGGGAAGGATTAGGATGTGTGGCCTTGTCAGGGAATGTAATTTCTATTGGAGTTATATTGTGGGAGGGTGTGCTTTGAGGTTGATATGCAAATGATTGTGACCACACTGAAAAACATCTATGTATCTTTATATTATTGATCCTATTGTTCGTGGGCTCTGTATTTTGAATCTGTTCCTCTAGTTTTTTCTCTCTCAGTCTGCCACTTGTGATTTAGTATGAAAATCTTACAGTTCTGATGAAGGCTACAAGATGACTGCTGGCTGACATAATATTGGGGATGGTCTTTTTCAAAATATAAGCAAGTTCTCAATTAAACACGCTTTGTTCAAAGATTTGCCTTGTTAAGGCAGCAATTTCCCAGTAATCAATTCACTGAATGTAAAGATATCTGAATATTTAATAAATCATAATGGAATCTGTGATAATGTGAAACTGACATGTCAAGGACAAGTTACTTTATTAATGACCACTTGAAAGAAATATGTGACACTTTCCCTGAACTAAGATTCTTGGACACAGGAACTGACATCTCTGGGTTGAGTGCTTTCTGCTGCCCAGATTGAGGCATTTAGGGCCAATCAGCCTTTCTCTCAAGCAGGCTGTCTACTTGGCCCTTTTAATAAACACTTATTGAAAATATTACTGCCTTTCACCTGTTTCGTGACATCATTTTTCCTCTCAGCCAGTCAGCACATTAGAGACTCTTGAGGTTTCCATGAAGGTGAGTAACAAACTTTCCTCAGTGTCCTGTATCTCTGATCCTGTGCATATATTACTGGTTCTTTTGAAACCCAGCAAGAGTTTACCTCATCCCTTTATCCAGATCACATACCTTTTACTCCTGTTTATCTTTGTGACAATATCAAGTAGGAAAAGGTATTTTACTTAATTTTATTTAATTGGATAGATGTTTATTTAATTGGATAGCTTCCTAAATGAAAAAGCTTCAAAGTGATGTGGGATTAAGCAGAATGTGTGGAATGACAAGGTGGTCTCCTACTATTGTATTACTATTGTATTGGATCTGACATTTCCTAGGTTGTGCCTTTGAACTGAGCAGTTACTCATGTAATCACTAAATGCACCTTCACATTCTTATTGATATAATGGACTGACAGGGACGAGCTTTCCCTGTGATATTGAGTCCTTAGAAGCAGCAAAAAGAGAAGGAAACAAGACAATTCCTGGGCCGTCTTTGGTGGAAACTGCAAAAAAGATTTTTACATGTAAATTGAGAACTGAGGGTTTGACAGATGGTCCTCTTTCACACTAGTGTTGCCAACCCTCTATGAGCTTGTTTGCCTTGGCTGATCTGGCTGAATCTGCAGCTGTGTGCTACTCAGTTTTCAGTGAGCATTCCTCCTCATCCTGGGGTTTTGCAGTTAAAACTGGGTCTTCAGGACAGAGAAAAGTTTCGGTGTTATATTGCCTAGGACACAAAAGCAGTTGTGTTTCTTGCTGTGGTCCTACAGACAAATCCTTTAAACCTAGTGGTAGTGTCAGGACTGTGTATAAAGAGGTGCCACCTGAGCTCCTGGCATCTGAGGTAGCTGAGTAAACACTAGTTCATGGCTAGGATATTCTGCTACATAATGAGTTCCTGGAAAGCATGCCATACAAAGTCAAACTCTGCCTTCCTTTAGTGGAATCTCTTCTCTCTGTTAAAAGTCATTGTAATATACATTACAATCCTTTTCCATTGCTCCTATGTTCAAATTCCTACCAATGTGTCACACTATTTTTTTAATACAGTAATTGAAGTATGTGTTGTTCATACACACATTGGAACATGATCAGAGTCTCAGTGCCAAGTCCCTTAAAGAAAATTGAGTTAATCCTTGCCACAACCTGGTACCATCCCCAATAAAAAGGCATCATTCCTAAGGAGATCTATACTTCATCCTTTTGAGCACAGTTTTTCTTATATATTTATTTACTACGATTTATTTACATTGTATCCCCTATGCTGCCCCTCTCTCTTCTCCTTCCGGTCCCACCCACCTTCTTCTATTCCTATGCCCTTTCTCTAGTTCCCTGATAGGGTAGGTCCTCCTCCATCTCCTATCTGACCTTAGCTTATCAGGTCTCATCAAGGCTGGCTGCAACAACTTAGTCTACAATCTGATTCTCAGGTCATTTTTCTCCTGTGTCCTCAATTCCCTCTACCGATGACACTCTTCCTGCTTCATCTCCTGTAGACTTTCAGAGCTCTGAGGTGAAGGAGAATTTCATAGGGAAATCCCATTTAGAACTGTGTGTTTTAAGGTCTTTCTGTGCATACTATTGCACTTTTGGTCTCTATATGCAACCTTATGTGATGCAGAAGGAAGCATATTCTTGGATCCAAGAACCTAGCACTGATCTATCATTTGAGGGCAGAGAGCAACATGGAGTTCCTGAAATTTTTGGTAGGATTCCTGGGACCCCAACTCAAGTAATTGCCAGTAATACCCCTAGTGGAAGCCTGGTTTTGTCACAATAAGTGGCCTATTGGAACTTTTTCTGCCACTAATAGGAGAGCACCTAATAAGTGGAAACATAATATATTTGTCTTTCTGAATTTCAGTTATTACACCCAGGATGATTTTTTCTGGTTCCATCCAATTGCCAAAAATTTCTTGATGTCATTTTCTTAGATTTATGGAAATATTCCACATTTATTTTCCCAAAGGAAAAAGGCAATCCTGTTCTTTATACCTTAGAAATTGCTGGGACTATATTCATTGTATTTAATGACAAACTATAAGCATAATTATGTTCTTTTAGGTTAGAAGTCTCTACATCCTCTTTACTTCCTGGTGATTTGAATTATAATGTCCACTGAAGCTCATCTATTTACATATTTAGTCCCCAGTGAGCAAATGTCTGAAAAAAAAAAATAGGAGGTATTGCCTTGTTTGATCATATAATTCCTATTAGAGTTGTATTATAGGAAGTTGTGTTTTAAGGTTGATGAATATGCCAATGAAAATGACCAGAGAGAATAGTAACCTCTTTATCTCGGACTCTTCCACTTCATATCTTTATTTCTGTAGGCGTCGGACTCTCTATTTCTGAATCTGTCTCTCTAGCTCTTTTTCTCTCTCTCTTTCTCTCTCTGTCTGATTTTGGCTTTTGGTTCATTTTGAAAAACTCTCAGTTCTGCTGAAGGACTATAACAAGATGATGTTGTGCCCGAATTGTGACACCCCAAAAGATCACAACCAGGTGCTGAGTCCCTCACAAACAACATGAGGTTCTTTTATTATAAATCATTACAAGCTGCAGCTCACATCTCCCATCACAAAATCAGTGAGACCAAGAGCCCAGTGCTCAGGTTAGTTGGGTGATTTAAAGATTCTGGTCCCTCCCAGCATGACCAAGGCAGGGGCAATTCCTGCCTGGCAAGCATCTATTGGTCAAAATGCTGCATTTTAAATTAACTGGCTATAGAAAGGTCACCAAACCATTAATGATCTGGTGTCCCTCCCTAGGAGGATGGACAGTTTCTTAGCAACTGTATCTTTAAGTGAGTGGGAATGATTGCAGTAAGGCAGGTTCTTCCCCTCAGGGCATTAATGGACTTTACCGAGCTAGTTCAGGCCTTAAAGTGTAATAATAATTGCTGATTTTTAATTTTTTGGTATCTCATTCTCCCCTTCCAATGATCATTTGAAAACCCAATCTTGGGTCTTCCAGATATGACCCCTTGTATCTTATAGATTAAACATTCTACATTGGGATCTGAGTACCATTAGTGTATTGCTCTCAAATATTTTTTTCATGAGAGCCATCAAGCAATTTAAAATACAAAGCCCAAAGATAAAATTCAAAATAAGTAATGGTCTTTTCAGGGTGGATATATGGGTAGTAAGCCAAGGAGAATTATCATCCTTTCTTTCTAGGGTTTCTCTAGGCTTTTGGTCTAGTTGCTACAATATTAGTTCCCATTTCACCTAAGCAGATGCCCAAGATAATAACTAATGTCAGGGAGCTCCTTTTGACTTAGCATTTTAGCCTGCTAGGTGGTATTTTGGGCTGAGGGTCTCCTCTTTTGAAATTGCTTAAGTGCTGATGTAGGACCATTGGCATCAGGGGTAGGAAGGCTGAAATGCCAGTCAAAGGCTGGGCAATGGGGCATTCCTCAGAAGAATCTGGTTAGTTGATCTACCAGAAGAGGCAGGGAGCAAACATGCCAGATTTCAGGAAGTCCAGATTTCAGCTTGCAGTTCATAGCTGATCCTGGAACAGAGTCAAACAGGTGAAATCTGCTAGATTTAGATGGGAGACAGAAGTTAAAATTTTCCTATTAAATGTGAAAAGTGAGGAATCCCAAGACCAGGAAAAAACTCCTCTGCCAGATCCAGGTCATATAACTTTTTGATTTCCTGAACCTCATATGAATATTTTGGTACACAAAAGGAAATATATATTAGAAAAAAACCTCAGAAAAGTAACATGTCAGCAAATCTAATATGAAAACATTCTGAGAGTATTGGGTAAAACTACATCCCACTGAATGAGTATCAGTTAGCTCTTTGTTTTATAACCTTTATAAACAACTTAAGGATGTCCACAGTTTGGAAGTCTAACACTTCTTCTGTGGGCATAGCTGTTGGAAATCAGCCAGTAATGGAGCTAGGCCACTTTTTGTACATTCAGTATCTACTTTTCCCCCCATCTCCATGTTCACATGGGAAGTTAGGCGAAAATACATTCATGGATTTATTGCTAAACCCTGGATGCTTGGACTTTCCTTAACAAAGCAAGAGAAGAAATATGTTTAAGATATTCCTAAATCCTGTCTACATCAGAAATGGCAGATATTAAGAATACTGTAGTAAAGGCTATGGCTTTGGGGTCAGATATACACATTAAACAGATTTTTTTAGCATGATGAGAAACACCTTTAAATCTATGTTTAGAAAACTACCAAAGAAAATTAAAATGTCAAGTTGGTGACTGAAAAGTAAGCAGTTAGTGCTCAATTAACTTATCAGAACTCTATTGATCAATGCCAAAACTTTGAACTTCGGAAGTCTTATGAATACAACAGGAGTAAGGGGGGTGTGGAATATAAAGTATCTCAAAATTTTAATATGCATTAAATTATTTTTATTTATACCTCATATTTATATACCTTAAAACATTAAACTCCTTATCATTCTATCCAGCTATATATCTTAAGACAAAGGCAACTGACATGAATTCTGTGAGCAAGGCAAACCTGTTTCTCTTTTTTTTTTATCATTCTATCCAGCTATATATCTTAAGACAAAGGCAACTGACATGAATTCTGTGAGCAAGGCAAACCTGTTTCTCTTTTTTTATAATTTTTATTAATTACACATTATTCACTTGGTATCACCCCATAAGCCCCTCCCTTCTCCCTTCCTGATCTTACCCTCCCTTTCCCTTCTTCATGTATGCTCCTCCCCAAGTCCTCTTCTCCATCCTTCTGATCTTAGTCTATCAGAACATATCAGAAGTGGCTGCATTCTCATCTTCTGTGGCCTGGTAAGGCTGCTGTTTTTCTTTTTAAATAAGAGATCTAGTACCTAGTAGTTCTAACTAGCTAATGAACTGACCAATGAGCTAACAGTGGATCTACTTGTCTGCTCTTTAGCTGCAAAGCTACCATTAGCTTAGCATAGCTTTCAAAGTGATCAGAGACCTGAGAAGGATAAATTATATATACCAATCTATGTGCCAATCAAAATGATAGAGATGTCTAGTTAGTCCATCCCCTAGGAAGTGTCCCTGGCTCCTGTGGTCTGCTGGCATCATAAGTTGAGGTAGTCCAGCTGTTTGACACAAAAGATGAGAGACTGCTTTTGTGGAAAGAGGAACATGAGAGATTGACCTCACCTTGCCTCTTGCATTGTGAAATAATGGCTCTGCAGGTGTCCATGGCTCTGTCCACAGTTTAGGCTGCGTTCTAGCAGTGGGCCAGTTGAGGCAGTGTTGCCCAATAGTTAGCATAGCACAATCCAGTGTCACCATCATCTGTCATACTCAAATCTTCTTAGAGGCCTTGGGGGAGCTACTGCCAGGATTTTGGGACTCTGTCACAATAAGCTTGCACATGTTAAAATGCCAGATTCATCAGATCTCTGACAAGCTTGAGGGGCAGAATGTCTGAGTTACTCATTGTCTATCTTTATCAACTGCTCTAAACTGTGTCCTATAAAACAGAATGCTATACCCTAATTCTGGCATATTCCTAAGGTGCATGTTTTGGAACTATATATTTTAAGTAAATCTACATAGGCAAACTTTATGGTTACCCATCTTAGGTTTAATCTTAAAAAAATTAAACAAAGACACTAGCTTAAAGGTCAACATCTTAACCAACTACAGTTGTTAGCATAACTTTAAATCTGCTCTTTCTGAACTAATATCAGAGCAAACCTTTTAATCAGATACAGTTTATAGAGATGTTAACAAATCATGCGGATCCTACCACTTGCAATAAAAGTGAACAGTAAAAAGCTTAAAGGACAAAAGTTGCACTTAGCACTAAACAGGAAACTGAATACAGCTAGCTGCCCTAAACAAAGATGGCACCAAAACAATGATGGTTCTACTCCCTTTATCTCTGAACTAACATTCCACAGCTCTGGCTGGCAAAATAAAACATACCATTAGGTACTTAAAGCAAACACTGTGGAACATCCATAATCCCTGATAACTAAACAAGCCCCAGACCCAACCACATAACAAAATTTTAAACTGTATTAAATATTTTGGACACACCAAACTGATCAGCCAGAATTCTTCCCCCTTAAAAGAGCATAAGAAAACATTTTGCAATGCAGAATCACCAGCCTTTTAAATGAAGTACAACATATTTTTAAATACAGTTCTTTCTCAAATCATATTTACTCTCTGGTTATTTATACATACACTAATCTTTTGCAATATTCTATATAACTTCAGGTTCCTAGCTTCATTCTTCTGGCTTAACTAAAAATTCTTACTTTAGACAAGCTATTCTTTTCTTTAATACCTATTGCTCTCTCCCTTGTTTTTAGAAAACATAAAAAACTCTCATCAAAATCCTTTCCATCCTGACATGATCCAGCTGGAGCCCAGCAGCCACAATTTGTTTTTTATAGGCAAAGCAAAAACAAGTCATATTAATACAAAAGAAGTTCTGAAACTGCTAAATTCTTTTTCTAAAATTACTTCCATGTAGCAGATGTGGTCTAAGGTTACATAAACAAACTCTAAGGAATTTAGAACAAATTTTAAGGAACTTGATTAAACTTCTTTTTTTTCTCTGACTCAAGGACCAGGATGGAAACATTTTTTTTTTTTCAAACAGAGCAGCTTAACAAACAGACAGCTCTCCACAAGATACACTGTGAAAACTGTAATTTTCTCAATTAGTGCAAACCATATGGCTTGGTTTCATATAGTATAATTAATAAAATAAATACCATTTTTTTCTCCCCAAAACAATTGAGAAACTCTTTCAAATTTTTTGTTAGACTACCCAAGATCATTGTCTAAAATGCCTGATAAACTTTAAACATTTTATCGCCTTAAACATTTAAACATTTTCTAAAACCCGTTTTTGCAATATCAAAATAATGTACCCCTTTTTGTAGGACAGAAGTCTCAAGGCATAACCATAATTTTAAAAGTCAAAACCAAATTTAAAACCAGAATTTACCAGTGCAAACCATTTAATTTTTAAAACTACTACCAACATAAAATAACTCATTAATCTAGAATGAAACAAAAATTATTTGACTAAGGTTCTCTTTTTTTTTCACACCCAAACCATGTGACCATCAAGATCATATTACAATGCACTTGGCAATCTCAAGATGGTGGTGAGGCACATCATGAACCACCTGGCAACCTACAAGTTGCTATTTAAACATATTCGTTCATAGACCTCATAAACACATAGTTACATGTATACATTTTAAACAAGTCTGAAGTTAAACTTTAAACATACCCAATTATTTTTGATCAATTAACCATGACCTACAGAGCATAAGATTAGTCAAAAACAACATGATGGCCATACATGCATTTAAACAGAAAGACAAAACTTCCTCCAGCACTTCTTTTTAAGTGCTTTATTTTCTCACAGGAGATACAGTTGCTAGGAAACTGGCCCATCACCTTAAGGTGGGACACCAGATCATTAATGGTTTGGGACCTTCCTATAGCCAATCATTTCAAAATGTAGCATTTTGACCAAAAGATGCTTGCCAGGCAGAGATCTCCCTGTCTTGGGCATGTTTGGAGGGACCAAAATCTTTGAATAACCCAACTAACCTGGGCAGAGCACTCTGCTCCCACTGATTCAGTGTTGGGCGTGTGGGGGCCCCAGCTTCAGCTTGTAATTTATAATAAAAAGAACCTCATGTTTTTACAGCAGAGTCTATTTATTCCTGGTCTTTGGGGTTCATGAAGTGGGCAGAACATTTTGGGGGCACATCCGGGATACCAAGACTCCAGGAACCTGACCTGGAGTTTTTTTATGCTGGCCTTAAGTGTCTAAATGTCTCTGTGCAATGTCTGTATGTGCAGTACTTTCTGATCTCTATTCTGAAAATTCCTCAGAGCTCGGGGTGTCAGTATCTGGGTAGCAAGACATGATCAATGTGATCAAACTGGTGTCATAGCTACCGAAGTTCAGGGGGATACCTCTGGCTTCATAAGTATTTTGGTGGGTGATCTGTCTAGTCTGTTTTGTTTTTTTTTAGTGTGTCTGTTGGGAGTGAAATTTTTAGACATTTGCCAGACACACTTCCAACATGGAGGAGCATGTACTCCTCCATGGTAGGCTTGTACTCCAGGCTCCAGGGCAGGGCATAGTCACCCCTCCACACTGTAAACTCTGGAAGGCCTGCTCTCACAGGTCCAGACTGGCTGGTCCCAGTGAGCACCACTAGGTGTCTCCTGGAGCAGCAGGGCCCGTGCCTCCTGCACCCAATGGGGTGTAGCAGCAGGAGGAATCAGTATGTTGGGCCTGCCTCAGAAGAATCAGTTTTGGTTCTGAGAAATTTGGCCAGCTGGTATTTTTTTTTTTTTTTTTTTTTTTTTTTTTGTCTCAATGTCTATGCAGTATTTGCTTGTTTTTGTATGTATGGCCATCATGTCTGTCTTTGATTAATCTTATGCTCTGTGGATCTTGGTTATCATGATCAAAAATAATTGGGTATGTTTAAAGGTTAAATTCAAACTTGTTTAAAAATGTATATGTGTGCCTATGTGTTTATAAGGTTTATAAACGCATATTTTTAAAGGCAACAATATAGCTGCCACATGGTATGGCTCTGCCATCTTGGTAGCCACATGTTTCCTTCTGGATTAAAAGGAAGGGTTATTTTAAATTGGCATTGGCTTTAGAGATTGGATTGTTTTCACTGGTGAATTCTGGTTTTAAAATCTTGTTTTGATCTTTAAAATTATGGTCATACTTTGTGACATTTGTCTCCTACAAAAGGGGTACTTAATTTTACTATAGCAAAAACAGGTTATAGAAAATGTTTAAATGTTTAAGGCTATAAAATGTTTAAAGTTTATCAGGCATTTGGGTATGAAAATGATATTGGGTAGTCTAACAGAATATTTAAAAGTTTCTCGATCCTTTATGGGAGAACAATAAAAAACATTGGTATTTATTTATTTTACTAAATAAAACTAAGCCATGTGGTTTGGACTAATTGATGAAACTGCAGTATTACAATGTATCTTATGGAGACTTGTTTGCTTGTTAAGCTTCTTTGTTTATGGGAAAACATGTACTCACCCTAGTCTTCACCTTGAGACAGAGAAATAAGTAAGTTTCACCAAGTTTCTTAAAACTTGTTCTAAATTCCTTAGAGTTTGTTTATGTGATCTTGGACTACCATATCTGCTATAGGAAAGTAATTGTAGAAAAATAATTTGGCAGTTTCAGAACTTCTTTTTATATTAATGTAATTTGGTTTTGCTTTGCCTATAAAAAATAAATTGTGGTCGCTGGGCTCCAGCATGATCATGTCAGAATGGAAAGGATTTTGGTGAGAGGTTTTATGTTTTATGAAAGCAAGGGAAAAAGCAAGTGATATTTAAAAAAATAAATAAATAAGTTGTCTAAAATAAGAATGTCTGGTTAAACCAGAAGAATGCAGCTAGGAACCTGAAGGTATATATAGAATGTTGCAGAAGGTTAGTGAATGTAATATAAAAAGCCAGAGAGTTAATATGATTTGAGGAAAAATGTATTTAAAAAATAAGTTATAATTCATTGAAAATGCTGGTAATTCTTCAATGCAAAATACTTTTTTTGTGCTTTTTTAAGGCTGATAGGTTTGGTATGGCTAGAATAATTCATACAGTTTAAAATTGTTCTGTACTATTCTGTTATGCAGTGGGTTCTAAAATTTATTTGATCACAATGTTATGACTTTTGGTTATGTGAGGTAACAATGCCTTCAGCAACACGTAATGGCTATGTTTGGTATTGTCAGTCACAGCCTATGCTAACACATGGCTAGCTGCCATGATGGTTCAGGAATAGAGGGTGGAGCTATAGTTTTGATGCCATATTTGTTTAAGGCTTCCAGCTGAGTTCAGTTTCAGGTGGCCAGCCACCATGCTGGAACAGAGATAAAGGGGGTATAGCCATGAGTTTGTGATCATCTTTGTTTAGGTCTCTCAGTTATGATCAGTCATCTGAACTAAGTGCACTTAGTGCTAAGTGCAAAGCTTTTTACTGTTCAATTTTAGTGCAAGATTTGCACTCTTTATAAACTGTACCTGATTAAAAGTATTGTTTTAATTTTAGTTCAGAAAGAGCAGATTACTATTCTAAGTTAACTAAGTTATGCTAAACAATGCAGTTGAGCCTTATGTAGTCTCTTTGTTTAGGTTTTTTTAAAGTTAAGCCTAGGCTACTTAAAATATAGTTCTAAAAATACAGTTTAGGAGTATGCCAGAATTAGAGATTATAGCATTCTGTTTTATAGAACAAAGTTTAAAGCAGATGATAAAGAAAAAGAGTAACTCAGATATGTTGGCCCTCAAGGTTGTCAGAGACCTGATGAATCTGGCATTTTAACATGTGTCAGTGTATTGTGACAGAGTCCCAAAATCCTGGCAGTAGCTCCACACCAAGGTCTCTGAGAAGATTTGGGCATAACTGATGATGTTGACTCTGAATTGTGGTATGTTAACCACTGGGCAATACTGCCTCAACTGTCCCACTTCTATGGCCCATCCTAAACTGTGGACAAAACCGTGGACACCTGGAGAGTCATTATTTCATATTGTGAGAGGCAAGGTGAGGTCAATCTCTCATATTCCTCTAACCACAGAGGCAGTCTCTCATATGTGCCTGGCTGGACCACCTCTGCTCATGATACCAGACCACAGGAGCCAGGGACACTTCCTAGGGGATGAACTAACTAGACATCTCTATCATTTTGATTGGCACATGGACTGGTATATTTATTTATCTTATAATTTTTTCCTTCTCAGGTCTCTGATTACTTTGTTGGCTAGGCTAAGCTAAGCTTATGATAGCTTTGCAGCTAGAGAGCAGACAATTAGATCCACCATTTGCTCATTGATCAGTTTCTTAGCCAGTTACAAACTACTAGGTACTAGATCTCTTATTTAAAAAGAAAAACAGGTTTGTCTTGCTCACAGAATTTATGTCAGCTCAATGTGTCTTAAGATAAATAAACAGATAAAAATATGAACATTATGTAGGCTCTGAGGATATAGAAGTTTAGATCATAAAAATCTAGAGTGTTATTTGGTCTGGAAAAAAACTGTTTGGGAGCAATACACTAATGGTACTCAGATCCCACTGAAAAAAAGTAAATCTATAGGATTCAAGGTGTCATATATAGAAGACCCAAGATTGGATCTTCAAAAAATAATGGAAGGGGGGAATAAGAGAACAAAAGATTAAAAATCAACAATTACTATTAAAGTTTAAGGACTAAATTAGCTGGGTGAGGTCCATTAATACCCCGAGTTGAAGAACCTGCCATACTGCATTCTTTCCCCAGTCACTAGAGATACAGTTCATAGGAAACTGGCCCAACCCTCTAAGGAGAAACACGAGATCATTAATGGATGGGGACATTTCTATAGCCAATTATTTGAAAATGTAGCATTTTGACCAAAAGATGCTTGCCAGGCAGGAATCATCCCTGCCTTGGGGATGTTGGGAGGGACTAGAATCTTTGAATTACCCAACCGAGCTGGGAACAGTGGGCTCAGCTCCCACCACTTTGGCAGTGGGTTGTGTGGGCCGAAGCTGCAACTTATAACTTACAATAAAAAGAAACTCATGTATTTACAGTGAAGTCTGTTTATTCCTGGTCTTTTGGGGATTGTGAACTGGGCAAAACAACTCCACAGTGTCTAGACAGCCAGAAACACAGAGAAAAAACAAGAGATTCCACCAGTACTTCCTGTCTCCATGGGAGCAACCCACTTTCTAGGACTATCAAACGAATCTGTGTCCATCACAGTGCTATTGGGGAGCACTTTCCTGCCAAGATCTGAGAGGTCTTCCAAGATCCCATGGCCTCAGTCTGCTGGCTTGTCCGCCAGTGTACTGTGACACTACCAGTCACTGCCCACTCACTATATACTACCTTGAGATTTCAAAAATACACAAATTAAAAGGATAGAACTTGGCCAAGAAAAATGAGCTTACCTGAGATTCTGATCCTCCAGCTCAGGAGTCCTGGGAGGTCTTGGAGATCCCGGACCAAGACCTGTTATACATGAATCATGATACCCCCAAATTCCACCACCAGTACCCGTGTTTGTTTCAAACCACATGAGTATATTTTGTATTATAAATCATTATAAGCTGCATCTTGGGCTCACATCCAAAACCACAAAAGCTATGAGAGCCTGGAGCCCCATGCTCAGGTTAGTTGTGTGATTTAAAGATTCTGGTCCCTCCCAGCATGACCAAGGCAGGGGCAATTCCTGCCTGGCAAGCATCTATTGGTCAAAATGCTGCATTTTGAATTAACTGGCTATAGGAAGGTCTCCAAACCATTAATGATCTGGTGTCCCTCCCTTGGGGGATGGGCCAGTTTCCTAGCAACTACATCTCTAGTGAGTGAGGAAAGAATGCAATATGACAGGTTCTTCCCCTAAGGGCATTAATGGACCTCACCCAGCTAGTTCAGGCCTTAGACTTTAATAAAAACTGCTGATTTTTAATCTTTTGTTTTCACAATGACTGCTTGCTGTAGTGACATCATGGATTTTCCCTGTAAAACTATAAGCAAGGTCCAAATTAAAAGCTTTTTGTTAAAAGATTTGTTTGTTCAAGGACCATTTTCCAGTAATTCACTGATTGAAGATATATCTGTGCATTTAACAAATAATAGTGGAATATGTGATAATGTGAAAGTCACATGTCAAAGACACATGACTTTATCAATAAGCACTTGAAAAAAATATGTGACATTTTTCCTGAACTAAGAATCTTGGAAACAGGAACTGTTGTCACTGTGTTGTGTGCTTTCAGCTGCCCAGAATGAGGCATGTATGGCTGCACTGCATTTCTCATGCAGGCTGTACACTTGGCCCTTTTAAAAAATGGCTCCTAAAAATCTTACTGGCTTTCACCTGTTTTATGACATTCTCCCTCTCAGCCAATCAGCACCTGAGAGAATCTTGAGTTTCCTATGGAGATTAGTAGAAAAAAACTTTCCTCACTGTCCAGTATCTTTGATCCTGTGAAGAATTTACTTTTTCTTGTGAAACTCAACAAGCCTTTATCTCATCCCTTTATCCAGATCCCACACCTTTACCCCCGGTTACCTTTGTGACAATCTAAAGTAGGAAATAAAACTTTAATATTTATTTAACTGGACAGATTCCTATGTAGGGAGCTTCAAAATGATGTGGGATTAAGGGGAATGTACTGAATGACAATGTGGTCTTCTTCTGTGGTAGTGGATCTGAAATTTCCTAGGTTGTGACTTTGAAATGAGCAGTTACTCCTGTACTCACTAAATGTACCTTCACATTTTTATTGTTATAATAGGTAGGCATGGTCTAGAGTTCCCTAGGATATTGAGTGTTTAGATCAGGGAAAAGAGAAGAAAACCTAACAATTCCTGGGACTATTCTGGCTGAACTAGCAATATATCAGTTGGTGTAAAGGGAGAACTGAGGGGCATAAAGTATTTGACACCTGGTGCAGCTCAATGATAGTGTTGGCAAACCTCAATGACCACAATTGCTTTGGCTAACCTGGCTGGACTGGCAGATGTGTCTTACTCAGTGTTCAGTGAGGAACCCTCCTCATCTTGGGGTTTACAGTCTTCCACTTCCTGGTGATTTGATTTATGATGTTCACTCGAAGCCCATCTAATTACATATGGAGTCCCCAGTGAGGAATTGTCTGGTTAGTGATAGGAGTTATGGCCTTGTTAGATAATATTTTTCCCCTAATTTCTTTTTCAGCATTTTTATCTTATGGATACCAGAGGGCTACTGAATTTTTAAAGTTAATTTTCTATCCAGCTACTTTGCTGAATATGTTTCTCAGGTATAGGAGTTCCCTGGTCGAATTTTTGGGGTCACACTCAGGTATAGTATCATATCATCTGCAAGTAGTGCTACTTTGATTTCTCCCTTTTCAATTTGTATTCTCTTGATCTCCTTCAATTGTCTTACTGCTCTTGCAAGGGCTTCTACAACTATGTTAAATAGATATGGAGAGAGTGGGCAGCCTTGCCTTATCCCTGATTGCAGTGGGATTTCTTTAAGATACTCTTCATTTAGTTTAATGTTGCCTATAGGATTGCTGTATATTTTCTTTACTATATTTAGATATGTGCCTTCTATCTCCTATCTCTCCAATACTTTAAAGATGAATGGATGTTGGATTTTGTCAAATTCTTTTTCAGCATCTGAGGAGAGTATCATGTGTTTTATTTTTTCTTTCATTTTTTTTTAAATATGGTGGATCACCCCTGCATAACTGGGATGAAGCAACTTGGACATAGTGGATGATGTCTTTGATGTGTTCTTATATTTGGTCAAAGATATAAAGTAAATTGGTATGCACCTATAAAAGGAAGTGAGAGACTTGTATGAAAAAAAAATTTCAAGTCTCTGAAGAGAGAATTAGAAAAAGATATCAGAAGTTGGAAAGATCTCCCATTCTCATGGCTTGCCAGAATTACCATAGTAAAAATGACCATCTTACTAAAAACAATCTACAGAATCAATGCAATTCCCATGAAATTACCAACACAATTCTTTACAGACCTTAAAAGAAAAAAAAATCTCAACTTCATATAGAAAAACAAGAAACACAGAAATGTTAAAACTATTCTCTACTATAAAAGATCTTCTGGTGTACTATAGAACAACAGTAATAAAAACTGCATGGTTAGCATCTTCAACATATGGTATTAGTCTAACTGGATGTCTACATGTAGAAAAATGAAAATAAATCTGTACTTATCAGCCTGCACAAAACAGAAGTCCAAGTAGAAGAAAAAAACACAAAATAAAACCAGAAAGTTTAAATCAGAAGAAAAGCTGGGGAAGAGCCTTGAACTCATTGGAACAGGAGACAACTTCCTGAATAGAAAACCAACATCACAGGCTCTAAGAGCAACAATCAATAAATGGGATCTCATGAAACTGAAAAGCTTCTGTAAAGCAAAGGACACTGTCATCAAAAGAAAAGACGCAAATGCCTATAGATTGGGAAAGACTCTTCACCAAGTTTTTATGTGACAGAGGACTAATATCCAGTATATACAAACAACTAGATAAGTTTATAAGCATCAAAACAAGTAATCCAATAAAAAATGGGGAACAGAGCTAAACAGAGAATTCTCAATAGAGGAATATTGAATGGCAGGGAATCACTTAAAGAAATGCTCAATGATATTAGCCATCAGGGAAATGTAACTCAAAAACGGCCCTGTGATTTCACTTTTACACCTATAAGAATGGCCAAGATAAAAAAATTCAAGTGACAACAATTGCTGGAGAGGTTGTGGAGAAAGGGGAACACTCCTCTACTGCTGGTGGGAATGTAAACTTATACAACCACTCTGGAAATTAATATGGTGCTTTCTCAGGCAAGTGGGAATAGGGCTTCCTCAAGATCCAACTATTGTACTCCTAGGAATATATCCAAAAGAGGCTTAAGGACACAATAAAGACATTTGCTCAACCATGTTTATAGCAGCTTTATTTGTAATAGCCTGAATCAGGAAACAACCAGATGCCACCCAACTGAAGAATGGATAGAGAAATTGTGGTACATCTTTACAAAGGAATATTACTCAGTAATAAAAAAAAATATGGAAATCATGAGATTTGCAGATAAATGGGGGGAACTGAAAAGATCGTCCTGTGTGAGCTGTCCCAGAAGCATAAAGACACACACTGTATTATACACTCACTCATACAGACATATGATATAGGATACACCTACTAAAATCTGTACACCTAAAGAAACTAATCAAGAGGGAGGACTCTGGCTATAATGTTCAATCCCCACCCTGAAAGGTAAAGAGGATGGAAACCAGAAGAAGCAGAAAACAGGGACCAAGTTAGGAGCCTGCCACAGAGGGCCTCTGAAAGGCTCTGCGCTGCACACTATCAAAACAGATGCTGAGACATTTAGCCAACTGTTGGACAAAGTGCAAGTAATTTATTGAAAGAAGTGGGAAATAGTAATATTTGGAGAAGACAGGAGTTCCAAAAGGAGAGAAACAGAACCAAAAAAAATCTGAGCACAGGGGTTTTTCCTGAGACTAATACTCCAACCCTGTAATATGTAGCCCATGGTACTCCTTTGTCCAAGTGGGCATAATAATGGGAACAGGGACTGCCTCTGACATGAACAGATTGGTCTTTTCATTGAGCATCTCACCCTAATGTGGGAGCAGCCTTACCAGGCCACAGAAGAAGATAATGCAGCCACCCCTGATGTGATCTGATAGACCAGCATCAGAAGGAAGGAGAAGATCTCTTCTATAGGTTTTCTTTGGGAGCAGAATGGCGAAGAGTTGGGGAAAGGTGGATTTGAGAGGGGTGAAGGTGTTATTGTGGGATACAAAGTAAACAAAGTGTAATTAATAAAAAAATAAATATAAAAAATTATAAATCTTTTGTAGTTATATTATAGGAAGGTGTTCTTTGAGGTTGATAACCCAAGGAAATGGAACAGACAGAATGGAGTCTCTGTCTCTCATTTTTGTCAATTTATATCTTTTTTTCTGTTGGTCTCAGTATAACTCTTTCTGAATCTATCTCTCTTTCTCTCTCTGTCTCTCTCATACTCTGTTTCTCTGCCTGCCACTTGTAGTTCAGTATTAAAAGCTCTCAGTTCTGCTGAAGGAGTACAAAAAGATGACTCCTTGTTGACATGACATCCTGGATGGTCTCTGTAAAAATATAAGCAAGGTACCAAGTAAATGCTTTTTGTTCAAACAGTTGCCTTGGTCAGAGAGCCTTTTCCCAGTAAGTAATTCTAAAGAGCAGGCTATCCACTTGGCCCTTTTATTATCTACCTGGCTCCTAACAGGATGGCAGGGTCTAGTGTTCCCTGGAGTACTGACTCTTGAAGAGAAGGAAAAAGAGAAGAAATCCAGACAATTCCTTGGACTGGAACAAACAGCAAGGGATAGGTGAGTGTAAAAGTTGAACTGAGGGGCAAGATATAATTTCACAGGAATAACATCACTAGTGTGGTGTTATTCCACACTAGTTTTGCCAAACCTTTATGAGCGGGGTTGCCTTGGCTTACCTTGTTGGATACGCAGTTGTGTCCTACTCAGTGGTCAGTGAGAAACCCTTCTGCTCCTGGGGTTTACAGTAAAAACTGGGACTTCCTGACAGAGAAATGGGCCTGTGTTATATCGATAGGACATAAGAGCAGCTGTGTTTCCTGCTGTGGTCCTCCAGACAAACTCTATAAATGTGCTGTTAGTGCCAGGACTGGTTGTTCAGAAGTGCCACTTTATCTCATGTTGTCTGAGGTAGCTGGCTAATCACTAGTTCTTGGCTAGGATTTTCTGCTGCATAATGAGTTCCCAGAAAGCATGACTCAAACTCAAAATATCCCTCCTTAGCTTAATCTCTTCTCCACTTCAAAAGTCATTGTAGAAGTTGTCAACATATTATTTTTATTGCATATATGAGAATTTAATATGATATACATTACACTCCTTTTCCATTGCTCCCAGGTTCAAATTCCTATCCATGTTGCACACTATTTTTTTTTTTTTTACTTTAAAATACATCAGTTCAAGTATGTGTCCTTAATACACTCAATGGAACATGATCAGAGTCTCAGGGCCAAGTCCTTTATCGAAGACTGAGTTCATCCTTGCCGAACCCTCAAACTACTCCAAAGAAGAAGCCATCAGTCCTGAAGAGCTCTGTACTTCATAAACTTGATCACAGTTTTCCTTATGTATTTATTTATTATGATTTATTTACATTGTATTCCCTCTGCTACCCCATCACTCAATTCCAAGCAGACCCACCAAGACTCATTCTTCACCTTTATAATTTCTTTTTTTAATTTATTCATTTAAAAAATTATTAATTACACTTTATTCACGTTGTATGCACCCATAAGCCCTTGCCTCCTTTCCTCACGATTCCACCATTTCTCCCCCTTCTTTATGCATACCCCTCCCAGAGTCCACTGATAGGGGAGGTCCTTCTTACCTTCCTTCCTATCTTAGTCTATCAGATCTCAGCAGGAGTGGCTGCATTTTCATCTTTTGTGGTCTGGTAAGGCTGCTCCCCCCACAGGGTGAGGTAATCAAAGATTAGACTAAACAGATTATGTCAGAGGCAGTCCCTCTTCCCATTACTGTGGAATCCCCTTGGACACTGAATTGCCATGGGCTTCATCTGTGCAGGTTATCTCCATGAATAGTCCTAGGTTGGAGTATGAGTCTCTGGGAAGTTCCCTGTGTTCAAATTTTCTGGTTCTGTTACTCTCCTTGTAGAGTTCCTGTCCTTTACAGATCTTACTATTTCCCACTTCTTCCAAAAGATTCCATGCACACTGCCCAACAGTTGGCCATAAGCCACAGCATCTGCTTTGATAGTCTGCAAGGCAAAGCCTTTCATAGGCCCTTTGTGGCAGACTCCTAACATAATCCCTGTTTTCTCCTCTTTCTGATGTCCATCTTCTTTGCCTATAGAGATGAGGATTGAGCATTTTATTCAGCATCCTCTGTCTAGAAATGTTTCTTTAGATGTACAGATTTTAGTAGATGTATCCTATATAACATGTCTATATAAGTAAGTACATACCATTTGTGTCTTTTTGCTTCTGGGACAGCTCACTGAGGATGATCCTTTCCAGATTCCACCATTTACCTGCAAATTTTATGATTTTCTTATTTTTCATTGCTAAGTAATATAGATGTACCACAATTTCTGCATCCATTCTTCAGTTGAGGGGCATTTGGGTTGTTTCCAGCTTCTGGCTATTACAAATAAACCTGCTACAAATATGGTTGAGCAAAAGTCCTTATTGTGTACTTGAGCCTCTTTTAGACATATGCCTAGGAGTGGTATATTTGGATCTTGAGGAAGCATTATTCCTGGTTGTCTGAGAAAGCACCAGATTGACTACCAGAGTGGTTGTACAAGCTTAAATTCCTACCAGCAGTGGAGAAGTGTTCCCAATTCTCCCCAGCTTCTTCAGCATGTGTTGTCACTTGAGTTTTTCATCTAAGCCATTCTGATGGATGTAAGGTGAAATCTCACGGTTGTTTTCATTTGCATTTCCCTAATGGCTAATGATGTTGAGCATTTCTTTAAGTGTTTCTCTGCCATTCAATATTCCTTTATTGAGAATTCTCTGTTTAGCTCTGTTCCCTATTTTTTAATTGGATTACATGTTTCATTGCTTTTCACCTTCTTTAATTATATATATATAATTATATATATATATATATATATATATATATATATATATATATATATATATACTGGTTATTAGCCCTCTGTTAGATAAAGGGTTGGTGAAGATTCTTTCACAATCTGTAGGCACTCATTTTGTATTGATGACGGTGTCCTTTGCTTTACAGAATCTTTTCAGTTTCATGAGGCCCCATTTATTGAGTGTTGTTCTTAGAGCCTGTGCTCTTGGTGTTCTGTTCAGGAAGTTGTCTCTTCTTCCAATGAGTTTTACGGATTTACCCCATTTTTCTTCTAATGGACTTAATATGTTGTGGTTATTATTGAGGTCTTTATCCATTTGGACCTTAGTTTTTTGCACAGTGACAATCATGGATCTATGTTCATTTCTATACATGTAGACATCCCGGTAGACCAGCTCCATTTGTTGAAGATACTGTCTTTTTTTTCCATTGTTTGGTTTTGGCATCTTTGTCAAAGATCAGGTGTCCATAAGTTTGTGGGTTTATTTCTGGGTCTTCTGTTTGGTCACATTGATATACCATTCTGTTTTTATGCCAGTACCATGCAATTTTATGATTGTTGCTCTATATTACAGCTTAAGATCAGTGATGGAGATACCTCCAGAAGATCTTTTATTATAGAGGTTTGCTTTAACTATTCTGAGTTTTTTTGTTATCCCATATGAAATTGAGAATTTTTCTTTCCCGGTCTGTAAAGAATTGTGTTAGTATTTTGATGGGAATTGCATTGAATTTGTAGATTGCTTTTGGTTAGATGGCCATTTTTACACTGCTAAGCCTGTCAAGCCATGAGCATGGAAGATCTTTCAATCTTCTGGTATCTTCTAATTTTTCTTCAGACACTTGAATTTTTTTATGTAAAAGTCTTTGACTTGCTTAGTTAGGGTTACACCATGTTACTTTATGTCATTTTTGGCTATTGTGAAGGGTGTTGTTTCCCTAATTTTTTTCTCAGCCCTTTTTTTTTTTTTTGTATACAGAAGGGCTACTGAATTTTTTGCATTAATTTTGTACATGGCCACTTTGTGGAAGGTGTTTATCACCTGTAGGAGTTCCTTGGTAGAATTTTTGGGGTCACTCATAGTATATCCTATTATATCATCTGCAAATAGTGAAAATTTGACTTAATTCTTTTCAATTTATATTCCCCTGATCTCCTTCAACTGTCTTATTGATATAGAAAGGACTCCCAGAGCTATGTTGAAGAGATATGGAGAGAGTGGTTATCTGTGCCTTCTGTCTGGTTTCAATGGGATTTATTTAACTTTCTCTCTGTTTAGTTTGATGTTGGCTATAGGATCACTGTATATTGCCTTTACTATAGTTAGATATGTGCTTTTTTTCCTTGATCTTTCCATAACTTTAAACATGAATGGATGTTTGATTTTGTCAAATGCTTTTTTGGCATCTAAGGAGATTATCATGTGATTTTTTTTTCTTTCAGTTTGCTTATATGGTGGATCACATTGATGGATTTCCGTATATTGAACTACCCTTGCATACCTTGGATGAAGCCTACTTGGTCATAGAGGATGATATCTTTGATGTATTCTTGTATTTGGTTTGCAAGTATTTTGTTGAGTATTTTTGCATCAATGTTCATTAGGGAGATTGGCCTGAAATTATCTTTTATTGTTGCATCTTTGTGTGGTTTAGGTACCAAGGTGAATGCAGCTTCATAGAATGAGTTTGCTAGTGTTCCTTCTATTCCTATTTTGTGGAACAGTTTGAAGAGAATTGGAGTCAGTTCTTCTTAAAAGGTGTGGTAGATTCTGAGCTGAAACCATCTGGTCCTGTTTTTTTTTTGTTGTTGTTGTTGTTGTTGTTGTTTTTGTTTTTTTTTTTTTTTATGGGAGAGTTTTGATGTCTACTTCTATTTCCTCTGGGGATATAGTACAATTTCATTAATTTATCTGGTCTTGATTCAGCTTTGTTATTTCGAATCGATCAAGAAAATTGTCCATTTCATTTAGATTTTCAAATTTTGTGGCCTATAGACTTTTGACGTAAGTCCTAATGATTGTTTGGATTTACTCAGTGTCTGTAGTTATGTCCCCCTTTTCATTTCTGAGTTTGTTGATTTGAATGGTGTTTCTCTGCCTTTTAGTTAGATTGGCTAACAGTTTTTCTATCTTGTTGATTTTCTCAAAGAGACAGCTCTTAGTATCATTGATTCTTTGAATTTTTTATTTGTTTCTATTTGGTTGATTTCAGCCATGAGTTTGATTATTTCTAGCCATCTACTCCTGTTTTTGTATGTCTGCTTCTTCTTTTTTCTAGTATTTTTAGGTGAGCCATTAAGTTGCTTGAATGAGCTGTCTCAAATTTCTTCTTCAAAGTACTTAGTTGTATGTACTTTCCTCTTAACACTGGTTTCATTTTGTCCCACAAGTTTGGGTATGTTGTGCCTTCATTTTCATTGAAATCTAGGAAGAGTTTAAATTCTTTATTTCTTTCCTGACCCAGCTGTTATTTTTTAGTACGTTGTTCAGTTTCCATGTGTGTGTAGGCTTTTTGCTTTTTCTGTTGTGGTTGAAGTCCAGCTTTATTCCATTTGATCAGTTAGGATACAAGGAATATTTTAAACTTCTTATACCTGTTGACAATCACATTGTGAACAATTATATGGTCTATTTTGGAGAAGGTTCCTTGAGTTGCAGTTAAGAAGGTAAATTCTTTTGTGTTTGGGTGTAAGGTTCTGTAAATGTCTGTCAGATCCATTTGATTCATGACCTCTGTCAAAGACATAAATGTTTCTTTGTTTAATTTCTGTTTTGTTGACCTGTCCTTTGCTGAGAGTGGGGTGTTGAAGTCTCCCACTATTAATGTGTGGAGATCTATGTGTGGTTTAAGTTTTATCCATGTTTCTTTTACAAATGTGGGTGTCCTTGTATTTGGTGCATAGATGTTAAGGATTGTGATGTCTTCCTGGTGGAATGTTCCCTTGATGAGTATGAGTGTCCTTCCCCATTTCTTTTGATTAATTTTGGTTGAAAGTCTATTCTATTACACATTAGAATGCCTACTCCGGCTTTCTTCTTGGGTCCATTTGCTAGGAAAGCCGTCTTCCAAATCTTTATCCTCAGGTAATGTCTATCTCTGTGACTTAGGTGTGCTTCTTGTAGGCAAGAAATTGCAGTTAGTCTCTGTATTTTTATTGGAAAATTGATTCTATTGATGTTGAGAGAGATTAAATGACCAGTGGCTAGTAGATCCTTTGTATTTGTTGTTGGCTGTGGCAGTAAGTTTGTGTGCTTGGTTGCTTTTTGTTTTACTGTAGTGAGGTTAATTATTTCATGTATTTTCTTGAAAGTAGCTAGTTTTCTTGGGTTGTAGTTTCCCTTCTAGTGTCTTCTGTAACACTTTACTTGTGTATAGGTATTGTTGAAATTTGTTTTTGTCATTGAATATCTTGTTTTCTCCATCTATGTGGACTGAGAGTTTTGCTGGGTATAGTAGCCTGGGCTGACATCTGTGTTCTCTTAGGGTCTGCATGATATATGTCCAGGCCCTTATGGCTTCCATAGTCTCTGTTGAAAAGTAAGGTGTTATTCTAATGGGTGTGCCTTTATTTGTTATTTGGCCTTTTTCCCTTGCAGCTCTTAGTATTTTTTTTTTTCTTTTGTTCTGTATACTTACAGTTTTGAGTATTATGTGGTGGGAGCATTTTCTTTTCTGGTCTAATTTATTCAGTATTTTGTTGGCCTCTTGTATTCTTATTGGCCTCTCCTTTAATTTGGGGAAATTTTCAATGATTTTGTTGAAAATATTTTCTGGACTTTGGAATATGGAATCTTCTTTTTCCTCTATTCCTATTATTCCCAGGTTTTGTCTTTTTATGTTGTCTTGAATTTCTTGGAAATTCTGTGTCAAGAATTTTTTAGATTTAACATTTTCTTTGACAGATATATCTATTTCTTCCATTGTATCTTCCACACCTGAGATTCTTTCTTCCATTTCTTGTAGTCTATGCTAACCTTTGTATTTCCTGTTTTTTTTCCCCTCAGTTCTTTCTCTCCACAATTTCTTCCATTTGTGTTTTCTTTAATTTTTCCAATTCTATTTTCAAGTCTTGTGCCATTTTGTTGATTTCCTTTACTTGTCTGACTGTATTTACCTGTTTTTCCTTCTATTCCTTCAGTTGTTTGTTTGAACAATCCTCTGTTTCTTTTATTTCTTTTAGTGATTTAAGTATTTCCTCTCTAAAGGCCACAAACTGTTTGGATGCAACTTCCTGTATTTCTTCATAGATGACCATAATCTGTTTGATTTTGTTTTTGTTTTTTTTTTTTTTTTTTTCTTTTTCTGTTTCTTTACAAATGACCATAATCTGTTTGAGTTTATCTTCCTCCAGGGTCTTTAAACATTTTATTTGTTTCCTCTGTTATCTCTTCACAAGCATAGATATTAGGTCATCTTCTTGAATTTCAATTATTCTGGGTTGTGGAGGGCTACTTGCCCCTGGATAACTGGGTTCTAGAGATGCCATCTTGCTTTGTCTTTTGTTGGTTGAGCTTTTATCCTGGCCTCTGCCCATTGGAATATCTTAGGTGTTTTGAGTTAGTTTCTGGTGGTTCCTCCAATCCTGTGTTGGAGAGAATCCCCTTGGCGGGAATATGGTTTTTCTTGAAAGAAGCCTCCTTAGCTTTTTGGGTATAGTCCAGTGTTTTTCAGGAATTGCCACAGCTCACTTCAGTCATAGAGACCTGAGTGGTAACTCTGGTTCTTGTTAGTCAAGAGTGCTCTCCTCTCACCCAGAGAAGTTTTGGACACAGCTTCCCTGCTTCTGAGTTTTTTTGCTGTAAATTTAGTAAGCTGCTGCAGAAACTTGTGTATCCTGTGGTTTGGTCAGTTTGGTTAGGGATAAATGGTTGCTGCTTGGAGCAGTATGTGGGGGTTGATCTCAGGAATCCTAGGCTTTTGTAGGTCTGAGTTTGGGGCTCTGTGCCCCAGTACCCAAGCAGTAATCTGTGGTGGGTCAGTAACACCCTCTTGGTAACAGCAGGCTATCTGGTGCACAGCAGGTCCCTGAGTTGGGCCAGTTTGTGGGACTTTTTCCAGGGATATACGGCATGGACAAATGCATCCCCTTTACTTCATTCCCTGTGAGGATTTCTCCCAACAGTGACTCCAAGTCTCTGGTGTCCTGGGGCACAAAGTTATGTTTGTGAGGAATAGTTGGTACAGAGCAGTTCTCTTGCCTGCCCTCTGGTCTGAGGGTTTTTTCCCAGGGATATAATGAATGACCTAATTCGGGTCCCTGTTTCCTTTTTTTTTTCCTGTGGGGTTTATTCCCGACAGGGATTTCCAGTATCTGTTGCACTGGGGCACACACCTCTGTTTGTGCCTGAGAGCTGGGTGCGCAACAACTCTCTGTGCTTGTGGATTGAGTCCAGTTCAGTGATGGCGGCTCATCACAGCCAATTTGTGAGAACTTTTCCAGGTAAAGACTGGGTGACTATTGGCCAGTCCTGCTGCCTTCCTTCCCTGTGGGTTTTTATAACAACTGAGACTCCCAGTCTCTGGTGTCTTTGTACCCACTGTTCAGCCCAGGAAGGTGAGAAGGACACACAGGCATGTGGTTCTGGTCTGGTGGTCTAGTGCTTGGGTGAACCAGGATCTCTTCCCGGTTTTGGCTGGGTGACGTGAGAGTGGACCCGACTGATTCCCATGCTGTGTTTCCTCTCACCAGGAAAACATGATAGCTGTTGTTTTAGGGCCCAGAGTTCAGTCTCTTGGTCACTGTACTGAAAATGTCCTATTCCTCAGATGCAGTGTTCTCCTGGATCCGACATCTTGTCCCTTCCACCTTTATAATTTCTGAAACTTCCCTGACAGTGGAGGTACTATTTCCAGGTCTATGTGATCCTAACTTATCAGCTCTTGTCAACGCTGGCTTTATCATCTTTTTTTGTGGCATGATTCTTAGGGCATTGTTCTCCTTGTGTCCTCAATTCCCTCTACTTATGACACTCTTCCTGCCTCCACTCCTGCATGTTTCCCAGAGCTCTGAGGGGAGGGAGAGTTTCATAAGAAAATACCATGTATAACTGAGTGTTTTAAGGTCTCTCTGTGTATAATATCAGATTCCAGGTCTCTATAAGCAATAACTTTTAATACTTTAAGAAGCATCTCTATGCATTCAAAAACATGGCACTGATGTCTCAGTTGAAGGCAGAGAACAACATATATTAATAACAAAAGCCTGGGTTGCTTGAAAACTTCTGTGGGATGCCCTGGCTTAATTCACTACCATCCAGTCCTTTCAGTAGAAGACTCATATGGTCACAATTAGATTGCCTATTGGAACTTAATCCCCTACTATTAGAAGATATCTTGATAAGTGAACACATACCATATTTGTCTTTCTGCATTTTACTTACTTCACCCTGGATGATTTTTCCTGGTTTCAACTATTCATCTGAAAATATCATGATGTAATTTTCTAAGTTGAATAATACTCCCTTATGGAAATATTTCACATTTTCCCCAAAGGAGATTTGCAGTCCTGTTCTTTAGTCCTTGGAAGTTGCTGGAACTTTGATCGTTTTATTGAATGAGAAACTATCAAGATAACTATGTTCTTTTGGTCTAGAAGTCCCTCCATCTTCTTCCATTTCCTGGTGATTTGAATTGCAATGTCCCCTAGAAGCCCATCTGTTTACATGTTTAGTTGCCAGTGAGGAAATGCCTGAGAAGGGTGAGGAGGTATGGCCTTGTTAGATAATATTATTCATATTGGAGTGATAGTATAGGGGGGTATGCTTTGAGGTTGATATGCCAATGAAAGGGACCAGACACAATGGAGTCTGTGTCTCTCATTCTCTTATTTTCTAACTTGTTTTTTGTCAGTCTCAATATCTGTATTTCTGAATCAGTCACTCTAGCACTTACTCTCTCTGTCTCACTCTCTCTCAGCCTGCTGCTTCTGGTATATTACAATAGAATATTACTCAGCAATAAAAACCAGGAAATCATAAAATTTGCAGGTAAATGGTTGGAATGGGAAGTGAGCTATCCCAGAAGCAGAAAGACAGACACAATATATACTCACTCACAGTGACATATAATATAGAATACAACTACTAAAATCTATACATGTAAATAAAATAATCAACAGGGAGGACTCTGGCTAAAATACTCAATCCCCATCCCTAAAGGCAAAGAGGATGATATCAGAAATAAGAGAAACTATGGATAAAATTTGGAGACTGCCACAGAGTGCCTCTGAAAGGCTCTGCCCTGCACAGTATCAAAGCAGATGCTGAGACTTATGGCCAACTGTTGGGCAGAGTGCATGGAATCTAATGAATGATGTGGAAAATAGTAAGATACGAAGAGGACAGGAGCTCCACAAGGTAAGCAGCAGAAACAAAAAAACAGAGCACAGGGGTCTTTCTTGGAACTCATACTCCAACCAAGTACCATGCATGGAACAGCCTTACCAGGCCACAGAGGACGAAAGTGCATCCGCTCCTGATGAGATCTGATAGAGTTGTAGGAAGAAGAAGAAGACCTACCCTATCAGTGGAATTAGGTAGGGGCAAGAGTGGACAAGTGGAAGAGACCTTGGGATTGGGAGCGGAGGAGTTTATGGGGTATACAAAGTGAATGAAGTATAATTAATAACAATTAACATGAAAAATATTAAAAAATACAATTCCTTTCGGTGCTATATTATAGGAGGGTGTGCTTGGAGTTTGATATTCCAATAAAAGTGACTAAAGAAAATGGAGTCTCTGTCTCTCCATCTCTGTCATTTTATATCTTTGTTTCTGTCAGTCTCTGTATTAATATTCCTGAATCTGTTTTTCTGGCTCTTTCTCTCTCTTGCTCTCTGTCACCCTCTGTCTTCCTGCTGCTTGAGTTTAAGTTCGAAAGGCTCTCACTTCTGCTGAATGACTACAACTGCTTGCCAATATGATATCCTAGATGGTATCTGTAAAACTATAAGCAAGATCCCAATTAAACACTTTTTGTTCAAAGATTTGCCTTGGTAAGGGAGCATTTTACCAGTAAGTAATTCACTGACTGAGGACATAACTATGCATTTAAAAAAATAATAATGATATTTGTCATAATGTGAAACTCACATGTCAAGGACTGTTGACTTTCTTAAAGACTACATGAAGAAATATGTGACACATTTCCTGAACTGATAGTCTTGGATACAGGAACTGTCATCTCTGGGTTGTGTGCTTTCAGGATGCCAAATTGAAGCATGAAGTGTGGCTCAGACTTTCTCTCAAGCATGCTCTTCACTTGGCCATTTTAATAACTGGCTCCTGAAACAGTCTCTTTCACCCATTTCATGACATCATCCTCCCTCTTAGCCAATCAGCACCTGAAGAAATCTTGAAGTTTCCATGGAGATGAGTAAACAAACCTTCCTCAGTGTCCAGTATCTCTGATCTTGTGACATTTCCTTGTGAATCCCAACAAAATTATCTCATCCCTTTATACAGACTCCACACCTTTACTACCATTTACATGTGTGACAATGTCAGCTAGGAAATGAAACTTTAATGTTTATTTCACTGGACAGTGTCCTAAGTAGGCAAGCTTCAAAATGATGTGGGATTAAGAGGAATGTACCAAATGAAAAGTTGGTCTCCTACTGTGTTGTTGGATCTGAATTTTCCTAGGTTGTGACTTTGAACTGATCAGTTACTCATGTACTCACTAATTTTACCTTCACATTCTTATTGATATAATAGGCTGGCAGGGTCTAGGGTTACCTGGGGTATTGAGATTTTAAGAGCAGGGAAGAGAGAAGGAAACCTGACAGATCCTGGGAATGGTTTGCTGGAAAGAGAGAAATATCAGTGTATGTAAAAAAGAACTGAGATGCAATAAACTCTTTGACAGCTTCTGGTGATCCACACTAGTATTGCCAAATCTATATGCACAGGGTTGCCTTTGCTAACCTGGTCTGATTGCCAGATATGTACTACTCCATGGTAATTGTGGAACTGTACTGGTCCTGGGGTTTACAGTTAAAACTGGGCCTTCAGGACAGAGAAATGGTTCTGAGTTATATGCATAGAATAAAAGAGCAGCTGGTTTCTTGCAGTTGTCCTCCAGACAAACACTCAAAAGATAGTCTTAGGACCATGACTGCTGGTTCAATGGTGCCACCCTTGCTCATGAGTCTGAGGTAACCACTAGTTCATGGCTAGGAATCTCTGCTACATATTGAGTTACTGGAAAACATGCCTTACAAAGTCAAACTCTACCCTCCTTCAGTGAAATCTTTTCTCCATTTTAAGTCTTTGTAAAAGTTGTCAACATATTATTTTTATTGATTATGTTGGAATATTATATAATATACATTGTACTCCTTTTCCATTGCTCCCAGGTTCAAATTTCTACCCATGTGTCACACTAAAATTTTTTGTCTTTAAAATACATCAATTGAAGTATGTGTTGTTCAGTTACTCATTAAAACATGGTCAGAAACTCAGTGCCAAGTCCATTAAAGAAAATTCAGTTCTTTATTGCTGCATGTTGGTATCACTGAGAAGAAGAAGCCACTAGTCCTGAGGAGCTCTATAATTCATCACCTTGATCACAGTTTTTCTTATGTATTTATTTATTACAATTTGTTCACTCTGTATCCACTCTGCTGTCCCCTCCCTCTTCTCCCTTCAGTCCAACCTACCCTCCTTTTTCTACCCCAATGCCCTTTCTCTAGTATTCTGATAGGGAAGGCTCTCCTTGTCTTTCAATCTGAACCTAGCTAATCATGTCTCATCAAGACTGGCTGCATCATCTACCTTTGTGGCATTATTCTCAAGACCTTTTTTTCCTTGTGTAATCAATTCCCTGTACTTATGACAGTTTCCCTTCCACTTTTCCTGCAGGCTTTCCAGAGCTCTGATGGGAGGGAGAATTTCATAGGGAAATCCTATTTATAACTGTGTGTTTTAAGGTCTCTCTGTGAATAATATCAGATGGTGGGTTTCTGTATGCAATTCCATTTGATTCATAAAGAAGCATCTCTGTGGATCCAAGAATATGGCAATGATCAATCATCTGAGGGCAGAGAGCAACATATTTTTGTAACAACAGCCTGGGTTGCTTTAAAATTTCTGTAGGATGCCATGGCCAGACAACTCAATTAACTGCCAGCCAATACCCCATATGGAAGACTGGTTTGAACACAGTGCATGGCCAATTGAAACTTTATCCCCAAGTATAAATAGACCTCCTTGTAAGTGAATACATACTGATGTTTTCTTTCTGCATTTTAGTTGCTTCACCAGGATTATTTTTCCTAATTCCATACACTTGCCTAAAAATATCATGATGTTATTTTCTTGGGTGAAGAACCCTCTGTAATGGAAATATTCCATACTTTCCCCAAAGAAAATTGTCAGTTGTCTTCTTTTCCATGGATGTTGCTGGGATTTTAATCATTGTATTGAATAACAAAATATCAGGTAAAAGTTTTATTTTAGCCTAGAAGTCCCTTCAACTTCTTCTACTTCCTGGTGATTTGAATTGCAATGTCCCCTCAAAGCCCATCTATTTACATGTGAAGTAACCAGTGATGAAATGTCTGGTTACGGTTAGGAGATATGGCCTTCTTAGATAATATATTTCCTATTGGAGTTATAGTATAGGAGGGTGTGCATTGAAGTTGATATGGCAATGAAAGTGACCAGACACAATTGAGTCTCTGTCTCTTTGTGTATGTCACTTTATATATTTTTTCTGTCGTTCTCCATCTCTTTATTTGTGAATCTGTCTCTTTAGCCATTATCTCTCTCTGTCTCTCTCAGTCTCCCTCTTTTGGCCTGCCATTTGTGGTTTGGTATGAAAAGCTCTCAGTTCTGCTGGGAGATTACAAGAAGACTGCTTGCTGACATGACATCGTGGATGGTCTCTGTAATAATAAAACAGGGTACCAATTAAATGTTTTTTGTTCAAAGAGTTGCCTTGGTCAGGGAGCATTTTCCCAGTAAGTTATTTACTGACTGAGGACATATCTCTATATTTAACAAATAATAATGGAACTGTGATAATGTGAAACTCACATGTCAAAGACTACTGACTTTCTTAAAGACCACTTAAAGAAATATGTTACACTTTTCCTGAAGTAAGAGTCTTGGAAACAGGAACTGTCATCTCTGGGTTGTGTGCTTTCAGTTGCCCAGATTGAGGCTCATAGGGCTGCTCAGCATTTCTCTCAAGTAGTATGTCTACTTGGCCCTTTTAATTACTGGATCCTGACACTCTTACTGGCTTTTATCTGTTTCATAACATCATTCTCCTTCACAGCCAATCATCACCTGAGAGAATCTTGAGGTTTCCATTGTGATGAGTAAACAAATTTTCCTCAGTGTCCAAGATCCTGTGCATGTGACTTTTTTTTTTGAAACTCAACAAGCCTTTCTCTCATCCCTTTATCCAGATCCCACACCTTACTCCTGTTTACCTCTGTGACAATATTAGGCAGGAAATGAAACTTTAATGTTTATTTAATTGGACAGTTTCCTAGGTAGGAAAGCTTAAAAGTGGTATGAGATTTAGGGTAATGCACTGAATTAAAAGGTGATCTCCTATTGTGGTCTTCAATCTCAATTTTCCTAGGTTGTGACTTTGAGCAGTTACTGGCATACTGAATAAATGTACCTTCACATTCTTATCAATATAATAGGATGGCATGGTCTAGGTTTCTCTGGGGTGTTGAATCTTTAAGAGTAGGTAAAAGGAAAGGTAACCTGACAGGCCTACAGTCTAGTCTAACATGGTGCACTGAAAAGAAGGTGTGTAAATGTGGGGAGAGACATGTGAAGAAGGGCTATAAGACAGTTTCCTGTTCAAGTCTCAGTTTACTGAACATGCAAACAACATTTATAAAGCAAAGGGTACAAGTAATTTTTTTTTTCAAATAAGCGACATAACTGTTCCACCTAGCAAGGCATCCAGAAATTCACTCAAGGTTACAAAAAAGTTTGCTGTCTCCTTCCAAAGTTTGCAGGGAGCTTGCTTTCTACTTCTCAGGCTCAGAACACCTTGCTTGCAGAGACTGGCAAGGACAGTATCTGAGACATGGAACTTCAATAAGACCTGAATTTGCAATGGCTATGAGACAGAATTTCAATTACCAGACTCCTTCAGTTCCCCTTTCTTTGTTTTATGGAAAGCCTGTCTTAGGTTGGCTAAATGTGCACTTTTCCTTATTTGTGATCTAGGTCTCAAATGTGATTTTAATGAGACTCTGTCTTAGGTTGAAAAAAAACCACAATTTTACTCTTATGCATCATTTACTTACCTCCATATCAAATGGGGTTGTCAGAGATCTTTAAATTTACACAACTGCACTTGCATGCACTGAAGTTGTTAAAGAAGGAAATGTAACACAAAAGAAAGGCAGGCTCAGGCCAACAAACCCATACCTGCCAGATCTGCAAGTTTCAGTCCACAATTAAGCTCAGAGTCAAAGGATAGAAATTGCCTCCTAAGGCTGGTATAAATATATCCCAGGCTGTATTGGCTAATTCTAACGTAGGTTTCTTGGAAGATTCTATATCATGGATTTTTTTTTTTTATTCAGTTTATTTTTCCATCCAGTAAGTCATGTTAGAAGGAAATAACATTGGTCAGAGAGCCTGTTTTAAAAATTCACTTGAGGTCTCAGAATAAGCAATAAAAATGGTCAGACTGAAGCTTCTAATGTTATTGGAGCAAAATTTGCTTTCTCAGACACTCTTCTTCATAGACAAAGAAGCACACCTTAAGACATGATGTCTAAGTTTTATACCTCATGGCTTGAAGCCAAATCAAAGAACCAAGTGGTTCTGAGAAACTAGTAGAATATCTGGTTGGGGGAAAAGCTCCTATTTGAGAACAGAGGTAAAAGATCTCATAACCAAGGCATTGCAAGGTGAGTGACCTGAGGAAGCTCCAGCCAAGACTGTTGGTGGTTGGAAGCGTTGGAGCAGACAGACAACAGTAGAAAAGAAAATGGACACTGGAATTTATTTTTTTTTTAAGTTACATTTTATTAACTCTGTATCCCAGCTGTATCCTGCTCCCTCATTCCCTCCCAATTCCACCCTCCCTCCCTCATTTCCTCCTTGCCCCTTTCCAAGTACACAGATTGGGGAGGACCTTCTTCCCTTTCATCTGACCCTATTTTGTCAGGTATCTTTAGGACTGGCTACAAAGTCCTCCTCTAGCAGGACTGCTCCTCCTTTGGAGGGCGGGGAGGTCAAAGAGCCTGCCATTGAATTCCTGTCAGAAATAGTCCCTGTTCCCCTTATTATGGGAAACCAATTGGTTACTGAGCTACCACAAGCTACATCTGAGCAGAGGTTCTAGGTTATAGCCATACATGATCCTTGGTGGAGTGTCAGTCTCAGAAAAGACCCCTGTGCCCAGATATATTTGGTCTTTGTGGAGCTCCTATCCTTTCCATGTCTTACTAACTCCCTTTTCTTTCATATGATTACCTGCACTCTGCTGAAGGTTTGGCTATGAGTCTTAGTATTGGCTTTGATACACTGCTAGGTAGAGTCTTTCAGAGGCCCTCTGTGGTAAGCTTCTGTCCTGTTACTTGTTTTCTCCAACATCTAATGCACATCCCATTTGTCTTTTTAAGTGAGGGTTGATCATCTTACCCTGTGTCCTCTTTCTTGTTTATCTTCTTTAGGTGTATAGATTTCATTATGTTTATCATATCTTATTGGTCTATATAAGTGAGTATATACCATGTGTGTCTTTCTCGTTCTGGGATACCTCACAGAAATGGTCATTTCTTTTTTTTTTTTTTTCAATGCGGTTTATTCAGGAACCTTGAACAATCATCTGACCCTGGGGAAAGCCATCCCACAGCTTAAATAGCCTCTGGGTAGCCAACCCCAGCGTGCCACGTGGGCAATGCAGATAGGTCCACATACATGGAAGCAAGACAAATTCTCAGCCTTAGCCAAAAGTCGAATTGTTCGTAACAGAGAGCACTCACCATCTGGAAGGTGGAAGGCAGAAACCAGCTCCATCTTTAAGGCACAGCATTCCGCAGCTCTCTAAAGTTCCCCCTTTTTGTTTTAGACACATCAGGCAAGAGTAGAGGTCTGATCTCTGATATTAGAAATAAATTAGGACTTTGTACTGATGTTCATTTAGGTGTCATCCACCCAAAGAGCATCAGACCCGACCGATACCTTTTTCTCAGAGGCGGAACCTGGGGCATCAACCTGCATGCAATCAGACATGCTCTTCTCTGGGTCAAAAGCAGCTGACCCTGAGTGCAGTGTTTAGCCTCGCATCCTGAGCGTAACATTTTAGCTTTTTATGGTAGCCAACCATGCTTGGGGAGACTGTCCTGCTTCAATGGCTGTAAGGCCTGAATGGTCATGGCTGCATTACATTGTTGTGAGACTCTAATCCTGCATATATACCACAGGCAAACCAAGGAGACCAACACCAGAAGACCTGCTAATGCTCCCATACCCGCCCATTCCTTCAGATGATTCATGGCTGCAGCAATCCATGATGATAATCCTGTGGCTAGTCCTGTGTCCACTCTGGTAGAATTTACTGTGACAATGGCCACTCTCAGCTGCTCCGTGGTAGTATCGAATTCTCCAGTCCAATTACCTAAAATATAGCTCGACAATTGTTTAGACAGATTTGCAGCACAGGAAAAATTCTCATATTGTATGCTAGGGACACAAAGTCCAGCATACTTCCATTGACAGCCAAGTTGAGCGATTTGCCATAGGGTATCAATTTGCTCCTGCACGAGGTCAATCCTCTGATTGAACACCATCAAGCTTCCTTTTAGTGGAGCATTAATTCCTTTTTGTACAACTAAGGCATGAGTTACATTGGCTAAATGATTATTCAGGGTCTGAGCAGTCTGCACAGTATGACTCATGGCTAATGCCCCGGTGGTAGATCCAATAGCCGCCAATGAGATGGCAGTATCAATGGTGGCTGTAGTTCCAAGATCCCTTTTCTGTCTGAAGAGAGTCATAGCATGAGGGGCATCAACGGGCACAGGCACGCAGTGAGGCATGCGAGTAACCAGGGCATACCTAAATTTACTAGCATTCCAGCATTGGGCAAAAAGCAAGTATCATTACCACAATTACTTGGCTCTATCTGGCTAATAATGAATAAAAATGGGGTTATATAAACAAACAGGTGTGGGCTTATAAGAAATATTATGAGAAGCCTTAACCCCCTTGTTGGAACATCCTGCATCAGTTCTAGAACTAGCAGTGGTGGTATCCGAGGTCTGAGTAGTTTCAGGAGACCATTGCCCCCAGGGGCCAGACGTGCTCCATGCCAATTGACTAACTCCATGTTTTCCTCCACTTTTGAAAGTCATTTAAGGTTCTTAAATTATTTTTTTCCCTTTTTTTTTTAAATTTTCATCAGTTAAACTTTATTCATTCTGCATCCCCCTATAAGCCCCTCCCTCATCTCCTCCCAATCCCACCCTCACTCCTCCCTCTGCTTGCATGCCACTCCCCAAATCCACTGATAGGGGAGGCTCTCCTCTCCTTTCTGATCTTAGTCTATCAGTTCACATCAAAAGTGGCTGCATTGTCCTCTACTATGGCTTGGTAAGGCTGCTCCCCCCCCCCAGGGGGAGGTGATCAAAGAGCAGGCCAATCAGATTATGTCAGAGGCAGTCCCTCTTCCCATTACTATGTAACTCACTTGAACTCTGAACTGCCCTGGGCTACATCTGTGCAGGGGTTCTGGGTTATCTCCATGAATAGTTTTTGGTTGGAGTATGAGTCTCTGGGAAGTTCCCTGTGTTCAAATTTTCTGGTTCTGTTGCTCTCCTTGTGGAGAACCTGTCCTCTCCAGCTCTTACTATTTCCCAGTTCTTACCTAAAATTCCATTCACTCTGCCCAACAATGGCCCATCAGGCTCAGCTTCTCCTTTGATAGTCTTTAGGGCAGAGGCTTTCAAAGGCCCTCTGTAGTAGGTTCCTAGGTTGTTTCCTGTTTTCTTCTTCTTCTGATGTCCATCCTCTTTGCCTTTCCGGATGTGGATTGTACATTTTTGTTAGGATCCTCCCTCTTGCTTAGTTTCTTTAGATGCACAGGTTTTAGTGGGTTTGACCTATGTTGTATGTCTATATGAGTGAGTATATACACTGTGTGTATTTTGCTTCTGGGACAACTCACTCAGGATGATCCTTTCCAGATCCCACCATTTACCTGCAAATTTCATTATTTCCTTATTTTTCATTGCTGAGAAATATTCCATTGTGTATATGTACCACACTATCTGCATCCATTCTTCAGTTGAGGGGCATCTGGCTATTACAAATAAAGCTATAAACATGGTTGAGCAAATTTCCTTTTTGTGTACTTGAGCCTCTTTTGGATATATGCCCAGTAGTGGTATGGCTGGATCTTGAGGAAGCACTATTCCTAGTTATCTGAGAAAGTGCCAGATTGATTTCCAGAGTGGTTGTACAAGTTTACATTCCCACCAGCAGTGGAGAAGGGTTCCCCTTTCTCCACAACCTCTCCAGCATGTGTTGTCACTTGAGTTTTGATCTTGACCATTCTCATGGGTGTAAGGTGAAATCTCAGAGTTGTTTTGATTTGCATTTCCCTAATGGCTGGTGAGGGTGAGCATTTCTTTAAGTGCTTCTCTGCCATTCGGTATTCCTCTACAGAGAATTCTCTGTTTAGCTCTGTTCCCCATTTTTTAAGTGGATTACTTGGTTTGCTGCTTTTCAGCTTCTTTAGTTCTTTATATATACTGGATATGAGTCCTCTGTTAGATAAAGGGTTAGTGAAGATTCTTTCCCAATCTGTAGGCAGTCACTTTGTTTTGATGACGGTGTCCTTTGCTTTACAGAAGCTTTTCAGTTTCATGAGGTTCCATTTATTGATTGTTGCTCTTAGAGACTGTGCTGTTGGTGTTCTGTTAAGGAAGTTTTCCCCTGTACCAATGAGTTCTAGAGTATTTCCCACTTTTTTTTTTCAAGCCAATTTAATGTGTCTCATTTTATGTTGAGGTCTTTGATCCACTTGGACTTCAGTTTTGTGCAGGGTGACAAGTATGGATCTATTTTCATTTTTCTACATGTAGACATTCAGTTAGACCAGCACCATTTGTTGAAGATGCTATCTTTTTTCCATTGTATGGTTTTGGTGTCTTTGTCAAAGATCAGGTGTCCATAAGTCTGTGGGTTTATTTTTGGGTCCTCTGTTCAGTTCCACTGATCCACCATTCTGTTTCTGCACCAGTACCATGCAGTTTTTAAAACTGTTGCTCTATAGTACAACTTAAGATCAGGGATGGAGATACCTCCGGAAGATCTTTTATTGTAGAGGATTGTTTTAGCAATTCTTGGTTTCTTGTTATTCCATATGAAGTTGAGAATTTTTCTTTCCAGGTCTGTAAAGAATTTTGTTGGTAATTTGATGGGCATTGCATTGAATCTGTAAATTGCTTTTGGTAGGATGGCCATTTTTACTATATTAATCTTGCCAAGCCATGAGCATGGGAGATCTTTCCATCTTCTCATATCTTCTTCTAATTCTTTCTTCAGAGATTTGAAATTTTTTTCATACAAGTCTTTGACTTCCTTGGTTAGGGTTACTCCGAGGTACCTTATGTCATTTGTGGCTATTGTGAAGCGTGTTGTTTCCCTAATTTCTTCATCAGCCCTTTTGTCTTTTGTCTACAGGAGGGCTACTGATTTTTTTGAGTCAATTTTGTATCCAGCCACTTTGCTGAAGGTGTTTATCAGCTGTAGGAGTTCCCTGGTAGAGTTTTTGGGGTCACTCACGTATACTATATCATCTGCAATTAGTGATAAATGACTTCTTCCTTTCCAATTTGTATCCCCTTGATCTCCTTCAACTGCATGATTGCTCTAGCAAGGACTTCCAGCACTATGATGAAGAGATATATAGAGAGAGGGCAGACTTGTCTTGTCCCTGATTTTAGTAGAATTGCTTTAAGTTTCTCTCTGTTCAGTTTGATGTTAGCTATAGGCTTGCTGTATATTGCCTTTACTATGTTTAGATATATGCCTTGTATCCCTGATCTCTCCAATAGTTTGAACATGAATGGATGTTTGATTTTGTCAAATGCTTTTTCAGCATCTAGGGAGATTATCATGTGGTTTTTTTTCTTTCAGTTTATTAATATGGTGGATCACATGGATGGATTTCCATATATTGAACCACCCCTACATACTTGGGATGAAGACTACTTGGTCATAGTGGATAATATCTTTGATGTGTTTTAGGATTCTGTTTGCAAGTATTTTTGCATCAATGTTCATAAGGGAGATTGGCCGGAAATTCTCTTTCTTTGTTGAGTCTTTGTGAGGTTTAGGTACCAAGGTGACTGTGGCTTCATAGAATGAATTTGCTAATATTCCTTCTGTTTCTATTTTGTGGAATAGTTTGAAGAGAATTGGTGTTAGGTCTTCTTTGAAGGTCTTGTAGAATTCTACGCTGAAGCCATATGGTCCTGGGCTGTTTTTGGATGGGAGACTTTTGATGACCGCTTCTATTTCTTTGGGGGATATAGGACTATTTAGTTGATTTACCTGGTCCTGATTCAGCTTTGGTAAGTCAAATCAATCAAGAAAATTGTCCATTTCATTTAGATTTTCAAATTTTGTGGCATATAGACTTTTGAAGTAAGTCCTAATGATTGTTTGGATTTCCTCAGTGTCTGTAGTTATATCCCCCTTTTCATTTCCGATTTTGTTGATTTGGGTGGTGTCTCTCTGCCTTTTAGTTAGCCTGGCTAAAGCTTTGTTGATCTTGTTGATTTTCTCAAAGAACCAGCTCTTGGTTTCATTGATTCTTTGAATTGTTTTACTTGTTTCCAATTGATTGATTTCAGCCCTGACTTTGATTATTTCCAGCCGTCTATTCCTTCTTGGTGTGTCTGCTTCTTCTTTTTCTAGGGTTTTTAAGTGAGCCATTAGGGATCTTGAATGAGCTGTCTTGAATTTCTTCTTGAAGGCACTTAGTGCTATGAACTTTCCTCTTAGCACTGCTTTCATTGTGTCCCACAAATTCGGGTATGTTGTGTCTTCATTTTCATTGATTTCTAGAAAGACTTTAGTTTCTTTCTTTATTTCTTCCCTGACCCATCTGTCCTTTAGTAACAAGTTGTTCAGTTTCCATGTGTGTGTAGGCTTTTTGTTATTTCTGTTATTGTGGAGCTCCAGCTTTATTCCATGGTGATCAGACAAGATACATGGGATTATTTCAATCTTCTTGTATCTGTTGAGACTTGCTTTGTGACCCACTATATGGTCTATTTTGGAGAAGGTTCCATGAGGTGCTGAGAAGAAAGTAAATTCTTTTGTGTTTGGGTGTAAAGTTCTGTAAATGTCTGTTATGTCCATTTGATTCATGACCTCTGTCAGAGACATTGTTTCTTTGTTTAATTTCTGTTTTGTTGACCTGTCCTTTGTTGAGAGTGTGGTGTTGAAGTCTCCCACTATTAATGTGTGGGGATCTATGTGTGCTTTAAATTTTATCAATGTTTCTTTCACAAATGTGGATGCCCTTGTATTTGGGGCATAGATGTTTAGGATTGTGATGTCTTCCTGGTGGAATTTTCCCTTGATGAGTATGAAGTGTCCTTCCCCATCTCTTTGTATTAATTTTGGTAGAAAGTCTATTTTATCAGATATTAGAATGGCTACTCCTGCTTGCTTCTTGGGTCCGTTTGCTTGGAAAGTAGTCTTCCAACCCTTTACCCTCAGGTAATGTCTATCTTTGTGTCTTAGGTGTGTTTCTTGTATGCAACAGATTGCTGGGTTTTGTTTATGTATCCATTCTGTTAATCTGTGTCTTTTTATTGGAGAGTTGAGTCCATTGATGTTGAGAGAGAGTAATGACCAGTGGCTGTTAGATCTCTTGATTTTGATGTTGGCTGTGGTCATCAGGTTGTGTGCTTGGTTGCTTTTTGTTTTACTGAAGTGAGGTTATTTATTTCCTGTATTTTCTAGAATGTAGCTAGCTTTCTTGGATTGTATTTTGTCTTCTAGGGTCTTCTGTAATGCTGGATTTGTTTGTAGGTATTGTTGAAATTTGTTTTTGTCATTGAATATCATGTTTTCTCCATCTATGAGGACTGAGAGTTTTGTGGGGTATAGCCTGGGCTGACATCTGTGTTCTCTTAGGGTCTGCATGATATCCGTCCAGGCCCTTCTGGCTTTCATAGTCTCTGTTGAAAAGTCAGGTGTGATTCTAATGGGTTTGCCATTATTTGTTACTTGGCCTTTTTCTCTTGCAGCTTTTAGTATTTTTTCTTTGTTCTCTATACTTACTGTTTTGATTATTATGTGGCAGGAGGATTTTCTTTTCTGGTCAAATTTGTTGGATGTTCTGTAGGCCTCATGTATTCTAATTGGCCTCTCCTTTAGCTTGGGGAAATTTTCTTCAATGATTTTGTTGAAAATATTTTCTGGGCCTTGGACAAGGGAGTCTTCTTTTTCCTCTATACCTATTATTCTTAGGTTTTGTCTTTTCATATTGTCTTGCATTTCTTGGACGGTCTGTGTCAGGAATTTTTCAGATTTAACATTTTCTTTGACAGATACATCGATTTCTTCCATTGTATCTTCTACACCTAAGATTCTTTCTTCCATCTCTTGTAGTCTGTTGGTTATGCTTACCTCTGTAGTTCCTGTTTTCTTCCCTAGATTCTTCCTTTCCATTATTTCTTCCATTTGTGTTTCCTTTAATTTTTCCAATTCTATCTTCAGGTCTTGAGTTGTTTTGTTTACTTCCTTCACCTGTCTGATTGTACTTTCCTGTTTCTCTTTTAGTTCCTTCAAATCTGTTTCTTTAATTTCATTCAGTGTTTTAAGCATTTCCTTTCTAATGGCCATAAACTGTTTGGCTGCAGCTTTCTCTATTTCTTTACGGATGGCAATATTCTGTTTGAGTTTATCTTCCTGTATGTCTTTACGAATCTTATTTGTTTCCTCTGTTATCATCTTCATGAGCATACTTGTTAGGTCATCCTCTTGGATTTCAGTTATGCTGGGGTGTCCACGGCTACTTGCCCCTGGGTAACTAGGTTCTGGAGATGCCATATTGCTCTCTTTTTTTGCTTGAGCTTTTACGCTGGCCTCTACCCATTGTGCTATCTTGGGTGTTTGGGGTTATTTTCTGGTGGTTCCTGGGGATCTTGTGGTGGAGAGAATCCCCTTTGCAGAAAGCTGATTTTCCTGAAGGATATCTTCTCAGCTTTTTGGGTATAGTCCCTGGATGGCTGGTGTTTTTTCAGGAGTTGCTCACCTCAGGGATATAGACCTGAGTGGTAAGTGTGGTCTTTGTTAGTCGAGAGGGTTTTCCTCTCACCCAGGGAAGTCCTGATTGCAGCTGCCCTGTTTCTGGGTTTCTTGTTGTAAATTTAATGATCAGCTGCTTTGACCCAGTTGGACATCAGGCACGCATCAACTGTTTGTGCTTGTGTCTGGAGCACAGCTGAGTGCTGGCGCCTTGGACCCACTAGTCTGCTAGACTTTTTCTAGGGAAGGATTGGGTGATTTAGGTCAGTACTGTTTCCTTCCTTCCCTGTGGATTCTCTGGAGACACAGACTCCCAGTGTCTTTTTTTGCCCTGGTGCACACTGCTCAGTGTCCGCCAGCTGGCTGGCTGTAGAAACTGCCTATGCCTGGAGCACAGCTGTGTGATGGCGGCTCAGTCTCTGCCAGCTTTCTGGTGTGCAGAAACTGCCTGTGTCTGCCTTTGCAGCCTTTGGGAGCCTGGGTGCCTCCCTAAGCTGGGTAATTTTCCAGGGACCTTTTCAGGTTGGGGGTGTCGGCTGAGTTCTCTGAGATCAGACCAGCTGTTTCCCTCCCTGTGTATTTGCACCTGACAGTGAAAGTCATTTCCTGCTGTCCTGGTGCCCACAGTTCTATCACAATCAGCAAGTCAGGTGCACAGGCAAGCAGGGCTCAGTGCTGGAACCTGGGTCCCCGGCTCTGGCTCTGGGCTGGCTCCTGGAGTGCCCGTGGACCCGAGTCTTTTCCAGGGGATGTCTGGGTGACCTTAAGGCCGGTCCCAATCGTTTCCTGTACCCTGGGGTTATCTCTCGACTGAAAATTCCAGTCTCTGATAGTGTGGTGTGCATGGTTCAGTCTGGGACCATGACCAGAGACACAGGCTTGTGGCTCTGGGCTGGGGCTGGGGCTGGTGGCTGGCAGCCAAGCCTCTGGCAGAACCGGGATCTCTTCTGCGGTTTAGCCGGGTGAGTTAAAAGCTGATTGAATCCCCAACCGTTGGGTATCCTCTCACCTGGGAGACACAATGACTGTGTTTTATGACCAAGAGTTCTGATTACTGCTCACTGTGCTGATCCTGCTGCTGCTGCTCAGAATGAGAGTCCTCCCGGCACCGCCATCTTGCCCCTTGGACTATATCATGGATCTTATTTCTCATCATTAACATGTCTAATGAGAATTTTTTGCTTGACCAAAAACCAGCAAGGTGATTCTGAAACTGAGTCCAATTAAATTCTGTTTCATCATACCAAGAGTCAGAAACCCTCACAGGAATCAAAATAAAAGCAGGTTGCTTAACATCTAGTACTGAAGGAGCATTATTATCAGCACTAACTCACTTAGTGAGATTGTAATACACACATTGAATTGAATACATATTTTTGTTCTTACAATGTCTTACTATAATGTTTCCAATTAGCAGTAAATAAAGAGGATTAACACATGCCAAAACAGAGGTATACTTGATTAATGTAGGAGAGCTTCTTGCTTCCCAGAGAGAAAGCCTATGTATATCCCAAGGCAGCCACCAATTTTCATACATAGGTTAACCAGTTTTTATTTGAAGTCCTTAAAAGTCCCCGATGAAGAGCTTTTTCTAAAACATTAATTTTGACTACCTATAACAGAAGCCAAGTTTTTAATACCTTTAACAATAGACCAATCTAGTCCATGACTATAAATGCAGCATCATTTTCTCAGGAGTATATAGTGGGCATTTCTCCAAAGCATCTTGTCCAAGGAACCATCAGTTAAGGAAAAGTGTGTTGATCCCCTTTCCCACAGGGTGCTTAACTCATTGGAGATGTAAAACTGTCATAAATAACTCCTGTAGGAATGGACAATAATATCCCTCTAATGTTCTACATTGTCTGGTTGCAAAGGAAGGCTTGAGCTGCTACTCCAACTTTAGAGCAATAGGCATTCTGACCTATGAAATTTATAAGGGATACTGGTAAGCAGTCCTGATGAATACTCTCTCTGTCAAAGCAAAGAGGATGACCTCTTTCTGTTCCTGAAGTGTTGAGTGCCTGTTTTACTTGTCTTTGTTCAAAAGCAGGAAAACTCACCAATCAAATGTTGTTGACATAAACAAGGACTTCTGGATCATCCCAGGAAACTGGATATAGTAGAGGTGAATTAGGAACATATGCCCAATCAACAGTCATATTGACTGAAGGGGTCTTCATTGACATCATATCATTGTCAGGAGAAAACTCCTCATTCACTTGTCACACCAGGTGTTCCAGTAGCCATCAAGCTGCATCATTTTCCTGCAGAAAAACACAGACAGATCCTCATTAACATATAAATACAGGGTCGGGTCCATGTGATTGACATGTTAAAGGATCCCTTATTTTTACTTTAGCAAAAGTTTTCTTGGGTTCTGTATTCCAAAATCTACCTGTTGTAGATTTACCATACTCATCTAAATTCAAAAAAAAAATCTGGATAAAAATTACATGATTAAGATGATTCTTAGATGTCCAGGGAAGTATCTCCCCCAACTTTTTTTTTAAATGAATCTTATCTTAATTGTATAATGGGCATGATCTACCTTGCCTTTTCCTTGAGGATTGTAAGGTACTTTACTTATATGTTAATTAGCATAACTTTAAACCTGCTCTTTTGAAACTGAAATCAAAGCAAAAACTTTTAATTAATCCTAATTTTTTAATGGGACTAGCAAATATTATTAATCCTATCATATTGTATTAAAACTTCATAGCAAATTGAAACTGTTGACAAAATCTTTTAAAAGATTTCTTAGGATATCCATTGTCAGTTCTTAATTGCTTAGGAACTCCTAGAACACTAAAAGCCTGTAGACGAGGAGCAATAGCATACTTTGCATCATTTCCTAGTTGAGAAAAAGCATAAATAAATCCAGAATATGTATTTATGCAAACATATTCATATTTTAATTGTTTAAATTCAGGAATATGAGGAATATCCATTTGCCAAATTTGATTTTGAGCCAATTCTCCAGGATTGACTCCCAAATGAGGAACAGGCAGAAATTGAGGACAAGTACCACAAGCCTTGACTAGACTACAGGTCTGTTCCTTAGTAAATCCATATTGAATCTCATGGTTTGACTATTAAAATGATGCATTTTATGGGCATCCTGGAATCTTTTTAAATGTAAACAATAAACTTAAGGGACTTTATCTGCCAATTTATTTCCTTTAGACAGCAGTCCTGGCAAATTAGAATGAGCCCTATAATGTCCTATAAAAAAAGGGAAAGTTTTTTTGTATCAAATTTTGAATTTGTAAAAATAAAATTCTAACAGAAGGAGATGTCTGAATTTGACCTGCAGTCTCTAACCTAGGCAAAGACTGATCACTATCTGTATGAACTCTCTGTAAAAATGTTCAAAGACTGCTTATTAAAACTTTGAAACACAGCCAATACTGCAGATAACTCTGCTCTTTGCGCACATAAGTTAGACACTTGAAAAGATAATGTTTTTCTTTTATAAGCATAGGCAGAAACACCAGATAATGAACCTTCAGTAAATACCATTAAAGTATCAACAATTGGGCTGCCTTCTCTTTTAAATGGAAAAACTGTAAGTTGCACCTATAAAAACTGAATTAATTTGTATTTTTTTTTGTGTGCCTCAACAGGTTGGACTCAGTTATAATAAGCCTACATATGTTAAAATGCCATATTTATCAGATCTCTGACAAGTCTGTGGTCCAGCATTTCTGTTATTCTTTGTCTACTTTTATCATCTGCTCTAAACTTCATCCTATAAAACACTATGTTATAATCTCAATTTTGGCATATGTTTCAAATGTATATTTTACAACAAAATTTTAGGTAGATCTATATAGGCAAACTTTATGGTTACCAAATTTAGATTTAACCTTAAAACAAAACAATCTAAACGAAGAGACTAGGTAAAACTCAATCTTGTACTAAACTATTTTAATTAGCATAACTTTAAACCTGCTCTTTTGAAACTGAAATCAAAGCAAAAACTTTTAATTAAACCTAATTTTTTAATGGGACTAGCAAATATTATTAATCCTATCATATTGTATTAAAACTTCATAGCAAAAAATTAAAGGACAAAAGTTATATTTAACATTAAACAGAAAACTAAACTTAACCTGTAGCCCTCACCAAAAATAGACTATTCGGGCTGAACCAAATCTATAGACCAGTGAGGAATCTTCCTAGTTCTGGTGATTACATTTAAAACTGGGTCTTCAGGACAGTGAAATGCGTCTGTTTTATATGCCTAGGACACAAGAGCAGCTGTCGTGCTCCATACTAACACTTAAATGTAGTGTTAGTGCTAGGACTGCTTGTGCCACTTAAACTCTTGCTGTCTGAGGTAGGTGGGGTAACCACTAGTTCATGGCTAGCATTCTCTGATACATAATGAAATTCCTCAAAAGCATGCCTTAAACAGTCAAACTCTGACCTACTTTAATGTAGTCTTCTCTTTGTGTTAAAGTCATTGTAAAAGCTATCAACATATTATTTTTTTATTATGTGGTAATTGCATATAATTTACCTTACACTCCTTTTCCATTGTTCCCAGGTTCAAATTCCTACCCATGTGTCACACTAAACTTTTTTTTTAAATACATTGGTTCAAATATGTGTTGTTCCTATATTCATGGGAACATGATCACAGACTCATTGCCAAGTCCCTTAAAGAAAACTGAGTTCATCATTACCACACCCTGACACCACCCCCAAGAAGAAGCTATCAGTCCTAAAGAGGTCTATACTTCATACCCTTGATCACAGTTTTCCTTATGTATTTATTTGTTTATTAGGATTTTTTTACATTGAATACCCTCTGCTGCTCCCTGCCTTTTCTCCTTGCAATCCTACCCATCCTCCTTCTTCTATCACTATGGCCTTTCTCTAGTTCCCTGAGAGGGGAGGGCCTATTACATCTTCTATCTGATGCTAGCTTATGATGTCTCACCAAGGACATCTGCATTATCATCTTCTGTGTCCTGATTCTCAGGGTATTGTAATTCTTGTGTCCTCAATTCTTTCTACTTATGACAGCCTTCATGCCTCCTCTTCTGCAGGTTTTCCAGAGTCTGAGGGTATGAAGAATTTAGTGCTGGGTGTTTTAATGTCTCTGCACAATATCCGACTGTGGATCTCTATATGCATTCCCATTTGATGCAGAACGAAGCATCTCTGTGGATGCAAGAACTTGGCACTGATTTATCAGTTGAGGGCAGAGAGCAATATATGCCCTGGCACCAACTCATTTAACTGCCACCCAAGTACCCTAGTGGAAGACAGGTTTCGTGAAAATAGATGGACTATTAGAACTTTATCTGCCACTGTTTGGATATCTCATAATAATTGAATACATACCATATTTGTCTTTCTGCATTTTAGTTATTTCACCTAGGTGATTTTTCCTGGTTCCATCCATTTGCCTGAAAATATCGTGATGTCATTTTCTTAGCTGAATAATTCTCTGCTATGGAAATGTTCCATATTTTCTCCACAGAGTCTGTCAGTCCTGTTATTTAGTCCATGGAATTTGCTGGGACTTTAATCACTGTATTGAATTACAAACTATCAGGATAACTGTGTCTTTTAGCCTATAAGTCCCTCCATCTTCTTACACTTCCTGGTAATTTGAATTGCAATGTCCACGTGAAGCTCTTCTGTTTACATGTTGAGGAAATGTCTGGAAAGTGTTAGGACATATGGCCTTGTTAGATAATATAATTCCTTTTCTTTCCCTAATTTCTCTATTAGTCCTTTTATCTTTTGTATACAGGAGGGCTCCTGATTTCTTTTTTTTTTTTTTTAATTTTGTATCTAGCTAATTTGTCGAAGGTGTTTATCAGCTGGAGGAATTCCTGGTAGAATTTTTGGGGTCACTCATGTATGGTATCATTTCATCAGCAAATAGTGATACTTTGACATGTTTATATCTGATTCATATCCCCTTGCTCTCCTTCAAATTTCTTATTGTTCTGGCAAGGACTTCCAGAACTATGCTGAAGAGATATGGAGAGAGTGGGCAGCCTTGCCTTGTCCCTGATTTCAGTGGGATTGCTTTTCATTTCTCTCCGTTTAGTTTGATGTTGGCTATAGGCTTGCTGTATATTGCCTTAATTATATTTAGTTATTTGCATTGTATCCTGATCTCTATAATACTTTAAACATGATTGGATATTGGATTTCATCAAATTATTTTTCAGCAACAAAGGTGATTTTCATGTGGTTTTATTTTTCTTTCTTTCTTTCATATTATGGCAAATCACACTGAAGTTTTTTCTATATAGTGTACCACCCCTGCATACCTGGAATGAAGCCTATTTAGTCATACTGTATGATAACTTTAATGTGTTCTTGTATTTGGTCAAAAACCTGAAGTATCTTGGGATGACCCTAGACAAGGAAGTCAAAGACTTGTGTGAAAAAAAAAAATCAAGTCTCTGAAGAAAGAAAGAAGATATCAGAAGATGGAAAGATCTCCCATGCTCATGGCTTTGCAGCGTTATCATTGAAAAATGGTTATCTTACCAAAAGCAATCTATAGACTCAATGGAATTCCCATCAAATTACCAACACAATTCTTTAATGAACTTGAAAGAAAAATTCTCAACTTCATATGGAAAAGCAAGAAACTAAGAATGGTTAAAACAATCCTCTACAATAAAGAATTTATGGAGATATCTCCATCCCTGAACTCAAGGTGTATTATAGAGTAACAGTAATGAAAACTGCATTGTACTAGCAAAGAAACAGAAAGGTGGATCAATGGACCAGAATAGAAGAAACTGAAATAAACCCACATACTTATGTTCACCTGAGTTTTGATAAAGATGCCAAAACCATTCAATAGAAAAAGATAGTATCTTCAAAAAATGGTGCTGGTCTAGCCGGATATCTACATGTAGAAAAAAGCAAATAGATGCATGCTTATCACCCTGCAGAAAACTAAAGTCCAAGTGGATCAAAGATGTCAATATAAAACTAGACACATTAAATCAGTTAGAAGAAAAAGTGGGGAAGAGCCTTGAACTTAGTGGCACAGGACACAAGTTCCTGAACAGAACACCAACAGCACAGGCTTAAGAGCAATAATTTGATAAATGGGACCTCATGAAACTGAAAAGCTCCTCTAAAGCAAAGGACACTGTGAACAAAACAACACAATTTCCTAGATTGTGAAAAATCTTCACCAAGCCTCTATGTGACAGAGGACTAATATCCAGTACAAATAAAGATCTAAAGAAGGTGAAAAAAAAAAACATTCAAGTTACCAAATTTAAAAAATGGGGAACAGAATAAAACAGATAATTCTGGATAGAGGAATGGCAGAGAAACACTTAAAGAAATACTCAATATCATTAACCATCAGAAAAATGCAAATCAAAATGACCCTGAGATTTCACCTTACACCCATCAAAACGGCCAAGATTAAAATCTCAAGTGACAGGCTGGAAAGGTTGTGGAGAAAGGGGAACCCTCTTGCATTGCTGGTGGGAATGTAAACATTTACCAGTGCTGGTGGGAATGTAAACTTATACAACCACTCTGGAAATCAATCTGATGCTTTCTCAGACAACTAGGAATAGTGCTTCTTCAAGATTCAGCTATACCCCTCCTAATCATATATCCAAGAGAGGCTCAAGTATACAGTAAAGACATTTGCTCAACCATATTTATAGCATCTTTATTTGTAATAGCCACAGCCTGGAAAAAACCCAGATGACCCCCAACTGAAGAATAGATGCAGAAATTGTGGTGCATCTACACAATGGAATATTCCTCAGCAATTAAAAAAAAAAAAACAAAAAACAAGGAAATCATGAAATTTGCAGGTAAATGGTGGAAACTGTAAGTGAGTTATCCCAGAAGCAGAAAGACACACACTGTATACTCTCACTCATATATAATATAGGAAAAAACTACTAAAATCTGTATACCTAAAGAAACTAATCAATAGGGAAGACTTTGGGTAAAAGGCTCAATCTCCATCCAGAAAGACAAAAAGGAAGGACATCAGAAGAAGGAGAAAAAAATGGAACAAATTAGGAGCCTGCCACAGAATGACTCTGAAAGGCTCTGGCCTGCAGACTTTCAAAGCACATGCTGAGACTTTTGACCAACTGTTGGACAGAGTGCAAGGAATCTAATGAAAGAAGTGGGAAATAGTAAGATTTGGAAAGGACAGGAGCTCCACAAGGGGAGCAAGAGATCCAAAAAATGTGAGAACAGGACTCTTTCCTGATACTCATACTCTAAGCAAGTACCATGCATGGAGATAACCTAAACCCCTGCACAGATATAGCCCATGGCAGTTCAGTGTACAAGGGGTTCCTTAGAAATCGGTACAGGGACAACATCTGACATGAAGTGATTAGCCTTCTCTTTGATCATCTCACCCTGATGAGGGAGTAGCCTCACCAGTCCACAGAGGAAGACAGTGCAGCCACTTCTGATGAGATCTGATAGACTAGGATCACAAAGAAGAGGAAGATTTCCCCTATCAGTGGATTTGGGTAGGGACATGTGTGAAGAAGGGGGAGGGAAAGTGGGATTGGGAGGGATATACGGGAGAATTCAAAGTGAATAAAATGTAATTAATAAAAATTAAAATGAAAATATTGAAAAAATATAATTCATTTTGGAGTTATCATAGGAGGGTGTGCTTTCATTTGATATGCCAATGAAAGTGACTAGACAGAATGGAGTCTCTGTCTGTCAGTATCTGTCACTTTCTATATTTGATTTTGTTGCTCTCTGTCTGTATATTTTTGAATCTGTCTCTCTAGCACTTTCTCTATCTTTATCTGTCAGTCTCCCTTTCTGTTCCTGCCACTTGTGGTTAAGTTTGAAAAGTCATCGGTTTTGTGGGACTACAACAAGAGGATTACTTGCTGACTTGATAACCTGGATGGTTTCTGTAAAAAGATGAACAAGGTCCAAATTAAATGCTTTTTGTTCAAAGAGTTGCCTTGGTCAGATAGCATTTTCACAGTAAGTAAACTTCACTGACTGTGCACATATCTGTTCATTTAACAAATAATAATGGAATCTGTGATAATGTGAAACTCACATGTCAAGGACATGTGTATTTATTAATAATCACTTGAAAGAAATATGTGATACTTTTATTGAAATAAGACCCTTGGACACAGGAACTGCCATGTCTGTGTTGTGTGCTTTCAGCTGCCCAGATTAAGGCATGTATTGCTCAGCAATTCTCTCAAGCATGTTGTTCACTTGGCCCAGTTAGTAGCTGGCTCCTAAAACTCATACTGGCTCCCACCTGTATCATGACTTCATTCTCCAGCTCAGCCAATAAGCACTTGAGAGAATCCTGAGGTTTCCATGGAGATGAGTAAACAAACTTTCCTCACTGTCTAGTACTTCTGATACTGTGCACTTGGGACTTTTTCTTAGAAACCCAACAAGCCTTTATCTCATCTCTTCATCCAGACCACACATCTTTATTCCTTTTTACCTCTGTGACAAAGTGAGGTAGAAAATGAAACTTTAATGCTTATTTATTAGGACAGCGTCCTAAGTAGGGAAGCTTCAAAGGGATGTGAGATTAAGGGGATTATACCCTATGACAAGTTGATCTCCTACTGTTGTCTTGGATCTGAAATATCCTAGGTTGTGACATTGAACTGAGCAGTTCCTGGTGTACTCACTATATGAACATTCACATTCTTTTTCTGTTGTTTTTTTTTTTTTTAACTTTTTATCAATAACACTTTATTCAATTTGTTTCCCCCTGTGGTTCCATTCCACCTCCCTTCCTAATCTCTTCATTCCTCAATCCTCTGCATGCATGCAGCCCCCATGTCCACTTATAAGGGAGGTCTTCTTTTCCTTCCTTCAGATCCTAGTCAATTAGGTCACAGGTGTGGCTGCATTCTCTTCTTCTGTGGCCTGGTAATGCTGCTTCCCCCTCAGGGGGAGATAATTAAAGAGCAGGCCAATCAGTTCATGTCACAGACAGTCCCTGTTCCTATTACAATGGAACCCACTTGGATACTGAACTACCATGGGCTACCTCTGTGCAGGGGTCTTAGTTTATTGCCATGCATGTTCCTTCCTGGTTTGGGGTATCAGTCTCAGGAAAGACCCATGTGCTCAGATATTTTGAGTTTGTTGCTTTCCTTGTGGAGTTCCTGTCCTCTCCAGATCTTACTGTTTCCCACTTCTTTCCTATGATTTCTGTACTCTGCCCAAAGTTGGCCATAAGTCTCAGCATCTGCATTGATAGTATGCAATGCAGAGCCTTTCAGAGGTCCTCTGTGTCAGGTTCCTGACTTGTCCATCTTCTTTGCCTTTCTGGATAGGAATTGACCATATTTACAAGAGTCCTACCTCTTGATTAGTTTCTTTAGGTGTACAGATTTTAGTAGGTTTATCCTATATTATATGTCTATATGAGTGAGTATATACCATGTGTGTCTTTCTGCTTCTGGGATAGCTCACTCAGGATGATCTTTTCCATATCCCACCATTTACCTGGAAATTTCAGGATTTCCTTGTTTTTATTGCTGAGTAATATGCCATTATGAAGATGTATCAAATTTTTTCCATTCCTCCACTGAGTAGCATCTGGGCTATTTTGAGCTTCTGGCTATTACAAATAAGGCTTCTACAAACATGATTGCGCAAATGTCCTTGTTGTGCACTTGAGACTTTTTTAGGTTTATGCCTAGGAGTGGTGTAGCTGGATCTTGAGTAAGTGCTATTCCTAGTTTTCTGATAAAACACCAGATTGATTTCCAGAGTGGTTGTACAAGTTTACATTTCCACTAGCAGTGTTTCTCCACAGCTTTCCATCATGTGTTTTCACTTGAGTATTTGTTCTTAGCCATTCTGATGGGTGTAAGGTAAAATCATAGGATTGATTTGATTTGCATTTCCTTTGTGACTAAGGACGTTGGGCATTTCTTTAAGTATTTCTCTGCCATTTGATATCACTCTATTGAGAATTCTATGTTTAGTTTTATGATCCATTTTTCATTTGGATAACTTATTTTGTTGTTATTTAACTTCTTGAGTTCTCTATATATACTGGCTTGCCTTGGCTGACCTGGCTGGATCAGCAGTTTTGTCCTTCTGAGTAGTCATTCAGGAACCCTCGTGTTCCTGAAGTTTACAGTTAAACCTTAACCTTCAGGACAGAGAAATTATTTCCTGTTATATGTCTAGGATAGAAAAGCATATTTGTCCTTCAGACAAACCCTGTAAAAGTATTGTGAGTTCCAGGAATCCTTGTTTAGAGGTGTCACCTAAACTCATGGGGTCTGAGGTAGCTGGGTAACCACTTGTTCATGGCCAGGATTCTCTGTTCCATAATAAGTTTCTGAAAACCATGCCTTACAATGTCAGAAATCTGTTCTCCTTTTGCAGAATAACTTCTCCCTGTTAAATTCATTGTAAAAGTTGTCAACATAGTATTTTTGTTGATTATGTAATTTCATATAATATACTTTACACTGCTTTTCTTTAGCTCCCATGTTCAAATTCCCACCCATATAATACACTAAATTTTTTGTATCTTTAAAATATTTCAATTGAAGAATGTGTTGTTCATATTCTTATTGAAACATGATCAGAAACTCAGTGCCAAGTCACTTAAAGGCAACTGATTTCATCCTTGCAGCAACCTGTCACCAATCACAAGAAAAAGCCATCAGTCCTGAACAGCTCTATACTTCATCACCTTGATCACAAGTTTTCTTATTTATTATGATTTGTTCACTGTGTTTCTCCACTGCTGCTCCCTCCCTCTTCTCCTTCCAGTCCCACCCACACTCCTTCTACCTCTATGTCCTTTCTCTATGTTCTGCATAAAATAGGACCTCCTTCCCTTTCTATCCGACCCCAGCTCATCAGGTTTCATCAAGTCTGGCTGCATCATCTTCCTAAGTGACCTGACTCTCAGAGCAATGTTTCCTTGTGTCCTCAGTTTCCTCTACTAATGACACTCTTCCTGCTTCCTCTCCTGCAGACTTCCCAGAGGACTGAGGTGAGAATTTCATTGGGAACTCCCATTTAGAGCTTGGTTTCTCTTTGTGTAATATCAGACTGTGGGTCTCTGTATCTTATACCATTTGATGTAGAAGGAAGCATCTCTGTGGATCCAAGAAGATGGTACAATCAGTTGAGGGCAGGGAGAAACATTTTAATAACAATAGCATTTGTTGCTTTAAAATTTCTGAAGGATGTCCTGACCCAAACTCAAATAACTGCCATCTAATCCCACTAGTTTGAAGACTGGTTTGGTTACAATAGATGTTCTATTGGAACTTTATCCCCCTCTGTCAGGAAACCTCCTAATAAGTTAGTACACACCATATTTGTCTTTGTGAATTTCAGTTACTTCACCCAGTATGATTTTTTTCTGGTTCCATTCCTTTGCTTGAAAATAATATGATGTCATTTTTATTTTAGCAGAATAACACTTCATTATGGATTAATCCATATTTTCCCCAAAGGAGATTATCAGTCTGTTCTTTAGATCTTAGAAGTTGCTGGGACATTAATCATTGTAATGAATGACAGGCTATCAGCATAACTGTGTTCTTTTAGCCTAGAAGTTCCTCCATCTTCTTTCACTTCCTGGTGATTTGAATTTCAATGTCCCCTTGACACTTATCCATTTACATGTTTATTCCTCAGCGAGGAAATGTCAGGGAAGACCTAGGAGTTATGGTCTTGTTAGATAATATAGTTGGAATTATATTACAGGAGAGTGGGCTGTGAGGTTGATATTCTAATGAAAGTGACCAGACTAATGGAGTCATTGTCTCTCAGTCTATGTCACATTTAATCATTGTTCTCTTGGCCTTGGTCTCTCTATTTCTGAATCTGTCTCTCTAGCTGTTTCTCTTTCAGTCTCTGTCTATATGCTCTCTGCCTGCTTCTTTTTGTTCAGTATGAAAAGCTTTCACTTCTGCTGAAGGAGTACAGCAAGCTGAATGCTTGCTGACCTGATATCATGTATGGTCTCTGTAAAAATAGAAGGTATGTCCCAATTAAACACATTTTTGTTCAAATAATTGTCTTGGTCAGGGAGCATTTTCCCACTAAATAATTCATTGACTGTGGACATAACTGTGCATTTAACAAATAATAATGGAATCTGTGATAATGTGAAAGTCACATGTCAAGGACAAGTGACTTTATTCAAGACCACATGAAAGAAAGATGTGTCACTTTTCCTTAACTAAGATTCTTGGACCCAGGAACTGTCATCTCTGGATTTTGTGTTTTCAGCTGCTCAGACTGAGGCATGTAGGGCTCTCCACCCTTTCTCTCAAGCACACTGTCCACTTGGCCCTTTTAATAACTGCCTCCTGAAAATATTACTGGCTTTCACTTCTTGCATGACATCTTTCTCCAACTCAGCCAATCAGCATCTGAGAAAATCTTGAGGTTACCAAGAATATTAGGAAACAAACTTTCCTAAGTGTCCAAGATCTCTGATCTGGTGCACATGTGACTTTTTCTTGTAAAATGCAACAAACCTTTATCTCATCCATTTATCCAGACTCCATCCCTTTATTCCTTTTTTTCCCTCTGTGATAGTGTCAGGTAGGAAAAAAAAAAAAAAAAAAAAAAAAAAAACAACAACAACTAACTTTAATATTCATTTAATTGGACAGCTTCCTAAGTAGGATAGCTTCAAAGTGGTGTGTGATTAAGTGGAATGTATAGAATGACAAGGTGCTCCTCTACTGTGGTCTTGAATTTGAAATTTCATAGGTTGTGACTTTGAAATGAGCAGTTACTCAGGTACTCATTAAATGTACCTTCACATTCTTATTGATATAATAGTCTAGGGTTCCCTGGGGTACTGAGTCTTTAAGAGCAGAGAAAAGAGAAGGAAAGCAGACAATTTCTGGGACTGGTTAGCCTGAAAGAGACAAAAGTCAGTAAGTTTAAAAGGAGAACTGAGAGGTATTAAACTTTTTGACAGCTGGAGATGTTCCACACTAGTGTTGCCAATCCTCTATGAGCAAGTTTGCCTTGGATGACATGCCTGGATTGGCAGCTATATCCTACTCAGTGGTCAGTGAACAAGCCTCCTGGTTCTGGGGTTTAAAGTCAAAACTGGGTCTATTGGAACTTTAACCTCTCCCTCGCCATTAGGAGACCTCCTAATAAGTGAATACATACTATTTGTGCCTTTCTTCATCTTTGTTACTTCACCCAGGATGATTTTTCCTGGTTCCATCAATTTGCCTGAAGAAAGCATGATATCATTTTCTCAGCTGAATAATACTCCCTTATGGAAATATTCCACATTTTCCTCAAAGGAAATATTCCACATTTTCCTCAGTCTTGTTCATAGTCCTTGAAAGTTGCTAGGATTTTAATCATTGTATTGAATGACAAACTATCCGGATAACAATGTTATTTTAGCCTAGAAGTCCCTTCATCTTCTTCCATTTCCTGGTGATTTGAATTGAAATATACCTTTGAAACTCCTCTATTTACAGGTGGAGTCTCTAGTAAGGAAATGTTTGGAAAAAGGTTAGGATGTATGGCCTTGTTAGATAATATAATTCATATTGCAGTGATATTATAGGAGGATGTTCTTTGAGGTCAATATGCCAATGTAAATGACTAGAGAGGATGGATTCTCTATCACTAGGTCTCTGTCACTTTCTTTGTTTGCATTGGTCTTGGTCTTGTTATACCCAGTTCACGAGCCCCCAAAAGATCTACAGGAATCGACTCCGTTGCAAAACACATGAGGGTCTTTTTATTGTTAATTACAAGCTGCAGCTTAGGCGTACACCCCCCCCCCCCGCTGAAGCGTTGCGAGCTGAGCGCCCAATGTGGGGCAACAAACTCCTTTAATTCAGAAGGGTTAGGTAACTGGTCTTTGGTGGCTGTGGTCACAGCTTTTTGGACTTCAGGGAATGTCATCTCTGGCTCCTAGGCAGTTTTCCTCTCAACATTTTCCTCTTCAGCTACATCTAGCTCAGTCAACACGCAAAAGCAAAGCTTCTGAGTAACTTGGGGGACGTCTCTCCCAACTTCAGTGACTGTGATTGTCTGACACGTCTGTCCAAATCACATTAGTCACTCATACAGATGTCTCGAGGCAAAACAGAATTCAGAGAATAGGCGCCAACGGAACACTGCACACCGCACAAAGCGACAATGATGGATACTGAGACACAGACACCACACTTAGACACCACACTTACCAGATGGTATGAGACCCTCCAGATCAGTCCTGAGGTCTTGAGGAGCCCTGCAATCTCGGTGGAACCTCTAAATGTTATACCCAGTTCGCGAGCCCCCAAAAGATCTCCAGGAATCGACTCCCTTGCAAAACACATGAGGGTCTTTTTATTGTTAATTACAAGCTGTAGCTTGGGCCTACACAGCCCCCGCCCCCCCCCCCCCCCCACTGAAGTGGTGGGAGCTGAGCGCGCCACTCCAGGTTAGTGGGGTGATATATAGATTCTAGTTCATCCCAGCATGCCCAAGGCAGGGGCAATTCCTGCCTGGCAAACATCTATTGGTCAAGGTGCTACATTTTGAATTGATTGGGTATAGGAAGGTTCCCAGACTATAATGACCAGGTGTCCCTCCCTAGGGGGAGGGTCCAGTTTCCTAGCAACTGTATCTCTAGTGGGTGGGGACTGTTGTTGGCCCATTATCTGAAAGGAATGTGGTCTTGTGATTCTGTCTTAGCCTCTGGGCCAGCCCTCTGCTCTGAAAGGAATGTGGGACTCTGCCCTAGCCTCTGGGCTAGTCCTCTGCTCTGAATGGAATGTGGTCTTGTGATTCTGCCTCAGCCCCAGGAATTAACTCTAGTCTTTCAATAATGGTATTATGTCATCTCAATTAAGTTATGACATCTCGGTACTATTATGACTTTACCATGCTATTAGGACGTCACACTGCTATTATGACATCATATGGTATGATATCACAATGGATTTATAATATCACAATAATAATAATAATAATAATATAACATAACAATGCAATTAGGACATCTCAACGTTATCCTGCCATCACATGAGTATTATCATATTACAATGAAATTATGACTTCAGAGTTCTGTTTTGACAACACCACAATGAAAATAAAACTTCACAGTGGTGTTATAACATCAAAATGCTATAAGGACTTCACAAATTTATGTTGCCTCAATGCTAGTATGACATCACAATGTTATGATATAGCAATAGTTTTATGACTTCATAATTATATGTCATCGCAATGATATTGTGACCTCACAATGGTATTATGACATCACAATTCTATTACGATGTCACAAAGGTATGGCTTCACAATGGAATTAGGACATCACAGTAATATGGTGAAATTAAAATGCTATTATGACATCACAATATATTATAACATCAGAATGCTATTATGACATCACAACCTATCATGACCTCACAATGCTATGATAACAACAAAATGGTATGGTATCTGAAGTCTATTATTACCTAACAGTGGTATTATGACATCCCAATGCTATGATGAGATCATAATACTATTATTTTATCACAATGTTTGATGAAAACGTATCAATGATATTATGATTTCACAATGGATTCATGACATCTTAGTGCTATTCTGACTTCACAATTCTACTATGTCATCATAATGCTTTATGACATCACAATGCTATTATGACATCACAATTGTATTATGACTTCACATTGGTACTATGACATCACAATTCTATGACATCCCTGTTGTACTTTTTGATTAATATTTAATTTTGACATATCTTCTGGTAAAGCTGCTGTTAATCCTATAGAGCTGTATAACCAAATCACGACCCAGATTCTGGTTGTATTTATTTAACTTAGAACACAATGCTGGGCAATAGTTATTCCCTCCTAAACCTCTAAGCCCTTCCAGTTTCCTAACATTTAGATTTTACCCATTTTACTTGCTATTTTGTAAAATCTTAGGTCTGATTCATTCTCCACCTAGTTTCTAGTTCCCCTCCCATCTTGGCTCTCCTAGCTCTGCTCTCCCCCTTTTTTCCTCCCGCTCATTTCCTACACCCTGGCTCATCCCCTCTCCTTGCTCAAAATTGTGGCTAGTTGCTTTATTTTGGCCTTGAGACTGGATGCATAAAATAAGTATTACAATGCAATATCTAGATTAAACAAAAGAGTCAGGGGTAGAAATCAGCATTTGAAAGAACAAGCCTAAGCTGCATATATTTCAAAAGTACATTTTACCAAACTTTCCCCCTTTAAGTACAATAAAAGGCTCTTTTAATTTCAATACAATAATAAATATGAAATTATGAAAACTATTAGGTAAAATCTACATGTTCAATATCTAGTCCATGTATATTTATTAGCTTAGAAGAAAGTATCCAATTGTACTATCTATCTTGACAAGTTTAAAGTTCTATGCCTAAAATGACTTTTATACTCATTGGTAACCTATATGAAAACATTTCTTAAATTCTAAACATCTTAAGTTTCTTGTGGCACTATAACTATTTTGTTTTCAACCCCATCAGAGACTTGAGAAGGAATTAAATTAGTTCTAGAGTAAATAGGAAGTGCATGTTAGCAGCTTCCAAAAAATAAAAAATAAATAAATAAAAAATAAAATGACAGAAATAATTTGTTACCAGAACAGTCACCCATAACTCTCTATAATATTGGAGCATTATCTTCAACCCCTGGCTTAGAATATTTGACAGATATGTGAAGGTAGAACTATTTAGGACTTGCTTACCAAGTCTTGGTGGAGTCCAGTAAAGGCATGATGTTTCAAAGCTATGATGACTTCCCAATGTTATGACATCACAATGCTATTATGGCATCACAATGATATTTTGATATAAACATGATATCATGACATGACTAAGTAATGACAACATCATAACTTATAATATCACAATGGAATTATGACATCACAATGGCATAATGACATCATAATGTCATTTTATCATCAAAATGCTTTTTGACTTCACAATGATATGACTTCACAATGGAATTCTGACATTACAATATTCTGATGAAATCACAATGGAATCCATACATCACAAAAGTCACATGATATTTCTATGCTATTATGATAACGCAATTCTATAATGATATCATGTGGTATAATAACATAATGGAATTATGACATCACAATCCTATGATGACATTTCAATGCTATTATGATATTCCAATGGTATTATAACATCACAACAGTATTCTGACTTCACAGTGCTATTATGGCATCACAATTCAATGATGATATCACAATGCTATCATGACATCACAATACTATTATTTTATCACAAAGTTTGATGAAAACACAGTGTTATTATGACATCAAAATGGTATTATGATACCACAGTTCTATGACGATATCACAATGCTCTCATGACATCACAGTAAACATATGACACAATAGTATGAGATTACAATGCTATCCTGACATCACAATGCTATGATGACATCACAATGCTATTATGATTTCACAACCAGATAAATTCACAATGGTATTAAGTCATTAAAATGACATGATGACATCAAAATGCTATGATGACATAACAATACTATTATTTCATCACAATACTTTGATTACATCACAGTGCCATTATGACATCAAAATAGTATTTTGACACCACAAATGTAGGATGATATCACAAGGCTCTCATGACATCACACTGCTAGTATGAATCACATTTGTCTTATTACACATAAATATTATAACATTACAATGCACTAATGACATCACAATGGTATTATGACCTCATATTAGTATTATGACATCCCAAAGGAATTATGATTTTACGAAGGTATTATAACATCACAATGTTTACTTATATAATAAGTAAATAAATTGTTGGTACAATGTTGTTGGTACAATGTTCTTTTGGAATGTATACAAAATAACATTGTTCATTCAAATGCTGATTTCTTTTCCCCACTCTCTGGTTTCAATCAGGAAATTGCACTGTGATGCATATCCTATGCATAACTCATCTCAAATTTGTATAAACAGGCCACCATTTGTTCTCTGTATTTTCACTAAAACAACCAGCTACAATGCTGACAATGGAAAAGATAGGGTGAGGCATCCTGGTGATAGTGAGAAGATGAAGGAAGCAGGAGAAGAGAGGTGGGGAATCAGGAGGAGAGGTCTAGGAACCACGTTGAGAGATGAATCATACCTAAGATATGACTAATAGCACATATAATGAGGGAAATCTGAATGGTAGGAATCTTATGAGATCTTGGAGGTTTAGGATGGAAAAACTATTGCCCAGCAGTGTGTTGTAGGTTAATTAAATAAATCCCAATCTATGTGTCATGATTGGGGTATAGAGCTAGTTTAGGAATAACTGCTGTTTAATTAAAAGACATTTCAATAGTAAATATCAATAACTATCAACAAATGGCGCCCAGCTAATCTAACTGTACAATAAATGCCCACCAACTAATCTAAGTATCCACACCCTTTAAATCATACTTTAACTTCATTTTGTGGGAGGAATAAGCTCACAGTAATATAAGCCCAATAACCCAAACTTAAAACATAAAACCTCCCAGGTCAATTACTGTCTTTTTAAGAGAGAGTCTTAAACAGGCCCAGGAACAAAAGACAGCCTATTATGGACAGACCTCAGACTCAACATAACAAAACTGGCTGCTGCTACAGTCTAAAAGGAGGATACACAAGCATGGCTTCCTTATACTGTGGCTGGCTCAGCTAAGCTCAACTCCGCAGCCATGTTTGGAAAGACAGGAACTGGAACTGGAGGCATAAAAACCTTTAGACAGAGCTTGGCCTAAAACAGCCTCTATAAAATAAAAAAAAAAAAAAAAAGCCATGGCAGAGGGTGTTTTAATCCACTTTGGCTTTGTTTTGTTTGTCATAGTCATGGATCTGGTTGCAATACATTTAATGGTAGTGGCTCTTCTGGAGGACTTCTCCAAGAAAGTGCAAGAGTGCAAGGAGAAAATGGGAAAACAACCATGGAATGGAATACTAAGCTATAGACAATAGAAAGGGCATTCTTCCTAGTGAAAATTAGATTAATAATGGCTAAAATTCAAAGCTCTCTGGCTGCAAAATACCTGTCAGCTCTTTCTGGTAAGGGTCTACCCATTCACTAAAACATCAACCTAGTTACAAAAAAATCAACTGGGCTTTGCTTGTTACAGCATAATAACTTAGCCAGAATTTAAAATTTTCTTGTCTCTTTGCTTAATTTTCATTTAAAGGATTTCAGTTACAATTACATTGAATTGAGAAAAAAATATTTGAACAAGTTGGTGAAGGCACATGCCTTTAATCCCAACAAAAAGTAAAAAGAAACAGGCAGATCTGTGAATACCTGATCAGCCTAATTTACATAATAAAAGCCAGGATGGCTTTTATTTTTATTTTTTATTTTTATTTTCCTGCTGTTTAGTCACTTGGAGAGATAGTCTAAGATTCAAAATGACAAAATTTTCCTTAAGGTTACCATGTAAGTTCTTTTTTCATAATGATAGATATTATGTCCTTACTGTTTCAAAGATTGAATTCACATCAGTTTTAGGTTTATATGAGGAGAGATCATGTCACAATGTTCTAAAAATCCCAGTTAATTTCAGAAAGTGGGACTTCCACCGAAGAAATGGTGGAAAAGGGCATTTTGGCTTTCCAGACATGTTCTGTTGGTCAATGACCTATAATTAGGCTGGGAGACAAAAATGAAAACTGCTCTCCTGCCATGTCAAAAAGACTTTTAAATGCTGACTAAATTAACATGTCACACTGCTCTGGAAGCTTTCATATCCTTTCAACATAAGATATTTTCAAGGGGGATAGATATTGGTTATGCCTAATGCAAGATAGACACAGAAGGCTTACAACTGGCAAAGTACACACCAGCCTAGTTAAGTACTGAATACTCAAAAAGAATACTTCATATGTTTAAAAAGCAAAACTGTCTATCCCATATCAAAATGGGCACAAAGAAAAGATAGCCAAAACAAATGTCAAAACCCAGGTACAAGAGGCCTAACCTAACACTAAACCAAACCCTTAACCCTAACCCTAACCCTAACCCTAACCCTAAACCTACCCTAATCCTAACCCAATGCTATGCTGGCATCACAATAGTATAATAGCTTCAAAAATGCTATTATGACATCACAATGGAATTTTGACATCACAATGGAATTATATGCTCAAAATTCTATTATGGTATCACTATGGAATTTTGACATTACATTGATAGTATGACATCACAATGGAATTATGATATCACAATGCTATGATGATATCACAATAGTGTCATGACATCCCAATGCTATTATGACATTACAATGTCATTATGATACCAAAATGCTATTATGATATGATTGTTCTATGACATCACAATGGAAGTTTGACATCACAATGTTATTACGACAGCATAATGGTATGAAAACCAATGTATTATCATTTCACAACATTTTTATGACATCACAATGCTATTACAACATTACAATGCTATTATGACTTTACAATAGTATTAAAAAATAACAATGCTATCATGACATCACTAAATTGTCATGACATCCCAATGCTTTCATGAAATAATAATGCTATTATGACTTCATAATGGTACTTAGACACAATTGTAATATGACATCACAATGGAAATTTGACATTACAATGGCATTATGACCTTAAAATACTATTACATCATCACAATGCTATTATGACATCACAATGTTATTATGTCTTCACAATGATATGGCATCACAGTGTATTATGACATCCCAATGGCATAATTAATTAACAATGATATTATGACAGCACAGTGCTATGAGGACAACACAACACTATTATGACATCACAATGGCAATATGACATAAAATGTTTTTATGACTTCACAATGATATTTTGACTGCATGAATATATTATGACATCACAAATCTATTAGGACATCACAAATGTAATATGACATCACAAATTTGTTATGACATCTCAATGGTTTTATGTCATCATAATTGTTTCAAGACATCTCTGGGTTCTCATGATATCACAATGATATTATGACATCACAATGGTGTCAATATATCCCAATGGTATTATGACACACCAATAGTATTATAACATCTTAATGCTATTATGATATTACAATGGTATTTCAACATGATTCTGGTATGTAATCACAATAGAATTTTGAATTCACAATGGCATTATGACTTCAAAAGAGTAATATGACATCATAATCTTATGATATCATGATGGTTTTATGACTTCAAAATGATATTAAGACATCACAATGGTATTATGGCATCAAAATGATATTATGACATCAAAATAGTTTGCCATTTCAATGCAATTATGACATCACAATGGTATTTTGACATCACAATGCGATTATGATATCACAATGGCTTTATGACATTAAAATATTATTATTATAAATTAAATATAAGGCTCCTACAAATATGGTTGAGCAAATGTTCTTATTGTGTACTTGAGGCTGTTTTAGGTATATGCCTAGGAGTGGTATAGCTGGATCTTGAAGAAGCACCATTCCTATTTGACTGAGGAAGTGCCAGATTGATTTCCAGAGTGATTTTACAAGTTTACATTCCCACAAGCAATAGAGGAGGGTTCCCCCTTCTCCACAACCTCTCCAGTGTATGCTGTCACTTGAGTTTTTGATCTTAGCCATTCTGATTGGTGTAAGGTGAAATCTTAGGGTCATTTTGATTTGCATTTCCTTTATGACTAAGGATATTGAATATTTCTTTAAGTGTTTCTCTGCCATTTGATATTCCTCTATTGAGAATTCTGTCTTTAGCTCTGTACTCCATTTTTTCATTGGATTACTTGATATTTTGCTGTTTAACTTCTTTAGTTCTTTATATATACTTGATATTTGTCATCTGCCAGATATAGAGTTGGTGAAGATCCTTTCCCAATCTGTAGGAAGTCATTTTGTTCTGACAACAGTGTCCTTTGCTTTACAGAATTTTCAGTTTCTTGAAGTCCCATTTATTGATTGTTGATCGTAGAGCCTGTGCTATTGGTGCTCTATTCAGGAAGTTGTCTCCTGTGTGAATGAGTTAAGAGCCCAGATGCCCCTCAGTGGAGGAATGGATGCAGAAATTGTGGTATATCTACACAATGGAATATTACTCAGCAATAAAAAAACAAGGAAATCATGAAATTTCCAGGTAAATGGTGGGATCTCAAAAAGATCATCCTGAGTGAGCTATCCCAGAAACAGAAAGAGGCCCATGGTATATACACACTCATATAGACATATAATATAGGATAAACCTACTACAAGCTTTACACCTAAAGAAACTAATCGAGAGGGAGGTCTATTGCTAAAATGTTCAATCTCTATCCAGAAAGGCAAAGAATATGGACATCGAAGAAAGCAAAAAGAGGGAACAAATCAGGAGCCTGACACAAGGACCTCTGAAAGGCTCTTCTCTGAAGAACATCAATGCAGATGCTGAGACTTATGGGCAAAGTTTGGGCAGACTGCAGGGAATCTTATGAAAGAAGTGGGAAACAGTAAGGTCTGGAGAGGACAGGAACTCTAAAAGGAGCACAGTGGTCTTTCCTTAGACTGATACTCCAACCAAGGACCATGCATGGATATAACCTAAGACTCCTGCACAGATGTAGCCCATGGCAGCTCAGTGTCCAAGTGGGTTCTTTGACATGAACTGATTGGCCTGCTCTTTAAGTATCTCCCCCTGAGGTGCAAGCAGCATTACCAGGCCACAGAAGAAGACAATGAAGCCAACCCTGATGAGACTTAATTGACTAGGATCAGACGGAAGGAAAAGAAGACCTCCCCTATCAGTGGACATGGGGAGGGTCATGCATGCAGAGGGTGGAGAAAGGGAGATATTGGGAGGGGATGAGGAAGGGAAACACAGGGGTGATACAAAGTTAATAAAGGGTAATTAATAAAGAATAAAAAAAACAAAAAGTAAAAGAAAAAAATGCTAATATTATATCAAATTCTATTATGATATCCCAATCAAATTATGACATTATAATGATGTTATAACATCAAAATGCTGTTATGACATCACAATGCTATAATGATACCTTATTGATACAATCACATTAAAACTTTATTATGACATCTCAATGGTATAATGTCATCACAAGGGTGTCATCACGTATATCTGATTTTATGATATCACAATGGTATTATGTAATAAAAATGGTGTCATGACTTCCCAATGGTGTTATGACATCACAATGCTATTATGACATCACAATAGTAAGACATTCCAATATTATTATATCAAATTGGTATTATGATATCACAGGACTATTATGACATCTAATGGAATTATTACATGACAATGGTAAGACATTCTAATGCTATAATATCCTCACAATTATATGACTTCACAATGGTATTGAAACATCACAATGGCGTTATGACTTCATAATGGTATTACATCAAAATTCTATTAGGTTCTCAAAATGCTATTATGACATTACAAAGGTATGATAACTTCACAAAGGTTTTATGACATATCAATGCAATCATGAAATCACCATGATAAAACTCCTAAATGCTATTATGACATCACAATGTTATGATGAAATCACAATAGTATTATGATATCACACTGCTATTATGATTTCAAATAGTTTTATGACTTCACAATTATATGATGATTAAAAAATTATGACATCACAGTGGTATTAGGACATCATAATGGTATTATGACCTTACAATGCTATGATGACATCACAAGGGTATGGCATCACAAGACCATTATGACATCACAATGATTTGACATCACAATGCTATGTGTACATCAGAATAGTATTATGAATTCAAAATGGTATTATGAAATCACCAAGCTATTAATACAGTGGTATTACAAGATGGTGCTATGACATCACAATGCAATTTTTATATCAAAATGATATTATGATTTTAGAACTATATGACTTAAAAATGCTCTGATGACATCACAGTACAATTATGCTATGACAATGGCATTAAGACATCAAAATTCATCATGACATCACAATGGAATTGTGACATAAAAGTACTATTACACCATGATTGTTTTATAACATCACAAAGGAAATTTGACAGTCATAATAACAGTATGACATCACAACACTATTATGACCTCAAAAATGTTATTATGACATCACAATGGAATTTACATCACAATGCTATTATTGATTCATGATGCTATTCTGATATCTCAATGTTATTATGGCATTACAATGATATGAAATCACAATGCTATTACAACATCACAAAGGTATTATGGCTTCATAATTCTATTATGACATTTCAATGTTATGACATTCCATAACGGTATTACGATTTCACAATGTTATTATGACAACACAATGATATTATGACATCACAATATTATGATTTTTGCAATGCTTGATGACATCACAATGCTCTTACAATATGATTATGTTATGATATCACAATGGAATTATAAAATTTCACTGCTATTCTGACTTCACAACAGTATGAATTTTCAACGATATTAAAACATCTCAATTCTATGATAAATTTACAATGGGATTGTGATATCTCATGCTATTAAGACATGACAATGCTATCATGATATCACAATGATATGAAATCACAATGCTATTATGACATCACAAAGGTATTTTGACATCATAATTCTATTATGACATTACAATATTATAACATCTCAACAGTATCATGATTTCACAATATTATGACATCACAATGCTATTATGAGTTTGAAAAGGTATTTCAACATGATTGACATCATGTTATTATGACAACAGAATAGAATTATGAAATCAAAAATCTATTATGACTTCTCAATTCTAAGACTTCACAATGATGTTACAACATCCAATGAATGCTATGATGCCATTACGATACAATTATGGCATCACAATGGCATCATGACATGAAAATTCATCATGACATCCAGTGCTATTATGATATCAGAATGGTTAGATGCTGATTGGATGAGAGGGAGAATAATATCATGAAAAAAAATGAAAGCCACTAAGAGTTTCAGGATCCAGTTATTAAAATCACCAAGTGGACAGCCTCCTTGAAAGAAAGGCTGAGCTGCTTACATGCTTCAATCTCGGCAGCTGAACACACACAACACAGAGATGACAGTTCCTGTGTCCAATACTCTTAGTTCAGTTAATCTGTCACATATTTCTTTCAAGAGGTCATTAATAAAGTCCCATGTCCCTAACATGTGACTTTCATATTATCAAAGGTGCCAATATTACTTACTAACTGCAGAGATATGTTCTCAGTCAGTGAAATACTTACTGGGAAAACACTCCCTGACCAAGGAAGCTTTTCGAACAAAAAGCGTTTAATTAGGATCATGCTTATATTTTAAGAGACTACCCATGATGTCACACCGGCAAGCAGACAACTTGTGGTAATCCTTCAGCAGAAATGAGAGCTTTTCACATTGAATGACAAGTAGCAGGCAGAGAAAGGGAGACTCAGAGAGAAAGAGAGAAAAAGAACTAGAGAGACACATTCAGAAATATAGAGACCAATGCCTACAAAAACAAAGATATAAAGTGACAGAGACAGGGAGACAGAAACCCATTCTGTCTGGTCACTTTCATTGGCATATCACCTTCAAAGCACACCTTCCTACAATATAACTCCAATAGGAATTATATTATCTAACAAGGACATACTTCCTAACCCTTGCCAGACATTTCCTTCTAGGACTCATCATGTAAACAGATGAGCTTCAAGAGGACATTGTAATTCAAATCACCAGGAAATGGAAGAAGATGGAAGGAATTCTAGGCTAAATGATCATAGTTATCCTGATAGTTTGTTATTCAATACAATGATTAATGTCCGAGCAAATTCCAAGTTCTAAAGAACAGGACTGACAATATCCTTTGGGAAAAATGTGGAATATTTCCATAATGGAGTATTATTCTCCTGAAAACATGACCTCATGACATTTTCAGGTAAATGGATGGAACCAGGAATAATCATACTGGGTAAAGTAACTAAAATGCAATAACACAAATATGATATGTATTCACTTATTAAGAAGATTCCTAATAGATTTGGAAAAAGTTCCAATAGGCCTTCTGATTGTGACCAAACTAGTTTTCTGCTAGGGGTCTGGGTGGCAGTGAATTGAGCTGTAAGGGCCAGGGCATCCTATGAAAATTTTCAAGCAACCCAAGCTACTGTTTTTAAAATATGCTGCCCATGGACTCCAAGATGGCAGAGAGCAGAGCGCACTGTTTTGGAGAGAGAGAAGACATGAATCTCCTTAATTGGTGAGTGGAGAGTCAATCAAAGCTAGAATTTGGAATTTTGGGCTTTCTAAAAGAGAGGGGCCACCACAGAAACATGGAGTGCTTGTAGATTTAGATCGGGTCTGGGAAGGAAATAGGGTGCTTCCCTTGTCCAGGCCTCCCTCAGGAAACCCACACACAGCACCAGGCAGCTGAGCACAAAGCTCACATCCAGGAGATCAAGGCAGCAGAGACAGTGCTCCAGGCCCCTTACAACAGCAGTCTGCTGTACCCACCTGTTGAACACCTGTCCCCTCCTTGGACACACGTCCCACCCGGGCCAACTCAAGACACTCAGGGCCCTCCAGACCCTAGGGGAATCCCCTCCCCCATCCCTCTGAGGCTATCCCGAGGCTAGACAGCAGCAGGAAGTGCAGCAGAGCTTACATCCCAAGTGGCCAGAGCACAATAACCCCAGAAACCTCCTCACAGGAGGAGCACAGGCCCAATTACAGAGCTCCAACCACTGAGCACTAACCACAGAGACTCAGATCCACAATACAATTCTTCCTGGATACAAAAGCCACAAAGCTCAGTGTCTGGGTCCAACAGGCAGAGGCAGGACTCCAGACCCTGCTGTCACAGTGGAGACCAGTAACGACCTGCTGAATGCCACCACTCAGAGGAGAACACACCCCACCTAGGGCCCTCTCGCAATAATCAATAAATGGGACCCCATGAAACTGAAAAGCTTCTGTAAAGCAAAGGACACCATCATCAAAACAAAGTGATTGCCTACAGATTGGGAAAGAATCTTCACCAAACCTTTATCTGACAGAGGGCTAATATCCAGTATATATAAAGAACTAAAGAAGCTGAAAAGCAGCAAACCAATTAATCCAGTTAAAAAATGGGGAATGAAGCTAAACAGAGAATTCTCTGTAGAGGAATATAGAATGGCAGAGAAACATTTAAAGAAATGCTCAACCTCATTAGCCATTAGGGAAATGCAAATGAAAACGACCCTGAGATTTCACCTTACACCCATCAGAATGGCCAAGATGAAAAACTCAAATGACAACACATGCTGGAGAGGTTGTGGAGAAAGGGGAACCCTCCTCCATTGCTGGTGGGAATGTAAACTGGTACAACTACATTGGAAGTCAATCTGGTGCTTTCTCAGACAATTAGGAATAGCATTTCCTCAAGACCCAGCTACAACACTGCTAGGCATATACCCAAAATTTGTTCAAGTACACAATAAGGACATTTGCTCAACCATGTTTGTAGCAGCTTTATTTGTAATAGCCAGAACCTGGAAACAACCCAGATGTCCATCAATGGAGGAATGGGTACAGAAATTGTGGTATTTTTATACAATGAAATACTACTCAGCAATCAAAAAGGAGGAAATCATGAAATTTGCAGGCAAATGGTGGGATCTAGAAAAGATCATTCTGAGTGAAGTATCCCAGTATGAGAAAGACAAACATGGAATATACTCGCTTATATAGACCTAAAAGATATGATAAACATAATGAAATCTATACACCTAAAGAAGATAATCAAGAAAGCGGACACGGTGTATGATGATCTATCCTCATTTAGAAAGACAAATGGGATATGCACTGAACTTATGACAAGAGTCTACCGCAGAAAGCATCTGAAAGACTCTACCTAGCAGTGCTCCAAAGTAGATACTAAGACTCATAACCAAACCTTTGGCAGAGTGGAGGGAATCATATGAAAGAAGAGGAGTTTGATGTGGAAAGGATAGGAGCTCCACAAGGACTAAGCATATCTGGGCACAGGGTCTTTTCTGAGATGGACACTCAACCAAAGACCATGAAAGGATAAAACCTAGAACCTCTGCTCAGAGGTGACCCGTGATAGCTCAGTAATCAATTGGTTTCCCATAGTAAGAGGAACAAGGACTATTTCTAACAGGAACTCAATGACTGACTCTTTGACCTCCCCACCTCCCAAGGGAGGAGCAGTAATGTTATGCCACAGAAGAGGACTTTGCAGCCAGTCCTGAAAATACCTGACAAAAGGGAGTCATATGAAAGGGGAGGAGGTCCTCCCCTATCAGTGGACTTGGAAAGGGGCAGGGAGGAGATGAGGGAGAGAGGGTGGGATTTTTGAGGGAATCAGGGATACAGCTGGGATACAGAATTAACAAAATGTAACTAATGAAAAAAATAAAAATAAAATAAAATAAAATAAAATATGCTGCTCTCTGCCCTCACCTGATTGATCATTGAGGTGTTCTTCTATCTACAGAGATGCTTCCTTCTGCATCAAATTGGATTGCATACAGAAACCCACAGTCTGATATTATGCACAAAAGAGACCTTAAAACAGCCAGCTCTAAATGGAATTTCCCTATAAAATTCTCCCTCTCTTCAGAGCTCTGAGGGGCCTAAAGGAGAGAATGTAAGAAGAGTTTCATAAGTACTGGCAATTGAGGACACAAGGATAACAGTGCCCTGAGAATCATGCTGCAGAGGAAGTTGATGCAGCTAGCCTTGATGAGATCTGTAAAAATAGGGTCAGAGAGAAGGTGAAGGAGAACCTCCCCTATCAGGGAAATAGAGAAAAAGATATAGAAGTAGAAGAAGGAGGGTGTGTGGGACTGGAAGGAGAAGAGGGAGGTGGCAGCAATCTGCATAAACTGTGAACAAATCGTAATAAATAAATACATAAGAAAAACTGTGATCAAGGTGATGAAGTATAGAGCTCTTCAGTATTGGTGGCTTCTTCTTGGGCGTGGTGGCAGGGTGTGGCAAGGATGAACTCAGTTTTCTTTAAGGGACTTCGCACTGAGACTCTGATCATGTTCCAATGACTAAATAAACAACACATACTTCACATGATGCATTTAAAAAAAATAATTCAGTGTGACAGATTGGTAGGAATTTGAACCTGGGATCAATAGAAAACGACTGTAATGTATATTATATAAAATTCTCACATAAGCAATAAAAATATCATGTTGGCAACTTTTTACAATGAAATTAACTTGGAGAAAAGATTCCACTAAAGGAGGGCAGAGTTAGACTTTGTAAGGCATGCTTTCCAGGAACTCATTACGTAGCAGAGAATCCTAGCCTTGAACTAATGGTTACCCATCTACCTTGGAACCCATGAGCTCAGGTGGCACCTCAGAATTAGCAGTCCTGACACTAATGCTACATTTAGGGTGTTTTTCTGGAGGACCAAAGCAGAAAACACAGCAGCTCTTGTGTATTAAGCATATAAAACAGTGACATTTTTTTTTTTTTTGTCCTGAAGGCTGAGTTTGAAATTGAATCCCTAGAACCAGAATTTGTTCCTCAATGACCACTGAGTAGGATACAGATAACAATCCATCTGCCAAGGCAACCCTGCTCGTAGAGGGTTGCCAATACTAGTGTGGAACAGCACCATCTTTCAAATAGTTTATTGTCCATCAGTTCATGTACACTCATAAATCATTCTCTGTTTCAGCCAAACCAGTCCCAGAAATTATATGGATTACCTGCTCTTAAAGAATCAATACCCCAGGGAACCCTAGACCCTGTCAGCCTATTTTAATACGAATTTTAATATACATTTAGTGAGGATGTGAATAAATGTTCTGTTCAAAGTCACAACCTAGAAATTTTCAGATACAAGACCACCTTGTCTTTCTGTACATTCCCCTTAATCCCACATCACTTTGAAGCTTCCCTACTTAGGAAACCATCCAACTAAAATGAATATGAAAGTTTCATTTCCTACCTGACATTGTCACAGAGGTAAACAGGAGTAAAATTGTGGGCTCTGGATAAAGGCTTGTTGGTTTTCGAAAGAAAAGTCACATATGTACAGGTTCAGAAATAGTGGACACTTTGGATCATTTGTTTATTCATCTGCATGAAAACCTCAAGATTCTCTCAGGTGCTGAATGGCTGAGAGACAATGATGTCATGAAACATGTGAGTAAGTGTTTCAGAAGCCAATTATTTAAGGACCAAGTGGATAGCGTACCTGAGAGAAAGCCTGAGAAGCTCTATATGCCTCAATCTGGGCAGCAGAAAGCACACAACCCCAAGATGACACTTCCTGTATCTGATACTCTTAGTTCAGGGAGAGTGTCACATATTTCTTTCAAGTGGTCATTAATAAAGTCACTTGTCCTGGACATGTGATTTTCACATTATCACAGATTACATTATTATTTGTTAAGCGCATAGATATGTTGTCAGTCAGTGAAAACTTACTGTTAAAATGCTCCCTGACAAAGGCAAAACCTGTAAAAAAAGAAGCATTTAATTTGGACTATGCTTTTATTTTTAAAAAGACCATCCAGCATGTCAGGTCAGCAAGCAGGCATATTACTGGACTCCTTCAACAGAACTGAGAGCTTTTCATAAGGAACACAACTGGCAAGGAGATAGAGGGAGACAGACAGAGAAAGAGCTAGAGAGACAGATTCAGAAATAGGGAGAGAGTGAGTGACAAAAACGAAGATATAGAGTGATAGAGGCTGAGATACAAAGTCTCAATTATCTCTGGTCATTATCATTAGCATATCAACCTCAAAGCACACCCTCCTATCATATAACTCCAATAAGAATTATATTATCTAACATCGCCATAACACCTATCCCCTTCCAGATATTTCCTCACTGGGGACCCCACTATATTTAGACAGCTTCCAGGGGATATTGCAATTCAAATCACCAGTAAGTGGAAGAAGATGGAGGGACTTCTTGGCTATCCTTATAGTTTCTCAATCAATACAATGATTAAAATCCCAGCAACTTCCAAGGTCTAAAGACAGGACTGACTATCTTCTTTGGGAAAAAGTGGAATATTTCCATAACTGAGTATTCTTCAACTAAAAAATGACATCATTATACTTTCAGGCAAATGGATGGAACCAGGAAAAATTATCCTGGGTAAAGTAACTACAATGCAGAAAGACAAATATGTTATGTATTCACTTATTAGGAGGTCTCCAAAGAGTGGAGATATTGTTTCAACAGGCCATTTATTGTAACCAAACCAGTGTTCCACTGGTTGGATTGTGGGTAGTTAATTGAGTTATTGAGCCAGGGCATCCTATGCAAAATTTAATCAACCCAGGCTGTTGTCATTAAAATATGTTGATTTCTCCCCTCAACTGATACATCAGTGCCATATTCTTGAGTCCACAGAAATGCTTCCTTCTGCATGAAATGGGATTTCATTCACATAGCCACAGTCCAATATTATGCAGAGAGTGAGACCATAAAACATTACCCAGTTCTAAATTGGATTTTGCTTTAAAATTCTCCCTCCCCTCTCTGTTGCTCTCTGCCCTTAACTGATAGATCAGTGCCATATTCATGTATCCACAGAGATGGGATTTCATACAGAGACCTACAATTTGATATTATACAGAAACAGACCTTAATACACCCAGCTCTAAATGGGATTTCCCTATGGAATTCTTCCTTCCCTCAGAGCTCTGGGAAGCCTGCAGGAGAGGAGGCCAAAGAGTGTCATAAGTAGAGGGAATTAAGGACACAAGGAGAATAATGCTCTGAGAATCAGGCCACAGAGGAAGATAATGTAGCCAGCCTTAATGAGTCCTGAGAAGTTAGGGTCAGATAGAAGGGGGAGGAGGAACTCTCCTATCAGGGAACTAGAGAAAGGTCATAGGGTTAGAAAAAGGAGGGTGGGTGCAACTGGAAGCAGAACAGTGAGGTGGCAGCAGAGGTGATACATTGTGAACAAATAGTAATAAATAAATACACAAGAAAAACTGATCAAAGGGATGAAGTATAAACCTCTTCAGGACTGATGACCTCTTCTTGGAGGTGGGTGCAGGGTGCAGCAACGATGTTTTCTTTAAGGGACTTGGACTGAGGCTGTGATCATGTTCCAATGAACATATGAACATACTTGAATTGGTGCATTTTAAACAGAAAAAATTTAGTGTGACACATGGTTATGAATTTGAGCTGGGAGCATTGGAAATGGACGGTATTGTATATTATATTAACTTCCGATACAATCAGTAAAAAATATATATGACAACTTTTATAATGACTGTGAAAATGGAGAAAAGATTTCACTGAATAAGAAGTCCTGGCACTAATACTACATAAAGAGGGTTTGTTTCCACTGAAGGAAACACAGCTGCTCTTGTGTCCTACTCCTATAATATGGACCAATTTCTTTGACCTGAAGGCCTAGGTATAACCCTCCCAGGACCAGGAGGTTTCCTCACTGATCACTGAGTAGGACATAGCTTGCTTGAGAGAAAGCTTGAGCAGCCCTACATACCTCAATCTGGGTAGTTGATAAACAACAACTCAGTTCCTGTCCAATTCTTAGTTTAGGAATATTGTCACATATTTCTTTTGCTCATTTAATAAAATCATCTGGTATGCCAGCAAAATGGAATTTTGTCATCACAATGGTATCATCACAATACTAATCACAATACTATCATGATGTCACAATGCTATTATGACATGACAATGGGATTATGACCTCTATATACTATTATGACATCACATTGATATTAAGACATCACAATGGAATTATGCATCACAATGCTATCATGATATTACAATGCTATTATGACCTCCAATGGTATGAATTCACAATGGAATTATAACATCACAATAATAATATAACATAACAATGCAATTATGACATCACAATGCTATTACAACATCATTGTGGTATGACATCACAATGGAATATTCAGTTCAAAGTGGCATTATGACTTCAAAATACTACTGTAACACCACAATGTTTTTGTGACATAACAATGATATCATGATATCAGAAGGTATTATGACATCACAAAAGACCTCACAATGCTGATGACCTCCCAATGGTTTTATGACATCAACATGATATGATGACATAACAATGTTGTCATGATATGCCAATGGTGTATGACATCCAAATATATTATAACATCACAATGCTATTATGACATCACAATGCTATTATGACATCACAATGCTATTATGACTTCACAATGATATGACATCGCAATGGTGTTATGACATCACAATAGTATAATGGCTTAACAATGGTATGTTGTAGGTGATGATTAATATTCATTAATATTGGTTTATATTTTATTAATGCTTGCTGTTTATCCTAAAGAGCTGTATAACCAATTTGCCACATAGAGACTGGGTTAATTTAGTTAACTTAAAACACAATGCTGGTCAATAGTTACTCCTTCTTAAAACATCAAGCCCTCATAGTTTTCTAACATTTAAATTTTACCCATTATACTTGATTTTTGTAAAGGCTTAGGTCTGGTTCATTCTTTCCATGCTGTTCCAAGATCTCTCCTCCTGTTGTGCTCTCCAAGTTCTGCTTGCTCGCCTTGTCTCCTCTCACTCATTTCCTGGCCTCTGGCTCCTCCTATCACTCATCATTGTGGCTAGTTCCTTTATTCAGGCTTGTTTACACAAATTTGAGACAGGATGCATAGAATAAATATGAGTGCGGGGTATAAATCAGCATTTGAATGAACAAAGGTAAGGTGTATGGATTTCAAAAAGACATTATACCTACAATGTTAGGAAAAATCACAGTGCTATTTTGACATCACAATGCTATTATGAAATCACAGGGTTATGACTCCAATATTCTATCAAGACATCAAAAGAATATTATGACATCAAAATGCTATTGTGACATCACAATGATATTATTAATTCACAATGCTATTATGACTTCACAAAGCTATTATGAGATCACATTGCTATTATGAAAGTACATTGATATTATGACATCACAATGATATTATGACATCACAAATTTATCATGAAATATCAATGGTATTATGTCGTCACAATGGTGTCATGACATATCAGTGCTTTTATGACATCACAATGGTATTATGACCTAACAATGGTGTCGTGATATTCAATGGTATTATTACATCACAATTCTATTATGTCTTCATAGTGTGATTATGAGATCACAGTGAAATTTTGAAATACAAATTTCATTATGACCCCAAATTCTATTATGATACCACATTGGCATTTTGGCTTCACAATGATAGTATTATTTCACAATTGTATTATGACATCACAATGCTATTCTGATATGATTGTGGAGTGACACCACATGGAACTTTGACAACAGTATGGTTTTATGACCTGAAAAATAGTTTTATGACATCACATTGCTCATATGACATACATATCAACAGTATCATGACAACATAATGATATGACATCACAATAAATTTATGACATCTCAATTATATTATGCTATCACAATTGCATTAAGACATTACAAATTTTTATGACATCATATTGGTGTTATGTCATCTCAGTTGTGTCATGACATCTCAGTGTTATGACTTCACAATGCTATTAGGATATCACACTGATATTATGACATCATATGGTATGATATCACAATGAAATTATAACCTCACAAAAAATAATATAACAATGCAATTATGACATCCCAATGCGATCCTGACATCACCTGAGACTTATATCATCATAGCATTATGACATCACAATGTTGTTTTGAAAACATCACAATGCTATTGTAACATCACAGTGGTATTATGACATCAAAATACTATAAGGACTTCACAAAATGTCACCTCAATGCAAGTATGACATCACAATGTTATGATATCACAATGATTTTATGACTTCACAATTATATGACACCACAATGCTATTGTGACATTACAATGGTTTTATACTTCACAATTATATGACATTACAATCCTATTGTGATATCAAAATATTATAACATCACAATGTTATTATGACATCACAAAGATATGATATCACAATGCTATTATTATATCATATGGTATGTTATCACAATGCAATTAGAACATCAAAATAATAATATAACAATGCAATTAGGATATCACTATGCTATTATGACAGCTCACTGTTATGACATCTAATGGCCGATTTCACAGCAGTTTTATGAAATCACAATGGTGTTATGACATCACAATGCTTTTATGACTTCACAATGGTATTAGAACATCACAATACTATTATGACAGCACAAAGTTTTCATGACATATCAATGCTTTTATGAAGTCACAATGTTATTATGATACCATAATGCTATTCCAACATAATTATTGTATGATATCACAATGGAATTTTGATATCACAATGGCTTTATGACCTCAAAAATCTATTATGACATCACAATGGTCTAACATCTCAATGCTATTATGATATCAAAATGGTATTATGACATAACATTTGTGTCATGATATCCCAATGGCATTTTGATATCACAATGTTATTATAACATCAGAATAATATTATGATATCACAATGCTAATATATCTTCAAAATGGTACGACATTACAATGGTATTATGATATCACAATGCCATAATCACTTCAAAATGTTATTACAACACCACAGTACTATGATGACAACACAGTGGCAATATGAAATAAAAATGCTATTATGACCTCACAATGGTATTTTGACTTCACAATGGTATTATGACATCACAAATATATTATGACATCACAATTGTAATATGACATCACAACTTTATTATGACCTCTCAACAATTTTATGTCCTCACAATTGTGTAAAGATATCGCAGTGCTCTTATGATATCACTGTGGTATTATGAGAGCTTAATTATATTATGACAACACAATGTAATATGACATCAAACTTTATTAGGACATCTCAATGGTTTTATATCATCAAAATTGTCTCATGACTTCTCAGTTCTCTTATGACATCACAATGGTGTTATGATTTCCCAATGGTATTATAACATTCCAATTACATTATAACATCCCAAAGCTATTATGATATCATAATGGTATTTCAGTATGATTTTGGTATGTAATCAAAATAGAATTTTGACATCAAAATGACATTATGACCTCAAAAGTCTATTGTGACATCACAATGATCTGACATCTCAATGATATTATGACATCACAATGACAGGGCATCATGATGATATTATGACATCACAAAGGCATTATGCCATCAAATTGCTATTATGACATCACAATAATATTATGACATTACAACTTTATTATGACATTTCAATGGTATTATGTCCTAACAATGGTGTCATGACATCTCATTGCTTTTATTGCATCACAATGCATTATGAAATAATAATATGAAATAATAATGGGGTCAAGATATCCCAAAGGAAATATGACATCACAAAGCTATTTCAAATTGACTGTGGTATGAAATCACAATGGAATTTTGAAATCACAATGGCATTATGAACTCAAAATGGCATTATGACGTCAAAATCTTATTATGATATTACAATGGTTTATGACTTCACAATGATATATGACATCAAAATGTTATTATTACATTACATCAAAATGCTACTATGACATCAAAATAGTTTGGAATTCCAATATAATTATGACATCACAATGGTATTTTGAAATCACAATGGTATTATGAGATCACAATGATAAGCCATCACAATGGTGTTATGACATCACAAATGTATTATGATATCACAATTTATGAAATCAAATGCTATTATTAATGAAAATGCAGTTATGACATCATAAGCATATTATGACATCACAATGGTATTATGACATGTCAACGGCATTATGACATATCAACAGCATTACGACATTAAAACACCATTAAGATATCACAATGATTTTATATTTTATTGATGCAATCACATCAAAATAGTATTATCACATCACAAATTTATAATGCCATCTCACATGTATTATGTCATTATGAAGGTGTTATCACATATAAGTGCTTTAATGACATCACAATGGTGTTATGAAATAAAATCAATATGATTTTCCACTGTTATTATGAAAATACAATGCTATTATGATAACACAGTAGTATGACATTCCAATGCTATTATAATATCAAAGTGGCATTATGATAACACACGGCTATTATGACATTGCAATGGAATTTCAACATGATTGTGTTATGACATCACAATGGTGTTTTGAAATCAAAAACAATTCCGACTAATGGAATTATAACATGACAATGGTAAGTCATCCCAATGCTATAATATCCGCAGAATGATATGACATCACAATGATATTATGATATCACATGCTGTTATGATCTCAAAATGCTTTTATGATGTTACAAAGGTATAACTATACATTGGTCTTATATCATATTGATGCAATCATGACATCAATCTGATATAACACCTAAATGCTCTTATGACATCACAATAGTATTATGACATTGCAATGGAATTATGACACCACACTGCTATTATGACTTCCCAATGGAATTATGACTTCACAATGCTATTATGACATCACACTGTTGTTAGGAGATCATAATACTATGATGACATCATGATGATATTATGACATCACAATGGTGTTATGACATCACAATGCTATGATGACATCCAAAATGTATGGCATCACAAGGCTATTATGATATCACAATGGTATTATGACTTCACAATGGTAATCTGACATCTCCATGCTATTATGATAGCACAGGTAGTATTACAGAATGATTGTGGTATGACATCACAATTGAATTTGGACATCAAAATTATATTACGACTTTACAATGATAAGAGTTCACAATGCTATTATGACATCACAATGCGATGTTGAGATCACATTGGTATTATGAATTCAAATGGAATTATTATATCATCAAGCTATTAATACAGTGATAATACAAGATTGTGCTATGACATCACAATGGAATTTTGACATCAAAATGCTATTATGACTTCACAGCAGTATGACTTCATAATGCTCTGCTGACATCACAATAGTATTATGACATCATGATTTGATTATACTATAACAATGGCATTATGACATCAAAATACATCATGACATCCCAATGCTACTCTGATGTCAAATGCTATTAATATATCATTGTTTTATGACATCACAAAGTAAAATTGAGAATCACACTGATATTTTGACATCACAATACTACTATGATATCTCAATGCTATTATAACAATTCAGTGATATGAAATCACAATGCAAAGGTATTATAACATGACAAAGGTATTATGACATCATAATAAGATTATGATATCAGAATTTTATGATATCTTAATGGAATTACGATAATACAATGTTATTATGACATCATAATGACATTATGACATAACAATGATATTAGGACATCACCATGCTTGATGACATCACAATGCCCTTACAACATGATGTTATGATATCACAATGGAATTATGACATTACAATCCTATTATTACTTCACAACAGTATGACTTTCAAATGATATTAAGACATCTCAATGGTATTATTTCATTACAATGCTCTTATGATATCACAATGCTTTTATGATATCTCAATGCTATTATGACATCACAAAGTATTTTTACATCAGAATTCTATTATGACAGTACAATATTATGATATCCCAATGATATTATGATTTCACAATGTTATTATGATATCACAATGCTATTATGACTGTGCAATCATATTTTGACATGATTGTGTTATGATGTCACAATGGAATTTTGAAATAAAAAACTATTATGACTTCACAACAGTAAGACTTCACAATGATATTAGGGCATCCAATACTATGACGATATCACAATGCTATTATGGCATCAAAATGGCATCAATACATCAAAATTCATCATGACATCCCAATACTATAATGATATCATAATGGTTAGATGCTGATTGGCTGAGAGAGAGAATGATGTCATGAATCAAGTGAGAGCCAGTAAGATTTTATGGATCTAGTTGTTATTAAATGGGCCAAGTGGACAGCCTGCTGTAGAGAAAAGCTGAGCAGCCCTACATGCTTCAATTTGGGAAGCTGAAAGCACACAACACAGAGATGATAGTTCCTGTGTCCAAAACTCTTAGTTCAGTTAATATGTCACATATTTCTTTCAATTAGTTATTAGTAAAGTCCAATGTCCTTGACATGTGACTTTCATATTACCATAGATTCCAATATTATTTAAGTGAAGAGATATGTACTCAGTCAGTGAACTACTTACTGGGAAAGCCCTCCCTGACCAAAGTAAATTTTTGAACAAAAAGTGTTTAATTGGGACCTTGCTTATATTTTTACAGACTATCCATGATGTCACATCAGCAAGTAGACAACTTGTATTCGTCCTTCAACAGAACCAAGAGCTTTTCATGCTGAACCAAAAGCTGCAGAGAGAGAGAGAGACACTGAAAGAGAAAGAGAGAGAGCTGAAACAGAGAAAGAGTGACAGATTCAGAAATAAAGAGACCTATACCTAAAGAAACAAAGATATAAATTGACAGAGAGTGAGAGACAGAAACCCATTTTGTTTGGTGACATTCATTGGCTTATCAACCTCAAAGCACAGCCTCCTAAAATATAGCTCCAATAGGAATTATATTTCTAACAAGGCCATACTTCCTAACCCTTCCCTGATATTTCCTTACTGGGGACTCAACATTGAAACAGGTAAGCTTTAAGGGGACATTTCAATTCAAATCACAAAAAAGTGGAAGAAAATGGAGGGACATCTAGGCTAACATAGTTAACCTTATACTTTTTCATCATTACAATGATTAAAGTCCCAGCAAATTTCAAGTTCTAAAGAACAGGACTGACAATCTCCTCTGGGGCAATTTGGAATATTTCCATAATGGAATATTATTCAGCTAAGAAAATGACATCATAATATTTTCAGGAAAATAAATGAAACCAGGAAAAATCATCCTGGGTAAAGTAACTAAAATTCAGAAAGACAACTATGGTATGTATTCACTTATTAGGAGGTTTCCTGATAGTCTGGGAAAAAGTTCCAATAAGCTATCTAATTGTGATCAAACCAGTTTTCTACAACAGGGATTGGGTGGCAGTGAATTGAGTTGTTGGCCCAGAGCATCCTACTGAAAATTTGAAGCAACCCAGGCTGTTGTTCTTAAAATATGCTGTTCTCTGCCCTCAACTGATTGATCATTGCCATGTTCTTCTGTCCACAGAGATGCTTCCTTCTGCATCAAATGGGATTGCATACAGACACCCACAGTCCAATATTATGGAGACAGAGAGACCTTAAAACACCCAGCTCTAAATCGGATTTGCCTATGAAATTTTCCTTCCCTCAGAGTTCTGAGAAGCCTCCAGTAGAGGAACAGGAAGAGTGTCATAATGAGAGGGAATTGAGAACATAAGGAGAACAATGCCCTGAGAATCAGACTGCAGAGGAAGTTCATGCAGCCAGCCTTGGTGAGATCTGATAATCTAGGTTCAGATAGAAGGATGAGGAGGACCTCACCTATCATGGAACTAGAGAAAGGTCATAGGGCTAGAAGAAGGAGGGTGGGTAGGACAGCAAGGAGAGGGGAGGGGGCAGCAGAGGAGACACAAATCAAACAATATGTAATAAATAAATAAATTGATCAATGTGATGTATTATACAGCTCTTCAGGACTGATGGCTTCTTCTTGGGGGTGATACCAGTGTACAGAAAAGATGAACTCAGTTATCTTTAAGGGACAAGGCACTAAGACTCTGATACTGTTTCAATGAGTATATGAACAACACATAGTTCAGTTGATGTATTTAAAGGAAAAAAATTAATGTGATACATGGTTGGAATTTGAACTTGGGAGGAATGCAACTGGAGTGTAATGTATAGTATATGAATTTCCCACATATTCAATAACAATGATATGTTGACAAATTTTACAATGAATTTTAACCTGGAGAAAAGATCTAAAGAAAGGTACGGTTTGACTTTGTAAGACATGCTTTCAAGGAACTTATTATGTAACAGAGAATCCTAGTCATGAACTAGTGATTACCCATCTACCTCAGACCTCATGAGTTCAGGTGGCATCTGTGAACAAGCAATCTTGGCACTACCAATACTTTTGGAGCATTTGCCTGCAGAACCACTGCATGAAACACTGTTGCTCTTGTGTCCTAGGCATATAATATGGATATATTTCTCTGTTTCATCTATAAAACAAGACAAAGATAATTTCTCACTGACCGCTGAGTAGGACACAGATGCCAATCCAGCAAGGGATGAGATAAAGGCTTGTTAGGTTTCACAAGAACAAGTCATGTGTGCATAGAATCACAGATACTGGACACTGAGTAGTTTACTCATTTCCATGAGTAAACCTCAATATTCTCTCAGGTATTGATTGGCTGAGAGGCATAATGATGTCATGAAACAGGTGAGAGCCAATAGAGTTTCAGGAGGCAGTTATTAAAAGGGCCAAGTGGACACTGTGCTTTCAAAAAAGTTTGAGCAGCCCTACCTGCCTCCATAAGGGCAGCTGAAGGCATACAACCCAGAAATGTCAGCTCCTGTGTCCAAGACTCTTAGGTCAGCAAAAGTGCTACATATTTCTTTAATGTAATCTTTCATAACGTCACTACTTGACATGTGAGTTTCACATTATGACAGATTAAATTATTATTTGTTAAATGCACAGATACGTCCTTAGTCAGTGAATTACTTACTGGAGGAATGCTCCCTGACAAAGCAACTCTTTGAACAAAATGTGTTTAATTGGAATCTTGCTTAAATTTTTACAGAGGCCATCCAGGATGTCATGTCTGTAAGTAGGCATCTTGTTGTAGTCCTTTGGCAGAACTGAGAGCTTTTCATATTGAACTACAAGCGACATATGCAGAGAGGTTGACAGAGAGAGTGAGAGAGAAAGAGCTAAAGAAACATATTCAGAAATGTTAAGACCAAGACCAACAGAAACAAATATATAAATTGAGAGAGACTGAGAGTGATATTCCATTTTATCTGGTCACTTCTATTGGCAAATCTGCCTCCAAAGACACCCTCCTATAGCATAACACCAAACAGAATTATATATTTTTCTATTTTAATTTTTATTATTTACACTTTAATCATGCATATCCATACATAAACCACTCCTACCTCCACTCCCAATCCCCAAATCCATCTGCCTTGTCCATGCATGACCCTCTGCAAGTCTACTGATAGGGGAGTTCATGCTCTCCTTTCTTTTGATGGTAGTCTATCAGATCTCATTAGGAGTGGCTGCAATGTCTCTCTTTGTAGCCTATTAAGGCTTCTCCCCATCAGGGTGTGGTTTTCAAAGAGGAGGTCAATAAGGTCATGTCAGAGGCAGTCCATATTCCCATTACTATGGAACTCCCTTGGACACTAAACTGCATTGGGCCACACCTATGCAGGGGTTCTAGGTTATCTCCATGCATGGTACTTGGTTGGAGTATGAATTTCAGGAAAGACCCCTGTTCTCAGATTTTTTTGGTTCTGTTGCTCTCCTTGTGGAGCTCCTGTCTCCTCCAGATCTTACTATTTCCTACTTCTTTCATTAGATTCCATGCACTGTGCCCAATAGTTGGCCGTGAGTCACAGCATCTGCTCTGAGAGTCTGCAGGGCAAAGCCTTTCAGAGGTCTTTTGTGACAGGCTCCTAACTTGTTGCCTGCTTTTTCCTTCTTCTGATGTCTTTCAGGATGGGGATTGAGTATTTTAGTGAGAGTCCTCCCTCTGGTTAATTTTTTTAGGTGTACAAATTTTAGGAGGTTTATCTTATATTATATCTCTCTTAGTGAGTGTGAGTCTTTCTATTCTGGAATGGCTCACTCAGGATGATCTTTTCCAGTTCCCACCATCCCACCATTGACTTCAAACTTCATGATTTCCTTGTTTTTTTTTTCTTTTTTCTTTTCTGAGTATTATTCCATTGTGTAGATGTACCACAATTTCTGTATCAATTTTATAGTCGGTGTTGGGTAGGTAGGGGAGTCTGGGTTGTTTATTACAAATAAATCTGTATAGACATGGTTGGGCGTATGTCCTTATTGTGAACTTGAGACTCATTTGGATATATGCCTAGAGGTAGATAGCTGAATCTTGAGAAAACACTAATCCTAGTTGTCTGAGAATGCTCCAGATTAATTTCAAGAGGGTTTTACAAGTTTACATTCCCACCAGAAGTGGAGGAGGATTCCCCTTTGTCCACAATCTCTCCAGCATGTATTGTCACTTGAGTTTTCATTTTGGCCATTCTGATGGGTGTAAGGTGAAATCTCAGGGTCCTTTTGAAATGCATTTCCCTGATGGCTAATGAAGGTGTTATTCTTTAAGTGTTTCTTTTCCTCTATGGAGAATTATCTGTTTAGCTCTGTTCCAATTTTTTAATTGGATTAATTGATTTGTTGCTTTTCAACTTCTTTAGCTCTTTATATATACTGGATAATTAGCCCTTTGTCACATAGAGGATTGGTGAAGATTTTTTCCCAATCTGTAGGCATTCATTTTGTTTTGAAGACAATGTCCTCTGCTTTACAGAAGCTTTATGGTTTCATGAGGTCCCATTTACTGATTCTTGCTCTTAGAGCCTGTACTGTTGGTGCTCTGTTCAGGAATTTATGTCTTGGGTCAATGACTTCAAGGCTGTGCCTCACTTTTTTTTGTAACTGATTTAATGTGTCTGGTTTCATGTTGACATCTTTGACCCACTGTACTTTACTTTTATGAAGGCTGATAAGTATGGATCTATTTGCATTTTTCTACATGTAGACATCCTGTTAGACCATAACTATTTGTTGAAGATGCTATCTGTTTTACATTGTAAGGTTTTGGCATATTTCTGAAAACTGAGGTGTTCGTAAGTGTGTGGGTCTATTTCTGGGTCTTCTATTTTGTTCCATTGATTCTGTTTCTATGCCAGGACCATGCAGTTTTTATTATTGTTGCTTTATAGTACAGCTTGAGATCAGGGCTGGAGTTACCTCCAGAAGATCTTTTATTGTAGAGGATCGGCTTAGCAATTCTGGGTTTCTTGTTATTCCATATGAAGTTGAGAAATTTTCTTACACAGTCTATAAAGAATTGTGTTGGTAATTTGATGGGAATTTCATTGAATCTGTAGATTGCTTTTGGTAAGATGGCCATTTTTACTATGTTAATCCTGCCATGCTGTGAGCATGGGAGATAGTTCTGTCTTCTGATATTTTCTTCTAATTCTTTGTTTAGAGACTTGATTTTTTTTCAGACAAATCTTTGAGTTGCTTGCTTAAACTCACAGCTAGGTAATTCATGTCTGTGACCAAATAAAAGAACACAACAACGATATCATCCACTATATCCAAGTAGGATTCATCCCAGCTATGTAGCGGTGGTTCAATATACAGAAATCCATCACTGTGATTCACCGTATTAACAAACAGAAAGAAAAAATCCACATGATAATCTCCTTATACTCTGAAAAAGTTTCTGAAAAAAAAATTCAACATCCATTCATGTTTCAGTCTTTGGAGAGATCAGGGGTACAAGGCACATATCTACATATAATAAAGGCAATATACAGCAAGCCTATAGCCAATATCAAAATAAATGGAGAGAAACTTAAAGCAAATCTACTGAAATCAGTGAAAAGGCAAGGCTGCCCACTCTTTCCTTTTCCAACATAGTTCTGGAAATCCTTGCTAGAACAATAAAGCATTTGAAGTATGTCAAGGGGATAGAAATGCAAAATGAGGAAGTCAAAGTATCACTCTTTGCATATGATATGATAGTATATCTCAGGGAACACCATATTCTATATGGCAACTCCTACTAACGTGAAATAGCACTAGCAGTCAAATAGTTTATTGCCCCTCACTTCTTCTTTTATACTAACTGATCTTTCTTTGTTTCAGTCAAATCAGTCCCAGGTATGGTCTGTTTTCCTTCTCTTAAAGACTGAATACCACAGGAACCATAGGCGCTGACATCCTATTATATCAATAAGAATATGAATGTACATTTTTTTTTGAGTATGCAAGTAAATTCTCAATTCAAAGCCACACCCTTGGAGGAAATTTCAGATCCAAGACAACAAGAGGAGACTACCTGTCATTAAGTGCATTCCCCTTAATCCCACATAACTTTGAAGCTTCCCTACTTAGGAAGCTGTCTAATTAAATAAATATTAAAGTTTCATTTCCTAACTGACATTGTCAAAAAGGTATACAGGAGTAAAAGTGTGGGATATATATAAAGGGATGAAATAAAGGCTTGTTGGGTTTCACAACAACAAGTGACGTGTGCACAGGATCACAGATATTCGACACAGAAAAGTTTGTTTACTCGTCTTTAAGGAAACCTCAAGATTCTCTCACATGCAGATTTGCTGAGAGGGAGAATGATGTCATGAAACAGATGAAAGCCAGTAAGACTATCAGGAGCCAGGTATTAAAAGGGCCAAGTGGAGAGCTTGCTTGAGAAAAAGGCTGAGCAGCCCTACATGCCTCAATTTGGGCATCTGAAAGCATACAACCCAAAGATAAAAGTTCCTCTTTCCAAGACTCTTAGTTCAGAAAAGGTATCACATATTTTTTCCAGTGTTCAGTAACAAATTCAAGTGTCCTTAACTTATGACTTTCACATTATTACAGATTCCATTATTGTTTGTTAAATGCACAGATATGTCCGCAGACAGTGAATTACATACTGTGAAAACACTCCCTGACCAAGGTAACTTTTAGAACATATAGCGTTCAAAAGGGACCTTATATTTTTACAGAAAACATCCAGGATGTCATATGAGCAAGCAGTCATCTGATTGTAGTCCTTAATCAGAGCTGAGAGCTTTTAATACTGAACAAAACAGAGAAAGTGAGACAGTGGTATAGAGAGAAAGAACTAGAGTGATGGATTCACAAGTAGAGAGACTAAAACCAATAGAAACAAACATAAAAATTGACAGAGACCTAGACTCAGAGAATCCATTTTGAGTGTTCACTTTCATTGGCATATCAACCTCAAAGCATAGCCTCCTAAAATATAACTCAAATAGTAATTATAGTATCTAACAAGGTCATAACACCTTACCCTTCCCAGACATTTTTTTACTGGGGACTAAGGATCAAAATAGATGAGTTTCTTACGATTCCCTGTACTCTGCCAAAGGTTTGGTCATGAGTCTTTGCTTTGAAAACACTGCTAGTTAGAGTCTTTCAGATGCGCTCAGTAGACTCCTGTCATATGTTCAATGCACATCCCATCTGTCTTTCTAAACGAGGATTGATCATCTTACCCCATGTCCGCTCAATTGATTATCTTTTTTAGGTGTATAGATTTCATTATGTTTATCATATCTTATAGGTCTATATAAGTGAGTATAAGGGGAGTTAGCCTGATGGGGAAAGGATAGGAGCTCTACAAGGACCAAATATATCTGGGCACAGGGTCTTTTCTGAGACTGACATTCAACCAAGGACCATGTATGGATATAACCTAGAACCTCCACTCAGATGTAGCCTGTGGTAGCTCAGTAACCAATTGGTTTCCCAAAGTGAGGGGAACAAGGACTATTTCTAACAGGAACTCAATGACAGGCTCTTTGGTCTCCCCACCCCCGAAGGGAGGAGCAGTCCTGTTAGGCCACAGAGGAGGGCTTTGCAGCCAGTCCTGAAGATACCTGATAAAACAGGATCAGATGAATGGGGAGGAGGTCCCCCCTATCAGTAGACTTGGAAAGGGGCACGGTGGAGATTACGGAGGGAGGGAGGGAATGGGAGAGAATGAGGGATTGGGACATGGCTGGGATACAGAGTTAATAAAATGTAACTGATAAAAAAAAATAAAAAATAAAAAAAAATAAAAAAAAATAGAAGAGTTTCTAGTTGACATTGCAATTCAAATCAGCAGGTTGTGGAAGAAGATGGAGGGAATTCGAGGGTAAAAGAATACTGTTATCTTTTTTTATTTCTTTTTTCTTTCTTTTTTTTGAAGTATAACTTAGATTTTTATTTATTTATTTATTAAATTTTTCATCAATTACACTTTATTCATTCTGCATCCCCCTATAAGCCCCTCCCTCCTCCCCTCCCAAACCCACCCTCCCTCCTCCCTCTGCTTGCATGCCACTCCCCAAGTCCACTGGTGGGGAGGTTCTCCTCTCCTTTCTGATCATAGTCTATTAGTTCACATCAAAAGTGGCTGCATTGTCCTCTACTATTGCCTGGTAAGGCTGCTCCCCCCCAGGGGGAGGTGATCAAAGAGCAGGCCAATCAGATTATGTCAGAAGCAGTCCCTCTTCACATTGCTATGTAACCCAATTGGACTCTGAACTGCCATGGGCTACATCTGTGCAGGGGTTCTGGGTTATCTCCATGAATAGTCCTTGGTTGGAGAATGAGTCGCTGGGAAGTTCCCTGTGTTCAAATTTTCTGGTTCTGTTGCTCTCCTTGTGGAGACCCTGTCCTCTCCAGCTCTTACTATTTCCCAGTTCTTACCTAAAATTCCATTCACTCTGCCCAACAGTTGCCCATCAGGCTCAGCATCTGCTTTGATAGTCTGTAGGGCAGAGGCTTTCAAAAGCCCTTTGTGGCAGGTTCCTAGGTTGTTTCCTGTTTTCTTCTTCTCCTGATGTCCATCCACTTTGCTTTTCCAGATGGGGATTGGACATTTTAGTTAGGGTCCTCTCTCTTGCTTAGTTTCTTTAGATGCACAGGTTTTAGTGGGTTTGTCCTATGTTGTATGTGTATATGAGTGAGTATACCATGTGTGTCTTTTTGGTTCTGGGACAACTCACTCAGGATGATCCTTTCCAGATCCCACCATTTACCTGCAAATTTCATGATTTCCTTATTTTTCATTGCTGAGTAATATTCCATTGTGTAGATGTACCACAATTTCTGCATCCATTCTTCAGTTGAGGGGCATCTGGGTTGTATCCAGCTTCTGGCTATTACAAATAAAGCTGCCACAAACATGGTTGAGCAATTTTTTTTTTTTTTTTTTTTTTTTTTTTTTTGTGTGTACTTGAGCCTCTTTTGGATATATGCCCAGTAGTGGTATGGCTGGATCTTGAGGAAGCGCTATTCCTAGTTGTCTGAGAAAGCGCCAGATTGATTTCCAGAGTGGTTGTACAAGTTTACATTCCCACCAGCAGTGCAGAAGGGTTCCCCTTTCTCCACAACCACTCCAGCATGTGTTGTCACTTGAGTTTTGATCTTGGCCATTCTCATGGGTGTAAGGTGAAATCTCAGAGTTGTTTTGATTTGTATTTCCCTAATGGCTAGTGAGGTTGAGCATTTCTTTAAGTGCTTCTCTGCCATTCGGTATTCCTCTACAGAGAATTCTCTGTTTAGCTCTGTTCCCCATTTTTTAAGTGGATTACTTGGTTTGCTGCTTTTCAGCTTCTTTAGTTCTTTATATATACTGGATATGAGTCCTCTGTCAGATAAAGGGTTGGTGAAGATTCTTTCCCAATCTGTAGGCAGTCACTTTGTTTTGATGATGCTGTCCTTTGCTTTACATAAGCTTTTCAGTTTCATGAGGTCCCATTTATTGATTGTTGCTCTTAGAGCCTGTGTTGTTGGTGCTCTGTTAAGGAAGTTTTCCCCTGTACCAATGAATTCTAGGGTATTTCCCACCTTTTTTTCAAGCCGATTTAATGTGTCTTGTTTTATGTTGAGGTCTTTGATCCACTTGGACTTCAGTTTTGTGCAGGGTGACAAGTATGGATCTATTTTCATTTTTCTACATGTAGACATCCAGTTAGACCAGCACCATTTGTTGAAGATGCTATCTTTTTTCCATTGTATGGTTTTGGCGTCTTTGTCAAAGATCAGGTGTCCATAAGTGTGTGGGTTTATTTCTGGGTCCTCTGTTCAGTTCCATTGATCCACCATTCTGTTTCTGCACCAGTACCATGCAGTTTTTAAAACTGTTGCTCTATAGTACAACTTAAGATCAGGGATGGAGATACCTCCGGAAAATCTTTTATTGTAGAGGATTGTTTTAGCATTTCTTGGTTTCTTGTTATTCCATATGAAGTTGAGAACTTTTCTTTCTAGGTCTGTAAAGAATTTTGTTGGTAATTTGATGGGCATTGCATTGAATGTGTAGATTGCTTTTGGTAGGATGGCCATTTTTACTATGTTAATCTTGCCAAGCCATGAGCATGGGATATCTTTCCATCTTCTCATATCTTCTTCTAATTCGTTCTTCAGAGATTTGAAATTTTTTTCATACAAGTCTTTGACTTCCTTGGTTAGGGTTACTCCGAGGTACCTTATGTCATTTGTAGCTATTGTGAAGGGTGTTTTTTCCCTAATTTCTTTCTCAGCCCTTTTGCCTTTTGTATACAGGAGGGCTACTGATTTTTTTGAGTTAATTTTGTATCCGGCCACTTTGCTGAAGGTGTTTATCAGCTGTAGGAGTTCCCTGGTAGAGTTTTTGGGGTCACTCAGGTATACTATCATATCATCTGCAAATAGTGATAATTTGACTTCTTTCTTTCCCATTTGTATCCCCTTGATCTCCTTCAACTGTCTGATTGCTCTAGCAAGGACTTCCAGCACTATGTTGAAGAGCTATGGAGAGAGTGGGCAGCCTTTTTTTGTCCTGATTTCAGTGGGATTGCTTTAAGTTTCTCTCCATTCAGTTTGATGTTGGCTATAGGCTTGCTGTATATTGCCTTTACTATGTTTAGATATGTGCCTTGTATCCCTGATCTCTCCAATACTTTGAACATGAATGGATGTTTGATTTTGTCAAATGCTTTTTCAGCATCTAGGGAGATTATCATGCGGTTATTTTCTTTCATTTTGCTTATATGGTGGATCACATTGATGGATTTCCGTATATTGAACCTCCCCTGCATACCTGGGATGAAGCCTACTTGGTCATAGTGGATAATATCTTTGATGTGTTCTTGGATTTGGTTTGCAAGTATTTTATTAAGTATTTTTGCATCAATGTTCATAAGGGAGATTGGCTGGAAATTCTCTTTCTTTGTTGAGTCTTTGTGAGGTTTAGGTACCAAGGTGACTGTGGCTTCATAGAATGAATTTGGTAATATTCCTTCTGTTTCTATTTTGTGGAATAGTTTGTAGAGAATTGGTGTTAGCTCTTCTTTGAAGGTCTGGTAGAATGCTGTGTTGACGCCATCTGGTCCTGGGCTTTTTTTGGATGGGAGACCTTTGATGACCGCTTCTATTGCTTTGGGGGATATAGGACTATTTAGTTGATTTACCTGGTCCTGATTCCTCTTTGGTAAGTCAAATCAATCAAGAAAATTGTCCATTTCATTTAGATTTTCAAATTTTGTGGCATATAGACTTTTGAAGTAAGTCCTAATGATTGTTTGGATTTCCTCAGTGTCTGTAGTTATATCCCCGTTTTCATTTCTGATTTTGTTGATTTGGGTGGTGTCTCTCTGCCTTTTACTTAGCTGGCTAAGGGTTTGTCGATCTTGTTGATTTTCTCAAAGAACCAGCTCTTGGTTTCATTGATTCTTTGAATTGTTTTATTTGTTTCTAATTGATTGATTTCAGCCCTGAGTTTGATTACTTCAAGCTGTCTACTCATTTTTGGTGTGTCTGTTTCTTCTTTTTCTAGGGTTTTTAAATGGGCCATTAACTTACTTGAATGAGCTCTCTCCAATTTTTTCTTGAAGTCACTTAGTGCTTTGAACTTTTCTATTAGCACTGCTTTCATTGTATTCCACAAGTTTGGGTATGTTTGTCTTCATTTTCATTGATTTCTAAGAAGACTTTAATTTCTTTCTTTATTTCTTCCCTGACCCAGCTGTCATTTAGTAACAAGTTGTTGAGTTTCCATGTGTGTGTAGCCTTTTTGCTATTTCTGTTGTTGTTGAGGTTCAGCTTTATTCCATGGTGACCAAAGAAGATACAAGGGATTTTTTTCAATCTTGTTTTATCTTTTCAGGCTTGCTTTGTGATCAACTATATGGTCTATTTTGGAGAAGGTTCCATGAGGTGTTGAGAAGAAGGTAAATTCTTTTGTGTTTGGATGTAAAGTTCTGTAAATGTCTATTAGGTCCATTTGATTCATGACCTCTGTCAGAGACATTGTTTCTTTGTTTAATTTCTGTTTTTTTGACCTGTCCTTTGTTGAGAGTGGGGTGTTGAAGTCTCCCACTATTAATGTGTGGGGATCTATATGTGCTTTAAATTTTATCAATGTTTCTTTCACAAATGTGGGTACCCTTGTATTTGGGGCATAGATGTTTAGGATTGTGATGTCTTCCTGGTGGAATTTTCCCTTGATGAGTATGAAGTGTCCTTCCCCATCTCTTTGTATTAATTTTGGTTGAAAGTCTATTTTATCAGATATTAGAATGGCTACTCCTGCTTGCTTCTTGGGTCCGTTTTCTTGGAAAGTAGTCTTCCAACCCTTTACCCTCAGGTAATGTCTATCTTTGTGTCTTAGGTGTGTTTCTTTTTCTTTTTTTTTTTTGATTTTTTAAAATTTTATTATTATTTTTTTTCAATGCAGTTTATTCAGGAACATTGAACAATCCTCGGACCCCGGGGAAAGCCAGCCCACAGCTTAAATAGCCTCTGGGTAGCCAACCCAGGCGTGCCACGGGGGCAATGCAGATAGGTCCACATACATGGAAGCAAGCCAGATCCTCGGCCTTAGCCAAATGTGGAGTTGTTCGTGACAGAGAGCACTCACCATCGGAAAGGTGGAAGGCGGAAACCAGCTCCATCTTTAAGGCATAGCATTTCGCAGCTCTCTACAGTTCCCCCTTTTTGTTTTAGACGCATCAGGCAAGAGTAGAGGTCTGATCTCTGATATTAGAAATAAATTGGGACTTTGTACAGATGTTCAGTTAGGTGTCATCCACCCAAAGAGCATCAGACCCGTCTGATACCTTTTTCTCAGAGGCGGGACCTGGGGCATCAACCCTCATGCAATCAGACATGCTCTTCTCTGGGTCCAAAGCAGCTGACCCTGAGTGCAGTGCTTAGCCTCGCATCCTGAGTGTATCATTTTAGCTTTTTATGGTATCCAACCATGCTTGGGGAGAATGTCCTGCTTCAATGGCTGTAAAGGCCTGAATGATCATGGCTGCATCACACTGTTCTTGTATGCAACAGATTGCTGGGTTTTGTTTATGTATCCATTCTGTTAATCTGTGTCTTTTTATTGGAGAGTTGAGTCCATTGATGTTAAGAGAGATTAATGACCAGTGGCTGTTAGATCTCTTGATTTTGATGTTGGCTGTGGTCATCAGGTTGTGTGCTTGGTTGCTTTTTGTTTTACTGAAGTGAGGTTATTTATTTCCTGTATTTTCTTGAATGTAGCTAGGTTGTATTTTGTTTTCCAGGGTCTTCTGTAATGCTGGATTTGTTTGTAGGTATTGTTGAAATTTGTTTTTGTCATTGAATATCTTGTTTTCTCCATCTATGAGGACTGAGAGTTTTGTGGGGTATAGTAGCCTGGGCTGACATCTGTGTTCTCTTAGGGTCTGCATGATATCCGTCCAGGCCCTTCTGGCTTTCATAGTCTCTGTTGAAAAGTCAAGTGTGATTCTAATGGGTTTGCCATTATATGTTACTTGGCCTTTTTCCCTTGCAGCTTTTAGTATTTTTTCTTTGTTCTGTATACTTACTGTTTTGATTATTATGTGGCGGGAGGATTTTCTTTTCTGGTCAAATTTGTTGGGTGTTCTGTAGGCCTCATGTATTCTAATTGGCCTCTCCTTTAGCTTGGGGAAATTTTCTTCAATGATTTTGTTGAAAATATTTCCTGGGCCTTGGAGAAGGGAGTCTTCTTTTTCCTCTATACCTATTATTCTTAGGTTTTGTCTTTTCATATTGTCTTGCATTTCTTGGACGGTCTGTGTCAGGAATTTTTCGGATTTAACATTTTCTTTGACAGATACATCGATTTCTTCCATTGTATCTTCTACACCTGAGATTCTTTCTTCCATCTCTTGTAGTCTGTTGGTTATGCTTACCTCTGTAGTTCCTGTTTTCTTCCCTAGGTTCTTCCTATCCATTATTTCCTCCATTTGTGTTTTCTTTAATTTTTCCAATTCTATCTTTAGGTCTTGAGTTGTTTTGTTTACTTCATTCACCTGTCTGATTGTACTTTCCTGTTTTTTCTTTTAGTTCCTTCAACTCTGTTTCTTTTATTTCATTCAGTGTTTTAAGCATTTCCTTTCTAAAGGCCATAAACTGTTTGGCTGTAGCTTTCTCTATTTCTTTACGGATGGCAATATTCTGATTGAGTTTATCTTCCTCTATGTCTTTAGGTATCTTATTTATTTCCTCTGTTACCTATTAATATTTACTATTGATTTATCCTCTGGTAATGCTGCTGTTAGGGAATTGAAGACACATGGAGAACAATGCCCTGAGAATCAGGCCACAGAGGAAGAGGAGAAAGCCAGCCTTAATGAGACATGAAAACTTAGGGTCAGATATAAGGGGAAAGAGGACCTCCCCTATCAGGAAACTAGAGAAAGAGCATTGAGTAGAAGAAGGAGGCTGTATGGCACTGGAAGGAGAAGTGTGAGGGGCAGCAGAGGGAATACAAATTGAACAGTTTGTAATAAATACAAAAGAAAAATTGTATTAAAGGTGATGAATTACATAACTTTTTAGGACTGATGGCTTCCTTTTGGAGTGGTGCCACTGTGTGGCACGGATCAAAACAAAATTTTTTTAAAGGGGCTTGGCACTGAGACTCTGATCATGGTCCAATGAATAAAAGAACCACACACAGTTGAATTGATATATTTTAAAGAAATAAAAATTGTTAGTGTCACACATGGTAAGAATTTGAACCTGGAAGCAATGGAAAACAAGTGTAATGTATATTATATTATATTATATTATATTATATTATATTATATTAGGCATGTAGGGCTGCTCAGTCTTTCTTTCAAGCAGATTGTCCACTTAGCCCTTTTAAAAACTGGCTCCTGAAACTCTTACTGGATTTCACCTTTTGCATGGCATCATTGTCCCTCTTAGCCAACTAACACCTTGAAGAATCTTGAGGTTTTGGAATATTTTCATAAGGAAGTATTCTTCAGCTAAGAAAATGGCATCATTATATTTTCAGGTAAATGGATGAACCCAGGAAAAATAATCCTGGGTCAAGCAATTAAAATGCAGAAAGAAAATATGGTATGTATTCAGTTATTAGGAGGTCTCTTAATAGTGGGGGATAAAGTTTCAATAGGTCTTTTTTTGTGACAAAACTAGTCTTCCACTAGGGGGATTTGGTGGCAGTTAATTGAGTTGTTTGGCCTGGGCATTCTACAGAAATTTTTAAGCAATCCAGGCTGTTGTTATTAAAATATATTGCTCTGTTCCCTCAACTGATAGATCAATGCCATGTTTTTGGATTCATAGAGATGCTACCTTCTGCATTACATGGGATTTCATACAAACACCTATAGTCTGATATGCATAGAGAGACCTTAAAACACCCAGCTCTAAATGGAATTTCCCTATGAAATTCTCTCTCAATTCAGAGCTCTGGGAAGCCTCCAGGTCAGGAGGCAGGGAGAGTGTCTTAACTAGAGGGAATTGAGGACACAAGGACAAAAATGCCCTGAGAATGAGGATGCAGGATAAAATGTATAAGTCATTTTTGATGAGACCTGATAAGCTAGGGTGAGATACAATGGGGTAATAAGGGAAATTCATAAGGGTAGAAGAAGGAGGGTGAGTGGGACTGGAAGAAGAGAGAGGGGACAGCAGAGGGTATACAAAGGGAACAAATCATAATAAATAAATATATAAGAAAAACTGATCAAGGTGATGAAGTATAGAGCTCTTCAGGACTTATGGCTTATTCTTTGGGGTGGTGCCAGGGTGCAGCAAGGATGAACTCAGTGTTTTTTTGTTTTGTTTTGTTTTGTTTTTGTTTGTTTGTTTTGTTTTTTTTGTTGTTTGTTTTTTTAAGGGACATGGCAATGAGACTTTGATCATCTTCCAATGAGCATATGAACAGCACATATTTCAATTGATGTAATTAAAATAAAAACAAATTCTTAGTGTGACACAGTGTAGGTACTTGAGTCTGGGAGCAATTGAAAAGTATTGTAATGTATGTTATATGAAATTCCCACATATTCAGTAAAAGTAATATGTTGACAACTTTTACAATGTCTTTTAACATGGAGAAAAGATTCCGTTAAAGGAGGGGACAGTTTGACTTAAAAGTTATGATATCCAGGAACTCATTATGTAGCAGAAACTCATTATGTAGCAGAGAACTCTAGCCATGAAGTAGTAATTACCCAGTTACCTCAGACCCCATGAGCTCAGATGGCACCTCTGAGCAACCACTAAAACTACGTTTAGAGGGACTGTCTGGAGGACCACATGAGGAAACATAGTTGTTCTTGTGTCCTAGGCATATAATTTGGACCCAATTTTCTGTCCTGAAGGCTCAGGAATAACTCTAAACCACAGGAACAGGAGGATTCCTCACTGACCACTAAGTAGGACACAGCTGTCATTCCTGCCAGATCAACCTAGGCAATCTCGCTAATAAAGGGTGGGCAACACTATTGTGTAATAGCACCAGCTGTCAAATAATATCTTGCCCTCAGTTCTCCTTTTTCATTCACAGATATTTGACTTTTTCAGGGAAACCAGTCCCAGGAAGTCAGAGGAAGAAACTGCCATGTCTCATAATTCAGACTGGCGTCCTGAGCCCTTTGTCCCCATGGCTTTCCCTGACACATGTGTAGGAGATACAGAACCACTGCAGGAGGCTATTATGGTTTTCTGAGAGTAGGTCCAATTAGAAAGGGAACATGTTCAGTTAGTAAGGGAATAAGTGAAATTAAAATTACAAAATAATAATAAAAGTAACAACAACAATATTAATAAAATTGATTTTTTTGCACTGGTAAATTTTAAAATCTGGTTTTCACTTTTAAAAGTATAAATGTGCTTTATGATTTTACTACTAAAGATGATGCTTTGTTTTACTATTACAAAAACAGATTTAAGAAAAATATTTAAATATTTCAAAAGCAGATACTTCAATTGTTTTTGTCTTTGTCTCTGCATTTCTTGTTTCTATCTGCCAGCCTTTGTTTGGTTTGCTCACAAGGTCTAGGAAACTTGTAGAGTTTACAATCTGGTCTAGAGAATCCACAGGATACACCAATTCCCATGGAAGAGGCCCATAAAGGATCTACTCCTTTGGGGACCAGGAGAAAGGGTTACTGGGACTTATTCTGTATGAGAAGAGGGCTGCTGGAGCCAGCTCTCCATCTGGAATCTGTGGAACGGGCTCTGGGGTCTCAGCTCCTTTTGGAATCTTTATGTGTGGAGGTGACACATGAAGGTATCCACTCCTTCTCTAATCTGTGTGTCTTCTGTCCAGTAGGGGCTGGTCAAGTCCTGGTATTTGGGTATTCTGGTTAATCCAAGTGACAATGTCAGATTTTTATGTTCCTTATGTTTCTCTCTGTGTGTATATGTTTATCTGTAGACTTGGATATTTTTAGAAATGAGACAATTTGAAACAACACCTCTGAGTTTGGTCCTGGACCATTGGTGTGAAATTCTAAAACATTTTAAAATTTATCAAGTATTTTAAAATAGTTACCCTTGGGTGGTCTAACAAAGAACTTAAAACAGTTTTTCAACACTTTGGAGGAATAAAAAACTTTGGTATTTATTTTATTAAGTTTACAAAGTAAAACCAACCCATGCTTTTTAAGCCAATTAAACAAAAATTTCAGTTATTACAATATATCATTTAAAAAAAACTGTAAAATATGTTGTTCTTCATTTTAAAAGGCTGGAGATTCTTCAATGCAAAATGTTTGCTTATGCTTTTTTACAGGAAAAAAAGGACTGTGGTTCCATGTTAGCCCAGGGTTATGCAGTGTAATATTCAGATTATTGTTAACCCTTATAAGAAACATATGCCTGGCTGCCAGTACCTAAATAAATGATTTAATGCTCCTTCTTTCTGGCCTATAAATTGGTACAGCAGAATAATCCATTTTTTGTAGAGGGCTACAGGCTAATTTTAGTTCTCCATTTAATGTTAAATAAAACTTTTGTCCTTTAATTTTTTGCTGTTAGGTTTTAATACAATATGATAGGATTGATAAGATTTGCTAGCCCCTTTATAAATTAGGTTTAATTAAAAGTTTTACTTTGATTTTAGTTTAAAAATAGAAGATTTAAAGTTATGCTAAAGATTATAGTTGAGTCCAAAATTGAGTTTTACCTCGTTTCCTTGTTTAGGTTTTTCTTCTTTTCTCTTTTTTTTAAGGTTAAATCTAAAATGGGTAACCATAAAGTTTGCCTCTGTAGATCTACCTAAAATTTGGTTCTAAACATACATTTGAAAAATATACCAAAGTTGAGATTGTAACATCATGTTTTATAGGATGAAGTATAGACCAGATGATAAAGGGAGACAAAGAGTAACTCAAATATGCTGGCACACAGACTTGTCAGAGGACTGATAAATATGGCATTTAAACATATGTAAGCTTATTATGACAGAGCCCAAACTGGTGAGGCACAGAAAAACAAATTATTTAAGTTTCTATAGGTGGAACCTATAGTTTTTCCATTTTAAACAAAAGTTAGCCCGATTGTTGATAATTTAATGGTATTTAATAATGCTTCATTATCTGTTGTTGCTGCCTATGCTTATAAAAGAAAAACAATATATTTTTAAGTTTCTAACACATCTGCAGAAATCACAGAGTTATCTGCAGTATTGGCTCTCTTTCAAAATTTTAATAAGCAGTATTTGAACATTTTTACACATAGTACATATGTAGCTCAGTTTTTGCTTAGGTGAGAGAATGCAGGTCAAATTCAGATATCGTCTCCTGCTGGAATTTTATTTTTACAAATTCACAATTCAATTAAAAAACTTTCCTTTTTTATAGGACAGTTGAGGGCTCATTATAATTTGCTAGGACCCCTGGCTAAAGGAAATGTATTGGCAGAAAAGCCACCAAAGTTTACTGTTCACAGTTATAAAGAGCCCAGGATGCCCATAATATGCATCATCTTAATAGTCAAACCTTGAGACTTAAATATGTGTTGACTCAGGAACAGGCCCATAGTATAGTCAAGGCTTGCACTACTTATCCTTAATTTTAGCCTATTCCTCATTTTGAGTCAATCTTAAAGGATTGGCTTCAAATCAGGTTTGGCAAATGGATATTATTCATATTCCTGAATTTAAAAAAACTAAAATATGTATATATTTGCCTAGATACCTATTCTGGATTTATTTTACCACTCCTCAAACAGGAAAAGCTGCAAAGAATGTTATTGCTCATTTTCTACAGGCTTTTAATGTTTTAGGAGTTCCTAAGCAATTTAAAACTAACAATGATACAGGATATAACAGATTCCATTATTGTTTGTTAAATGCACAGATATGTCCTCTGTCAATGAATTACTTACTGGGAAAATTTTCCCTGACCAAGGCAACTCTTCAAAAAGCCTTTAATTTGGATCTTGCTTATATTTTTACAGAGACCACCCAGAATATCACATTGCACACATCATCATGTTTTAGTCCTTCACCAGAACTGATATGTTTTCCTACTGAACCACAATCAGCAATGAAGAGAGAGGGATACTGACAGGTGGCAACTCTGAACAAGCAGTCCCAGCTCTAACACTACATTTAGAGGGATTGTCTGGAGGACCACATGAGAAAACACAGATGCTCTTGTGTCTTAGGCTTATAATATAGACACTTTTCTCTGTCCTGAAGGCCCAGGTATAACTGTAAATCCCAGGATTAGGAGGGTTTCTCACTAACCTCTGAATAGCAAACAACTGCCGATCCAGTAAGGTCAATCAGGGCAACTCTACCCATAGATGTTTGGCAACACTAGTGTGGAACACATCAGCTGTCAAATACTTCATTGTCCCTCTGATCTCCTTTTCAACACAAAGATCTTTCTCTGTATCAGCCAAACCAGGCCAAGGAATTGTCTGGGTTCCTTCTTTTTTCCCTCCTCCTGTAGACTCAATACCAAGGAAATGCTAGACCTTGCCAGACTCTTATATCAATAACAATGTGAAGGTACATTTAGTTAGAATGGGAGTAAATGCTGAGTTCAAAGTCACAACCTAAGAATTTTCAGATCTAAGACAACAGTAAGAGACCATATTGTCCTTTTCTACAGCTCTTTAATCCCACAACACTTTGAAGCTTCCCCATTAAGGAAGCTGTCCAATGAAATAAACATTTAAGTTTCATTTCCTCCTGACATTGTCACAAAGAGAAACAGGAGTAAAGCTGTGTGATGATATTAAAGGGATGAGGTAAAGGCTTGTTGGGTTATAAAAAAACAAGTCACCTGTGCACAGGATCCTAGATACTGGACACCGAGGAAAGTTTGTTTACTCATCTCCATGGAAACCTCAAGATTCTCTCAGGTACTGATTCATTAAGAGGGAGAATGATGTCATGAAAAAAGTAAAAGCCAGTAAGAATTTCAGGAGCCAGATATTAAAAGGGCCAAATGAATAGCCTGCTTCAGAGAAAGGCTGAGCAGCACTACATGCCTCAATCTGGGAAGCTGAAAGCACACAATACAGAGATGACATTTCCTGTGTCCAAGACTCTTAGTTCAGGAAAAGTGTCACATATTTCTTGCAAGTGGTCATTAATAAAGTCATGTTTCCTTGACATGTGACTTTCACGTTATCACAGATTCTATTATTATTTTTTAAATGCACAGATATGTCCTTAGTCAGTGAATTACTTATTGGAAAATGCTCTCAAAACACGGCAAATCTTTGAACAAAAATCATTTAATTGATACCTTGCTTATATTTTTTACAGAGACCAAACAATATGGCATGTCAGCAAAGAGTCATCTTGGTGTAGTCCTTCAGCATAACTAAGAGCATTTCAGAACTGAGTGGAAAATAGAGAGAGACAGAGACAGAGAGAGAAATACCTAGAGAGACAGTTTTAGAAATAGAGAGACCTTAACCAACTGATATGACAGAGACTGAGACACAGAGAATCAATTTTATATGGACACTTCCAAGACATTTACTCACTGGTGATTAAAAATGTAAATAGAGAAGTTTCAAGGGGATATTGCATTCAAATGGAGGAAGATGCAGGGACTTCTAGGCTAAAAGAATGTAGTTATCCTGTGGGTTTTCATTCAATATAATAATTAAAGTCCCAGCAACAGAACAGGACGGACAATCTCTTTTAGGAAAAATATGCAATATTTCCACGAAAAAGTATTATTATGCTAAAAAAATGGCATTATGACATTTTCAGGCAAATGGATGAAACTAAGAAAAATCATCCTGGGGGAAATACCTAAAATGCAGAAAAACAAATATGGTATGTATTCACTGTTTAGGAGATCTCCTAATAGTAGGAAATAAAGTTCTGAAAGGCCATCAGTTGTGACCAAACCAGTCTTCCGCTAGGCAGATTGGGTGGCAGTTAATAGAGTTGTTGCAACAGGGCATCCTATAGAAATTTTCAAGAAATCCAGGCTCTTGTTATTAAAGTATGTTGCTGTCTGCCCTCACCTGAGAGATCAGGAATATGTTCTTGTTTCCACAGTGTTGCTTCCTTCTGTATCAATTGGGATTGCATACAGAGACCCACAGTGCAATATTATGCACAGAGAGAACTTAAAACACCCAGATCTAAATGGGATTTCCCTATAAAAGTCTCCCTCACCTCAGAGCTCTGGGAAGCCTGCAGGAGAGGAGGCAGGAAGAGTGCCACAAGTAGAGAGAATTGAGACACAAGGAGAACAGTGTCTTGAAAATCAGGATGAAGAAGGAAGATGATGCAGCCAGCCTCAATGAGAACTGATAAGCTAGGGTCAGAAAGAAGGGGGATGAGGACCTCCCCTATTAGGGGAATTTTGGAAAGGGCAAAGGTGTAGAAGAAGGAGAGTGGGTGGGACTAGAAGAAGAAGAGAGAGCAGGCAGCAGAGTTGATACAATGGGAACAGATCCTAATAAATAAATACTTAAGAAAAACTGTGATCAAGGTGATGAAGGGTAGAGCTCTTCAGGACTTATGGCTTCTTCTTGGGAGTGGTGCCAGTGTTGAGCAAGGATGAACTCAGTTTTCTTTAAGAAACTTGTCACCCTTCTTATAAGGAAAGTTAAAATTTGAAGTTTTTAAAATGTTAATTATATGTAGTTGGTTATTGTTACAAGATTGCGATATACCTAAATTTATTATCTATCACTCAAGGAAATTTGTAAATCTTATATTAAAATAAAATATACATTCAGGACAATTTGAAAAAAAAAAGAAACTTGTCACTGAGACTCTGATCATGTTCCAATGAGTAGATGAACAACACATAATTTAATTGATGCATTAAAAAAACATTTTTTTTTCATGTGACACAAAGTTAGGATTATTGAACCTGGGAGCAATGGAAAAGAAGTTTAATGTATCTGTTATGAAATTACAATGGCTTTTAACATGGAGAAAACATTCTTCTAATGGAGGGCAGAGTTTGACTTTGTAAAGCATGCTTTCCAAGAACTCTTTATATAGTTGAGAATACTTGCAAGGAACTAGTGTTTATCCAGCTACCTCAGACTCCATGAGCTCAGGTGGCACCTCTGAACAAGCAGTCCTAGAACTAACACTACATTCAGAGGGTCTGTCTGAATGACCACAGCAGGAAACACAGCTGCTTTTGTGTCCTAGGTATATAACACAATCTATTTCTCTGTCCTAAAAGACCATTTTTATCTGGAACCTCAGGAACAGAAGGAGTGCTCACTGACTACTGGTAGGACAAAGCTGCCAATCAAGATAGGTCAGACAAGGCAACTCTGTTCATAGAGGGTTGCAACACTAATGTGGAAGAGAACTATATGTCAAATCGTTTATTGCCTCACTGTTCTATTTGTCTATGCATGGATCTTTAGCTGTTTCAGCCAAACCAGTGTCAGGACTTTTCTGTTTTCCTTCTATTTTCCTTGCTTTTAAAGACTAATTACCCCAGAGAACTCTAGACCCTGCCATCCTATAATATCAATAACACTGTGAAGGTCCACTAAGTAGTACCCAAATAACTGCTTAGATCAAAGTCACAACTTGGAAATTTCAGATCCAAAACCACAATATGAGACCACCTTGTCATTCAGTACATTTCCCTTAATCCATTACGACTTCGAATCTTCCCTACTTAGTAAGCAGTCCAATTAAATGAAGTAATATTATAGTTTAATTTCCTACGTGAGGTTGTCACAGAGGTAAACAGAAGTAAAGGTGTGGGATCTGGATAAAGGGATGAGATAAAGGTTATACAAGAAAAAGTCACACGTGCAGAGGATAAGAGATAGTGAACACTGAGGAAAAGTTTTTTTTACTCATTTCCATGAAACCTCCAGATTCTCTCAGGTGCTGATTGGTTGAGTTGGAAAATGCTGTCATGCAACAGGTGAAAGCCAGTAAGATTTTCAGGTGCCATCTATTAAAAGAGCCAAGTGGACAGCCTGCTTGGGAGAAAGGCTGAGCAGCCCTTCATGCCTCAATCTGAGCAGCTGAAAGCACACAACCCAGAGATGACAGTTCCTGCTTCCAAGACTCTTAGCTCAGGAAAAGTGTCACATATTTCTTTCAAGAGTTCATAAATAAAGTCAGGTGTCCTTGACATGTGAGTTTCACGTTATCAGATTTTATTGTTATTTTTTAAATGCACACATATGTCTTTGGTCAGTGAATTACTTTATAGGCAAAACATTTCCTGACCAAGGCAATTCTTTGTACAAAAATAATTAATTGGGACCTTGCTTATATTTTAAGGATCATCCAGGATGTCACATCAGCAAAGAGTTAGTCATCTTATTGTAGTCCTTCAGCAGAACTGAGTTTCTCATATTGAACCACATGCAGTAGGCAGAGACAGGGAGACTGAGAGATATTGAGAGAGAAAGAGCTAGAGACAGATTCAGAAATCAAGAAACCAAGACCAACAGAAACAAAGATATAAAGAGACAGAGACCAACAAAGACTCCCCATTCCAATTTTTCAGGCAAATGGATGGAACCAGGAGAAATCATCCTGGTGAAGTAACTAAAATGCAGAAAGACAAATATGGTATATATTGTGTTATTAGGAGGTCTCCTAACAGTGTGGAAAAAGTTCTAAAAGGCCATCTATTGTGAACAAGTCAGTCTTCCATTATAGGGATTAGTGTCAGTTAATTGAGTTGTTGGGCCAGTGCATCTATGGAAATTTTCAAGCAATCAATATTATTGTTATTAAAATATGTTGCTCTCTGCCCTCAACTGATAGATTAGTTCCATGTTCTTCTATCCACAGAGATGCTTCCTTCCGCATCAAATGAATTGCATATAGAGAACCACACAATCTTATTCAGAGAGGGACCTTAAAATACCCAGCTCTAAATGGGATTTCCCTATGAAATTATCCCTGCCCTTAGTTCTCTGCTAAGCCCGTAGGAGAGGAGGTGGGAAGAGTGTCATAAGTAGAGGCAATTGAAGATACAAGATACACAATGCCTTGGGAATCAGGCCACAAAGAAGATCCAGTCAGCCTTGTTGACATGTGAGAATCTACGGTAAGATAGAAGGGGGAGGAGGATGGCCCCCATCAGGGAGTAGAAGAAGGAGGTTGGGTGGGATTAGGAGGAGAAGAGGGAGGGGGTTGTAGAGGGGATACAAAGTTAACAAATCCTAATGAATAAATACATAAGAAAAACTGTCATCAAAGAGAAGTATGGAGCTCTTCAGGACTGATGGCCTCTTCATGGGGGTGGTGTCAGGGTGCAGCAAAGATGAACTCAATTTTCTTTAAGGGACTGGCACTGAGATTTTGATCATGTTCTAATGAATATAAGAGAAACACATACTAAAATTATGTATATTTTTTCTGTTAGGAACAAGTTTATTAGCCAATTTGCTTCAGAACCCCACCCCAAAGATGAAGAGCAAGACACATCAGGTTAACTGTAAATTTGTTCTTTTTTATTTTATTAATTACACTTTATTAACTCTGTATTCCCCCAAAATCCCCTCTCTCCTCCCCTCCTGATCCCACCCTCCCTTCCCCTTCTGCAGGCATGCCCCTCCCCAAGTCCACTGATAGGGGAGGTCTTCCTCTCCTTCCTTCTGATTAAGTCTATCAGCTCTCATTATGAGTGGGTGCATTGTCATCTTCTGTGGCCTTGTAAGGCTGCTTCCCCCTCAGGGGGAGTAGATCAAATAGCAGGCTAATCAGTTTATGTTAGAGGCAGACCCTCTTGCCATTACTATGTAACCCACTTGGACACTAAAATGCCATGGGATACATCTTACAGGGGTTCTAGGTTATTTCCATTTATGGCACTTGGTTGGAGTATGAGTCTTTGGGAAGACCCCTGTGTTCAAATTTCTGGTTTTGTTGCTCTCCTTGTGGAGTTCCTGACATCTACAGATCTTACTATTTCCCACTTCTTACATAAGATTCCATGCACACTGCCCAAAATTTGGCATTAGTCTCAGCATCTGCTTTGATAGTCTGCAGGGCAGAACCTTTTACAGGCCCTCTGTGGCTGGTTCCCAGCCTGTTTCCTGTTTTCTTCCTCCTCTGAAGGCCTTCCTCTTTGCCTTTTGGATGGGGATTGAGCATTTTAGTAAAGGCCCTCTCTCTTGATTAGTTTCTTTAGATGTACACATTTCAGTAGGTTCATCCTATATTACACGTCTATATGAGTGAGTATATACTGTATTTTAAAGAAAAAAATAATTTTAGTGACTCAAGGGTAGGAATGTGAACATAGGAGCAATGGAAAACCAGTATAATATACACTATATAAAATTACCACATAATAAAAAATAGTAATATGTTGACAACCTTTACAATGGGTTTCAACATGGAGAAAAGATTCCACTAAAGGAGGGCAGGCCCTGCCAGCCTATTATATACATATCAATGAGAAGGTACAATTAGTGTGTACTTGAGAACTGCTCAGTTCAAAGTCACAACCTAGGAAATGTCAGATCCAAGACCACATTATGAGACCACCTTGTCATTTCGTACATTCTCCTTAATCCCACATTACTTTGAATCTTCCCTGCTTAAAGAAGCTGTCCAATGAAATAAACATTAAATTACAATGTAAAAAAAAAATTACATTGTCACAGAAGTAAACAGGAATGGTATCTGGGTAAAAGGATAAGATAAAGGCTTGTTGGGTTTCACAAGAAAAAGAAAATTGTGTACAGGATCAGAGCTCCTGGGCACTGAGGAAAGATTGTCACTCATTTCCATGGAAACCTCAAGATTCTCTCAGGCACTCATTGACTGTGAGGCAGAATGGTGTCATGAAACAAGTGTAAGCCAGTAAGTGTTTTAGGAGCCAGTTATTAAAATGGCCAAGGGGACATAAAGGGCCTACATGAGAGAAACGCTGCTCAGCCCTACATTGCCTTAATCTGTGCAGCTGAAATCACACAACCCAGAGATGACAGTTTCTGTGTCCAAGACTCTTGAGTTCAGGAAAAGTGTCACATAATTCTTTCAAGTGGTCATTATGAAAGTCACATGTCTTTGACATGTAAATTTCACATTATCACAAATTCTGTTACTATTTGCTAAGAGCACAGATATGTCCTCAGTCAGTGAATTATTTAGTATAAAACACTCCCCAAAACAGGCAAATTTTTGAACACAAGGTGTTTAGTTGGGACCTTGCTTATACTTTTACAGACACCATCTAGATACACATCTGCAAGTGGTCTTCTTGTTGTATTATGTCAGGGGAGCTGAGAGCTTTCCATACTGTACCACAAGCATCAGGCAGAGAGAGGTAGACAGAGAAAGGGAGAGAGAGAGAGAGAAAGAAAGAGAGAGAGAGAGTAAGAAAGAATGAGTTAGCAAAACAGATTCATATAGAGAGACTGAGACTGACATAAACAAATATAGAAAGTGACAGAGCCTGAGAGACAGACTCCATTCTGTCTGGTCAAAATTACTGGCATATCAAATAAACATCTCCTATGAAATGTATTTCTCAATACATTGACAACTTTTACAGTGACTTTTAACATGGAGAAAAAATTCCACAGAGGGCAGAGTTTGATTTTGTAAGACATGCTTTTCAGGAACTCATTATGTAGCAGAGAATCCTAGATATGAACTAGTGGTTACCCAGATACTTCAGACCACAGTGGCACTTTGAACAAGAAGTTCTGGTAATAACACTATGTTTAGATCATTTGTCTGCAATACAACAAGAAACACTTGTGCACTTGTGTCCTTGGTATATAACAGGGACCCATTTCTCCATCCTATCATACAAATTTAAAAGGAATTATATTATCTAACAATGCAATGCCTCAGAATACTTCCCAGTCATTGCCTCACTGAGGACTCAACATGTAAATAGATGAACTTCAAGGGGATCAAATCACTGGGAAGTAGAAGAAGATAGTGGGACTTCTAGGCTAAAAGAACATACTTATCCTGATAGTTTGACATTCAATACAATGATTAAAATCCCAGAAAATTCCAAGGAATAAAGAACAGGACAGACAATCACCTTTGGGGAAAATGTGGAATATTTCAATAATGCAGTATTACTTAGATAAGAAAATAACATGGAAACCTCAAGATTCTCTCAGGTGCTGATTGGCTGGGAAGAAGAATGTCAAGAAACAGGTGAAAGCCAGTAAGATTTTTAGGAGCCATTTATTAAAAGGGCCAAGTGTACAGCCTGCATGAGAAATGCTGTGCACCCCTACATGCCTCATTCTGGGCACTTGAAAGCACACAACACACTGACAACAGTTTCTGTTTCCAAGGCTCTTAGTTCAGGAAAAAAAAATGTCACATATTTCTTTCAAGTGCTTATTAATAAAGTCATGTGTCCTTGACATGTGACTTTCACTTTATCACAGATTCCACTACTATTTGTTAAATGCACAGATATATCTTCAATCAGTGAATTACTTACTGGAAAATGCTCCTTGAGCAAACAAATCTTTTAACAAAAAGCTTTTAATTAGGACCTTGCTTATATTTTTTTAAAGAAATCCCACTGTAATCAGGGATAAGGCAAGGCTGCCCACTCTCTCCATATCTCTTTAACACACTTCTAGAAGCCCTTGCTAGAGCAGTAAGACAATTGAAGGAGATCAAGTCTCCTTGTCATTCGGTACATTCCCCTATGTACATTCAGTACATATTTTTATATGTATATTTTTACAGAGAAAATCCATGATGTCACTACAGCAAGCAGTCATTGTGAAAACAAAAGATTAAAAATCAGCAGTTTTTATTAAAGTCTAAGGCCTGAACTAGCTGGGTGAGGTCCATTAATGCCCTGAGGGGAAGAACCTGTCATATTGCATTCCTTCCCCACTCACTAGAGATGCAGTTGCTAGGAAACTGGCCCATCCCCCAAGGGAGGGACATCAGATCATTAATGGTTTGGGGACTTTCCTATAGCCAATAAATTCAAGATGCAGCATTTTGACCAATAGATGCTTGCCAGGCAGGAATTGCCCCTGCCTTGGTCATGCTGGGAGGGAGCAGAATCTTTAAATAACACAACTAACCTGAGCATGGGGCTCCAGGCTCTCATTGCTTTTGTGGTTTTGGATGTGAGCCAAAGATACAGCTTATAATGATTTATAATACAAAATACCCTCATGTGGTTTGAAACAAACACGGGTCCTGGTGGTGGTATTTGGGGGTATCATGATTCACATATAATAGGTCTTGGTCCGGGATCCCCAAGACCTCCCAGGACTCCTGAGCTGGAGGATCAGAATCTCAGGTAAGCTCATTTTTCTTGACCAAGTTCTATCCTTTTAATTTGTGTATTTTTGAAATCTCAACTAGTATACAGTGAGTGGGCAGTGATTGGTAGTGTCACAGTACACTGGCTGACAAGCCAGCAGACTGAGGCCACAGGGATTTTGGGAGACCTCCCAGATTCCAGCAGGGAAGTACTCCTCAATACCACTGTGAAGGACACGGGATCCTAAATCTGTTTGATAGTCCTAGAAAGTGGGTTGCTCCCATGGAGACAGGAAGTACTGGTGGAATCTCTTGTTTTTTTTCTCTGTGTTTCTGACTGTCTAGATACTGGTGAGTTGTTCTGCCCAGTTCACAAACCCCAAAAGACTAGGAATAAACAGACTCCCCTGTAAATACATGATGTTCTTTTTATTGTAAATTACAAGATGCACCTTGGGCCCACACCAACCCCCCCACTGCCAAAGTGGTGGGAGCCGAGCCCACTGTTCCCAGCTTGGTTCAGTGATTCAAAGATTCTAGTCCCTCCCAACATGCCCAAGGCAGGGATGATTCATGCCTGGCAAGCATCTTTTGGTCAAAATGCTACATTTTGAAATGATTAGCTATAGGAAGGTCCCCAAACCTTTAATGATCTGGTGTCCCTCCTTAGAGGGATGGGCCAGTTTCCTAGCAACTGTAAGAGATACACTAGAGAGTGAGTGAGGAAAGAATGCAGTATGGCAGGTTCTTCAACTCAGGGTATTAATGGACCTCACCCAGATAGTTTAGGCCTTAAACTTTAATAATAATTGCTGATTTTTAATCTTTTGGTCTCTTATTCCCCCCTTCCCATTATTAGTTGAAGACCCAATCTTGGATCTTCCATATATGACCCCTTGAATCCTACAGATTTACTTTTTTGCAATGGGATCTGAGTACCATTAATGTATTGCTCCCAAACATTTTTTCCAGATCAAATAACACTCTAGATTTTTGTGATCTAAACTTCTATATCCTCAGACCCTACTAACCTCCATATTTTTTATCCATTTATTTATCTTAAGACACAGGGGGTTGACATAAATTCTGTGAGCAAGACAAACATGTTTTTCTTTTGAAATAAGTGATCTAGTACCTAGTAGTTTATACTAGCTAAGGAACTGATCAATGAGCAAACAGTGGATCTAATTGTCTGCTCTCTAGCTGCAAAGCTACCATAAGCTTAGCCTAGCAATCAAAGTAATCAGAAAGTAATCAGACCTGAGAAGGAGAAATTATAAGATAAATAAATATACTAATCCATGTGCCAATCAAAATTACAGAGATGTCTGGTTAGTCCATCACCTAGGCAATAGCCCTGCCTCCTGTGGTTTGCTTCATGAACAGAGGTGGTCCAACCAGGCACATATCAGAAACTGCCTCTGTGGAAAGAGGAGCATGGAAGATTGATCTCATCTTGCCTATCGCAATGTGAAACAATGACTCTCCAGTTGTCCACAGTTTAGGCTGGGCCATAGAAGTGGGCCAGTTGAGGCAGTATTGCCCAGTGGTTAACATACCACAATTCAGAGTCACCATCATCAGTTGTGTCCAAATCTTCTCAGAGACCTTGGTGGAGCTACTGCCAGGATTTTGGGACTCTGTCACAATACACTGACACATGTTAAAATGCCAGATTCATCAGGTCTCTGACAACCTTGAGGGCCAACATATCTGAGTTACTCTTTTTCTTTATCATCTGCTTTAAACTGTGTCCTATAAAACAGAATGCTATAATCTCTAATTCTGGCATATTCCTGAGATGCATTTTTAGAACTATATTTTAAGTAGCCTAGGCTTAACTTCAAATAAATAAATAAACAGAGATTAGATAAGGCTAAACTATAGTATTTAGCAAAACTTAGCTAACTTAGAATAGTAATCTGCTCTTTCTGAACTAAAATTAAAGCAAAATTTTGATCAGGTACAGTTTATAAAGAGGCTAACAAATCTTGCTGATCCTACCACTTCACATTAAAATTGAACAGTAAAAAGCTAAGTGCACATTGCACTTAGTTCAGAGGACTGAACATAACTGAGAGACCTAAACAAAGATGATCACAAACTCATGGCTCTACCCTCTTTATTTCTGTTCCAGCATGGTGGCTGGCCACCTGTAACTGAACTCAGCTGGAAGCCTTAAACAAATATGGCATCAAAACTACAGCTCCACCCTCTATTCCTGAACCATCATGGCAGCTAGCCATGTGTTAGCATAAGCTGTGACTGACAATACCAAACATAGCCATTAGGTGTTGCTGATGGCATTGTTACCTCCCATAACTAAAAGTCGTAACATTGTGATCTGATAAATTTTAGAACCAACTGCATAAAAGAATAGGACAGAACAATTTTAAACTATACGAATTATTCTAGCCATACCAAAACTATCAGCCAGAATTTTTTTTCTCCTTAAAAGAGCACAAAAAAAGCATTTTGCAATGAAGAATCACCAGCCTTTTAAATGAATTATAACATATTGTTAAATACATTTTTCCTCAAATCATATTAACTCTCTGGCTTTTTATAATACATTCACTAACCTTCTGCAACATTATATATATATATATATATATACTTTCAGGTTCCTAGATTCATTCTTCTGGTTTAACCAGACATTCTTATTTTAGACAAGTTAATTTTTTTTAAAATAAGTCTTGCTCTCTCCCTTGCTTTCATAAAACATAAATCCTCTCACCAAAATCCTTTCCATTCTGACATGATCATGCTGGAGCCCAGCATGCACGATTTATTTTTTATAGACAAAGCAAAAACAAGTTACATTAATACAAAAGTAGTTCTGAAGCTGCCAAATTCTTTTCTACAATTACTTTCCTATAGCAGATATGGTAATCCAAGATCACATAAACAAACTCTAAGGAATTTAGAACAAGTTTTAAGGAACTTGGTGAAACTTCCTTATTTCTCTGTCTCAAGTTGAATACCAGGGTGGTAACATATTTTCCCATAAACAAAGCAGCTTAACAAGCAAACAGCTCTCTACAAGATACATTGTAATACTGCAATTTTCTCAATTACTGCAAACCATATGGCTTTAGTTTCATTTAGTAAAATAAATAAATACCAATGTTTTTTTGTTCTCCCCCAAAGGATCAAGAAACTTTTAAAAATTCTGTTAGACTACCCAAGATCATTTTCATACCCAAATGCCTGATAAACTTTAAATGTTTTATAGCCTTAAATATTTAAATATTTTCTAAAACCTGTTTTTACTATATTAAAATTAAGTACCCCTTTTGTAGGAGACAAATGTCACCAAGTATGACCATAATTTTAAAGATCAAAACCAGATTTTAAAACCAGAATTCACCAGTGAAAACAATCCAATCTCAAAAGCCAATGCCAATTTAAAATAACCCTTCCTTTTAATCTAGAAGGAAACATGTGGCTACCAAAATGGTGGAGCCATACCACCTGGCAGCTATATTGTTGCCTTTAAACATTTGTGTTTATAAACCTTATAAACACATAGGCACACATATACATTTTTAAACAAGTTTGAATTTAACCTTTAAACATTCCCAATTATTTTTGATCATGTTAACCATGACCCACAGAGCATAAGACACCAGCTGGCCAAATTTCCTGGGACCAAAACTGATTCTTCTGAGGCAGGCCCAACCTATTGATTCCTCCTCCTGCTACACCCCAGTGGGTGCAGGAGGCATGGGCCCTGATGCCCCAGGAGACATCAAGAATGGGCTGTTGCCTCAGGAACACCTACTAGTACTCACTGGGACCAGGCAGTCTGGGCCTGTGAGAGCAGGCCTTCCAGAGTTTACAGTGTGGAGGGGTGACCATTCCCTGCATGGGAGCCAGGAGTACAAGGTCACCATTCTCCTCCATATTCTAAGTGTGTCTGGCAAAGGTCTAAAAATTTCACTTCCAACATACACACACACACACAAAAAAAATAACAAAACAGACTAGACAGATTACTCACTCACCAAAATATTGATGAAGCCAGAGGTGACCTCCCGAGACTCAGCATCTGTGACCACCAGTTTGTCCACATTGATTACGTCTTGCTACCCAGATACTGACACCCCGTGCTCTGAGAATTTTCAGAATAGAGAACAGAAAGTACTGCACATACAAATATTGCACAGAGACATTTACACACTTACGACCAGCATATAAAACCTCCAGGTCTGGTTCCTTGAGTCTTGGTATCTCAGCCGTGCCCCCAAAATATTCTGCCCACTTCATGAACCCCAAAAGACCTGGAATAAACAGACTCTGCTGTAAAAACATGAGGTTCTTTTTATTATAAATTACAAGCTGCAGCTGCAGCCCACACACGAACAACACTGAAGCGGTGGAAGCAGAGTGCTCTGTGCCCAGGTTAGTTGGGTTATTCATAGATTCTGGTTCCTCTGAACATGCCCAAGACAGGTAAGATCCCTGCCTGGCAAGCATCTTTTGGTCAAAATGCTACATTTTGAAATGATTGGCTATAGGAAGGTCCCCAAACCATTAATGATCTGATGTCCCTCCTTAAGAGGATGGGCCAGTTTCCTAGCAACTGTAACTACAGTGAGAAAATAAAGCACTTAAAAAGAAAGTACTGGAGGAAGTAAGTAAAGTTTTGTCTTTCTGTTTAAATATATGTATGGCCATCATGTTTGTTTTTGACTAATCTTATGCTGTGTAGGTCATGGTTAATTGATCAAAATTAATTGGGTATGTTTAAAGTTTAAATTCAGACTTGTTTAAAATGTATATATGTAACTATGTGTTTATGAGGTCTATGAATGCATATGTTTAAATAGCAACATTTGGTTTGCCAGGTGGTATATGATGTGCCTCACCACCATCTTGAGATTGCCCAGTGAATTGCAATGTGATCTTGATGGTCACATGGTTGGGGTGGAAAAAATAAAGGGAATCTTAGTCAAATAATTTTTGTTTCATTCTAGTTTAATGAGTTATTTTATGTTGGTATTGATTTTAAAAATTAAATGTTTTGCACTGGTAAATTCTGGTTTTAAAATTTGGTTTTGTCTTTTAAAATTATGGTTATGCCTTGAAACTTCTCTCCTACAAAAAGGAATACTTTATTTTGATATTGCAAAAACAGGTTTTAGAAAATGTTTAAATATTTAAAGCTATAAAATGTTTAAAATTCATCAGACATTTTAGACAATGGTCTTGGGTAGTCTAACAAAAAATTTGAAACAGTTTCTCCATTGTTTTGGGGAGGAAAAAGTAGTATTTATTTTATTAATTTTACTAAATGAAACCAAGCCATATGGTTTGCACTAATTGAGAAAACTACAGTTTTCACAGTGTATCTTGTGGTGAGCTGTTTGCTTGTTAAGCTGTGTTGTTTATTGAAAAAAAAAATGTTTCCATCCTGGTCCTCACGTTGAGTCAGAGAAAAAAAAGAAGTTTAATCAAGTTCCTTAAAACTTATTCTAAATTCCTTAGAGTTTGTTTATGTAACGTTGGACCATATCTGCCAAATGGAAGTAATTTTAGAAAAAGAGTTGAGCAGTTTCAGAATTTATTTTGTATTAATATGACTGTTTTTGCTTTGCCTATAAAAAACAAATTGTGGATGCTGGGCTCCAGCAGGATCATGTCAGGATGGAAAGGATTTTGATGAGAGTTTTTTATGTTTTCTAAAAACAAGAGAGAGAGCAAGAATCATTAAAGAAAAGAATAGCTTGTCTAAAGTAAGAGTGTCTGGTTAAGCCAGAAGAATGAAGCTAGGAACCTGAAGTTATATAGAATGTTGCAAAATGTTAGTGTATGTATAAATAACCAGAGAGTAAATATGATTTGAGAAAGAACTGTATTTAAAAATATGTTGTACTTCATTTAAAAGGCTGGTGATTCTGCATTGCAAAATGTTTTCTTATGCTCTTTTAAGGGGGAAAATACTGGCTGATAGGTTTGGTGTGGCCAGAATATTTCATATAGTTTAAAATGTTGTTATGTGGTTAGGTCTGGGGCTTGTTTGGTTACAGTGTTAGAACCTTTGGTTATCAGGGATTATGGATGCTCCACAATGTTTGCTATATCAGCAGCAGCACCTAATGGTATATTTTATTTTGCCAGCCAGAGCTGTGGCATCAGGTGGCTAAGCCACCATGTTGGTTCAGAGATAAAGGGAGTAGAACCATCATTGTTTTGGTGCCATCTTTGTTTAGGGCAGCTAGTTGTATTCAGTTTCCTGTTTAGTGCTAAGTGCCACTTTTGTCCTTTAAGCTGTTTACTGTTCACTTTTATTGCAAGTGGTAGGATCAGCATGATTTGCTAACTTCTCTACATACTGCATCTGATTAAAATATTTGCTCTGATTTTATTTCAGAAAGAGCAGATTTAAAGTTATGTTAACTGTAGTTGGTTAAGATGTTGACTTTTAACCTAGTGTCTTTGTTTAGGTTTTTTAAGGTTAAGCCTAGGATGGGTAACCATAAAATTTGCCTATATAGATCTACTTAAAATATATATTCCTAAAACATGCATCTTAGGACACAGTTTAGAGCAGTTGATAAAGATAGACAATGAGTAATTCAGACATTCTGGCCCTCAAGCTTGTCAGAGATCTGATGAATCTGGCATTTTAACATGTACAAGCTTATTGTGACAGAGTCCCAAAATCCTGGCAGTAGCTTCTGCAAGGCCTCCAAGAAGATTTGAGTGTGACAGATGTTGACAACACTGGATTGTGCTATGCTAACCATTGGACAATATTGCCTCAACTCACCCACTGCTAGTGCCCAGTCTAAAGTGTGGAAAAAGCCACGGACACCAGGAGAGCCATTATTTCACATTGCAATAGGCAAGATGACGTCAATCTCTCATGTTCCTCTTTCCACAAAGTCAGTCTCTCATCTTTTGTGTCAAACAGCTGGACTACCTCAACTCATGATACCAGGAGACCACAGGAGCCAGGGAAACTTCCTAGGTGATGGACTAACTAGACATAGTATTCTTAATATCTGACATTTCTGATGCAGACAGGATTTAGGAATATCTTAAACGTATTTCTTTTCGTTGTTTTGTTAAGGAAAGTCCAAGCATCCAGGGTTTAGCAATAAATCTGTGAATGTATTTTCACCTAACTTTCCAGTGTGAACAAGTAGA